>NC_063001.1:0-1395485 GCF_017499595.1 Psilocybe cubensis | reverse complement strand
GTGAGGACGGGCCCAACAATGCGCCCCATAATCTAGGGAAGAACCCCGGGCATGTAAGTTCTTGAATAGTTGCAAAAGTAACAGATGACAAAACTTACACTTCCTTTGATTCGAAATACATCGGGAAGCCATGAATACTAGATGAAAAGCTCTGGTTCTAACAATCCACCTGAAGTTTTTGCGCGTACTACTCACTTTACGAAGGTGCTTCCTTTTAATTTTCGGGGCCTTGAAACCAGCTGTTGAGCAGACGGCAACATCGTTTCTATAATGCTTACCCGTATGGTAGGAAGGACAGAAGTAAGGGAGCTTTTGACAGTGCCCCCGGACATTTGTGCTGAATGCGGTTGGAGACTCTGAACAATTTAGCTTGGAAGTAGTTTAAAGAGGCACCTGAAGTGCGTTGCTAACACCAACCTAGGTTCAACTACTCCAACAAGTGGTCGAATGGAAGTAAGCTTAAGTAGTAACCGTGGCGTCAACAACTGTAGTGATGGTCAACAGTGCCATCGCGAATCTGTCAGTTACGGTCACTACAAATTCTAGGTGATCCCGGGCCGCAATAGATGGCACATTACTATAAACCTTTTCTCAAAAATTTCAGTGAGAAAACTGAGTTTAAATGCTTTTTGATAGACAGCTGAGAGTTTGGTTGACCGAAATCACTGCGACTCACAATGGAGTCTCGCAATACATCAGAGTTTTACATCAAAGTATACAATCACATCACAGACTCTCTAAAGAGGAAAACATGGGGTGTTATCGCGGATGGAATGAACTTGGTTGAAAGGATATCACTGAAAACTTCAAAAAACAACCTTTCTTTCAAGACGCGAGTATTTTCATGCGCATCCTTTCACCGGTCACTTCTACGGGGGATCGACAGAGTGAGGAGGTGGAGCGTAAAGTGACGGGTGACGCTAGAAGGTCAGTACTCGAGTTGGATAAGCTGTTTTCAATTTGTGATGTGCCAGAGACTCCAGAATATGGTCGGGAGAGATTTCCATAGTTCAGGTGGGAATATGATAAGCGTCTAGGAGCACGTATAGGAATGGCTTCTGGGGGCGCGACCGTAGAAAGGCGACGATGGATGTTGGCTCTGGAAATTTTAGATTTGTCGATTGATTGTAGGCAAACAAATGTGACTGAACGAGGGCGAGCAGGGGTACGCTTAATAGCAATATATGCTAGCTGCGGTGGATAGGGAGGGGTGCGAAGTATTTGGTTGAGAGGTGTATACGGGGTGGAGTAGCCATTTTGAGAAAACGAGTAGTTTGGCCGAGTGAGTGAATGGTGTAGTTGTGTATTAGGTATGCAAGGAGCAATGTGCGACGGAGACATATATTGTGGCCTCAAACCACAGGGTGAGCATGGGCTTCCAGCCGTGGACGTTAGACCGGAGGATAAAAACTGGGAAGAATCCCGTTCTTGTACATGGAACCAGTTTTTTGGCAAACGGTGCCTAGGTAACCTTCGTTGACTTTTTGGAGGAGTGGAAATGTGTTTGCCTAGAAAATTAGAGAATTAGCGGGAATGTTGCAATATGAAAAGGTCTCATACAACTATGTGGAAAAAACTTTCCCAAAAATTGTTTCATCCAAGTTACAGTTGACCTAATTGCCACAATTTCATGATGTTTGCGCAACCTCTTGTGAATCCAACGAAGTGCAGATACGGTGATATCGCGTTTGACTTGCCACAGCAGGATAAAGGCTTTCCTCGAAGTTGCAGAGGAAAACTTTAATACTGCCAGGACAAATCGGAGTAAGAAACTATTTCAAAATGGTGAGTATGAAGGCCTATATATTATACCTTCCTCCATAGCCAGCACAGGTCTACGCAAAATAGACTTCTTGCGGTGAGACATTCCACAGTCGCACGAAGCTCTGGCATGGTAGGAAGAAATTTTAAACATAGTGGACAGCAGGTAAGATGAAAAAGGAGGTATCCTGCAGACAATTGATACGCTACTACTCGAAGAAGGTGGACCTTAAATTGGCTGGGTGTCGTAGAAAGGAAAGAGGTTTGGAGAAGATCAATATGAAACTTTCTTGAGACTTGTTGGATCGATTGCCTTATTTGCAACTGTTATTAAGGCCCACCGTGCGTCTGGTCACAAGAAACGAATCTTTTTTGATCATTAGGTAGTTTGGATGGATCAGTTCCTTCTTTAAAAAATGACGATGACATGATTTAAGGAGAAAAAACAAATTGAACCACAATTATCAACATACAAAGGGGTGTAAAACTATCGAAAAAACAACGAGATGATTGAGGGCTGGTGCTACAATGGACAAATTTTGGAGTTAGGTGATTGGTTAGAGATGATAAAACAAAAGTAGGACGTGAGGGAATGTCGAGGTTTATGATGAAAACCATACGAGAACCAGAAGAGAGTGGGATTGAGTATGGCATGTCTTCAGAGGTTTAGGCATGTGGAAGTGGGAACGAAGGAATAATAAGTTATCGAAAGCGTCTAGATCCAAAGATAGTGTGAGGGAAAGGTGACTTCGAATCAGGAGGCTGGCATGGGCATAGTAGAACCTGCATCTGTTGCAACACCCTAGATTCTAAAATAAAAATTTGTTTATTAAATATCAAGAAAATTATCGCACCGTCGAGCGACATGCAGGGCAGTTGTTTCGGCCCTTCTGGAGCCATTCATCCACACAGTTTTTATGGAAGGCGTGGCGACATGACATGACACGGATAGGATCTTCTGGCTCATAATCATCGAGGCAGATAAGACACTGAAGCAGAAATCTATCATCAAGGTACGCTGATACGAGAAAACCTGATGACTTACCCTATCTAAACAATTGGATGAAACCTTTCCATCCTTCTCGTGTTGAACGAGCTCAGAAGCCTTGATGATCTCTAAGCCAGATTTTTCTATATCGTCTTTAGAGACTGTAGGTGGTTTGACTTGGCCTAAGAGATCCGCCAGTTCCCTGGATAGATTCAAGATGTCAATTACAAATACAAAGTGTGAAGACCTGTCATACAGTAATGCCTCGAAAGAATCCAATATATTCGGACCACCTGTCACAATGCTATGGTCTGGCGGATAGTATCCTAGAAAATATCGTTGTTAATCAAAAGTAGGATTCTCAGTGTACGGAAAACATACCGCCAATGACATAAATCAGGAAGGTACGGCTTCCAGGTGCAATCAATGGCGTTGGCATGCCAGCATTAGCTTCTGCTGTTCTTCTCCCAGGCCTCAAATTGCGGATAGCGTTGGCGGCTCGCGAATGCCATCCACGGGCCCTCCCTCGTCCCCTGCCATTCTCTAGACCTGCAAATTCTTGTTGCTGACCACCCCATCCATCCAAGTCATCATCATCTGCACGCTCGTGCGGTAGCACATTGTGTGTATGGAGATCATCCGAGGGAGGTTGCCCGAATATATCGATACCGTCCTCAGGTTGAGTTGGAAGGTCAGGTCTCCAATCTTGGTTTACTGATTGCAGGCCGACCACGATCACGGGAACAACTGCATGTACAGGTGTTTGTGCTTGGCGTGGTACCTCTCCATTCATTTCTGCTGTAGGTATTGGAGAGGGCATTGGATTAGATTGTGGATTCAACGGGATTGATTCCTGGCCTTGTCCCGAAGAAGCTGCAAAACGATCGGGCGTGAGAGTTGCTTCTGACGACGCCGCAGAAGACATGGGGTTGTTTGTTGGCGCCGGGGAGAACGGTGGTCGCATACCTGTTGCGTCTGCTCGTGAGGGTATGGGAGGGAACCTATACAATCTCCACCAGTTAATTCGACCAAAGGCATCGATGCGGCTTGTCCCAGATGGAGGTTGAACATGCTCGTCAGTACGAGTCTCAACGTCAACCGACTGGGGTTCAACTGAATGAAATACCGAGAGGATGGTGTCAGATTGGTGTATCAACATAAAGTAAGTACTAACCAGCTGCATCAGCGCCATCAGACTCAGATTCAGATTCGGAAACTGTTTGTAGCGAAGGCATATCATCAGAATCATCGGCAGTCCTCAGTGCACCCGGTAGCTGTTCATTGGTGTTGGGATTTCGGATGTTAAGAACTTCAGGAGGAGAAGTACGTGGTGCAGGGCTAACCGCATCAACGTCCGGTGGTTGGTCTGCTGTTGCTGAAGTGTATGCAACATTTGTTTGTCGTACTTGCTGTGAATTTTGCTGTTCTGGGGTAGAAGAAGTATTGTCTTCCTCCGTCTGTGACAATGCTGCTCGTAGATCGATCTGTAGATCCACAAGGAATCTTTCAAAGCTGCCCTCTGGAGGTAAAGTTACCCCAGTCACCCCCGGTTCAGGTGTTGATTGAGAAGCGTTTGGGTGCGTCTCAGGTGACGCGGTGGTAGGATCACTTTCGTCTGATGAAAGAGTGGGCTCATCGAGTGCCTCACGGGTACCCTGGTCATTGTGAGTAGCATTAGAGGGAGCCAATCCCCCTAAGCCATTGAGACCTAAACCAATATTGAACGCTCTGGCCATTTCAGCCAGCATTATTTCTCTTGTGTCTGCAGGTCCAAACGCCGTTGAATCTCCGTTTGGTCGTGTCGAGAAGGGGCTCCCGTTCCCATCTGGGTGATTCCTCAATGCGCCACCAGGCATAGGAGAAGCAGAGGGACGAAGGCCCAGTCTTTCGCGGATTGTTCCCCAGGCTTGTCGCATGCGTTCGGCCCTCCCCGCAGCTGAGATGTCTGGCAACACATTGTTGGGGATAGGAGTATTCGGTCGATGATAAGTCGGCAAAGAAGCAGAAGACGGCGAAGTGAACAAGGGCTCTGATGATAGTGGAGGTGGGGGGTTGGGAGTGGCAAGTCCGGATGATAAAATAGGTTCAGACGATCCGGTAAGTAAAGACGCGGCTGTTGCCGCTGCAGCAACACTAACAATATATTCAGATTGGTTAGCAACTGTATTCCTGAAAAGGCATGTATAATGCCTACCTCAGTAATGTGCCCAATACATCAATGCTACTAGAAGAAATGGCCGGCACACGAGTTTCAGTCGTCGATGTTTGCGGTGGTGGAGGTGTGGTTAGACGGGAGGGTTCTTCTTGCGCCGCCCCATCAATGGATTCGCCTGGGACCGGGCTCGTTGAGCGCGTTGGAGCAACATCGTCAGGCGACAAGTGTGAATTAGAAGAAGGCGCTGGGGAAAATTCTGCCTCTAACGCGGTTGTTGGGCCCGCGGAAGATGGTGGACGAGACGCAGAACGACGGAGAAGAGTGGATAACCTATTGCGTGCTCGTGTTTCAGTAGCAGCGAGATCGCTTGTAGAAGGAGGGCGAGACGTTGTAGTAGTAGTAGTAGCAGGATGTTCTGGCTGAGGGCTAGCTACAGGCGTGAGACTACTACCGGCGCGCGATACATCTGTCGTATGAACAATTCCCTGAACCACAACCAACGTTCCAGGAGGGGGGAACTGACGGGGTTCAGGAGTAGTTTGATGGTTTTCTAAAGATGGAGTAGAATGAGAAGAAGGAAGTGACTGTGCTGCAATGGGAGGCACTTGGTTCCTTTCTGAGTTGTCGATAGTGGATGGAAGGTCTGCATCAACTATAGATGATGAATCATTGAATACATTTTCAGAGTTAACCAAGACGACAGGAGATTCTTCGAGAACAGATGTATGGGCGGGATGTGCTTGAGATGGTAAAGGAGGGACAGACGACTGCGACGGCTCAGTACCAGAGGCGACGTTCGGTTCAAGCGAGATGTCATCATTTTCAACAGTTGAGCTTATATCCCGTTGTTTCCCTTTATCGGTAGGAAAAGGAGGAAGATTGGAAGATTCTGTGGTTGAGCTGGCCGATGAGGCGGAAGCAGTAGCAGACAGAACGTCAGGAGGATCAGGGGTGGCGCCAGCTAGAGGAGCCCTCGACCATCGTCTTGACCTTCGCCATGAGCGTTTCGCATCTGTAGAAGAAGAGGGATCGCTAGAAAATCGGTTGCGAATGCTGCTTGGCTTCACCAATTTGAGGATACTTTTCCGGACAGATGACCGACGGGAACCTGGGGAATCGGAAGTATGAGCGTCTACTCCGTTGAGAGAGGATGGCTGAGGATCGGTACTGGCGCCAGCGACAGCATTATTTGGTGCCGGGGTTGGGTCGCTTGAGGATTCATGATATTTCGAGCTGCTCTGTCCCATGAAAAAGAGTGTGTGTGGCGAGAAGTGTTGAAGTGAAGTCAATCGAATGGAATGACCAGGTGGTGATACAAAGACGCTGAGTGAACTAAAGTGAATTAGTATTAGTATAAGTGAATTTTGTTTGCTGAAATGGATCCTATGACTTGGAAAAGGTTTTCTGACAAATGTGATTGTGGTGGTGGTTCTGGAACAGAGTTTGAGTCCACCGTCGTGGACGACGAACACTAAAGGGGGCACGTTACAGCGTGATTGTGGTCACAGGATAGATCGAAAGTGCTTTGGCGGTGCCTCCTGCTTTTGTTGGCCGTTGTAGTGCCGTTCTTCATCAAATCTAACACACTTAAAAAATCGATCCTTGTTTTTAATTGTTCAACTAATACGACACCGCCAATTCATGAAATGGATGCTATTAAATTGGCCATACAAAACCTCCGAAATGAACCAAAAATAAGGAGGGCCACCACGAAGGCCCCTGATATTGAGGATGCAGTATCTCAACTTTCATCGACAGTTATTCTATTTGTGAGTCATCGACAATAATGAAATGCTAGGTCTAATCCAATAACCAAAAGGAACTGTCTTCAACCTCAGAGAGTACATTCTCAAGACTCGCCCAACTCCTTCGAGGGCGCTTATTGTCATTATACCGAACATCACTGTCATTAACTTTGGAATATGTTGTCGCCGTTTTCAGGTACATCCATCAACACAGACTACCGACAGTCAAACACGTTAGTGGATCGAAGCGCTCCTGGGAAGCAGTATTAAAATCTCTATTTTCTGGACTTTTGGTATGACTTTCTCACAACTGTCATATTCAAACCACTAGTGCCTTCTTATAACTTTTTCTTGGAAAGGATTTTCTCGAAGAGGATGCTAATAGTGAGTGCAAATAAAAACTTAGACCGCAACGACAAACAACGTTATTTGCCATAGGCAAACATCGTGAAGCTGTCGGGACTGTTTTGTATGCTGTGTTATGCCCTGTCTTTTTTTGTGCGTCTGGGGGTTCGCCTTTGGATCATGATGGCAGTTTGCTTTCTACTGTTTGTCCCGTTTCTTTGCAAAAATGTGCATATATGCGCTCAATGCTCGTATTCCTTATTCCTTAGGTATATCAACTTCTTATGACCACAGTTGAGGCAACACCGAAAAATGCTGTAAAATTACGAGAACCCGATTTAATAGGCAGGTCAGTGAATTTTCATATTTTTCTTATTAAACCGTCACTTATTACGGATGCTCCAGTAAACGGTTAGGTTTCACCATATCACAGACAAAGGGTAACTATCAGTGGCTTATATTTGTTGCTATTCTGACTGAACTTGCAGACTATCTGGCACTGGAATCTTTGCTGGAGCTTTTTGCTTTGCTGATACCTCCTGTGAAAAACGGTCGCCAAAACCGTGCACATTTTATTAAGGATGTGTTCGATCCCTCTATTTTCATCTGCAGTGACCAAATAACGCGTACCCTCGAAGATATTGCTAACCCTGATTGGAGTGTTACGTCAACACAGATACTGAAAGAATTGGCAGAGTCTGATATCACGTTGTTAGTAAACGGTTTCCTCATATATGACCGCACCTCTGAATATTAAAGCAGCCCCCAACCCTTTGAGGTTTCAGGATTGACGTTGGACACTATGTGCATAGATACTTCGGTGTTCTACATCGACATATCAGAATTTGTGGCAAATGTGGATCAAGTGAGCTTACATGAAGTAAATTGCTAGATTTTTTAAATCTCATTCCCTTTTAGCATGGAAAAATTGAAACACTTCACATCCCTTTTTCCACAATATCAAATATTACTACCTCTCTCTCTACTCTAGGCCACGATAAAATATTGATAACAGCAAGCGTAACGAGGGCACCAGTACTGGGAGACAAACCCATCCATGCTGTCGATGCAACTGGCACGGAGTTGGTCCTTTCCTGGCATATCGTGTACAAATTTCTGGAGAGATTCAAACAGGTTATGAAGCACAGAAAGTTAATGGTAAAACTTAACCTCACGGAAAAGAAGCAGAAGTTTGACAGCTCCTGCAGAAAAAACTCGAAAATTATCCCAGACGGAAGCAATCCAAAGCTCAGGAGATTAGTCTCGACTTCGAACTTGAAAAACAGGACTCCTTAGATCTTAGAAGGGTGATTTGTCTTCTCCAGTTTCAAACCCGTTGCTCACAGGATTATCTATCGGTCAGGACAGAGTTCAGAGTCTGTCTCAACGTAAGTTGATAATGCCACGTAATCTTTCAGAAAAGAAGTCATTTTTAAGCTATTGCATCGACAGTTTGGGCAGATAAAACGCCAAATTCAGAACACCTCGATACAGTTTACTCGACTCCGTTGGTGTCTATGCATTTAAAAGCAAAAAAGCAATCTGACGGACAAACGGAGGTTCAAGAGACCGACGCCGGCGAGGATTTCAAAACCACAGCCACAGTTTTTGTCTCCAATGGTGAACTTACCTTCCATTCTATTCAAACTCACCGAGAGATACGCGCAAGTGAGCAACAAAATAAACCGAAGGGTTCTGTTCTTGACTCAGAAATACTTACACCTGCCGTGGCGCACGATGAAAGTTCTGAAGAGGGGTTCTCTCAAATAAGGTCTAAACCTACACACAGAAGGAGGAGGTTCATCTCTATCACCGACGACGACGACGACGCAAGTGGAACTGAACATCCGACTGGCAAGGGTGATACCGACCCGTTTGTGAATCAAACTATTGCGACGACTCCGGTTATCATGTCTCCTGCAGTCCGGCTCGCGGAGCATCCGCAGCTTGACGAGCCCAATGGCAGTCTACGAACCACCAAGCAACCGGTCAAGGAAAAGAATGTTGCCCAGAACCTAGTGAATCATGAGCCATTTCTCGACCTCAATCGTACCAAAGGGATAAGAAAGAGACTTCATGATGCTCTTGGAGAAGACAATTCTGCCAGGGAGGAGACTCGTCATGCGAAAAACCTTCGGTTGGACCCTCAAAAGCTGTCCGAGGGATCCAGCGATCATGCCACCAAAAAAGCACAAGTCTCAAGCACCTCATCCCCAATGATAAAGGAACTCAAGTTCGATGAAATCCCTCGTACCACTAAGGACACTAAAAGGAATCAAATGAAAGGCAAGAACGGTAAGGCAGCTGCAACAGGCAAGCGTGCTCCAGTGAAAAAAGCAGACAGAGCCATTCGTAAGAAGCCAGAGGATAACATTCCCAAACCCGCAACTCCACGACAAGCCATCTACTCAGATCCTGACGTAACACTTGTTGCTTCGAATGAAAAGGCGGACGATTCTGTACGTTTTGTTTCACAACTACACTCATTGCCTTGTCGATTTCAATCGTTCACTAAGTGTGTTGTCGAACAGCCAGACAAAACGTCCAATAGGCGGTCGACACGAGTAGCCACTATCCAGGCGACCAAGAAACCAACACAAAAACCACCTCGCGCCTTGAAGAAGGCCGACAAAGCTCCATGGGAAAAAATGAACTTTTTACCGCAGAATGACTTGACATCGGAAGTGGTGAATGACAACAAGGTCCAGGATTTGATGCCCAATGCTGGGACTCGAGATAATTTGCATGCATCACTCGCCCTTGATTACATGAAGGCGCAAGTAACTATTCAGAACGGTTCATCGGACACTGATAATCAAAGTGGCGACTATGGCCAGACATTCCACGATTATATCATTCCGACAAAGGTACTTGACAAGAACAAGAGAATGGATATTCCATCGCTCACTAATTAGTACTTTCAGCTCGGCTCTGGGACTTCTGTCTCTCCTTCTGTCTCTCCGGTTCCTAAAGTAAAGTCAGATCCCGTTCTAATTGATCTAACCCGCGACGTCTCTCCTCAAAAGCCACCAATTTTCGACACGTCGTTGATGCAGACTGCCAAGAAACACCTTCCAGGCAAGCCTGAGTCCCCCAAGCAAACTACCCTAGACCACCATTCAACCAATGACTTGTCGAAGGCTGGCACTGATGTCGAGTTGCGATCCAAAGCAATTGCAGTCGGGAAACCGGCGGCGCTTACTAAGGCAGAAAAGCTTGTCATATTTAAACAGGATGCACAACAGCCTTTCATGCAAAGTGAAGGTGATACATTGAATTCGGATGCAGTCTCTCCTGAAGGATTTCCGAAAGAAACATCACCGCTCCCGCCGAGACTGCAGATTCCAACATCTTCCCGAGTTAATATCGAAAAGATCGACTCTTACCCAGAAACTCTCGGAATTGTAGGTATCGAACAATCGCCACTCTCCAAACCTCGAGAAGCGAAGATCCAGGTTACGGAAATTAAGCGAATGAATGTCACCGCCGACACTTATACACATCATCACAAGTCCTCGATCGACATTGATTTGATGAAAACTAAACACCATCCACGGCTACGTGTGCACAACTCCAAACAAGATTGGGCGCGAACTCAGACTCGAATATCAGACCTGGACGGTTGGCTGACCAGTTTTTTTCAATTCCGTTTCTTACTGGTATTATAGATTTTAATCCAGTAACGGCAACAGATAAGAGTCCAGGTCCAGTCTTTAGGAAAGCCATAGATCCGCGAAGTAACAGGACTACGTTCGAACATAAAATCCAGCCCATGGATAAGATCATCAGTGTAAGTCACAGACGCTCATTTTGCTGATTTTTTAAAATATCAATTTGCTGCAGATACTAGATAAGTTAAATGAAGTAAGCTCAACAGGATTAGTTCAAGCTATCGATTTATCCTGTGACTGTACAGGGAATCATCAATAAAGTTGCCCGTCGTTTCGAAGGAGTATCAACAGACCTCCGTTTTGGTCAACAAACGATTCTTGAAAACGCTGCTCGGGATCTCAAAGAAATATCGAATCAAAGGTTACCTCTTCTTTTCCACTCCTGCCATATCATTCCACATGACAACCCCACTCATTGTTTTCCCCCGTAGTATTCATCATTTTAACGATTTAGTTGACCTCGAAGCCGAGTACACGAATCAAGTCACGATTATCGCTAATGCCGTTCATGACTTTCGAAAATGTTCTGAACAACTCAACCAATGCTACAAAAACATTGTCTTGGAACACAATGGTCGAAGTCTCTCTAGGAAATTCCCAAAAACATTGTTTCCTAAATTGCCTGAGATTCTATCGAATCCATCAATCAGGCGTTGAATCAAATCGTACTGATACTCGACAACGATCGGAATTGACATTTCTACGTCTCTCAAAACAATAACATTCTTGGCCTTTTGTACTCAACATGCTCTCTGGATACAGCATATAGGTTTTCATTCTTTCTTGGGCTTCTTTGGCAACCTGGTTTCTTCCGAAGGCCTGAAACCTGGTGTGGGTCTTTCCAACCTGATATGACCTGTACAAGGGTGTGCTAAGACTCATGCCTGCCAATAGACTAATAATACCTCGACGAAAGCTTCTTTTTAGGACTATGTATAAATGCTAACTTTTGGGCCAGTTTTTTCTTCAAACGACGTTGAAATAGTCTGTACCAGTGCTTGATAGTGGTCCTGTAATCGTAATTTGCTTAGTACACGCGATGTTGTGTAGCGTAACCGAAAAGTGCATTTGCGACTTCGGCATCAGGCAAGAATTGTATCACGAGAAAATAGAGCTAGTTAATTAAAGTCGGAAACGGGGACCAAAGGGGGTATGTCGTCTTACCTCTTGCGCGTTCGACAGCGCGTCTTCCGCAACGTAGGGCTTGCTGCAGCACACGGCACACAGTCGCGCGAACATGTGCTACCAAGTATAGCGACCACGAGATGGATTGGATTTCAGACAAGTGGCTCTCGGCCATGTGCTCACCAGACAGTTCAAATCAGTTCTCTGGGTCGAAGGCCGGAAGTCCCGTCCAGGAAATACAAAACCGCCAATTCCCGTAATCTGAACACAGGAAGTGTCTCTACCCTTTCTGCCCCATCTACCAAATCAGTCTCGTCCAAACTTTCACTTCTTGCCAGGATGTCGACTACTGCCAGTTCTGGTGACGCAGACCAATACCGTCTCCCCACCGATGTTAAACCAACCCACTACGATGTAACTATCAAGACGGACCTCGAGAATCTTACATTTGAGGGTCTCGTCAAGATTAGGTATGAAACTATATCTCAACATCGTTCAGTTGTTTAACCATTGTTCTTGCAAGCCTGGATGTTAAGGCGGAGACGTCTCAAATTGTTCTCAACGCCACTGACTTGGATCTTGGAAAAGCGTACGTAGTCAAATTTTTATCTTGGATTGGATCGAAGATAATCATCTAGAATGTTTTAGTTCTCTCTATTCTGATGCTCTGAAGACAGAACAAGTTACAAGCGTCACCGCGATTGACAAGACACAGGAGCGCGTCACATACCAATTGACTGACAAGCTTCCTGCTGGTTCTAAAGCCGAGTTGAAGATTGCCTTCGCTGGAAAGCTCACCGGAGCTATGATGGGGTACTACAAGTCGTCTTGGGAGAATGAAGGAAAGACCGAATATTATGCACTTACACAATTTGAGGCATGCATCCACCCTTATGTTACGTTTTCGTGGTATTGACCCAGTTCTCCCGTAGCCTACTGCTGCACGTCGCGCGTTCCCCTGCTGGGACGAGCCTCTCCTCAAGGCAACCTTCTCTATCACCATGATTTCTCGTGCCAACACCGTCAGCTTGAGCAACATGCCTGCTATATCTGAAGAGCCGCTTCAGGACGGCGTCAATTCAGCCCCTGAACTCGCGGATATTGTCGCCTCCACCAAAAATGAGGAGTGGAAAATTACCAAGTTTGAGAAGACACCTCCAATGTCTTCATACATTGTCGCGGTAGCCAATGGTCCCTTCAAATTCTTGGAAACATCAGTCGTCATGCCTTTGAGCGGAAAGACAATCCCCCTTCGGATTTACAGTAAGCGTCTAAACAAGTGAAAACTATTTTTTTTTAGTTTGCTCATTTTATTAAAATGTAGCTACTCCTGACCTTATACACCAGGCGCAGTATGCTCTCGATGTCAAGGCCGCTGTTCTTCCTCTTTACGAGAAAATCTTCGACGTCGAGTATCCCCTTCCCAAGTTGGATACCCTCGTTGTATGTAGCTAATTGATATCTTCATCTGCGTATTATTAATTATTGGAATAGGCAAGCGATTTCGATGCAGGCGCCATGGAGAACTGGGGGTTGATTACTGGGCGCACGAACGCGTTCTTGCTTGATCCTGAGCGCATCGATTTGCAGGCTAAGAAGCGCGTCGCCTCGGTCCAGAGTCACGAAGTCGCGCACATGTGGTTTGGAAATATCACAACGATGGAATGGTGGAACTATCTTTATCTTAACGAAGGTCAGATCCTAACGATCCTCATCATTGTTTTCACAATTCATTAATATTCTTCGACCAGGTTTTGCTACTTTGGTATGATGGCTTTTTCCAAAACTTCCAGGGTTCTGATTACGAATTGTTCTAGATGGGCGAAGTGATTATACCAGGTATGTCTACTTTGTGCTTTCTTTTAGGATATTGTGTATTGACTATAGGTAGACAGGTAAACATTTCTTCCAGTGCCCAGTTTGACCCAGAATGCTAAATAAATTCATAGAGTGTACCCAGAATGGCGTGTCAACTCGGAATTCATCACTGATCATCTTAGCCGCGCGTTGAGTCTCGACTCCAAGCTCTCTTCTCATCCCATTGAGGTCGAATGCCCTGATGCTAATCATATCAACCAGGTGTGTATTTTATTTTTATTGAACCCCATTTGCCGAGCCCAATTTCTCGTTTCGGTTTACAGATCTTCGATGCATTGTCTTACTCCAAAGCTGCTTCAGGTAAGCTTCCATACCCCATTTACTGTAATGGAAGCACTCACAAAGTTTGCGCATGTAGTACTTCGCATGTTGTCCTATTATGTTGGCGAGGAGAAGTTCCTCAAAGGTGTTTCCATTTACCTCAAGAAGAAGCTCTTTGCAAATAGCGTCACGCACGATCTCTGGGATGGCATCAGCACCTCTACTGGACTTAACATCACAGAGCTTATGGAAAATTGGATCACCAAGATTGGTTTCCCTGTTGTCACTGTTACTGAGAATGAAAACGGAATCACCGTTCGTCAGGACCGATTTCTGGAGACGGGCCCTGCTGAGCCCAAGGACAACGAGACTATCTGGTAAACATTTACTTAGAATCTATTAACATAATTTATTAACTTAACGTCTTAGGAATATCCCTTTGAGTATCTTGTCAACCAAAGACGGGAAGGCTGTCATTGACAGGACACCAATCTTGACTGAACGCGAGAAGTCAATTCCATTGGACACAACCAAACCATTTAAATTGAATGCTGGAACCAATGGTGTTTGTGCGTACATCTTCAATTTTCATTGGCATTTGAATTCTTTCCCTAATATTCTGTATGTAGACCGAGTTTTGTACACTCCAGAGCGACTGGCTTTGATTGCTGCTGAAGCAGCCAAGGAAAATTCTGTCTTCTCCTTGGAGGACAGGATGGGTCTCGTGTACGACGCCATGGCGTTAGCGAGAGCTGGGTTCAGCAAGCTGAGCAGCTCTTTGAACTTGGTCGATGGTTTGAAGAGCGAGAAAGAATGTACGTCGTTGCTTATAATAACAATAGTGCGCCCACCAATGTCTGTTTTAGTCCTTGTATGGCAGGGCATTTCCGGAAGCCTTGGAGGTGTGAAGGATGTCTGGTGGGAGTCCCCCGAAATTACGGAGAAGCTCGATGCATTCAGCCGAGTAAGTGGATATTTGGCTTAGACAATACAATTGCGCTGACAAGTTCCTGACGGGTTACAGAGCCTCTTCGTTCCTTTGGTCAAAAACCTTGGATACGATTACCCTAAAGATGAAAGTATCGATGCTTCCCAGCTTAGGACTCTTGCGGTCGGACATGCATATGCAGCGGGGGATGAAGGGTACGTTTCATCCGTTTTGAGATGCCTTGACGTCAAATCACTATCTAATGAGCTGACGGGCGGGCGAATAGCGTTACAAATGAATTGCGAGGTCGATTTAGGCTGTACCAGGAGACTGGCGATGACTCCAAAATTCCCGCTGATCTTCAGCGGGTCATTTACAGTGCGGTAAGCATTACGATCCGGCGGTGTGGTTTTGCGCCCAGAGAACGGCTAACGGTAGATTCTCTAGGCCGTTGAACACGGAGGTCGCGCGGAGTACGATGCCATGGTGAAGATTTATGACAAGCCCAAAACTCCATCTGAGAAGATCGCGGCCATGTAAGTCTTAAAATGAATGAACTGCTAAAGTAACTTTGTTCATGTTTTGTGTTTTCAAGTCGTGCTATGGGAGTTACCCAAAACGAAGCCTTGCTTGAAGATACTTTCAAATTCATCTCGACTAAAGCTAGAGATCAGGACGTCATCTACTTCTTCGCCTCATTAGCCACGAACTACAAGGCAAGGAGGGCACTGACCAAGTACCTCCAAGATGAATATGATGCGGTAAGTAACGTTGATGCACGCAAATGTCTTAAACTTTGACAATATTCTGTGCAGCTGTACAAGCGATTCGAGGGTAATTTCACTCTCGGAACGCTGATTTCGGTGAGTCCTGCGTGAAGAAACACTGCAGCAGTTTGCTGAATATCGGGTACTAGCAAACTATCAATTTCTACTCGACAAAGGAAGACTATGCCAAGGTTGAGGCATTCTTCCAGGTAGGCAAAAGTCAATAGAGCGGATGATTCCCACTGTGGACTGACACGCATTGATGCAGGACAAGGACAAGTCTAAATATAACCAATCGCTGGCGCAGGCGTTGGACAGCATCCGAGCGAGGACGGACTACCGGGAGGTGCGAATGACCCGTGCGTTTAGAGTGTGAACACTAACTGATTTGTTACGAAAATTACATAGCGATCGACGGAGGATTTGAAGGAGTGGCTTTCGGGCAGGAAGTGACTGTGATGGAAATGCTTACATCAGCTGTGTGGTAGTTTGTAGTCTGTAGTCTAGTCAAGTCGAGTTGTTTTCATGAAATAACAGAATGTTTGATCCAGTCCGCGATGCTGTCCTCAACTCACCCATACAACGGAGGGCCACCCACCTCTCTGTTCTCCTCAACCAGGACGACAGTACCCCCCCTCCCCGCCACTCCTCAATACATTCACTGCTCTCGCCCCAGGACGACGCCCTCGCCTCTCTCGAGCCCATACGCAGGTCTTCTATGGACATTAACTACATCTCACCAGCAGAATCTCGAAGACAGTCCTTTGTAGAGTCACCGAGACCGTCATCATCGTCCGCAGATTCAGCGCCCCCACGCTCGACAGCTTCCCCCATTTCTATACCCTACAATCCTCGCAAACGTATAACAAAGGCCGATTCTGTTCTCATTCCGCTTAGCCAGTCAGAGATCGAGAAATACAAGAACTTTCGTGGCGCCGGAGCCATACGACTTACGTCGAAACGGAAACGTGCAGCGAGTGATGAGCCAGAGGAGGAATCACGACCGGTGAAGCGGCATACAGGCGATGTTGGTATCGTTGCTCACCATTGTAAGCATAGTCAGCCAACTATCTATTGAATGCACTCATATACAGGCATCTAGATAACTCCCGGCCTGATGTTGGTGTCGAACAACGCTCATTATCCCCTATTATCGGTCTCAAGGCTTTCAACAACTGGGTCAAGTCGGTTCTTATCACCCGATTTGGACATCCTGTATTCGAAAAAAGCTCTGTATCAGGCCCTCTTGCAGGACCGGGTCGCATGCGAATAGCTAGAGGAAAGGTGCTAGATCTGGGATGCGGGAAGGGCGGCGACACTACAAAGTGGGCTAAGGCCCATATCAAAGAATATCTCGGTGCTGGTGCGTCTCGTTTATGTCAACCTTCGTGCATAGTATTTATGGAATCGCTCTAGACATCGCTGCCGTGTCCGTTGACCAGGCTAGAGGACGTTGGGAGAGTCTACGTGGGCCTCGATTTGATGCAATGTTTGCTGCCTTGGACTGCTTTTCACAACCGATCTCGAAGGCATTCCCACCCGCTAAACTAGCACAACCGTTTGACGTAGTCTCCATGCAATTCTGTATGCACTACGCATTCGAGACTGTGCAGAAGGCGCGATGTATGCTCGATAATGTCAGTCGGTATTTACGGAAAGGTGGTGTCTTCATCGGTACAATACCAAACGCAGATTTTCTCCTGTGCGTATTTTTTCTTCATATCAAATGTACTACCATCTCAACTAACCACATTCCTTCATTAATCCAATTGTGGTTATCCGTATCTTCCTGACATTGCATCTGTTCACTGCCTGGGATTTTTGCCGCGATCACCGCACCATGTTCAGAGACCGTCTCGACGAAATCCCTGAAGACACTGACGACCTTTCATTCGGCAATTCGGTATACAGGATTACCTTTGAAGATCGTGAACGCCCTGTGTTTGGTCATAAATATACCTTCTTCCTTCAAGATGCCGTGGAAAATGTACCGGAATACGTCGTCCGGTGGGATAATTTTGTGCAGTATGTCTTTCAATTCTGAAACACGCACTTTCCCCATTATCATCTTGTCTTTCACTTGTTAATCTTTTGTGCGGACTGACGTCGATGAGACCGGAAACACAGATAGACAGACGGCCTTCTGTCCTCCATTTCGTCTCATTGTCTGCTTGTTACCATTTTGTTTTGTTTTATACTTTTTCACACTTACTGTTCTCTCACGTTACACAAAATCCCTCGAAACCCATATCAAATCATCACCTGGTGTAGTGGGCGCTCATAGCCTCGACTCTGTATCGTGTGTCCCGCCACCGCTTCGTTTAGACCCCCGAGTGCCTTTCTCCCAATCATCACGGAGCCGTTATTCAATTTCACGTCACCAAATTCTTATTCCCAATGAACTGTCCTGTTCATCATTACATCTCTGCTATCTTTGAACTCTATTTACGTTCACAGTCTTTCTATCCTTCTTCTTTCTATAGTTTCTGTTATGTTCCTTGACTTTTGAAGTCTCCACACATTCTTCTCCATTTTAATTTCCAACTCGACACACTGCCTCTTATCCTGTTTCTGACTCACGTTCATTTTTAGAATGGCCGCAGAGTATGGTCTGCATCCAATCTACAGAAAACCGTTCCACGAAGTCTTCCAGGAACACATGGAACATCCCGAATTCCAACCCCTCCTTATTCGCATGAAGGTCGTCAACGAGAATGGTGAAAGCTCGATGACGGACGATCAATGGGAAGCTGCAAGTACGTCACTTCTTTATTTTTGCAAATCTTTTTTTCCCTTTCTCCGTGATACCCTTGAGCAAGTGGCTGATCATCTTTCACTATTGCACGCACTAGATATATACATCGGATTCGCTTTTGAGAAGCGGTAGTATGTTCTACCTTCTTTCTCGTATATATCCTTTTCTGGTCTTCTGCATTTCTATCCACCTCTGTTCATCACCATCGTCTACATTCCTTCATGCCTCCTTTCCTTCTTTCAGCCGAGCTTCCTGCAGTTATTTGACACGACCACACTGTTATCAAACCTAAAAGAACCTTATGTCCTCCTGGTCTGACCATAATTTTGTACTTGCTAATCCGCAACATTTTATCTCACTTAAAATGTTTAATTATGTGATTGATGTATGTACTTCCAATGTCTTACTCGTTTCTTTTCTATTTCCATATTTGCACACAGTCGACATATTATTGCTGCTATTCCACAACAAGTGCTATGTATTTAGAATTGCCTTAATAACTGGTTTTCGAATCAATTTCATGGACGCATTCAACGCGAATCATATGTCAAATTTGACTGTTCTGCGCACAATAATTAGACTGACAAGAGAAGAAAAGATCATAATTGGAATTCAATGTGCAACTCTACGAACAATGGCATATTTATTCATACGCGAAAACGGGTAGCTAAAAGGTAAAAAGGAAGGCGCAGCAAGGTAGAGGTAGAACTGGGAAGCAGTAGCAAGCGTAGGGGGGACAGACAAGATGAAAGGATCGCGAATTAGCAAGTATATACATATACTAAAGGACTCGTAGTATAGCATGCATTCCTTCATTTTCTTGGTAGCTGTCCATGTAATGGAATGGGAATAGAAGTTGATCATTAAGTCATCGTGGTTTGCGGATTGGGTTTTGCAAAATGGTGAGTTTGTTGAGCATCATTCGAACAGCAGGGTGACAAATCGTAGATGTACAGAAGTTGGCAAAAGCGGAGAAAAAGATAAAGGAAGAGTGAAAGGGGATGTGTATGTAAAGGGGGGGAGGGGACCTGTATATAATTTAAAAACAACTGATCATCAAACGGCTTGGATTGATCATTGAACATGACGGCGAGACGACATAAAAAGACAAGAGAAATCCACGAAAAAGAGAGTAAAAATGAGAATAGGTGACAAATAGAAAACAGAATGAGATCGTGTTCGGGAAAGGGAAAGAAAAAGCTTATTCCTGTCCGAAGCCAACGGTTTCCCTGAAGGAGTTTAATCAAATCAGTACACTTCGTCAAACCTAATCTGAAGGACAAACGATACGTACTCGACAGCCAGGGTCAACTTGTGTTCCAAGCTTGCATAATCCTTGTAAGGCGGAAGATCAATGCGATTGAAGCAAGTATGACTCTTGGGTAACTGAGATGGATCGCCCGACTTTTCAATGGTAAATCTTCTTGGGCCATCGGATCCTTGTAGATCTTTGAACCCGTTAACAGGAATTCGCGATGTACCGGTAGCGAATTGCAGCAGGCGCGATTTGCGCTCCGGTGGCCAACTGCGGACACATTTCCAGAACCATTGGATGACCTCATCATTCATTTCATAACCTCTGTAATCTGTGAACTTGGTCCAGTCATCACTGCAAAGATATGTCGGTTTATAAACGAAAAGACGGTATATTATGCAGACGTACACATCGATCTCAGACATGCCACCAATGAGCAACTCGAGCTCTCGTTCGTCAAACACAGTTATCAGATCTTGAGGAATGAGTTCACTGAATCCTGACATGAAAGCCTCGAATTGTTCCTTCACCCGCTTGGAAATACGGTATTCCACAACGCTCTCCACATATTCTTTCTTGTTTTCCTCTGTAACGGGGATGTCTGCACCGCCAGGTATGAGTTCAACGGTTACCATCTCGCCAAAGCGTTCCTCGGTGGTTGTGAATGTTTCGTCGATGATGTCAGTAATATCATTCTCACTGTATTTCACCCGTCAGGAACTTTCAAACCGATTTGCAAGAAAAGTAGCTCACAGCATCCATGTCATTCCGCGGTGTAACTCCACATCAACGCTCTCCAAATCTGACAGGGTAACCTTTTTCTTCAGGATCATCTTGTAAAAGCTGACGATGAAGTAAGCGTCCAAGAACCTGCGATGGAAAATACCGAGGCCAAGACATCTGCCAATGAACTTGAAGTAATTCAAATGCTCGGGGTTGACGCCTGACGCTGGGTTGATTTGAAGAGTGTAGTTGTCATGCGCAGAGTACTCAAAGAGGCAATAGAATGGATTGAACATCTCGTGAGACAGCAGGAAGAAGAATTCTCTGCACAACAATAAACAATTGTGAACAACGTCATTTAAAAAACAATAGATAAGATTAATAAATACCTTGACAAACCACCGTAATCCAGACCATCTTCTCCATCGAACTTGATCATCAAACGTTTCTTAAGGTCATTGGGAGTCTGCCTCATAATTTCCGCGTAACTGTCCTCGAAGATGTGGTTTCGCCTGATCTTGATTTGGCAGTTTCCTGGCTGAGCACGCATAGCAGGTTGACTTCTGAAGTAGATAAGCTTCCTTCTGAAATCACGCTTGTACTGCGGCACATTTGAATCTAAAGTTGATGGCAAACGAGGGTCGTCCCAGGTAGTCGTCTTTGTATTGTGATCCACGAAGTACACCCTGGCAGTAGACGTGAGGCGCATCTCCCATCCCGAAGGTAAAGGACCTAATTGAGAGATAGTTTGTGGTTGAAGTCCTGAGCCTTGTCCATTGGGACCCATAACACGAATGATGGTCTGTCGTCGTGGGTCCACCCAGGTTGTAGTGCGAGTGTTGTGATCGACATAGTACGGTCGTCCTTCAGGTGTGTAACGCTCTTCCCATCCATTAGGTAGACTTCCTGATCCGGCCGTTGTGGCTGTACTCGTGGTGATTGCAGCGGGCTGCTCAGGTTGAGGTGTGGTTGTCGCAGAAGTGGCAGCCGGTACATTGCTCGAACGATAGTTAGGGTTACTGGCTTCAAGGACGTCATC
The DNA here is from genome assembly GCF_017499595.1 of Psilocybe cubensis. Taxonomy (NCBI): domain Eukaryota; kingdom Fungi; phylum Basidiomycota; class Agaricomycetes; order Agaricales; family Agrocybaceae; genus Psilocybe; species Psilocybe cubensis. Next base: position 1,374,089 of record NC_063001.1, on the reverse strand, counting down.
AACCAAGATGCGTCGTGAATGCTGGTCACGGGCAGCATTCGTTTCGTTATCTTGTGTGGAATTGTTCACCGCAGCACTAGCCGACGGCCGATTCCACGTAGTAGTGCGAGTATTGTGATCAACGTAATACGTCCGGCCAAGAGGGTCAATACGTCTCTCCCAACCAGGAGGAAGAGCGCCATATTGATCGACATTGGGGTTGAAGTTGCGCATTTGAGCGCTTTGCTGCTGATTACTTGTAGAGGGAGAGGTAGTTGATGCCGCTGTACCTGATCCGCCTGCTGCTGCTGGAGTAGGAGCAGATGTAGTACTGGAAGCGGTCATGCTGACTGGCCGTGAACTAGCTCCCTGTTGGCCTTCGGCAGTGACAGTGGCTGAAGAAGTCCCGTTCGAAATAGTCGTGGATGGACCAGCACCATCAGTTGCTGTGGCGTGAGAACTGCCTGATCTTGAAAGTGCTGAACCGGCAACTGAATTGTTCACTGTGAGATTGGCTGTGCTTGCACTAGGAGAAGTGCTTCCTAGTGCCATTTCAGATAACGCTGCAGTAACCCCAGAAGACTGTGATGGGCCTGGGTTGGATATGGGCTGGGCGACATTGGTTGATAAATACATGATGAGCTTTCCATGAACAACTAGGTTATCATTCGACTTTTTGAGATCCAGAGTCAGCATCTCTGAGCATTGACCAAATTGATCATCAATTGTGGGGTGTGGAACGATATGAATTGAAACGCACCATGACCGCCCAGATCTAAATCAAGAACGTCGCTGACCCGAACATTAACAACACCCAAGAATCCTTGATCTTTTCGCTTGAACTTTTTCTGGTCAAACACCTGGACAGCAACAACTGATGAATCCTTGACGGTTCTGGAGAAGCGGTGAGTCAGGATTGCAAGTTCAGATGGGATTGGAGGATGTCATTCACATATCAAAACTCTCGTTCCAGTAGGGATTCAGAGTCTTTTTTATAACACTAGTCGTATTGGTTTGCTCTCCGTCTACTGTGATGACAGCAAAGGGGTCCGGGAGACGGAAAACATCGCGCTTCGAGAGCCCATCGGCAGCGACGACTGACAAACCAAACAATGATTAGTATTGCGTTAGTAACGACTGGTTATAACAGCATAAGCATACCAGTGACCCTGATTTTCTTCGTTCTAAGGAATCAAGGAATGTAGTACATGAGATAACTGAATGATTCAAACTGCAGGTTAAAGTGCTCACAATGGACCAGGAACAGCGGTCATGATAGGAGTGCGAGAGCAGGGCTAGTGCAGTCAAATAGACTACAAGAAGAGTAGATGTGCTGTATGACGCCCAAGGCTGCTCAGAGACTGCTTGACGACAGAGGAGGAGTAAGAGAGAGATTGGAGAGAGGAGTGCTCGGCTGAGCAAGAATTCCGCGCCGTCACGTGTCACGCGTTACACCACCGCCTGCGGCCTCCAACTTCCGCAGCCGAACACTAGGCCTTTGCATCAAACTTGGATTGTTATATCTGTTTCTGTGTCTATTTATTTTCCTTTCTATGAGTTTCCACAGGGTTTTTGTCATAGGTACGCCAATGCTCTCAGCGGGTTTGTATTGACCAACGATTGGTAGGTTATATATTTATCTTATTTGTCTATCGCCGAGCTTCTCTTTGCGACTGCCGCACCGAATCTCTTCTCAGCTTTGTTCACACTGGAATACACATATTTCTTAAGATCTCTGGCACTGTAAATCTTTTGTTGAGAAAAAGATTGGTCCCGGCGTCTACTATATCGAAATGCGCCGCTCCTATTTCGACTTGTCGGTCTAACTATCATCACAGTGCCGAAACGGAGAAACTGGCCTACATGTTTTCTAGACCTATAATCTGGCCTGTGTATGACGGTTATAGCGTCGTTTAAATTCTTTCGCCCATATTCCTAGATAACCGAGTGTATGCTATTCTACGGAGTTTCGAACAATTCTAGGGAGGGACGTTTCCAACAAGTCGTGAGCTCTTTTTGCGACTATACTTAAATATCCATGATCGTCAAATTTGCAAGCCATATCCTCGAACCTCCTAACTATTTTCCATCTGCGCCGAGGCTAAGTATTGTACTTGTATAGAGATACTATGTTATGGACAATCCATCCCGGATATTGCAGTAATTCAAAGTATGTACATTGCTTAATTTTTAACTTACAAGAGTACAACTCTTAACTTGGCACTGCCTTGGCTGTCTTACTATATTTGGATTATACCCACAGGCAACCCCCGACGCCCCTTGCTAAACAGAAGTCACTCATCTCGACCCCGAGCTAAACAATCCAAACCTCTCTGCTGCTAATAACCTTTTCTTTCCTTTGTGCGCGATTATAACTATATGTATTTGAGCTTAAACCATGTCGCCCTCTGATACACCAATGAATGCAGTATGTCTAACAACATGTACTGACTCGCATCTTTTCAGCGCTAATAGGGCCAATCTCTTGATTCGCCCAACAGGCCCACCAGCATGCAGCCAATGCAGACGACTACCTCGCTAAAGGCCTTATTGTTATGGCAGCTGAGGAGCATTATCAGGCCTCAGTGTCATACATAGCAGCTATTGAGCGCAGTAACGATGAATCGGTCAGTGTGCAAAAAACCTGTGAGAACGCTTATCAGACCGCACACGCTCATGTATATCCTTTCATATGATATAACCAGGCGAAGAGAACGCTGCGGATGCTCTACAATGAACACTGTAAAGCTGCAAAAGAGTTACAGAGAAAGATTGACCAGTTGAAGGCAGAGGGGAAAGATCCCTCATTACCCCAGAAATCAGATATTCCAAAGAACCCCCCTCCACGACAGAACTCTAACTCATACGCTGGTCCCTCTAGGGTGAACACGTCATCACCGCAGCCATTACGAGCCGCCATGACAGATTCGCAAAACGCTGGCGATGAATCATTCATGCTTCTAGGCGGGCAAAGGGTAAGCTACATTACCTACCGCAGCACGCACCTATAATCCTGACTTGTCTGTTTGTTACTTCCATGCTCTTAGTCAGATCCTGGTGATGCCTTCAATCAATTTTGGAATATTATGCAAGGAATGCTCGACAATCTGTCTCAGCCAGTTGCCTTTGCAACGGCGCCTCTTGACGATCCTGAATTTCCTAATTCTCCATCTGCTGAGAAGAAACCGGAGGAAACTCGCAAAGATGATAATCTAAGTAGCGACACCGATGCCGATGAACCTATTTTTTCTAGATTTACGAGGAAGATCGGTATGTCCCGTGAAGGAAGCAAGAGTAGTCGTTCGAGGAAAAACAGCCACGAGACTGCCAACACTAACTTGAAGAAAGCTGCTTACGAAGACGACGACGACTTCGAAGATTTTCTTGAAGCAGGTACATTCTTGCGGGGGAATGTCTCTTTCCTATGTCTAATATCATCTGTGTCCAGGGGATGACCTGTCAGGGTCCTTCTTTTTAATCCCCTCTGGCGCCGAGCCCTCACCCGCAGTGCTGAAGAAAGAAAACGAGACATTGAAAGCTGAAATCAATTCAATGAAGTCTCGGCTGGAAGCCACTGAAAGGGTACTGAAAATGCGTAAGGAGCAAGATCATCAGCTCCGGAACAGTATATATATGGCCACAAGAGAGGCAAGTTGTCCGGTTGACATATGATACGTTTATCAGCAATATCTACATTGATTGCTAGGCCCAGCGTGCACTGGGGACGTCGACGATGTTGCAGCGGCCCGGACCGCCCCTGGATTTCAGCAGTCTTAACATTGACGTCCCCGCAGTTCCAATACCAGGAATAAATACGGGGAGAGAAGCACAATACGCCCGTCGGGTGAAAGAACTCGAAGATGAGCTGCGGTTGATGCGTGTCGAAAATGAGAAGAACGTTCGTCATCGTCCTTCGTTTTCACTTGTAAACACTAACACCGAGACATCCATCCTCCAGAAACTTATGATAGCAAAATTCCGTGAACGATGGGAAAAACTAAAGGATTCAGCGAAGCGCAAGAAAGAGGCCAAGGCAGCTGCCGAAGCCGCTAGCACAGGAGTTCGGGAGCGAATAATTGAAGAACCGGAGGCAGAAGAAGAACTTGATGAATCGAATCCACGCGGATGACCGTTTTCATTAACGGCCACACAGGCAAGTACAATGTGTTCCGCCATTATCACTCACTCTTTCTTGGCACTATCAAATGAGCGCTTTAACTAATATTGTCTTCCGGTTCGCTCAGACTGTAACCTAGTACCGGATATTCCTTCTGACCCTTTCCTATCTCATCATCGTGTATCTATATCCAATCACGAATCAAGTATGTATCGGTGCCAACGGCACGTTGAAAATCGAGCATATTGGGACGGCTACTGATTGCAATCCGGAGGCCTTGAAAAGGGTATGAAATCCCATGTAAATATAAGTATATGAATCATCTTCATCTTCCGCCCCTGAAGATATGCAAAGAAATAACCCTCGCTTGCGAAGGGTTGTTATGGACCCACTCCACCTTTCTTACAAGATAAATTGCTCTCACATGTCGCTTCCGAAGACAGCCATACTGGGAAGTCTTTCTCTAGTAGACAATCTTCGACGAAAGCACAGAGGCCAGGTGACATACGCTACTTTGCCTGCTGGACGAATAACCGGTGGCTGACACTTGTGCTGACGGACGCGTCATTTGATGACAACGAACATTACGTTTTATGACGAGACCACTGTGAGTTTGAACACTTTGGGTACTTGGAAAGTTAAAGTCAACGCCTATCTACTGCCGGGGCGGGAGCTCGAGCACGATCGCTTCGGCCCATGTCAAAGGCACATGGCTTAACCTCGACATTCAGTCAGGGCTGTCTATGGGGATGATTTTCAGTCTTCTGAACATTTTAGATGGCGGCGTTATCTCGGACTGCTCCCACAGAACTTGAGAAACGACAGAGTGGGCCAACTGCTATACGTGAGATATCAATGCTTGCAATGGTATCATGGCATACAGTGGTAAAAGAACACATGAGTTGAATTAGAAAGGAATAAAAGACACACAGAAATGATCGAACGGTTGATCGAGATGTCTAAACAAGCAGCGAGGAATCCTTTTGGTGGAGTCCGAAACAGCGAATTCGATAGGATCAGAAAGCGTTTCCTTTATTGGAAGATAGTTTTGATAAATAGCCATTTGTTCCAACTCACCACTGTTCTCGTTTATTTAGGGCGAGAACGGTAAGGGGGTCAAAAGTATGGGAACCAATGCCGACAGGGAGGATATACATTATCGAATGGGCGATCCATATATCTGGTTTTACATTTCCTGACCAAGGGAATCTACAGCTAGATCGTTAAGCGAACAGGTCGAAGTCCAGTATACGCAACGAACGGACGAACGTGTCGAAGTCAGCTTCCGCCTTTTGAAGGCCGCCGCTGTCGACCGCTCCTCCATCGACCGTCTCAAGTGGAACATTGAAAGTAACCACCAGATCTATGCCTTTTGACTCTACACGGTACAGTCCCATCAAGATCTCGACTTTGTCGGGAGTGGTGTGGTTGAATTTGGGGATGTATTGGACTCCTTTTAAAACGGCGACCGATGGTGTTTCGTCACCTCTGTCATTAGGAATGACAGATACACTTTGAACTTCAGAAGAGCGTGCCGAATTGTCATGCGCTAAAGAGTCAAAGTGGAATCTAGATTGAAGTCCAATGTCTTGTTAATGGCTAATCTACAATTAGAGAGGAAAAAATAATACCGTATTGCGTCATTAAAGTGGGAATGATCCACTTTTTGTAGGATCTCTACGACAATGCTGATATTAAAATTGGGGTACATAAACACCTCCTGGTTGTCTGGTACTTGACGCAAGTCGCTGTCGCAGGGTGTCAACGCGGAACAGAGTACTGACCATGCATTTACTCACGACGCATCGGTAAGATCAAGGGCCGTCTTCGCAATGATAGCGCCTCCAAAGAGCTCACGATCGACAGACATGATGAGGAGAAAAGAATGAAAAGGGTGATTGCAGAAGATGAGTGAAAAGTGTGAATGCAAGCGCCATTTTGTCAAATGTCTGTGACTCCTTCTGAATGAAAGAACAAGTTGGACGATCCGAAGTTAATCGTGGGAAAGGGTAACTGTCATGTGATACGGTGTTCACTGTTTGTGACTAGACGCGTATGTCACGCGAAGTGCTCATTCTCAACTTCTACTAGAACAAGATAAACATCAAGCCCATATTTCGAGTAAAGGATAAAGTCCTTGCACCACGATGGACTCAAGAAGACGGTCTGTAATGCAACCATCACTTGACCCTCTTTCCAACGCACGGTCGGGAATTCCGATGCCTTCTACCATCAAGAAAGCTTCTACTTCATCCAACCATAGAATGTCGCTCGCAGGACCAGCCCTCCGCGCCCCCGTCCCTCCTGTTCCAAATACCAATCCACGACAGTCTATGATGAGATCCCAGAATGTCAATACATTACTGCAAAGTACGAGTAAGCCACAATATGGCCGCACTCCAATGTCAACGTATGTGAAACTCCGTTACTTTCATTTAGTGCCCTAACCTTGTAATAGCTCAGTCCGTCGAGGATCTACTTGGGGAGGTGGTGGCGGACAAATGGGCCCTCCTTCATCTCTTACACTCCTGAAAGACAACCGCCCGTTACGGGACAAGGCCTATCAAGCGAGGATGCGGCAGGATGTTTACAATTACCTGAATGATTCAGGTTTCGAAATTTCAATGCAAGCGCTAACCAGTCCGCAAGGCAAAGAATACCGCGCCATTTTCGATACCCTGGTCCTCACACTGGATCCGAGTCACCCGCTGAAAGAGGACGCTCGATTTGAAGACGAATTCATTCCAGTTTTGAAGGCGTTGAGGTATCCATATGCCCATCAAATTGATACAAAATGGCTGGTGGCGGTGGCTAGCTCATATTCTTGGCCACATCTCCTCGGCGTGTTGCACTGGTTAGTTGAATTATGCAAGGTAATTATTCACCGCAGTCATGTAATCCTAATCTTGCTATTAATAATTTTTCTTAGATGCGTACTGACTACCTTGTCAGCGGCCATCCTACAATTCAAGACCCTGCAAACATTCCCGAAGAGTTTGACGATCCGTATGATCATAAAGCTCTGGCATTCCAATATCAAGAAGAAGCGTACACTATGTGGCTGGATCGTCACGATGAATTTACGAAATGGGATCAGATCATGGAAGAGCGCTATCGTTAGTGTGACAATTATTCTATACTTGAAATGGTTTGAATTTACTCTTGGCTACCCAGAAAAAAGGAACGAACGTATTCAGGCAGAATTAGATGAACAGACCGAAAAGCTGAATCTGGCGAAGGCCGAATACAATAAACTCAAGGCCTCGGCTGTAAGTCAATACTTCTGTCATACTTATTCCTCTTTCACATTTATACTTTCTATACATATAGACTCAAGTTGCGGATTTGGTAACACGGAACGAACAGTTACAGAAAGATTGTGGGAAGCTTAAAAAGATACTTGAACGATACGAAGTTCGGCGCGACAAACTAATTGAACAGATCGCGTTCGAGAAAGCGGAATTGAACAGAGGAGGTGAAACTTGCTCCACTACAGCTCTCTTTCGTGTTCTTATTTCAATCTAGCCGAGATATTGAACGAGCTGAAAGCAGAACTAAACAAACTCACTGAGACAGTCAAGGCTCAGAATCTGACGCCAGAAGAAGTCATCAAGATGAACACAGATCGCGAAATGCTAACACGAAATCTCGAAGACCTTAAGCAAAAGATAGCGGAAACACACAAGACGGTTATGTCCTTGGAAGTCAAAGTCACAAATCGCGCCGCCGCAGTAGAAGAAGCACTTGATGCATACACCAATCTGCTTTCATCACTAGGCCTTTTTCCAAATCCCCCGGAGCCTTGGCAAGATGTAGATCTGACTTTGGAACTCAATTCAGCATCATCCAATCCTCAACAACTGCTTGTCGGTTTAGATATTCGGAAGGTCATCCGGCCTACGCTTAGTAGTGTAGCAGAGGCTAAGCGTCTGGAACGAGCGGCTCTAGAAAACGAATCTGTCAAGGTCAGCAACGAGCTTGACCAATACACTACCGAATGCAAAAATTTGGACTATGAACTGTGTGAATTGGAGAAGAAGGCCAGCAACCTGAATGATCAGGCCGACGACCTCCGAGACGTACGTTTTATTCTCTCGGGCCATCTTTTGTGTCTGACTTTCTGGTTGATGCACTCCAGGCCTCACAACAAGAAGCCCAGGTTGCGAGCGCAGAAGCCGCACGATTAGAGCGCGAACTAGCTGCAGCCAGAAATGCCGCGATTTCGAACGGTCTAGGCGTCAAATCACGATTACAGGCTCTTCAGTTTAGGTCCAGTATCTATGTGCCATTTTTGGGACGTGTTCAAATTACTGACATAGAGCCTTACAGTTATCAAGAGCAGATAGAGAAGGTTAATCGGTTGAAGGAGGACACCGTTCGAGCTATCTTGAAGAATAGTCAAGAAATTGCCAACTTCAAGCAAGAGGTTTCCCGACATCTTCAAGAGTTGCGCGAATTTACTGAAGCTGAATAAATCATTCCGGCGTTTTATCTTCTCATTTCATTCTATTCTCGAAATCTTTCATGTGCGATATTTTGTATATCTACGATGCCAGTGCAAAGTGATTGTTTTAGGCTACACTGTATATTATCTTCACGCTTCTTTCCGAGAACCTTCGACAGCCGATTTGCCCATCAACATCCGGAAGGTGTCAGTTACCGCTATAAGCTGGGAAACGTGTACGAAGTCGAAGGCTCATAGAGTGAAGGAACTTGTCACCAAAAATAGTCTTCGGCCCCTGGCTGTGCTCTTAGGGCTGGTAATTGGACCCATCGGCAACTCGACGTTAAACGTCTCATCAAGACTAGATCGACATCTTACGACCACCGACGTGTTCGATAATTACTTTACCCCAGGTTATCAGTTACCGCTAACAGGGCGGCATAGTCTAAAGACCTTGCTGTCCACCCGGCATCACGATACCGTGAGGAAGAATTTTGGCGCATTCCACTGCGACACGCAACCTAGACGGCGGCCAGGGCAATTTTTACCCATCGGGTTCTTGACGCATTACTTTGGCGCTATCTCCGTGAGTACACTATACCTAATTGTGGTTCGTTCCAAATCATCGACGTCGTCACAGATTGGGATCCATGGTTCCTTCTCAAGTTTAAAAATAAAATATTTCCGAATCTCTGGATTCGGTTCCTTCATGAATTTCTCTTCATCGTTAGCCTTCAAATTCATGGCATGCTCCAGTGGAACCACGTTCAAGATGGCCATTATCTTCTCATGATATATCCATTGTTTGGGATCTACAGCCAAATGCCGTCAAGATAGTTATCTCTCATATATCGCGCTGCAGCAAATCCACTTCCCCATTTTTCGAGATTCACCGACTAAAATCTGATCGCAGCGGCCTATGGCAGTCTACAGACCATTTCGATGAATCAAGATGAAACCAAGGTGCCCATATCCCACCGAGATAGTTGACATCTCGCTCCGCTGAGTTTGGAGATCTAGCATCGCATATCAGAACAGACATTTCCCAAGTATCTTATTACACCCTGCGGCATGAGTTCAAATGCAAAAATGTATTCGCATGGCCCCGATGTGCCGGAACGCCGGAATCGTTACCGGGGAGCCAACCCAGTTCCTGCGAGTTTACTACTCTCTCAGTCGCTGGTGCAGTTCCATTTGGGAAAATATTTCCTAGGCATCCTTTACCGATAACTTTTCTTGTTATTGGGTTACGTGGGTGCATATAAAAGGTCAGCCATGTACGCACCCGATTCTGCGCCCCTCCTTCTAGGACTGTAGTACTTCCTTGAGCTACCGGCGTTCATCCCCTTTTCCCCTCCAATGTCTGACCAACTCAAAGGATTCCCTGAGCCTCCAATGGATCCGGAGAAGGGTACCCTGGAGGCCGTTCACTTGCCTTACACTCCAGACGTGAAGACTCCCCCATCCCCGGATCGCAACGCCACTTTCCCTTCCTCAAAAGAAAAAGACTCTGCTGTCCTAACTTCAACCAAGGAGGTCGTTCTAGCAACGAAGCCCAAGCCAGCAAACAAACCACCGAAGAAAAAAGTCTCGAAATGGATTCTATGGAAACTTTGGTTCAACACATACAGGTAAGTTTGTGTACAATTATTCGATGTCAGAGCTAATCCTTCGCCCCGATAGAAAATTCTTCACCTTTACTTTTGGATTCAACATGATTGGTCTGGCATTGGCAGCGTCAGGTCACTGGCCCTATGGCGCCAAGTATTCGGGCGCCATTGTCGTCGCTAATTTCAACTTCGCTATCTTGATGCGTAATGAAGTCTTTGGGCGTATACTTTATCTGGTCGTGAACACTTTATTCGCCAAAGTATGTCTTCTCATTCTTGATAAGATTGATATGATGCTAAACGCCCATCCAGTGGCCCCCTCTTTGGTTCCGTTTGGGTTGCACATCGGTTCTACAGGTGCGTATATGTTGATCATTGATCAACAACCTTCTCATAGTTGTCCTTGCAGCATCTCGGTGGGATTCACAGTGGCTGCGCGCTGTCAGGTGTACTTTGGCTTCTCTACAAAGTGATCATGAATTTCCGCAAGCTTGATGTCACACACGACGCAGTCCTTGTCATGGGTGTTGTAACCAATCTTGCCGTTATGATCAGTGCCCTCAGTGCCTTCCCTTGGGTGCGAAATACTCATCACAAGTGAGTCACGGCTACCGGTTCTCCACCCGTCATTTATTAACCGGAAATTTAAAGTGTTTTCGAGCGTCATCATCGCTTCGTTGGATGGCTTGGCCTCATCTGCACCTGGACTTTCGTCATTTTGGGAGATACCTACGACCCCGTCACTCGCTCCTGGAACCTCAATGGAGTTGCCCTCATTCGCCACCAGGATTTCTGGTTCACTATGGGAATGACTATCTTGTATGTGGCTAAGTTCAATCCCGAGCTCCCAAACGCTCACGGTTTCTATTTTTAGCATCGCTCTTCCTTGGTGCTTTGTGCGAGAAGTACCGGTAGATATCGAACTGGTAAGCGGTGCTCCATATCTGACTTTATTACCATATATAACCTACTTGTGTAGCCCTCGGCTAAAGTGGCCATCATTCGCTTCAAGCGTGGCATGCAACAAGGTCTTTTGGGACGCATCAGCCGCTCGTCGATCATGGAATACCACGCTTTCGGAATCATCTCGTAAGCACCCCCTGACCTAATGATGCAAAGAACATAATCGTCTAACCTATTTGGTATGCGATAGTGAGAGCAGACATGCAAAATATCACTACATGATCGCTGGTGTTCAAGGTGACTTCACCAAGAGCCTTGTCGTTGACCCACCGAAGACCCTATGGACCCGTGAACTCAAGGTGCGATAATTCCGGGAAGCTGTATATCCAACTTTAACTGACAGATCCCAACAGTTTGCTGGAGTTTCGAACACTTCAACACTCTATAAACGCGGTATCCGTATTTGCACTGGAACTGGAATCGGAGCGGCTCTATCCACATGTCTACAGTCTCCTTACTGGTAAGTCTCTACTTGTGAAGCTCGAAGACCTTGGATACTCACTACCAGAATAGGTATCTGATATGGATCGGTAAGCGTGGCCTCCGCAGTTATCGTGTATCTGCGTGTATCTGACATTTCTCTCAGGTTCTGAACAAGAAAAGACCTTCGGACCAACTATCAGTGGCCTGATTCACAAACACATCGGACCCGAGCGCCTCATGCTGTGGGATAGTAAAGCAAGAGGTGGTCGTCCAGATTCGATGAAGCTAGTGAAGGAAGCATACGCCTACTGGGATGCTGAAGGTACGGATCAGAATGCCCGCGGACTATGGGAAAATCAACTAACAACACCCCGCAGTCGTCTTCATTACATCAAATTACATTGGAAACTCAGAGATTATGCAAGGGTGCAAGGAGGCAGGCATCCCATGCTTCGGAACTCTGTGGGACTTCGTAAGTCGCTCTCCATTCTTAGATGAAGGATGGATTCTTAACGGTGTCTTTAGTGAAAACGCTTTTGAGTCTTTTCAAAGCCTCCCCATTTTGCATATTTAATAACGTCGTGTGATGAAATGAGACGGCTCACGGCCCACTAAGCAATAGATTTCCCGCATACTTTACATTACACTTGACCTGGGTTTGCCACACTGTATCAATAGCTTCGCGCAGTTTTATTTAGCAGCTGGTGTCGATGATAATACATTTACATCTATTTTTGACCGAAGGAGAATTTTGCTATACAAGGTATCAACAAGGCATTGAACCCGGTAAGTATGTGAGAATAAAATAGAGCATCCGTCAGCACAAGACTCAGTTATTGAAGACGTTCTCTGGTCAATATAATAAACCAACATTCTACGCGTCCTTTTGATATTTGCATTGACCTTATGAATCGAGAAATTGACACAGGACGGTCATAATTGCAAGTCTAGGCGTACAACGCGGACCACTGGAGCCCCTGAAATCTGCGTAAGCGGGACCATAATTCAGCCTATGACCCCAAACTAATGGTACAAAGAGTCATCAGCTCTTCAAGGGAGTCCCTCCTCCAAAACCTGGCCATGTTTTCCCATCCATTGCCATCTTCTGCGTGGATCTATTGCGGTATTCGGAAACAGGCGTACTCCTCGCCTCGCCAGCTCGGTAACAATCTTGGCGATGTTACGGGTATCCTATGAACGTCGAATAACCGAATCAGCAAGATATCCACGAAAGCAAAAATAGGCTTGAAAAGACGGGGGCTTTTCCTACTGACGTCGATGCCACTATGCTGTCTGCCTTCAAAGTCCGGTAAGCCCAGTACCTTTAACTGCGCAGAGATGTTCAACGATGGTCGCTTTGAACCATGAATCTGGGTAATGCATTGTCAGAGCTGATGGAAAACAGGTCACTGGGCGGAGAAATGCGTCATACGTGTGTTGCTGGAACTTTCGAGGCCGCAGTGGGTTCTGAATACATCCAGTGGAGAACGGTGGACCTTACATCGAGGATGTCACCCTGGATCCACGCCGGCATTTGAACCTAAACTCCAACAAAAAATAAACGAAGATTTGCAACGCGATAAAAGCATGGAATTTGTACTGTTGTACTAACCTGGGATATAAAACACTGTTTTACGAAAAAATCACGAATATCCCATGGGCCATCACTACACCAACAATATCGCTTTAGGCGTCTCCCTGTTCCTTCCTCCAATAGGCCGTTCTTCACAAGGAATGCTTCCAATTGCACCAGTACTTCTGAGAAACATGGAGCTACATCCACTTGCTCCTATAGCATTATCAATAATAGATCATATTGTGAAAAAGGGGTGACACGAACTTGAGTTATTCCTGTCAGCTCCGTGCAAAAAGCTGACAGTGTCGGCCTCCAGGTAGGTCGAACAAAAGAGCGGAATTCATCGATAACCTCTAGGGTATCAGCCCGCCCATCCTCGCTCCTATCAGTCCACTGCAATACAGACACTGGGAGTTCCTATGCAAAGAAAGGGGTTAGGCGCGCGTTCGCTTCTTTGGATTCGCGCTGCGATCACGTACAATGATTTCATTCGGATAGTTAAAGTCCGTTCCTGGTTTGCAAGTGCCTTCGATATCGAGGATTAGAAAGACTTCATAAGGCTGCTTTGTCTTCTGATGAACGATGGGGGTGGTTGGCTGAACAAACTGTTTCTTTCCTTTGACGCGGCGGGTGTTTTTGAGGTAGCGCATATTCTTTTTGGAGGATGACGGTGTAGGAGGGGATGTGGGCTGGGCAGCAGGGGGTTGAGGCTTTTCAGAAAATATAGGATTGGCTTGTATAGAAGAAGTCTGAGATGAAGTGCTTTGTGCTTTGTCTCGAGAAGCTATTACACGCTTATAGAATGAGCGTAAAAGGCACGTTGCAATCATAACCAGCATGCAAGGCAGCCACTGATTTACTACCAATGTCTTGAAACAAGGCACAACGCCAGATACTGGCATTAGGCTCGGAACCATTCTTCACATTCGTCGGTGAAGAAAGGCAGGCCTTTGCCTTGCGTGGAGCACTCCGCCGTTGCAGTCGATAGCTTCCAATCCCAAACTTCGCCGCAATAAATTGGTACCACGTGATGATTGATTTTTTGGACACTAAGTCTTGGCGATTCTCCTAGTTCACTGTGCTAATCCCTCTATCAATAATGAATCAAGTAGGAGACGACCTAGAAGACGACTTTGTTTTGGACGACACGGTGGCACTTTCTGGAGACGAAGGTCTCGACAATGTAGTTCAACTAGATGATGAAGACGTCTTTGTCGATGCAGGGTCAGACGAGGGGCAAGACGGTGAGGACGACGACGATGAGTATGGAAATGATAACGACCACGATAACATTGCATCGTCGACGAAAGACACCGATGCTGCTCGGGCCAAAAAGCGAAAGCGTAGAGAGAAAGAGAAAGAGCGGAAGGCAAAGGTGCGTGCGGCCTCTCATGCCTGCTTTCATCAAGACTCTTATAACTGCAAACTAATTATGACTTTCATGTAGAAAATCAAATTGGCAGAAGCTACAGAAAAGATAGAGGGCTCAATAGCTTCTCAGTCACCTCAGAAGCTTTCAGATTATTTGGCTGCAATGCAGGCTAAAAGTTTCCCAAAGCTATCAGCTATTGAATTAGACGACCTGCGGATACCAGGTACGGACTACGCTTAATTTCACAGAAGGACAGGCTCAAATTAACATGCAGACAGAATCATCAATAGCGGATACGACCGCATGGACGGAATCACGAACACTGGATGGGCTAGTGGGTTTTATCACGAAAGGTAAGTAGGTCTATTTCTATCTTGTACTTCGCTCACCCAGCTATTCGGAACAGTTCTTCCTAGCCTGCGCCTTCGGTTATCACAGAAATCGAAATCAAATGGAGCACCTACACTACTCTACATCGCTGGAGCTGCTCTAAGAGTTGCAGATGTCACTCGGGTGCTCAAGAATAATAAACTTCAAGGTGATAAGGGTGGAGATGTCGCCAAACTGTTCGCCAAACACTTCAAGCTTGCGCAACACGTAGCCTACCTTAAACGGACGAAAGTTGGAGCAGCTGTTGGAACTCCAGGTCGATTGGGAAAGTTGCTCAATGATACAGGTATGTTGAATCCTCATTACTCCATAGCATATGCTTAAGATCACTTTCCTACAGATGCGCTGAATGTGTCTGCTCTTTCCCACATCATCTTGGATATCACATATAAGGACGCCAAGAATCGCAATCTGTTAGAGATTCCCGAAACAAGGGATGAGGTCTTTCAAACGGTCTTGAATAACGAGCTCGTTTTGAAGGGTATTAAAGAGGGGAAGATTCAAGTAGTGTTGTTCTAAAAATTATATGGAAATACATAGTGCTTGCGACTGCACTTTTAGAAACCTTTGGGGTTCGTTCTAAGCGTTAGCTGTAAAAATATTGCGGCTACGGTTAAAGTCATAATCATTCCAGGTATAAAAAACGAACCCTTGTCCATTTAGGAACCTTATGAATTCCCTTTCGGTATCCTTTTGCGTGGGGACTGAAGACGGTATACTTGTCCCGGGCAGGCATTTCGTGTTCTTTAGGTAACTCCAGAGCGCGAGCCTAGGTGTAAAAGGACTCAAATGAGTTCACAACTCCATCAAAACAAATAAACACGCACCAGCGATGCAGTTTGCACTCCACTAGCCCTCACAGCTTCGATGACGGCGTCCACCTTCTTTAGCCTTGCCCTAGCATTTGCTTTTCGCGTGACTGACAATTTCCATGGTGTCTTCCTACGGTTGGTGTCATTCGGGTACAAGAGCCAACAGAAAAGAATGAGAACATACCATAGAAGACCAACGGAGTTCACATTAGAGGGCCTGAACGCGCCAAACATCAGGGAGCCAGACGGAGGTTGTGGAAGAAAGCACTGGGCAGCGTAAATGCTTGACGAAAACAGATACTGATCGTGAGAAAAAGGACTTTGTAGAGGTGTTTGTGACCAAATTGAGCCTGTGCAACGCCAACGTATCTTTCATTCTTTTCACCATGGCTGAAGTTGCGCTCGCCAATGGACACGCCCACGGCCTCAACGGCCATGCTGACTTCCAGATGGCTGACCCTTCCCCAGCCTCTGGTGCATCCAGTTTACGTTTCAGCAGCGGCCTCATCCTTCCCCCACCTGACATAAAGGGTGCGTAGCAGTTTCGTTCAACTACATTTACCCTAACAAATTTCCAACTGGTTTCCAGCCGTCATCGACCGAACAGCTACCTACGTTGCTCGTTCCGCTAACCCGCCGCAATTCGAAGAGAGGGTACGAGAGGGACAACGTGCCGACCCGAAATTCTCTTTCCTCAACCCCGCCGATCCATACCATGCGTACTATCGGGACAGAATGGACAAGGTTGCGCGGGGTGAAGTTGATGACGAGTCCGCCCCAAAAGAAAAGGGCGCAGAGGTGACTGAAGCCCGTGAACCTGTTGATATCGGAGTCGAACCTCCTCCTCCAGAATTTATCCTCGATCTACCAAACATCAGCCCAATTGACTTGTGCGTCCCCTCTTCTCTTACAACGATGTCTCGTTACCAAGATGTATCTTAGGGATATCATGAAGCTCACAGCTCTGTTTACTGCTCGTCGTGGCCGAAGCTTCTTGGCCACCCTTTCTTCGCGTGAAGGTCGCAACTATCAGTTCGATTTCTTGCGCCCAACACATTCTTTGTTTGGCTACTTTAATCGGTTGGTGGAGCAGTATACCAAAGTCATCCAGCCTAATAAGGAGATGCTGGAACAGCTAAAAGAGCGCACGAAAGAAGGAGCGAAATGGAAAATGCTCGAGACCGCTCGCCAACACGCCAAATGGGAGAAAAACAAGCGCGAAAAGGAGCAAAAGAGGTATGATGACCAAGAGGCGGAAAAACGTGCGTTTCTTCTTTCTTTTTACCTGCGTGAACGTATTGACCGTGTTTATTTACAGGTGCCTTTGCTGAGATTGACTGGCATGATTATGCCATTGTGCAAACCATCGAATTTACAGCCGTGGATGCCAACTCCGAACTTCCTCCTCCTATGAGCGTGCAGGAGGTTGAAAATATGACGTTGGCTCAGAAGCGCATGGCTGCAATGATTATGGAAACAACAGCCGACGACATCGAAGCGCATCGTTCACGCCAGGCTGCCGCCGAGGCCGAGGCTGCGGCTGCTGTCGGAGGCGCTGGAGCTGGAGATGAAGAAGATGCTGAGATGGAACAGAGTGACGATGAGGAAGAGGTTGCGAACAAGCAGAAGAAGGAACGCGAAGACATTCAAAGAGCTATCGCTCAAGCTCAAGCTTTGCAAGCCAATGCAATGAATCCTGCCGGTCCTATGAAGATCAGGACGGATTATGTACCCAAACGTGAGCATTTTACTTTTTCAGCAATCCATTTGACTCCTCACGAGTTTATCCATAGTCGGAGAGAAGAAGAGCAAGGTTGCAATGACTACATGTACAATTTGTGGTCAACAAATCCCTGTCGACGAGCTCCAGGAGCATATGCGTATCGAGCTGCTAGATCCCAAATGGAAGGAGCAGCGAGACAATCTCGAAGCTCGCAAAGCCCAAGCATCAGAATTACAGAGGGGTGCCAATGTCGTGGCCTCTTTGCAAGGCCTGGCGCGTACTCGTGTGGATATTTTCGGAACAGAGACAGACGAGGAACGAAGGAAGCGCGAGGAGGCTGCGGAGAGGGAGAAGCGCAAGGAAAGGGAAAAGGTTGTTTGGGATGGTCATACTGCCAGCAAAGCCAACACCCTGGACAAGTTCTCCAGGAATGTCAATACCGACGAGCAGATTGCCGCCATTCATCGTGCAAAGGGTCTTGGACCGTACGTTTTGTTAAGTCCTTTTCATTACATTGTTTATTGATCATGATTATAGACAAGAAGCAAATGCCATTGGTCCTGGAATTGGCCCAGCTGCTGTCCCTCCTCCTTTGACTTCTCTCCCTCCTGCTCCTGCATCACTCCCAGCGCCTCCTACAAATTCAGGAGCGTATTCTGCTGCCACTATCTCCTCAGGACCACAGCCTGCCTCGATGTACAGTGCACAACCACCTGTCATGCTTCCACCTTTACACTACCAGGGTATGGACTCTGCTCAGCCATTTGGCTATCAGCCTGCACCTCCAGTTGCACCTGGCATGCACCCAACCCGTATGGCGGCGCTTGCTGCGGCTAACAGCGTCATCCAGAGCGTTCAGGCCGGAATGGTACGGTCTGCTGATGAAATGGAAGGTGGAAACCCCGACGAAATACCCCCTGCCAAAAGGCAGCGCGTCGCCAAGCTTCCTGGCGGTGCTCTTTATCCTGAAGAAGACTGGATCTCAATGCACCCGGTAAGTAGTTCATTGGAATTTATCATCGAATATATGCATATTCATTACATTTTCTTCCCCAGCATCCTATTTCTCTTCAAGTACAGATGCCTAATGACCCATCAAAGCCCGAATGGAAATTGCAAGGCCAGGTCGTCACAATCCCCGATTTACCCCTCAACCTCCTTGTGTCGACATTACGAGACCGTATCTTGCAGCACACGGGCAGCACCGTACCAGCATCCCGAATCCGTCTGTCCTACATGGGCAAAATGCTGACCAACTCAACGTCAATCGCCTACTCCAATCTGGAGGACGAAGACATGCTGGTCTTCAGCGTTCGGGATGCCAAGAAAAAGTAATCCCGTTTCCTATGTTCGATGCTCATTTTAGTTTTCTTGTAATGCTTTCTTTTCTTTTAAATCCATGTCAAATTTTTATGTGCCTGGTCAATTATATCCTTAGTGTACGGGCGCTGTATTTTCCTTTTCATGAAAAGGATGGCTCCTTGAGCAATAACGAAAAGCACGTTGTGCCAAAATGCTTGAACCTATGCCCCAAAAATGACTCTATTGACCGATAAAAATACACAGACCTTGCCTCAAACCTCTGGAATATACAGCAATACAGATATTAACGGCGATTACATACCAATCACAGATGCGACCATTGGACATCATTGTTAGTGTTGCTACTACCGTTGTAAGCATTTTCAGAAACTACCGCGTCCAACATATCCTGCTCGAAACTCTGGGCGTCGCCGATGTAGACCATCCCAGGGCCATTGGAGTCGTCTGAAGCGTCAGCGTTGCTGTCGCTGCCACTTGCAGACTGCGCTATCGCTCCTCCTCCTCCTGCCTCTGTAGATGTCTCAGAGGGCGTTGTTACTGTTTGAACAGAGGCGGTACTTGTGTTTCCTACCCCGTGGGCCGTTGTCGCCGTCGCTGATGGCGCGGGAGAGTTTTGGAACCACACCTTGCCTTTGGGCAGAATGATGGTTCGGAGAGTAGGACAGGCGCGATGCCACATTTTGGCTATGCGCCCTTCGTCCTCCTCAGTCGCTGGGGTGACATTCCCGTTCGCGACGTTCGCGGGCTGCACCATCGGTGGTGGGGCAGCCATGAAAGTGATGTACTAAATTATGTTGAAATACGGTTCTGTAACTAAAAGAGATTAGGACAGTAATGTTTTCCTACTCACTTTTAGACATTTAAATCTGGACAGAATATTGGCTGACTGCTCCAGAAGTTCCTGTATACCATGTCAGCTTTTCAGATACTACAGAACAGATAGAAAAAAAGGGGGGATATCATTCAAACTAACGTTGCTGTACTCAGCCATCAACATGACAAGATGCAACGCCTCCAGCTCCTCGAATCTTTGCGCGAGCGCTTCGAACAAAAACGACGGAGCGGTGGGGTCAAAGCTGATCACACTCAGCCTCTTCAAAGACGCGGTGGACATCTTCAGTGCGTCGAGCGCAGCGACGCTCATCTCTGAGAACAGGGGGATAGACACCACCTGCACCGGGCGGCCCTGCACCACCGCCTGGACGATGCACGCGTCCGCATGCACCGCGTTGAACGACCGTAGCCGCGGGAGCGCCTCCGGGGAGAGGATAAATGCGTCCGCGTTCGGCACCTGCATCGACGGCGGCAGCGGGTCGATGAACGGGAGGAAGAACACTGAGTCGGTCTGGTACCCTCGCAGCGTAAGGTCGACGATGGAGCTCTGCGCTTCAAGGAAAGACGCCAGGGGCCGGCGGCAGTACATCGACGTTGTGAACTGCCGCAGTTTGAATGTGCAGCGGTCGAATATCCATAGTGGGGAGTGTGTCTTTGGTAGCTCCAGAAATAGAGAGGTGAGGCCTGTTGTAAGGAGCAGAGCGCGATGGAGCAGGGTATAGAAATTGGATATGGGCGTGTACGGGTTGATGTGCAGGTCTAGCACCCGCACCAGGCTCGCGAGCTCAGGCTTCTTCACGATGCCTTTCAGAAATTGGATGATAGTGCTCGGTATCCCGAGGTGGACGGTGTGATACAACCGTCTAGCGGCCAGAGCCGAGATAAAGGAATTGGTAAACAGCAGGGGCTTGAGGTGATCATGGGGAAGCAGGAGAAAGATGGCATCCAGTATTTCCATAGGCAATTTGGGCCTCAGTGTGGGCTCTTGGAGGTGACTCAAACTCGTTGACGTCGCCACGGACGATGAGCCCGCCTGCTGGTCACGGTCGCATAATTTCTTTGTGGGTCGTCTTAGGACAAATTCTGGCGTCGAACAGACAAGATCGTTGGTAGCATCTGCAAAATGGCGTAGGGTGCTGTACAGAGCATCCGTGGCCATGGTCACTCGGTAGAGCGGTGTCGCGGTCGTCGTCGTGGAAGGGCGGGTACGGCTGAGATAAAGAAATGACAAAGTAGTACGGCTTGGTGATCAAACTACAAAAGGGGCTATTATTCAAGCGCTCTAGTAGTCGTTGTCCTCGACGGCGGCTAAGACCTGGGACTTTTTGTACGGACTCGTGGTGATAGACAGGTGTGCTAATTCTTTACTGGCCCACTGCCTGCCTGGTGGTCCTACACCGGAGAGCAACGTCATACGACAAAGGTAATGTGCGTGACTTGCTTTTTCTGTGAGGCTGCCTGTTTTCTCTGTAGACAGCTGGTGCCTAGCCAGCGAACTGCGGCTGTTACTCTGTGCCTCACAGCCGTAGCTCTGAACAACAGTCGGATTCTTCATTTCCCTATCAAAGAACAAAAGTAGAAAATCGTTTGTTATGCCAGTATGCGTCTAAGTGGATGGAGAGCTGTAGCTAGTGTATAGTTGTACATATAAAAACAGTGTCCGTCGTTGAAGTAGTTGATAATGATATCCAGTCAGTGCCCATAAAACCCTCGTAGAAAAGCCCAAGAATGAGTATGCAGAATAAAAAGGAGGTGTGATGACCTGGAAATGTGGTAGGTCTCATCCTCGTGTCGACTTGAGAATGCGAAAGCTAATAAATAATATAAAAAACTTGGGTGAGCTCCCCTTGCCACCTAGAGTGAGAAAAGAGTCATGCAAAGGAGCAAATGTGCCGGGGAACTTTTTCGTAGGAGATAGTGGATGTGGGCGTATGTTTGTGTGCGGCGTGTCGTGATAGGATTACAGAATTGAGAATGAAGATTTGGCCTGACCGACGTCCTACCTCATGGGAGGTACACGAGGGAAGTAACTTTGGTTCGAACTGGTTGATAGACGTGAGACACTGGACTCTGACTGAGTCTGGTTCAAAGGGGCGGGTTTAGGGGCGCTGCCCGTGCTGGTTAATGGGCAGATATCATAGGTCGGCGGAGGCGCGAGGGAATGGGCGAGATATTTGTCCGTCTGTGCCTTGGGCCTGCTGCTGGGCATATACGGCGACGAGGGAACTTCGAGGTACGGTGACGTGACGGCCACACCAGGGACTGCGAAGTGTCTTGAGTTGGGCTGATTAACGCTCCCTCGTCTGTCTGAATGAGCCTTAGCACTACCTGGACTGTGGGCGGGATCGTTGCTTGTGGAGGGGATGGGAATGGTGTCCTGCAGCCATTTCTCATCCTCTTCAGTAGGAAAATTTGGCGACGAGATCTCGCGCTTGAAGATGGGTGCGTTGAGATAGGGCGACTGCCTGAGAGACGGTGGAATTGGCGTCGAGGGGGGCTGGTTTGGAAGGCGCAGAGAGTTCCTGCGGGGCATGGATACATGGGGCTTGAGTGTGGAGGGGGAGGAGGAGGGATTGTCTGAAGCCATGGGCAGTAGATCGGTTTACATTCATAACAGTGTTTTATTTAAGTCGTCTTGAAATCAAATTCTCTCATATCACTCCTTCGGCCTCGATTGTCTCGGACTTTGTCTTAATCAAGTCTAGCCGCCGGTCCCAATCCATCCAATCAATTCATTCCCTCTTGTACATTTCCGTTCCTACTATATTACAACTTGTACAGATCCACTAGAAAAAAATACATAGAGCAAGCGTAGACGCCGACTAAGACAAATTACAAAATTAAACCATTCTGCGGCAAATGATCGCAAACAATAAAACCAAAAGGATGCAAATAGCAGTGTCCAGTAGTAGTGGTGGTTTGTGGGCGCTCCTCTGCATCGTACGTGTTGCTGTCGGTCCGCTGGGCGTAGCAGGTGTCGAGACACTCGACGCCACACGCGGCGACTCCGATGCTGCAGGTTCGTTTCGGACGACGTGAGCTTGCTGCGGTCTGGAAGACAGGTTTCGCAGTGTCTCGGCCTCTCGTACGGCCTCCCTACTCTGCAGTTTGTTTAATTTGTCATGTAATGCCTGGGCCATCGCTCGCATGTCATTTTCTTCAGCAACTGTGAGCCGTGGCTCGGTCATCGTCGATTGATCAGCTTCCTTTGATCCGTCGGCCTGTTCAGGAAGAGGGGCGGCAGACCCTTTCGGAGCGGGTTCAATCTCTGCAGGGGGGACGATTTCAGCGGCTGCAACCGTTGTCGGCGCAACATCTGCATCCTCTGCAACCGGTTGATCACTACTGGCGCTCGTAGATGCAGGAGGGTCGGGTAGTAACTCAAGATTCGATTGTTTGCAATGTGGGCATGTCCACTCTCTCGATCTTAGAAAGTACACCAGCTTGAGAACGAAACTCGAACAAACGGAGAGAAAGAAAACTCACAAAGCAGCCAACCTTTTCCTTTCCGACGCAGGGTACTCAATAGATCCAACACCAACCGCCGCCTGCCCCTTTAATGGAAAGAAGCCTTGTAAACCGAGAATGGCTGGATGAAAGGAAACGGTTAGCACTATAGGCGCAGGTTCAGAACAGTTGGGCATACCTGTTCGCACTCCCCATGCAGGTTGCCAGAGTTCCTCATGATCTGAACCAGAATGAGATCCTCAAAGAATACACGTCTAAGTGGAACACGACGCACAACTTGTAAAGCTAATGCAAATCTGATATGAATTGAACACCACAAAGTCAACCGTAACCCACGCGCATCTGGGCGAAATAACGACCTACCTTGGTGTTCAGTTCAAATCTTCCATTGGGAGTCAATATCATGATGGATGGAGGTCGAAATGGATATTCTGCTGGGAGTAGGATACGAAAGTGATAAAGGCCGCCATCGAATTCAGTTCCTGCAGGCCCTCGTAGTGTGCAGTGCCATTCCTGAGGTATAATACGTCAGTAAATATACGTATGGCCAAGCAGGGGAACCAGGGTATACTTACGAATATGTCATCCTTAAGAGTGCGGTTTGCGGGGTACATGATGCTCGTCAGCCCCGGGTGGGTGGCAAATCAAACTATGAAAGAAATTACCTCAAGGGGACCAGCAGAATAGTCTGTACATGGGTCGTTGGCTAGCTCTCTCGCCTCTTGCATGATGCGCTTTACAGCTACAATCCCTAATTAGTTTGACGAGGCTTCCAATTGGTTATAGGCTGACTGACCGGAATTGTTCTTGTTGAGGGCGGTCATATTTGGTACAAAGACCGTTCGTAGAGTAAACTGAGAGAAAAATTAAGGCAAGGATTGTTTGAGAAAGAGATGTATATAGGATGAATAAGCAGGCTGAAGTTCCGTCGAGAATCGAGACGACGTGGAGGAACGTGAGC
Source organism: Psilocybe cubensis (assembly GCF_017499595.1). Classification (NCBI taxonomy): domain Eukaryota; kingdom Fungi; phylum Basidiomycota; class Agaricomycetes; order Agaricales; family Agrocybaceae; genus Psilocybe; species Psilocybe cubensis. The sequence continues at coordinate 1,350,094 of NC_063001.1, read as the reverse complement.
AATTCCGATGTCATTCCTCGATTGCGGCGTTGCACATTGTCGAGTCTCCCCAATTTGGCAAAATCACGTGAGCGATACTTCCCGAATTTTATGTGTTGCTCCCTCTCTTGTCCTCCGAGTCGTAGTAATGCCTATCCACATCGAGAAACTCAAGGTTAGGCCGCGAAAATGTGTGTATTTATCCCTTTTCATATGAATTGCTGCTTAATGTCTCGAAAATAGTTGTACAGGGCGCCGTATGCACGCCTCAGCTTACCGCCATGCTCGCCTGTTGGACAGCTACCCAAGACATTACTTCGGTCAAGGACTGTAAAGAACACGCCCAGATTCTGTTCGAGTGCATGAGAAGGACGGTGAGCATCTTGACTCCTTTATCTCTACAAGGACTCTGACACACAGTTTCAACCTCTGTATCCTGGACCCTTACTTGCGCCTTCCCTGTGCTGTCTCCACAATTCATAATTATTCGCGCGTTTTCTGGCTTGCACATCGGATATGAAACACTATATTCTCTTCGTCCTGCACCAATACGCGCAAAATATAGCCAATGCCCAAGAAGTCGCACAAACCTACCATCAATTACCATCTTTCGAGATTGGGGAAGTCAATCCAATAATACCTACCATTTTCCAGTCTTGTTCTTGTACCCACTATCTAATATCTATCGGATTCTCCTCTTGTGCGCTTGCTATTTTGGCATGAAAACGGCTGTGGTGTATTCAATTCGCTAAGTCACATTTTCAATGCATGTTCTTTATAACCACACTTGTTCTCGCCTTTTCTACAGAAAGCTATTTTTTCTTGATACATCACAACGTAACTGGTCTCAACAAGCGGTACTCTCTGTCAACATGCTTAATTTATTGAATGTATCTCTACGCGACCTGACTGTCCATTGGTGGAAAGTATCAAATTCTTCATCATTTTGCTCTTCTATGCGCGGCAAGGACCCGCCTCTTTCATATACTTGTGGTCTTCACTGCGCTTCTCTGCTTCCTATCTTGAATTTCCGCGACATCCAATTGTTCCTGATCGTTGACGGAGGTGCCAGAAACTTTGTGTACCCTTTTCATGGCTGTTTCTATGCTGGTTCTAGCATACCTTGAGGTTATTTGCGGGTTGACCTACACGTGGTCTGATGTTGTGTACGACATTCTTCTTTACTTGCCTTACCCGCGTGGATGCGGCATGCACAATCAACTGCAGCCTTCCTTTAGGTTCCTACCAAGAGCAAGTTTAAAAAACGCTGATTCCAAGACCAACTTCGTCTTCATTTTCCAACTATTTTGCGAGGGCAGACCTCAATCTTATGGCTGTTCATCGTTATGACCAAGAAGATATCGCTATATATTGGGACTATGGTTCGTGTACAATGCTTTCCCAGTATTCCTCTAGCTTGGCTAAGGTGTATTCTACTCTCCCAGACACCACTCGATCAACGAGCGCTAGTGGTGCTGTGTCCACCTATGATCTTGTGAAAAACATCCGAGCGGCTATTGCGCCCTTTGGACCCATAAAATCATTTCGAGCATACTCCGATTTCTCATTGACACCCTCCTTTGGGCTTAAATCCACGAACATTCGTTCGGAACTGTCGTCATCGGGTGTATCGTTAGTAGATTGTCCAAGCGATGGCCGAAAAGAACTCTGCACGAAAATCATGCTAGGTGCGCCACCATCGCACCCGATGTCCAAACTACTGTGCTAAGCAGGATTCATTTTCTCTGTTCAGTGGATATTCTTATCAATGCATGGGACCATAAACCGCCATATACATTTCTGATTATCACTGGAGATCGAGACCTAGCATATGCAGTTTCGACTCTACGAACACGCCGATATAGAGTCATCATCATCTGTCCTACGGCGACACATCTAGATTTAACTGCACAGGCGTCAGCGCAATTAGATTGGAGTCGAGTTGTGCTTGGAATGGATAATGGACCGACAGATTCCCCCGAGCCTCATCTGCCGCCCAAAGACCCCCCGATCTCTTCGTCCTTTGGTATGCGGCGTCAATCTGAAACGACGAACGACACTCACACGCACGTCCAATACATATCAGCCACCAACACCACCAACACCAACAGCACCCTCAAATCGGCATCCAAAGATCGCGGAGGCGGAGGCGGAGGCGGCGTGCTTGCCCACGCCGGCATGAAATCCAACACCGAGCTACCCATGGCAGACCATAACGGACCCCTGCGTGGGCGTCGGAACTCGCTATTCTCGTCGTACGATGCGCGCAAGTACAGCGTTTTTGGTGATCTTGATCGCGACTATCCTGTGACTGCTGTTGGAATTGGGTCTTTTGGCCTCGGAGACGGCCCGTTGTTCCCTCGAACGCGGTCTCAAGGCGGAGCGCAGTCGAGAGCGGACTCGGCGCCTCCCAACATCCAGTACTCGACAAACCCACCAACACCTCGTGAAGAAGCCTTCGTACTTCCCTCAACAAACAAAGGAAAGCAGAAGGATGCTCAGATCTATGAACCAGAGAACATATTCCCGCTCATTCCTGCCGAGTTTCCTAAGAGCGTTCCTTATTCAGGCAGCATCTTTGAGCCGTTTGGGAGTTCTGATCCATTCCACTTTTCTAAATCTCCTCCTCCCAAGTCTCCTCGTCAGATCGCAGAAAAATTCTCAGGGACACTGAGTATGTCTCCTTCCTCCAAGTCAGAATCTCTCACACGTTTTTCTGCTTTGCACACCGAGGTGTCGACAGCACCAACTTCTGCTGATCCGGCGTCTCTCGCTGACAAGAGTGATTTGACGATCAAACCTCCGTCAAGCAAAAAAATAGATAGTCCAAAGCCAGCGCCTACCTTAACCCATGGCACCGTAGCTTCGTCGCGCCAAAATTCTTCAGAAACCGCTGCCTCCGCCACTGGCAGTGCGACTGCAGAAAAAATTGACGAATTCACTGCGAAGCATAAGGAGTCCAAAGCCACGAGTCCAATAATTTTTGAGGCTTTTAAACCCGTGCAGTCTGTTAGTACCCCTGTGCCTTCGACAGCTACGGCAGAGAGGAAAACTCCTAGTCCACCTACGGTGCAATCAAAACCAGCCATGCCTTTCATCCCGCCCGTAGCAACTGCTGTCAAGCCTGCCCCCGCGCCTTCTCCAACCCCTCCCAAGAGGTCGAGGGCCAACACGACGGCGACATCCATTCCAGCCTCCAGACCCAGCACACCCCAAGTTGCACCTGCCAGATCAAGCACACCCCAAGTTGCACCTGCCAGATCAAGTACACCCCAAGTCGTGCCTACCAGATCCAGCACACCCACAGTTGCGCCTGCAAGTTCCAGCACACCCCAAGTTGTACCAGCAATATACGCCACTCTAGTACAAACGCTGCGCGAGGAACGAAAGCGTCACCCGACAGGCGTCACGAAAAGTTGGCTAGGAGCCAGACTGGTCAAGAAGAATCCCAACCTTTATCAGCAGGCTGGGGTGTCCAGATTTGGGGCGTACATCTCAAAAGCTGTGACTGCGGGTGTGGTAGTCGAAAGAATCGTGGAGGACGAACCAGGCGTTGCACTTCACCCTTCGCTTATGTGAGTCTATATTATAAGTAGTGGATGATGATGGCATCCCATAATACACTCCCAAATGAAATTTGAGAAAACACCATGAACACTTGTCTTATTATGTATATGGTCCTTGAGGAGGACCTGTAGTATATTTTTGGTCCTTGACCACAACTGCACTACTCGAAGCATATCTGCTCTGCATACTCCGACCAGACTCTTGAAATTTGCGACATACTTCAATTAATCAGACTCGCAATATTCACTACAGTCATTGGTGTAGGCAATAGGTTCTTCGTTTAATCGAGCACTGCGAATTGCGTTTTATTTTATAATCATGAAGCGCCCTCTAGCAACTGACAATGAAATTTCAACGCACAGAGTCAGTAGAAAAGATTGCTGTATGAGCTCGCAGCGCTTCATTACAGTCGACACTAGAAATATATGTGGTATTTTTGGACACCTCAACCTGTGCGCATACGCTTGGTGGCATGCACATGGTCCAATGCATGTATGTGTACCATCAATCGGTAGCGTGCCTCCTACTTCTGTGTGCTCCGAAGGAAACCATTCCTGAGTCGTCCATTACAACCCCACCCCTCTCTATCACGAATACCTTCAAAATGACTAAAGCAATATTGGATAACGTTGCCATATTTTGGGATTATGGTAAGTTTGCATCAACATACCTGTGGCATTTCTCAAGGATTACTTGCCTCCCGTCACCATGAGAAGAGAACTGCCCCGTCCCGTCCAATACATCTGGCTATGCAGCGGTGGATTGTCTTAGAAACTTAGCTGAGCCCTACGGAAGTGTTAGGTCACTGAAAGCTTACCTTGAAGTCACCGAGCAAACACCGTCGAAAACCTTGCTTATGCGGTCTGAGCTCCAGTCGTCAGGGGTGTCATTAGTCGATTGCCCGCACAACGGTAGGAAAGATGTCGCAGACAAGATGATTATTGGTAAGGCATTGCAAGCCCCTTTAAACGGAATTACCTCTGGTTTTTAATCATATTCATGATATACAAGTCGATATGCTTGCGCATGCCCTCGATAACCCGGTTCCATCCACTATCATCTTAATAACAGGTGACCGCGATTTTGCGTATGCCATGTCCATTCTCAGACTTCGGCGCTACCGCTTGGTGCTCGTTACATTACCCCATGCACACCCAAGCCTCACATCTCAAGCCTCTGTTTGCCTGAGGTGGACTGACATAGTGATGTCACTCTCGAATGACGATACGCCTGCTAATGTCTTTGAGCCAGTCGCCTCAGTTGCACCTGCACCTGTACCTATGCCCAAGCCCTCCTCAATAGAGGTTCCTCCAATCCATATGGTCACAAACTCTCCCAGAGACATGTTCAACAAGCTCACGCCTGAAACGGTTGGCCCTTTGAAACAGTTCGAGTCTGATTTACCAACAATTCCTCGACCTCGTTGGGCATACCCATCATATCCCCTTGACTGTGCTCCGAGTCCAAGTAAAACGCCTTTGGCAACAGAACAACGGCTCGCAACTGCGCTCTCTTGGAGTGACTCTGTTTACCTGCCCAAGACATCGCCGCCCCCAAGCCCGAAGGCGAACCCGATATCTTCAAATGTAGTTCAAACCGAAGTGGGAATTCCACACGGTGATACTCCATTTTTTAAGGGGTTAAATAGGCCATTTGTAGCGCCCACAGGAATTGATATTTCCCATTCGTCTCCCAGACCTTCCAACACCTCAATGTGGTCTCATAAAAATGCCAATGCCGCGTCGTCATCTACAAATGTCCCCAGAAAACCTTTTTGCATAGAAGCATCATCAATATTGGGAAATTCTTTTCCCATCGACGCTCAAGCCCCTCTGTCCACTGTAGAGATTAGTAGTGAACGAACAGTTCCAGACCCCGTCGTTCCTGACCACTTCAAGGTCCTAGTCCAGATCCTGCAAAAATGTCGCGCAGAGGGCAACATTCGCCCATTACGCTCTATTATTGGACTTGAAGTAGCAAAGGCCAACGTGTTCAAGAAAGTGGGTGTTGAGAGGTTCAAGCAATATGTCATGATTGCCGTGAAATTGGGCATAGTGGAAGTTGGTGGGAAAGATGGCGGAGCATGGATAAACCTCAAACCAGAGTGGGCTAACGCCAAATAGTGAGGATCCTCAGGAAAGGACAGGAAGTTTGTATTGGAAAACCTCTATGACGAATCTTGTGTTGTCCAGACCTTGGTTATATCCTCGATATCCTCGAGGTCCTGGACAAGCTCTTGTACCTGATTTTGCAATTCTCCGCCATCTGGCGAGCTATCCACTGGAACGTACGTTAGTTCTGATGATCGTAGTGTTATTCCGGATGCCTTTTTATTTTCGATAGCGGTTTGAAGTTCAGCTAAATTCGATGGTTGGCAATATACCTGCAATGACGATTAGATCGATGGAAGTATACCGAAGTATAAAAGAATTAACCCTGAAAACCCCACCCAGGTTTGATGAATTGTCTTGCTTTAAGTCAATGACATCAAGATTTAGCACAAATTCTTCGAATTTGCTGAAGTCTCCATCTCCCGCCTCGTCTACTACTTCGACTGTCAAGCAGCCTACGTGATTGAACATGAAATTAACAGGCGTCATGTGTGCGCTATTATAGATTATTTAGTTTTTTTATGGAGTATCGAGAAACTCGACGCACCCATGAGCAGTCAGAACTTCTCGTACGTTGTGAATTGTGCGATTGATGTTGTCGGTGACGCATTCACTGTTCGACACAATGAAAATTATCCAGCTAGCGAAGCAGATAGTTAATCGTACATGATGATCCCCACAGACTTAAATGCAAGCGCCTCGTATACAATGCGTTCACCCGTTTGATCTTTGCCTCCTGCAGCCTGGGAATAGAGAAAATGACTTTCGTCGAAGCATGTTGTATATCCGGAGGGAAATACCTTTGCGAGTGCCTTTTCTATATTATCCTTAGGAACCCCCTGTTCTCTTGCCTTCTTCAATGTCGTTGCGAGCATTGAATTCTTCTCTGGGTCTGCAGAGCCGCCGACTGTAGAGCGTGTTTGTTATTGTTAAAAGGAATCTTCCCAACGTCCTGGTTTGAACATTAACGGCCGACCTTTAACAGCATTGATAATTTCCTGTCAATCCATTATAGACATGGTTTGAACCCTAGATAAGTTGAAAAGGGCCCACTCGATTCATTCTGGTATAGAGAACGCTTTTCTGTGCGTCATTGGCACCTTTTTTGTCCTTGATTTTAGACCACTGTTGTTGCGTTAGTTAGTCGTCTGATGACTGCTACGCATGAGGGACTCCTAGAAAGGTCCTCAAAAACTCACTTTGTTGTGCCCTGCCTGAATAGGGCGCTGAGTATGAAAATACCGCGTTAAAGAGGGCGGATGTGATGAACGGAGAAGAAGTCTGAACATAACGCTGACTTTTCGTTTGCTCCGTTCGTAAGTAGCTGTTTGTCTCGCGACTCACAACACGCGACTTTCGGCTTTCCGGCCCGCTTGTATAGAGCTTGAACAAAAAAATGGCCAATGCCTGTTTTGCATTCATTTGGAGGCCTTCAGTCCCTCGAAAAAAATTCTCCTTTATAAATCGTTAATCGAAATTATAGAAATTGTAGAGTTAAACCAATAAGGGCTCATAACAGTTGCAGCAAGTCCAAAACAAACCCCAAAGCGTGAACCAGCCGGTAACTCGTACTTTTCTTTTGCGGTTCCCTGATTTCGCACAAGCTACGAGAGTTTGCACCGTTAAATTGTTCCTCTCATTGTTTATATATATTAGAAGATGAAATCAATGCAATCGTTAAATTTCATGATAGTGTGCACTATACTGGCTATAGTAGATATAACATGGGATACAAAGTCAAAGCTTTTGAAACAATAAATTTAAATAACAAATCGTCATCCATCCTGTCATCTTGAAAACATTGTCCACGGCGTAACGGCCCCGTAAACAGTCAACGTGGTATTGTTAAAAAATATATCCCATCGGCAGGGAGAGAGATGTAAACGCTAACTTTGTTACAAAGACACCTGAAGAAATTAGAGAACACGATGAAGTCCTGACTCAGCAGCTTTCACAGCACCCGCAAGGTCAATGTGGAAGAAGGGTGTATCGCTGGAAATAACATCGACGTATCCGTCTTTTGAAGGTGAGGGTGATGACCGCCCCTTCAAATTCTTGAGAGACTCGACGTCATCCCTCTCTTTAGAGAACCGCGGTAGTTCTTCGGCGCCGTCGCGATAGGGAACGACAGCAGCGATGTCATGTGTTTTTGAGGCAGAGATACCTGTTCCAAACCCACCAGCGATGAGGGCGCGGCGGATCCATGGAGAAAGGACAGAAGCAAAGTGGAACTGGGAGAAAAGAAGAATTGTTAAAGATGGAAACATTCGGAGTTGCATAATATCGCGTACCTCTACTGGGTGGTCAGCCCATTTTTCTATTTCTGTGCGAGTGTCGATTAGAGCTTGTGTAGCTGTGGTATCAAGGTGAGATCTATTGAAACAGCCCATCAGAAAATTGAGAAGTAGATATTCGTGGACTATTACTCACACTGTGGAGAAATCTAGGACGATAGCGTGTAGGATTGGCTTCTTCTCATTTTCAGCCTGATCATCTTCAGCTCCTCGGCGACTAGGACCAGGGTCGTTCCAAGGTCTCTCACTAAGGCTGACGTTAGACATGTCGCGCCCTCTCCTCATGTTCTCTTTGACATAGTCGACGAGAGCAGAGTTGACAATGGAAGAGTTGGGATAAAGGTAACTCTCTTCAAATCGATAAACGAGAACACCAGGGGAAGGAGGCGTAACCTTGATGTCGGAGTTGACGATTCCACCTTTGCTTAGAGGCAGGAAGACTTCTCGAGTAGCCTGGTCTTCCGATCCGCTGTCACGAACAGTGACTTTTCCCAAGAATGACCCGCGGGGGTGGGCAACGCGAATTAGCAGTAGAACCAATGACGCCGCAATTGAGGTATAGATTCCATTCTCGATTGACGAGAAAATGGTAACTAAAACGGCCGCTACCCAGATGACCCATTCCAGAGGAGAAACCCGCCAATAGGAATACACCTAAGAAAAGGTGAGATAAACAAATTTCTGGTATTAATATTTTGAATTTTTCTTACCTGGGCTGGTGATGCCACAAGATCAGCCACAGCATGAATGATGATAGCGGATAATCCAGCGGAGGGAATCCAGAAGAACGCATCGGTTAAACCGTACAAGGCAGTGATGACAATGATTGCAGTCAAAATACCGGCAGCTGGGGTACGGACACCGGACTTTGATTTGAGCGCAGATCGAGAGAAGGATCCAGTCGCAGGATATGCGCCAAAGCAACTTCCAATGGTATTTGTAACACCTATGGCAATAAGTTCCTGGTTGGGGTCAATTTTATATCCATTAAGTCTTCCAAATGCTAAAACACCATTTAGTGTTTAGATACAATAAGCAGGCTGTAAAACTTACATTTGGAAATAGCGATGTGTTCTAGAAGCAGAATGATTGTTGCCACAGGAAGCTCAGGGGCCATCGCAGCGAGGAGTCGATCGTCGATTGTAGGTCGCTTAACGTGCTTGAAGCCTGGAGGTACGGTTTGCAAGATCTTAATTGGATATTTGCCTGCCGCGGTCTTCCTGTGACGGCAGTACAGCCAGGCAGCCAAAGTCAAGACGATAATGACAAACGCATTTCTCAACACGCTAATGAAGAAGAAAAGACGAGCTGGAAAAAAATAAGATTGGGCAGCTGTCTGCAATAATTGATACGTACCTCTTCGGGGATACTTCTTGCTCATGTACACGCAAAAGTAGCGGATAGCGTACAGGCTGACAAGGCCAGTAATCCCAAACGCTGCGTCAATTTTAGTAATTGGCAGTCTCTTAAGCGTGTTGATAATGACTTTATATGTGGCAGCACGAGTACTGTGACCATAAAAGTTAAACAACGCCATGGAGAATAAAAATCGCCTAGCTCACTCGAATCCAGTTATTCCCATTAATCCTGGTACTTGGCCAGCTGCGATGCTAATGGCGGAACCTGTCATGAACCCACTAACGGCTGGCGCAGAGATAAATTCCACCAGCCAACCGAGGCGCAGGAGACCAATTCCAAGGACAATGAATCCAGTGATGAGAGCAAGTAAACTTGCAATTGTGGGTCCGTCCCATTGACCGGGATCACGGGCTTGCACATGCTTGATGACTTGAGCTACAGTAAGAGACATGACAGCGACAGGCCCAATAGAGACATCTTTGGAGGTGGCGAAGAACTGAAGAACTATGAACGAATGTCCATACACCTGAAACAGAGAAAGCCTTACGCAATAGATGAGGACCCCAACGAACGATGAATATAGGCCATACTCCGCGGGTAAAGTCGCGATCTTTTACACGTCATACCGTCATTGACTATCGTCAAAGAAAACAACATTAAAGCCTACCAATGCATAGGACATTCCCTGCGGTACAACTACCATGCCGACAGTAATACCAGCAATTACATCACCAGTGAGCCACCCGAGGTCTATACTCCAAAGTTTAATAATTAGAGAGATTGCACTGTTCAAGGAAGAAGAACTGACTGTATTTTCCAATCCACGACAAAATGGGGAATAGACTGATCACATATGTCTTAATCTAGTATCAAAGAGTAAGATTTTAGCTCGGGGCACTACGCTTGAGGAAGAATGTTTTCCTTACGCGTGAAGTAGGGTTGTTGAATGATGAGGTGACATATTCGATGCTGGAGGCAACTGGTACAGTGGTCTCTGGATAACCGATGATACGCTTCCCATAACGTTTTGCGGCTTCTATCGACATTTTTGGGAGTGGTGGTACAGCGCTCAAGACCAGAAGTGGGGAAATAGATGGCTCGAATTTATAGTATCTCCTACAGGTGGTGGAAATCTATCACCCGATCCGATTCGGCCTGTTGGAGCGAAGCACCGTACACCGCTGAAATGCCCCTGAAATTTAGAGCGAAATTTGTTTAGCAAGCGATCCGAATAAATGAAACCGCAAACAAGATACGGACCTTTCTTGATGAAGGCTAGTCAGGACTCAGGAGGGAAGTATGCTTTTTAACGAATTTTCTGCATTTGTATGGTCGAGGGGAGTTTGAATCTGTGATATTCGCATCAAATGGTGCTAAGTTCGATAAGCGTGTTTGGTGAAGTATGTGAAATCAATGAGCACCTCTGTTGCCATTGTAGACCAGGATGGCGCCATCGGAATATGTAATTTTAGCTCCCGCCGTTGACCGTTAATAGTCCATGAGTTACCATATATGGAAGGACCCCACACTTGCTCCCAGGAACAACGTTCTATAATTATCATTGGTTTAGTGGTTTGAAGATGTTGGCCAGAGATCAATGGCAATGTGTAGGCACACTGGTTTAGGCACAAATGCACGACGTAAATTACATCTGCCATTCGCTTCACACAAGTACACATGAATGTATTGGATACCAAAGGCGTCATTCCCTACTCATATGTTGCTGGTGGCACAGGTGACGGCGCAGTGTCAATGAGTTAAAAAATCCTTATCGGAACATATAAGAGTGAATATTGTATTTGTTGCAACTAAGCCAAGAAGAAAAAGAAGTCGGCTCATGGAATTTCTACAACTACTCGAGAGTACTCGCCCTGCTTGGAGAAGCACCAAGGCGCCCAAGGATATGCAAATGTGATACCAGAAAATACCAAGCTACGATACTACAGAGCGGGAGTATTTGGACTTTAAATCCTACACATTCTTCGACTAGATACTAAATTTAGGCTAACTAAGAATCTCAACATGTCGTCTGTTCCCCTTTGTTCTGTTTTCAACAGATATATCAATAGATATCAATGCAGTAGTTCAACTATAAGCTCATAAAAGGAAGAGGTCGAACTTTCTGGGTCAAAACGTATATACGTTCCCGCAAATACTTGATCAGAAAATATTCACAATTATCTACTCTGCTCCATCGTGTGTCTGTAGTGGCGAGGAACTAAATGCTACTTGGGGAATACTAAGCCTCCACTATAAAAAGCAGTTCGGCATGACAATCTAAGGCGATCACGTCATATTTACAGTCAAACCTTGCAATGCCAGAATTCTTTCTTTGGGGAGATCTGATCCCAGGAGAATGAACGTCGTACAGACTTGCTTCGTTGATTATATACGTCTCACCGTATTGGTAGCCTCGCACTGGTAGCCTCACACATACATGTCCAGTTATTAATTGACATGCTACAACAACTCTGGAATTGACAACTACTGTCCTGTTACATACAATGTGTAAAACTAATATTAATTGGTACCTTCTTTGCTGTGGCACAAGAAGGGGTTAAAATATGACATGCCATGCCCGCATGGTGCACTTCATGAGGATAGGCCATGGAATGACGCGAACTTTTTACCATGTCCAACTTCAGAGAAAGATACAAGTACCCAACTCGATAGCTCGACAGAACTTGCAGAGCCCCCTTCTTTCCAGGGGCTAAACTTGGATAGTCAGAGCTTTTCAAGACAATGAATACCATTGTACATGATGGGCAGATGTTCCAAAACCAAAATCCACTTCGATCACAATTACTCTTGAACAAACAGTAGCTGATAAAATTAGAAACATATTATCTCGACCCCGATGTTAATCAACGGAAATCAAATACCTGAATAGGCGTATCGGGGATATGGGGTATACGAAAATCAATGCTAAATATCTCGTCGAACACGAAAGAGAAATCCTTGTCAATTACAAATAGCTCAGGCGAGCAAATATTATTTGCCAGATCTCTAACAAATTTGAATGAAACTCGTCAGATTTTATGAATTACTAGCTGCCGTTTCTTTGGCATATGTGGCTTTGTTGGAGGCTACCTTATTCAGGTAAGCTTTTTCAGCAGAAAATCGTATTGGAGTTTTGAAAATTGTCTTTAATCTACCACTTGGCACGTCGCCGTACGTACGCGTCTGTAAATTACCGACACGTGATGTGTTTCTTAGGTCAGTCGCAGACCTTCTGACGCTTTCTTCATTTTCATCCTTCCGCTACACTGTTACAGCTTGTTACACATTATCCAGTTCCTGAGGATTATGAAATTCTCGCCTCTTAGTGTTTGATTTCAACACATAGTGGCATCCCCACTCATCCTAAATTCTCCGTTGTTTGGAAAATACAATCAATTTTCATTTTATAATTCTGCACTTCGCCAGGTTTTGACACAAAAGATATGAATAATGATACTTTACAGGGATTTAGGGAGGCATTCGCCAATGCAAAGCATATCATTGTTATTGCTGGAGCGGGTCTTTCAGCAGCGTCGGGTACTTACTTCCTCCAATCCTTTTAGTAGTTGAATATTCACTAAAGATCCCAAGGCATTCCAACATTCAGGGACGGGGGTGGTATGTGGCGCTCTCTAGACGCAACCAGCCTCGCCACACCAGAGGCTTTTCACGAAAACCCTTCTTTAGTGTGGCAGTTTTATCACTATCGCCGGCAAAAGTGCGTTAACTTAAAGGATCAGTACTCTGTTGATCCAGACTGACCGTCTTTATGACGATAGGGCACTGCAAGCCGAGACTAACACGGCACATAAAATATTGGCAAAATTGGCAATACCCCATTATTTGAAGAAGGTCGCGCCTGCCGCAAAGTCCATGCATCTAATCACCCAAAACGTCGATAGACTCTCCGTAAGGGCTTTGGATGATCTCGAGAAAGAACTTGAAGAACAGGGTCTCAAAGGTCCAAGCTACCGTGCGCGTACAGGTTCTGTTGTACAGATGCATGGGAAACTCTTTGAAGTTCAGTGTACCAAATGCGACTGGCGCGCAGAAGATTTCTCAACTCCTCTCTGCCCAGCATTGGGACATGTTGAAGCTAATATCCAGGACTACACAGATGCTGGCTCCAAAAACCACGACATTCCTATTAGCTTGTTGCCCCACTGTCCTGAATGTCAGGAGCTCGCAAGACCAGGTGTGGTTTGGTTTGGCGAAAAGCCTTACCATCTTGACCAAATAAATTCTCTCGTTTTTAAGGCAGATATGTGTCTCGTCATCGGGACCTCCTCAACTGTTAGTGCATTCCAATATTACATCCAAATGCATTTGAATTCGTCTGATTTTTCCATTATCATAGGTGCATCCTGCGGCTGGTTACGCTTTTCGAGTTCGGCGTCGTCACGGACATGTTGCCATATTCAACCTCTATCCAAGTGAGAAGGACGAAAATGCTTCTTCTCTTTTTCGTGGTGCATGTGAGGATATTCTGCCACAGGTGTTTCCTGAGTTGGCAGATCCGTAATTCTCTGGTTTGCTGCCCATTATACTCTATATCTTATTCTATGGGCTGTAATATCCACAGATATCAAGCATTGCCGTGCGTCACTACCAACAGGTATCGAAGCTATTAATGGTGTTGTACACGATATATTTCAGCCAATAAGCCATATTTTCCAATAAGTGAAGGAAAAATATCGTCAAAGAGCCCTATTTTTTTCATTGAGGTTTTCATGAAGGTCACCATTGGGGACCTACACCAATTCGCCTTGTCCAGAATAGCAACTCTAAACTCCAAAATTATGTGTTTCGTGCTCAAGGGAACGATTGTCTGTATTGTCCCCGTATAGCTACTTTGCTACTAGATCAGAGACTCTGCTTATCTTATTTACTTTTGTATCACTCCCTCTCTGCGCACAACGTTTCGTATTACTTACTTACTATAATATTACTGGTAACTTGTACTACTAGTATGCTTCCCATTCCTCAAGTCATTTTTGATGACTGTGATGGCACCTTGCAAACTCCGTGGGAACCTAACAGGTAACATTTAACCCACAAAATCTAACTTCAACTTGATCCAGCGATTGATCGTCCATGGCCTAAGGCCTTCGGTGACTTGGTAAAAAATAACTTTCTTATTGACCTTGACCGCAAACTGTGTAGGCATGGATCAATTCTCGTATAATGTCTTCATCACAGGTTTGGGCACTGTGACCTCCCTAAAGTAACAAAACGCTAATATCCATGCACACTAGGTCGTCCCCATAGTGGCAAGCATACCCTAAAGAATTCACTTGTAAGAATTGTGCTTTAATAGATGCATCGATGATGTTAAGACATGCCCCTCAGGAGTCTCGCACTGTTCGCAGAGGGGGGAAAATGTTCGGTTTTCAGTGCCACCTTGACGGTGGGGTCAAAGACCTGCCTCCTATCGATTTCTCCTTGGCGTTGATTAAATGTTCCGAAGAATACCACAACTCTACAATGAAGTCTTACATCCAAAATGCTCATAATTTGACTTCGCCTTCCCAAGTGTGCATTGTGGGTACTCATAGAGATTTAATCGTGCAAGATTATGGCTGGGGCTACCTCGCATCACGCAAGCAATCATCCAGAGCAACTTTCTACGACGGTACACCGTATTTGCAACTCAATTGCTTAGACATTGACGACGTCCAAGTAGTTTGCGAATATATCGGTCAGTCCTCTCTCTCATTCATGTTATGTAAACCATCTGAGAATTTTGAAGTGGATACAGTAACCGCAACTCCTGGTACACCTACGTCGCCTCGAAGTTTGTCGTTATCATCCATTATATTTGATATAAAGCATCATGTTTTGGATTATGTTGCCAGAGTCTTCTCGCTTCCTATTCCTAATAATGTCAATTTAGATGTATGTGTAACCTTCCTGGTCCACAGCAATCAAAAATCTGATTTAGCACAGAAACCTGATGATGGACAATTAGATGATCAAGCTGTTGACCATCTTCTTTCGTCCTCATATGCAGACACTTGGAGGGAAGGCTTGAGAACGAGGGTCAAAAGTAATTGGCCAACTCGAGCTATGCCAACACATAGAATTTCTCAGAATGTAATTGTCAAACGCAACGACAAAAATGAGAGGGATGCTACCGACTATATCCGTCTCCACACACACATTCCTGTTCCTCAGATCTATCACCGCAACCTAGAAAATTGGACAGCGTTTCAATTCATCGAAGGAGAGATGCTGCTAGAATGTTTGCACAAAAAAAGTCTCTTCATGCAATTTCGCATTGCCTGCACTCTACGACTCTATCTTACCCAACTTCATTCTTTGAAAGGTTTTGCTCCTGGAAGACTGCATAACCCTGGGGTGGTTTCTGGGCCACTTTTCGACAATTCTGCCCGAGGACCATTTCATCCCTTTTCCTCTTTTCAGGCCTGGTGTGAAGTGGTTGCGCTTCAAGGATGGGCCGACACGGTGGCATACCAAAAGACGTTGGGAATGCCTCAGCAGTTGCCACTCGAGCCACCGACAGGAAAGCCCTGGAAATTAAATTACGCACATGGCGATCTGAACTTTGCCAACATCATCCTGTCCAAAGACGGGGTATTATGGCTGGTAGACTGGGCAGAGAGTGGGTTCTATCCTCGCGGATATGATGCCGCTGTACTTGCTTATTTTGAAGAAGGTCCATCATTCTGGCAGCGCATGCGATCTTTCATAGCAGGGTCAGAAGGAGGCCTAACGCATGATAGATTTTGGTCCTTCTTTCATTCTGGTCTATGCCGCCGCTTCCTTTCTGATTATGTCTATGGTGTCTGTCTAGGCCCGCCACAAGTGCCACGGGATACGTAGGCCCTGGCCCCGCTGTCCGTTTCATTATCTTCAACAGAACATTCACAGATTGAGTCTCTGTATGATGGTCTATAGAACCCGATAGTTCTCGAACTTGGGTAGTACAGCTTAGCACAGTCGATATTTGTAGTTTTTTGACTCCAAGGCGTGGTAAAGCAGGTTTTGGCTGCTCATTTACTTTAGGCTTCATATCCAAGTATTTTGCGCGTTATGGAGATTCAATCTATCAATTGGTTGAAGTGCATTGAGCCTGAGAATCGCTGGCGTACGATGTGCCGTTTTGGGGACCCAGCCGCATTACCCTGGCGATTTTGCCCAGACAGTCCATAGGCCACACTGGTTACTTTTCAAACGACATAAATGAGTGATGGATTTTAGGACATTTTCACATTGCGATATTTTGTTGGTTGGCTTGTTTGAAGGAGGTGCAGTAAATATATATTGTAACCGATGATTTTTCTGAGCTCTTGGCGAGGCATTCCTGCCAAAGAATTTACGTATACACGGCCCTAAAATAAGCGCCCATATATAGCCATTCAAAGTGTATTCATCTCGGAAAACAAGCTTTCACGTTGGCGAACACGTTCAGGGCGCATGGCACGGGTTGAAAGAAAAAGGAAAAGTTTGGCGGAATCTGTGATGGTGACCTGTCGGATAAGGCAATCAAATGGTGCGTGGCAAATCCCAGCACAGCAAACATCGACCGATTGACTCTCTTTCAAGTTCTTCCATCTACGACTTCCTTTCTTCCGTTCTCATTCTCTCTCACTCTCCAAGCCAGTGCGCGGCGCGCCTGTATCACCCATAACGACAACACACTTCTCACTACCCACTCCATTTGATACGATTTAATGTCAGCTCCTTTGAGATCAACCCCTCTTGTGGCACCAGGCCATACTCGACCTATTACCCATCTTTCTTTTTCTCCGATCCAAGAAGACGGCACTTTCTTGCTTGTGTCCAGCTGTAAAGATGGAAATCCTATGTTGAGGGAGTGGACTGGAGACTGGATTGGCACCTTCCTTGGACACAAAGGTGCTGTCTGGAGTACGAAACTTTCGCTGGACAGTTCTAGAGCGGCGTCTGGAAGCGCAGATTTCACTGCGTGAGTGGCATCCACCTCCTACACATCGATCACTGTGCCTATCTTGCTTATTCCTTCATAGGAAAATCTGGGACACGTACTCTGGCAACGTTCTCCACTCTTTCCCTCACAACCACATTGTTCGGAGCGTCGCCTTGTCTCCCCAGGCATCACATCTTTTGACCGGAGGCCAGGAAAAGAAAGTGCGAATATTCGACCTCAATCGGCCTGACGCAGAACCCGATTTCCTTTTCGACAACGGTCCTTTCTCTCATGATGGAACAATCAAGAGTGTTGTGTGGGTAGGTGATCACACAGGTGTGACCGCTGGCGATGACGGGAAAGTGAAGTAAGGGAGTCTTTGACATATGCCATCTCTTTGTTTGTCAGAATCACTAAGCAATCTTTTTTTCTCGTTTTGTATAGATGGTGGGATCTCCGATCAAGAGAGCTGACGAAAACAATCACATTTCCCGACCCGATAACGTCCATGGAGTTGTCTTTGCAGACGCAAAGACTGGTGCTGACCTCTGGCAAGACAGTTGAATTCATACCTGCGTTGCCACACACTGGTCACAATACGCACAGCCTTACCCTCCGATATGCTCCTTCATCAGCTTCTATCCACCCCATCCTCCAGGACCGTTTCGTAACTGGTAGTATGACTGATGAGTGGGTTCGTGTTCACGGTATCAATGGAGAGGAACGAGATGTCCTCAAGGGTCACCATGGCCCTGTTCACTGTGTGGAGTTCAGCCCCGACGGGGAGATGTATGCAAGTGGAAGTGGTGAGTCCAGCTATCGACCGTCTTGCTCGAAGTTATTATTGACTTTGAAATCTTTTCTTCCAAAAGAGGATGGTGAGTAACACTGATGCTACATGCTGTGTACCATTCACTGATGCGATCTCGCAGGTACTATTCGATTATGGCAAACCACACCTGGCAAAACATATGGATTATGGCAAGGAGCCAGTCCCAACGGCAACTGAGCGAGAGAGTAATGATCAAAATGTACACATTGAAAGATCATGTCTAGGTTATTTCGTTGATCGACCCTCCTATTGTGACTGTAGTAATGATGCTGTCTTTGTTCAACCCATTATGTTATAATTATACAGTGCAGTCGGCTAGAGCGTCGGTGTCGGAGGCTTGAGGACACCCTCGAGCACTACGGAGTCCGGGCAGAAGGTCGAGATTGTGCTGATTGTATTGGTTATATTATCCGATCACATGATCGTTTTACGTCATGGTCCTAGTCGTGCAAACAAGAGTCCATAGGAGAACGGGCACAAAAGACATGGTCCCCGACCCTTGTTCTCCGACCACAACAATGTCAGTAACAACCCCCACCCACCGCCGTACCCTTTCACAAGACTCTACAAGATCGCACAAGTCTTACAGATTGACGCGTTCGCCTTCACCGCCCACCCAAACATTTCATCCGAGCCATATTCTGCATCCCGTGCCAACTCCGGCTTTGGTCGAGTCAGTCGCTGGAGGAGCGCATTATGCGGGTGCTAGGGTGGACTCGGACGTGGTACTGAAGCATAGAAGAAGCAGTGGCTCGCGCCCGCATACGGTGTTGAAGCACGACCACGAGCAGATTCTGAAGGATCTAACGGAGCTGTATTCTTGTCGACCAACCCTTGATATCTTTGAGAGATCCTGGAGTAAAGATGCTGAATTTGAGGATCCTTTCTGTAAATGTAAAGGCTTTGATGAATATGCCGCACAGGTGCGTATACTATCGGCTCGAGACTTCACTGTTTACTCATGGACTTTGACAGTGGTTTGCTATGGTCAGCTTTCACATGTCCGGCGCTCTCTGATAAGCGCTTATTGTATCTTTAGCCTAAATTATTCTCGAAATCTGAGCAAATATCGCAACGCATCATGTCTTCAACTGACAATCCCAACCAATTCATCTACCACCAAACACAACAGTATACGACGCGTCTTTTCAAAAAGAAGAAGGTCGGTTTACATCTTTCTGCACATCCTGGTCATTGTAGGGTAACAATTTCTCAGGTGGTCGAGTCGATCATTAGCGTTGAAATGGATGACAATGAGAAGATCATCCGGCTGGTTGACCGCTGGGATGGTAAGGATTTGCCATCTCGCTACGGGGCTACCTTCCTTCGCGTCATGAATGGCAAGGTGGCACCCTGGATTTTCAAAGTTCCCAAAGTCAAGAAGACCGAGTAACGGCCACGACCAACTTTTCTTCGATCTAACGACGTTGACGATATTTACGACCATGCCCCCATCCCAATCCAATTAGTTTGTCTGTCCACAGGGAACTGCTTGTTTTCGATTTCTCTATCACTATATCCTGGGCTATCGCTATTATATGTATATTCATATATTTTAAATGTAATTTGTACCAATACCTAGTCATTAAGTACCAGCACTGCTATATGTATACAATTCATTGCTTATTTTCCATTATGACGTCTGACTTCAGTGCTATTTCTAAAATAACCAACAGGGTGGATCGACAATTTTGATTTGACTCCAGGGATCTGGGGGTCAGGTGGGGAAAGAAGCTCAGGGCGTACATGGAGTCGCATCTTATAAAGGAGAGACCACATCACAGATAGCTTCCCCACATTCGCATTCATTTCTCATGCCTCCACCAGCTCAGTCCGTCTCCCCTCTGGCTCCGATCGGAGTCAGCGCAGCCCTTGAAGCGGCCGCCAACCCGAATTTCCAACCAAAGGCCAAGATCTTTGACGAGTTCGCGCTGACTGACCGAGTGGGCATCGTTTCGGGTGGGAATAGGGGCTTGGGGCTCGAGATGGCGCTGGCGTTGTGCGAAGCTGGCGCGCGCGCTGTTTACTGCTGGGATCTCCCTGCTGAGCCCTCGGATGAGTGGGTCAAGACTAGGGATTATGTTACGAAATTAGGAAATGGGTCGAGGTTGGAGTACGCGTCGATTGATGTGAGGGACCAGCAGGCCCAGTGGGATAAGGCAAAGGAAATAGGAGATAAAGAGGGGCGGATGGATGTGTGCATCGCTGCTGCTGGAATACTGAAAACCCACACGGACTGTTTGACCTATCCCGCTCAACAATTCAAAGATGTGATTGCGAGCACTTTTATAAAGGGGCTCCTGTGCTGACTGGTCATGTAGGTGTTGGACGTCAATACTCATGGAGTGTTGTTCACTGCCCAAGCTGCTGGACAACAGATGCGCAGGTTTGGACACGGTGGGAGTATCATCCTTATTGCCTCGATGTCAGGCAGTATCACAAACAAAGTAAGTGCTCTTTTCACAGAGATGAAGGCAAAGTCAACAACATGTTGTAGGACCACGCATGGGTGTCGTACAACTCCAGCAAATCAGCGGTCCTGCAGATGGCGCGCAGCATGGCTTGTGAACTGGGACCGGAAAGAATTCGAGTCAATACATTGTCCCCAGGACATATATACACCTCGTCAGTCTGATTTTTTATTTTTCATGATCGTGTTTAGATGGTCGATGATGATGCTGTATCAGAATGACTGCCGCCTATCTCGACGCTCAACCCCATCTTCTGGAGAAATGGTCCAGTCTGAATCCCCTAGGGCGTATCGGGCGTCCAGACGAACTTCGGGGTGTTATAGCATGGTTGGCCAGCGACGCTTCCACTTTCTGCACGGGTAGCGAGTACGTGTCCCGTTTTCCCTGATCTTCCAAGAATGCCGCTGATTAGAACCGGCAATGTAGTATCCTGGTGAGCGGGGGCCACCATGCATGGTAATGACGGAAATGACAGTGAGAGGGGGATGTACAAATTGTTGAACGATAAATCTGTAACATTAGCAGGTTCTGTAACTTGTATGTCAAGTCTGGAAAATCAATTCCATGAATCCTGAGAGTGTTGAGACTGAACGGAGAAGATGGACCGGTTGTTGCTTGAACAGGATGGGAAAGTCGGGATGGCTAGCAGGGGCCGAGATATAGCCCAAGGAACATGAGAAATACTAGTAAGAAATTAGCGATAAGCAGTGATGGTATCGACCAAAGATGTACATGGTTGGGAATAGATTACAGGTTATAGTAGAAAGGCCGGACGGTCCTTGTGGGAGCCCTATAGCGCACGGAATTCCTGCAGAGCTTGATCTGTTTTGTCTCGGCGCAGTTTAGCCTTTTCCCTGTTCATCTTGGTACGAGTGAGGCGCTAAGGCAATAGAATGTCAGCTGTTGTGCGTGAAAACATTATGGAATGAATGAATACCTCGGTCCTCAGACAGTGATTCAGGTCGTCTTTGTTCTGGTTGCAAGCGCCAATGAATTTAGTCCAGCCATTGGCATGGCACCTTTCAAGGGCCTCGATGAACTCTTGACATACTGGGCGCAAACTGGATGAATAAAGAGGAGAAAAGAAGAGAATAGGAGGCGTCTAACCTAGCTTTTTGTCCGAGAGCTGAGCGTGCATATGGACTGGTGAAGTAGAAAGAAATGTGGACGAGCCAATCCGGAGCCGCGTGGGCCCGCGTGGCGGACATGGCCGGTAATTAAGGGGAGAGATCGGCCGATGTGATTTGGGTAGATTAGATTCGCCCAACAGTTCTCCAGTCCTCGTATTGCGAATTCCATTCCGCCGGGGATCATCCTCTTTAAATTTCTTTCTCATCCTCTTCTTCTTCCTCTACCACCATGTCCTCCTTCACCCCCCACCCCGCCGACGAGACCGCCATCGCCACCATCCGCACCCTCGCCGTCGATGTCGTCGGCAAGGCTAACTCTGGCCATCCCGGTGCGTCTCTCCCCGCCTAGACGCGTTTTCTCCAGTTTTCTCAACGATATCTTCATCAGGTGCTCCTATGGGCATGGCTCCCGTAGCCCACGTCCTCTTCTCTCGGTATGCATATTTTATCCAACCCGCCAAGCGATCGCCCAATTCATTCCATCCCCAATTTATAGTTTCGTCAATGCAAACCCCAAAAACTCCAAGTGGTTTAACCGCGATCGATTTGTCCTTTCAAACGGGTGAGTAGATTCATGGCGGGCACAGGAATATCGCTAACATCGTTTTCTATCAAATAGACACGCGTAAGTACATAGATATACACCAGAAACCTAGTATTGATCTTCGGGATTAGTTGCGCTCTCCAATATGTGCTTCTCCATCTCTTGGGCTACAAGCTGTCTATGGATGATCTCAAGGCTTTCCGCCAACTTGATTCCAAGACCCCTGGACATCCCGAAGCTGGACACACTGATGGTTTGGATATTTATCCTGTCCCATGATATATTTATTTATTATTCGGCAGGTATCGAGGTTACCACCGGTCCCCTCGGTCAAGGTTTCGCTAACGGCGTCGGTTTGGCCATCGCCCAAGCCCATCTCGCCGCCGTATACAACAAGGACGGTTTCGACCTAATCAACAACTACACCTATGGTAAATAACCGCCATGTAGATTGTTCCGCCATTTACTGATAACACCCACAGTATTCGCCGGAGATGGCTGCCTTATGGAGGGTGTCGCCAGCGAGGCCGCTAGCTTGGGAGGACATCTCCAACTCGGAAACCTCATCGTCGTAAGTATATTTACGCGTGGTTCAATTTGTTATCAACCTAATTGACACCGTGCTATAGATCTATGATGACAATCGTAAGTAGTAGAATGTCAGATGATCTTTGCAGATAACTGACCGGCTTGAAGATATCTCCATCGATGGAGACACCGCCGTTGCATTCACTGAGAACGTCGAGCAGCGCTTCCTCTCCTACGGATGGCAAGTCCTCCACGTCGACGACGGTGACAGGTGAGATAACGTTACATCGAATGCAAAGAATCATTGCTGAAATCGACACATAGCGACCTGGTTGGCATTGCCGGCGCTATTGCTGAGGCCAAAAAAGAAAAGAGCAAGCCCACCATCATCCGTCTGAAGACCACCATCGGTTACGGCTCGAAGCAGCAGGGAACCCACGGCGTCCACGGTGCTCGTTCGTATCCCACCCCTCTTAAAATCTATTCTTTGCTGAGCCTTTTCTTTTCTAGCTCTCAAGGCTGATGATATCGAGGCTTTGAAGTCTAAATTCGGATTCGCCCCTGACCAGAAATTCCAGGTTCCCCAGGCCACCTACGACCTCTATGCAGAGTTCGGAAAGCGCGGTGCCGCTCTCGAGGCTGAGTGGAACTCGCTTCTCCAATCCTACGGCCAAAAATACCCCAAAGAGCACGCCGAACTCACCCGCCGCATCGCTGGAGAGCTCCCCGCTGGCTGGGAACAGACTCTGCCTGTTTACAAGCCCACTGATGCTGCCCAGGCGTCCCGCAAGCTCTCTGAGATTACCCTCACTGCCATTATTCCCAGCCTTCCTGAGCTCATGGGTGGATCCGCTGATTTGACTGGAAGCAACTTGACCAAGGTCAAGAACTCTGTTGACTTCCAACCCCCCAGCACCGGCCTTGGCACATACGCTGGTACATATATCCGCTATGGTGTCCGTGAGCACGCTATGGGAGCCATCGCCAATGGACTGCACGCCTATGGTGGCATTATTCCTTTCGTTGCAACTTTCTTGGTATGTCTTTAAACGCCCTTGCGATATACTGTCAGTCTAATTGCATATTGCCACAGAACTTCGTGTCTTATGCTTCCGGAGCTGTCAGACTGTCCGCTTTGTCTGGCCACCAGGTCATCTGGGTTGGTAAGTGATGAGCTTACAATACCATCAAAGGGTAAAAGATTTAATTCGTACCTCCTAGCTACCCACGATTCCATTGGTCTTGGTGAGGATGGTCCTACTCATCAACCTGTTGAGACTGCCATTGGTCTCCGTGCTACCCCCAACGTGGCCTTCTGGCGCCCTGCCGACGGAAACGAGACCTCCGCCGCATACCTCGTCGCTCTCAAGTCCAAGTCTACCCCCTCCATCCTCTCCCTCTCTCGCCAGAACCTGCCCAACCTTGAAGGTTCAACAATCGAGAAGGCCACCCGTGGTGGATACGTTCTCCATGACGAGGAGAAGGAGGACCTCACTATTGTCAGCACTGGAAGCGAGGTCAGCATCGCCGTTGAGGCTGCTGCCAAGCTCAAGGAGCAGGGCATCAAGACCCGTGTTGTCAGCTTGCCCTGCTGGTTGACATTCGACCAGCAACCCGAGGAGTACCGATTGAGCGTGCTGAGGAGCGGTGCCCCCATTTTGTCTCTCGAGGCACTTTCCACCGCTGGATGGGCGAAATACAGCCACGAGGTGAGTTCATATTAGCGCGTTGGCTCCAAGGGTCGTTGTTGACTTTTTTCTTTTAGCAATTTGGTCTCCCTGCCTGGGGTGCTTCCGGTCCTTATCAGAAGGTGTATGAGAAGTTCGGCATCACTGGATCAAGTATGTTTTTCTGTTGATATAACATGAGTTGATATCTAACGTCTGCACCAGATATTGCTGCTGTCGGCAAAAAGGTCGTCGACTTCTACAAGCAAAAGGGCGGAGAGGTTGTTTCTCCCCTTGTCAAGGCCATCCACCTGTAAAGTGTAATTAGATTCAGTAATAAGCATTGTATAAAGTAACAAGAAATAAGGAGAATAGTCATAGATAGGGTTTGTCGGATTTATTAAAGACAAATGAAAGTGTTTTGATTCCCTTTCGTTCTTGAGCATGTTTGCTTTGGAAGTATGGTTCGAGCGTTGGGAGATATCCAATGAATGTTATGTGGATTGGAAAGCTACAACAGTTAGACCATATAGGTAGTGTGGTGGTTCTAAAGTGCGACCATGAATTTGGGAGTGTAATAAAAATGCGGGGTCGGATTGCAGCAGAGATTCTATAAAGGCTGACAGAATTTATTTTCTCTCAACGACAAGGTTGTCCCAGAGCTTCCTTTCGTTCTCCTCCTTCATCACCTCCTCGACGTGGGGGGCCAAATAGCGGACATCCTATTGGTCAGTAACGGAGGTTGGGTATGAGTGATTAATATGGAATCTGGATGGAGGAGACGCACGTCTGATTCGGGTGTCCACTGCTCTTTGGGGAGGGGGGCGTGGAGAACGCTGGCGTGCGAGGCGCGTTTCAGGCGGTAGGCGCGGTCGTAGCCCTCACGGTCAGTCAGGCGGCCCAAAGCCTAAGAGTTGGAAATTTTGTCAACGCTCAATGAAGCAGATGGGCTCGGAATGAAATGGACGCACACGCTGGACCTGGTCGTTCTCCTCGCACACTAGAGGATAGGTGAGCATGGGGTACGGTGTGATTCGGAGGAGCGCGTACATAGGTCGTCGTATTTGAAGCCGTATTTCCTGTATCCCATGGCGCCGGCATACCAGTTGGCGACGGGGGTGAGGAGGTTTGTGAGGCTCTTGGAGGAGCGCACATAGGGAGCGAGAGACAAGCCCAGAGGACCGAACATTATTACTATAGAATCTTGTGTTAGCAAAGTAGAGCGGTGTCGGGACTGAGCACGGGCGGAGGTTTCCGGGGACTTGCTTGGCCGTATTTGGACGATGTGGCAGATAGAGATTGGACGCGATAATCGACGCCCGAGGCCCAATAAAAGATTTCAAAAAAATCTGTTCGTCCCACCCACCCTCTTCTCATCCACCAACTCATCGCCATGTCTGTCACCGAGCGCACCTACATCATGATCAAGGTCCGCATTGTTTGTTTCTTTGTTTTTGGTTTTCAGTCTATCTAATCTACGCGTCGCCTCCGCTAGCCTGACGGCGTTCAGCGCAACCTCGTCGGCAAGATCATCGCCCGCTTCGAGGAGCGTGGCTACAAGCTCATTGCCCTCAAGCTCGTCCAGGCTACCGAGGAGCACCTCGAGAAGCGTACGTGTCTCTCTTTCCGAAATAGCAAAAACTGGCGATCCCCCTCGATCACGCAATCTAATCGCGGCATTTTCTGCTTTTTTGTACTACTACAGACTACGCCGATCTCAAGGGCAAGAGCTTCTTCCCCGGATTGATCAAGTACATGGCCTCCGGCCCCGTCGTCGCCATGGTCTGGCAAGGACTTGACGCCGTCAAGACCGGCCGTGTCATGCTCGGTGCAACCAACCCCCTCCAATCCCCTGTCGGTGAGTAAAGTAAAACTTTTTTGTCGCGTAAACGCGTCTTTTTGAAAATCACGCTGAACGCGCTTCTATCACCTACCAGGATCCATCCGTGGTGACTTCTGCCTTGCTGTCGGACGCAACATCTGCCACGGTTCCGACTCTGTTGAGTCTGCTGAGAAGGAGATCGCTCTGTGAGTTTGCTACATGCTCGATTCTACGCCAACGTGTTTGCTCATGATATACACAGCTGGTTCCCCGAGGGTGTTGTCCAATACACCAGCGCCATGGAGTCCTGGATCTTCGAGTAAAGGATTAGATATCTGATACCCAGACGATTAGATGAATAAAAAATCAAAATCACGTGTATAGTACATTCAGAATGTCAGAAATGCGTTCTTCGTGCTTTTGCTGCCAGTGAGAGTTTCTGAATTGGTGCCGACCCAGCTTCTTGTTGCTCGCCATCCATCTTGCCAGCATGTGTCTGCTTTTCTTTGTGGAATACATTCGTCCATACACATTTTCATATTTTCAAAGTACTGCAGATCGTGATGCCTACTAGTAATATATCGGACACATCGCTTTCCCGTTTGCCTTTCGAAGCTGCGACCCCTTTTGGAGGCCCAAGCGGGCATATCATTTCTCACAGGATTATCCTAACCAATTTCGTTCAGGAGGAGGACGTGTTCCAGGGGCGACCTGACAAGCCTAATTGATAACCATAGTCTTGCCCGCCCGCTCTGAAACCTCTTCCCTCTTTGTTTCCACCCACTTGCCTGTGTTACGGATGGTGCTGCTCACTACAAAGTCGGGCTACATGCGCGTCGTTTTGGCGGCTCTCGCAGGTTTACACCTCCTTCCCACCTCTTTGGCTGCGAAAGGCGATACTGGATGTAGGCGGGAGGTGTGTGTCAGCGCCTCAGTTGAGGGTGATGTGGTCAATTGTAAGTTGCTGGGTGTTTTATGCGTACAGCGGTTTACTAAGTACCTCTAGACGAGGTGACTGGGATGATTCAGCCTGTGGGATGGCTTGCTATGTGAGTGCTTGTGTTCTCATGAGCCGCAAAAGAGTTGTGCTCACCAAACTGTACGCCGCCGTTTCGCATAACAGTGGATTTGGGACTCGGATGCCCAACACGCATTCAGTCATCATGTGGAAGAACGACGACGGGTCGACGACGTTATCGCAGCGCTATACGAGTGGATACACCATGCCGCACCCCGAGTCCAATCCTCCTCGTATCGCAACGCTGGTTGAGCCCAAGGCGCTTGTACGTCCCGCCCTTTTGCGGGTTTTTTTTTTCAATTATACAAGAGTACCTGTATAGTCCGGCTAAATCTCGCATTTTGGTCTACTTTAGACTCGTCCTGCCCACTCGACGACGTTCGCATTCCAAGTGCCCGCTAACCGCTCACTACTGGCTAGTGCCGACCCCAAGGAAGCCATGATCTTTGCCTATTCGCCGACGAAGCCAGACAAGGCCCCGGACTCGACTCTCACCCCGCACCAGTACGTCGGCTACCTCTCCCTGGATTTCAGTAAAGACTTCGCCGGGCCCACCTTTGGGCAGCAGATCGACACAGCGAAGCCCCCTGCGGGCATTCCGATCACGCAGGGCACGGGCACGGCGTACAAGCGCGTCGAGAAGCTGATGATACTACATGGTTTCCTTGTCTCGTTTGGCTTCCTTGTTCTGCTTCCTGCGGGGTCGCTCATCGCGCGTTGGGGCCGGTCGTTCACGCCGAGATGGTTCAAACTGCATCGTCTGTCCAACATGTACATCGCGCTGCCTGTCATCACGCTCGGTGTTCTCCTGGGCCCCGCGATCGTCTACTCCAAGGAGTCATTCCGTATCCACTTTGCGAATGGACATGAAGTGCGTTGTTGTTTAGACTTTAGTGATTCCTTTATCGTTTGGATACTGAATTGACTGTTCAATAAATTATAGATCTACGGAGGCCTTTTACTGCTCGTATACTACACTCAAGTTTTCCTAGGGCGATATATTCACAACCGCCGCAACGAGCTTGCAAAATTGGGACCCATCACCCAACCTCACCCGCCTCTCAATATCTTCCACATCGTTCTAGGCATAGTCATCATCTCGCTGGCATTCTTCCAGGCAAGTCTTACCTCTAGCGCAATCTGTCTAGCCTCTTTACCTCCCTCCCTCCACACCGGCGTTTCGCCTTTCCTCAACCAAACATTCCACAACCATTCCGCCTGTTGACCTAAACCTAAAATCGTATTGCAAATGCTTACCCATATATTCTTTTTTGCATCACATAACGTATAGATCCGCAGCGGTATGCAATGGTGGGAGACGCTGACTGGCCGCGGGCCAATCACAAACTGGGCTCTTCCCCTCTGGAAAGCATGGATCGTGGTACGTGTACCCTTCCCCTGTCCTTGCCTTGTCTTCCATTCCATGTCTAATGACAAACTTTGCTGTCTTCACTCACTCATCTTTCTTATTCATCCACCCCGCGCTAAAATCGTGTTACGTGTACTTGCAGATCCTGCCTCTGGCTTATTTCGGCGGGTACGCGTTGCTCCCCCGGCAATTCCGCCTCGAGAAAGAGTCTGCGTACGCCCCGCTCCCTGTCGCGGCCACGGAAGACCGTGCGCAGTCGACGCGGCTCTTGGGCGAAGACGAAGAGGAGCGAGGGCAGTAGAGTAGACGAACCTTGCGAATTGTACTTCTGATTGTTACTGTTTTTTTTTATGGAATCGGTGCAACTAAATTTGTAGATCATACATACATGAACGTAACTTTTGAACTTTCGAATTGGTTGTCCATTGATTGGGTCGTTCTAGTTCTTGTAGGTTGGGTAGCAATTGCCGATCGGGACAACTTCTTAGGACCATACGATATCGCTATGAAAAAACAATGGATTAACGTAGCGAGCACAGCGCACACATCGATAGTTGACGAGGACAAACTTTTTTAGTAGTACAGAAAATACTACATACACAAAACGAATGAAAATGAATTTGTTAAATAATAAAAATATCGAAACAAAGAAATGCGGAGGTATAATGAGAGTTGCTGCGTGCTTTGGGGGTATGCGAGAGATGCTAAAGTGATAATCAGGTGGTCAATGTCCAACGGAGAATTCGGGAAATAGGAAAAGGAGTGTGAAGAATGAGGAGGGAAGGAGAGGACAGAACAACGAGAGAGCGAGGGTTGGTTGGATTGACCAGAGAGAGAGAGATAAAAAGATAGGATGGAATAACAAATTTTGCGATGATGATAGATGAATGAATTGGATGGTTGGGATAAGTTAAAGAATGTTGTTATGCTAGTAGGTTGATGATTCCCATGTGTGCGATGATGTATGTATGTATGTATGTAATCGAATGATAGGTGACCGACAAAATGAGAAAGAGAGAGGAGAACCAGATGCGTAAAAATTGTCCCTGCCCTGAGAGATGCCGTTCTAGTCGATGCCGCATAAAACGTCGACCGAGGCATCCGGACTGGGAGCGTGCCCTTCCTAAGAGGTTTGGATCGACTACGAATGCCAATTACACCGTGATGCCAACTATATCCCAGTAGCGAGAGAGGTCGACATGAGAGGGTGAAAGCCAGGTACGGACCTGCTGATCCTTGCTTGCCGTGCTGCTGATGCAAGTATGCCGTTTCAAAAATGACATTAGACTGCTTGTCGGCTGAAAAGACAACTCATGTCGCCATCGCAAGAATAGCGGCAAGATCCTTTTCGCTGGCAGCAGGCAACTGTCTTGAACGTGCTTTCAGACGTACTGAATAAAGAAAGACCAATATTGCTTAGTAAAACAACCAAACCAAAAATGCAGATAAATGACGTACGATTTCTGTCCAGGCTGAGTAAAACGACTTTGATGGCTTTTTGCAAGTCGCCAGATGGAACGGGACAAGACTGGAGCATGGAAGATCGATCGACCCAGTGATCGTCTTGCCAGATGGCAGCCTTGAGGATGAGGTCGTCCATACTTTTCTCGGCATTGTCTCCGTGGAAGTCTACTTCTTCCGTCCGCACGGTCAAGCTGGTCAAGTAGTTGCCCTTGGATGTCTGAACCTTCAAAGAAACGGCGTGCGAGCGGATATGGGCGTGGATGTAAGTCATAGCTGCCTGGGCAGCTTCGCCAAGTTGAGAAGGGTTCGTCGAAAGACCGTCGAGTTCCATGATAACGGGAAGAGGGACGATAACTGTCCATTTCATGCTCTCGATGAGTGATGAGAACATAGAGAGCGATGACAAAAGAATGTTCGTGTCGACCACGAGGATGGTGTATCCGGGGATGACAGGGAGCAGGGCACGAGAATCTCCAGGTTTTCTGGAGCTTCTCGCGGCCCGAGGACGACCACTGGAATACGAGGAGATCGAGCCATCGCGCTTTGCGGACTGAAGAAGGCTCTTCAAATATCTTCGTCGATCCTGAAAGAAGAAACAGTCGTGAATAAATGCGCCGATACATTAAATCCAAAAGGGAAACACAAAGACATACCTTCAGTGCCTTGACATCCGGAGAATCGTCTTCATCATCCTCGCTTTCTGACAAGCTGTCATTTTCACCCTCATCAACATCCATGGCATCATCAACCCATCGTTTACCCATCCTCCTTCGCTCCTCCTCCTCTCTCTCGATTCTGTCCTCTTCCTCCCATAGTTTGACCTTCTCGGCGAGCTTGCCTTCCAC
Source organism: Psilocybe cubensis (assembly GCF_017499595.1). Taxonomy (NCBI): domain Eukaryota; kingdom Fungi; phylum Basidiomycota; class Agaricomycetes; order Agaricales; family Agrocybaceae; genus Psilocybe; species Psilocybe cubensis. The sequence goes on along the minus strand of NC_063001.1, from coordinate 1,319,185 downwards.
TTTCCAGTCCCTGGTGCCATCCGTCCAGTTAAAACCTTCAACAATGCTGGAGATGTTGACGGCAGAGCGTGCGATTCTGACATAACGCCTGAAGATATCGCTGTTCTTACTGTGCGACGACGACGAGCCATTCTTGCTACGGTCATCTTCGCCATCATCATCCTCGATGGTACCATCGGTGGCTTCCGGCCTCTCTGCTGTATCCAGCACCTCGAGTTCGGCCTTTGTGTCCTCGCCGCTCTTCCAGAATCCGCGCTCGTATACTTTGCGTCCAACCCACTCCATACCACGTAAGCACCAATCTTCTTTCAAAGGCGGCGTGCATCCACTGGTAAGCATCACCCAACGTTCCATGGTCCGATAATGGTCAGGCTTTCCTGGAGCACTCATCAATCCTTGCGAAATCATGATTTTTCGCGGAATACTGGAGAAGAAAAGGGCCAGTTCCTCCCATGGGATGCTGCGTTCTAGAATGTCAAGGGTAGGCTTATGCTTGAGAATGGTGGAAAGGAAGGTGAGAAGGACAGTGAGGTAAGGATTCAAGTTTGAAGGTGAAAATTGGGATGATTTGCGTGTAGGACGACGAAGAACGTGAGACAGCATTGCGAAAGTGATCTGCATGGCGAACTTCAAAGCAGGTGGTTGCTCAGGTAAAGAGTTTTCCGCAGTTTGCGAGTCCTCAGCACTAAGAATCGTCGGGGATTTCATTGGTTCATCACCTCTGTCATCATCGATATCCATTTTTTCCTCGTCGACCGCTGACGGCGCGCCACCAGCCGCCTTCTTCGCCATAACGCGCATGGCTGCCACGACTTGCGGGCCGTTGACTTCCTTCGGGCCGACACATCCGATCTTGCGCAAGACACTGTTGGGCTTGCCGTACTCGAGAATAGACGCGATGTTGACGACCGCCATCATAATCCACTCGCGCTCTTCGGCGCCTTCAATTTCAAGACGCTCAATAAAGCGCGCTAGGGTTGGTTGGAAGTCATCCAATTGGATGTTGGTGAATAGCATGCCATGCAAGAAAACGAAGAGCTCAGAGGCGCGAGCATCAGGTGCGGATCGACGCGCTTGCGCTACGTGGGACCAAATGGGCAAGATAGACTCGCGCGCTGTCGGGAATGTGTGTAATGTCGTCAAACTACATGGGAAAAGGAACACACAAATTCCTAATCAGGCAATTATACAAAAATGAATGTCCAGGGAAAACACACCTCTTAACGAAATGATAAACGCTGCGGAGGTCCTCGCCTTCAGCGTCCCTTGACAACACTCCAAGATGGTGATGGAACTTTCCTGTGCCGGGTTGCTCAGCCAATCCAGCACCATACCAATCACGCGCAATGTTGCACCATCGCTCTCTCTCAGGCTCCAGTTCAATAAGGCGGGCCGCAGCAGGTCCAATGCTAGGAGACGGACTGTCGTCAATCCGAGCAGGGGGCGCGTCGCTGACAGATTCTGGCGAGCCTGGAGTAGCAATACCGGTCTCGTTATCAATGCCCTTTCCCTTGGTAACTATGTTCGAGGAAGTCGCAGCCTCAGAAACAGCCTGTGTCGTGAGACCACCCTGCCCGCCAACGGCACCATTTCCTGTGGCCGCTAGGTGCATGCGATACCTGGCGACGTCGCCTAGAGCTTCCAGCCATCCAGACTTGTATGGGCTAAGGTTGTACTCAATCAAAAGCCCCGAATAAAACGTATATGCGTAGTAGATGTATTCTTGAAGATGTTCACCGGCATATATTGAATTTGAAGTGAAGAATGCGCGGCGAAGGGATTCGAGGATATTATGGAAAGCATAGTTCCAAAGACGAACGATAATGTTGTATTTGGATGGGATATTGCGGAGGGAAACGGGAACGGATGGGGCAGAGGATATCTGAAGAAGCAAATGCGCAGTTTCGGCATACCTTCACCAGAAAGTGAGTTCAGGACGGGCTAAAATGAAAAAAAATTTACTTACTGCTTGTGGATCTCAATTCGTTTTCTCCACTTTTCCTTTTCCACCTCTTCACTCTCGGCTTCTTTACCCTTGAGCATGACTCTTGAAGTCATTGCATCATCGACCTCTTCCGAGTCATCTTGTTTGATTTTAGTTTCGAGGGCTGTAAGGTAACGATATAGTTTCTTTAGTTGTGCCGACAATTGGCTATTGTGACCGGAGTCCTCCGTCCCTTGACCCTGGTTAGGTCTACCTTCGAATAGAGCTGAAGACGCCGAGGACCCATCGGTTGTTGATGATAACGTGAAAGCAGAGGACGATAGCGATGCAGCGTACGATGATGTCGATGACGCAGAAACGTAATCACCTGAGGATTTAGGTGTCGGGGATGGACGACCGTTGGTGACATGTTGAGGCCGCGCTAGCACGGAGAAGCGAACAGGGTCATCCTTTCTGTGGTCAAATAGCTGACGGTTGGCGTGACCTCTTTCTTCCCGATGGTTGAGCCCGCCCGATGGCGTAGCGCGAGAGGCGTAGACATTAGCATTCGAACTGCCGGTCGCATCTGACATGACCTCTGGCTCGGCAGTTCGTCGCATTGGGATGGGGTCGGTATCTGGGTTGAAGAGCTTTGATGATGAGCTCTGCTTGTGCGCTGACTGATGTCTTGGTGCAGGCGATGATATTTTAAGTCTTCGGGAGAAGTCCTCATGGTCGGCATCCTGTGTCGGACGAGAGACGATAAGATGTGGCGATGCGTGTCGGTGAGGGGACGAGGGCGAGTGTTTTGCTGGAACAGAAAGCTTGGGGGAACGGTCTATCCGTGAGATGGAGGACGTCGATGCAAACTGCACAGGGTTGTTGATGGGATTAGGCTGGGTAGGCTGAGCGACCTGCATTCGGTCTCGTTCAGACCTATCTCGGGGGCGGGTTGTGCTAGAGGAATGCGAGAAAAAGAGGAAAAAAGGTATTAGAATAAGCGCAATATATAAACGAAAATCATGAACTCACGCCGCAGTGCGTCTGCGCAGCGCAGTTAGTTTCTGGTCGAGATCGGTAGGCTGGGGCTCGCGCTGTGGCAGAGCCGGGTCTCTTTCTTTGCCCTTCCGGGAGGGCTTTGGGTCGATAGGATGTTGTTCGACGTGCATGGTGGTGGCAAGAAGAGAGAAACGGTGGGGACTGCGAAAAAGAGGAGACGCCGGTGCGCAGTCGGATTGAAAGAACGCGCAGAGTCTCTCAATCTGCCCCGCCAAGCACAGGCCTTCCAAATCTGGCTCCGCAGCACAACTCCATCAACACGTGATCCGAGCCATTACTGCGGCGGCCTAACACTTCTATTTATTCCCGTCCCACTATCTCCTCAAAACTTGCGCGGTTCCATATCACTTATAATCGCTAGTCCATATCTACTTGCTGCTCCTATCTGACTCTCTGAGTCGTCAGTCCTCCGGACGAGCTTTATCTGACTGCACAATCCCAGCTTCTCCGCAGCAGAAAATCTCATTGGACGGATCAACCCAGTGTGTAAAATTCTTTCTATGCGAACCCGACAGCAGCATGGCCTATCTTTATATCAGCTATCCCATCTCGTTCGGCCCACGTTCCCCAATTCTGCCCATTTGTCTCTTGTATTTGAACATCTGTACTTCTCGTGAACTGTGTGCATTACGCTTGCCTGTCACTTATCCTAGTCGACCCCTAGTTATACTTGAGTCATGCTCAGCAAGCTACGCGAGCAGCCCAGCCTGCTCGGCATAACAAAATTTTACACTTCATGATTCGACTTATCTGCTGCGGCCAACATTGCAGGATCACAGCAGTTACATTAACACTCTATTTGCATTACTTTCGCCCGCAAACGAGAGCGCACACTAACCCCACTGTCTTGCCAGATCAGGGCCCCAGTATGCCAGTTTCCTATTTCTCCGTCGGCGCATTGTATTTTGGGGCCAAAACCTACACTCGTTCGTGTGTCCAATCTCACTGTGGGTCACACAGGCTTTCATTGTTTCAATTGCAGCACATCTGGCAACATATTACCAACTGTGACTGATCTATGACATGGGTATTATGCCCACGCATACCCCGGCTCTCTGCTGGGCCGCAGCCCTCCAAAACAACGCAGCAGGGGAAACACAACTCGGAATGAAATTTTCGTTTATCCAAACTCCAGTGGGTCCGGAAGGAGCGTTAGCACCCAGGCGGATATCCGCTTACCGCCTTTGGATAAGCACCCTTAATATCCATGGCACGGAGCCCAAAAGTGTAGTCTCCTGGTTTCGCGGCAAGCCATGCAAATGCATACCCTTCCAACGCCGCGTCCGGGGTAATTAATTAGTTCGATGACGCGTACGCGCTACTTACGTGCTAATAACATGCAAATACTTGCTTCCAATACATATGCGCAGCACCTTAAACGCGTATGTATCCGCGTGCATGACACCAGCACGAACGACTAATAAAGCCACGAATGACGAGACGGCACCTTATCCACTATCCCCGTATTTGCCTGCAGCTGTTTCTTCGCCGTGCACGATCCAGTAAGGCGGCAGCTGATCTCTCGGCTCTGAAAATTAAATGACCTTGCCACAAAAGATGGTTCGACTCGTTACCAAGTTTGATGCACTTTTTACATGTTTCTCCTTGTGTTTAACGGCAGTGCGAGCAATGAGGTCGGAAATACGCTCGTTGTAGCCAACAAATGGCCGAAGCGAGCCCCTATCTATCATCAGCCTCCTGGCGCCTGAAGCTAACGACGGGCGTCTGATCTCCTGTACATAAAAGGAGGGTGCAGCGTATAATGTGCTTCCTGGTAATTCTCTTCGCAAATCACATCTGCAGGTGCATCAAGTCACTTGTCAAACGTATTTTCATCCCATTACTTGAATCGTGACACGGCGAAAATACTCGGTGCACTGAATACTTATGCCAAAAATAGACTCAGCTTCTGCGTATGCTGTAATGGGTCGCTTCTGAGACTAGAGGTGTCGTAAAGCACCTCTATTTGTGGAAATAACCGCAATAAGGTTTGAGCTACACTATTATCACTATCCAATGAAATCGCCGACATTAGGAGGCGTGTACACGGAACTAACCAATTTTCAAATAAAACTGGTAAAACAATTATACACGAAAAGACCAGTTTGAAGGTACCTTTGCCTGTAAGGTTACGAGTCACCTTGGTACCCGAATAGCTGAAAGATTCATTACAAAATTAAAACGACAAAACCTTTCCAACCTGCAGTCCTTCATCAGCAACCACATTGACACCTTCGTCTCCCTGTGCCTGCTCTTCCAACTTGGTCACCTTAATCTTGCCTGCAACCTCGACGCCCTTCCCCTTTGGCACGTCGACTACAACCACCTGACCTGTCTCCAGCTTATACGCACGTACCTCCAACTCCCGTGTGTAATCATAATCAGGGCGACCAACGCGCTCCGGGCCGAGCACAAGCACAGAACCAGCGCGCACCCACACATGTATTTCGTCAATGAGAACGTGTTCCCTCACCCAGCGAGGCCCCTCGATGGTCCTCTCCGGATGGAAAAAGGATGTCCATTTGCCGGCTGGGAGGTAATACTCTGTCTCTTCTCCCAGAGGCACGAATACAGGCGCGACGAGCAGATTCGGACCTGATCAAGTTTTAAAATATAGTTGTCGTGTTTTTTGGTTAATGGAATAAATAATATCAAAAGGATTATTGAAGAAACCTACCTAACATGTATTGCCTATCAAGATAATGGGTAGTCCGATCCTCCGAAAACTCAAGAAACATCGCGCGCATGACCGGATGACCATGCAGACGAGCCTGAATGGACTACAAAAAGGAAAAAGTTGTGATGTAAAAGGTTAGCATTGATCCCCATCCAACGCGATTCGGAAATATAAAGACGAAGAAAAGGAAAGAGTGGCAGCCACAGGCACTGACAGACAGTTCCACGAGTTGAAGTTCTTCTCGTCCGCAGTCCGCCAACTTCAGGGAAGAAATCACAAGTCACAAAACAAAATTGAACCCACAAGGTTGTATAGATATGGCATCAGCCGATGCTTCGCGTCCAGGAATTTCGACATGGATCTCGCCGCATCTTCTCCGTATATCCAAGGCACTCTGTATGAGGAAGATCCATGCAATCGCGAGTGCGATGAAAACAGGCCAAACGCTACCCATCTCTGATAAATTTCCGCAGGCGGGTGGCCCTAAGTGATAAAAGAAAACGGGAAAGCATGTAAGCAAATCATAGTTTTGACAAGCAAAAGAAAGATCCAAAGGAATAAATGATGAAGGCGTTTCAAGGGCTTTGACGTTTTTGCCAAAACAGTGTTTGTGATGAAGGACCGCAGCATCCATAAGTTGCAATACAAACCTCAAATCCGCCGATATCATGAGATGCGTATCCGAAACCTGATACAGTAAGAGATAATGCGCCTCGTAAAGCTTCGGCCATGGCTTCATACGTTGATTCGCAATCGCCACCCCAATGAACCGGGAAACTGTAGAGAGTCTATAAGTATTCAAGAATAAATATTAAAGTAACTAACCGCTGTCCGCCAGCTGCTGACGCCCGTGCAAATACAACAGCTTCACCCTCTCCAAATCGTTCTTTCAACAAGTTAAACACAAGCTCATTGTATATTACAGAAAACATGTTATGCGTCCTCATTGGATCAGAACCGTCGTGGAAAGCGACTGATGCATGAGGAATACGCTCCCCAAAATCAGTCTGAAACATTTATCTTTGTCAGTTTCCAACAGAACAACTAGTTACATTTATTCCTTGCCTTGAAGCAATCGACACCTAGGTCCAACAGCGCAGTAAGTTTGTCATTGTACCATTTACGCGCAGCAGGATTTGTCACATCAACAATGGCAAGTCCAGGCTGCCATAGATCCCACCTGTTAATTTATGTGAGCACGTAAATATATGAAAAATCTTGGAAAAAAACAACGTAACTGCCATGGGCTCCCATCCAGTCGCTTGATGAAGAAACCGCCTTCAACACCTTCCTTAAAGACGGGTGATAACTGTGATATATACGGATTTACTGTAAGCAACTGGTTAACTTTGCTACCAAATCGCCATTGATGATGGAGACCCACTCCATAAACATATCTTGACGCCATATTTTTGTTTAATCTCCGTCAAGTAGGCTTTGGGGTTCTTGAAATTGTCAGGGTCGAAAGTAAAAGAACACCTATTGTCGAACCACCAATTGAGCCAAAACAAGACGCACTAGTTAGAAAATTCAACGACTTACCACTCATATTGTTTCATCCAGAAGCAATCCAGATGGAAGACGCGGACTGGACAATTACGTTCCTCCATGCCTTGCAAAAATCCGGATACAGTTTCAGTGGAATAGGAGGTCAAGAATGACGTCGATAACCATAGACCATAAGTCCAGCTTGGTAAAATGCTAAAAAAATATTAGTGTTGAACGCTGTAGATTGTCATAGCGCACGGGAAGAATTGATACATACGCTGGCCTTCCTGTCATTCGAGTATATCTTTCCAGAATCTAGGCATGGAATATTTTAAAATAAATTTTTGCAAAGGCTTCTACTTTCAGAACATGAAGACTAACCTCCAGCGGTGTTTTACCATAAATCAGAAAATATTCCAAAGTATTATCTGCAACTGACACACCAACCCTGCTGACTTTCTCAGAACACACTTCAACCTCAACTTCTCCCGGATGGTTGATGAAGACTCCATAGTTGCGGTTAGTGATGTAAAATGGAACACATTTGTACGCTTGTTCGCTCGATGTTCCTCCATCTTGGTTCCATATTTTTACACCTTGCCCTTAATCTTCAGTCAGTAATCAAAGCCTACAAACAAAATGAAAGAAGCCTAACCGTTTTTGACAAACGGGCCAAATTGTTCTCCAAAACCATATATCAATTCTCCAGGAGATGTATTGAGTTCGGAGTTGATATAATGAACAGTAGGAGGCAAAGGAGCAGGACGAGGGTTTGACAAAGGATCTTGGGCAAGACAGGAGCTATTGGAGGCAGAATGTATAGTCCATCGCGACGGCACATCAAAAACTGCCTGGTGCTTAACGCCAGCTTCGGTCAATGTCCTTTCCGGTGATTTGAAAGTGATGGTATATGGGTTCTCCGTGATCTCAGCGCGCAAATCTCCTGATTGCAGGACATGTTTTTTGTCGTCTTTCGATAAAGTCATATCTGGTACAGGACCGTCATCGGGGAACAACTGGATATTGGTCGTTGGTTCTCCATAAACGACATGCTGAATCTTCACTCCGATCACACCTTGAGTAGGTGAGTGCACGCGAACACTTAACACGGGACCTGCGATGGTCAAAAGCGTGGCAGATGAGCGCAGATACTAGCACAGAGGAAGATTTCCTTACCGCCCAGCGTGTCACCTCGGTGCCTAATTGGACGAGTCGCAACCTGTAGATCATATCCTTTATCGTCTTCGCGAACTTGAACAACTTGAAGGCCATAAAACGGCTTGATACCGTTCTTCAACAGCCAAAATCCGTCGTTGAACTTCATGGGAATGGATGGTGATTAGGACGATAGAAATGCGCAATCTATGCTGTCCACGTTTGTTTTAACCCTTTTTTATTTGATTTCCAAAGGTCACATTGACTGAACGATGCGCGAAAGCTTGGTGGCGGCCCGTTGGAAGTGGTGTCGCTGAAACTTCGGAGAGTCATAGGATGTACATAACTCGACATGAGAACGAAGTGAGATAATTCTATGATTGTGAGAGATTATTCGTCTGTATCGAGAGGCCACTAGGGTTGGGTGTTGATGAGAAAGAATTGATGTCGAAAACTTCAATACTTTGCCGTTATATTCTCTGTGAAGAATCGAGGTCTTCGATACAATATTGAACAACTGCATTAGTACTCACTTTCGCGGAAATGGTTGATAACTCTGAACAGAGCTCAAAGTGGGTCAAGGTCTTAGATGTATATAGCCGATTGCAACTTGATCGGAGACATCGTCTTGTAGTAAAGAAATTGAACAACATCCCGTGGGCCTTTCCATCTTTCATTGCGCCTTGATTCATTGCCTTGACGATAACTCATGAGCTGAAGTTTTGAGGTCTGAACTGAAAAGGTTGTAGTTCATGGCGCCATTGCTCACTTGTGGCGGGGAGAGGGACATGGTTTTTTAATCGGCCTTGATGTCAATGTGGGTGCTCGCAGGTGGGATTTTGCATTGTGCCCCGTGAGAAGGTGATTGTTGTTGTGCGCGCCAATGGCAATGTGGCTTGACCGGTGACCACACCTCATCGATGTGTGCACAAACACTGGGTTAGGGTGCTCGTTCACACATGAGAAAGGTGAGTTACATGCAATTTACTTTTCGCAACCGCTTCACATAAGAACCAGTATAATTCATTGTCGTAGAGAATTCGGGTCTTCCTATAAGTCTAAGTGTGACTGGGTTGAATGCTTTTTTTTGTTTGTTGCGGGTGTGCCCCACGAGTCGGCCTTTGAAACCGCTCAACCCGGCACACAACGTTGTAACGTGCACTCATCATCATTTGTCCTGCTCTCAACACACCATTCTTCAATACCATAATTCTATCTTCACTCACCTCCTTTCAATCAATATAGACATTGGTTGGCTTTCGCATAAAATCATGGCGGTTGTTTCAGGTGCCATCCTTCCTATGCTCACAACCAAACATCAGTTAAAAATCGATTCATCACTTCACCTCTTCCACTTACATACATGGGGTATTCTTGACGCCCACCGAACGATATGCGACAACATTCCTCCACATTCGGCTTTCGGGTCGCGCAATATCGATTCCCCAAATCATAGGTGTTCAACACCGGATAATTACCCCTTCGGACGGGCAACAATTTCGAAGAGCTTTCGAGCATCCTAGTCGTAGGGGATGTCCATTGGTGATGGTTAAATCTGGTGTAGGATATGGAAGGCGGATGACATTGACATCGACAGAATATCAAGTCATTATAAAGAACATCACGGCTGTGACACCGACGACGACGACAACAACAACATATTAAGAGTAGTCATTCCACGAACCCCAGAGTGATTCGAAACACAAGACCGACCATGATACCAACAATAGTCTGAATCCAATCATAAAGGTACGTGGATTTGGGCACAGTAAGCCAGAGAACGTAGCTGACATTAATATAGTCGAGCAATCATTCTTGCACAAGACATATTGAGCAAAGCACTTTCGAAGACCCAGACGTCGTCAGAAATATCCATTTATTGGAAGAGCTCAGACAGCAGTTGAGGCAGACAATTCAGGCGGTGGAATAGTATCCAGTGAGTTCCTTGTACTCTTGCAGGCTTTGCAGATTTCTTCCTTTGCTTGCGGGTCTTGAATGATTTCTTCTCTTTTCTTAAGGCCATCAAATTTATCGGGTATCCTGCTGGCGACTTCTTTCACATTCTTGAGGCCATCTTGGACTTGAGGCGTGTTTGAGGTTTGCGCTTTGGATTATATCTTGATGTTGGGCTCTTGCATCTTGATGGTTGGGTGAAAGTGGACAATTCTCTCAATTACCTGGACAGGACTAAAATTGTTCAAACATGAGCATTATTGGACAGGAGGGGAGGTACAAAAAATGGCTGCCAACACAGCTCTGACTCACCAATTGTCACTATCATGTGACGTGACGCGTCGTAATGGCCTCACCGTCCGTTCGCCCATCCTAGTGAGGGATGAAAGGTGGGATAGGGCATGGCGGGATAGGACGAAGTATGCTTCCAGAGTATGGAAACAGGCTGTCTCGGGGGAGATTTTTGAGAAGACACGGTCCCAGACATTTCGAAGACACAGTTCAAACAACTCCAGAGGGCATTTATGGCAGTTTGTGCTGCGCACAGATTTATGCACCTGTTAAAAGGCTGGATCTTTGACCTCAGGAAGCTCTTCCAAACCAACAGTCGTAGGCAGAGCGAAGCAGAGCAAAGGCATAAATATGTCTTTCACGGACCATTCAGAGTGCAAGGATCAAGATTGGAACGCTGACGATTCTTCGCTACAGAATCCAGCTTAGCCCACCCCAACTTCCAGGCAATGGTCCCTTCGAACCTCAGAATCTTTACTATCCGTCAGGAATGCGTTTCTGGACGGACAGGGTTGCTGCCAGTAAAAGAGTCACGACAAAGTTTGCAAATGAGGGTTCCATAAGCCGTGATGCAAACGAATGGTTGCCAGAATGGTGTGGCCAAATCCCTCATGGAGGAAAGGACTCGACAAGTTCGCGGGATTATGGTTCCGAAGGATGAAGTTGGGTATAGGGATTGAGAGGAGGATATCGACTCAACTGGGCTACCAGCCGTACCAGGGAGTATGAGAGCTTTGATTCGATTTGGTTCTGTCTAATTTGCAATCCAATCACCTGTGCCGGCATTTCAATTCGAAGTTACACGCCAAAGTAGCTGAGGGAGACCCTTTTTATGTCGCTTCAGGGTTGGCCATCCTTTCTTTTCTTTCCACCACCTCTGCAGCCACGTCGGCTGTATCCCTCCACTCTTTGGTCGTTTTTTTCCCTGTTTCTTCCTCTTTTCCACATCTTTTCGACTACTTAACTTCGTTTCGGTGCTTTTTGCACTACTATTCACACATTAAATTCAACTATACAAAACAATGCACCATAGTCGCAATCATTTTTATCCCCCAATTCTACAAGTGCTCGAACATGGATTTTACCAACACACATACGAGGAAGGAGTCTCATCTGTGATTACATGGGTTGATTTCTATGAACTTGGACTCGACCCTACCAAATACAAGATACGTTGCCATAAGCGTCCACAAACTCCTCTATCGTATCTAATGGTCCGTACCCTTGATTTTAATTGTTAACCTTGATGCTCAGAGCATTTTAGAAAACTATTGATTTACGGAATAATGAAACCGCGCAGGATGAATCTGAACATTTTTCATTCATTGTATGCTTTCCCGAAGACGAAATTGTATGTTGAACATTGTACATTCTCATCTCTCGTATTCGACTCATATTTCTCTACTCCTCAGCCAGAGTCTGACCACAATGATGGCTGGCACTCCAGGACCAGCTTCAAAGCCGGTCAACCATCTACCTCCCGAGGATTTCATGGGGGCCAAGAACAACACGGCAAATTCCAGGGCATTTTATCGACTTTAGCGCGCAAGCTGATGCCTTCTAGGATAGTAAATAGTTTTCCATCCGGAAGCGCTAGGCAGCAATTTTTTTAATGGCGCTGAGCCATGCCCATGTTGATCTCCACACTCGTGTCCTCCTTTCGCTCGGCACATGGATTTGACAAAGTCCTCTTGCAACGTAGTCAACAAAGGCAACCAATGCTCGTTGAACTCAGTATCTTTTTGTGTCGGCCCTCCCTCATTGTCCCATCACCAACGATCCGTTCTATCCTCATTCCAACTGTTGCATAATATACCTTCTCAACTATCTTGAAGATGTGCAACTCTGTTCAACCAAACTCCAAACTATCTACTGAATATCTCCCTCAGTACCTGTGTCATCAAATTTGCGCCACATCGAACGGTTTAGCCTGCTTCAACAGACAGCAACTTACCATTGGAATTATTCGCGATCCACCTAATTTCGACTACTACACTGCCGTGACAGTTGGTCCACTGAAGTTTTCTTTCTTGTGCAAAATTCCCAACAATCGCCCTCCGCCACCTGTTATTATCTTGACAACCCTCCAATATTGGCATTGCATTGCTTTCCACACGCTCATTGCTTTCAACTTTTTGCTTTCCTCATTCACGTCAACTTCTACCAAAAAAAGCTTACCCTATTATTCTCTCTATGTACCATAGCATCTATATAACCCTTTTATACATTGACGAGTACCAATACCATCCTTACACTTGTAAATAGTCCGCAACTCGCGTGTTATATACATCTTGACAAATATTATAAAGCAAAGTCAACTCGTCGGGATCAAGAATTTGGGTTTACTCTATAAGTTTCGGTGTGTATGATTTTGCTTTTTTTATATAATCGCATACTATATCCACTTTTCCAATTGAGCGGCACATCTTTTTTTCCATTCCCCTTGAATGCCACGTAGTCTTTCAGAACTTCTTGCATCATTAATACTCACATCTAACCACCAGTTCTTGTATGTTTCTTCGTCGTCGGAAAGGCCCTTTCCATCTGTCATCAGTTCGATTAATCGATCAACCAATCCAACATCATTTTCGAGCTCCTTTCGACGCAGCCCTCGTGCAATTGCATCCAGGGCGTCGTCCTTGTTACCAAGCGCTTCGTTGGCAGCAGCTTGTCTAATATAACTGGTAACAAGAACTACTTGAGTGGTTTATTGACACTGAGTAAAGAAAAATCTTCCACCTTTTCCCATAGGTGGGGTCTACCGTCTCTGCTGACTTTCCATCTGCAAGGGCTTTTTGTGGATCTTGACCAGTCCCTGGTAGCATATGGGTGGCAGCTCTATTTGCATAGCAAATTGCCCTTAATCTTGTAGCTTTAGTTTTTTCCTCAGGGCCAGGGCGTTGAGAAAGAACATCAACGATATGTCTCAGGGCTTCAGCGTATGATTTAAGAGCTGAATCCCTGTCTTTGCGGGAAAAGGCTTGATTTCCACGCAGCTTTGCATGTTCCGCAAGAGCCATAGAATCTTTTACGCCCTGTTCATTAAGGTCATGCACACCATCGCGAACACCTTGAGCTTCGTCACGGGTTTCGAATCGCCAGTAAAATGGCTGTGGAATCGAGTCTAAAAATTGTTTCAAAGTTTCGGCGTGAGGTGTTAGCTTGAAAGCAATCATGAGGAATTTCGGAAGGCCTGGTTTCAGAGGCATAATGGGTTCAGCAATTGCTCGTTGAATGGACCTGGTATTTTAAGTGGATGAGTTCTCGTCTTTCGATGAAACACTAATAACAATGCTCACCTGAGCACTGCTTTGGAGTCTGGAAGGCCCGTAACTTCATCCATTATGCGGTAATGACCCTGTTCGTCGTAACAATAGATAGTAAACACCGGTTTTGTATTGGGGGCTGTATTGACTTTGTTAGGTTCCACGGGGTTTCCGAACTTGTCTACATGACCCATATGCTCCAACTGCACCACCCAGAAAGAATCAGGAAGAATTGTGGAGATTAATGCATTGTAATCATATGTGGATAGGTCGAGTTTCGGTTTCGAGGCTTCGCTTTTGTTATATTCAGCCATTAACTGGGCCATTTCTTCTGGGTGCTCTTCCATATATCTGTATCCAAATTTAGGATCTATAAGATAGAAGAAGAAGAGACAATACTTCGTAATGTCCGTGAGATCCCTAGTTCCTGTCACTGGATTGCGTGGAATTTGGTTCATTAAGCGCTGCAGGTTGTATGTGCATCCGTCACAAATTAACGAAATAGTCTACGAACCATCATCATTACTGGATCCAAGCCACCGAAGTCCATCTCCTTTTTGGAACGGTTTCCATTGCTTTTGGTTGTACTCGGCGCCATGTTGAATATGGTTTTGAAGAGGCAGTCTTCACGTTCAGTGAAATCGTCCTGTCAGAAGCAAAACCACCGATCCGATGTTGGATAACAAATGATTACAAGGTGAAGAACTTGATTATGAGCCTTTTAAAAATGTCAGGGTACAAGATGGTGTAGATCACACATTGATCGTAGGCTTTACTTGTCGGCGCTCTCCGTGTTTTGTGATCGTTGTGTCCAAATTTGCTTGATGGTCCAGTTCATTATTGGTACTCTTGAGTAGGTTGATAGCCCAACTTAATCTCAGTGTTGCAAATTGTACACTGGTACGGAGTGGGATATTTGGCCGTGCCACACCTACTCGAAATCATTTAAAGTCTGAATGACTTAGTTTGAAGGCATTTCAGGAAAAACTATAGGCTCACATTGCTTCATGAACCCGGCACCCGATCAGTCCCTCTACTTACCCTTCGTTTTATAACCATAACCATGAGTCTGCCTCTTGAATATGAATACCAGAGAATCCAACCGAGGTTCTCGAAGTTTTCAACAACATTCTCGTGGTTGTGAATGCTTTAATCGAGCAAGAGGAGTTTAAAGTGAGCAAGTTGGGGGGAGGGCCACAAGACTGACAATCAAGGGTATCCATATCTATGTAACGTTATCAAAACGCGCAATACTAGGAGATTTTTGAGAGTAATACCCTTTGAATCGTCAATGACACGTTTTAAGTGGGCGTAAGCGGCCTGCTGGTCGGAACCAGCTTTGCTAAATTCCTTTTGCCATAGATTTCTTGAACCGAACGCGTGCCCTCACCACCCTTCGATATTATGCATTTCCAGGTATACAGTTGAACCCCTCTTAACCCATACCTCTCGGTGGACGGCTCAGGGTATGGGTTATCAGGGGTTATGGGTTTCAGGAGGTATGCTAAATACAGGCCTGAAAATTCGCGAAAAAATCGTTAAAAATACACAAAAAATTCCTCGATGATAAGACGGATACTAATTAGATACATTCAAGGTACTACTAGCTATGATCTAAAATAATCAGTTACTACAGTATCTTTCATTGTTCTGGCTCTTCAAGGTACAGTTTTCTATTTAATGAGTCCAAAAGTGTTTCAATTGTACGGGCAGTACACAGGCGGCCGCTGGACACATTTTTGGATGTGTTTGGCCGATGTATGTCAGACACAAATAAACATGTGTCTGCCACCTCCATCCGATATCAGTGGGTGACACAACAGGCCGAAATTCATGTGGCTGCCACATAAGTGCCAAGCACCGTTTGTGTCAGCCACATTCTAGCAAATACATATTTTTTTGTAGGCTTTTCATATGTATTCACAGTATAATATCATTGTGAAATTTTATTTTTGGTCTTTCATACAAGATTAGGTTATAATAAAACACCATATATTGAGCATGAAGCTGAAGCTAAATAACTACTAATCTAACGTCTATCCTATAAAGTACTCACTGGGTTATTGCATCCACAAATACCCATTCCACAGAGCCAAACTATGGTGTCGACGATGGCGATCGATTCCGGCTATGGCGTTGACGATGTTGTGTTGCGCATCCAACTATCACCCATTCTCCAGAGCCAAACTATGGTGTCGACGATGGCTATCGATTCCGGCAATGGTGTTCTTGGACCTTGTCAAACTTCAAAGCACATATTCTTGAACCTGTGGTGTTAAAATAAGTAATTTTCGCCATGGATAGCTGTCTAAAAATACTCAGCAATAAGCAGGTTCTTGCACCAGTGCGCGATCTACAAATCAAATGTCAGTCACCAAAAAAAAACTATGCCCAACCATGCCGCTCAACGCGTTCCCACATATTGGGAATCTGGATCTTTCCAGTGCATGGCTTTTAGTACATGAAAGGGCTGGATCTCTTAACAATGCACGGCGGAAAACACGGTGCCGCTGTGCGAGATCATGGAGGAAAAGATGAAAGCGATAACTCGTTGCTGTTGATCAAATGATCACCGGTGCCAAACACTAGCAAACTGAATATTAGGGGCTACATGTTCTCAACATCAACTTCAGATTTAGTTGCGTTTACACATACATTTCCGCATAATTAATAACTATATTGTAGTGGAGTCTAGTGGCTAAAAAGGTCTACCTGTTGAAGGACCACTAAATAATTGAGCAATTGCATTACCAAAATTTAAATGAGGTTCAGGCAGCCTCGAAGAAGAATTGGAAGGAAAGGACTGTATAGTGGTGGGTTGTGGGTCGGATGTGACATTGCTAGGGCTGGTAAAAGAGCGCTCGGAAGGGTGGCTTGAGAAATCTAAGCCTTTATTGGTCCTGAGAGAGTCCATCTCCAGACATTCAGCAATAAATCTATTCACAAGCTTAGCATAACTCATTGAGAATACAAGAGAAAACTCGGACTGTTTCAACTCAGCTGTATTATCTCCCAGCTCATCGTCAAGCCTCTTGAGCCATTGATCAACTTTGGACCAATAGTCTTCGCCATCAGCCACCCGACCGCGAGTTTTCCCAGCGGGAATGTTTGTTTTTTGCAATTTACGTTTTTTGGTAGCAGAATGACCCGAATCGCTAGAGTTGTCGGTGCTTGGTGTTCCAAAATCCTGGTCATTGTTCTCCTCTTCTGAGTTGTTGTCATCCTTCTCAAGTTCAAAGGCCGAAAACGTAGATGAATGGTCCCAGAAAAACCGCCGCTTTACATTGCCACGTTAGTGAAACTTTTTGAATCAGAAATATTGAAGACACACCAATAACACATGTTTTGAGAGGTAAGCTGTGTTGGAATTTGCACCAGACTCTGACGTAGGCAGACGATATTTCACAATGAGGCCCGCCGCAAATTCTTGCACAGAAGTAAACTTTGGGCCTGGAGTTATGCTTTGTATGATCTTTAATTTCACACATCAGTACACGGCATATGGTAAACCGGACAACCACACACCTCTTTTCGAAGCGTGTTTCTCTGAATCGTACAAACGGTTCGTATATGCGCCATCCATTTGGCCTCACGTCCCAGCCGATTCAGGATGTTGTCAAGGTAATTGTCTGCGGGCTTTTTTTTCATCTTTGCCTGCAAATGCATTTGTTTTAGACCGCCAATTAAAGTGAAAAGAACGCACCTCAACATCGATGTGAAGCGTCTTAAAGGACTGTCTAGAGGGCTTTAGAAGCTCTTTGATACAGGTTGATTTAATGGCCATCTAAAAGCTGGCTCAGACCACCGTGTTCATAAAGGCAAACAATGACTCACCTTTTGTGCGTTTGATAACACAAAGTTCTCATCTTTTTGCAGCTCATAATCAGCCAAAAAACTGCTCAGCTGCCCGAGTCCTTGTAGATGTGTTTGCGTGGCAGTCAGTGCTTTATGCAGACGAACTTCGGCCCCAAACTGGCAGGCCAACATCATGATTCGACTTATCACTTCGGTGTAAGGAGGTTGCTCTTCAGGCACGGCTGTACAGATCTGCGGGTTTACGAGTTAGAAGCAGTTTGATGTAGGCGTTATGTAAAAAACAAGTTTACCTGATAAAGAAAAGTGAGATCTGCACTGTGGTCGCTTGTGAGGTTGAATCGGTGAACCAGGTTGTCAATAAACAGCTGTGTACCAGTTGGGCGGTCCACGTCACGAGAAACAGGCTGTGATGCAAAAGCTGGGTCAATCGAAGAATGAGACATTGTGGATTCAGAATCAAGCAAACGTCTCTTACCTTGCTTTTATACCCCAAGTTTGATTTGCCATGTTTGCCACAACAAACGAATCGCGTCGCGTTCGAGGTCAATCAACAATTCGCGTCGCGTTCGAGGTCAATCAACAATTCGCGTCGTGTCACGTCGACAACAACAAACCTACGCGTCACATAAAAAGGAGGCGTCAAAGTTATTCCAAAGGTTTGCTCACCTTTTGTCTCACTCTCTCACTCCCTTAACCATCAGTCTGATATTTGTGTGGTTTCGTTATCTTGAACCGCTCAACATGTCTACCAACACTCTTGACAATTGTCTACCATCCCGCCTGCTGTCGCCTAAGACTCCATCGCCAAAAAAAAGTTTCAGGAAGCACAACCAAGATGAAGACGATGAGGCACCTAAAAAGTACCTGTCAACTCTGAATGCAGGTCAGTAAACAAACCTTGTTAAACCTCAGCATAACCTACCCTGACCTCCCACCCGTAGGGCTTGACGTTACTGATGGTCTGCCCAACTACAGTTTTTACGGCCTTGGTAAATAGAATCTTATCACGAACGCACTTGAACTTACACCATCCAAACTCAACTAGGTGATACTCCTGGATCAACGTGCCAAAGCGATCTCGAAGACCAGCCGGTTGTATCCAAAATGCCTGAAAAGAATGGTGCGTTTCATAAGTTGACAGTATTGCTGTGAAAGGTTGAGACCACTCACATCCACTTTATTAGACCATTCCTCCGAGGTTCCTCGCCACAAAACCACAATCGGCTTGAACAGGGCCTATCCACGTTCCCGACGCGATCTGGAGGCAGAGATTACTGTTCGGCGTGAAATAGCCATCGAGGCAACAAGAGAAGCTGCGGCCTATAAGGATCAGCTTCGAACGGCATGGTTGGACCTTGCCGCAGCACGCCAGGAGGCCCAGTCAACTAAAAAGGCGGTGAAAAACTTGGTTAGGTCTGTGAAGAATTCCAAACGACGCTCTGCATACCTGACGTTGGTGGTGGAGGGTCTAGAAGAGCAGTTGAGGACATATGTCAGACAGGAACACAACACAGCAATTATGCTGGTGGAAGAGAGGCATTGGAGCCAACAGCTGAAAGCAGCGTTGACGTCCCATGGCATTAACGTACCGGTTTACATTCCTCCTCAGCCTTTGCAGTCTGACAATCCCATCGCTATTGTTTAGACGGTTTGTGAGATAGAATCTGCAGCACTTTCAATACTATATTGTCAATTTGGCCTTACAAAAGGGATGCATGAAATATAACGCACCTGGGTAGTATTCCTGAGACCTGCATTACTCTGCGGTGTTTGTGTTTGTAGCGGACTGACGTATAACCAGGTGTTCTGAGGTCAAAGCAGTTGAAGTGTGTCGCGGGTGCGACGCGTCCACCTACGTCACCTGACCCCTATCACCTGACCCCTGATCTGTTTAATGAGGTTCAACATTCCCCTCATTCGCGTTCGTATAAATACCCGTCCCACCGGTAAGCAAACGTTCGTATATCAGAAACGCGACAGGGCCCAGCTCTCGCGTTGGTTAGAGGCTTGCCAGGCGAGGGATCACCCCTGGGCCGGGTCTGTCAAACTGCCAGCCAACGCAGGAGCTGGGGCGTGTCGTGATTGCAAGAACCCTGCTCACCGTCGGTTTTTGCATGCACAGATGTCGGCCTGCCAATGGGCGCGCTATACGGTACGTCCTTGGAAACTTTTCTATGCATATACCGAGTTTTAAATCGGAAATCTGTTCAAGCAGACACGATCTGGGAGGGTGTATGCCCAGTGTCAGCCTGAGGTATGGGAGGATCCGTTGGCTTTTGACTTGATCTCTGCCTGGCGGGCAGCAGATGCAAGGGAGGACACAGACTTGTTAGATCTGGATCAAGGTGAGTCACCATGTTTGCCTACTCGTCATCTGCCCATTCACGTACTTGTCAATAGATGTCTTGATTCCATCGACCGACGATACGTCGATGCCATCCGTTCACGACATCTGGACGCCGTCGATCCACGATGCGTCGAAGAATCGGTCGACGGACGATACCTGGACGCAGTTTACGAACAATACGTCGACGCCGACGGCGTTGATCCACGACGTGTCGACCCCGTCAACCCGCGAATCGACGACGTCGATCCACGACGTGTCGACCCCGTCAACCCGCGAATCGACGACGTCAGCCCACAACGCGTCGACCCCGTCAACCCGCGAGTCGATGCTGTCAGTCCATAACGCGTCGACCCCGTCAACCCGCGAATCGACGACGTCAGCCCACAACGCGTCGACCCCGTCAACCCGCGAGTCGATGCTGTCAGTCCATAACGCGTCGACCCCGTCAACCCGCGAATCGACGACGTCAGCCCACAACGCGTCGACCCCGTCAACCCGCGAGTCGATGCTGTCAGCCCACGATGCGTCGACACCATCGGTTGACGATATGTCGACACCGCCGATTGTACCTTCGCAATCGTCGACCAAGCTTTCGCTTTTGTTACCTCAGCGAGACCCATCCGTGCAAACCGCCAGCCTGAAAAGGCCATACGATGGGCTTTCCAACAGTCATCGCAGCCGCAAGTATCAGCGGACGTTACAATACAATAAGCACGGACACGCACCAAAACCCAGTCTTTTAAGCATGCTTCCCAGCTGCCAGCCAGAGGCTCTCAACGTCAAGCTTGACGCTTTGCCTGCCACGCAAGGCGCCTATGGTGCTAAACCGACAAAACCCCACAAAAGTCACCTATATAGCTTGGATGCCATCAAGGCCCTTGGGTTCCGCATTATACCTTGGGATGGATGGTGAGTTACAACTGTTCTGATCTGTTCAGTTTGATGGAGTTAAAGCTAATGCACTATAGCACCCCCGTCCCGTTTGTTTCTGAAGACGGACGTATTTTTATGGTTCTGGCAGGCCGTCCTAAGGACCCTGCATACGAACGTGCCACGGAGGAAGCATTCGATCTACTGAGGGAGGCCGGACACACCACAGCGTTTACACACGAAGACTATTCAGAAAATCGTGGTCATTATCCCGCACTCAACATCGGCGTTACACACGGTGTAGGGACACACTCTCCACTCAACCGCGTCCAGCGCCATCCCAAAATCACTGCCAAGCTCTTGCAGTCGGAAAGCATTCAACGAATGGCCAGTTTTGCCAGCAGTAAGTGACCCCTATGCCTGTTTTGTGAACCTGTTTTTAAACACATCCACAGGTGCATTTGCTACATGGAGCCCTAAAGTGTACAACCACTATAAGTTGTACATGGATAAGATATTCGCCAATGACTCCACGCTAGTCCGACTGTTTCGCCGCAGCATATTTCCGGCGGCCACCTTCAACCTAGGGTCTGTGGTTTGCACCATCCCGCATTTTGATATCAAAAACTGTCCATATGGCTGGTGCGCCATCCAGTCTTTAGGGAAATTCAATGCCAAAAAGGGTGGTCACTTTGTGGTGTGGGGCCTGAAAGTGGCCATTGAGTTCCCTGCAGGATCTACCATCCTTATGCCGTCCGCCGTCCTAGAACATTCAAACACCAGCATTGAACACGGAGAGGAGCGTGCTTCCTTTACTCAGTATGCTTCAGGTGGCCTGTTTAGATGGGTTGATTATGGCTACCGCACCGAGAAGGAGTTAAAACGTACAAACCCCAAGCTTTATCAAGAGCAAATGGAGCTTAGGCCAACACGATGGAAGAGGGGGTTGGGCATGTTGTGCACCTTACAAGATCTTATTTCAAAAGCTGCGTTTGAGGTCTCTGGACAAGTTTGATCTGCTATTCTTCTTGTAGAATTCTAGTAAATAAATACAGTATGGTTTTACTTCTATCGAAAGTCCAATGTTATTTGACCTGGATATACCACAGATGCTTGCCTGCTACGTCGAGGTGAACTAACACCTCCAGAAGATGTTCCTGCTGAAGCATGTTGAGGCAAACTGACACCCCCAGAAGGTGTGGCTGCTAGAGTAGGGGTGCCCAAGGGGCTCTGGGCATGTTGTCTCAAGGCGGCTGTTGGTGTTTTGGTTGGTTTGGAAGTACTTGATTGGGAGGCTTCTCCTGCCTTCCGTTGAACAATGGCTTGAGCCACACTTCTTTGAATTATAGCATCTTCGTTTAACGGGGCAGAGTGGAGGCGAAAACTTTGGAGATGAGCAGCATCGCGCATTTGACACATATTGAGGAGGAGCATATCATCCAATGAGTTTTGATGCAGTATCGTTGCCTTAGTCTGATCAGTTTGTATTCGCTCTTGATAGATGTATTGTAGCCCATTTGCCTGGCATCCATGACGTTGACAGTCATGTTGAGTATTTACGGTGCAAAGAAGGCAACTCCACGGAATGAAGGACCACTCCTGCTGAAGAATCAGACGGGGCATAAAAACTGGCTGCAGTTGTCCAGCAGGCAATATGTGCGACGGCGGTTGGTGTAAAGCTGTTTGAATAAGAATACCATCGGGCCGGTTTTGAAGATGGTTTGGAGAGCCAACCTGCTGCAAGATCTCTCGAACACACCCTATCAGAGGCGGCTGGGATGGATGAATTTGGGCAATGACAAACTGTCCTATGGTGCATAGATCCTCGTTTCTCAGATAGACCTGGGAATTGGTTACATACAGTTGTTGGCTGGCTGCAGTATTGAGCACAATGTTGGGAAGCTTTTGGCCACATAATGTGCGATGAAATGGTTGAGGATCTGTGCCATTAGATTTGCATGAACCTAGGCCATTGCATTAGACCGCTCACTAGTAGTATAGATTTGTAAATATAACTTACCAGCCTTACTGGCAGCAGGTTTCTGCAGTCCCAAATAGCTAGCTGGTGTTGAGTCTGGAGCATCAATAAGGTGAAGACCTCCAGGTCCAGCAGTGCGCCACTCTGAATTAGCCACATTTGTTGGATCCTTTTTCCAAGACTGATAAAGCTCTTGTGGAAGAAAAAAACCACCACTAAGAAGATGGCGAATCCGATTGCCTTGCGCAAAGCCACGGGCAATATCATGTGAAGGTGCTTGGTGATTACTGTGAATGCTTTTTGCACGGATAATAGCATTGAATGACTCAAACGATTCCGTGGCAAACAATATTGCTGGCCCAAACCGACGGACATGTTCTGGAAGATGAAGAATAATGTGAAATTTGGTTTTGTTAAACCACGCGCAGGTCCATGTTGCCGTTTTCAACAAAAAGTATTTGATGTCGGCCTCTAATCTGGGCTAAAACATGATTTAATTTAATAAAACAATTTAAAGAAAGACACAATGAAGACGCACCAGGTACTCATCAATGTTAGAGATTGCTGGCTGCCAAATAACCGGAACTAACGTAGATAGGGACACCCATGCATCATAAACCTCCTGAGAAACCATGTCGTAGATGACAAATGGCGCTACTTGAGCAATAATTCGGAAATCGCGACCAGTTAGTGACCCGGCATAGTTCACTAGTGTGGAGCCATTTAATGTGGGTACACCTAGACCTGCCACACTGAGGCTGTTTAAACGAATAATCAAAGTTTGCTTTTTAGCAGGAGTAACCTGATTTTGAACTAGGTCTCTCCAAAAATATTTAACGAAACCCAGCAATACAACATGCAGAATTTCGACGGGAGTGTCCTGATGAGGATCCAAGCCTGGAATATAGATTTAGCTAGTAAATTAAAGCAAAATATTTCAATCGCACCAAGTTTCCATACGGGACTTTTGATGTCTCCAGGAAGCTTATCGACAGCCGCTTTAAGAGCTTCTTCCTTTGCCTGAGTAGAAACTTTTCCCTTATAAGATTTGAAAAGCTTTTCAATAAAGAAGTCCTGGAAAACATCCTTGATGCCAGTTTCCGTTTTTGCAGCTCTAAGTTTTGATTTTGTGCCAATCATCTTAGCTTGCTCCAAAAAAGAGTCAAGAGTAGCCATAGTCTCTTTCTTGCGACGCGGTTTGCCAATCTTAGAATCAAAGGTGATTAAAATATAAATTGTTATAAAACAACTTTTACGCACCTTTATAAAATCACTAACCCTTCGAAGCATTGACTCCATAGACTCCTTGTACCTCCGCCGTTTGTGAGAAGGCCGTGTGAAGGTATCTTCAGAATCAACATCACTATGGATTGAAAGGGTAGGAGAGTTGGGTCGAGCACAACTGTCATGTGGAAGATTTTTGTGTGGGCATTCTTGACTGTCGACTCCTTTGGCCCAGCAAATCCGGCAAAAATATTTCCCTTGCATTCCAATATGACAAGCAAACTCGCTATGCATAGGGTTGTCACCCAGAAGTGCAAATACAGGTGGAAAAATCATAACGGCCTCTTTGTGTATACAGTCCCATACCCAAATACCATGTTTTTGAGCCAATCTGAAGTTAAAATGATTAGAATATGTGCAGCAAATATAAGATAGTGACAACTTACTGAAGTTGATCAACCACACCATCAAGCATTTCTAGAGGTGGCGCAATATTTGAAGTGCACAGAAAATGGATATTGTATTCTTGTGAACTCTTTTCGCGAGGAAGACCAGCTAGAATAAATAGGTAGCTGTTGTGCTTATTCCACTTCTTGGACTGGTTTCCCGACGTATCGTCACAGTACATCCATAGTGGCAGAGAATAGACTCGGTGTCCCTTTGCTAATACACGCCAACGATTGCCAATAGTAGGATCTGTACGTGTCCATTTTGACAGCCCAGGCCCCGAATTGGATCGCACACCTGTTTACTTATAAGAAATTGAATAAAATATATAAAATATAGTCCATACCAAATATTCGTGAAGGGTGTGACAAGTTATACAACAAGTGATCCTTTGACAACTGAATAAAATTCTTTAGCAATTGGCTTTGCGTGATTTCGATTTCGCGATCTTCGGACACAACCCAACCACTAGGAGTATCTTCCATAAGCCAGGCTTTGGCATAAAATACACCTTCTCGGAGAAACCATCGAATAGGAATGCAGCAACGTCCATCAATCAGCATAGTTGGTTCAAAGATGAAAAAATCATTATTATTGAGCCGTATCATTGGAGTACCATCCTCAGGATTGATTTCACGCAGCCAACCCGAAGCTTGATAGGTTTCGCTAATCGATTTGCCCGTATCTTCAGGATAGAAGTGAAGGAACGGTCGGACTTGAGGATTAGACATTTCCTATTCAGATTGGTTAGAAATCAAAAGTATTCATTTGTAACATATAGATTCATACCTGGGCGAGAATTTGAGACAGAGAATTTACAAAGTATACATTGCCCAGCTTGCCCTTGTACTCCTTCGTCTCAATTCCACACAAATTCTGCAATGCCTTGTTAATGCCTTGCATAGCCTTAATGCTAGGCACATCGTTGACGCCATTGATACGCAGTAGCCAGAGAAATAAATCCAGCTGACGACGTGAAAATAGTGATCGTGGAAGGTGCATCAAAACGTCAAGAGAACAAGTCTGATTTATTGATTGAGCAGAAAATCTAACCAATGGCAGGCAAAGACTCACAATTTTATCAATCCACGGATACCATTTTCGAGCTTCAGCCGGGTCGGTGTGAATACCGCGCATACGTTTTCGGGGCAAAGATTCATTATCAACTTGTTCAGTGTCTGATTAAAAGTTAAGGACTCAAACAATATGCGCTATTTAGATGTTACACACCTGAATTGGCTTGCTCATCGCTACTCTCAGAAAGCGGAGGACTGCCACCACCATCATCAGATCCATCACTCTCGTCATTAGAATTTAGAAAATCCAGAGTAGCTTGACATATTTGGGCAGACGCAAAGTCGATGGGAGATGGATCCGACATAATTTCATCATCGTTGAATAGATTCCAGTCAATCCCGGTGAGTGGAGAGACCGTCGACGAAGTGGTTGAAGAAGGTGCAGCCGAGACCCTAGAAAGGCGAGGGTCATTGGCAGGATACAAAGGCTGGTGTGGTTGACGAGATGCAGACACAAGAATTGCACGTAAGGCGTCCTCTAACAAAAGGGACTTGTTAACCGGTGGCAACGAGGTTTGTGAAGAAGCAGAGGATTTCTCTTTGGTATGAAATGCCTGCAGAGCTGTTTGGTGTTTTGTGGTGTTGAAGTGCTCATTGAGGTGGTGTTTTTGGCGACCTTTTGTATCTTGACAGACCCGGCAATAATAGAGTGTTTGACCGTGTACAACTTGTCGTTGAACGACTATTCTTAATTCAGCCGAGTAGTAAGGTGGACCGAGAGTGATGTCACTAACCAGCAGGGTCAATGCCGAAGACCATTATTAGGCTGCCGTCAAATTAGCTGCCACAAAAAAAAAGAATCAGAACACGACTGTGGTAAGGAAGTGGATTTGAAGCTATAAAACAGAGACTCATTGACGCACTGGTTATTTTGTGATTTTTAACGCGGCTAAACACATCGCCGACGGATGCTAATTTTCAGTATTAAATTTGGTTTTATTTTGTAAATCTAAACGTATTTATTTGTAACTCCGATCGACGCCAAAAAAACAGTGGCGAAGGTCCCGCCGTGTAGGATTGTCCATGTTGCTGATGTATTTGGTAAGAACAGAGCGGGGTTGAAAAATTCTTTGCCGAATGATTGCCGAAGTTTCCAAGCCAGTGTGTTGAGCCTCCGGCGAAATTTTTTCATTTTTTGTAGCTACGAGGAGGTTTCAGTGGTACTTTACCCAAATAAGCCACCGGGGTACTAAATTTTGACACAAAAGTAAAGGTCCCAGCCTATATATGGTAGGTAAAACCTATGGGTTTTGAGAGTGAAGGGGTATGGGTTATGGGTTATTGCGAACTTATGGGTTATGGTGTGCAATTCCCTGCGAACCAAGTTGGTGGACAGCTGATGCTATGGGTTACCAGGGGTTATGGGTTTTGAGAGGTATGGGTTAAGAGGGGTTCAACTGTATTTGTCTCTTCCGTGCTGAGTTTTCAAGAACCAGAATCCGGGTACTCAGGGGAAATTTGCGAACTTCAATTGGTACGCCTGGCAGAGGTATGAGGCTATCTTGCTTATATCTTCCAACAATGGATACGATGAGGTTCTTTGAAAGGAGCTGTCGTTGCTGTCGTGTGTTAGGGAACACCATCTAAGTAGTTCAGATGGAGGTTACACCGAGTTCTGTTCTTTGATGGTTAGCGCGGCTATTTAGGGGACGTCAGAGCACCTAATAAGGCGTAAATCTAGGGGCTACACGGAGCATTTCATTGTCCACAACCAGTCCACACGGCACTATGTACTCATAAAACGGCTAACAGCTGTGATCTGTTTTCGATCCCTCCTTATTTTGAATATTAGATAAAGGACATGAAGTTTATTTTCAAACTTTATTTCAAGCGCAAAGTAAATTCGATTTGAATCGAGATATTCAAAAGTGGCCCAGCGTCAAGTATTCAAAAAATCATATCCTAGCAGCCACTAGTATGATAGAGAGTGTTTACCTGCAGAAAATCAAGGAATCAGTGATAAGTCATTGGCTTATATGAATAATCTTCTTACAATCCACAAACTGAAGGTGCAACTTTAACGGCTACAATCGGGACTCGTCCACTGGCCACGTTTCCCCCAGTCAATTCGCTGAAAGCAGACTGCGCGATGTTGAAGTCTGGCGTAGCGAGATCGATGGCCAAGATGCTGATGGTTTTTGGAATGCCAGCAGCGTTGGTGTACGTGAGGTTCCAGCATGACCCACAATCGGGTGAATTGTACCCTTTGATGGATGGTGCACCACCAATATGAGGGAATTTGGGCAACGAGTTGAATGTGGTAAAACCTCTGGTTAACATTCCAAAGGATCCATCTGAGCAGGCGACAGACGCAAGGGACTGTCCGGCATTATCGTAGACTGCGTCCGAGCTGACGCTGATTGCGGCGACAAGAGCTGGCATAAAGAATAGCGACGAAAGGGCAGCGATGAGTTTCATAGTTGGGTGATGACTAGAGAAATTCAGCGGGTGAGTTGAGAGCAAGAAAATCCCTGAAATGGGCTTTATATCATCCCAATCAGAACAAACCCCTGTACTGGTCCCCACAACCAGGGAGCACCGCACATAGGACCAACTTGTTGAAGTTCGATTAGTCTATTGGGATGATGGCCGTTAGTTTAACCAACAGAAGAGATAGACGGAGGGACCATAGGCGGTAAGTACGTCAAAGATGCAATCTAACTCACAATTTAAGCGTCT
The DNA here is from genome assembly GCF_017499595.1 of Psilocybe cubensis. Classification (NCBI taxonomy): domain Eukaryota; kingdom Fungi; phylum Basidiomycota; class Agaricomycetes; order Agaricales; family Agrocybaceae; genus Psilocybe; species Psilocybe cubensis. Next base: position 1,290,935 of record NC_063001.1, on the reverse strand, counting down.
GTAGAGGCTGATGTGACCAAGTGAGTTAGTATTGAAAGCGGTCCTGCGAGAATATGAATGCCAGTCACCTAATGGATCAATAGAAACGCATAACCCATGGATAGGAGGGAGAATAGCTCATGACCACAAATACGGAGCATAGAAGGAAGTAGAACGTTGATTTGCGCATTGGCTAGGCCTGTTTGTGGGGTTTGTGGGATAAAAGTTACGGTCAAGTTGCCCGGCTGAATAACGGTCTGGTGTCGATTGAAAGATGCCACAATGAAGCCTGCAGGGAAGTCGGCAACTGAGAATGAAAAAGTCGAATGATTATGCGGATTGTAAGCGGCGAAGATAGACAAGGTATCTTGCTCGGGATCCATATCCGTCTAGACGATAAGATCGTATGCCAAGTTCGCAGAAGGAGATTTATATTTTGCGACCTGAAAGTCCATGGAGTTTACAACGGTGTTTTGCGACTACGAGTCCTTGTATGCCACTGCCGAAGTTCCTGAAAGATATCTCCAACGCATCCTTGTTCGACAGAGTGGGTTCACCGCTGCCCATAAGTACTGTGTAACTGTTGCCTGTCAGTTCCACGGACACAAGTTATTTTTCTATCTTCGATGAGGCGAGTCATTTAATCTTAAGCAATTTTCCGGTTGGTTCGTTCGTAATGCGCCTTGGGGGCTCTTCCTGGAATCGATATGTGCATACACAACTTCGGATCCAAAAATTGGTGCCATTGGTAACCATAGGATTGTGTATCGTTTGGAGTTTTGCTATGGTTATTCGTCCTTCATATGATCGTCTTCGCAATCCGAATTCCTTGGATTGCTAGATCTGAAGATAATTTGAAGGGAAGAGTTGATAGAGGTTCAAATAGCGTTGTGACCAAGATTGGCGATGTCGATGAGTCATTGTGAAGATCAAGAGCATGTGTTGTTGATGTTGTGCAAATCATACCTTCCCCCTGAAACAAGTCAAGCCCTTTAAAGGTCGACTGCCAGCCGCACAATTTTTGGAAACATCAACAATATCAGTTAAAGCTATTTCTCAATATGACCGTCAATCACTTGTGGAAAGAAACACCCCTCATATATTCAAGTCATCTTTCAGAGATCACTGGTGCCGCTGTGTACCTCAAACTTGAGGTATGAACTCCTTCCAAGATTTGGTCAAGTCACAACAGCTTAAATACTGACAAAATATCCCGATCTCAGAATTTGCATCCCAGTCATTCGTTCAAATACAGAGGGATTTCTCATTTCATCCAGAAAGCAAAAAAGGATCTAGGTCCTGATGTCCATGTTGTGATCGCATCGGGAGGCAATGCAGGATTAGCTGCAGCATGTGCCGCGAAATCGCTTGGGCTCAAGTGCAGCGTTTTCATCCCAGAAGGCGTAACTGCAACTACTTTGGCTTTGCTGAAACGCGAGGGAGCAGAGGTCATTGTTGGTGGTCGACAATACTCGGAAGCTCTGAAAAGAGCAGAAGAACTTGTTGCCAAAGAACCCCATGCGTATGTCGCATGAAATTATACGCATTCCAAAGACATTCAAATTCATCGATTATAGTGTTATGGTGCCGGCATACAACGACCCCACAGTATGGGAGGGACATAGCTCCATGATTCACGAGATCAGAAACCAGCTTGGACAAGAACCCGATGCTATCTTTTGCAGTGTAGGAGGAGCAGGACTTCTTGGAGGAATTATAGTAGGGTGTCAAGCTGTTGGCTGGGATCATGGTGGGTGGATTGTATTCGTCATGCGGATATTCGAGTCTCAAAATTGTATCATTGCTCCGATAGTGCCTCTTATCGCGTTGGAAACAATCGGTTCTGATTGCTTCTATTGGTCAATGTCACTTAACGGTGGAAGGTTCAACAGCGAGAAGAAAGTATTACCTCCAGGAGTAAACCTGGTTTATAACGATGAAAATAAGGTACATTTGGCACATTTCACGGGCTTTTCGTCCAAAGCATCGGGATCGTTGGGGGCATCTGAGCCAGCACCGAAAATCGTCAGCATGTCGCTCGAGCGGAAAGGTGGCGTGAAAACGGTGAGCGTACCGGACGAGTTGAGTATGCAAACACTCGCAGATTTCGCTCGTACGTATATACGTATCTGTCTTCCTTTCCCGTTCTCTGTACTGAATACCATTGGTGTAAAGATGACCATAAGTTCTTGGTAGAACTCGCATGTTCCACTACCCTTGTACCAGCGTACCACAAGCAGCTATTCGAAAAGCTAGTGCCTGTCGAAAAATGTACAAAGACAAGTGGCCGAGTGGTTGTATTCATTGTTTGCGGGGGCTTCAAGATTGATCTAGAGACTGCGGCAGAGTACGAGAGGTTGTCGCAGGATGTGCCTAAAGATCCTAGAATGCGGTGGAATGTCAAGTATGATGACGGAGAGCTGTTTAGCTTTTGATTTTATAGAGTTTAGAGCGTAAAAACTGCTGTTTTAGAAGAGATGAATCGACTGGGGTTAGGCGTGTATGTCTAGCGTTCAATGTAAGCCGTGATAAATTAGAAACGTGATAGAAATGCAATTCAAGGTCCACATTATCATTTTAATTTTGCTCTGAGGATTTTGCTTCTTCTGCTTCCCTCTGTGCCCGTCTAGCCAGTCTCTCGGCTTTAATCCTCGCCAGTTCTTCTCGCACGCCTGACTGGTCTGTAGGAATTCGCTACAGAAAATTATAAACAGGGAGTCACTAAGAATTGGGGAGTACGAATATACCTGATTCGTACGATCCAGTGAGGGAAAGAGCTTGTCGCGATACTATGGCAATTAATGAGCAAATTGCAGCGTGTCTGAAAGGGAACCCGACTCACAGGAACGACAACGGCTCTGTACCAATCTGGGTCACCGAAGTGCACAAGGGCAGCTATGGGGACAAAGAGATAGAGTGAAAACTTGAATATTTCGAGATTTGGACCGCCCATGCTAGCAGTGGAAAGGAGTGTTAAAAGGGTTAAAAGCGTCGCCTCATTTGGGCGCGTAAGTATAATCGCGGGAAGTCCCGTGACATTCACGTCGCGCACAGAAAGTAGTGCACAGCGGCTCTGCGCCGAGTGAGACCGCGTCTAAACTTGTCTCACAACTGCATCCAGCATTGGCGACAGTTCATCTTGCAGAGCTTGTCATTTAAACAGCCTTCGTTCTCACCATACATCGCTATATGAACCACTCAAATTTTGAGCATCTTGCGACACATGTTGAACAACACACTTTTTGGAGCATTGGCAGAAAATAGCTCCTATAAAAATATCTGCGGGTTTGAAAAAGCCAAATGCAATGGTCCAACGCTGTCCAATGACATCACTATTTTTCTATTTTATGAATTTCGAAGGACAACATCGCCTTGGAATCCTTTAAGGTATATATAGCGGAGTAACTCATTGTGTCATACCGTCCCATTCTTTCCTCTGCCCACCATGGCGCTCTCCAAAGTACGTTCACTTCCTACTGAGCCCCCTTAACATCTGACATCCTTCTTTCATAGCACGTTAACACCGACAAGCTTATCCGAGATTCTAGGGTAAGTAACACCCTCTGAGCCTTTTCGCCCTCCTGTATTACTGACTCTGGTCCTATCACATATAGGACAAGAAAAGTCCAAAGGAAAAGGCTCATCATACAGCTACAGCTCACCAAGAAGCTACCTATTCATATGGTGACAGATATGTTACCAACCCAGTTCCCAAGTACAACATTGCGTCCAAGGTGGAATTTTCTTCATCAAGTCCTCCAATTCCTTTGGCTAAATTGATATTTTCAGGGTATCAGTGCAGACGCAGCCTACAGGCTCATACATGACGAGCTTGCCCTAGGTAAATTCGATTTATTAAACGTGTCGGTCACTAGTTCGGACCCTCATTTCCTTTAGATGGATCCACAGTTCTGAATTTAGCATCATTCGTTCACACCTGGATGCCTCCTCAGGGCGAGCAACTTGTCCATGAGAACATTGCCAAAAATTTGATAGGTACGTTTATGCGTATATCTCACTAATTCTTTTTGCTCACGTCAACATTAGATAGCGACGAATATCCAGCTACCCGTACGTAGATATACGCTGTGATCATTTTTAGTCTGACCCGAATTTTTTTTTTGATATATAGAGATTATTCACACTCGATGTAATGCGCACGATATCTGACAGCCAGTCCTTACCACTGATGTTTCTTATTAGGTGTGTCGATTTTGGCCGACTTATGGCACGCTCCTTCGGCGAAGCAAGCTGTTGGGACAGCCACAACCGGTTCATCTGAGGCTATTCAACTCGGCGGACTTGCTATGAAGAAGATGTGGCAAGCCAGGATGAAGGCGGCTGGGAAGAACATCCACGAACCAGGGTAATACTTGTTCTAATGTGCATAACAGTATGGGCTAATCGTCTTTAGTCCCAACATTGTGATGGGTGCTAATGCCCAAGTCGCTCTCGAAAAGTTTGCTCGTTATTTCGACGTCGAGTGCAGGCTGGTTCCCGTTTCTGTCGAAAGTAAATATCGACTCGACCCTAAGAAAGCTATGGATTTTGTGGATGAAAATACAATTGGTATTTTCATAATTTTAGGGAGTACGTGTAGCTTGATTTTGGTTTGGTTTGGCTGTATATTCAAGCTTTGCAGGTACATACACTGGCCATTACGAGCCAGTGAAGGAAATGTCTGATCTTTTGGACGAATACGAAAAGAGGACAGGGATCTATGTACCCATACACGGTGAGCATGGAAGACGAAAGGCCTTTTGGGCATTCTCTCATACATATTGTAGTTGATGGTGCTTCTGGAGGCTTTGTTGCACCTTTTGTTCATGTTAGTATTTTTTTTGTTTCGCCTGGGTTGAGGTGCTGATTTCTTCTTAGCCCAAGATGGTCTGGGACTTCAAGCTTCCGCGCGTAGTATCGATCAACACTTCGTAAGCATCTAACTTGGAATAATGACGTCTAAGTTGAGTCTCATAAAAACTATAGAGGCCACAAGTTCGGCCTCAGCTATGTCGGCGTCGGCTGGGTCGTCTGGCGGGACAAGGCTCACCTTCCTAAAGACCTTATATTTGAGCTTCACTATCTCGGTTCAGTGGAGTATTCATTTTCGCTAAATTTCTCGCGACCAGCTGCCCCGATCCTTGCTCAATATTTCAACCTCGTCCATCTTGGGTTCGAAGGATACCGATCTGTAGGACTTGCTGATATGAAGAATGCTAGAGAATTAAGCCGCGCTCTGGAGAAGACCGGATATTACACTGTCCTCAGTGACATACATCGAGCTGTTGGTGCAAAGGACCCTCATGGAATTGACGACGCTGACATCGAGGTACTCATTTTCTGCATTCATTTAATCATAGGATCTCAGTTACACAAATGAATTACAGGCATACGAACCAGGCTTGCCAGTGGTTGCTTTTAGATTCTCTGACAATTTCAAAGAAAAGCATCCCGAAATTCAGCAGAAATGGATTCAGACCCTTCTGAGAGCCAAGGGCTGGTTCGTTTTGTTTTCTCCCTTCTCTCGCAAGAATTACTGATAGGCATGGCTTAGGATTGTTCCAAACTATGAGTTACCTCCTTCGCTTGAGCAAATCGAAATTCTTCGTGTGGTCGTTCGAGAAAACGTTACCGAAGTTGTATGTACAGTCATTCTTGACTTTTGAGGTGGTGGAAATTTACAATTCCGAAATTTTTTTAGTTAATTGACAAACTTATTGATGACATTGTGGGTACTGCGGTCAAAACGAATTCGATCCAATGCACTGAACCTTTGATCTCTAGGTTGAAATCACAGAGCAACTGGCAGACTCCTCGTCATCGATGCACAGTTTGAATACCCTTGGTCACATTCAAAAGCCAAAGAAGCATGAACATCCCGAGAGCAACCTAAAAGAAGGAGAGGGTAGCGATTACAGTGGAACCTATGCTCGTCCTTGCTAAGCGGCCACGCCAAGTAAGATGCGATACACTTTTAAGCTAAAGAAGTGTTCTTGTAAAGTAATGAGCATGTAAATCACGGAAATTGTATATGTAAAACTGGAGATTTTTGAAATGTATTCAGGGTGCAATGACGTTCTGTAGCGAGCGAAAAGAAAGGGAAGACACGGAATAAGAGACATCAATCCATTTCAATCCCACTGCGAATCAACGCCTCGGCCTGAGGACTTCTAGGCTTGATTGTGCATTTGAATGGTAGAGGGAAACTAAAAATAATGTCAGCAGGTATATCATAAATATTTCAAGGAAGGCTCACGAGACCAGGCCATCGTTGAATTCTGGTTGCACATCTACTGGGTTCCCAAGGGAATCCAACGGTGCGCTAATGTTATACACGGCTAGGAAGGAAGAGATGACACAGTATAGCGAGTTATTACTCATGTGCCTTCCAGGACAAATACTGGACAGTAGAGACGGCTCAGAACCACGGTTGGTATTATTATACCTTTACTTACCGACGGCCGAATCCAAAGGCAGCGCAATCTGGACTTCTTACAGTTGGATCTAATTTACCATCCTTCAAGAATCTTTCTGGCCGGAACTCCGAGGGACTTGGATAGGCCACTGGATCGTGGAGAATTGTCCTTTGAATTTTTAGTTAGATCTGTGCGAAAAGACATGATTTAGACGTAGCTTTACCAGGCATTTCCCATTACGATCGTTCCTTTGGGAATAAAGAATCCGTCGTATTCATTGTCTTCTGTGCATCTGTGTGGAATAGCTATCCAGGAGTTGATGCCTCTACACATGCCTAAATGGAAGAAATCATACCAAGGGGCGTTACCAAGTGCCAGCGCATCGTTTCTTTTGCCAGAGCATTGATGTACGGTAGAAAATCATAATCGCTAAAATCTGGCAAACGGTGCTGGCCGACGATTAAATCCAGCTCTGCCTGGGCCTTCCTTTGTACCTCGGGATACAGTATCATTGCTAAGAAGAATGAGTGAACTGCAGAAAGTGTCTAGACGGCACCACACTGAGCTGAACAATTTCAAACTATCATATGAAGACTTACCGTATCTGCACCTCCAAGATATGCAAGACAGGTGGCATTCTGACCGAGTTTCCTCTCTTCAACATAAGACGGATCGTTCCGCTCGGGTAATCGTTCTAAGAGTGCAGATGCCATGGAGGGTAGTGCTTCGCCCTCCCTCTACGTAGCTATCAATTAGCATGCCAAGTATGGGATCTAGTTGGAGGGATACTCACCAGCAATTCTTCAACGCGCTGGAATGGTCTTTCGACGATTAGGGTATTGTACTTCTTCCATTTAGCCGCTTTCTTTTTGAATCCAGCACCAGGAAGCCAAGAAGGGACATATTTGAGGATTGGAAGCACATCCACGAGGAATGCCCCAGGGGTTCCTGCAGTGTTTAAAATTTCTAGTGCTTTTTCGGCAGCTGCTACGGATGGATCTGTTGAATCTTTGATTCTAATGCCGTAAACCACTCTCATGATAGTAGCGGCGAACATACTGGTGAGAAGAAGGCCTTGAAATCAGAGATCCTAGAAGTAAGCAAATGAGTTATTGGACAAACTGACTGGCGGCTAGACTCCATAAAATCTTGTGGTTTTCTTAAAAGCTCATAGAGAAAGACGCGAACTTCGTGTTGCTGAACGGGAATATACTTTGCAACTGCGTTTTGATGAAAGTATTCATTAAAAGTCTTTCTGTGTTGACGCCACCATGGTCCATATGGCATAAGTACCATGTTAAATGTCCAATCCATACTACATGATTGATGAGGCGGGAAATAAATTTTCAGTATTAAATGTGCCGTCGTGGTTTTGCAACTAAGTGACTCACAGTTCAATCAGCATTGGCATTCGTGGTCTATCCGAATAGATTGAAGATCGCCTGTCGAAAAGATCGGTGGTCCTTCTGAGAGACCCGAGAACAAGGAACGGTTGCCCGAGAACTTCGAAATACACCATATCTCCTGAAGATAAAATGAGTACATTGAATTCCAATAGTTAAAAGCTGTAAAGATACAGAAAATAACGCACCGTAAACCTTGAACCACTGATCGTATACAAGCCACGGTTGTTCGCGAGGCATTTCCAATGCACTTCCTAAGATCGGAAGACCTTTGGGACCAGGAGGACGAGGCAAAAGTCGAGGATTTCTCCTCCTGGCTCTTATTGCTTTGTCAATGATCCCACAAACAATGATCCCTCCCAACATCCAGTAGCTCGTATGGTGACCTATCGGCGCAAGTAGACCTTCAAACATGGTATGAGATTTAGGAGGGACAACCACTCATATGGGACTCGTGGCTTTCTTGTTTCTAATATATATATTGCAAACACATTACGGCCTTAAAATATCTCAGCTGTGATATATGATACGAAAAAAAGAACGGGAATGGTTGTAACGCGATACCTTTTCTCCCGCTTCAACCGGACAACAGAGGAGGTTGTGTGCGCTTCCGAATATTACGTGCTTGGTACTCATTTATCGCAGATTGTTGGAGAACATCTTCAGAGGAACGGTGGATGTCGACGCGTACCTAATGTGCCAATGGGGATACGCCGAGTATACTAAGGATTATTGTAATAAGAGTGAGTAAGGTACTGTATATGAGGAACAAATGTAACTGTAGATCTTACCGGTGGGGCATCAGTCTATAGACCCAAGAATCTTCTGGAGCCAAGAGGCGAGGAATCATCAATCATTGCGACCATCGTGGCTTAAAGTGGATCATATGAACAGTGATGATCCTTTAATAGGGTTCAAATAGGGCCCATATGGCAAAGGTTTTCACCTCATTTATGACTCGCAGACAGCTCGTGGCTTGGAAATACACCTGTGCTAAAAGGAACAAAGGTGGGCGATCATTGTAATTTGCGCGATAATCGAAGAAGAGAAATACCTATCACAAGGTGGGTGAAAGTCATCAGGATTATTGAAAATGATTTACCCTCAGGGTCTGGCGAAATCAAGGTTACAACACATCATGACTGCCATACGCGCCGCGGACTCAGCGAGTCAACCATAGCCAATACAGAGTAAACACTGATCTGAAGAAACTTTCCTATGATTATTTTATTTTCACAAAGATAACTAGAATTTGATGGAGACGAAATGACTGTCGAGGACGCTAAACGATGAGAGTTAAAACAAATTTGAGCTTGACTGTCGTCGGACCAGATGGTGTTGAATCGGAGACCCAAGATATCACGTCAACAAAGCCAAACTCACGCGACGCGTCGTGACGATAATTACATTGATCAGTTTGTTTGCACCGTTTAGACCACTTATTCAAAAATTCTTCGTGGTTTTGAAGTTCAAATTCCCTCATTCTCAGCACAGCGACTAGCTTTCATCACTCAGGAAAATTCAAAATGTCACTGTATGCTTCAATGTAAGTCCTAATAAATTGATTTCAATCCTCTCACAACTTCTCTGCTCATTCGATGCTTGATCGTTCATTAGTGACGTGCCCGCTTCAGGATCAATACAGAGAACATCAACATACATTCACACTCCTGATCCTGCTACACCGTCCTTCATTATTGATAGTTCACGCAAGTCCTACAGACATCAATACTCCAACATTTATTTTATAAGACTGCAGAAATTGAAAGAGGTTGTTGAGGCACGGGCACTGCGTAGATGGGGTAGTCTTGCTGGTGTGTTCTCTCTTGTGCTGTGTGCTGTTTTCGCTTATATTTAGCTGACTGCCGCTTGCTTGGTGTGTGACACAAACAGGCAATCCTGTGCTGGTACCCCGCGCACTTGAGATTGAAAAAGGCAAACTGTGCTATGTTATAGGCACCGTTTACATGGATATGCCACTAAAACCGAACGTTATGATTGACATTGCTAGAGATGTAAGCCCGATAGAACTTTCTCTGTCTAGTTCAAGATGTATTAAAACAAACGTAGCAATCCATTCCCCCACCTCCTCTACCAGAAAAATTCTTTTCTCCGAATGATAACGTCATGCTTGAAGACGAATCAGGCAGAATAAAACTCGTCGGAGACTGCGTTAAAAACGCTATGCTCGTAACCGGTGTTATTATCGGTGCTTTGGGAATGGAAACACCTGGTGGGGTGTTCGAAGTGATTGATATCTGCTATGCAGAAATGGCACCGCAAACGCAACAGGACGACGAAGAGACTAGGATGGATATTGATGGTATGCTCCTTATTTCTACTTATCTAATGAAGCCTTCTTGAAATTCGAAGTAGAACAAGATTCCACAGACACGTCTCTGTCTGATGAATGGATTGGCGTTGTTTCCGGTCTTGAGATTGGGTCTCCGTCCCCCGCTGACGCCCAAATACAGATGCTTGTCGAATACTTAACCGGGGAAGGCGGTTGCTTGGATGACCAAGTATCAGCTTCACAAATATCACGACTTATAATAGCTGGAGACTCTCTGCAATCTCTAGGGCCTATTCCCGGAGAAAGAGAAACCATCTTGTCGGCAGCTGAAAGAAAAGCTGTGAGTCTGCGCAGTTTTGTTCTCTCATCAAAAGAACGTATTTAGCTGACTTTCGGCTCCAAGCAACGACATGGGTATGATTCGGCGTCTTTCTCACCGCGGCCTATCATTGAATTGTCTTCTACACTACACGATCTTGCAACTTCCATCCCGATAAACATTCTTCCGGGCGAATCAGATCCATCTGGAACCCTCATGCCGCAACAACCCTTTCCTCGAGCCTTGTTTGGTGACGCATCACGATACCCCACCATGACCTGTGAAACGAATCCTACATACCTAACCATCGCGTCTTGTTCAGAGTCCGGCCCGACAAATTCCAAATCACCTCGGCCTCCCGTTAAGCGCAAAGTCTTAATCAATTCCGGGCAGCCTCTTAATGATATGTTCAAGTATCTATCTTCTCCTCCGAATACACGCTTGTCTGTTCTTGCGTCCACACTCAGGTGGCGGCATATGGCGCCAACTGCGCCTGACACCTTGTGGTGTCATCCTTACTTTAACGAAGACCCATTCTTGATCACAGAAACCCCAGATATATACATCGTGGGTGGGCAAAAAAGGTTTGGGACAAAGCTCGTTACAGATCAACAAACGGGTAGCAAGGGAAAATCTCCTGCTAGATGTCGAGTGATTTTGATTCCCAGTTTTGCGCAAACGGGTATCCTGGTTCTAGTGAACCTCCGAACGTTGGCCGTCAAGTGCGTCAATTTTTCGATGTATGGTATGAGTGCCGGTGGAAAACCGGAAATAAAGGGTGAGCGCTTTGATGTTTTTTTGTCAAACTTGCTGGCTAACTGCTTTGCAGAAGAACCTTCGGACGCACCAAGTCCCATCACGGCGGAACCTCAACCTTCGGCGCCAACTTCATCTATGGATTACGAGTTCGACTGAGGAACTTCTCTGAAGTCTTCTTTTGACTTTACTCTACATTAGCATTTATTGTATATGACATTGCGTATAATCAATCTTTACAAAAGATGGATTTACTCACGAGAAAATCTGGAAAAGGCTTCATATTTCCCAGTGCATGGCGGAAGGGACCCAGTATGCCCGACCGGCCTGGTTATCTTGAGCATCCAACCAGCACAGACCATCCCTTAGCAACATGTTCTCTAAGGCAGCTCGAGCACGATTTCTCGTCCACCCTTTGCGCTGAATGAGATCGCTTTCGACGACACGACCTCCTGTTTCACGCGCAATTGCAAGGATGGTTGTCTGGTCCTCGTCAAGAGCTTTCACGACACTCCGCACCATCTTTATGCCTGCGATCTCAACCACCTGGTAGCCAGCCCCCAGAGGTTGCAGCGTCTTGATACTGCGCACGACATCGTCCTCCGTGATACCTCCTCCACTCACACCACGCAGCTTGCTGACAAGCCGGACGAGCTCCGACATTTCTATTAGGCCCCCATTTTGTTCCCTTGTGCTCACGCAGACGTCCACAATCTGAACACCGAGTTCATACTGCCAATCGCCGAGCCCAAGAAGCTCCGCCCACCAGCCACCTTTCCGCGGACCAGCAAGCGGGTCGACACCGATAGAGGAGCACATCTGCTGAAAGGCATATCGGAAGGATGGATCGCTCCTAATGGACTCGCGATGCGTGGATGCAAAGTGAGCGAGGGCTGTTCGGAATTGGTCGAGTTGGGAGTGAAGGTGTTCGACTTGAGTTCGGGATAATTCGGATGATAGTTCAGCATAAGAACGCTCGGCCTGTTCTTGGTGGTCGAATGCAGCTAACCCTACGCCTCTGCGCATCGTGGTGGTAGTTGTCAATGAGCTAACAATGGAAGTCGAGCTAGCGGCCTGGTATCATTATCTCGCCAAGTAGGCAGGGCACATGCGGCGTGTTTATCAAACCGCGTCAAACCAAACATCTATTTTTAGCACCTGTTGACAGAAGTTCCAAGACAATGTTGCTGTATCCTTCCTCCGAATCTCCAAATTGCGGAAGGTAGTAGAAGGCAAAGCCCATTGACGAGTAAAAAAAGTTCGCTCTAGCCGCAGTTAATTTACAAGGTAATTCTAAGTATTTTTGTCTTATGTAGGCTCCCAGCGTTCATCTGTCCAAGATCTATCTTAAATGTAGGGGGCAAGTCAGACGGGAATGAGCAGGGCTTCTCGATTTTTTCGCTATCTCAGCGGTTCATAAATAGTACCTAGAATAGGGAACACAAAAGAGCTCAATTATCTTGTTGGAAATGAAATAGTAATCTTGCATTTTTATCCCTTAACTTGCTAAATTGAGTAGGGAAGACGCAAAGAAAATTTTGGTTCAGAAATCAAACTGAATATTTGGTTGTTCAAAGTAGTTCATCTCTGATGTCTATTTCGGCATGAACTCTCTTAAATAATCTAGTTGTTGATTGTACCCTTCTACAATAGGCATAGATGGCGGTAAACTGGAAAGTAGAACATTCACATAACGACATAAATACCTCAAGACCAGCAAAGACAGATGATTAATTTACATTCTACGTGGGGTGCTCGGGGAATTATGAGGCAGGGAGATAACATGCCGTATCTGCCGACTCGTTTTTCTAACTCATGAGAACATGCACTCCGGTCGAAGTCCCGCTGGCGTCTTGTTGGGCGTTTGCTCCGAGTAAACGTGAGAGTTCTGCACCAAAAGGTGGATAGTAGGGACTCTTTGATGAGTTATGACAGTTTTGGAAGTCAATGCTCATTCCATCATACGGTAAATGCTCATAAACCGCGCAGAGGCCCCACATGACCGTACCCTATTTGACTCGGACCGTCCACATTTGATCAGGTATCTGGGATGCACTTTGCAACTTGCGAACGTACGCTGTTCGCCTGAGAAATGTTTAGTATTTCATCATCTCTAATATACCCACGCCGCCGCTTTGTAATAGCTGAGCTGGTCTACTTATACTCCCACCGTGGGTGGCATATCAGTGTCGTTGTGCTTATTCCATTGGGTCAATGAGAGTTGCATTATTTCTTTCTCTTCTTTGTCAGTGTACAAATGGAGTGCTCGGGTATCTTCAGATTAGTGTAGAAAAGAGAGTTTCCAAAAGGAACGATCAAAGGATAATCGATAAATAGCTCAGGTCCAAAAATCTATTTATACTTCATTGAGTCTATTTTTAAACTTCCATATTTCTTGCGCTCTTGACTATTGACTATAAGCAGGGGGACAAAGTCTCTCAGGAAACAATCACATCATAAACCACACTTGAGAATGAATGACTTTCCTGGGACCCGTCAAAAAATAGAGTTCCTTGAATCTAACCACATAATCTAATATCCGCAGCAGCTATACAATAAGACGGCTACTTGACTAGTAATAAAAGCATCTCTTGCATCCCTCTTCCTTGGAGTCTCACCTTGGTACAAATGTTTTCATTAGCTGGAACCCTCTTTGTTCTCCCTGCGCTCGTCGTTGGGCAAGTTTACGGACCCCCACCTGGCCCTGCACCCGGGACAACAACCGCCGCCGCTGCCGTCAGTGTGCCATCTGCACCACCGAGCACGGCAAATCAAATAAACGTCAGTAACCCTGTTCCCGAGTAACGTACAGTTTATCAAAAACTATCTCCCTGCAGATTGATGTAGCGTTCAATGGAAACTTCGTGTACAATCCCGCCAATGTCAGTGCTAGCCCTGGTAGTACTGTTACATTCTTTTTCCCAGGCGGGTGAGTTGCTTGACGTGGTTCAATTATCTGCGTTGTCTGAGTAGCTTCAACAGGACAACTGCGCACTCAGTTACTCAGTCGTCATTCGAGAACCCTTGCACGTATCTTACGGCGACCGGTAGCGATCCCGCGGGCTTCGACTCCGGTTTGGTATTGGCATCTACTTTTACATTAAATATTACGGACGATCAACGTGCGTAAATAATTTACACCCTCCAAAAGAGGCATACAAATCAATTAACCTTTTGCCTGCCTTTCCAATAGCTATATATTTCCACTGTAAACAGGTCACACATTGTGGCCTTGGTATGGTTGGTACTATCAACGCACCAAGCACCGGTAACACCTTCGATGCTTTCATGTCAGCGGCTATGAGTCTAGGAGCAAACGCGCCAACTGTAAACGATTCTGTCATCTTTGACGATCCGATTAAGCGCTAACTTTTTTTCTCATTAGGATGACCCATCCGCAGTTGCTACTGGAGGTGTCCACGGTGTCGCCACTGCCGCACCATCCAGTGACACTGGAGGATCTTCCGGCGGCACTGCCAGCAGCGCTACCACACTTGTGGCTAGCAGCTTTGCCGCATTATCGGTGGCAATTGTAATGCTCTTTGCGTAGATTAACATCATGATGAAGGTTACTTTTTAACGCCTAACGAGAGGGTTATTCGGACATTGGATAACATGTAGAAGTATCATATTTTCATATGTTGTGGATCTCTTCTGTCGAAGATTATTCAGTATCTAGCATACAATATACTGTTCCTACAGAATGTAGAGAGTGCTTAAACCAGTTAAGTAATTGACGATCTTTATGTCGTTCTGGTTACTTGATTCCTTCTGATAAGCGCAGTCACTCAAACTTGAGCTTGAATAGTTAAATGCCTTTTATGGAACAACAGTTATAGGCTAAGTAAGGCTAAGTTCTGTTATTGCTTTAGGAAAGACAACCTAAAGCACCCGTGGTAACCGATGGAGATGTCTGTCGGCCAGTGATGAACCCGAATCCGTGCGGTCTTCTGTATCTTTTTGCATTTCCATGGGCAAGTATCCATCATAATATGGAATACACGGTGACGGCGCCATTGTACACCATTCACCAGTGCAATCAATCATTGTGAGTCGTGATATGGATCTAAGTAGACGGGGAACATTGTAAATTCATTGACCAATCAGGCTAAGCACAAATTTCTAAAATAAATAACCTCATCGACCTTGGTAGTATAAATGAATCTGTACGTCTATTTTTAGATACATCGACGATCGATCAAATTCCTCGCTCTAAAAACGATGCACCGCGACAGCCGTATCACCACCACACCTCATTTCTTACACACAGTGAGAATGAATGCACTTTCTTGGGAGAGAGATGTGTAAAATGAGTTACCTTCAGCCGTTCACACAGCCTGTTTGATATTATCCGCAGCACCTTGAGTAGGGGATATATTAAGGAGTTGGGGCTTGTGTCCAAAACGTCTCCCGACTTAACTTTCTACCTTTGGGTTCCCACCTTTCACGACTTCGAAATGTTCACGAAATCTGCCGTTCTGCTTGCCCTTCCGGTCTTTGCTGCTGCGCAGTATGGTTATGCTCCTCCAAGTAATCCAGGCCCAACAACGTCCGCCGCTGCATCAGTGCCTTCTGCGCCACCAAGTAGCGGAAACCAGATTAACGTCAGTGATTATAATTTATTGCAATGGTCGTTATTCCTAACTATTCATACAGGTTGATGTGGCCCCTAATGGAAGCCTAGTCTATAATCCATCTAACATCACTGCTACACCTGGAACGCAGATCACCTTCTACTTCCCAGGAGGGTACGCCATCTGACTATGCTGCTTCTGATCGCTGGAATTAAACATCCTGCTTAGCCCACTTGCACACTCTGTTACCCAGTCTTCTTTCCAAAACCCATGCACGTATTTGCAAGCCAATGGTAGCGCCGCTGCCGGATTCGATTCTGGATTAGTCACGGCCTCAACATTCACCATCAATGTAACGGACTCTAGTCGTAAGTTGCACCTACTGGCTAAAATGTGTCAAAGCTTTAAATAAATCTCCAAATTAGCGGTGTGGTTCCACTGCAAGCAGATTACACATTGCGGGACTGGTATGGTTGGAAGCATCAACGCACCCGCCACCGGGAATACTTTCGATGCATTCGTGCAAGCAGCCAAAGCACTCGGAAGTAACGCTCCAACTGTAAGTTCCCTTCGATGATTTACTTTGCATAATTTCTGAAGTTTGAATTTTAGGACGATGCCACTGCAGTTGTCACTGGAGGTCTGCACGCCGTTGCTTCCGCCACACCGTCTAGCGACGTGGGCACTTCCCCGGGGGGCAGCGGTGGTAATTCATCCAGCGCCTCAAAAGTAGCCGTGAGCGGTTTCGCACTGTTGTCAGCGGTCATTGGGGCAATGATGGTCTAAGTCGGTTCTGTATCGTCATTTTCTTGACGGAAATGTGATATCAGTGTCTTTGAGACTCTCAACACATAGATGTAATTTACTTGATCTGGTCGAAGAGATAGGAGGAGGCTCAGCAGGATTATTCGTACATACAGAGTGCATTGTCGTATCATCATGGACTCGTTACCGGGCTAATTTTACGATTCTTTACGAAGACGGAATGCTGTTCAGGATAACTCTTATTCATACTGAGTGTTCTGTTGCATAGAAATGTTCATTTTCTCACCCAGATACAACAACCGACTGTTATTATTGAGCCATCATGTACTTAGTTGGAAGGCAGTGCCGCGCGGCCACTTGAGCTGTAGATTGCAGCAGGATGATTGTTTGTAGTATAGCACAGTGAAATACCCATCATTCTAAATGCCGGGCTGCCGTCAGTGGCCGCTGGAAGCAGATATTGGATTCAGAATACAGTGGCTGTGCTGCTTTTGGATACGAAGGCCCATCGCATTTAGTGCTTGTGCTCACGACACCATAAGGCCAACTAGGCAGTCTTGTTAGCCAACATTATCATTGCTCATATTTGATTATATATCTCCGTAATTGCAGCATACCTGGCTGTATGTTTGCCAGAATCCCTCAGAAGTTTACCGCCCCTTTCGGAATACTGGGCGATGAAGCGAAGCTGGCTTTCCCTAGCCAACCTAATGGAATCGTAAAGCTATGGTCTGTTAGGGTATGTGTGGTTTTCTGTATGTATCTGATACCTCTCTGACACATTGCAGAACATACCGGCCACAGATGCATACTGGGAGCAAGTAAGCGAAATTCTGCAGTTACATACTACGTGGGCATTAACAATTCTTAATCCAGTACTTTATCCTATTCGACTCCGCATCTGAGGTCTTCTCTCTCATAACTCCGAATCACAGTCAGTTGATTCGTAACCTCTTTATTCTCTTGTATTCATATATATATGCAGTACGCCGCGCTCTCGCCGACGCACCTGAGAATGTGACTACACTTATTCAGGTCGTTTCTGCTCGCCTCTTCAACTCCATATCAGATCATACATTTCCATCAGCACCCAATGGTTCAGTAGCAGCATATGCTTCATCTCTCATCAAATCTGCTGGTGTATCACAACAAAAAACGGCCACCGATCAAGTCCTCAACTGCTTGCGTGTCTTGCAACGTGTTCTTCCTGTTGTATTCGAGGCAGAAGGGGATTCCGATTCGTTCGAAATCGAGGTTCTTTGGAAGAAGGAAGAAGTTGTCGACTCTGCCGTTAACGATGTCGGGACCGCTGAACCCCAATTTGTGATAGAGGATGAAGATGGAAGCGACCGAGAAGAAGAGAAAGTCCCCCAAACACCGACCAAGAAAGCACCGAAAAAGCTACTACCCTCTCTTGGAGAGAGGCTCCTCAATGCGATAACGGATCTTATGTTTTGTTGTGGATTTACACTACCTAAATCTATTCAAGTTGACCATCACAAGATTAACTATGTTATATGGTGGGTGTTTCCTCATTGACTCTGATATTATCATTGACTCCATGTCCAAATCCATGTTAGGGAGAAAGGTATTGGCTCTGCAAATTCATTGGGTAATACAACAATGTACGACAGCAACAAGACAGAAGTTCTACGATTGCTTCTTGTATTGCTGTCAAGGCAAATCTATTTACCAGCTGCTTCCCTTTTCACTCATCCCGCCCTTCCTTCATTGCACATTGTCGAAAAGATGCCTCGCCGCGACGTACTTACGATATTATGTTCTCTGTTGAACACAGCGATGAATTCAAGCACGACAGACACCATCACCATTGGGACCATAGCTGGAAAGCTACCATACAATCACCTCGTTTTCAAAGGGGAGGATCCAAGGACCACTTTGATTACAACGTCCTTACAAGTTCTATGTGTATTGCTTGATTTTCAAAGCGGGCCCGCCAGGGATCAACTCTTAGATGGACAGAATTCTTCCCCAACCGCCAAAACAAACACATTTAGATATTTTATCATGAAGTTGGTATGTAATAGAAATATTTCTTCCTTGATGTTTGTATTGACATTTATTTGCAGCATCGTACGCAAGATTTTGAATATCTTCTTGATGGAATCATTGGGATCATGGAGCAGCAAATAGCCACAGTCAAAAATCTGTTACCCGGAGCTAAGAAGTCCTTGCCGTACGTGACGGAAGCTAGTAAGTATATGCATGGGTTAACTCTTATTTTGTTCCTTGTTTACACGTCTTGTAGTCGTCCTCTTCTGGAAACTGATCGAAATTAATAAGGTGAGCAGTGCACTTTTCTTTGTTGCTATCTAACAAACGATTTTCTCCAGAAATTCCGCACTTTCGTTTTGGAATCAGAAAAATCAGTTGACCTAATTGCATATCTACTGTTCTATTGCGTCGAAATTAAAGATAAACCTCGTGTGTTTTTCGTGTAATATTTCGCTGTCTGGCGCTGATTTTCTAGCAGAACAACATGGAGTGTGCCGTGCCATATCTTACATCGTGCAAACATTATCTGCCGAGTCGGCCTTTGGATCTCAGCTCAGTAAACCTATTAAGGCACAAATTCCGACAAAATGGGGGCCAGTAGATACAATAGCCGACTTCATGATTCATGTGAGTGAGTACGGTTACCATCGCGTTTCTTCTAATGATATTTTTAAGGCCGTTTATGCAATCGTTGCAACGACTTCTGGTAGCTTAACGTCGCTTTATCCGGCACTCATTATAGCGTTGTCAAATGCTGCCCCCTATTTCAAACATATTGGTGTATCTGCTTCTGCACGGCTCCTACAGTTGTTCAATTCTTTTTCCAACCCTTTGTTCCTGTTATCAGACGAAGGTCATCCTCGATTACTCTTCTTCATGTAAGAAATCCGTCTATTCTAGCACAATGGTCTGTACTGAAGTTAAATCAGGTTGGAGGTTTTCAGTTCAATAATCTTTTATCACCCCGCAGAAAATTCGAACATCACTTATGGAATCCTGCAGTCGCGCAAGATATTTGAGGATCTAGGAACTTTTACTCTTGCCAGGGGACTTCGCGAAGTGAAACGTGCCCAGCTCGCGAAGGAGGAACTCGCAAATAAATCGTCTAGTTTGAAAGGAAAAATTCCAGTGGAAGAGGGCGAGATAGCGGATGCCGGTGCTGAAAAGGCCAGATTACTACACAACGAAGGTGTTCGTAGCGACTCACAGGAACGCGAACGGGAAAGCGTCACAAGTCCTCGGGGCTCTCAAGGAGACGAACCTATGACTCGTTCATTCATGTCGCCGACCTCAGACAACCCCTACGCGTCGGAATCACCCATATCGGAGAAGGCAAGGGGTAAAATGAGGGAAAGGCGTTCCATGTCTGTTGAAAACATCGCTGCGCTAGATCGGGTTCCTCTTCCAATTGGGCGCAGTGGATTTGTGCCCACACAAGAATGGGTAAGGCATCATAATTGTCTTTCTGTCGCTTTAAGCTCACCAAATGCTTAGGTTACATCATGGCAACAAGGGTAAGCCTGCGAATAAAAGATCATAAAACAAGAAGACTAAATCCGTAATCTAGACTTCCTTTGGATACCGTCATGCTTTTTATCTCTGATGTCGTGCAAAAGGTTGAAGACATGCAACGACACAGAACGGTGCCTTCTGCTGATGTACTTAAATTCCTATCCAACGTGAATCTGGATCACATTTTCCCCACCAAGCCACCCATTTCCTCTCGTCGCTTCTTGGTAGGCAGCGCAGTTTGTCAGAGACCCATCAGTTACTTACTTTATTTCCAGTGGTCGGATGCGTCGTTAATATGGGTCACCTCGCTGATATGGGGTGAAATATACGTCCACGCAATGTCACCTCTTGGTATTTGGAATGCCACCAATGTTCGACTTTTCCTTGTCAAACATACTCAGAACCAACAACGTCAAATCACAGAGACCGTTACTAACGTTGTGGGAGGCTTCTTGAGGAGGACAACCGACTCGGCGCAAGGCCGTCAGCGGTCGATTTGAAAGTTTTCGCTTCATTATCTTATACATTCTACGCATATCAGGATTAGTACCCATTCCAGACAACTTTATGACTATACCTGTCATTTATTTTATTATGCATCTTATTAAAATATGGACTTCCTTGGCTTCGGAGAATTTTCACAATACACGTGCCTTGCGAACAAACAAAATCGTGGTATGTTTTTCACAGCTGTATGCGTGCGTTGTTTGGTCAGGGAAAACAAGGAAGTTCTGTTAGAGTGCCATTCCTTGTTTCAGGATTAACTTCAACAAGATCTCTCAACATTTCCACATTTTAGACTGTCAACATTATACCCAATGATTCTCTGTCAATGAACTTAAACGTTCCCTTCACCAATCATGGTTTGAAAGATCCAGAGATCAATCTATTAAGAAAAGGCGAGCGATATTGTTATTATATTACAAGCCAACCCACAACTCAATCATTTGCATAACGACATAGGAAACTTTCAAACAATCAATGACCTTATTGTGACGCCTCCTCAGGATATTGCAAAGCGTTGTAAAGCTTCTCCCATCGAAATCAAGAGAATTGTTGATGCCGTGCTTGGTTCATTACCATTACATTCATTTGACCGGCTCTCAAACCTGAGCTTATGGGATGATGCAGACGAAAAGTTTTCAACAGGTGATGCCATTCTTGACAATGCCCTTGGGGGAGGAATCCGGACTGGAATGTTATGGGAGATTGTAGGAGAGAGGTAGGCATACTGTTTGAGGATAATGGGTCTTCCGTGTTGTTGTTTATGACCATACCCAGTTCTGCCGGCAAAACTCAATTGGCACTACAGCTTTCACTATTTATTCAAGCGCCTCCCAAACATGGAGGGCTGTTGGCTTCATGTTGCTATCTGACGACATCCGCGAAATTACCTACACGAAGACTATATGACATGGTCAACTCTGACGACCCGATTCTTTCCTCCTTCTGTGGCTTGGACGATGTGCATACAATGTTGGTTCCGACCGTCCCAACTTTGCACCAAATTCTGGAAAATATTTTGCCCAAATTTGTGGAAAGTCAAGCTTCAAAGCCAGGAGCGAAACCAGTCAAACTTTTGGTCATAGATGCTTTGGGGGAATTGTTTCACTCCAACAACAAGACGACATCGGCCACACTTATAGAACGGTCCAAAGATATTACCATCATATCCACAAGCCTCCACACACTCGCAAGCACTTACAACTTAGCCGTTGTTGTTTTAAACGAAGTTATAGACAAATTCGACCACGTTAACAGTGATCCTAATGATCACACGGGTATCCTTTACAGCACGCAGTCTCGATGGTTCAACACTGCTGAATTCTTTGGTGAACGCACCAAAGAATCTAGTCTTGGTCTCACTTGGGCGAACCAAATCAATACCAGAATTATGCTTGCGCGCACAGGAAGGCGCAAGTATTTTGATGCGCAAGATTTACCTAAGCGTCGCCGCATACACAATACATCTCCAGACACAGATCCCTCACAGCAGTCTTCTTTCAATAATCAGGAAGAACAACAGTCAATCTCTCTTCGGCGCCTTGCCGTTATCTTCAGTAATGTTGCCTCTCCAGTTGCGTTGGATTATATCATAACGTCGAGAGGCATCACTGTCCTGGAATCTGAAGTTGAACCTTCTGCAACATTTCAAGCAAATATCACCAAAAATAATGACACTGCTAGAAACTCTCAAGCACAATCATCCAGTAAGGAAACTATGCATTATCCTAGTAACATAGATTCCAGAGAACAAGATAATGACGACGCGCTTTGGGCAAACTACGACGATTACGACTACGACGCCATGGAGCAAACACTTAGCCAACTTGGCCAATAACACCGACTTCTCCACTGATGTTTTAGGCTGAACAACCATATCTGATAACGTCCGGCTATATGAAAAAAAAAAAAAACTTCGCCTCTCGTATTCATAACCCGAAAGGAATCTCTGGCCATCTCTCGACATTAGTGATGGGCATTCCATTTGGGTACTTTCCTTCCTCTAACAGCTGCCTGCTGTTGTTGATCGGGCTGGCAGACATCTGCTTTGTAGGTCCGTTGAATCTGACCGTAGGAGCGCCTTGGGATAAACGTGAGGTAGATATATTGTGAGGCGTTCTGGGCAATCCCTCGAGATATGGAATAGCAAACAAGCTCACTGCGAGTCCCGCGACAGCTATTGTTGTTCACAAATGTCAATTTTCATCGCTTTCGAGCTGTCTGTCATATGATACCCACCGAATATGACTGCAAACCAAGCTAGAGCTAATACCAAGGCACTTATATCACCGACACTTGCATAATCTGAAGAAAGACCACCGATGCCTGCTCGAGCTGAAAGTGTAACTGCATTAACTAATGTCGAAAACAAGATCAGCACCCGAATTATTTGAAGCACAAGATCATACGCACCAAATCCTACGCTTGCCAACGCTACAAATAGGAAATTATAACGCTGCCTGCCCGGTATGATCACAAATGGGTAAATCATATGAATTACGAATAGAAGTGGACAAAGTAGCGCGAGGCCGTTCAATGTTATTGCCACAACTTGAATGCCTGAATGCAGGGATACATTACAAGGGACTGGCGACTGATAAACCGGGTGACTTACTTCCTCCGCTCCCGCGAGCAAGAGCGACCAACGAAATCACAAAAAGAGGGACATTGACGACACAGGTTATGCCTAAAATAACTATCAGACGAGTTCCTTCGTATGCGCTGGATATCTTACCTGCGAGTCCATTTCGCAAGGATCTCCACAAAAATGCCATCGAAATCGACATAATAGCAATGAAAGTGGGGACGAGGAGCAATGGATCTAGTAACAACCCCCTAAGCCGGACCCCTTTATATATAGGATGCTGGATGCTGGAACTTGTAACCAAAGCGTGACAGTACCTTTTACCAAAGAAAACAATGTCGATTGAGAAATTGGTAAATAGAAATCTTTTCCAGAAAACTTTCTTTGATACCTCTTAAAGTCCTCAAGAACACCAGGATGGGCGAATAAGAATTAGAGCCAGAATACTGCTTGAAGAGAAGGAGAATCGTCGAGAATTTTTTGTAGCACTGGCCAAAGGTATATAGTCGGCGTTTAACTTCAAGTTCACCACAAACCAACCATACATTGTCAAAGAACACAAAATAGCCACCGAATGTTAAGAATTCAAGAACAATCCTCTGGTGGAACGTTTCCCACACCCAGTCAAGCTGTGTTCCCAGACAAAGAAGAGATCCGGCACAGAAAGAGCTCTTCATTTATAATGAACGATGCACAAAGGGTGATTTAATCAACGTCAGGACCTATTTTCAGCCAAAGTGTTTGTCAGTCTGTGTTCCGACATCCAAAGAAATCAGGTGCCTGGAAGTACATACTAAAAGGCAGAATATCGGAAGATCCGGGCTTTGTTCGAAAGTAATTAACATTAAATGATACAACTTCATGCGATATATTGAATTTGATAGTGAAAATAGTATACACAGGAGCGAAAAATTAGAAACCAAGGAGCAGGGTGGTTCGCGGAGAGGGGTATGTGACGAGCGAGACAAGGGGGGTAGCCTCGAGGTAGGAGGTGGTCGAGGAAGATAATAAATATCTGAACGCACAAATGCTTTCCTCCCCTTCTCTAAGTATATGGTCCGTCGAATCCAAACACGCCATCAAACGAGAAAAGAATGTATTCAACCGCTTAGGCGTCCAGTGGCAGTTCGACCCAACCTTGCTGTCCGAAGGTATTCTCACCCGAGTAGCTCACATACAGGAAGTTGTCCTCGTCCCTAAGTCGAATAGCAATGACGTCAGAAATAGAACAAAAGGGAAGATAGCAGTGAATGACTCACTTATGCTCCTCATAGATAGCGCTCATAAGAGCCGCCGTAGGTGGAAGAACCTCGTCGACGAAAATGAAGATCGCCTTCTCTGGCGCGAGCTTGATTCGTTTCCGAATGACATACACGAACTGGCCCACAGTCAGATCCTGGGATAGCAAGGCAAAACATATTAGTGTACGTTCACAGGGAAAGCGCCAGAAAAGCTACGAGGACGCACAGAAGGCACCAAATACTTCTTCTTGTCAATTGTGGGGATGTCCGTGCGATCTGCCTTCTCGCAGATCACCTATCGATTGGAACACAGAACAAGAGACACATTCAGTACAGAGTCGCTTATGGTGCAGTTACACCCACAGGAATCCTATCCGGATACTTCTGCCGGATGCGCTCAGCTTCAGCTTTGCGCTTCTCTAGAAAGTGCAGTAATGTATCGTCAGGGGAGAGCTTCAACCATCAACAGAGAAACTGACCAAAGGGGTGCTCATCCTTGAATTTCGACCTCATAGTGGAGAGTGGTTGGGGTGATCCGGGTTTGATTCAAGAGTTGGGCACGATAAGGTTAGACGGTCGTGGTTTATAGTCAAGTGTTGTAATGGAACTGTACAAGACACGCGCAGTCCTCGAGTGACTCGAATAACAACCATCAACAAACACACAGCTTCGCTTCACACTCGCCCATTATGGCAATCTGTGCTCATTGACTGCCCTTGACTCCTCTTTGACATCTTTTGACTCCTTTATTTCAAACACGTTTGCTGGCACGGCAGCGACAAAGAGCCTTCTCTTTATGTATGAAACAGGTATAATAACGCTACGTGAACTTTGTTAAATAATTGGTATATGCGGGTATTCGACTGTCATAGTGACTAACGAGTCAGAGGGGTAAACATGATGAATACAGAAACGGAGATGACGCAGATAGGGAACAAAAGGCAAAGGACCAGTTACTCAGATGGACTCGCTATTTTTTGATCGCATTCGCACCCATCGATGCGGCCATCCCTAGTGCCATTGCATTACCCATCTGTGAACCAGCACTTTCACTGGGCACAAATACGGCCCTCGAACCAAAGGCCTGCACCCTGGCCACTTCAATACGTCGTAACTCCATTTCTCGGGCAAACTGATCAATGACCTCTGCGTCAGCTTTAGCCTTGAGGCGGATAGCTTCTGCTTCGGCCTCAGCAGCCATACGCGTCGCTTCGGCCTGCGCTTCCGCTTCAATTCGAACCTTCTGTGCTTGAGCTTTGGCAGCCGCAATGACTCGGTATGCTTCGGCGTCAGCTTGCGCGTTGGCTGCTTGTGCTTTAATCCTCGTGACTGACAAAGCTCCCTCTTCCTGCTTGACCTTGTTGCTATTTTCCCTGTCTACGTTCTATGGATCTTGCTCAGAACTTTGTTTTCAATTTGAGAAATGAAATAACTTACGGCGGCCTCGACCTGTGCTTGTAATGCACGTGCTAAAGGGGAAACATTAATTACCTGAAAGCGTATTGTGGAATTAAAATGCTCACTGGTAAGTTTATCCATAGTCGCAGCAATTTCACCCTTGAACTGTCGATCAATGACAGCTGGATATAGACAGAGTGAAAAGGCGTTCTAGGTCCACTTTGAAAATGTACTAACCAAGATCCTTAAGAATAATGCCGTATTCCAGCGCTGCTTCGTGCATGTCATCCATCGCCCGGGTTCGCAATGCGTCGAGGAAAGCAGATGATGGGTCCGATCCATCGTCCATATTGTCAGGGCCCAATGATCGTTGTTTGACCATAGACGAATAATCGAGATGTGCTACGATTTGCGTCAAAATCGACTGGGTTTTGTCCCTTAGAGCATCGTATGGAGTATTGTATCCATGGGTTGTCAATTTAAGTGGCTCTGTCAACTGCCATTTCAGGTAAATGGTCAAGCTGACCGGTACTTGGTCGCGCGTAAATCTATATATGGATGAGTAACATACTGCAAAACAATTGGTCGAGGGACAGCTTACATGTCTTTGGTGGGCATTTCCAATTGATTCTCTCCTAATGTGTACAAACCGCGTAGAGTGACACTAGGATTGGTGATAACAGATTGACCAGCCCCTAGAAGCTCAAGATCGTCCCCGCGCTGAAGAATAGCACAGTTGCTGGCGGGAATATTCAAACTATAGACACGAGAAAGGATTAAGTGTGTCCTTTTTGGGATTAAAACCAAGATAGTGCTTACAAGGTGGCGACAACATATTCCTTTTGCTGTCCGCCGGACACCTTGCTGTTCATCTTGACTTCATGGGTAGATCCAAGGACAACGCCTGTCAACTTATCCTTAATGATAGTTGGTAAATGTGTCTGATCGACAATAGAGAGAACATCGTAAGTTCCTTCAATCGCATACGCGACAAATCCGCCGTTCTTTATCACGAATACATGGTTTTGCGGGTCGGAGACGACAGCAGCTTGATTCTGGGAAACTTGGACGACTGTGAGTCCGTGAAATTCGATGACTGTGTCGGATACTAGATTCAGAACACAAAGTGTCAGTTACGTTGCTATGTCATCAATTGCGTCAAATCGTTACTCACATCCCTGAGTTCCGCACCATGAACGCGCCCACCAATTTCGCAGTGGGAATCCGGGATAACGACCTGGCTTCGTGAGGACTTTGGGAGAACCACTATGAAGCAAGAAATGTGTAAGTCTGTGGCGAGTTTAATCTAATGAGATTGATTACCCATGATTGATGAGTCCTAATTGACCAGGCACTACTTCCTTGCCTGTCCAGTCCGTAGGAACCTTTTTTGAGAACAATCGCGTCCTTCCGGCCTGTTATATAGGAGGTAATGAATAGAGGCATGGACGAAAGTCTCAGAGAAACCAACATTTTGAAGTTGTTGGTCAAGCTTTTCCAACGCAGCTATGACACCATCCTTTCGAATGGGTATAAAAAATGGGCGCTCTTCTACAGTATAGTCGACTGTTGTAAAGGCGCTTGCGTGAGGCTTGCCGGAAACTGCTTCTGCTTTCGAGTCGGGAGAATATTCCCCTTTGGCGATCATTATTTCATCATGGAGTTTCCTGTCGCCAAGTACAGTGCTATTGTCGCCAAATGTTGAGGCCATAATCAGTTTCAAGAACAAATTGAGCGGTTGGGAAGGTTATAGACAAAGGATAACTTGTATCCTGCAAGTAGAGGGTGGGTTCCCAACCCCTACTGCCTCTAATTATATGAACGCTGTCAGGGTCCAGCACAGCCCGAATTTGACTTACGGGGTATATTTCTAGCTTGCCGAACCATCGACTTAGAACGACTCTTGGGTCAAAAAGTACAGAAGTACTTGGAATGGCATAGCTTTTCCCAAGAGCAGATGACCGAGCATCAATAACCTTCCAACAGTATGTCAGACAAGTTACAACTTGTAGAACCATAGTTTGTTGGTAAGCATCAAGTTGCCATTATTGCATCCTATATTTGACTCCTGGCAAGGTCGAAAGAAAGACTGTTTGGTTTGTATTATCACAGATTAATGGGAATCGAACGGGAGGTGTATGTTCCTGTTCCGTCCCGAGGTCGGGCTATCGAGTTGGATTTGTTATTGGCATTGCAGCTTTATTCTCAGCACAGCCAAAGAAGAGAAACAGCGTAGTCGGTTTTTGATAGTGATTTTGACAAGTAGAGAGTTTGAAGTATGTTGCACTAAAGGCGCTGTTCGTTGGTCGGGATGGTAATCACGGCTGCACTGGCAGGGAACACACCGAACCATCGGGACCAGGCGTGGGAAGCCGTGCTTTCTGAGTTTAAAATATTCAAGCTCAGCGCTCAAGGGTACTCCACCTTTCGTGCGCGAGCAACCCATATTGACCTGACTTCCCCTACAGAATCTCTTTATGACACCGAATGAAGCCGCCCGCCAAATTAACATAACAGGCTACTTGGAGTGCTTATAATCACATAGGACAGAAGAATGTCGAATCTGAAGCGGAATTGCACCTCCATGCGTACCTGAGCAAGGAAAGCCTCGACAAGATACAAGGAAGATGATCAAAATTCCAACACATAGCTGAACGATTATTGATAGAACAACAAGTGACTATTGCGAGCTGACAGCTATTTATAATGAATACAAATCCTGGTATCGGATGATGTTGGTCCACTCGGTGACTGACTACATCCACTGGGGTCGAAACCAAGATGATCAGCCTTTAAAGCAAGCCATTTAGTCTAAGGTGCCCCACATGAAAGACCAACCATTGGAATAGGTGGGCCTAACGTGTCAGGATATAAGGTAACCTGTGTTTGTTAAAAGATGAAGATCGTGCGATTAGTTGTTGGAAGAGCATATAAACCATGTTTAGGGCCGGTAGTTCGATGTCGTGGAAGTTGACCAGCGTGGAAACGTGGGCTTGAAAATAGGTTATTCATCAACTATGTCCAGCATGACTAAAATTCTTGTGGTGACTTTTATATCTGGAAGCGCACTCATGATCAACAGTCGATCATCCAGCTTCCCGGCATGACCTTGCCCAGATTTCTTCTACCCGCACTAGTTCTCCTGTTGTCTTGCTTTCTAATTTCGAAATCTGCGCTCAGCTTGACGACATTGCTGGATAAATATAAAATCCCCTCTTGTGATTTTTCTCTCCTTATCTCAACTTTCTCCTGTACCCCACTCCCAATAATGTCCAAAGTCTTCAAGCTCAACACTGGTGCAAGCGTCCCTTGGATAGGCTTCGGCACGGGCACTGCCCTCTACACAAAAGATGCAGCCGACCTTGTCAAGCTTGCCATAGATAATGGTGTCAGTCACCTCGATGGTGCTCAGATGTACCAAAACGAAGAAAGTCTTGGTCGAGGTATTGCAAACTCTGGGAAGCCGCGCTCAGAGTTGTTTGTTACAACGAAACTAAACTTACCTACGCTCGCTCCTGGAGAGACAATCACCCAGTCTTTGAAGACCTCGCTATCCAAACTTAATATGGAATACGTGGATCTTTTCCTTGTTCATGACCCTACTCCAGCAACAAAGCAGGGAAACCTTGTGCAGGTGTGGGAAGGGATGGAGGAAGTTTACAATCTGGGATTGGCCAAAGCAATAGGAATATCGAACTTCCAAGTGGAGGATATCAAGACGATACTTGACCATGGAAAGATTGTGCCCGCAGTCAACCAGGTTCGTCCAGCTAGTCGACAGACGTGGACGAATTGGCTGATAATACCTTTTGTTAATTAGATCGAACTTCACCCCTATGTTTGGAAAGCCGCGAAACCGACAGTGGAATTTTGTCAATCCAAGGGTATTGCCATTCAGTCATATGGAGGACAAACACCAGTAGCTCGTGTCCCAGACGGCCCTCTTAGTCCAATTCTCGCTCAAATTCGTGAGCGGTTGGAAACAACGCGCGGTAAACCTGTCACTGCCGGGCAAATTTTGAGCAAATGGTTGCTGCAGAAAGACGTCATAGTCATCACGTTAGCCATCTATTTTTAATTGAAACGATCACTAGCTGACACTTTTTTCAGCACTACCTCCAAGTTATCGCGTCTTGAAGAATACCTGGACTCGGTGAATATTCCTGATCTAACACCGGATGAAATTCAAGCTATCGAAGAGGCTGGCTCGAAATTACACAAGAGGATATTTATGCGCCATGCTTTTGGGGAGTAAATCATCGTATAATACCGTTGCGACTTGGGGCGCACTTCTAGGTCTACGCTTATGAAATCGCATACAAATATTATTGACAATTGCCATACAACAAAATTAGTGTTCCTTTCAACAAGTCTTCTCTCAATCGAGGTTGGCTGTTCGTCCTTTGATCCACATTCAACGGCTCATAGCCAATCCTACTAATAGTTACGTACTCATCTGCATGGCTGGGTATCATGGCAGTGCAACAGCGCTCGTGAGATATCCAGATGCGGATGGTTTAAACTTTACACCTCGTTTCATTCATCATTAAAGTTCCGCATATCCGTTCCCATCTTTTTGGCTGCGGAGAATGGGCGTCTAGGTTTATTACTGTCACCGGCTATGCAATCCTATACCAACAAGTCGTCTCCAATTCATAATACCTGACATGACAATGATCATGTGTGAAGCAAAAACTTTCAATATATAGTCTTCCGCCGAAGTTTTTGTTGATCTTTCAATTATGTTTTCCCCGGTTCTTATTGTCACCTCTCTCATATTAAAAGTTGGTTTTTCGCAGGCCAGTGTTCAGTGTCTGAACACATACCTATGGGTGCGCATTATATACTCTTCTGTTCGTTTATTTCACGAAACTGAATTGCTATCAGTCATACAACACCCAAAATCAGTCCCCTTGCGACGTTGCATCCGCCCTTTTATCGGAGTGTGTTGCTGATGGTATATATTCAGACCTTCAAGATGCGCCGGATCCTTTTCAACAGATGTTTTCTGCAAACAGGATCACTAGTGCCGTTGCCTAATAATCCCCAGGGTCAATCGTATTATGATCCTTATCGCGCAAGAGCTACCCCTTGTATGTGTAATACTATAACATATTCTCTCGTAAGCGCTTGCGGATTGTGTCAGGGCCAGACCTATCTTTTGTGAGCTCATCGCTATGATATACTCTTGCCGCTGCTGAGTTAAAATCTTGCTTTCAGCTGGCACCAATGGGTAGATGCTTGCACTAGCGCTGGAACGGGGGTCTGGTTGTATAAGTACGTTGAAGATTTTTTCCAGCTATTCTGCTTCATAACGACCAAGTTAACAGCTATCCTGAACCCATTCCACCAGGCCTCGATGTACCTCGTTGGGCGTATATGGATGTCACGGTCTGAATTTGATTAATACGATATTCTAGTAACTCTTACGAATTAGTTCATTGCAGACAACCGATTTTTTCCATGTTGATGAAGCTTTTTATAATGCCAGTAAGCCTTCGACTTTCAAAGTATCATACTAGATTTAAGATCTTACTGTCTGTGTAGCGGCAAGCGGAAAATCAAGTGGAACACAAACACAGACATTTTCTACCCCGTCTAATGCACTACCAACCACAGCGGCCCCAGATTCGACTGTTGGAACTAGCATTACCAATAGTAATGTTACCTACAATATGGCGCCAGCATCCTCCGATTCCGATAAAGGGTCAAAAACAGACATAGGCGCACTCATAGGCGCTATCACTGGTGCCGTAACTGGCCTGGTGATTGTAACTTTGTCGGTTTTGCGATATCTAGCATTTCGAAAGAAGCGAAAGGAGAAGGAGAGCCTTCGTGATGAAGAGAACCATGGTCTCGTATCTCCAACCCCCACATTTGTTCAGTCAAAAGGTTCAAAACGCTTCAAGAAAGAAGCGCAGGAAGATGAATGGGACTCGGAAATTGAAATGGATATCAAAGGAGAAGCTAATTTCCATTTCCACACATAGCGTTTCCTATAAGTTGTTACCCAGATTTATGTTTCTTTGAGTTTTTTTGAGTTTTTTTAGCATATGTTAGAAAATATAACATTCAAAGCTGCTGGTACTGACTCATTGACTCATTATCACTGCATCTGCAAAATGCATCGTCGCTGAATTTTGTATTTGAACGTCACTCCCACCGTACTACTAATAGCCGATTCCTCCTAATGGCGGCTGCCGCACCGACGACCGAATCTATTTATAGCAACCCGGCGCCACTCCACATAGCAACGCTGTTGAACGAGCGCTTACCCAGCGACAGACTCAAGAAAATGGCCAGTTCGAAAGAGAAGTTTTTCCTTAATGCAAGTTACACTTTCTTTCTTCCCTTTCTTTCCTTTTTTCGTTTATCATTATTATCAGGGGATACTATCCTGTATGGAACTGATTGTGCAACGTTATAGACGCTGGCGGCTACGCGTCTCCAAGATTCCCAAAGACCTCCTTAAAGTCGTTGCTGCTAAACACCAAGTATACTATGCTGTACAACTATGCACAAGCTCTCCTCATCACAATCTTACACGGACGTTGTTGCTGGAAGGCCGGGAGCGCGCAAGGCGCCTAATCGCTAACCGCCTCGACAGCGAGGAGGGCCACCCAACTTTTCATACTGAGATAGCATAAATAGGCAATAAATGTTACAGATAACTATGCAATACTAATGGTCAATCTTAAACGCATAATCAGGTGGACTTAGAAACAAATTGTCGGGGAATTCAGTACTAGCCAGTTCCAACAAGTATACTGCATGGGAGATGCGAGTTACTGGCTGAGTTGGTGCTACACATGCTTGCGGACCATGGTAGTAGGTCAGGATGTGTGTGCGACTGGATCACTGATGACACGCTGTTATTCAATCGATTGGCGGTGGTGACAAAGTGCTGCACATATACAAATACATGATGAACACAGCTTTCCTCATGGTGATGGGAAATTGCTCACAAGGCAGGCTACTTTACGGCATACTAAAGCCTTTTAATGGGAAGGACATGCTTGATGATCAGCTTTTGCTGGTGTCTCCTCTTCTAGATGTTCCTTCGACTCCTGCCCGTCCTCTCCCTTACTCTATCAACAATCAGCCTCGTACGAGCGTCGGTAGACTGCCTACCAAACTATGAGTGGGTACGTACAGCGTAGATTTGGCTTGCATTTATCTAATCCGAAATCAGTCGTACAACCACCAGAAGAACTCGCCATGCGACGTTGCATCTGCATTGTTGAAGGAATGTGACCCTGCGGGTACGCACAGTGGTGGGCACACAAATATGCATCACACTCATTCATATTTAGCTGGTTCCCTTCAGCCCTTGACAAGTAACGCATCTGGAGACGCCTATTATGATCCAACCCAAGCGACTCAAGTCAATGCCTGCCTGTGCAACACTATCACATACTCGCTTGTGAGCGCCTGCGGTATTTGCCAAGGACAGTCGTATCTATAGTAAGCACAAAGCTTTTTCCACACTGCCAGTCAATTCAAAGTGACATATATTAGCTGGCATACTTGGGTAGATGTGTGCAACAATGCCAGTGTCAGCGTCTGGTTATACAAGTGAGTATCCGCTATTGTTTACATGAATTCTCACTCAACTGTTCTCAGTTATCCTCTACCGCTGCCTCCCGGTCTAGACGTACCATTGTGGGCATATATGGACGTAACGGTGCGCAATCCATTCAGCAGAATTGATTTCTTTCAATAAGAATATCCTTCTGACAATGTTTGACATGGTCACAGACAATCGACTATTTCTCAATCCGTGGTGCTTTCCGGAACGCAAGTAAGCAAAATTGCTAAATGACCTGGAACTTGAGGTTAAAGGCTTGTGTGCTATGCACTGTGTAGCATTCAACCTTAACGCAACACAAACGAATTCGCAAACACTTTCCACGCCAACACTGAGCCCACCCAGTCCCAAGTCCGATTCTAGCAATGGCACTAACATCAGCAACAGCAACATTACTTATAATATGATACCTACCTCACAAGATACTTCTTCCAGTACCACAGGGGGTGGCAGGGGAAGCAATGTTGACATTGCAACCTTGATCGGAGCTATTACTGGGTCAATCAGCGGCCTGGTAATCGTGGGACTGGCCATTCTTCGTTACATGGCCTTCCGAAAATCACAACGAGCCAAGCAAGAAGAGAGGGACGAAGAAAAGCACGGATTAGTCGATAAGCAAAGCTTCGTGCCCGCCGAAACTAATAAAGGGAGTAAATTGAGGGACCCAGATGAAGCCCGTTATCTGAACTCAGAGGTGGAGCTGGAAACGGACGCAAACGGGGACCCCAACTTCCATTTGCATGCTTAAAATATCGATATATCGGATATTCGAATTCCAACGACCTACATACCTTATCTTGGATACTGTTGGGCAGACATCGTGTTCAATATACCAGTCCGACCTATTAAGGAAGCTCTTCGCGCTCTTCACAACAGGACTTCAAGTCCGAACTGGACGCAGTCACCTACTATCAAAACTTCAGGAGTTCATTGAAAAGGATGAGTGACCGCCTACAGGATAAGCTGGCAGAGTAGTAAATAAAATGATGGAACATTGAATTTCAATGTTAAATGATTTTCCATGAGGTCTAACCCGGGCCCGGATTGCAACTGAAAGAGCGAGTTACAGTACATAGCAAGCCAGCGCAAAAGGTGACAGTGATTATTCAATCTCCGATTGAATGGAGTTTAAAACTTAAGCATGAGCAATGAACTTGAAGCTTGAAGCTTGAACTGGGCACATTCCAAACGTCTTCCGTGTTTTACTACATCCTTGTCCGACTTTTGCTTTGATTATGCTCGTATCCACTGCCACAAGAGAACTCTATGATGCTTCGGATTCGGAATCGATAACCTTATGACAAGCAGAAGACTCAGTCGCCGTTTGCAGGATAGCTATAAATTCTAGCCTTGCCGCTTGGCCTGTAATACCGAACTTTTACACCCTTCAGAATATGACTGGCGTGTCAATATAACTTTATGAGGTAGAGTTAATCATGAAGGTACGGGTATAATGTAAGCCTTCTTGTTCTGAAAATTAATCCGGCAGGGCTTAAGCTGAGGTTGAATCCTGTTGACAGTTGAGTTTTTTGATATCCTGAGACCCGGCTGTGTTTGACTGACACGCGGACTTGAAATTGACAGACAGGTTGGCCCGAAAAGATACGGATGTATCGGGATGTGTATGTTATTTCTGATGGCCCAAAGTGTAATCAGAGAGGGATCATACGTGTTGCGCTGGCAAGTGGTATGTGTTGGCCCTGGCTAATCTGGCTGTATATCGAAGGCAGAAGAAGATGCCGTGCTTTCTTCGACTTTACATCGGACTTACTATGCTGTGACTCTGCTGCAGTTGTACGTGGAAATTGCCTTCTATCACACAGCAAGCCCGCATAACTTGCGAGTTATTGACAGACCGATCATACTTCCTCCTCTCACCATATTGCAACCGTGAGATAGATTTCTCTGAATCGCATGTCTCATCGCACGCATCCTCCGTTCATTGACAGGAACCCATAACGTACGCTGATAGTGTACCTCGAAAGAAGGCACCCGGACGGGACGAATCCTTCATTTTAAGGGCCAACTGCCACGCGTAAACTTAGACAGATCTTTCAAGTTTATGGCTACTTCGAGCATACCTTGTCCACTTGCGCTGTTATAATCCTTACATGGATCAAGATGGCAACCCTTTCTCCAGGCTCGGTCCATTCCTCCTCCCCACTAGAAGATGCTGTGGCGACTCTTATCACTCTTTATACTCTTGACCCTTCTTCACTGCAGCTCTGCTCAATCCGATGCTTCATGTCTTCCCTTCTATAACTGGGTGTGTTTGACTATCACCTGAAGTCCTACTGATCCACTCATCTTCGGCTTTTTAGACCTTGAATTCTCATAACCAGACGCCGTGTGATGTAGCCTCGTCTCTTCTAGCAGTATGCAACAATGGACGTATGTAACTGTTCTCTGTTAATTTGTGCCCTCAAATAACGACTTTCTGCGTAGCTTTTCCCGTCAATGCACTACCAGACGCATCACATTACATTGGACCAACCTTGCAAGATGCTAATCCCTGCCAGTGCAATACAGTTACCTACTCACTGATGAGTGCTTGCGGCGCCTGCCAGGGGCGTACGTACCTATCGTAAGTAAATTCATTGTGCCATTGAACGATAGTCTAAATCCCGTCTAAATCATGCAGTTGGAGTGTCTGGTCCGCCAATTGTGCCTCCGTGTCAATTAGCGTGTAAGTCCGACCCTTGAAGCCGTTTCTTACCGTGTGCTGACAGTAGTTCAGATACCCCAAGCCCATACCCTCCGGGGTTGCTGTTCCAGGGTGGGCGTATCTTGATGTAAAGGTAAATGTTTTCGCCAAGACTCGGGGATATCTGTCTCACCAAAACACACACAAAGGCAAACGACAATTTCGACCAGTCACTTGCCCGGCAAGACGCCAGTACGTTCTTTACATAATGGTGTTAAACAATCGTATATTAATTGCTTTATCAGACCTCACGGAGTCCACAGCCATACCATCACCAACTTCCACCAAGGCATTTTCGACAACTACCAAACTGTCTACGACGTCTTCGACACCTATATCTACTTCTCCGTCCGCGTCTGCTGTCGACAATTCTCCGGACCCTGCTAAAGTGAAACGGGACAATGCGATGGGAGGTGGTATAGTCGGTGGTTTGGCGGGCTTGATCCTGTTGTGTGGCGGTCTCTATTATTATCTTCAGAACCGTCGGCGTATATCCAGGAATGGCCAACACCTCCCATCGAGCCCAACAGATCCCGAAAACGCATCTTGGCACGCTGGTCAAGGCCCTTACATGACACAAGTGAGAGAAAACCGCTCAGAATCCAGGTCTGGCGCACCATCTGTAAGGTTTTCTCTATCCATGTATGTGCAACTCGGTTCAAGCCTCTCTCCACAGAATACGTCTCTACCGGCCGCACATACTACAAACGACGTCAACTCTTCTCTTGCCTCTGCCGACTCTGTACAAATAACTCACAAATGATAGTTCGCTGTCATCCTCACATTCCTTTGACCTGTTACCGACGATATTAGCGTCTCAAAGCTGTATCCCTTTTTATTCTCAATCCCTCCTCCTTTCCCCATTATTTGGGCAGTTGGTAATTTATGAATAACACTTTGTCCAAGTACCAATAGAAAATGCACTCCGGAATTACTATCCAAATTATACCAAGTGCAATCAGAAGTGAGACTTGCAGATACTTTGCGACAGACAATTCAATAATCGGAGAACGATTCTTAAGATCTTCTTCCACATATTCTCTCTCAATCTAAATTGACTCACAGAATGGTCAAGCCCTCTTTTTTGGGAGGCAAGACAAATATTTACGTGTGGGATGGGACACTCAGTATATTTGAATTGCGGAACCCGCCTGACTTGAACCAAAAGTTGTTTATCCAAATCACGGCGCGGCGGTGCTGCGGCTGCTTCCAACTTCCGTTTCAGGGGTCTAGTCTTCTGCACTTGCCAATTTTGGGGTTTCAGGAACGCCGCCTCAATACTATCGTTTTCTCAGAATGAGCAGTATTTTTGCCGAGCGGTGCGGACTCCTTTCGACTACACCTACGACCACCAGGAGTTTAATTCGCCATGCTGAGTCTGCTCGCTGTCGGTTTCCTTGGGCTTTGGGTTCAGTACTCTCAGGCTCAAAGTACGGCCAAATGTTTGCCGGGGTTTGATTGGGTTAGTTCAATCCGCCAATTGGAACTAGTAGGAACAGACTGACAAATTCTTTCAGAGTTTCAATTCATTGGGACAAAGCCCATGCGATGTTGCAGCTGCCCTTGGTGGTGTGTGTATTGGAACATGTAAGTTGGCGTGTACGAGCTTCTGGTTGTGGCTTACTCATCGATCTTGTCTAGCTTTCCAATTGGGGGCGCTGAGTCCAGGATTGATCTACCTTGGACCAACACCTGCTCAGGCAAATTCTTGCAGGTGTAGCTCCGTCTACTATTCACTTTTGAGTGCTTGTTCGGTGTGCCAGGATGCCAATTTCCTGAAGTCAGTGATTACAACACCATATCTTGATTCTACCTCTGTTCCTAACCTTTCTACATAGATGGTCGACCTACAAAACGAATTGCACAGTTGTTTATTCACAGGTGTAAGTAAATTCGATAAAACTTAGAGCACCGATTCTCATCGACAACAGCTTTGCACAACCTATCCCCTCTGGCGTGAATGTTCCACACTACGCATATTTGGATGTAGAGGTATGACTATTGGTGCAAGTCGTATTTTGATTTTGTTGACCCTTATTTTTTTTCCTTCATAAGACAGCAGACACGTTTAACCCTTCCCTTGCACAGGCAGCTGGTGAGTAACCATCGTAAGGAGGCGGTTTACATTCTCATGCAAAGTTCAGGTGGCCCCGAGTCTACCAGCGTCCCCCAGTCTACAAGTGCTACAAGTGCTACTTCTGGCCCTACACCGACCAATATCCAACCACCGACCGAGAACAGCGGGAAAAAATCTAATGCCGGTGCTATTGCTGGCGGTGTCGTTGGAGGTCTTGTCGGGATAGCTCTACTCGCAGGCCTAGTCTATTTGCTTCTCCGCCGCAAAAAGCGTCAGTCTCCACCATCATCTGTCCACGAGCCCGTGATGGCGAGCCAGGGCCCATTGTCGTCGCAAAATCCCATGAGTCTCACAGGAAGTTCTTACCCGTCCACACCAGCGCCCAAAGTTTATGTATGCTGATTTCTCCCTTGTAACATCTTATGACTCAATTCTCTTTCTCAGGATCCTAACGACCCCAGTACATTTCCCTCCGATTTACCACAGGGTGGTGCTTTCAGCCATTCCTACAACCCCTCATCACCATTCATCCCATCTGTTGAACAAACCAGCCAACCATATCCGACACACATATCCCCCAATTTCACCAGCAACAGTGCTCAAAACAGTATTGCTCCGCCGTCCCGCACACAATATACCGGTGCACCTGAGCTTTAATCTAAGCAGACAACGACTGTTGCAATTTGTTGTCGATTGGTTACCCAACCGTTTTGATGATGCGATTTGTGTCGCTACCACATTGTATGTTATTTTCTCACTGGAAACTTAGGTACACATTATTTAGTGGTTTTTAAAGATTTGTTACTGATTCACGATTATCTACGAGAAATCCGAATTTTGATGTCATTATTCACACCTTTAGGTAGCCTTTTACGCTGCTTAAGTATCCGGAATCAGGACTTTCCACAATCTATGTTTTTCCTCTGCAAATTATCTTGGATGGATACCTTGTCGATCCTTGCCCTTACGCTGCGTTTGTAATACTATGTGTGGCAGCCAGGCTTGGGTCTTGGTAAGCACAGTGGCCGGATCATGTGGACATTAATTGATTCGGCCCTTCGGCTGCCCCATTTCTTCTGTTTCATCCCTCTATTTTGGTCCTTTGAACTTCACGTCGGATGTAACTCTACGAGCCTCAAGCAATTCAATGAACCTGAAAAGCTCCTGCCTTTCTTTTCCAACGCTACTTTGCGACCCATATATGACATTCCCTTGAGGTGCTGTGCAGAATATATTTTTCAGATATGCACGAAACCTCCTTCTTGCCAAACGGGTTGATCAAGTTTTCATCAATTGGAGGAAGCTGTGTTTTCTCAGGCTAATACATATTCGGGGAGATTGCAGCGCACGGAGGTTCCTCAGAGGAGCCGTTTGGAAGATTTGTGTGTTCCTACCACCATGTTGCGCCGATGGTCCTGTCTGATCCTCTGTCTTTTGACCGTCTCCCTACGCGTCGCAGGCCAAGGGTCGAACGTGACAACGTGTGTCCCCGATTATGCTTGGGTAAATTGCTTAACATCGCGGAGGTAGCAGAAAGTGCTGATTTCTCTGTTTTATCAATTTCAAAATCTTTCAGTCAATCAACAATCTCAATCAAACACCATGCTTAGTTGCATCGTACTTGGAGAGTCTTTGCGGTATTCGTGAGTCAAGTTCTTGGGCGATACTGTAGCATAACTGACTTCTGTTGCTTTTTATCCACAGCAACAAGGGTTGATAGTATTCCAAACGGCACGCATTATTTGGGACCGCAAACTTTCTCCCAAGCAGACGCTTGTAAATGCAGCAGTGTTACATATAGTGCAATCAGTGCCTGTGGAGGGTGTCAAGGGCGGACGTTCCAGAACTGGACTACATGGAGCCAAAATTGTCCGACGGTAAATATTACGACGTGCGTTTCCAGTTTCATTATCCATCTCGCTCCTGTTAACCTTGGCTATCATGCAGTTTCCCCAAAGATATACCAGAAGAAGTGCAGGTTCCCGAGTGGATGAAAATAAATGTTACTTTAGTGTGTGCCCTTCGCGAAACTTGTAGAACTTTCACTTATTTCCCTTATAGACTGGTAACAATTTCGACCCGCTTATTGCACAGCAAGGTACGAGACAAACTTTCTCATCAAATATCTCCGTTGAACGAGTTGTTTGTAGTCGGTCAGGGTACACCTGCCCCAACTTCACTGATCCCACAACTGTCTTCGAGTTCAATTCCTTCTGCAAGTTCCCCAACATCCATCATTGATTCCCCAACCCAGATTCCCGAAGTTGCTCCGTCGACTAAGAAGTCCAACGCAGGCGCCATTGCTGGCGGCGTTGTTGCTGGTCTTGTTGTCATTGTACTCATCATTCTCTTTGTCTTGTGGAAAATCATTCGTCAACGCAGAAATGCCGTTCAGAAGGACTTCTCGTTTAATCGCAAGGCACTGGTTTCGGGAACTAATGTCACATCCCATCCAACTGGGACTTCTGGAATCACTTCGGGGGCTACTGGAGTCACTCCTATGACGACTGGGGTCAGTTATTACTCTCCCGATGGGCCTTCCCCAATCCCGTACGGCGGTCAAAGCCTCTACGTCAGTATCCTCGTGATCTTTTTGCCAAATGGTCTCTTATAAATATATTTCTACTCACAGGCCACTTCCGAATATCGCTCTGCATATTCCATGTCCCCAACTGCATCATCGGCTATGTATACTACCCCCCCTGAACGACGTTCATTGGAGAGTATATCGCCTAGTATGGTGCAACTAGGAACCTATCAACCGCAAAGAACCCAGCCTCTCGGGTTCAGAGGTGCTGCAGAGCTGTCATGAGATCGAAGTGTTACGGCGCAGCTTCTGATAATTTTGCTAGTGATGCTCCTCGTGTATTTGTACATAACGCCACTCTATTTCTGGTCCCAATCGTTTGTTTTTCATGGGATCAAAGTATCTTTAGCTGAGCTGGACTTCGAACATCATTCTTTCTGGCTCATTCCTCTGATCTTAGACCGAATCGATTTAGCTGATAGGAAATTTTGTACACGGCATTCTGAGTTATGGCGCACCTTGCTGCTCAAACCAATTGATATGGACCTGGAGTTACTTCAAGTACTTCGTAAAATCGGTCAGTCGGAATAGAGTTGTTAGGTTATCGGGTTTACAACCATACGGCCGTGGAATATTGGCACATTATTCAGCATTTACATATACTTAAAATATGCACATATTATACTCTTTTGTATCTATACTACTATTCTACTCGGCGAACAAAATGTTACATGGACGCGACTCCGCAACGCGACGTTAAATGAGTCACGATGATGAACATGTCATGATCATGTGGCTGTGACGCGACCTGTCTAAAATGAGTGTTGGCTGCCCTTTCAACCTTAACCATGCCACAATCATTCTCAATTTCTTTGTAGACAATTAGTGACTAGGAGTTCTTGCTGAACCATCATCTTAGCTCGTACTATGACGATGTCAACAACGCATTCCATACCCTCGACTCCGAGAAGGACTTCCCCCCCTTCTGATTTACTGGTAACACCGGTCACCAGCACAATAAACTCTTTGCCACCCTTTTCAACGACATCTATCCCGAGGCTGCAAGCTTTGTACTCCGACTTTTCCCGGCAGAAACAATCGAATTCTACGTCTTATAACGCAAACGTTGACTGGTGGCACAAGGCACTTGAAAGTGTCGTCGGCTCCGGGTTGCAGGTTGACGTTTATGAAAATAATTTCAAAAAACAGACACCGTTAAGAAATCTCAGGAAGGAGGAAGACTCTGAAAATATATCTATGACGGCAACATCATGCACAAGTGATAGACTAGTGTTACATGCTGGCCGGGAGCTCATGGATCGAATAAAGATACCCAAAGTCGGAAAACCACTGTCATTGGGCGCTGTACTCGTATGTCAATTGCTATCTCTCAAATTACCCCTAGAAATTGATCGTGTAACCTGCATCCTAGTAAAGTCTGAACTTGGCACTACTCGTAGCGTTGTCCCTCTCTCAGAGTTTCTTACTCAAACCACATCTATATATAATCCTGGGTGGCTGCCTACTCGCATAGCCAAATATGTCGTCGGTCGTCCTCTTTGGTGGGCTCTTGAGCAAATGGGCGTAGTCGGCGAAGAGGGCTTTCTCACCGGTTCGGGCAGTGGACAGCAGCATAAAGATACAGGCTGGTGGGGCGATTACGTGATGGTAAGGCTCGTGGAGGCGGCCGCTGATAAAGTTTTGGAAGTTCAGGAAAGAAAAATGGCGAGTGCAGGAGATGCATTATACACAATGGACAGCTTCCGAGCCACTTTTGCCGCTGTTGTCTACTTGAACGATGCGATTGACACTGAGGGCATTGCAACCACTACCTCATTACGTGAATTGGACGCCAAAGTCCTTATCAAATACCTTGAAAGAGACAGAGGCGTCTTAGTTCAAGAAAATGATGTGAGTCAATGGTCTGTCTCTTATAAAACACATTTATTCATTTTATGTTTGCAGGTCATCAAATTTATAGACCAATTCGCCTCTGCAGAGGAGCGATCGATTTCGGCTGTTGATCGTGGTATTATCGAACTGAAGAACGCAATCCAGAAACTCACTATCCAAATAGACTCTTTGCAAAGCAAAATAGACGAGTAAGGTCATTTTTCTGAATCAAATGAAGTACTAACTACTCCATCTTGTAGGTGCACACGCAAGGCCTCACAAGCTTTACAACAGAAACGGAAGGCAGTCGCATTAAATTATCTTCGTTCTCGTAAACAGCTCGAAGATCTTTTACACAAACGCCTTGGGTCTTTGGGCACCCTCGAATCGACGTTCATATCTGTGGAGGCCGCTGCAGGTGATATCAAGGTATGTGGTAAATAACTTTCCCTTTTATGCACAAACAAATGTACACTTGCGCTATAGATTATGAAGAGTTACGAGTCATCGACGGCAACATTGCGCGCTATACTCGCCCACCCATCGCTTCAACGATCTAGCATTGACAAGACACTGGACGCGTTGGCCGATGCCAATGCAGATGCACGAGAAGCGGATGAGGCGGTGCGCTTTGGCGGTAATCTTGCTGTGGGCATGGAGGATGCAATCGATGACGATGAGCTGGAGGCTGAGCTGAAAGCGCTGGTATTGGAAGCTGAGAGGGTCAATGAACAGAGTGAAGAAGAGAGAATGCAAAAAAAAGTTGCTCAGCGGCTGGAAAGTGTCCAGAAAGCACCTATTGCTACGCCGAAGGACAGTGTGAAACGCCCCGTGCGAGAAGGGGCCTTCATATCATGAAGCGGTCAATTCAACCAAGGCAGTCACTTTATCATCTCAAATTCTATAATGTTGCGTTGAGAATATGCACGTTTTCACAAAATATCCTACATTTGGTTGATTTTTGTAGAAATTTCTTGCTGGTTTGTGTCTGGAACCGATGTATATGGTGCCTTCAATGGCTCAAGACTCCACTGGCACTGATAACTTACCCATAATAACTAGCAATTTCAAAAAATCGTAATGGTCTCGCGCAAATCAGGGTAAGGAAGGAATACAGTCTAACTTTTCTGACAGATATATAGAATTCCAGCGACTATGATTCCTGCCACAGCAGTCCAATAATGTCACTGGGAGTTTCGGCTTGAACGAACTTGCCATTGACAAATTTCCAGGTCTTTCCGGGCTACAAAATGTCTCGAGTCGCAATCCACGTTTACTCTCCTTTGTTGTTTCTGCATCCCCAAAGGTATCCCTCATCCAGCTTTTATAGAAGTTAGTATTCGGATCTTACTCTACAGAAGATGTTCTACGGCTACTCAACGGGTACAGTACACCATGTTGGTTTCGGGTAAGTAGGGTCTATATCTATATAGTAAGGGTGCGCTCTGACACGCTCAAGGCACGCTCTTACTTTTCTTAGCTCTGCGGTCGGTGTTTATAACCACACAATCTCCCGCTGACGCCTTTCGAAACTTCCAAGCCAGTGTCATTGTTATGTTTGCATTTCCGTTAATCTGCATATACTATCACTGACTATCTAAACAATCAGCCTCTTAGCACAAAACGTACGGGATATGTTCCAT
This sequence comes from Psilocybe cubensis, assembly GCF_017499595.1. Lineage (NCBI taxonomy): Eukaryota > Fungi > Basidiomycota > Agaricomycetes > Agaricales > Agrocybaceae > Psilocybe > Psilocybe cubensis. The sequence continues at coordinate 1,246,743 of NC_063001.1, read as the reverse complement.
TACTTGATTGTCTTGAAATAATCTTGATTGCTGCCCATTGGAAATATTTTGACCACTCAGGAAAGTTATCGAAAGGATCGGGCCTCTCGTTCATTATTTGCTTATCAAGCAGTATCAAGCTCATCTCATTTTTTAGATCTTCGATTCCATCAATTTAAATATTGCAGTGGAAGGCTCTATTAAATAAAGACTCATAAGTTCATCCCTGTTCATCCTCTTTTTCATTGGACCTCCATCATGTTTGTGCTGAGGCGAGTCGGTGACTTCATTGTAGAACATCCTTTCTATGGCTTTATTGCAGGAACAGTCTCTTATGTTGCTTTTTTGCGCGTAAGAGCCAGTACTAGACGCAATCCTAGACGCCTTCCTCTACCTCCAGGTCCAAAGGGACTCCCTATACTTGGGAGCATATTTGATATGCCACTGGAATATCCGTGGCTTGTATACGATCAATGGTTTAAAATCTATGGTATTTCTTTCCGTATCTTCCAAAACCATAGTTGACTTTATTTTGTACCAGGTGACATGGTATATTTCGAGGTTTTAGGACAACCATTTCTTCTTCTTGGCTCCCTTAAGAGAACAAGCGACCTGTTCGACAGACGGTCATGGAATTACTCTAGCAGAGCGCACATGCCTATGCTCGTCGAACTGTAAGTGATAGCCCTTGATCATTCTTGTTTTCAAAGAACCACAACCAGTATGACGAATAGTATGAACTGGAGCTTCAGTCTGGCACTCATGCCGTACGGACAAACATGGCGCAGGCACAGACGGGCATTCAATGAACATTTCCACCGGAATACTGTTTGGAAGTATAAGGCATTGCAGCAACGCGAGTCTCGTGCACTACTCCGCAATCTGCTGGATTCACCAAATCAGTTTTTGCACCATATTCGGCAGTTAGTATCGTTCAGACATCTTTGAATTTTCCTGAAATGCTTGACTACGCTAATTAATATACAGTACTTTTGCTGCCATGATCATGGATATCGCGTACGGCGCCAGAGTTGAAGACTCGTCTACCGATCCCCATGTTCTGAAGATTGAAGAAGCTCTTGAGGGTCTTACAGAAGCTGGTGTTCCAGGGGCCTTTTTAGTGGACATAATGCCGATATTGAAATATGTTCCATCTTGGTTCCCTGGAGCTGGGTTCAAGCGCAAAGCAGCCAAGTGGAGTAAAATCAATACTGATGTTGTACAAGATCCCTTCATTCGCGTCGAAGAAAATATGGTAGGTTTTTCTCGACTTGAACTTGCGCCATTATTTAGCTGAACAGAATGCCTTTCATAGAAAGAAGGAAAGGCAACGCCTTCCATGGCTACGTCCTTGATAGACCGGCTGCCCGAAGAAACTGATCCTGGGTACGCTGATGAGAGAGCAATTGCGCAGAATGTGGCAGCTGTTGCATATATCGGTAAGCTCAATGTTAGTTATACCAGGTGGATTGAACCAGCTTGATTAATGCATTCTTTGGAAACTTGGTTGCAATAGGTGGTGCAGACACGGCAAGTGAAACTATGAAAGCGCCTCCAGTATTGTTGATAATCTAAGTCACTTCAACAGACCGTGTCAGCAACTCAATCTTTCTTCATGGCCATGGCTTTGTATCCAGAAGTTCAAAGAAAGGCTCAAGAGGAATTAGACCGAGTGATTGGTAGGGACCGCCTGCCAGAGTTCAGTGATCAGCTTTCTCTTCCATATGTCATGGCCGTAGTCAAAGAAACCATGCGGTGGCAGCTGGTCACTCCTCTTGGTGCGTGGAACTCGTGACCTAATATTTAATGGTTTATCTACATGAAAACATAGGTCTTGGTCACTCAAGTTCGCAAGATGATGAATACGATGGATACTTTATCCCTCAAGGGACCATAGTGATAGGAAATTCTTGGTAAGATTTGAATGCTGATGTGAATTTATGTGTAATGTATGTTGAATCTTTATTGAGGTCCATTCTACATGATCCAATTGTCTTCTCGGACCCTCTTGAATTCATACCCGAAAGGTATTTATTGAAGAATGGCCAACTCGACCCCAATGCTCTTGACCCGAAGTGCGCAGCATTTGGCTTTGGTCGCCGGTGAGTCACAGTATTATATACAAATGGGAAAGAACGAGCTTATTAGCACACGTAGAATCTGCCCAGGGAGACATTTGAGCGACAATGCATTATATATTGTTGTGTCTTCCGTCCTAGCCGCCTTTGACATCAAACCAATCCTCGGCAGCGATGGAAATCCCGTGGACCTCAAAGCAGGTGTAACAAATGGGATGGTTTCGTGAGTGGAAAAGAAGCTATGGATATGTGGATTGTTGTACTTACGTTTCCCTCCTTTTTTTACACAAGATTTCCTATCCCTTTCAGGTGTGAGGTCAAACCTCGAGGAGAAAAGGCAGCAGCACTGATTAGCGACTCCGGAGAATATTAATCTTAAGTCAGAATGGCAAGAATACAATGATCAGAACGCTTTGAAACAGTTGATGTACCTTTCGTTGTGCTTTTGGAGAATTCTCGTTTGAATAAATCACATAGGCGCTTATGCATTTATGACATGTCCAGTGCTACCGAATGAGGGAACTGTTACTTCCTTTCTAAGACGCAATAATATCTCTCGGAATGATATTCTTTCAATTCACCGCTTACACCTGTATGTCATAGCGGCAAGTAGCCTTTACTTCCATCTCCAGTGTGCAAGTAACATATAGAGTCGCAAAAGTTTAGACGCCGAAGGATCTCCATTAAGATCTTGCGGGTATTCTGCACCTAATCGAATTGCACATGCAATTCCTTGAACGGTTTCATACAGTTAATGATATTGTAGTATAACGTCTGACACAAAACCTACCTGAGACAATGGCCATTTCATGCATATTCACAAGGGTCCAGGACCCCGCATAATAGGTGTTTCTTCTTCCATTGATGGAAGCTAAGAACAGAACGGTCCTCGCATAGTGTGACCAACGATGACCCAGTTGCCACCACCACTGTCATTTTTGTTAAAAAAATTAGCAACAACAAAACATTAAAGGTGGTGATAACTCATTCACCTTTTCATAAAGAATTTTATCTTTATTTATTTCATCTTTCGTCCATAATTCCTGTTCACTTTTATTAAGAAAGATGGTCTGGAATATATGTCGATCCACGGGTGTGTGAGAGTTGAATTGGGGTTGATAGCGCGTGCAATCAAAGCTCATCTCAACTTTTCCAGGGTGGTCGTCCACGGGATGAATAAAGTACATGGGGTCAAACTTCGATGACATTGGCATGTCGGGGGCAATGTCTTCTACGCTGTCACTGTCAAGATGGTAATACTTACGCATGTAGTCGACATCAGTATGAGTTACTGAGACGTCGTGAAAGTAAGGAACATTCCCCAAAATCTAAAAGAAAATATTGTTGATATATATTGTAAATGCACAACATCTTGTTGGTCTACCTTTCGCTGCATCCAGGAAGCTTGGTCGCCAAGAATTTCTATAATAGAAGATGGCTCGCAGGCGAAAACCAGTTGGTCAACAGTGATGGTCGATTGTTGGTCATTGTGAATGTAACCGACTTCAATTCTTCCATTTGTCTGATATCGTATTCGGCTGACCGAAGAGTTCACATATATCTGGACGTCGTCCTCTTCTAGGTCTCTCATCCACCTCCTGTAAAATTCTCGTAGCTCTGGAAATGCATACATCTTGGGTACGCTGCCTAAAAGTCGGTTAGGGTCATATTCCCATAGCTTCATGAGCGGGTCTGTGAAAAGGCGACACAAAACGGCAGATGGAACATGCTCTGTTTGGTTACCTAGATTAGATATCGAGCAGTTAGCATTCAGTATCCCCGCAATCGGTGAGAGGTGGAATATTAAATATGATCTTGTGAGTGAGAGTGACTCACCTGTTCCCAGAAAAAGTGCCATAAGCGGATAAACCATACGGGCGCCAAAATCTTTTGAGAAGCGAAACAGATTCATGATTATCCATATAGGAAGTAGTCCGAGAATCGGTTCGATAAATCTCATCCATGTTAAAAGTGTCCCGAAGCGTTTGATATCTGTTTTGAGAGTGCGAGTCAATGGTGTCTCAAACATGTTCGTCCAGAATCCATCGCGGCCATGTCCAAATGAGATCTTGAGCTCCACTTCTTTTTCTTCAAGTCCGAGTGCGCGAAATTGTCGGAACGTGTGCTTAAATGCTGGAGAACCTCCCTGAACCCCGTCGTTGAGAAAGCTTGCGCCGTACTGTTTAGCGTCAATGTCAATGCTGGTTGCTTGCCCTCCCAGCACTTCGTTCTTTTCAAACAGTAAAACCTCCGCTGCGCCTCTATCTGCACTGGTGCGGCCTTTGAATGTTTTTGCCAACAAAGAGGCACATGCACAACCAGCGGCTCCACCTCCGATGATAACAATCCTCATACTTAACACCTCAGGCTTTCTGTCCAACGACCAGCAAAGCTAGTAAGTAGCGGGACTTGGCAGCCTCGGCGGTAAAGTAATTCAGTTGTAGATTTATTGTGGGACGTGTAAAGGGGCGGACTGGTGTGGACAATGGGCTTTGAGATGCAAAAGGCGAAACCTGGGCAATACTGTAAGTATCTTACGCCGATACCCTTGGTCTTCTGACAGCTTTGTGATCGATCGGCATTAAAACGGTAGCCAATGACTTACCCTGAAGGCAGTATACTTCAACCCCTGAGTGTATACCAATTTTCTACCTTTGTCCAACACTTGAAGTGATTTAATAAATGCGCTGGCCTCATAGCATACAACGCTCTTCATGGACCTACCCCAATCAAAGCGGGAGACTTTGTTTTGGTGTTGGGAACGGGCAGTGTTTCTATGTAAGTTTTAATCTACTGCCTATCCTTGTTATTCATAAAGATAAATACTGATGGTCGTGGGTCTCATATACACAGCTTTGCATTACAGTTTGCTGCTGCCGCTGGAGCGACCGTCATTGCCACTTCATCATCTGACGACAAATTGAAGATAGCTGCAAAACATGGAGCAAAGCACCTCATCAACTACAACAAGACACCTAACTGGGACGAAGAAGTTATGAAAATTGTATGTGATCATTACAAACAGATAAATACTGTCTAAATTTTTTGGTTCAAGACCAACGGAGAGGGAGCAGATCACATAATTGAAGTGCGTCATTTTGTTTCCGTCAGCCCGAGCATGTTATAGCTACCAAGTAATAACTTTTGATCCAGGTAGGAGGTCAAGGCACTCTAGAAAGGTCAATAAAATCAGCCAAAACAGGAAGTGGGTACGTCCAAGTTATCGGGTTCATTGCATCTGTAAGTGCAAGTTAGTGTTTTCCAGACGCTCCTAATTTAACAAAATGGTTATACAGGGTGGTGAAGCTAGTGTAGTATTTCCCTTACTGGTGAACGCAGTAACTTTACGGGGAATCTCAATCGGTTCTGTTGAACAGTAAGCTTCACATTTTCTGTTGTAAAACATATCCAAAATTTGTATTTTCGAATGTTAGGTTCAACAGCATGAACTGACTCATACTTGCAAACCCTGAAGTCACAAGGCCTGTGATTGATAAGGTTTTCAATTTTGATGATGCTATTGCCGCGTATGCCTACCTTGAGTTGCAGAAGCACGTTGGAAAGGTCGTAATCAAAGTAGCGTAGAGAACAAGTAGAAAGATACATTCTTCCCGCGCTACTGTAGTCCTAAGTCATTTCAATTAGACGCCCAACGCGTCAAGTTTCCCAGCGAAAAAATATTGCTTTAATACCATCGTTAATGAATGGGGGCATAGCTCAGTTGGGAGAGCAGTAGACTGAAGTTCTAAAGGTCCCGCGTTCGATCCGCGGTGCCCCCATTTTTTTACATTTCATCCTTTTATTCCAGCGCTACAGTCATGGAATCTGACTTGAATATGTGGACAGTAACTGCAGTTGAACATTTAAATGCATTTGCTGCCAAACTTTCATTTGCCTAATATGCGTCGTGCCGAACGAACGGCAGGACTACTTGCCAGTTTTGTCCCGACGCGTCCATTATTATGGCTACATATGCGTTTTCATGTCTACTGTCTCTAGCGTTCCGACGCACGGGAATTATCATGGGTAATCGAGTCTTATGAATCCTCAATTATCGATGGATTGACTTTCATTGTTTCACTCGAACTCCAGGTATTATTCGAAACGACCGTTTCGCAACGATGAGCGCTTGCTTTCACTTCCCTCAGGATTGTTTAAGGGAGCGCGAGTACTGGACATTGGATGCAATGAGGGATGGGTGACCTGTGAAATAGGTACGTATAACGTGTAATATGCGTCTTCTTGACTAACTTAGGCAGTGGGCTAGCTCAATCGTATGGTGCACACTTGGTCGTGGGCGTTGACATTGACGAAAGCTTGATCACTAATGCGTGGCGACGGAGACGCGCTGTTTGGTCGTGTCAAGCACCCACATACCCACGTACATCAAACGAAGAGGACGATCTAACTTCTGGTGACTCCAAACCAAGAAAAAGACGGAAGTTGCAGGATGAGGGTTCTTCACAGGTCAACGATACTCAGCCCATACGTCATTATTTTCCTGCATCTTGCGAACATGAATTCGGTTCACTGCCTATTCCCCCATCTTCAAACAGAGGAAAAAATGTGTTTCCGCACAACGTCTCCTTTCGTACAGCAGATTGGATGAGAACGGACATCCCTGAGGATTCAGAAGGCTATAACGTGGTTATTGCGTACGTTTCGTTGAGTCTTTCTCTCCTCACTACATTCTGAATACGGTACTAGGTTCTCAATATCGAAGTGGATACATTTAAATGAAGGCGACGAGGGTCTTAAACTTTTCTTTCGACGAGTGTACGCAGTACTCAAGCCCGGCGGAAGCTTCGTGTTGGAGCCACAGCCCTGGGAATCATATGCGAAGGCAAAGCGAATGAATCAGGTCAGTCATGTTATACAATATGTCCTAGGATTATTTACTCAATTGGCACTGTTAACTATATAGAAACTGAAAGAAAACGGTAAAAACCTAGTGATCAGACCCTCAGATTTCGAAGCTATCCTAAGAGAGATCGGCTTTGGACATCCTCAACATTTTGGGACAGTTGGTGAAGGAGGTGAGCACATCAGGACTCAAGAGTACCACGAAGAGTAGCTGACGCACTCTTCTCCTTTACTCAGGATTCAGCAGACCTATTGATCTCTACATTAAAGTTTAATTTCGAAAGGCCTTGTCATTTATTCTTCAATACCGTCGATTTTTGTAATTCGACTCCGCATTTAATATTTAGGCTGGTATGGTCGGTCTTTGGGCGTAGTTTTGTTTGAAAATGAATTCCCTCAACATCTCTCGCTATCCGCCTAACTCTAGCTTCATAGATGGACCTTGCAGACACCATTGGGTGAGCCAATACCGGGCATCGTATGGACACTCACACCAGGGCCCTAATCTCCAACGCGTCGTCTGTTTTCATTCCCTTGATTGTTTGCTCTAATGATGCACGCACAAACCGTTCCGAACTGCACGCGAGACGGCGAGTGACGATGTCTTACCCATTATCCATGGGGGCATAGCTCAGTTGGGAGAGCAGTAGACTGAAGTTCTAAAGGTCCCGCGTTCGATCCGCGGTGCCCCCATTTTTTGACCAAGCGTCTGTAATATTTCGGTTCTACAGCAAGCAAGTTTTTGTCTGTCGAGGTTCTTCGATCATGGAGCATAATTTAAAGTTGAAATGTCTATAATAATTATTAACGTCATTAAAACAAACTCAATCGTCGTCCGAGTCTGTAGGATCCTCCTGCGGGGGCCAACTATAGAATATTTGTGGAATGGTATTGGAGTCCAATGCGATGTCAAAATCGCCATTCCTCTCCGACGGACGACGGATACCATGTCTGCACAACATTTCTCAGTCATTGCTGTACGAGATCAAAAAAAAAAGAGAATGCGGTTGTAACACGTACTTGGTACGACAATGTTCGCGAAGCGATACTGGATTTCCTTTTTGCCCGCAGTGGGAACAGGACATGCCCATGTAATCTGCTTTGGCGCGGTTTCGGGCCATCTCTTCGTCCATTCGTAACTTCACTTTCGCAGCTTCTTCGTCATCTAGGATGCGAAATTCTGATACAATGGAAGGGGTATGTTTTTGTTTCACGTGTGCTACCTACCGAGAGGAAAAGGGGTAAGTGGGTATAACCAGCAGAAGATAGCAAAAAAAAATAACGCACTACTGCACGCCATCGAAGCATGCATCGGCCACGATGAGGGTCGTTGCAAGCGAGACACTCGAACACCGGGTCACGCCAATCCATCTCAGAGACGTGCGTCGTCAAAGGAGACAGTTCAAAACGCGCGAGCAGCTTTGTTAAAATGTTGTGTGCAGCCAGGTTGTACGTGATGCAGTTATACGCGTTCCACGGCGTCTCCTCTGTCAGTTTCTCGACTGTGATTGATAGCGCGCTTGGAGTCTCTTTGGGTGCACGGAGGTGCCCGTCGGGTTTACGAACGGCGCAGCGGTGAGCTAGCACTGCTGGATAGCGGATGTCGTGCGCTTCCACACTCGACGACGGGCACCGCTTACATTTGAACGTCGCGACGGCCAGGGTGAGAAGCGCGTCTTCACTAACGTGGTAGCATTGTCCGCGAACAGATTTAACCAACGCTGTAACTGTGTCTCGCATGCTCAACTCCATTTTATCCGCGATTTCGGGCAGTCTGGTGCGTAGGGGCTCAAGATGGACCACTGGGTCCGTCGCTTCGGGAGAGCTGAGAAGGAGATCGCTGATCTCTGGATGCGTGCATAATTGGCCCATGTTGAAAGTGACATCACTGGGCGCAACGGTCAACTGATACTCAGCGACAAGTTTTTTTAACACTAGCAGCCGGCGCTCCAGGAACACCTGTCGTGCTCTAGCCTGCATCATCTCCCTGCGGGGCGCCAACAGCGAAGAAACAAACGTTTCGGCCAACTGCTCAATCACCACTACAATGGCATTATGAGGATGTAGGTTAAGATGGCGAGAAACATACCTTTCTCGTCACATTGCGTGATGCCAAAACGAAGCATCAAACTACGATGATAGAGCTTTGAAGGGTCCTGCCTTAATATGGAATCAACTTCGGTAGCCCACCCCATCTCGCGAAGGCGGTTCACAACGCTTTATAATTTAAAAGTGTGAGCAGATGAGAAAACGATGTGGGTTTGCCGGTACTTACTTAACATTGCGAGTCATAATCAGTTCTTCCTTTCGCTCTTCAAGGTATTCTTCATATGCTATATACCATTTCTCACATTCCCGAGCGTGCTATTACGGGTTTTGTCAAATTAGAGACGAAGTGCTCCAGAGTTATGTTTTCTTACCTCGTGGATTTTGGTAAACTTTGCTATTTCTTGCTCTACCCATGCATCTTTGTTTTCAGCCTTCTCAAATTCCGTCTTCCATTGCCTGTCCTGTAAAAGGGAATAGAATTTTTGCGGTTTTTCTTCGTATACTTGGGAAGGACAGTCAGAAAAACCATGTCAGCTAATACTATGCACCTACACACCATGTCTCGGCCAGCTGCTTACGCAAACTTTTTTCATAACTATAAGTTGGGGAACAAGTGTGCGTAGATCTCGCATGTGTGGGAAAGAATAATGGTCGCGTGAGGCCAACGGCGGGAACCTACAAAGAACAGTGTTTGAACACGCGCGTCGCGAAACAAGTTTTCGGACATCAGAAAATCGCTGGCCGCTTTGGACGCCCTACTCAGATGCAACACGTCGACTGGTTCCAAATAACCAAAAATCTACAATCGTACGTCGTTCATCGCATGATACATGTCCTTTCTTTTGGTGAAGGGAAGTTCAGACGTACCTCGTACAAGACATCGATGTTCAAGTCGATAAATTTTAAAATGCCTTTTGGTTCCGCTCGAGGTTTTTTGGTCGGTGGTTGGTCTTGAGCATTGCGGTCGTTCCGCTTCCTCTTCTTGTTCTTTTTCGACGATTTTTTCGATTCCGTGCCGTTTTTCGGTTTTTCCTCTGCTTCAACTGGGGGTGGTGGCACGGGTTCAGCATCGGTATTAGCAACACCATCTTGGTTGACTGCAGAACTTTCTGTGGCCTCGCTGTTGGTGGCTGCCTCTCGAGGAGGCTTTTTGTGCCAAATTCTTTTGGACATGGATGGAAATGCGGTGACGGTTCAAGAAAAGGACCAACGCTTGCCTGCGATTTCTAAAAGTCAACCTGAACCCTAAAAGTTTCGGTGGCATTACTACTTCATTTCGCGCGATGTCACACAACACGTATAGTCACACAAGAGAGACGCGACGCGTGATAGCCCCTAAATAATAGCCCCTGATGATTAGAGCAGTCAAACCATTGACAGAAAACATAAAGGCTATTCCTAACCGTAGAAAAGATTGGGTTGAAGAAGGTTCTAATTGTTAAGGAGGACGCATATAATCCAACAAAACTAATATGCATACCATTAATTACTGATATTTCAAGTTTATACGGTATCAAGCCGATTTTGCAAAGGTCGTAAAACAGGTTGTCAACAAATTATTGCGAATTTATTGGTTTACAATTTATAAAGCGGCACATGATACAGGTTACGAGCAATTGAGCCCCAAAGCAAAGTAAAAGTTACAATTCGGAGACCATTTGGCACCGAGCAGGCAATTTAAGCGTTGTTGTTGCCCATGCCGACAGCGTTCTTGGCCTTGTTGAGGAGAGAGTCCTGGTTGTCGTTGGAGTTTCCGCTCATGGTGTCTCCGACCCTTTGGCTGCCCGACTTCTGGCTCTGTGGAAGGATTGAGAAAAATATTACGATGGAAGAGAAATCAATGGATACTGACGTTGGGCTGCATGGTCGATGCGGCAGAATCAGTCTTGCCCTTGATAAAGTCACCAGCTTGTTCCATGGTGCTCTTCTGGGAGTCGGGCTATCGATTACGTCCAGTTAGCGAGATGGCGCGACAAAGCAGAGATGGGCGTACCTTCATAGCGGCACCAGCTTTGTCGGTGAAAGATTGGCGTCCGGCGTCTGACATGTTGATGATAAAAATTTATTGGCTGCAAGGCAGATAAGCTTCAAGTCAATGGTTGAGTAGAAGAGGCTAACCTTGGTTGTGGTGTATGAAGTTGTTGAGAGAGTTGGATAATGAAGAAACGAGGAAGATATGCTGGGTTTTATAGGCGCTGGACGAGAATAAGTGACGTAAGTAAATGAGATAATAAATGGAGGCATGACGAGTTGGAGCGCGCATGGGTTGGGGCAATTAACGCACGCCCAAATGCAATGACGGATCATGTACTTCGATCTAAGGCAACTGCGCTTCATGCGTTCATCGACTGTATTCTACATATGGAAGTGCCCCACTTTGGGATGTTCTTGGCATACAATATTAGCCAAATAGGACACAATAGATGACGACGCTTGCGCTCCTCTGTTGCGATCATCCATCATAGCCATGGCCCCTGTGCGCCTTCGCCATCCAAAGGGCGTGTCCACCATCGAGGTTCTCTTGGACGCACCCGACTTCACCATCCTCGACCTTCAGCAAGAAATCTATGCAACCACAAACATCCTTCCCTCGCGCCAGATTCGTTAGTCTTTCCTGATCTACCTCTGGTTCTCTCATAATCAACTTTGCTCGTACGCCAGTCAAGGCCGGATACCCGCCCCGCCAGCTAACTATAGTTCCTGATCTTCCACTTCAGGCCCTGGGTCTGCAGCGGGGAGACCAGATCATCGTTAACGAGGCCTCTTCAGACCAGGCCCCCCCTCCCCAATCCCAGTCGTCTTCCGTCCCAGCGAGGTCCCCACTAGCCCCAGCACCTACCCAAACATACACCGCTCCTGCTCCGATACCACGATCTGTGCCAGTACAACCATCTCCTCCAGTCCAGTCGTCCGGGCCAGACAGCGTAGAGGTCGATGGCAGCTTCCTCGTACATCGGGTGCGCATGTATCCTCATTTGACGAGCGACTGCTTATCACGTCGGCAATATAGATTGTTCCAGACGACAACTCGTGTCTCTTCTCATCAGTAGCACTTGTGTTCGAACAGAGCATATCGAAAGCTCAGCAGATTCGCAAAAGTACGCGTTATCGGCCCATATGACCCAGTATCTTGACATTCGACTTGTCTTCTAGTCGTAGCAGATGGCATCCGTAACAACCCAGAGACCTATAACGAAGCTATTCTCGGGTGAGCCATTGTCTTACCTAGGGCACACGAAACGAAATTCGCTGATATCCCATATCGCGCCCTCCCATTCCCGAATTAGAATGCCACCTTCCCAATATATCGCCACAATTACCAAGCCCACTTCCTGGGGAGGCGCGATTGAGCTTAGTATCATAGCAGCGCACTACTCGGCCGAGATAGCCAGCATCGACGTCGAAACGGGACGGATCGACCACTTCTCGCCGGGCGAGCACGGCGCCGCTTCGGGCATGCGCGCGATCCTCATCTACTCGGGCATACACTACGACGCCGCGACTCTCGCACCCATGGCCGATGCCCCTGACGAGTGGCACCAGACACTTTTCCCTATCGTAAGAGTTTTTATTTTGCTCAAGACAGTAATTCATCCCAGTGGTCTCATACGACTACACCTCCTTTGTAGCTTTCAGGTGACGATAACTCGGATCCTATCCTCGTCGCAGCGAAGAAGCTCGCAGACATCCTTCGCTCCAAAAAGGCCTTCACTAATACCTCGACGTTTGATCTCAGATGCGAGGTGCGATTTACCATTTTTCATTTCGTATCGCGTCCATGAAGAAGGGATCGTCGCAAGACGTAGATCCCGTTGCTTCAATTAATGGACTTCTGCATTATTAACTGTCATACGATATCGTTGCTAATCTTTTCTCTTTATTGTAGCAATGCGGACAGGGGCTTAAAGGCGAGAAGGGTGCTCGAGCCCACGCAGAACAGACTGGTCACGTCCGCTTCGGAGAATACTAGTTTTGAACCACTCAATCTTCGTGGTTTGGACTTGGAAGAACTGGTCTTCTATGAGTGTATACTGATTCCCCTACTAGTATACGGACACTGTACCCAAGACGGTGTTGTATAACACACTGGTTTGCAAAATGAATGAAAACAGATCATCTTATACAAAAAATACTTAATTCAAATAAGCAAGGCAACTCTGAATAACCCTAAGAACGATGAAGAACTGGAAAGAAAAGAAGATGCAAAAGGATGGGGGCACCGCGGATCGAACGCGGGACCTTTAGAACTTCAGTCTACTGCTCTCCCAACTGAGCTATGCCCCCGGTGAAAGTCTCTTGTTTCCGTGCGTTCGCGGTCTGCACCACATTAAACGATGGAATTGGATCGTTTTGATAGGCTGTTAGCAGGTTCGCGTGTCATGGGACGCACGTCAGTGCCCTTTTTCCTGTAGATTTGGCCAAGAAACTTGAATTGTAATGAGGAGGACAAAGAGCATAGTTTGAATGCACGTCTACGAAAGAATGTCCATCCAAATCAAAAAGCTATAATTTCAAAATGCTAAGTTAATGCCTTTCATATAAAAGCGCATGTTTTTTCTGAGTCATTTTCGAAGGTAATCGACTCTTTTGCGTCGATTTGCTTTGCGTTAATTAGCACAAAAGACAGGAGTCAGTGATTGTCACGCGGCGCGTCAAAATGTGACACGTCGCGTCGACGCGTATATTGGATCACAATGATCACAAGATGGTGACTCATGCCCCTTTGCACACACACACAAAGGGGCGGCGCCTATTGACACCGATTAATGGGACACTATGTCACTAAAAACAAAACGACCGCATCCTCAAAGCATACAATCGCGCGCGTATATATAGATATGTATATCTTTTTGGGTGAATTTTACCTCTTGACTTTGAACGTACACTTTCATACTCATCCGCTGGCATCATGATGCTTCCTCAACTGTCTAGACAGAGTTCGCAGGTTGAACTTGGACAGGCGCCGTCGGGTAGTAGTATCCCAGCTGATACCGCTAGCGCGACCGCCGAAACTGTTACAGATACAGGCTTGGAGCATGCCACTGAAACCACCATCGCAGGCGATGGTCAGGATGACAGCCGCGGATCGGTGATAGTAGCAGCCGCTGCCTCTACCGATGAGCAAAGTGTCGCAGCAACATCAGCGCAGGACAAGAAGAAGGGGAAGACAAAGGCAGCTGGACCGAAGCGCAAGCGCACGGTGTCGGACAGCGCTCCAGGCGAGCTTACGACGAAGAAGTTGCGAGGTTCAGATTCGGAAGGACGCTTGGTCGACCTGATGAAGATTTTTCCTGAGGAGTTGTTTCGTGAGGTGCGCAGTGCAGTCCCCAGTTCATTTTCCAGTGTCCTTACGATGTGAAATGGGCTTTTTTTCTGTTAGGTTTTAAGCTATTTGGACCCAGTTGATCTGCTACATATGGCACGGACGGATAAAAAGATGCGCGATTTCTTGATGTCCAAAAATTCGAGGCTTGAATGGAAAAAGGCGCGGGAGAATATTTCTGGGCTGCCCGACTGCCCGGATGACTTGAGCGAGCCACAGTACGCGAATTTGGTTTTTGAGAAGCATTGCCATGTACGTCCCATCTCAAACCATCATTATCCCATCCAAAAACTCATACTGAGCCCCCTGTACAGTTCTGCCTACGCCATTCGAGTATCATCATCATTTACTGGACTTCGCGGGTTAGAATCTGCAGTCAATGTAACGGCGGCAAGTGCGTAGATGATATCATTTTCAGATTGCCCGAGATGATGTTAAACCTTGTTGTGCATTTAGATTTCGCTCGATAAAGGGTGGCCCACCCGCGTTGCCCAAGAGCGTTCGCCCTTATGTACCACACTTTGTACGGTCTGTCGGTATGTCAATTAGACAATCTGCGCTGCTCGCATCCATTCAATATATATTTTACAGGTCATGGTCCTCGGAGTCATAATCGGACTTACTATAACTTTGCTGTGGAAAAAAAATGGGTAGAGGAATATTCAATGGCACCGGATAAAGAGAGATGGGCGCAGGAGAAGATTGAGATGGGCAAGAAAATTATAGAAGTAAGATAATTACCTTGCTATGCCTGTCATTCTTACTAAACAAGGTACAACAGCATTCTGAGGCTTGCAAAGCGTGGTATAGCGAATATAAAAAGAAAAAGGAGGAAGAAGAAAATGCGTTGGTCCAAACGCGTGTGGACAAGTACGTTCGCTTTTATCTCACTTAATACATTTAGTTCTTACTCTTCCGCAGAATATTAGATCTTCTCCGAGAGATGGGGTGGGGAATCGAACTTGACGACATGGGAAACCAACCAGATGATGAAGACGTTGTGGACAAATTTATAGTACCACTATACCAAGGGTGCCAGAAAGAACTCACGGACCGCTGTATGTATCGAGTCTATGTGGTTGTATTTGATGTATTCTGACGAAAACTACAGCCACGCGGAAATTGCTTCCCACTCTGACTACGTATTTGAAAGTTTACAAGGAATGGAGACTAAAACGGATCCGCACGCAATGTTTACAGGCACGCGCAAGAAGGCTTCACCGAATCGTCAACTCGTACAGGCCTACCATTGGTCCAAGCATCATTCCTCTGGACATAGGAAATATCTACTCTCAACGAGCCGTCATGAACCTTCTACTCAGCCCAACAGAATGGGAACCACGCCTAGAGGATTTACTGCCCCAATTTCCCCAGTTCGAACTCGAAACACTACAGGAAATCGCTCGCCAACTGGTTCAAATGGTTCAAGCTGTCCGTGGCTCTGCACATGGCCTTGACGTTAATACGCTTCTCACTCTGGCTACCACGACGTTTAGTTGCGAGGCTGCCCAATATAGGGAACCTAGGACTCTGGACGTCATCCGTTATCCACGCGTTATTTGGCATGGATGTGCAACCGAGCTGGTTGAGGTGCCTACTGATGTCTCAGCGCCCGAGTCTGAGCTCTCGGTGATTGCGGATGCTGTAGGCAGAATCCCCTGGAACACGAATGGTCGTATCATGTACGATGTCGACACCCACTGGATCATGGACCACGTCCTCACCTTATGTGGATTCAACCCTGACACAACTACTGCGGCCCTAATGAATAGGGTCTCACCAGTTATTGAGTGTATATCATGCAATGACATGCACAAAGGTAGGATGGTAATGCGCTGGGATGCGGTGGTGAGTTTCTTCTTCTTTTTTATTTATTTTGGCCTTGACTCTTTGATGCTCTTTCAGCCCGCCCATGCTTTTCAATGCCATAAAGGGCAGTGGCGAGACACTATGAGACTCACCACGCTTGGGGGTGACTTCGCGAACGTACTCAAAGGCCGACTCGATGAAGAATATCACAGGAAACGAGCGTCTGACGCCTACAACTATATGCTCTGCACCCTCTGTCGTTTCAGGGGAACTATTGTTCGAGTCTGTCAGCATATTAAAGATATGTATGTATTTTGCGGCCCATGCATCTTCGTTGTTACCGTTTTTGCTGACAGAACCGATTGCTCAGCCACGGAGTCGCGAAACCGTCAGAGGCTGCTGGCGACTTTGTGTGCTCCCCAGACGCACCCACTCTGGCAATCACCTACCGTGCTTGGCCCCCAAGAGATGAAGATGAGCCCATACATCCTGTACATTATGTGCCCACATCTTAAATGTTCTTCAATGTCCCGAGCACCATTCTGGTTAATGGGGTCTTCATTATACTTTTAGGCTTATCCTGACAGGATTAGGATCGGAGGATTTATATAGATCTATTTGTTAGCTGGACTAAAACTTATACGGTCTTGTGTACATAGTGTTATAGCAAATCATAGAAGTAGTATTATGTAGTACTAGTACACGAATAATCAATGACATGGTTTTTCCTAGTGATTGATTTGATTTGTTGTATCACCTACCCCACATCCCAGTACTTTAGCTACATAAGTTAAATAGCTAGCCATTTTGTAGTGCTAATTATGACAGCCTGGATGTCTTTTTACAGGACCAATTTTTAGGCATTGCGAGCAATCTCAGCGGACCCTCAACATAGGGGCTAGGGGTGTTACACGACGCGTCATTAAGTGTGACGACACGAGTATACTTTTATGTGACGGGACGTGTCGCGGATAAAACATAGCGACAAAGTTACATTCTGTCCCAAACGGTCCCAATCTATTTTTTGCTCAAGTACACTATTATTCAAACACCCCATTCCCGAATCATGACTCGGAGGTCTACACGAATTGCAAACAAAGCGACAATGACAAACAGTGCAGCAGGGCCTTCAAGCTTGTCTGAAGTTGCCAACCGTGACCCTGGGGCTGGAGGTGATGCAGGTTTTGTTGTGGAAGATGATGAATCTGCAATATGCGACCCAGACACAGACCAAGATTCTGACTATAGTAACAACACCAAGGGCAGTAAATCCTATGGCAAGAGGAAGCGGGCAAAGCGTAACAAGGCTCCAGGACAACTTCCATCGGTAAAGAAAAGGCGCGGAACACGAGGGTGCTTGCAGGACCTACTTGACATGAATGTCGACGTACTTCATGAGGTACGTAACAGGCTGTCTTTGAAACTTTTGTGGTGTCGACAACCTTCGTTCAAGATTTTTGGCTATCTGGACCCGCTTGATTTGCTTCACCTGGCACGGACCTGCAAAATGACACGCAAATTCCTCATGTCGAGAAAATCTTGGCCAATTTGGAAAGCTGCAAGGTCAAATATTATCCCGAAGCTCCCTGAATGTCCTGATGATCTAAGTGAACCGCAATATGCGAGCTTGGCTTTTGAAAAGCACTGTCACGTATGTCTTGACCTACAAGTTAAACATGCTAGTTGTTCAAATGTCTCCACTTTCTGCAGTTTTGCCTCCGTAACCTCAAAGGTATCAAAACTGTCTGGGCTGCTCGGTTTAGAATATGTACTAGATGCATGGATGGCAGGTGAGTATTAGTAGTAGTACCACTTTGAATCATTTAGTTATGAATGTTTTATAGGTTTCTTCCTATAGTGGGTCGGGTTGACCGTAATCGATCAGGCATGGAGGAGTTGATCTCTCTGCGCCCCAGACTTTTAGTCTCAGGCATGTAATACCAAGCGTCACTACACACGTCTCCAATTAAATTTTGCACAGGGCGCCGCGGAAAGGTTAAAATGTATGTTTACTGCAGCTTAGAACAACAGTGGGAACGGGACTACGAAGCAGCAGAAAATAAAGAAAAATGGCTCGAGAAAGAAATAGCAAAGCGAAAAGAAATATTGATGGTAAGCAGAAACCTGGAACTATACTCGTTTACTTGACGAACCATATCAGCATTCCATTCGTTGTGAAATGTGGTATCAGAATTATGAAGACTGCCTTTTAGACCAGAGGATAGCTATGTTGTGTAATCGCGCTAAACTGTACGTACACCCACTACCTCCATATGATCGGTATTCAATCCTTGACAGGGTTGAAGATCGCCTTGCGCAAATGGGATGGGAAGAAGAAATTTCACACATGCGGGAAAACAATTGCTCATTAATCTCGCAAAATGTATTCCTGATGATGGCCTGCCAAAAGAATCTTACAGAATCGGGTGAGCCTCTTGTTTTCTTGAACTTTGTTAGCGCTAATAGCTCCTCAGTCATTCAGGCCTTACTTCCAATCCTTGAGCGCACTTTGGAAAGCTATAGAAAGGAGCGATTGACCGACATTCTTTTTGATGTCCTCAGTAGCCGGATACCGATTTTGGAGGAACTTGTCGATGAATATAGGTCCACCATACGTCCAGATGCTGTTGCTCTGGATATTGGCGATATCTTTAATCATCCAGAAGTTCTGGACTTCATGATCAACTCAAAAGATCTACAGGACTTATCTCATCTTGATCCTATCCGTGCAAAACTGCCTGTCATTCTCCAGCAGCTGCAGGATGGCATTGAAGACGAACTAGTAACAATGGTCGAAGCCAGTTGTGGGGAAAAGCATGGCCTTGAACGCACCGCGCTACTCAGTCTGGCGACCACGGTTTTCGACTGTGGAATGTGTTGCGACATCCGTTACCCGCGAATTCTAGTTCACAAAGGCGCCTACGAACCGACGGTTCCTTTTAATCTTTCGGTATTCTCGGCTGAGTTAAGTGTGTTTACAGAACTTACAGATAAAACTCCTTGGAATGCAAGCGGGCAAATCACATTCAATACTTGGGCACACGAGATTTTGGAAGAGGTAGTCACTCTTAGCGGCTTTGACCCCGCAACTACCAGTTTTTCTCGGATGGAAGAAGCGGATCCCATTTTCGAGTGCCATGATTGTAATAACCCTCATTTAGGTCGCTTTATGTTACAATGGAGCGCAGTGGTACGTCGTTGTTTGACTCTCTGCTGTTTTGTTCCTTACCCTCTGGTTTTTTGGCAGCCCAACCATTTAATGACGTGTCATAACAGAATTTCCAGTTTGAAGAAGTTGAATTTTTTTCTTCTTCCCGAGGACCAGGCTCAGTTGATCCGAGTACGAATGGGAGAAGTTGTGGCCCGACAGCGAGCTGACTACATGTACTTGGGGATGGCCTGTACCCGTTGCCATGTAAAAGGAAACAGTGTTAGTCTGCGGACGCACGTCATGTCTGAGTATGTTTTTTTCTGCCCACAGTGGCTGATATTTCAATTTCTTCCTTTACTGAACGATGTATAACCTGCAGGCATGGCATCTCTGATCCATCTGAAGAGGCTGGGGATTTTGTAGTTGCCTTGGACTCGCCTGATCTTCGCCGAACCTGTTTGTCTTGGCCCCCACGTAAAGAAACACCCAAATCTCCTAGCTCATAAGCTTTACTCAAAGGCAAACTTTGACCGTAATATTTTTTCGCTTCTAGGCTGGATAGGTTGATTGATTTTATCCTTCTCTTCTTTACATCATTGACTGTCAATAGACAGCATTAATACCATAATGAACATTTACTTATAGTGCTCAGTTACTCATTGTCTAGTATACAAAAGTTATCAATCATAACGCAGCTTACGCTGTCAGCGAGTGCTTTTGGAAGCAACTACATGAAACTGTATGGTAAACTAGCCTATGTTTTAGAGAAACTCCGAAAAAATCAAAAAAAGTTTAAGCGCTTTTCAGCTTCTCACTATGGTGCAAGGTTTTATATGGTAAATCCAATTTCGGTCCTACAATGGCGACCATACCTATATTTAGAAAATACCTTCCCTAATCGGGACATACAGCAGTAGCCCGTGTAGAGATCTTGGGCCATAGTAATGGGTAAACCCAACAACAGGTGGTAGACATGTTTCTGGACGTATTTAAAATGCACATCCACAATAAAAAGGCACCCGCGGTATGAAATCGACACTCAGTACAAAACATTCTGCATAGCATTTCCTAATGTTCATCAGCAAGGAAACAGACGCAGCTTCACTGCGAGCAGATGTCTGGGAAAACCATCTGTGAGATTCGAAGTGCAAAAAGATGGGGGCACCGCGGATCGAACGCGGGACCTTTAGAACTTCAGTCTACTGCTCTCCCAACTGAGCTATGCCCCCGATGAAGAGGTGAGCCAATTTAGTCGTACCCGATGTTAAAATCAAATTTCACAAGTCAACAAAAGCTCGTGTGGGATGGGTAACTTCTGTGACCGACGTGCGTGAGACGCGTCCTCGGTTGTGTGGGTCAACGTTGACGAGCGCGTAAAGGGCCAAAAAATGGGGGCACCGCGGATCGAACGCGGGACCTTTAGAACTTCAGTCTACTGCTCTCCCAACTGAGCTATGCCCCCCGATGCATGGAGAATATAAATATGCCACCGCATTTTCAGGCGCACTCAGCCTGTACATAGCGCAAAGTCAGTGATGAAGTCCAGATGGTCGCCCAGGGATTGAATGTAAGACCTCTCCCAAGAAATTTCGACGGTCCTGAGGTGAGAATAGATTCAGAGCACGCGATATGTACAATCAACAGCCATTATGGGAAGCAGAAGTAAAAAATAGGCGCTGAGGAGTGTCAGCGTGTCAGAGATCCCCAGTTATGTCTAATACCACCGGGACGTGGTCTGAGGCACCGTATATCTCATCACGGATATCGCACTGTTAGAGAGAAAAGGGCATTAACACACAATAATAAGGGACTGTGAAATATGCGAAAATTACCGTCGATACTCGATCTTTGAAACGCTCACTGAGGACGACTGTGCAATCAAAGACGTCAAGTCAGCCATTTACTTGGAGATAGTATCATCTAAGTTGAAGACATACACCCATCAATTCTCCATCCAAGGCCTTTCGCTCTACAGTTGAACCGATATGAGAAGTATGTGTATGCCCGCCTTTCAGGGTTAAGGGTCCTCCAGATATCTAAAAACTTGTTCCCGCCAGATGGCTCGGATGCATTGAGGAAGTTCTTGAATGCTGATGTCTCCGCCTCTGTGTAGCCTGCCGTTTTGTTCCAGTTTGTTTTGGGGTTCGCAAGGTCTAGTTCTGTAGGAGCGACGTTAAGGTCGCCTGCCCAGATGACGGGTTTCTTTTTGTCAAGCTCGTTCATGTGTGCAAAGAAGTGCTTATTCCAAGTCTTCTTTTCTTCGAGAGTCTGTTGGAAGTGTGAACAATTATTTGCGACACTCATATGAAGTATATTGAAAAGAACTCACTTTGAGGCCTTGTCCTGCATTTACGACATATGTGCCGACAAGGTAGCATGATTCAAACTCCAAGGTGACGATGCGACCTTTTACTGACTCAGGATCCGGATGACCTGGAATAGTCTGGTCCACACTGAGAGCCTTGTGCTTGGACAACACGGCCGTGCCAGCTACCATACACGTTGTCAAGTCAAAGGAAAATGCATAGGCGCGAACTTACCGTAGCCTTTTTTCGCAGATATCGACCAATATTGGTGTGGGTATCTCTTTTTGAGTGCAAAGTCGTCCGATGGTTTGTTCAGCTAACAGATGTTTTCATTCATAAGCCTGTCTGTATGTGTTGATTATTCCATACTTTTGTTTCGGTCAGGATGAGAATGTCGGCGTCTTCTGCTTCCACATAAAATTTGAATCCCTGGTGACAAGAGCATTGACGCGTACATTTCAATTAAACCGCGAGGAGGACCTACCTTCTTTTCACTAGCGGCAAGTCCAGACACGTTCCATGATGCAATTCGCAAAGTACCACTTGGTTTGGGAGGGAGGACAATTTTGACGGGCAAAACTTTGTTGGTTGGTAGGTTGGTAGGCACAGAGTTGTCCTTTCGCGCCTTTTTTGTTGAAGACTGAGATGCCTGGGAGGGCCCTTCCTCCTGATCTGAATCATTGGAGTCGTCGTCAACTTTACGCTTGGAGGAGGTACGCGCGACTGGAGCCATGGACAAAGAGAGAGGTCTTGTATAGATTGGAGAAAGGGTATCGCGTATGAACAGAAGATTAGGCCGTGCAAGAGGACGCGTAGCAACTAAACGTAAGAAAGAGAATGGTACGAAGCTAGGTCGCATTTGTAATGCAGTGGACCCTTTCTTGCATTGGCAAAGTCCGCGACACTGCAGATTGACTCCGCGCACGTGATATGACAACGCGATCGGTGATCCGCATTTGGCAAGCGATAACACCGAAAAAGTTGAACCAACCAACATGAGGTGGCTTTTTTGATCATTGACGCAAGTCAGAATTACATCCCCTCATTTCTTTGTCACAGTCGCTAGTACGCACCCTTTCTGGCGCTCGCTCGGTCCACTCGTTGCTAACTACTTCCCGCTATATAAGTTTCTGCAATCCTGGAGGGCTCAAGTGCCCTGTCGAGTTCGCCCTTCTCCGGCGTTTGACTTTTCCACTCACCTGAACATTTACCATGCTCGCCCATCGTGGTTTTACAGCCTGGATTCAAGTCCAAGGCAAGGCCACCCCGGAATACCTCGTGGCCGTCGACGAAAGCGCGCATCGGGTTTCCTGCTGGATCGCAGGGGAGGTGGGCCAGGTACGGCGTCTGAACAAACTCAGTGGCCCAGTGGCATCACATATTAACTGTTTCTAGACGTTCACCATCTACTGGCAAGATCAGGGAGGGGGAATAGATACCTGCTCGTTCATCGTACTGGATGGATTGACCGTTCCGGGCAGGTTTCTGTTCGGAAATGGTATTGCTTCAAGGGGCGGTGTCAGGACTTCTATGTCGACTGAGCGTCCATTTATGTTCCAGAAGGTCGAAGAGAAATGTAAGTTGTGATAGTACGCCTCTAATGACGCGATTAATTATGTTTTTAGTTCCTGGCAAGATGATATCTCCCACTACCCCGTCGTCCAGTAATGAAGCGGGCATGATAATTCTCAAGATAAAAAGAATCAGACGCGTCGCCAGGGACAAACCGGCGAATCGAATTGACCCAGCTCCAAAAACGCTTTTAGGCAAGAGGAAACCAGAGGACTTGTGTATCGGGTAAGCCACCTTCGCCAATGGGATATTTGGCACGCTCTTCTCAACGACCAACTACTAGTTTTGGAGAAGAAGTTCGTGTACATGAACGGGAGGATTATACCTATGATGTAGTGAACCACGAGAACCCGGAGCTGAAAAAACCCAGTTCATATGTCACATTTGTCTTTCGCTATCGTTCAAAGGGTAAGTTTAAATCGCTGCTGAACGCGATTTATAGTCTCATCCTTTGGTTTCTGGAAGATTTCTTGGAATCTCAAGGCATTGCTGTTGAAGAGTCGAAGATATCTACTTTGCCTACTCCGAGTGCTCTCCCGACACCTAATGTGAGCCGGGCACCCAGCAGAGTCGTTTCTCGAAGGATTTCAAACAGCCTTCCTCCTGTGCCGCGTCGCGTCTCTGCTAAGGTAGAGGAGTTAGATGAAACAGATACTGACCTCAGTGATCGGGATAACCCCAGTTCTCCATATAAGCGTCCCAAGATTGAAACATCTATCGAAGCTCTGTTTCCTCCACCTGACCCACTGTTCCCTGAGCGCAGTGTACGTGTTGTTCTGGTGGTTGTTAAATTTTGATTGATTGACCCTATTCCAAGATTCCTTATCCCGCGTACCCTTCTAACTATCGTCGCCCTTCTGCTGAATTGCGTAGGGCAGCCAGCTGGACAGAAACAGTGCAGGTTCCGGGTAAAGATGGAGTGTATCGCGGAGATACCGAATTCTTTTTACCCCGCCTCAACATCGACTTTGCTGAACAAGCTGGACTCCCTCAACTCTCGGATTTCCAGGACATCGTTAATCCCTCTAAAAGGGTCGAATCGAAGCCGGTTGTTCCTCAACGACGGCAGCGAAAACCGCAATCCTCCCAGTCTTCTCAAGGATCCTCATCGTCGATCAGCACCCCAATGTCTAATCCTGATTCCCCATTCACCGACCCTGACGACTCATTCACGTTCTCTAAATGAACTATGCGATTAACGAACAATTTATGACGTCAGCTTGTTTTATCATGGATTTTTGCTGTTTTATATGGTCTTTGTCATCTTTTTCTTTGTTCTGCTTTCCTCGCTAAACACCGTCTCATAAACCATTATGCTTTCCCCGTTTTCTCTTTTGCTTTGTCTAGTAGCATATCCTTAAACAAAGGAGCCGACGCTTGCGTCGCTTCTCACGTCGTTCTCGTTGCTTTCCTTGCTTTCCCTCAGGTCCGAATTGCTATGCTTTTTCTCGCTTGCTATCTGTTTGTCTGTTCTCTTTTACGATTTTGCACTGCAGGACCAGGCTATGTTCATGAAACCATACTACCTTGCTCTTCAAGTTACTGTCAGGATTCCATACTTAGTAGATGCAAAGTAGTATATGCATTTAAATAAATATACCAGTTTATTGTATGTTATATACTGAAAACACGAGAAAAAGGTAATGGAATTTTGGGAGACGCGTCGCGTCTTCGGTGCATATTCGGCGGCACGCGGCCGGGAATCAATTGGAAATAGCGCGTCTTGCCCAAGACTTTCGGCTGGTTTGCATTGTTGATCTTGACGTCGACGTCCGTACTCTACCCCTACTGCTGTATTGACATTTACCAGGATTGCCACCTAACCCACACCATCGTTTTCTCATAATTATACCAACAGCATGGACTCTGAGACACTCCCGACGTCTGGGTTAGTCTTACACATCTGGCCAGGCCAATGGGACTTGCCCTCCTTCGACCCACACTGTCTCGCGACAGTGCTTTATCTCCAACTCGCCATCCCCGGAAAATACAGCCTTGTCGAGTGTGCAAACCCGGACTCGTCGCCCACCGGTGTGTAGCCCTATCTCTTCTCCCTCGGCGCAGCGTTGAATGGGACCCTTGGCCAGGACAGCTGCCTTTCCTTGTCCACGGGCAGTACTCGGTTGGATCGTTTGCCGGGATCGTTAAGTATGTATCGGGTCTGCGGAATGAGGATTATAAAACGTACCCGGATGCGAATTTGGATGTGCGGTTGACTGCGTCGGAGAGGGCGCAGAAAACGGCGTGGGTCGCGCATGCGGAGTCTCACCTTGGTGACTTGGTGGTGCGTTATTTCTTATTTTAATATTCCTTTTTGTTTAGCTGGACACTTTTGTTGTTGACAGTTTCATACGTTATACGCGAACGGGGAGAATTGGGTGAAGATGACGCATCCTGCGTTGGCATCCATGTTCCCCGTGCCCCAGAAATATTACGTGCCTAGGAGGATGAGAAATAGTTATTACCCAAGATTAGTTGCTGCTGGTTTGTGGAGGCAGGTCGTCGAGGAAGAGAAATCACAGAAGGAGAAGTTTCCCAGAGACGTGAAGCCTGCGGAGAGGGCAAAACTCAGCGCCAACACGACTCTGTCGCAAGCTTTTGACAAGGAGAAGGTACGGTATTGAAATCTGTCTTAAGGCCTCCGTTAAATGTCTTGTAGGTTCTGGCGAAAGCTGGTTATGAGCTAGATATTTACAGCGAGCTTCTGGGTGGTAAAAGATTCGTGTTTCAAGACAAGTCTGTATATCCCTTTCCATGAAGAATTCTTTCCTGACCGAATCCAACTTTTCATAGGCTATCTACCGTGGATGTTATAGTGGCTGCACATATTCTCCTCCTTGTATATCCTCCATTTTCAGATCCTATGGTCAAAGACCTATTAACGGAGTCGTATCCAACCCTGCTCACACACTCCCGGAAAGTACACGCTGTAGCACTGGGATCTAACACATCTCAACTCTCGTACGACGCCCCTTCTTCCTCGTTATGGGCCATCATACCCGCATTCCCGAAATCATCTTCCAAGTCATCGTCTAAAAAGCCGGAGGAGACGCCAGAGGACTTGCAATTCAGGCGGATGCGCTGGGGGTTCGTGGGTGCGGCGCTTGGGTCTTTGGTGGTGTATGGTATGTTGATGGCTCAGCACATTGAAATCGTTCGGGTACCTGCTACAGAGAGTAATGAGGAAGTGGCAGGGGAAGAGGAAGATGTCATTCTCCTGTCCCCAGAAGAGGAGGTAGAGGAGGATGTGGACACATCAAGTAGTTAGGTGTCATGATAAAAGTACCGCATTTTTAACAATGTAATATCCCGTATTTCATAAGAACTGTGAGTGCAGAAAGGACCTGAAAATAAATCCTGGAACCCTTGGTGGTCTCCGGGTCAGTGCCAGTAACAGGGGTTTTGATCTCCGCCATAACCGTGACCCGGTCCGTCAGCGCTTCAGCTCTCATCTTTCATCACAATACGCTTGTTTCGACAGCCAAGATACAAAACGCGTTCTACCGCGACAATTTCAAGTCTTGCCACAACCAATCACTGCTTCTCAGCCACTCACTATGGATGATGACGTTATTGTCGTAGACGACTTTGACAACGATGCCGGTCCCTCAACACACGCCGACGCTGCCTATACGCCCAGCAGCCGACCCAAAACTGTCGCAGAGCGCAACATTAACGGCGCCGACAGCGGACCCAGCACTTCGCGCCTACGCAGCGGAAGTCATGTTTCCACCGACCCGAACGAGCGGTCGATGCGGTCCTCGACGCTGCGGTCGAAACCACAGCCGAAGCTCAAGCTCAAGCTGAGCGACAAGGCGGCGTCGATGGCACCGGGGATGTCTTTCCTCGGACAGTATGACAGAGAGCTTGACTCGGATGACGAGGATCTGGCGTTTGAGGAACAGTTTATTCTGCGTATGCCTCCCGGAGAAGATTGTGAGAAGCTGAGGAAGGCAATCGCTTCGCGCGAAGTGGGGAATGACATATGGTTCAAATTTAAAGGTGTGCTTACTGCCCTAGTCGTGGCTCTCCTGTATGCAGCTGCTCAATTGCGCTTAGATTCACGGCGCGCGGTGTTCCACATTGGAAACAACACATATTCTGCCAAACTAGTCGACCTTCCGTGCGTCATTGAATCCCAAAAGACGTTGGACAATAAGCAAATGTTCAAAGTCGCAGATATATGTCAGGTTGAAACACCGTCTTCCGAACAAATTCGTGATCTAATATAGTAACCAACTCTACAGATGCTCGTCGTCGACAAAAAGATTGCAAGTGAAGATCAGTTACAGAAGGACAAGAACTTTAATATCGACGAGTTCATATGGCCCCACGGAATCACACCTCCATTGCACCACGTCAGGAAAAGGAGGTTCCGAAAACGTGTCAACAGACGGGTACGTTGTACTGTATCACTAATCTATCTTTTCTTACGCATGTACTCTAGACAATCGAAAGCGTAGAGCAGGAAGTTGAGAGGCTACTCGACGAAGATGCAATGGCGACGGAAGTAAAATATGGTAAGCCGTTCTATCTCATATTTCATGATCCTCGACGAAAATCTAATTCTCTCGCTACATAGATGTACTTGAAAATGTCAATCCTGACTTGTCAGACTCGGAGCTGATAGAGCAGGAGGCACCTCTAGACGCGCCAACGCCTGCAGTATCAGACCTAGGCGAAGGAATGACCCCAGGTGACCTAGGAGAGGGCGACGAAGAGGACGACGGAGAAGCTGCGAGCGTAGACAATGATGATGATGAGCAAGAAGGGGATATTGACGAGGACCTGGCGGCCGAGCTGAACCTGGCATTAGAAAACGAGGATGAGGAAGATGGCGACGATGAGGATGAGGAAGACGACGAGAGTGAAGAGGAAGAGAGCGAGGATGAAGACGATGAAGAGACGCAGGCGAGGAAGTTGCTCAGTGAAGAAATACGGGATTTGGAGGCGGCGGTTGCGAAGAAGCGGAATGAGATTGCGAGCTCAGCCAACCCTCTTATCAGGGTACGTATTCTATTGTCTGTGTCTGGTGCAGTCCCTGACGTGATGACGTACAGAAACGCTTTGAAGATGCTCTCAAGAAACTTACTGCTGATCTGGAAATGAAGTCAGCGCAGCGTGACGAGCTCAAGGAACGGCAGAGGTTGAAAAAAGAGGGTCTTCCTATGGAAACTGTTGAGGATACAGACCCAGATAATGGTGGTCATGGTCCTGGAGGTGGTGGGGACGATGATGGGGACTTATTTGGAGATGAATCGGAAATGGACATGAGCTAGTTTAGCTGACGATTAACTTATCTTATCCTTCGCATTTGTATTTTTTGTGCGCTTTACATCTTACCACATTGTATTGGTAATAAACTCTCAATATATCAGAATTACAACAATATCAATAAATTACATTCATAGAATGCACGATATACCAGCTTGTAGTACTAACGGTGTATATACAATGCACACAAACGGCGCAAACCAAACTCGCAAACTTTCCCAGTACCAAATGGACTTGATCATCTCGTCCTGGGAAAAAAGGAGCCAGCCAAGCGCTAGGACAGAATAAACGCTGTACTTAGCCACGCGAAGGGGCATCGAAGGCGATGGTGAAGAGGCCACTAGTGGAAGCCCGAGGGGTATTGTTAGAGATGCTGCTAGAGAGAAGTTGAGCACGGTGATAATGGATATGACTGTTGAGGCGAAGCAGAGGTTCAAGGCTTTGAGAATGGAGGATAGCGGTGCTACATCGGTGGTGGAGGAAGAAGAATGGAATACCATCCCAGTTATTAGAGGAAATCCAGCAAAGCCTGCGAAAATGACGGGTGAAAGAGTCTGCAAAATTTTGTCATTTTGTGAGCTACTTGATAAATGCAAAAAATGAAGGGTGCCAGGGTTTTACCTTGTAATTGTTGATAAAGGGGGCGCTTGATACCAATTTGAATAAACCGAATCCTAGAATGTGTGTTGCTGCCATGATGCACACCACCTGGATGACGGGCCTGGAGCGTTGTCTCCACTTTATTGGGGTGGAAGTGGAAGATTTTTCAGTGCCTTCGTCTGAAATACCCTCTTGCACCCAGGCAGCGTCAACCCATGTGCTCAACCCATGGAACATCATCGCCACGCTAATGAGAATGGCACTCGGTAGGAAAAGGCCAATTTTGAGGAATCTTTGAGGGCTTGTGAGGATATAGAAAAAGAACGAAGCATGTAGCCGCTCAAGCATGTTGTTCATCGTGCGCAGTGTTGATTCGACAATGCTACCAGGAATGTTAGTCATTGATACTTGTTTAAAACATGCGTCTTCACCTTCCTATGGCATGGAATCCGTGTGGGCCTGTGGCAGGAACTGCGAAAATGGTGATTGCATCAATTCTGAACCTGAGGATAAAGGGTCAGTTTGTACGTTGATGACTTGAGCAACAAAACGTACTGATGGAAAAGACCGTGTACACCGCTGCCGCGGCCAT
Source organism: Psilocybe cubensis (assembly GCF_017499595.1). Classification (NCBI taxonomy): domain Eukaryota; kingdom Fungi; phylum Basidiomycota; class Agaricomycetes; order Agaricales; family Agrocybaceae; genus Psilocybe; species Psilocybe cubensis. The sequence continues at coordinate 1,217,147 of NC_063001.1, read as the reverse complement.
TATATTGGTATCCAACATTACGTATAACATTTCTGGCTTGGTACAAGTATGTCTTAACATCGCCAATGTCATAAAGCGCTTTGGGCATCCAAGAAAATGCGGCATTTGCTGATGCATCTTCCCTGGGGTCCAAATGGTCGTATAGAATGACTGGTACCCGAGCAGTCCATCTAGCAATTCTTTCTACTGAATTGACAAGGTCTTGATTAGGTAGACGCCCATTAAGGCCCTCTGAAGAGCTATTAGCTCAATTTGAAATCAGTTGTACTATAGCAAGAATACTAACCAAAGAAAATTCCCAAATGGGAAAAAGAATGCCCGGGATAGTCAATATTTAGAGCAGTCCAAATTACTCCTGAGGTCAGTTTCAAGGGTTCTGCATTGAGGCCTGCTACGAATCAGCTTTCGAATGTCGAGCAGAAGCTGTATGACATTACCAGATTGCGATACACCATGATATTCCCCAAGCCATGCCTGCATCCCTTCCAGATAGTCGTCGCTTATTACCAGCACTATATCCTTTCCCCAGTACGAATAACCTGAACAAAACCCTAAGAATATGGCGGGCGATGACTAAAGAGATACTGACGTTTTAAGAAACCTGCCAGAGCCAAAACTGTGGAAACACCTCGTATATTGATCATACCCTGTCCCTCATCGATCCTGCTTAACCATGAAGCACTGATAACCATTGCTTCCACACCAGAATGACGGGGAGATGCGATAATTGCGTATGCATTCGTTCCTGTAGAGTTCTGTGAAGCACAGAGAATCAACGACTGAATCCAGTGAAGGTAAGAATGAACGCACGGATGTACTTGTAGCGAAGGTATATTTCTGTGTCGACGATGACAACCCAAGTTTGCCAAACTCCTCGCGCAACCAGTTTGCTCGTCTGGCAAGGTGGTGAGTTTGAGCCACCGAAAAGAGACTGTAGATGTTCTCACTGCACACTCGTGTAATTCGCATCGCGAATATGTTCCAATTGTTCGAGATACCGATCTGCGACGTGTACATCTCCCCAATTCCACTGTGTGTTTACCTGCAGATAGAAACGATGAGAGAAGAGTAGTAGCGACTGGTTTTGGCTTACTTGTCCCGGCTGAAGCGCATTTTCGTCAATGTATGTACCTCGGCCTAAGTGAGGAAAAGGTATGAGGACCATCCATAGGTACCCTGCAATAAATAAGACTATTCTAGAGAACACAGCTCAATTCATGGCAGGCCATTTGAGGTCAACCAGGACACGCACTTAAGTGTCTTTAAACGACGTGTTATAAGGTTCACAAGCTTCAGTCGTCTCCGTATGCGCTTCTCGTGAATGTTTCCATCTGGCCGTAACGCTGTCTTCAGCTTTTGAAGCACGCGTTTGAACTTTGGCACCGTCTCGACAGCGTCGTTGTTCATTGACTGTGACGGGGATAATGTGATGTAATGACAAGGCAGGCCAGCAGCCTAAATTCCGTGAATGATTACTAAGTACCGTAGATCGGGCCTTGAACTGCTGACGGAGGAGGACGTAGAGTATTTGTGAAGGATCCAATTTTCGGAGGTGGTCACTGGCCAATGTTAACTTAGGTTAGGTGTAACGTGCCGTTCATACAATGAAGCCGAAGTCGATCATGATCGTTGGTGAAATTGTGTCCCAAATTGGGAGGGGCCATTGTGGTTTCTTGACCACCACCACCACCATCTCTCCCTCTACCCAAGCTCATATCTGCCACAGCTCTGATTTTAATGGCGCCCAAACGCAAAAGAAACGCGTCCTCGCCGCAGAAAGGACTTCCTCCTGGCGAAAAATTGAAGCGCGATGCCATTCCAGGGGCTTCTAGTTCCTCTCCTTGGGGCTGGGTTGGTTCGCAGGTCGTCGAACCTGAACAAATAACTTTGGATCATCGTCTTTCGGCCTGCAACCTATCTCGTAGAAATAACAACGCGTTCTGTCGTAACAAGTACTCTCAACAAGACGATATTTTACCCGAACCCCCCTCTTCTTCCTCAATCACGAATACCAATGGAGAACTTGTGGAAGATATTATAGTAATATCAGATGATGATACTCTATCATGCTCCAAAAAGGACTGCAAAACCAACCCGAATTGTCTGAACTATCTGGGGCAAGAATCTTGGGAAGATGAAGGTACGCCAAAATAAGTCAAGATCGAATTTATATCCATTTGTTATCCTCGAAGATGCACCGGAAGACAAGCTGTTCAAATTTGCAAAGCTTGGAAGAGACCCTTGTCAAAATACCCGCGAAGTAGATCTGCCAGTAGGGTTGAAGGTTCGTTTGTATTGTTAATGTTCTATTGACATCTGTAACACGGTCTGCTTCCTTGAAGAATCTTGGTGCCACATGTTATGCAAACGCTTCTCTTCAGGTAATTAAGCAATATAATCTCTTCGGCATGCAGCGTTGAATTCTTAATAATTCTGTCAGGTGTGGTATCGAGATCTGGCATTTCGATCAGGTGTATTTAGTTGCGAGCCTCCAGAAGGCGTACAAGTGGAAAAATACAAAGTATGACTCGTGCTACACAAGCTGTTGATCAGGAAGCCTTCACAACAAGGTTGTCTGTAGGAATCGCCCATATTTCAACTTCAAGTCACATTTGCAGCTCTTCAAAAAGGCAACCAGAAATCTTTCAACCCCACAAAACTCGTGGAAAGCTTGCAACTGCGAGCATCCGAACAACAAGATGCTCAGGAGTGAGTGCCACTGAATTTGGACATGTCGCCAGTCTTCTCTTACACATGTGTTGCAGGTTCTCGAAGCTTTTCATGTCTCACCTGGATGTCGAATTCAAGAAACAGACTTCCGCTGTTAAATCTCTCATCACGGAACAGGTAAGCCTTTTTCGGAAGGATCATTCAGTAGCAACAAGCTTAAGCATACTTCAGTTTCAAGGAAGTCAAGCGTATGGAACTATATGTCACTCGTGTAAAAATCGGTCGGAAAGGCCTTCAGATTTCCTCGAGGTCGAAATAAGTTTCGATGTATGACTCGATCTCTCCCCTTCCTCAAGGAATAGGTTAACCTCTTTCCCTTGGTAGAATAACTCCACATTGGAGGACCGCATTGCTGCGTCTCTATTACCAGAAACCCTATCTGGGGACAACAAGTATGCAACTGCGTTCTGAGTCTACTCTTCTCTCGTTAATTTTGCTTAGGTATTTCTGTTCTCGTTGCGAATCTTTACAAGACGCTACACGCTACACGGAGCTCCGGCAACTTCCACCTGTTCTTCATTTCTCTTTGTTACGTTTTGTGTATGATGTTTCCACCATGGAACGGAAGAAGTCCAAGCATTCTATCGCATTTCCACTAGTTCTCGATATGCAAAAATATATTGGCTCGAAGAATGCTCGAAAAAAGCCTTCTTCAGCTGATAATGAAGACAATATCTATGAGCTCCGAGGAATTCTTCTCCACAAGGGAACTAGTGCATACCATGGCCATTACGAGGCACAGGTTCACGATGCAGAGTGAGCTTTTTCTGGTTGTCTGTGGATGCATCTCCCGTTTTTATTGCTTTTGTACAGATATAAATCGTGGTACCAATTCAATGACGAAACTGTCACTCGGATAACAACATTGGGCGACAAGTTTGCACCCCAAACCCACGAAGACAGTGAAGAAAAGTGCATCAATTGATTTGAAACATACCAATGTAGCTAACTAAACGTGAAGGCTAGACCAACTACAGGTTCGTAAGAACCGAATTAATGCCAGAAAACGAAAACGTATCGAAGACAGCGATGACGAAATTGTCGAGTATGCATAGTCTTCCACTCCTCATCTCTATGTCTGATCTCGTGACGACCTTTGCCTTTAGAATCAAAACTGAAAAAATATCCTCTTCTTCAAAGCCTTCCACTAACAAACCAAGGTATTTGAACTTTCGTTGGCGACGATTAACGACTAAATTCAATCCAGTTTAATCACTTCCAAGGATGCATATATGCTGATATATGCGAAAAAGTCAAATGCAACGGCAGTATCAAATCCCAATTCTTCTGTAACACCTGTTTCTCTGCTATCAGAGCCTCCTGTCCGAGCTATGGAAGTAATTCAGACTTTGAACGCGGAGCATGAAAATGCTTGTAAACATTATAAGGAAAAGTAAGCATAAGTTATTAGCCTCTCACTTGAACAAGTTCTTAGTCGACGTCTCCATAACTAGGGAAGAGGATGCAAAATCCAGGTTTCAAGAACTATGCCACAAGGTTCGCAATATCTACCGTAATTGGTCATTGCACAATGATTCGGTAGGTCAATTTCTTGCCACAGAATAGGGCTCCTTTCATTCACGGGCTCGCTTCATCTTGTGAAGGAGGATTCCGTGGTTGTTAGCAGGCAAGCTTTGGAATCATGGCTGTCGGAAGATTGTGTTTCTGCTATGCTTAAAGAAAGTGGATTGGATTCCGCGGTGGACAATCCCAGCCGCGCCAAATCGAACTCGCCGACGCCAACCAAAGGCACCGAGTTGCCCATCGTGATCTCTAATGCGGACATTACATGCGAGCACGGCCTAATCGATCCTCAAAAATTCAAAGACATCAAACGAATAAACCAGGTTGGTAAATTTCACTGTTAATATCTGCACTCAAGTGCTGACCCATGCTTTTCTAGCGAATGTACAACGAAATTGTGAACACAACAAATTGCACTTTTGAACCCTTACTTCGACCCCATGACGCTTGTTCCACTTGCGTTGAATCAATTTTCAAAGGTGCTATTTTTCACATTCTCGTTACCCCTTTTGCTTACATGGATTATCTTCAGAAAAACTATATGAACTTGATCACCCGAAACAAGTCAAGCAGTTCGATGAAATCTCTTCTGTGGCGGACGATGAGCTAGGTTACTGGATATCAAAAAAATGGGTGAAGGGTAAGAGTTTTTCAGTCGTACTGTTCTTTTCACCTTGTCAATTTTCTGTGTTTGTAGACTGGAAATTGATGAAGCCGAAAATGCACATCCCATCTGTGAAAGATCCCGGACCTGATTCTGGAGAGTTTCGCAATCATGTCTTATGCGAGCATGATGGATTAACACTTAACACGATAAATCGGCGAAAAATATCCGTTGAGGTGGGTTCATGGTCATCTCTCATCCTGAAACGTGCCGCAGCTTATCGATGGACGCTATGTAGGCAATGCAACTTCTCAGTGACATTTTCCCAGCTTGGAAACCCCCTTCTAGTAATACGGAGACTTGTGCGGTATGCGACGCTGAAGTACACATATCGAAAGAAGACAAGAAGGAAATACGAAGAAAGGCGGAGGAGGAAAAGGCGAGTATTTAACTATCGTTTGAGTTGCTTTATTCTTACTCCCCTGTACTTTTGATGGCAGTGTCGATTGAAGTTTATTGACCAATCCTCTCTCGATGTGTGGACCAATGAATCTGATAAGGTTCCGTGTGCGGTCATACCCTCTCAATTCATCAGAGCTTGGAGACGCTGGGTCAATAACCCTACAGACAATACCAGACCCGAAATAGTGGATAACAAGATCTTTCTCTGCCAACATGATCATCTAATATTTGACCCAAATTGTACTAACGACTTGGATTCGACTATCCTGATCATCGAAAGAAATCATTGGGATGAATTACAATCGATGTAGGTCTCACTATCATTGATTACCGATCCGGCTTGATCATCAAATATAATTTAGATACCCAGGAGGGCCTGTGATAGAGCTAACCAAGATTTCGGAAGGTAGAAGAGAGCGATATGAACATTCTATTCCAGTCTGTCATGAATGTCGTTTGAGAAGGTAAGAGTGACATGATCATCCCTTTTTGGTTTCCTATTTTTATCATCAACATATCCCAGGAAAACAGAATGGGAGACCGCGGAGATTTATATTCGAATACGTGGTCCGGAAGAGCCCAAATCGTCAAACATTGACTCTGAGTCACCACCGAAAATAAAACCTAAACCAGCCACATATGGCCGAAATACCGACGGATCACGACAGTCGCGTCGTTTACGGCAAATGAAAGAGCAAGGCCAGCGAAGAAGGGTACAGGTGTCTAAGGCTACGACAGTCAAAGAGCTGAAAATGATGGTGCGATATCTGGCACCTATTTTCTAAACGAAAATGCCTACTGAATCTTGACAGGCGAACGAAGAGTTTTCTATTCCTACCATATGTCAGCGTCTTTTTTACCAAGGCCGCGAGTTGGAAGACAATGCGGAAACAGTAGCCATCCTCAAGATTTCACCGAACGACATCATTGATTTAAAGGAACAAACTGAGATCCTCGAGATTACCTCTGATTCTGACGAGCCTCCTTCGAAGAAGAGGCGTGAAGGCCGAGGGTTTGGAGGCACACTGTTGGGTTGCGTAGGATCGAGCTCTCCTGAACGTACTCCAGGACCGACCTTTACTAACTTGGTGGAAGAAAAGCCCTGTCTCGCATGCACGTTCTCGAATGGGCCTGATGCAGTGTCTTGCGAGATGTGCGAAACCCCATTCTCGTAAAATTGTCCTGGTAAATCATGTCGAGCTGTGTCCCCAAGGGTGCTCTTATTAGACAAAAACGGACACCCTGCATATCTTGCGTTTCTGCCAAGATGTGTCCCTATTTTTGCCTTGATATTCTACTGTCAACTACTGACACCAGTCGTGTCTACTTTTCCGCCTGCGTGGATATTCCGAAATTGCTTTTCACCTTGCTATTATGCTGTTTCTATGGGTTATAAATATACTACTGTGTAGATGCTGTAAATGATCTAATAGATTCCTGACCTCATTTCTCTCCTGCGTATACGTCATGCAGTAACCTTTTGGCAGCAGCCATTGAACATAAGAACCAGGATTCAGTCTAAACACACAGATTTGAGGTTACTATGATATATATTAACCATTTAAATACCATCGTCGAACATCGAGCAAAGAAATATAATAAAGCCGACTAGTAGCCAATAATTGTACCATCACTGGGCTAATGCATGTCTCGACAATAAATTGCAAACCACTTCAAGCAGCTGGGTATATGTATGCTGCGATACCCTGTCCGTTGTAAACACCGCTACTGATAGCCGAATCGTATTCCGCCAAATCAGTCGTAAAGAAAGAGTCGGTGATCGACGTGCTGAATGCCCAAAACAGAGGAATGGTCCCCGGGCACGATCCATCGAGGTAGACATATCCTGCAATGGTATCATCGGCGTAGGGTGGCTTGGTGATGTTGATCTCTGCAGAACGCAATTGCTGGTTGGCAGTGTATGTGTGGTCAATCCAACCTGCGTTGAAGAGACGGAAAAATGGGACAGTTCCAGGCTCTTGAGTAGGGAAGATGCGTCCTGCAACCCCTTGGGGGGCGTAACCCTTAGCAGCAAACTGGGCATTCTCAGTGGTACTGGTGGTGTAGAAGTGGTCCGATCCTGATTGAGAGAAGGACTGGATGAACGGCAGAGAATCTGCAACATTGCCGCAGGTCAGTGTGCACGTCTGGCGGGACTCTAACTGTAATAACCGTTAGCTGTGCTATCGTGTAGTGTAATGAAAATGGGGCGTACAGGGAGGGTTGCCCCGATGACGGAGGTCGCCAAAGGGAAGACGGCAAGTATTAAAGCCTTGTAAGAAAATATCATCTTGACTTTTTGACTGCTGATTTTCTTTAGCACGCTTTGAGTGGTTTAGAGCTTGAGCTGCTGATTCTAGAGGACACTCCTCGACCCTTTTATAAGATTTTAGACGAGGAGCCATTCTGAATTCATCGCCCAAACAATGCTATTTCCTCTTACTCAGGCTACAGCTGCTGCCACCAGATTCTGTATGAGAGTATATTACTCCATAACTTCTGCTACTCGGTAAATCATGAGAAAACGTTAAGCAAGATATTTTTGAAGCACCTTTTTGTGGACATTCCTCCGGCTTAAGATCATTTGCCTGTCGGACTGTACGTCGAGCGTGTATTCGCCTGTAAAGTGTTGCAAAGGCATTTTTGGTGCTGCTGCTAGTACCTTTGCTTTCTTTGCAGCATAACTCCACAGTACCTAATTAGGAGCTGGGCGCCTAATTGTGATGGTGTTAGTTAACGACTATAATTAGAACTTCCAAGTCCTTCGCCAATGCTCCCGGAAGCCCCTGATCATGCTCTACACATATGGTTTTGCTACCAATTTCCCAGCAGATCAAGTGGTTGCATGTTATTACCATGGTCCGGTAGTGAATCCGAATTCGACATCGATGACGAGAACCGGGAAGCTGAAGGCTGGTGGCATATGGACATATTTGCTCTCATGAAGTCAACTGTCATTGTTAAGCATCTACCCATCGAAATCAGATTGAACTTTGAAGCGCATGATGCGAGAATGTCAGATTAGCTGAAGCCTAAAAATACGCTAACCGCGACTGGCTAAATGCTTAACCCTATATGTCCCTTGTCCCTGAAATGAAGAATGTATGCGCATTGGTGCGGTCACCGAATCGTGCGTCCCTACAATTCCTACTGATTCTGACACCATCCGCACAACATGCTTTTCGAAATGACAGTAGGCACAATGTCACTCAACCCCGACGCCGACGCATTTACGTTTAACAGCGCCCGACCCTTTCCAAAAACTATTTTCTAGCGAATCTTTTCAGGTTGAATTTTGAAAGACAGCCCAACTAATCCGGGTATGCGCAGCTTGCGTCGTTGAGCGTCCTGATAAAAATCGATATTGAAGCGATCAGGCGAAAAATCAGACTAGCTGAGTAAAGAGATGAATGTTTGTTGCCCACCCTATTTCAACTCTGATAAGAAGTAGAAGAAAATAACCTTTTCAATTAGAATTTAGAATACATACAACGACCCTGAAATTCTTGGGCACAAAAAACAAAAAAGAACAATGGCGTTCTCACAACAAAATGGTATTAGTACAAAAAAGAAAAAATTTCATGGTGCCTTTTGTGAGTAGTAGTACTTAACAGTAACCTAGTGAGTGAGACCTGATCGACAACCCCAAAAAAAAGAGATGGAACAAACAAGGACGAGGAGAGTAAAAAAAGAGACATATACAGGAACAAGCAAATCAGCAGACCCTTGGGGAAAAAAATCCTAACCTTCTAATGTACGACAGAGACCAAAAAAATGAAAAGAAGAAGGAAAAAAAGAAAAAGAAAAAAGAGCTTCTCTCTCTAATATCATAAGAGAGCAATGTCCCAATTGACCCCAAATAACAAGACGCAACAGTTCGGTAGCTTAGTAAACAATGATAAGTGGAGGATGGGGTGGGGAAATGGTGATGGATATGTACATGGACTTGGGATATGGATATGGATGCATGAATGACGCAAAGGGTCAAAATAGTGAGAGTAACCTTCCCCTCTACGTATATTCAGGTAGAGGCGATAAATTGGATGATGGGAAAGTAGATGCAATCCTGGACGGCACAACGGCCGACGGCAGCCCCCGCGGCGGAGGGGGTAGGGCAGCGGCAACAACTACAGGCGGGATCGTGTCCAGCACGGGCGTCTGCGACTTCAAAATCGACGTCGCCTTCACGATGATGTCCACCTCGTTTGACGCCGTGCCGTTGATCTTGACAGCCTGCGCAATAGCATCCTGCGTCTTGTCCGTCAATTCGCTGACAGAGATGTTTTGGATGGCCACGGTTTCTGGTTGAGGGACGGAAGCTCCGCCGTTGGCGACGGTGCGGTCTGCGATAACGGTCTGCGCAGCCTGCAGCACGACATGCTGGGCCGCGACAGCCAGTCGGCGCGAGTCCATGTGTCCCTGGCCCGAAATTGCCTTGTCGTACGCGTGAACGGTCTGTTCTAGGACATGCTTTTGTTTAACGAGATCCTGAAGCTTGCCTTCTTTAGGAGGCGACTGGGAAACAAACTGCGATTCTGCTTCGCTGGTAACGCGCATCGCAACATTTTGCAAAACCCGGATAACGTGTGTAGAATTTTCGGCACGATTCATTCGTGGGTCGGCTCTAACATATTTTGAAAAAACCAAATCAATGATGAGTGGGAATGGAAAAAACTTGGAGGTGGCATACCTTAACGGAATTTGAAAGAGTGCCGAATCACTTGTGCTGCGTTTTGGGGGTGGCGGGTCGGATGCAAAAGAGGGACGGCGGGAACGTGAGTAGTTCACCGAATCAAGAGCAGAGACCGGCGCAATAGATATAGTAAAAGTAGTAGAAACCTGGTCCTCCTTGCCATCAACCATGAACTGAAAACATCAAAACGAAAGCCATGTGCCAAATCAGCGCCTCAAGTCGATCGAGGATAGATAAGAGAGCAAAAAAAAAAGAATGCTTTACCTTGGCGATAGCAGTTATCTGACAATCTACAGCATCAGGAGGAGGTGTACCAGACAACTCTCCGCCTTTCCACGACAGCCAGGACGGTAACGACGGCGAGCTGTAAGTGACCGGCACCTTTTTAAACGAGCATTGCGGGTGCCATATATGCGGCTTCCACGACCAGCGCAATCCACAATACGCAACGTTGGGTGGGTTCCCCGCCAGCTTCCTCTGGAAGGGTCTAAACTCCCACTGCCCTTCTCCAGTTTTCTTCGCTTCCACGTTCCATATATGATTACCTTTGGATTTAGCTTTCTTCCCATCCTCATTGAACCGGAGAATATATTTCTGTCTCCACAGGTAATTTCGGGCCTTTGGAATCACAATCGCGATCAGCAATCAAGACGCCTTTTTAAGCATGCACGCCTTTTTGATAAACCCTCACCTTTTTCATGGGTATTTTATCGGAGCTATACCCGTTAAGCATGAGCTGATGAACGATGATGAGATTACATGGAAGACAAGGAAGATAAAGCGAACACCGACTTCGTCCATGAACGCATTGGTAAACGCCTGTATCCGGAACTTGAAAGGACGAAAGTCTGGCGATTCATCAAGACGCTGCATCTTCTTCGCCATAAGAGTCTGATGGATTTGTTCGCCTTTTGCATCGGTCGCGTCCACTAGCAACGATCATTTAGACCCCTAATACCACGGAGAAAACACCAAAAAAAGAAAAGTATGTACTCACAATTAGAGCACAACTTGTTTAAAAATTCAAAGAAAATCCTATCGACATCGAGGATATATTCCGGAGGCAAGTCCGATGCACCTGATGCAGAGTGTCGATCGCCCGAACCCTAAAAATAAAACAAAAACGCATTACGCACACGTCAGTCATCATCATCGACGTAACACGAATCAACCACAACACATCGAAGAAAAACATATTTTTAGTTCACAAAAAAGAGAGAGAAAGAAGCAAAAAAAAAATCCAACTCAGAAGAAGCAGAGAAGTAGCAGAAGATAGCGCGAATGGAAGGGACGAAGAAGAGAATAGAAAAACTCACATGATGAGGGATTGTTTTCCCAGACGTGCTCTCATCGGAATCCGAATCGTCATCTTCGTCTTCCTCATCGGAGGGGGAATTGTGCGAGTGCGATTGTGCGTGTATCGAAAACGAGGCAGTCTTTCTAGGAGTGGCAGATACACCAGTGGCAGACGAACTCGTGCCAGCATTCTCAGGTCCCATATGCCAATTCGCCTGACCGCCCCCGCGTGTCGAAGAGCTGGCCACTTTCTGTCCATGATACGTCCCAGGGGCTTCAGAATAAGGTTGCTCGGTGAATGAGAAACTATTGTACATGTTCCTGAAGTTTGTTCCACTTATCGAGCCCGAACGCGACATTCTCCCGATCGTAGGTGTGATCGTCGGAGGAGTCCCGCCAGGTTGCGGGTTCGTGAGAGGCTGGCCGACAGGGGCCTGGAGACCAATAGGAGCAAAAGCGCTACTAGAAGAAACCGTTGACAGCCCACCCAAATTGCTGAGAGGTCCAGGGACGGATCCTGCGGACAGCGAATGGTGGTGTCTCGTTGGCACGATGGGTTCCGTCCAGGCATGAAAAGGTGGCGGCGGGACCGCAGGCAACGAGCCATTGGCAGATGTTCCTGAAATAAATGCGGGACTTGCGGCAGGGACAGAAGGTGTTTGTTTGATCGTGCCAAAGGAGTTATTCGCCACAAATGCGGATGGAGGGGTCGGAGGTCGTGACGGTGGCCGTGACTTCGGAACCACTGGCACTACGGGTATTGAATAGGTGGTAGAAGGAGGAAAAGCCAAGCCAGATGCAGACGGAGACGTGGTGGTTTCTTGCATAGATAGAGTGAGTGGTACATCGTCTTGAGGCTCCCGCTTCAGAGATTTTACGGATCGGTGCTCCTCCAATTCAGAGGCACATCGTTTGCGAGATTGATCCGATACGCCGAGATGATTTGACTGCTCAACACCTTTATTATCAGATGGAGGGAAAGGAGGGGGCGCATAATGAGGCATAGATGTTTGTGAAGGGTGTGCAACAGGCACAGGAGGCGGAGGAATCACATACGAATGCGTTTCTGGCGCATTCACATCCATCGTCCTGAGCATTTGCATCACCTGCTCGATGCGATCTTTGAGTTCGCCCACTTTTGTTGTTTGCTCGGGCCCGTTACAGTGCTCGAACGCATCCCCGGCATCGATTGCAGTAATTGCGATACTAAATCACATGTTATTATTTTTCCCGCCAAAAAAACAAGCGAAGATAGACTAAATGAGGGAAAAAAAGAAACAAAAAAGATAAAACTTACTCCTTCAGTAGCTTGCCTATCAGCGTCTGGGGCTGTTGTTGCGAAATGGACTCTTCGAGCGCGCTAGTGGTAGTGCTGCTCCCTGGACTAATAGATGTCGGGTACTCCGTAGCCCCATTATGCAAACTCTGTGGTGACAAAGACGGGAACGAAGACGGCGGCGACAGGGACGTATTCGCCCTACTTCGGCTCGCATGGGCAGTCACCGGCTCCAGTGCAGATTCAAGCGAGGACGTAACCCCTGCGCCATAAGACGAGGACGAGCCGTGCACGGACGGCGAGGGGACCTGGGACTGGGGCGGCGACGCCGAAAGCGTGCGCACGTCCGCAGGAGCCGCATCCGTCGCCACCATCGCAAATGGGTCCGGGACCAAGCCCATATCATAAGGGGTCGTCGCGGATAGCGCATCCAGGGCCGGCTCCATCTGAGCGTTCATAAACACATTCACGGGGGGCATCTGCAGGTCTGATAGCGGGAGATGCATTGCGGGGGTGAAGCCGTTCACGGCAAGCTCTTGGGCCTGTGGGCTTGCGAGGAAGGCGAGATTCTGGTCCTGGGGCGGCAAAAGCATGGGCATGCCCGTCGCGGGGTGGACGCCAAGCTCCGGGTGAGAGGGGGACATAAAGGGTGCCTGGAGGATGTCGTCTGGGGCGAGCTGGGGGATGATGGGGGTGGTGTCCATCTCGCCGATGCTGGAGGCTAGCGTTGGGTCCTGGTCGTAGTGGACGATCATGTCCATACCAGACAGACTAGCAGCCTTGGCGGCTGTAGGAGACCCTAGATATAGGGGAAGAGAGGATTGTTATGAGAGGGTCGTGGTTGTTGGTAGCGTGGACGGAGGGCTCTGTGGTGGTGGTTGTGGACAAGAGCCAGTCAGATTACCGGGACTATGGTGGCAATGTCAAGGGCCAGATTTGCAGATCAAGCTCCGTCAGTTAGCATGTCGTCACATATGTCACACGGTACGATGCATCAAATTCACATCGATGATCCTGCCTTACTGGCACACCTGACTCCCACTTGAATAATATAACTATTACAGAATAATAAAGAAAACACAAACAACGCCGGAATCTCAACCTTGTACATGCTAAATCTTAATTTTCCCTTACACTTCACCTTCCCTTCCCTCCATCCCCGCCAGTCTCATCACCCATTCAGAATCTCCGTCTCGGGCTTCTCGAGCGCTCTCTGTCCCTGCGTCTGTCGCTGCTACCCCACGGATCAGCACGAGAAATCAATACAGGAACGAGGCATACACGACTTACTCGTATCGTGAAGACGGTCGGTCGTACCCTCCACCCCGTTCTCGCTCGCCCCGGTCCCTATAATCGTCTCCCCCGCGCGACGAGCGGTAGTCGCCTCCCCCAGGTCGCGGTGGCCCCGACGGCGGCGCTGCGCCAGATCCCGCAGACGGCGCTGAGCTAGGGGGGTTCATCTTCCTCTTCTCACGCTCTTCCTTAAACTTTCCGAGCATATTTCTCAGCTCATGGTACCCTAGATGCATCTAGATAGGTCGGAGAGAAACATTTCAAATAAAAAAAATGGCAAAGTCGGTTCGCATCAGTCAGAAATGTTAATTGAAACTTTTGAGCTTGCGCGTGGGAAGCGCAGAAGTTTGGGTTTACGCACTTTACCGCCAAAATGATCCGCGAGACGACGGTCAGAGTCGAGAACGGATAGGTAAGCACCGCAGACGTCACAGACGCGTAGCTTTTGGTGGCCTGAAGCGCCAGATGTATCGGTGAGTTGTTGCAACTCGCGCTGCGTGTTTCCTTGAGTCAGAAACACAGTCATCCACGGATATAAGCAGTAGTCGGCTCACCTCCTTGTCGGCCTTTTCACTCTTCAACGCCTCAATAGCCGCCATCTCGCGCATAGATTCGTCAACCTTTCCTTGTTCACCTAAAAAGAGACAAAACCAGACGCGTAAGCATGACTCGCACACACAACACGGAACACCTACCAAGCGACTCAATCTTCTCCGTCCCTCCTTGAATAGCCAACTCAATTTCCGCAATTTCCCTCATCTACAAGCACCCAAAAAAAGAATTAATATCACGCACTGAAACTGAAACACCCGCGCAAAAAAGGTACAGCTCAAAAACACAAAAAAAAATGCAACATACCAAATTAGTAGTTTTCGCGTTCTCCTCGGGCGTCTTCTCGAGCCTACGGTGTGCCGCGCGAATCCTCCGATCACACTCATCAACAAAGGCAAAGATGTTGGCCTCATATTCCATCTGGAACCGATTGAATATAGGGTTGTTAGGGTCTGCCTCCTTCGCAGCGAGGTACTCGGTCTTGAGTCGCTCCGTGTGTGATTTGGGACAGGCTCCCAGGTCCATTTTCTAAGTCGCCGTTTCAACGCATCACCATCACGCATCACGAACGAACAAGGAAGGAAGGAAGGAAGGAAGGAAGGAGGTCAGCAAAAGGCAAAGGCAAAGGCATCAGCACAGATGGAAGAGAGAAGACAAGGGATTATATTGCAGTGCAAAGCGTGAAGAGGAGCCCATGCGCAGTGTGAAATAGAAGGAACCGGAAGAATGAATGAAAAACGAAATGAGCGGATGACCTCTCGAACACCGAACAAAAAGGACAAGGGGTGATGTGGTATTGGTATTGGTATTGTAATGGGCATGGCATGGGAAGGGAAGGGGAAGGGGAAGAAGGGAAGAGGGGGGCAACTCACAGTATTAGTGAACAGCGCATGAGGACACGTCCCACACAAAAAGTTCCTGCACACTTTCTCGTCCGACCAGACCAGATTGGCATTGGCCACACCCATAGCCTCAGGACCCATCATTTGCTAATACCAACAACAACACATACATCCCTCCGCGTCAGCAAAAAAAGCAAAAAAGCAAAGAAAACAACCACAAAAACCACACGTACCTCCAAGAGCTTCCTCTGCATCTCTGCTAACCGACCCATATTGAATGTAATGAACGTCTACAAGCCAAGCGCTCGCTGGTCACTGGTCAGGTCGCCTTTTCTTTTCTTTTCTTTTCTTTCTTGACTTTACAAGAGAGAGAGAGAGGTTCGTTAAATTGGAATGGACGAACGCGAGTCTAGTCACGGTTCAGGTTGGAGGGTCCCTAGTATTTGCGCGTGTTTCCTCCAGAGGGCTCCAGCCTCCCCACGTCCCAATATGGAAGTCACACTCGCCGGCCCGGCGTCCCGGCGATCCCGGCGACTTTGGAAAAAATGGGGTCAATGCACATTGCACTGAATGGTAAACGGAAGGAACGATGTGCAGGACCCTTCACCTGGACCCCACGGGGAGGCCAGTGCAAACGCGAAAACGAGCAGAAGGGCAGAAGATGGCTCTTGCGCTCTTCTGGATCAGCGAAGATCCTTCATCTTTCAAAATCGGGTCTAATATGCCAGATAAACCGAAAACCAGATAACAACTTGGACTCGGAGGAAGATAAGAGCGATGTCATTGTACCGTCACTTCAACGGTGGCAGATTTGTCGTCAGCTATGACGCAGGGATTCACAATTACGAATCCTAACTCTGACTGACTCTGGTTCTTGGTGCACAGTGCACGGTGCATTATGCATCGTAGCATCCAATCTCTAATTTCTAATCCCTACTCTGACCAGGGACGGGGTTGAGCAAGACCAGACCCATGGGAGAAACTCACTACAATTGAACCGCAAAAAAGGGCAAAAGCAAAACCCTAAAACATTCAAAAATTAAAAATTCAAATTAAAAACAAAAATAACATTCTGTCATGACTCCCTCGGTCCCTTCAACCTCACCTCATTTCCTCTCATAGTGATGATATGATGAAGGCGATCAAACTCAAACTCAAACTCAAGTTCTCCGCATTGTCATCAAGTTGAATGTCAAACTTCATTCATTCATTCATTTTACATGGGACATTACTTGCCTTGATGTCATGACCCCCCTAGCAGAGACCTCATGTCCGTTTCAAACTGAATTCAATTAAAATAAAAGGATGTTCAGGGAAAGGGCAAGGGCAAGGGTCCAATGGGACGATGGGACGAAGCACGCTCTTTGTCAAGCATCGCGGCAGCAGCACAGCAGGAATATACAAATTCTACTCTACCTACAATTTGAACAACAGACAGTAGTACATTACCAACATAGAAGAATGATAATATCACTCCGGACTCTATACCACTACCAGCAAACCTCATGTCCTCCCCGATTCACGACTGAGGACTCGGACTCACAACTCACAACTCACAACAACTATAACCGTAAATAGCAAACGACATACCTGTACCTGTAACACTTCTAAGCTACTCTTAACCGACAATGAAACCAAACCAAACCTTAACTAAAAGAAAACTAAAAGAAAACTAAAAGAAAAACATGTCCATGTCACCGAAATGTCCCAAAAAAACCTGAGGCTGCAATATAATTGCACACCCGAGTCTAAAATGAACCGTATGAACATGAACATGAACAAATGAACAAATCAGCACATCATCTTCAATGACTCGGAATTAATACTATTTTAATTTAATAGATAAAGAGTGATATACAACACGGCTATGTACAGTACCTGTACTACAGTGCGGCTGCGAACAATATAAATGAAAGAAAACGCATGTATTATGTATCATTTATGAAATGATTATGATTATGATTATACAACAAGGGAGAAAAGTAGAATTTGAACTAAAATTCAATTGAACTGTCTTGTAATGATACCAAGAATATACTAGTGTTGCCGCCAGAGTGCAGTGCAGTGACAGTGAAGCCATTTTTGGGCGACTGTGACACGCTTCACAGTGATCACAGTCCCTGTGAAGTGCTGTGAAGTGTTTGTGATGTCATTCACCGTCTCGACCTCATAAAATGGTCGACGAAAGGTTGACGCTTTGCAAGTCATTTTGTCTATATATATTTGCTCAGTCAGTGTACTAATAGTCCAAGGCACTTCAATGTAGCAATTTTTTTGACTTTTCGCAACAAATCCAGCGAAAACCAAGCAGAAATGTGTGTCGACGACAAGATGAAAGGGACCTGGACCACGTGCACTGTTGAATATTTTATTGCAATCTTATCTAGATAGATAAAGGTCATGTGCAATAAATATCCTCCAAATATAGTAAGTATCCCGAACATTCTCATGTATTCGACAAAAATGCATGTAATACTTCCATATTTAGTCTAGATTATCCAACACTGCAATTTACGGCACACTTTGCAGAGCACTTCACTGCGACTTTGTTGCGCTGTGAAGTGTGTCGGAGAATGAAAAAACAGAGTGCAGTCACAGTCACTGCAGAGTGACTGCGCTCTGGCGGCAACACTAGAATATACGAGTGAAGTAAAATAAAATAAATGATAACGACGACGACGATAACGATTATGAAAATGAACAAAAAAACTATACGACACCATAAAAAAAAGATAACACCACAGATGCAAAAAACAAAAAACAGTATGTACATTGAAATTAAAATATTAGCTTTTAAAAACACCACCACCTGAATTAAAAACCACACTCCAAAAACAAAAAAACAAGACTATAGTACTAACATAGACAGACAACACGAAAAAATATAATGCAATGATACGTTTCACGGAACTATTAATATATACAGATGATAAAAGTGCGAAAGCAAAAGCGAAAGCAGAATGAATGAATGAATGAATGAATGGACGGATAGGTGGATGGATGCAGGCGAAGCAAAGCGACAGAACAAACTTGATTTTTTTCAAACAAGCGAAATAACAAGGCAAAAAGCCCATGACAGTATAAAGACTGCACGAAGACGAAGACGACCGCGCCCGAGGCAAGAAAGGATTGGAAAAGACGAAGGACGAAGGACTGGAAAGATCAAAAGGGCAAAAGGACCCACAGCAACAAACACAAACACAAACGCAGATGCAAACGCAGATGCAGATGCAGATGCAAACAAAACACCAGCCCGCGCCCAGATCCGAACCCAAATCAATCAACTGCAACCGCAAGCTCTCAAACTCTCAAACCCAGACCCAGGTCGAAATCGCGGCAACCGACGAAAAACGCAAAGGGTTCCGCGTCCGCGTCCAAGTCCAAGTCCGCAAGCTCAATCTTCAAGGTTGGCGATACAAAGTACTTCCCACAACCACAACGTAGGCAGACTTGCTTGCCATGACCACCCTGGCACCCAAATTCCAAGCCTCATCCTCAGGCCTTAATAAACATCGCGTCCCTGCGCACCATGAGTATGAATATGACCCGGACCCGGCTGCGCACCACCTCGCCCTCTCCCCCTTCCCCCGCCCCTCCCTCTACCTCTATAATACCCCTTCCCCCGTGCTTGTCCCTGTGCTTGTCCATGTCCATGTACCGGCTCCTGCACTCGCTCCTGCGCAGCGTACTGTGTCTGGTTTTGTGTCTGGTTATGCTGGTACCCCCTCTGCCTTTGCGTCTGTCCTTCTCTCTGGTTCTGATTCTGAGAATTATTCTGATTCTGATTCTGGTAATCCCTGCTTTGCCTCTGATTCGAACCTCGATTCTGGTTCTGCTGCTGCTGCTGCTGCTGCCGATACCCCCTCTGCCCACCCGACGCCAACGCCGCCGCCGCCGTCGTCGTCGAAGACGTACCCGTAGGCGACAAAGGCACCGCACTCTTCTGATTCTTGCCTTTATATTTGTTCTGGTTCTGGTTTTGGTTTTGGTTCTGCCGCGCCTGCGCCTGCGTATCCACTTTCGCCGGCCTCTTCTCATGCTTTTGCTGCTGCTGCTGTTGTTGATGATGCTGTTGTTGTTGGTGGTGCTTATTCGCCTTTCCCTTTCCTTGGGCAAACAACGGCACTGAACCAGGCATCGGTATTGGCACACTCTCCTCCTCCTCCTGCTCTTCCTGTTCCTGTTCCTCGTCCTCTCCAGCACCACCCGAATACTTCTCCAAAAGCTTCACAATATCACCCCACTTCTCCTTCTCCCCCTCCTTCATATCCTTATCCTTGTCCTTACTCTCATACCCATTCTCACCCCCAGCACGCACACACAAATCCACATACATCCGCCTCACCTCCTCCCTCTCAGGCCTGAACGGCCCCATCTTCTCCAGAACGAGCCACACGAGCTCCGGCTCGCCTGATCCAATCGCAAGAGTTAACAACGTATCCTTGCTTTGCTCCTCCCTTCCATTCCCATTCCCATCCCCCTCCCCATTCCCATCCCCCTCCCTCTCCTGCTCTCCCTCTTCTTCTTTATCCTCTTCCTCCTCCTCCTCCTCCTCCTCCTCCTCCTCCTCATCCACCGCAGAACCAAGCACATAAACCCCCCTCGAATCCCGCTCACCGACAGGATACGCCTCCTCCACAAAATACAGCGCTACATCCACGCGCCCACACCGCAGCGCGGCATGGAACGGCGTGTGTCCGCACGTGTCGCGTTCTTCGGGGTCTGCACCTGTTTTTTTTGTTGGGTTTCGTGTGTGTGTTTAGGTCGGGTTGGGTTGGGTAAATCCGATAAGTTGGGATGGGTTGGATTGGGATGGGTTGGATCGAGTTGGATTGGATTGGGATGGGTAAATTGGGTAAGTTGGGCAAGTTAGTTAGTTAGTTATCTAATCACGCGAAATCGAGGAGGAGGAAAAAAGAACGTACTATGCGCATCTAACCACCTAACCAACTCCAAATCGCCACGTTTCGCAGCGATATGGAGAAGCGTCTCTTTCTCATCCACATCCTCCTTCTCCTTCGCTCCATTGGCATTCTCCTTCTTCTCTCCATCCCCATTCGCATCCCCACCCGCACTCGCACTCGCATCCCCATCCACATTCACTCGCGCGTTAGCACGCACACGACGGTCCAAAAACTCGCCCCCACACACATCCACACCATCCTCCCACACCCCGCGTTTCACCTCTTCAACCGCCGCATCCCTTCCACTAGTGGGTACGTTCCCGCCCTTGCTTTTGCTTTTTCCATTTCCTTTTGCGTCCTTCTTCTTCCCTCCTCCTCCCGCACCTGCATTCCCCTTCCCACTATCTTTTCCCATCACATTCCCCTTCGCATCCCCACCACCCCCTCCCCCACCCGCCTCCGCCCCCCCACACATCCTCGCACACTCAAAAACCCAACTCCTCACACCCTGCTTCCTCTCCCTCTCCACCCTCGCCCTCTCCTCCTCCACCGCGCGCCGCTCCGCGTCCGCGTGTGCCCGTTGCGTTTTTTTGGATTCGGATTTGGATTTGGCTTTTTGGCGGGTTTGGGAGGCGAGGTGTGCTGTGTAGATGGGTGTGTTGGGGGAGGAGGGGTGGGTGGGGAGAGGGGGTGGGGAAAGAGAGGTAGGTTAGATTTTTGTTTGAAAAAAAAATAAAACGAAAGAGAGATAAAGAGGGTGGGAGATAAAACCAAACTCCACCCCGAACGAAAGACGAAAAAAGAACGGAGAAACTCGCAAGCAAGCGCAACTGCAACTGCAACTGCAACTGCAACTGTAGGCACAAGTGCAAAACACGACCACGAAACAAAAAATCCCCCAAGTCAACTCTAAAAATAGCATTATGATATCACCGAGTCACCAACCCACAAAACCTCCGTCCAAGGCTTAGCGCTAAGCTTAAGCGCCCAAGCGCCAAAAATCCAACCCAAAAAAAAATCACAAAAAACCCTCCCAAAAAAAACCAAAACCCAACCAAAAACACAAACCCCCCCCCCTCCCAAAAAACCCCCCAAAAAATCCCCAAAAAATCCCAACCAAAAACACAAAAACCCAGAAAAAAACCTAAAACCCACCTTCCTCCCTCCCCCGCACCCTCCTCTCCCTCCGCACCTGATCCTCCCACCGTCTCCTCTCTTCAGCTGCTTCCTGTTCTGCGCGTGTGCGTTTAAGGTGTGCTTCGTAGGATTGTTGTTCGGCTTTGGATTGTTTTTGGGCTTTTGTTTGATTTTGGTTGGGGTTGGGGTTTTGGGTGGGGGGTTTGGTGTCTGTTTGAGTGTATGTATCAGGGTATTAGTTGTTGACCATATAAAACCAAAACCAAAAAGAATGAAAGAAGAAAAAAGAATGGTGATAATGATAATGATAATAATAATGGATACTTACGATTACGATGTGGATTTCCCTTCGGGTTTCCCCTCCCCCTCGGTGGCATCCCACCACCACCACCACCACCACCACCGCCCCCGCTGCCGCCGGAGCGCCATCCGGAATGGTACATCTTCCCAGCCATAATCCGTTCAAATATGTGCCTGTATAAAAAATGTTAGATGATGATGGTTCCATGTTAAGATATTGATACCCATGTTAAGATATTGATACGTAAAGAAATGAAAGGAAAGGAAAGGAAAGGAAAGGAAAGGAAAGGAAGCAAGGAAGGAAGGAAGCCGTTGGCGTGTGCATACACATACACGCACAACCGCTCACACGACCATCAGACATCAGACGTGATGGGCGCTTATCCACTTTCCCATCCGCATCCGCATCCCCATTCGAAATGGCAGCACCAAACACCAAACATAAACCAAACATAAACCAAACACAGACACCGACCAAACCGCAAAACCGCAAAACTGCAAAACCACCGACCAAAATGCCAAACCGCGAAACGGCAGACAAAAAACCACAAACCAAACCCCCCCCCCCCCCAAAAAAAAAAAAAAAAAAAAAGCGCAAAACCACAAACCCACAAACCCACAAACCACAAAAAAAAACCAAAGAAAAAACCAAGCCATAGAAAAAGAAAACAAAAAAAAAGAAAAACAACGAAAAGCAAAGAAAACCCAAAGACAAAAAAACGAAAAGAAAAAGAGAGCAAAAAAACTCACATATAAAACGCCAAATCCTCGTCGTCCTCGTCCTCGTCCTCTTCAAAGTACCTCTCTTTTCCCTTCCCCTTTCCCTTTCCCTTTGCATTTCCCTTTGCATTTCCATTTCCATTTCCCTTTGCACTTCCATTTGCATTTCCCTTTGCATATCCCCCACTTCCATTTCCACTTCCACGCCCCTCCCTTTCCCCCTCCTCATAATCCTCCCCCTCCCCCTCATCCTCCTCATCATCATCCTCATAATCCTCTTCATCCTCGTCATATTCAAACTCGTCACCATAAAACCCATAAAAATCCTCATCATCATCATCACCGTAGCTGTAGCCATAAAACTCATATGCAAACGCCTCGTCAGCTGACATTTCGGAGCAGTGTTCGCATTTATGCTCTCGTCCATGTCCCCCATGCGCGTGTCCGGGTCCTCCAGCGAAGGGCGCGAACCCGAACCCGGACCCGAACCCGCTGAAAAATGGGTGTGGAAATGAAGAGGTGAACTGCGAAAAGGAAGAGGAAGAGAACTGGGACGAAGAGAACTGGGACGAAGAGAACTGGGAGAACTGGGAAAAGGAGGAAGCAGAGGAGGACCGCTCGACATGCTCGACGAGAACGCGGTACGCCTCGCCTACGCGCTGGAATGCGGCTGTTGCGTCTGGGTTGTCGGGGTTTTTGTCTGGGTGTGTGCGGAGGGACATCTTTGTGTTTATGTGTTTATGTTTTTTTGTGTGCGAGGGGGGAGGGGGTGTAAGGGTGTGAGGGGAGAGGGGTGTTAGTGCTAGTTGAAAGAGGGAAGAAGGGAAGAGGAACAGACCTGTTTATACGCCGTTTTGACGACTTCAGCTTCGAGCGATGTGCCTTTCTGTTAGAATTAGAAAAAAGGTGAGAAACAGACAGCGAATGGTAATAAGCAACGAGTTGAACAAAGGTGACACGGACCTCGAGGCCGAGGATGGACAGTGCGTCGTCGAGATTTAACGAGTTGGGCGTACGCCTCATCGTGTGTGGTTTGAGAGTGTCACAGAAAGGAGAAAGAAGCAGAAAAAAGAGGAGGAAGAAAAGAAGTTCAAAGACGCGTTTTTAATTACCTAATTTGAGTGGCGGAAACGCGCGACTCGTGATGTCGAATTGTCGAGATGTTTCTTTTCAAATCTACAAGCCAAATTTTGTGTGTTTTTATATTTTGACAGAGACTTTATGCAGCACCCCGAACATGTCCCGGCGGCTGCACAAGTAGCGCTGCCCTTGCCGGCGGAATCCTCCTCATTTATCCAGTCGTTTCTCAATGACAAGTGCGTTTTTGCCCAGTGCGCGTGTACTCCCGCTGAGCTCTCATCAAGTGCAGTCCCTACTTCCAAGCCGGCTTTGGCCTCATGGTACGCCTCTTCCCAGCTCTCTATCACAATATCTAACAGACACAGGGCCTGGGCGTCGGCCTCTCGATCCTACGCAAATCGCTGGTGGTAGGCTCAGCAGCGCTCCAACGGCGGATGCTCGTGACACTAGAACTAAACAACAAAGACAAATCCTACGAGTGGCTCCTCGCCTGGCTCGCCCACCACCCACCTTCACCCTCCCTAAACCCGCTCACCCGCCGGCTCACATCCACGCTCACCCGCTCACACAACCTCTCCGTCGAAACCAGCCTCCAAACGCACCCCAACGGCTCCTCCTCCGCCGCATTCCGCCTCGTCGCCGGTCCGGGCACACACTACATCCACTACGCCGGGCACTGGATGCGTCTCTCCCGCGAACGCGACGCGCGCGCGCAGGCGCTCATGTCCGGCCAGCCCTGGGAGACACTCACACTCACCGCGCTCTCCCCCGCGCGCGCCGTCTTCCCTCTTCTCCTCGCTGACGCGCGCGATGCGGCGATGAAGGGCCAGGAGGGGCGGTTGGTGGTGCATACTGCCTGGGGCACCGAGTGGCGCCCGTTTGGCCTGCCGCGCGCGAAGCGCCCTTTAAAGAGCGTTGTCCTCGCGCCGGGCGTCGCAGAGGGGATCGAGAGAGACCTGCGCACTTTTCTGAGTCGTCGAGAGTGGTACGCAGACCGCGGTACGCCTTCCCCTCCCCTCCTCCCTTGAAAACTAACCCACACACACACAGGCATCCCCTACCGCCGCGGCTACCTCCTCCACGGCCCCCCAGGCTCCGGCAAAACCTCCTTCATCCAATCCCTCGCCGGCGAACTAAGCTACGACATCTGCGTCCTCAACCTCTCCGAGCGCGGCCTCACCGACGACAAACTCTTCCACCTCCTCGCCAACGCCCCCGAGCGCAGCTTCGTCCTCATCGAGGACGTCGACGCCGCGTTCAACCGCCGCGCCCAGACGACTGAAGACGGGTGCGTCCTTCTTTCTTTTCTCCCCCTCACTCCCCCTCACTCACTAACCCCTTCCCTGACACAGCTACCAATCATCAATAACATTCTCCGGCCTCCTCAACGCACTCGACGGCGTCGCCTCGTCCGCATCCGCCCGCCTCGTCTTCATGACCACCAACCACTTTGCCCGGCTCGACCCCGCGCTCGTCAGACCCGGCCGCGTGGATATGGGCGTGCTCATCGACGACGCGGTGCCGGCGCAGGCGTGTGTGCTTTTCGAGCGGTTTTATGGTGCTGGTGCTGGTTCTGGTTCTACGTCCTCAGCGACAACGTCCCCGTCGACGCCATCAACGGAATCACCCCCACCCACATCCCCGGACCTCGACCTCGACATCGCATCCCTCTCCAAATCCCTCGCACACACAATCCAATCCGAGATGGACGCAGGCCGGCGCGTGAGCATGGCTGCTCTCCAGGGCTTTTTTATCTTGCATGCTGAGGATCCGCGGGGGGCGGTTGAGGGGGTGGGGGGGTTGTTTAGGTGAGGGTGCGCGTGTGGGGGGGTTGTTTAGATGAGGGGAGGGGAGGGGGTTGGGTTGGGTATTGGGGATTGAGGGATGGGGAGGAGAAGGAGGGGGAGGGCGAGGGGAAAAGTACACATACACACATACTCACATACTCACATACTCATATAACACATACATACCTCTTCGCACTATCAACATCCACTCATCCTTCTCACCACTCAACCGCTCAACCAAAAAAGAAACATGGAAAAAAGAAATATGAAAAAAAAAAAAAAAAAAAGAGTTTGTATGTCTCTATGTCTCTGACTCTCTATGCACATGTGTTACCTTCGCCGTTCCATTGACTTTACCATCGACCACGACCACGACCACGCTCATCCTCATCCTCATCCTCATCCTCCTATACCAGAAAAATAAGAATGAAGGCGCTGATATTAATTCTTGAAGCTTGAGACATACACTGCGACACTGCGATATTGCGATACTGCGATACTGCGATACTGCGATACTGTGACACCGCGATACTGCGATACTGCGACACTGCGACAATGTATAAACCCCAACTCGCGACGCCCGACGCGATCTCATATCTCATACTCAGAAAAACGACTTGCGCTTCCTTCCTGTGAACTTTGAATCGTGCGGGACGCCCTCTTTGCCTCTTCTCCTATACAACTATTCACCCGTCCGAAAAAAAAGGAGGGAGGGATAAAAAGTAAATGATCAGTCAGTCAGAGACACCATTAGGAAAAAAAAGCCAAAAAAAGCCAAAAACAAAAAAAAAAAAAACAAAACAAAAAAACAAACGAAGAAACGAGAAAAAGAAACGAAAAATCCAAGAAAACAAGCACCCACCTCTTTCTTCTTCAAAATCCAATCACGATCTTTAACCGCCTTCCTCTTCCCTCCTTTCGCCTTTGCACGTTCCCTCTCACGTCTCCTCTCAAACCTCACCCGCGCACTCTCCTCCTCCTCTCCCTCCAAGCCCTTCGGCAGCTCCTCCTCCCCTTTCCCCCCTCCCTGCCCACTCCCACTCCCCCCACCCCCACCACCCCCAACAAACAAACACAAAAACACCTTCCTCGCCCTCCTCGAATTCGGATAATCAACCACCACCCCGCCCCCAAACCCCGCCTTCCGCGCCACCCCCGCAATCATCTGCACCTGCTCATCACTGCTCGGGTAAAATTGCAATACCGCGCGGGAGGGCGAGCGGAGGGATGAGTGGAGAGTTGTGAAGAAGCGCTGGAGGCGGTGCGGGGGTGAGGAGGTTGGGTGGGATGTTTCGGCGTTGAGGAGCCATTGGATTACGGATATGCTGTGTGTGTGTGTGTGTGAAGAGGGAAAGAGGGGGGAGGGAGGGGTTGGTTGGTTTTGGTTTTGGTTTTGGTTTTGGTTTTTTAGAGTGAGTGCGAGGGAGGACGAACCTGATTGCACCGTCGAAGCTACCAGGTCTGAACCCGAATCCTTGTCCTATATCTTGCAGGAACAGATCACCTTCGACTTCTCGCTCAAGCGCCACCTCTTTTCGTTCCAAATCAAAATAAAAAAGATAAAAAAATATATATATCAGTATCAGATCCGTCAGAGATGGAAAGAATCGAAAAACAAGTAAGCAAAAAAAAGGAAAGGAAAGAATGAAAGAAAGAAAGAGAGAAAAGATTGGCAAGATCTCGAACTCGAGCGTCAAAAATAAAAATTATACACTCCATCTTGCTTCTTGCATCCTCCAAAAAACCCTCCAAAAAAACCCTCCAAAAAACCCTCCAAAAAACCCCTCCAAAACACCCTCCAAAAAACCCACAAAACAAAACACCCCTCCAAAAAAACCTCCAAAAACCCTCCAAAACACCCCTCCAAAAAACCCCCAAAAAACCCCCCCAAAAAACCTCCAAAAACCACCAAAAACCACCACAAAAAAACCACAAAAAAATCAAAACCCACAAAAAAAACTCACCCAACATACTAGGCGCAACATCGACCCCCGCCCACAAATACCCCTCCTCATCCAAAATCTCGCCCGAAAGGCCCGAGCCACATCCAATGTCTAATAAGAACGCGGGTTGGCCGGGCGGGAGGTTGAGGAGTTCGAGGGCGCGGTATGTCATGTCTGCTTGGATTTGTTGGTTGCGGGTGCTGTGAGGAAGAGTGGATGAGTGGATGGAAGGACGGTGTTTTGCATCGAGTAGATAGATAGATAGATAGATGGGTGGATCGAGGATCGAGAGTGAGATAGAAAGATCACTCTATCTTCTTCATCCTATCCTCACTCCTCACGGCGCGATATAACACATAACACACCACACCATACCCATCCCATCCCAAAAACAACATCAAAGCCCACATCCACATCCACGTACAAAACTCGCCTCAGCTTCAGCCATAGCCTCAGACCCAACCCATCCACCCCAACCCAACCCACCCAAAAAAAAAAGTAGGGAACCAAAAAACCAAAAAAAACACACAAAGAAAATACGAAATAGAAAAACGTACTTGGAAGTATACTTCTTCGCTTCCGCATCGCCGTAATACTACACCACGAACACGAGCCACGAGGACGAGGACGAGGACGAGGACGATCGCCGCACACACGAGCAGGGCCAGAACGGAAGATAGCGAATGCAGAGTGAAGAGTGCAGAGTGCAGAGTGAGCGGCAGAGGTTGAGGGTCATGGTGGCCGGTAAAGGAGAGAGAAAGCGACATGAAGATGAGGATGTGGACGAGGACGAGGATATGGTATGGTATGGCAAAGACAAGTGCAAGGTAAGAACAGGCAGGGCAAAGACAAATACAATAGTTGGTAACATCACAAGGGCAAAAAAAACAGGACACGCACGATTTCTGGGGGCGCCTGTAGTTCCGGTCGTGACATCGTTATCGTTAACGTTTACCCTTTCTTTTCTATCCTTTCCCAAGTGTCCCGTCCGTTCAAATATCCAAGTACAACTCGTACTGTCTTTTCTTTTTCGCGTGATCAATGAAAAATCGAAGTGTGTGAGTGTGTGAGGGGAGGGTGTAGTCTGCAGATGTGTACAATCGAAACCGAGATTCGAGTACAGAGACTTTTTACTAAATTTTAGTTGGTGGTGGTGGTGTGTCCTGAAGCTCGCGCTCAGGTCTAAAATCCAAAAAGAGAATGAGATGGAGAGATGAAGAGATGAAGGTGGTAAGCAGGTGGTATGGATGGGCGGAGGGGATGGAGGCAGGAAGAGAAGAGAAAAGTAATTTGGTGTCTAATTTAGGCAGCAGCAGCAGCAGGTCCAGGTCGATCACTTGGAACTGAGTTTGATCGCAAGTCAACTCCTTCATTCACTTCATCCAAGAAAATCATAAAGGCGAAAAAACGAACAGCCATGAAGTATATGTAGTGTTATTCATTTTTAATCAAATACAATTGCACGAGGTGTTGTATGTGTGTGTGGGTGTGGTTGAAGGGTGTGTGCAAAATGCAAAAAAACAAAAACATATAGTAAAACATAAAAAAAAAGGAACAGCATCTGAACTCGTCTGAACTGGAAGGAAATTATATTATTTAGTACAAAAAAAAAATGCCAACGATCCAAATTCCACTCGATCCCCAAACTCAAAACACCAAACACCAAACTCCAAACAGCAAACTCCAGTATAATCCCCAGCTAATCGTCGCCGACAGGCACCTCCTCTTCGAGGTATTTTACCAATTTGACGCGGATCTCCGTCGCCTCGTCGCCGCGCAACACGTCCGAGATGAACTCTGCCTGCACCTGCAGCTGGACCTACACTCACACATACACACATAAGCACACAGTAACTCACACACACCACAACACCAGGAAAAGAGAAAGAAAGACAAAAAAAAAACAACAAACCACTCACCATCTCCAACGCCCCTCGCAACACACCACACAGCACATTGCTATACCACAACCCACCCTCGAGCGCCTCCTCGGGCAGCTCAACAAACTCCGCCAGCGGGTTCTCGTCCAGCGTAAGCGTAAAATACGTCCCGGGCGCCGCCTGCGCGATTGGCGTCGGCGCGTTGCTCGTACTTGTCGGCCGACTAGGGGACGACGGCGGCGGGGGCGCGCTATGCGTCACACCCGGGCTGATGTTGAGGAACGATTTGAAGCCCACCTAAAGACACACACCCACACACATATATATCAGCGTCGAACTACGGAAACGCGGATTTCGGATTGCGGATTGCGATCTGACCTTCGCTATCACCTCCCCGACCTCCTTAAAGTCCGCACAACGGCCCATATTCGACTTGGCCAAAAAGTCCTCGATGAGCCGTGTACCGATATTATACCCCATCTTCTCCAGCTGCTTGTTCACCTCTTCATAGTCCTCGTAGTCCTGGATAAGCTGCACGACGAGCGCGCCGTACGTCAGCGCGAAGAGCTCGGCGTTCTACAGTCCATAGATACGAAAATGGGAGATGAATGGGAGATGGGAGATGGGAGATGGATGCCATGGATGGATTTGGGGAGGGGAAGGGGTTGATTGGTCAGTGGTTTGCGCTTGGATAGAGGGGTGCGCACGATTTTCTCCGAGCGGCCTTTCCAGAGCTCTTCTCCGATGGTTTTGTACTGCTTCGTCGCCATTGAGCTTCGCGTATTGGGGTTGGGATTGTGTTGTGGTTTGCGATCAAGTTGCAAAGATGCAGTACTGGTAGAACGCGTGATGTCACGGCCCTGATTCACATTTTGCCCGAGGCGGCAGTTCTCTCTGCGAATTTTACAAACGATATACAGAGTCTTTTTGAGAGAGAGAAAAGTATTAAGAGGGAATGCAGCGAGTCTATGCATTCCTGTAGTATAGCAATAGCACACAACAGCGAAGCACCATCTACCCAAAAACCACCACCACCACCTCCTCCTCCTCCTCCACCAACTAATACCTGTCGAGCCTATTGAGCTTCTTCGCCGTCTTCGCATTATTCTGCGTATTCTGTCCCCTAACCGGCAAATGCATCGCATGCCTCCTACCCACATAACTCCCAATCATCCTCTGATGCCCAATATTCTCCCTAATCTCCCTCCTCAACTCCGACTCGATCCTCAAATTCCTCAACGGGTCCGAGCTAGCCTTGGCCTCTTTCGCCTTATGCAGCTCCATGAACCGCGCCTGGAGCTCCTGCGTCGACACACTCGTGGGTGAGGGGGGCACATAGTCCGCGCGCGCGAGCGGGTAGCGCGGGAGTGCCGGGGCGGTGCTAGGTGAGGACAGGAACGACGCGAGGGATGTCACTTGGAACGGCGAGAGGTCGCGCACGCGGCATCGGTCGTGGACTTGCAGTCGTGCGCAGATGCGGTGCGCGGTATGGTGCCCGACGCCGAATATCTTCGTCAGGGCGAACTAGGTTCGGGTGTGCATTTGCGTCAGAAAAAAACGGCCACTTTTTTGCTGGGGGAGAGAGGGTGTGGTGCGGGACGACTTACCCTGGCGACCTGGTTATCTGGAAGGTTGATGCCTAGGATATGCACCATTGCGCTCGCTCGACGCCGGACAACGTTGACGGGGTTGTTAAATTATTTCAAGGAAGGCCAGGATCACGGGTGTGGAAAGGGTCAAGAATTAAACCTCCGACAAAACTCAGCTCGCACCTGCCGGCACCGGGCATGAGGGCACAGCAACTTTGTTTCCATCTCCATCTCCATCTCCATCCACACCCCCAACCCACATCCCAAATCCCAACCCACCTCCAGGTCTAGTACCCACCATGTCCACAAACAAACCCGACAACTGGCGCGAAGAAGCCTTCGCCAAACAGCGCATGCAAATGCGCGAGGAATACGAGCGGCAAAAGCAGTCGCTCATAAACGAGACCGAAAAGGCTCGTCCCTCCGCCAACCGCTTCGTCGGGCAGAACGACTCGATGGAGGATACACTCAAGAACAGCACCGTCGGCCTCGTCAAGCTCGAGGATTTTCAGCAGATGCGCAAGGAGCTTGAAGAGGCCAAGGCGCGCGAGGCGGCCAAATCGAATGACCTCAAGTATGTTTTCCCCGTTATACTTTATCCCCTTCCCCTTTCCCTTCCTCCCTCCCCTCCCTTTTATACCTCTATGTGAAGAAAGGATGGATGGCTTATAGGATGTGGAGGATCTGTTTAGAGATGAAGCAAAGAAAGCGAAGAAGCGCAAGAAAACCGCCAAGTCAAAGTTATCTTTCGCCATGGACGACGAGGAGGGCGAGGACGTGTCCGGCGAGCCCAAGG
Organism: Psilocybe cubensis; assembly: GCF_017499595.1. Taxonomy (NCBI): domain Eukaryota; kingdom Fungi; phylum Basidiomycota; class Agaricomycetes; order Agaricales; family Agrocybaceae; genus Psilocybe; species Psilocybe cubensis. The sequence goes on along the minus strand of NC_063001.1, from coordinate 1,185,739 downwards.
CGAACAGCGACGAAGCCCAGGACGACACCGCCGACCAACCCGCCCCTAAACGCAGCAGACTGAAAAAGAACCCAAACGTCGACACATCCTTCCTCCCAGACCGCGAACGCGAAGAAGCCGAGCGCAAAGAACGCGAGCGGCTGCGTCTCGAATGGCTCGCGAAGCAGGACGCAATGAAGAAAGAGGATATCGAGATTGTGTACTCATACTGGGACGGAAGCGGGCATAGGAAGAGTGTCCAGGTGCGTTTTTTTTTTTTTTTTTTTTTTGATGATGCTGTTGTTGCGTCTTCTATGGGTAGTCTAAATTGAAATTGTCAACAGTGCAAGAAGGGCGACGATATCGCAACCTTCCTCGAGAAATGCCGCGCCCAATTCCCAGAACTTCGTGGCGTAAGCGTCGACAATCTTATGTATGTAAAGGTAAGCTCTAACTCTCTCACATCCCCAATACTATATCTAAAAAACCGCAGGAGGACCTAATCATACCACACGTTCGTAACATCCCACAACCCAATCATGTATCACACACATTCTAACCTCCCATCCTCTTCAGCACTACACATTCTACGACTTCATCGTCAACAAAGCCCGTGGCAAATCAGGTCCTTTATTCAACTTTGACGTCCACGACGACGTGCGTCTACTGGCTGACGCGACAAAGGAAAAGGACGAATCGCACGCCGGCAAGGTCGTCGAGCGAAGCTATTACCAAAGGAATAAACATATTTTCCCTGCGTCGCGCTGGGAGGTGAGTTAATCACCCTTGCCTACATACCTCTTTGTCTAATACTTTAACCAGGTATTCGATCCGGAGAAAAACTACGGAAAGTACACGATAGCATAGACATTGTATCTATTATAGATAATGTGATTACCCTGTAATGAAAAGAGTTTCTCTGAACATAAGAGTTGTGAAAATCCAGTGATGTATATGGTTGTAAAGTTAGCTTTTGTAAAAATTCTGCGCAACGGAAATAAATGCAAAAAGATGGGGGCACCGCGGATCGAACGCGGGACCTTTAGAACTTCAGTCTACTGCTCTCCCAACTGAGCTATGCCCCCGGATGGAAGTGTTTAATATTCACAGGTCTCATGCAACGCTTTATCGTCCCAGTTTGTGTTCCCTTTACCGCTCCTCTCTGGTATCCGGGTCACCCTATCACGGTTCGCATCTACATCCGCAACCACCATGTCTGGCGCAGGAGCCCGCGAGAATGTGTTCGCCACGCGCATGGCCCTCACCAACACCAAGCTGCGGCTGAAAGGGGCGCAGACCGGACACTCCCTACTCGCGAAGAAGCGGGACGCACTGACGACTCGATTCCGCACCATCCTGAAGAAGGTCGATGAGGTACGTATACGTGCAACATTGACTACATTCCATCCTTCCATCCATCCTTTTTTATTTTCCTTTTTGTCTACCTGCCTCACCCCCCGTTCGCGCGTTCTGTTGAGTTTTGTAGCTGATGAGTTCAGCATTAGGCGAAGAGGAAGATGGGCAAGGTGATGCAAGTGGCCTCGTTCTCGATGGCGGAGGTGACATATGCGACGGGCGACATCGCCTATCTCGTCCAAGAACAAGCCAAACAAGCCACATTCCGCGTCAAAGCAAAGCAGGACAACGTATCCGGCGTCATCCTGCCCGCGTTCGAAGTGGAACGTGTTTCCGGCTCAGGTGCGCTCTTTAACCATTTTATTTTAGCCTTACTATTATCAGTCATATTTTTTCTAATACACCGACGTCACTTTTTTTTGTGTGTGTAGATTTCAATCTTACTGGGTTGGGGAGAGGAGGACAGCAGATTATCAAGGCGAAAGAGGTGTATGCGAAGGCGATTGAAACTCTGGTGGAGCTCGCTTCGCTGCAAACTGCTTTCACCATCTTGGATGAAGTCATTCGGGCAACGAATCGTAGGGTCAACGCAATCGAACATGTCATCATGCCTCGACTGGACAATACCATCAAGTATATTATGAGCGAGTTGGATGAAATGGACAGAGAGGAATTCTTTAGGTGCGATTCTATCAAGTCTCTCGCTGACGAGAAGATTAACAAAATTTGATCCAGACTGAAAAAGGTCCAAGGGAAGAAGAAACGAGATGCAGCTACCCGAGAAACCATCAGGGAAACAGAAGCCTTGGACCAGAAAAACAATGGCCAGACACCGGCAGCGGTAGAGCCTTCGGTAGGAGTTGATGATGAAGAGAGCACAGATTTGCTGAGCGGGAAAGACGCTGATGTTATCTTCTAACTCAAATCATCACTTTTTCGGACGTTCTCAAACGCAATGGATTTGGTAGTCTCTTATGGTACAACATGTTCCCCCCGCTTCCGCAGTTCCTAATGTCACATAATGAAATTAATGGCTTACAGCATATGGGAGTGGAAAGCATGGACATGTAGCATTGCAGAAAATGTAGGCATATGCACAAGTTGTCATTTTATGATATGAAGACAGCGTCACCCAACGAACAAAAAAATGAATCGATTTACTGAAGATGATATTAGATATACGGATCTTGAATAATGAGAGTATTGCTACGCACCTCGACCATCTCGACGTCAGCAGACGCAGCAGCCTTGCGGTTCTTCCTCTCCAAGATAGCCCGTCTAAACCATAAAGCATATGAGATTTTTGAATCGTGATATTCCCACTATACAAGAACGCACCGGTCATTGTCGAGCTTGATGGTGGTGATGACGACGTTGCTGGGGTGGATTCCAATGGGGGCAGTGGCACCATTTGACTTGTCGCGCTGGACACGGTCGACGTGGATAACCCACTTCTTGCGGTACACCTGTGTAACCTTGCCCTCACGACCCTTGTATTTGCCTCGGACAATGCGGACTTCGTCATCTTTGCGGACGGGGAGGGAGCGAGCCTGGATAACAGCAAATTTTGAGTCACTTTCCAAAGATCCTTCTAACCGAATGAGCAATAGCTCACGTTGTGTTTGGCGCGGAGCTCCTTGGAGAGGGCCGAGGACATGATCTTGCGGCGGATGGAGGAGGGGGCCGCGAAGTGGGCCTTGCGCGATTTGCGCCGCGAGGAGGAGACGTCTGCAAGGCAATTCGTCAGAACGGCGTTCCAAACCGTCATCCAAAAGTCCAAAATCCCATCCAGCTCAAATCTCGTCGGGAAAGTCTCCAATCACGCAGAGATCGGCCATGGGTTCTCCCTGGACGCATAGCAGACGATACGCACCGGCGTTGAACTTCATTTTGTCGGAGGGGGTGTCTTGAGGTCGGCGGGGTCGATGAGGGAGGACGTTGGTGAGGCTGCTTGGGGAGATCCTTCCCACGGTCCAGATTTGAGTCATGTGACTCTCTCCTTCGCTCGCGTCAAGTTCATGCGTCACTGTTCCTCAATTCACTACTACCTCTATGCCCGACCAAGCTATCCGCTCTACGAAGCTCAAATTCAAAGGAGAGAAGACGAAGAAGAAGAGAAAGCGTGAGGATGGTGACGAGAGGGTTGGAAGTTCAAAGCGGAAGGCAGACGACAAAGATCCTGAGACTTGGGTCTTGCCAGAATCTGTGAACGAGCTTCGTGGGCCGACATTTATTGTGCATCCATCAGATCCTTCCCCGATATCTATCAATTTTAATTCTACAACAAATCGAATTGCTCTACAATCCCTTGACAAGGACAAGTCTGAAGAAACAGCAGAACCTGTCAAGCTCCTTGACCGCACGCCGACAGATGTTGCTCAGGTCTGGGTAATCACTCGTGTAGCGGGCTCAGCGACCATAAACCTCCGTACCGGTACAGGGGAAGGGAAATTTCTCTCGTGTGATGCGCATGGCATTGTCTCTGCAGACCGCGATGCTCGTGGTCCTCAAGAGGAGTGGACACCAGTAGTCTTACCAGATGGAATGGTCGCTTTCATGAATGTTTATGAGAAGTATCTGAGTGTTCATGAGGCAGCTGGTGGTGTTCTCAACCTACGCGGTGACAGTGAGGAAGTAGGCTTCGCTGAACGCTTCTGGGTAAAGGTGCAGTACAAGTATCAAAAGGAGGCCCATGAAGAGGAGAAGAAGAAGAAGGACGGGCAGATGTCGTCAGTCGGTATTGATGAGACAAATGTTAAGTAAGTCCCTGAGCAACGCTTCTGTAATATAGCATTGTGCTCACGTTGCATCCACAGCCGTCAATTCCAAGCATGGGGCGCTGGACGCTCCGTGGTTTCTTCAGAAGACAAGAAGGAGCTGAAAAAAGCTCGGAAGGAGGGTCGCTTAGCAGAGGCTATGCTTGATCGTCGGGCAAAGCTGAAAAGGTATTTTCTTGTGAACACTCGGAGAATTATCTTGTCCTGACTTCCTTTGTAGCGACAGATTTTGTTGAGATGTAGAGCTTCGAACGATTCTTTTTGAAATCGGAAACGACAAGTTTCGGCATGTAACGATTTATTGACTCATATGATCAACACGATGCTGAGAATCTTAAAAGCTTGTATGAAAGTCGGGATACGAATCAAACCTTGGCCTTTATGCCAATGATAGGCTAACTATATCGTTGTGCCCTACTGGTTATAAAGAGCACACTCAGCCTTGTGTCAACCATTGATTTCTCAAACTTCTCAAAATGACTTCAAAAATTAAGAAACCTTGGAAACGTTTGTGTATTCGAGCCCGTCTCATATTGCAAAACGCGATGTTGAAAACCCATCCGACCCAAATGTCTTTCAACCGATTTAAAGTACTGGAGTTCATTATACGTCGTTTGCATACTGATTATTTCTCATTGTTCAGCGAGATGTTAGGTTGAACTCACAGGATTTGGACGCTTTTACAATGCGAAGTAAACAAAACCCCGTAAAATGGGCGACTTTTGTGGATAAGGTGGGTCCTTTTGCTTTTGTTCTTCAATTTTCAGTGACCTCTTCTTGCGGATGCGTAGATACTCTCCTTACATCCGTCTCTTGACCTTTACGAGGATCATTGGCCCATACAAGAGTATTTTGATACCTACACCATGGAAAGGTGCAGAAAGCGAAAGAATCGAGAAAAATATGTTAGCAAAGGGGGCCCATCTCGCGATGATAGCAGCGAAGTTGAAATTGTAGCTGTACGTACATATAGGTCAGTCATCGATTTCGTTGATGAATGTACCTCGGGCCCTAATTTCGAATGACATCTTCCAGCACCAACAATCCGCAATCGTCTGGAGCATCATCACTGGTCGACCAATCCCAGTCTGACTTACAAAATCGGCGCAGCTCCAGCGATGCCGCCTTCGCCGCTAGAAGCACAACGAAAAGGGCTCATCCCAGCCTTTCTACAACATCACCACCACTCATTCCTCAGAATGTCACAACAGCACCAGTCATCGTATCGTGCATTCAATGCGACACCTCATGTATTGCTGATCCTGTCTATAATGGTCGTTTACGTGAATTTGTAAAGGACGAAGAACTACTCGCTGCTCTGGCGATGATTGGAGTCCGCTTTGATCAACATCTCGACCTCATACTGAGGATGAAGAGGTCGACTCTTGAAGCTTTTTTTGTTGATCATGTCCCTGCGACCAAAATGGATGTCTGTACAAAGTGGCGACTGTTACGCTTGTTCATGAATGGAAACGTCTCTGCAGATATTTTCACTTCAACTTCTGGCTTGGACGAATTGCTGCATATATCCGCTCCAGCTTCCAAGGACGAAACCAAATTCATCAACTACGGCTATTTTGATTTTAGAGTGAGTCTCCAGTATGCAATGCAATTGGACGACGATGAAGATGATGCGCTATTTGGAAGTCTCATGGTGTGTAATTTTTTTATCTTAATACACTGTCAATGCTTTAACGTTTGCTGCCTGACCGCACAGGATGCTCTCGTCGACAAATCGTGTAATCACTTCTGCCACCCTGAACCGGACGCAGCCGCGCTTGAAAAGATTATTGCATCGGTAAATAATGTCATTCACGACCTGCAACTCATTAAATCATTAGTACCTCTACTAGATATGCTCCGTCGTTCCTGGACATTTTGAGAAATACACAAACTATTGGCCTATTAGGATTTATCTACTATGGTTTTACAGCACTGTCCCGGCCATAACCCCCACCTACACAAAGGAGGAAGAGTCAGCCATATTTGCAGACATGTTTGTAAGTTGTTTCTTTCCTGACAATTTGATACCAAAGCGTTAACATGCTTCTGGTTCAATGCATTAGTCGAAAAAGGTTTTGAGAACGTTACTGCGCAAAGTGGATCTTACACATTCTCGCTTGGTGGATCTTTTACGAGACTCAGATCCTTCGCTTTCACAAATGTCAACCTCAATCACTCCACCCAGGGCACTCACGCCGACGATGCTGCCAACGATTGAACAAATTCCTTGCCCAAAATCCTCTGATTCACTCCCGGAAACTCGTCGCGAGAACCACCTACCCGTTCGCATCAACCGCGCTTGCCATACAATCCATGCGTATATGCACCATCAAAATATGGGTGAGCTCATCCCCGTTCTGGTCCATCTAGGGTTCAAATCCGAAGAGCATTTTACATTGTTGCGCAAGACCATGGCTGCGCCTTCGTCGTCGGCGTCGCCTAGGACATCCCCTCCAGCCTTCGGAATCACATTCCCCGAGGTTCCATTTGAGGATAAAGTCGATCGTGAAGTGGTACTGAACTCACCCATGCTAAGCCGACTGGGAGATTTTCAAAAGTTTTTGTTACAAATCGCATTCGACATTGATCGAGGTATATTTCATTTTCAGACATAGTGATGCAAACTTCCTGCATTCATCCACGAGGGGAACTATTTTCACCATTTTTTTACCTTTGACTTTCAAGCTTCAAAGGTGGGGAGATAGGTAGTCCACGTCTCTGGTCGCAATTCATATTTGAAAGATTAGGTTATTACACTAGTATATTCATACCTAGCACTGTGCAGATCATGATGCAACATTCACTAGATTTATTCATGTTATCTTATGGTGAATAATCCCATGAAGGGCATCTATACAAGAATCAGCAAAACTGCGGGAAATGGCGATGAAGCAAAGCACTTGCCGAAACCTTGTTGAGGCTGCCGTCCAACTGCCGTCACTACCCAGACCTTCAATCAAATTTCTAGATTCACTCATAGACCACAATCAACTCGACCTCACCCCCTCAATCATATTTAGACATACCAATAGCACTGTATGGAGATTGCAAAAATCAAAAGGCCTAGGAAAACTTTATATAGGACTTCCCTCAAAGTTCTGCAGGAGGAAATGAAGAAAACTCACTCCCCATCTAAATTCTATATCTTCAAGGTTGAAACTTTTATGGTCGATTTTTTGTATTTTCATTATTAACTACGTACTTCGACTGCAGGCGCGTGTTCGAAAACTTGCAAAATCTCTCGATAGTTCAAAACCACATCTAGAGCAAGACACCGATGCATGGGAAAAAGTGGTTGCTGTGGTATGTTAACCTGCTTGTGCTTTCACCATGTCTCCTAGCATATTTATTTCTTTTGTCTCTATAGATGCTCAATTTGGATCCTGCCCTCAAGGACTATGAAGACAATTGGCCCATTGCCGAATATTTTAATAGCTTTACGCGTAGAAGATGGACTCGAACACAAGACAATCAACTTTCATCTCGTCGTCAACGTCTATATTCTCGTCAACTTGCGTCTCAAAAATCCATATCTCACCCAGACACCAGTGAAGTAGAGATTGCAGAAGTTGAAGCAGCTGTGTGAGTGGGGTCGTTAAGACTTTTTCGTTCAGAGGACCGCCTATCTGACTTATATTGGGCAGTTCACAACCGTCAATCAACACTTTTCAAATGATAGGCGTAAATAAGCTCTCACAAGATGAGAAACATTCAATAAATAAAATCGCATCGGTACAGTCAGTCCACAATCTTCCGCATATCATATATCTTTGCCTATGTTGACGGGACTCAAGACTTACAGATCACTCTACTCCATTAGAAATGATCTACCGGGCATTTTATGAGTACAGTCTTTCATAATTCATCTATCCGCTTGGTCTGATTATGGGACATTATATTGTTTTGTATTAAGGCGGTCAGAAAAGCTTTCAGTTAACCAGTGACTTATGTGTAGTGCTAGTACCATCGTCATCCATCATTCGAGCTATCAATAATTCAAGATTTTTTAACACGCCGTGAGATAGGGTATAGTGATATTGTGACGGAGTTGAAGCATGAAGAATATAAGTAAAACCGATGTAGCATGGCCATACTGCAAAATCGGACAAAGTTCAATCACGCGCTTAAATCGTGGGAAATTCAACTTCGTGTTCAGAGCTCCGACTCAGAGTTTGCACCTCAAAACATTCGGCCCTCGAGACAATTTCGATCCGCAGCATTTTTAAAGTAGTCCTCTACATTCATACTATAGAGGAATCCGCACTGTATCTAGGTAAACAGTCTGCTACAGCCGGCTTCTATCCGTTACGTGTTTTTTTCGGCCTTATGGTTATACCTATTTGAAGGGCTGTCAGTGGCGATTAGTCGTCTTATGATCAGTACTTGACAGCATTGAAGTTGAAAAGTTTCAAACCTAAAACTTAATCTATGATGGACAAGAACTAAGCTTTGCTCTAACCAGAATTTTCGTTGTCACGATTGACAAGGATTCGACTTAAGCCCTGGCCTCGTGTTGAGCGTTGTCAACCACTGCCCTTTGATCATTGTATTGTATCCTTCTCTCTCCTTTCCAACATGGATCAGCGTCCAAAAATTAAGAGACCACGCTGCATCAGAAGCGTGGGGGGTCTGTGGCAAAAGATGAAGGGAACGCATGGAACCAGGCGATCCTTTGAAATCTTTAAAGTATGTTCAAGTTATGCTGCTTCACCCAATGTCAATGATATAGATGAAGTCACTGAATTATTTTCTATAAAAGCTAAATGCACGGATGGAATCGAGAATACTGGACATGATGCTCCCCGCCGAAAAGCAGGAACCAGATAAGTGGGATCAATTTGTTCGGGCAGTTCGTCTGTCTTCTTTGTCTTGCCTTTCACTATGCTTCGAGGCTTATTACGTGTAATTTTTCAGATGCTTGAGGTTGACCCATTGCTTAGACGATATAAACAGGCTTGGGTTTTGAATTGTTATTACAACTTCTACAGTGCGAGCATGAGGAGGGAAGCAATGGCATCTGGAAGAGTCAAATGCGGGAAATTCTTCAGATACAAAGTTCAAGAAGACTCTTCTGACGATGTTGAGATTGTGGAGCCTATCAGCGTTCATACAACACGGTGAGCAATGCTGTCCAGATTGTTGGTTTCTGCTCTTTTTAATGCATGTTTATCGTGACACAAGCCCAGACACCAGGAATTTGACGGAGATGGAAGACGACGACAATGATATTGAGTTTATATGTATCAAAACGCCGTTGGGAAACTCGGAAGCGGTAAACTCTACCAAGTATGTATATCATCCGATCTGCTCAACTTGACTGACATGAATGAAATCGCTTAATTTGATAGTGTTGATACCAGGAACTCGACACGCTCCCCGTTATCGTATGCGTGTATTGAACCGCAGGTAAATGATGGGTCGAGTTTAAGGTATACCAACTCTGTCGGAAAGGAGAACATACCTCCAGCGGCGCAGCTCCGGTGGTCACGGTTCAAGCCTGCTCCCATCGCCAATCACAATCCAATACCAATCTCTAATCCAGCACAACGCTCAAGCACAGTTGGTCCCGACGCATCGATCCCCATAACCGTGTCCTGCATTCAGTGCAATACTTTAACAGTTGCTGATCCATTGTACAATCGGCGCCTACGTACATTCATTGACAACGACGACATACTCAGCATCTTAGCGCACATCGGTATCCTCTTCGATCAGCACCTTGATATCTTGCTTCGTATGAAGCTGTCGACATTAGATCTGTTTTTTTCAAATTGCATCACGTTGAGAAGAGCTACGAGAAATCGCTTGTTGGATCTCTTTCTGGACGTAGAGCCCAGAGGAAGCTACACGTATATGGGTACTGTAGAAGAATCTTACCACGCCGATAATGACAAGACACAAAACCTGCTTTATACCCCAGCTCCTCTCTTTGCCATAATAGGGGCCATGGTATATTCTCCTTACGAGGTCTTTAAAGGCGACCTACGATCTGCGATGCAGCTGGACGACGACAAAGTCAAGTTCCAAACCCTTTTGGTACGTGTCCAATTTTTTTTCCATTCCAATTTCAAAACGTGCTCATATAATGCTTAGGACACAGTGGAATTTAATCTGGGTGTGTACTCCAGCTCTTCTACACCAAGCCGGGAGGTTCTTGAGGGTGTCATCGACAAGGTTAGTAATCAAATTCAAGATATTTATTTGTCCTGCCTCGGACTGACGTCCTCACATCACACCCAAGATATGCATCTCCCAGGAAAATGAATTTGAGAAATACGAAAACTACTGGCCCATAAATGTTTGCCTCCAAAGACTTAAAGAGCTTGTTCCACGCATCCGTCCTTCGTACAAAGACGACGAAGAAGAGCAGATATTCGCCGACATATTCGTGAGTCGTTCTTTCAACGCATCAATCCGAATTTCCCAACGTTTTTTTTAAAAAAAAATCCTGTTTTTGTTACAGATGAAGAGGACGAAGTCGTTCGGTCCTAACAAGACCACCATCACCCCGCGCCGCATCGATCACCAGTCCATTTTAGCGCCACCCACGTATTCACCACCACCACAAGCGCCCAAAACGACACCCGCGATCGAACAGCTCCCGTGCCCCCTCAAAATCCCGGCGCCTATCCCACCCAGCACCCCAAACACTCAACTTCTCATGTCCACTAGCACCTCATCCAACTCTTCCGCATCAGCACCATTAACCACGCTGACGCGCAAGCACCCACCAGTACCGACGCACCTCGCGTGCCCCGCGCTCAAAGCTTATTTGCATGCACAGGGCCTGGGTGAGCTTATCCCCGTGCTGGTGTATATTGGCGTGTGCTCCGAGCGGGACTTTGTGCAGTTTCGGAAGTTGATGACATCGTCCTCTTCGTCTTCGTCTTCCTCCTCCTCCTTCTTCTCCTCCTCCTCCTCCTCCTCTTCTTCTTCTTCTTCACACCAAAACACCAACCAACCACCCCAACCCCAACCACCAACTTCCCATCCACATCCACATCCACATCCATACCCAGACCCCACCTCCGAAAAACACAAAATACTAACCTCACACGCACTCCGCCACCTCGGCGCGTTCCAAAAGTTCCTGCTCGGGATCGCGTTCGATGTTGATCTCGGCGTGCACCATTTCAGGGAAAAGGGACCGGAATGAGTGAGTAGTACAAAGTCACGGTACGGTTAAGATATCTGAGAAGAACCTGTGTGTTTTGATATTTTAACTTGATGATTAATAGGTTAGATTGCCAGTGGAGAGGACTATTTCTATTACTTTCTCGTCGTCGTCGTCGTTGTCGTCAACTTCTTCTCCTTCTTCTCCTTCTTTCTTGGAATACAACACCAACACCAACAGAACCTCAGTCCTCACATGACCTCCCCACACCTTCCACATTTCACATATCCCTCCCTCCCTTCAAGTTCAATCCAGCACAAGGAAACAGCTATGTCAATGGTACCCCTCTCACTACATAACCCATCACCAACATTCTCCTGCATATATTCATCCATCTATTTATCCATCCATCTATTCATTCATCCATCCATCCATCCATCTGCATCTACTAGTTCACATTGCAACATTGCATACAAGCCTCACACAAATAATCAAACCACAACTCCACAACCTATCCCATCCCATCCCATCCCATAAAAAACAGATCTAGAACGCGCATCGCGCACGAGCTCACCTCACCCAATTCACCAATAAAGAATTCTAACACCATGGGTCCCAACAGATTGCTGATGGACACGTAGCAAAGCAAAAAAGGCACGCCACAAAAAAAGGCATGTCACAACACACAACACACAACACACATCCAGCTACCAGCTGTCAGTTGCTAGCTGCCAGCAAGACAAGACAAGGCAAAGCAAACCACACAAAACCAAAGAAACAAAAGAAGTCACACAAAAAATGCCACACAAAAGCCAAAGCCAAAGCCAAAGCCACAGTAAAAGGAGACCCACACAACCACAACCACAACCACAACCGCAGAACACGAAAAGAAGAAAGAAAAAAGAGAAAGGCCAGACCAAACACTCAATAAACTCAAACGACCTTGAATGGGTTTATTCACACGGCAAAAACAAAAAATCAGTGGGCTGGAAGAAGAAAAAAAGAGAAAAGCGAGAGCTGTAAAAAAAAGGAGGCTATAATGAAAAAGCGAGGACAGAGTGAGAGTGAGAGTGTATGTGAGACGTTAAAACATAATAGAAGTGCTAGCGTAATGAGGAATTTGGCATTGCTAAGGGGTACAAGTTAAAAAACAAAAACAAGAGAAGATAACGAGGGAGGTGGTGGTTGGGAAAAGAACTTTGTTCAATATCCTTAGAGCTCCTCGTCGTCTTCGGGGAGAGGAACAGCTTCGGCCTGTATAAAAACATAAAATAGAAAAAAAAAAGAGATGGATTGTGTCAGTAAAGTGACAGAAATGATGGAACAAGTATAGCTTAGTCATAATAGGCGCCAAACTCACCCGCTTCAATTCCGCCTCGTATTGGCTCATCAGGGCGGCGTCAACGGCAACCTCGGCGGGGGCGAGAGCAGGGGCAGCGACGAACTCCAAAGTGTTGTTTCTATAAATTCACGGAAAAAAGGGGGCAAAAAAAGCCGTCGATGACGTGATGAGTCCACATGCACGGATGATGGCGATGACAACAAAGCGCGCGTGCGCGCGCAAAAAAACACGTACCCGACGAGTTTCCTTGCCAGCCACAGGAAGGGCTTCTCAAAGTTATAGTTCGACTTGGCCGAGATTTCAAAGTACTGGAGGTTCTTCTTTCTGTGGAAAGTGACAGCACCAGTCTTCACTTTACGCTCCTGTTGTTATACATATTAGAAACCATCGATCAGATAACCGCCCAAAGCAGGCAAAGGAGAGAGAGAGAGCAAACAAAAAACACACCTTGATGTCGACCTTGTTTCCACAAAGCACGATGGGGATGCTCTCGCAGACGCGCTCGAGATCGCGATGCCAGTTGGGGACGTTTTTGTAGGTGATGCGCGAGGTGACATCAAACATGATGATACCGCACTGACCCTGGATGTAGTACCCATCCCGGAGCCCACCAAACTTCTCCTGGCCGGCGGTATCCCACACGTTGAAGCAGATCGTGCCAAAGTTGGTCGAGAACTGCAGAGGGTGGACCTCGACACCGAGAGTGGCTGCATAAAAGAGGTAAAGTCAGCTTTTTGTTTGTTTTCATGGGCGAGTGCGGGTTGGGGGCGCGGTGTGCCGATGTTGATGTTGATGTCGATGTCGATGCCGATGTCGCAGGCACGGATCGCACAAACGCGAGGTTTATCGCAAGAGGAAAAAGGAACGATGACGCACCGATATACTTCTTTTCGAATTCACCCGTCAAGTGGCGCTACAAGATGAAAGAGATCAGCACGCGATTTTTTCTCAAAAAAAAAGGTGGCTAGTGGCAGACGAGACAAAGGCCCCGCCGCCCGTGCGTAGCGCAAAGTTATCGATTACCTTGACGAAAGTGGTTTTGCCTGTTCCTCCATCGCCGACTGGATTGGCGCAGAATCGGGCGTACGAGCCGTGGAGAGCAACGAGGTGGTCGAAAGCGCGCAGGGAGATGGCGATGAAGACACGATTTGAACATCGATCAAGCAAGAAAAATCAGTTTAAATGTTTCGCGCGTCAGATCTCATAAAAAAAAACAACGAGGAACGGATGGAGAGTGTACTGACCGAGGACGAGCTTGAAGGTGGGGATGGCTGGTGATGCTTCAGTCATTGGAGATGGGCGAGTGAGGCGAAGATGAAAGTGGTCAAGATGGGAGAGGCAAGTTCAAAGAAAAATCGCACTCCCCCTCCCAGATAAGGTTTGGGGCCCAAATTTCCACTTATCCAGAAAAGGAAATAAAAATCGGTCCCGTTTTTTGCTTTTTTGCACGAGATTTGACTCTTTCTGACTTGAACCACAACTATCACCGCCTTTTCTTTATCCGATGTTCATCTGTGTTACTGCTTAGCGCATATATCGACTGTACCGTTCTAGAGATCATTGGATATAGCTCCACACCCCTCTACTCGCCGCCCCAACCCCATCTCCAACCCATCGCAGTGAGATCAGCACAGCACATTCATTTTTGGTGCATGCGTTCAGTCAGAGAGGATAACTACATATACAAGTTTTCCTTTCAACTGAATCCATGTCCTATTCACCAAGTGACAGTGCTGTGCTTAACCGCTGCTAGCATGCTCTACTCTCCTCTACTGTACACTCCACCGACCTCTTCATCAGTTCCATAAGGGTGTAAGCTGTAAGATCCGTTGATTAATCGATTAATCGATTCGATTCATCATCATCACAAAAAAAGAATGCATCAAGCAAACTGAAAAAAAAAAAAATTCCAAACGGATACCAGGGGCATATTTTAATGGTATAGAGTAGCCTAATCATTCCAAAAAAAAGAGAGAGAAAAGAAAATCATATACAGACGTGACATGTATGTAGGTAAAGCGAGCAATCAAACTAGAAACTAGAACGAGAACGAGAAGTAACAGGAAAGAGAGAAAACCAAAACCGTGACAGAAAAAAAAGGAGCGGCTGTATTAGGAGGGGATGCAAAACTGGAAAAAAAAAAAAAAAAAAAAAACCTTGGAGGGGGGAAGGTATTGTCGGAAGGGTATAGAAGAGAGAAAAAAAAGAGAAAAGAAACATAAAGAAGAAGAACAGAACAAGACAAGACAAGACATCACTTTAACCCCATATTTTAAAAAAAGAAGAGACTGGTCATGACGACAATGGAGAAGAAAATGCAGATGCAAGGTATGTGTTGATGGATGGATGGATGAGAGTATGTGAGGAATATGAAGGAATGACGGGGTAAAGGAAAAGAGAGGAAAGTCGTAAAGAGGAGAGAGAGAGAGAGAGATTACTTGTGAGTGTTGTAAGAGAGCGTGTGTGGGGTTGTAGTGCGTAAGTATGTGATGTGTATGCTAGAGAAAGAGAAAAAGTGCAGGCGTTCAAACAGAAAAGAAAAAAAAAGAAAACAAAGAAAACAAAGAAGACGAGGGTTTGGTTCCCTTCAATCTCCAATCTTCACCTTCAAACTTGATTCTTGATTCTTCCATGTTCAGCACCGACACGTCAAAAGCTTCAAAAACGACGGTTTCTGCACATCCTCATCATGCATCTGCTGTCCCTGACCCTGTTGACCCTGATAATCCTGCGCAACACCCACATCCCCACCCATCGCCCTCACATGGCTCACAGCAGCCACAGGCGCACCCGCACCAACACTAGCCGTCACCATCGGCGACGTTCTCCCATACTGCTGCTGCTGCGCTTGTTGTAGTTGCTGCTGCTGCTGAGCATACTCATACCCAACTCCAATCCCCGGTCCCGCATACGGATGCTGTCCCTGCTGCAGCTGCTGCTGCATATGCATCTGCGAATTCCTCTGCGGCTGCAACGTGCCCCCAATCGGTATATTCCCCTGCACACCCGCCATCGCCCCACCAGGCGTGAGCGCCGCAGGCACTTTCCGCTGCCTCGACCCATGCCGCACGAGCGCAGGCGACGGCGGGACGACGTTGCCGCCTTGCTGTCCTGGTCCTGCCCCTGCCCCGGGCACTTGCTGCTGTTGCTGTTGCGCTTGGGAGCGCCGCCGGTCGTCCCGCTCCCGACGCCTGTCCGCGTGTGCGTTCTCATTCTGCACCCGCGCGAGCATCTGACTCTGGTGCTGTGTAAAATAACATAACAACATATGTAAATCATCTCTCTTCTCTTCCAAAATTTGAAATAAAGGAGAAAGGCACGAACCACAGATGCTTCCCAGCCTCTCCCATCTGCGTATCAAAGTAGAAAGGAGAAAGGGGAAAGGGACACAAGTCAGTCGGGCGCACGCACAAAGATGGTTGCGAAGAGATAGGACGCACCGTTGAGCAAGTTCCAGTCAAAGATCCCATCATCCGCGTCCCCATTACTCCTCAACACCTTCGTAAATAGCTCTCGCAAGAAATCATAATCCGGTGCCTCCTCAAAGCCCAACTTGCGCACATAATTGAGGTATATCCCAAACTCCTCTACACCACCCAACCCAACCCAAATCAAATCAAATCAAAAAAGAACCAAAACGTCAACCAAAAAGAAACCATAAAGCCACGCATACATTTCATTTTACCAAGTCAACAAACTTTTCACTTTTGACAGGGGGGGAAGGGAAGGAAGGGTGAGACTTACCAGGGAAGCCCTCACAGAGCTCTTTGATCGGAGTCGTCTGCTTCTTTTCCCCAATCTTTTCATACTTCTGCTTGTTCGTCGCGGCTTTAAGACCCTGCCACGGTAAACTTCCACGCAGGAAGTACATGAACACATGACCCAGCGCCTCTAAATCGTCTCGTCGCGATTGTTCTAGATTCGCGATTCAAAGTCGGTGGCGATTCGATGTCGATTTCGATTGGATAATCCACGAAAAGATAACGGAACAACAAATACAAAAAAGCATCATCATCGTCAGCTACTGCTGCTACTGCGCTGCATGGCAGAAAGACAAAACAGGCAACAAAAAAAAAAGCCAGGCGGCCCACACGCACCTCGTCCCAAATGGGTATTAATACTCATATACCGCGCCGTCCCACTCAGACTCTTCCGCTCCCTGTACGGAATATGCTGTTTTGTCTTCGGATCCCTAAACTGCTTCGCCATGCCGAAATCAACAACATGGATAACTGTTCCATTGTTAGAAATAATATAATATATCAGTAACTAGTAACGGCGACAGTAACCAGGCAATAAAAGGAGTATATGATGTTATGTGATGAGAGAACAAGGACAGGGACAAGGAAAAGGACCCCTCCCTCGCAAGCGCGCAATTAGCGCGACGCTATGAGGACAAGGAGGATGAGGAGAGGCAGATCAAAGAAGGGGGCAGGAGGGCGGGTGTAAAGAGAGAAAAAGAGAAAATAACGTTTAAAGAAACTCACTGTTCGCGCCTTTCGTCCCGGGACGACCGATGAGGAAATTATCAGGCTTGATGTCTCTGTAAATCAGATTCTTCTCGTGGATAGTCTGCACCCTGAACAGCTACATCCCCATCCCCACCATCCCAAAAGCAACAACAA
Source organism: Psilocybe cubensis (assembly GCF_017499595.1). Classification (NCBI taxonomy): domain Eukaryota; kingdom Fungi; phylum Basidiomycota; class Agaricomycetes; order Agaricales; family Agrocybaceae; genus Psilocybe; species Psilocybe cubensis. The sequence goes on along the minus strand of NC_063001.1, from coordinate 1,168,543 downwards.
ACAAGAAAAAAGAAGAAAACAAAACACAACGTCAGGGCTCCGACGGACCGCCCACAAGAAAGAAAGAGAGATGCAACGCACCATCTGCTTCGCAGCCATGCACACCGTCTTGATCGAGAACTTGCGCCCGCACATATCGAACAAATCCTCCAAGCTCGGGCCCAACAGGTCGATAACGAGGATATTATGCAGCCCTTCCTGTCCGAAATGGTATATCTGCGGTATCCCGGCTGTGTGGTATGCGGTTTTAGAAGCATTCAACGGTTACGAAGCACGTCGGTCGGCGGTGGTGGGGTGGGGTCGCCATGATGTAGTTTGATGATGATGGTGAGGTTAACAGTAATGATAAGTAGTGAACGAGGCGGGGGGTATCGCATGTGTTTCGTAGCGAGGTGCATGTGGTTCAAGAAAAAAAAAGACAGGAGTACGTGAGCGGGGGGTTGAAGCGGGGGAAGAAGAGGGTACTGACGACATCCAGCCAATATACGGTACGAGCGACATTCGTCTCTGAGCTGAGGCGCCTCTGCCTTGCGTGGTTCCTGTGAAAAAGGTTGAGAAATGCGGGGAGAGAGAGAGTGTGTGTGTGGGGGGTGACAATCAGTGTTCCGGGCTTGACAGAGCAGAGCAGTAGCACAGCGACGACGAACAAATTTGATAGCGACAGTCTGGGAGTTGAGCAGGTTCGTTCCTGTATGCAACCGGGTCAGTCGAGGTAGGCGGAAATCCCGAGAACAGAGGCGGCACCTTCAAAGATGACACCGAAGGAGCCCTCGCCGATTTTCTTGCCTACGCGATAGTGGACGCCGACGAGATTGGCGGAACCAGAGTTTGGATGTGAGTGGGAGGCCATTGTGTTGTGTGGATGGAGGGAGGGATAAGGCCTGGGCGGCCCTGCTATGAGTTGTGCACTGAAGCAGGTCGCAGAGCCAAATCAACAGCCACCTGTCAATCCAACTCCGCCCTAAATTGGGTTACTTGTTCAAATACTTACTTATTTCTACAAAACATAAGTACTATACATTTGAAACTAAATACCCGTCCACCCCGCAAATCCTATTCCCAGCGCAGCCGCAACGACTACAGCCAACAATGCTCCCTTTGTGATCCTGCCAACTTTCTGTTCCTGCTCCCATGCCTCCGCTCCTACTCCCCGGAACAGCTCCCACCGCGGCCGGCGGCAAAACCACCAAAACAGCGCCACAGGGCCCGGGAACGTCGCTACAATCCGTGTCTTGTTATTGCGCCCTGCCTGGTAATAAGACATGCAGTCCGTCCACACCGAGTCCTGCAGCCTCGTCTGCAACCACTCGTTGTATTTTACCGTCGCCTCCTCCGTCACCTCGAACGACTTGGCCTTGCCCTCCAGCACCGGCTTGATAAGCTGCAGTGCATGCTGGATCTATACAGTCCAAATCATTCAATTCAGTTCAAGCTATGTCATGCCTCCCCCAAAAAGGCGCCTGCACTGCCTCGCTTTCGGCTTTCGCAAGGCGACGCCTTTTCTTCACGCGACTGTGAGAGCGAAAGAAAACCCACCTGAGCTTCTTCGCTGAATATAACCGATGCGTGCCCAGACGCAACATTTGGTCCTAGAAGAAATAATCAGCTTCCCCGTCCGCAGTCTGCAACACTCCATATTCAGCTCTTACCCAATACCAAATACTGGTTCGGGAACCCAGGGATGCACGAGCCCAAATACGCATACGGCCCTCCCTTGCTTTCAAAGTACTCCCTAAGAGTCACACCATCCCGCCCTCGGATCTGAAGTTGGTTTGAACCATCCTATATATACCAATTGACACGGGGTCGTCATCGAAGAACGGACATTAAGCATCCCTGTGACGACACAGTCCACACTCTGACGAGTGAACAAAAAACACCCACCGTCAAATAGCCAGTGCTGAAGATGATCACATCAAGGGGTACAAACTCGCCCGACTTCATCTGAATGCCCTTTTCCACAATACGATCGATGGCGTCCCATCTAATGTTCACGTTCGGCTGCTTCAACGCCGAGAGGTACCCTGGATCGACAATAATACGCTTGCATCCAGGAGCTGCAAACGCACACACACAAGTCAGCGGTACCGTCAAAGAGAAGCAAAAGGAAACGCGGAACATGCCATAGTTTGGAATTAGATTCTTCACTTCTTCCTTCGGAGCCATGTACTTAATATACGCCGTGAGTGCCTGCAAACCAAATCGAACCATCAACGTTCGTCCTTGCATCTGCATCTCATCTCACACCAACAACATGCCGAACGGCGCGTACCTTTCTTATGATATACAACAACATCCTATTATTCTTCCGGAATATCAAAAACTGGAAATCCGACTGCATTTTTTTGCGCGCGCTCGCGTCAATAAGAATACCTCGAACATTTGAGGAAATTTACGCACGCGAGCCATGATGACATTGCGATACCACCGCAACAAAAACGGTACATGCGCAAACATCCATTGCAACCACCCTGGATATCGGAAATTTCCCTGCCATTCAAATTTCTCAGTTTTCTGAGCGCCGGAGATGTGATAATGGCAATACTAACCCTCGGAACAAACCACTGTGGCGTTCTGCAGAAATTAACAACATGCACGCTCGGATCTTTCGTGATCTCAGGGATAAGCTGCGCGCTAACAATCACAGTCAAACCCTCAGCACGCGTCGCCGACGCCAAAGCAGAAAATCCCAAAAAAAAAAAGACTTACGCAGAACACCCATTCCCAATGACTCCGACCCTTTTATTATGCAACACAACATCATGCCTCCAACGCGCAGAATGAAACAGGTTGCCTTTAAACGCCTCCCTCCCGCCAATCTCACTAGGATACAACGGCGCCTGGAACCCCCCAATCGCCCAAAACACCACCTGCGCCTCGACCTTCTTAATCCTCCTCTCCCCGTCCCCACCCTTACCCTTACCCCCATCCCCATCCTGCGACGCATACCCCGACACATCCTCCACCTCAACCACATACCGCTGCGCCTCCTCCCTCCACACCGCCCCGCGCACATTCGCATTCAACACCGTGCGCCGCGCAAGATCGTGTTTATGCCACAGATGCTCCCAGTACGCGCGCAGCTCGGGCTGCGTCGCGAAGAATGTCTCCCAGTGCGGGTTCAGCTCGCTTGAGAGGGAGTACCAGTGCGCGGGCACGTCTGAGCCGCAGCCCTATGGGTGTCATGGTGGGTTAGTTTTTGTTTGGGTAGGTTTAGATCAAGTCGGGGAGGTGTTGTGCAGTGTGATGCTTACTGGGTATGTGTTATCCTAACCGTAAGAGTATCAGTATAAATACAAAGACGATAAAGAAAGTTAAAATCACGTACTCTCCATGTCCCGCCTATAGAATCGCCTCGTTCATATATCTGAAAAAAAAAGTTAATGAGCCACACGCGACGATTGACTTTCAACGAGACACGACACGCACCGTAAAGTTTTCAAAGCCCAATTGTGTCTTGAGCGCGATAGCAGCTGCGATCCCCGCTAACCTGTAACAGCAGACCCATACCCATACCCATTACAAAAAGGTATACATACACACATATACATATACATATGTGCAATGTGCAATGCACCAATATCCGAATCACAGGCGCCCAAAGAATAATAATGATGCGTGATGCGTGATGCAAAGAGGAGAAAAGGAGGTGATTAGTACCAGTCCAGTTATCAGTTAAGTATTTTAAATAATTAGATGCATGCAAGGAAATGAAGTACGCGTAAAGCGATGAGGTCATGATAAGGGAGCGAAAACTGGATCCCGCGCTCTGAGTCCGCACATTCAGCGCAGAGCAGGGCAGGGGCTACAGCTGCGGGACCCTGAGCGCTGAGCGCGAGCCTGCACGATTCCATCCACGCGAGATATTACAGCATGCGTTTGCATACAACGGTATAATTGTTATGCCCCGATGCGTAACGAGATAGAAGGAAACGATAGAAGGTATAAAAGAAGGCGAATGAGAAGGACGCGAAGGAACTTCCGAAGCATCGAAGAATATAGCAAAATAAAGGTCACGCACCCTGCGCCTACGATCACCACATGCGGGCCACTTCCCGCTGGACGATCTCCTTCCCCTCCACCTGTTGCATTTGCTTTTACTTTTGCCGCGGAAACGGTACTACTAGCCATCGTCATCGCTGTCGCCTATCCGAATAAGACCTAGTCTCGATGATTCTTCACTTCTTCACTCAACACTGCCAAGCTGCTGAAAACTCCCAAACGCTACGGGCGTCCAAAAATCCTGATGGATAGCGAAGGGTAGGGGCGTTATGGAACAAGCAAGAAACAAGAAACAAGAAACAAGAAAGAAGCAGGTGCGTGTGAGTACACCCAAGCAAGCGAGCGTTGACCCTATCCCAAAAAAAAAACCTGCAAGCGACAAGGACAAGGCGCAGCGGAAGCAGAAAGGGCGCAATTATGCAGAGAGCCTGAGGTGCAAATCGCAAGAACGTTGGGTGGTGTCAGTCAGGGGCATCACAAAGCCCCACCCCCCTCTCAAGATATATGTATACCCCCGAACGCACCCCCAAAAGATGAAAAAGGCGCAAAAAAAGGTTTCATTTTTCCAGTGGCTGAACAAGCCTGAGCCAATTTTCGATGTCCATCAACTGGACATCGAGTAGACAATGGCCGCCGAGCGTATGATCACATAAACATATCATCCATGGATCAAATTCTCCCTCTTCATCTTCCTCTTCCCATTTCCATCTCATCTCTGCAGATGGCCAGTGCCTAGTGACCACACCCACCCCCACCTCCCACCTCCAATTACCCTCCACACCATCCGTGAAAATATCATATGCCAACAGCCTAACTGTCCAAACCGCACTATTCCTGCACACACAGGTCCCATGCCCTGTCAAAAAGAACCACACCATAAAACACACGCATTTCTCGCGATTCATAGCCTGGACATGGAAGCATCGTGAATTTCATGATATGCAGATGCTTCAAAAATAGCGTCTGGCTTCAATACCATATGATTTTCGTACGACATTGCGAAAGTGAGTGTGTAAAACCCACTGGCACGGGCCTTGTTTACGAGGTCTGCATGACATAACCCATTGGCTCTGCGATCGTTACCGTTGATGTTAAACCGTTCAGCCATCTGGAGGTTTTTTCCAAGACGAATAACGCTGTCTTACACGCGTGTATCATAAGAGGGGCGCTAGAGAGGGCATCGGTGCGCGGGGTAGACAACGGTGAGATCACACTCCTCCACCCTCGAATGCGCATGCAGCACAAACTTGAGACAGCGAGCCCACTCCTCAACAGCAACTCCACCCTCCTCGTCGATGCCGTCGCTTGCATTTGGCCGCGATACGGGAGCAATCCCAACCCTTCATCATCAGTCATCTATCATCTATCATCTCAATCACGCTCCGACGTCATGGCGCGCATAGCATACTATACGTACGTGATACACCCCGGGTGCAGATTCCCTGAAAATCAACGCATCGAACACAAAACCCAACAAGCCCAACCCATTCCATCTCATTCCATTCCCATATCCATAATCCATATCCATATCACGTCCACGCCGGTCCAATCAACATGATAGCCTCACAGCACACGCCACGTACACCCGTCAATAATTTTATCGGATGTACATTCAATTGTACTATAGTACCACCTGTACATGCACAGACGCTATAAAAGCCTACTACAGCGTGTCCGTCCGGATAGTGTACTTTAATAACTTTGTCAGTATTCGCGGAGCTATGCGCGGGTATAGCAGAGCATAACACCGCGATCATCAAACGCAATGCTGAATGACAGTCAATACACTAGACTACACTGCAGGTAAGTAGGCTGCAAGTCCACAACGTCAAATTGCTGTTGAAGTGTGCGCGGTTGTGCCCCAGTGAGTGCCAGGAACACTGCCAACTGGCAACTGGAAAGTAGTACCATTCCGCCAACCAAACAGCCTTGAGCCGGACGTCCAGGTCAAAACTCGTATGTATGTACCCTTTTCGATACAAAATTATAAATACCAGCCCACGCTCAACCTCCACGTATCTCGGTAACATCCTTGAAGCCTGAAGAATTAAGCTTAAACCTCCGGAGCCCGTCATCAGACAAAGGCTGCAAAGTGTTGCAAAATCAACAGCAATACATTCAGCCGACTCGTAAAACCCCGGATCACAATTCATATTCATATATACTGTATTCATGTTTAATTCGTTGGCACTATAGCAGGCAGGCGCCTAAGCATGGAGGTATGCAACCACACACTATATTTCCAAAAAAAAATAAGCCGCGAAACAACCAGAAAAACCAAATCAGACTTTGGCCTTTCTCTCGCTTCCTCCCGTTCCTCATTCCTTATTCCCAAATCCGAACTTCTCTTCCCATCTCCAGTGACTCTTCCGTCCTCCCGAGTCCCCAATCAAGCCGTAAGCGATCAAAATGCGGGGAAATAACATAACCATAACCAACACAAGTTCATAACAAATCCACAGACGCATGCCAAGCCAATACCCACTGACACGCCAACAGTAACACGCGCTACGTACCACGCGCTTTGCTAGCTTGCTGGTTTTTCCTTCCTGGTCTCTGGTCCCCAAGGCATGACCGTGACAAAGGAACTATGTAGTTACCCGGTATCTTTTATCTCAATGTCAATTCTCAAACCCCTTCCATAATCCATCCCATCCCATAGTTTACCCTCGCTTACCCCACTTGGTCTAAACGATCCAAAAACTAACCATGAAATTTCAAAACGAGTAGGCGAGTGAGTAATATTTGAAGTTTGAAGTTTGAGTGGTGGATTGATTGATAGGATTACAAGACACACGAGACAGAGAAAAGAGACATGATCCAAAACTAAAATGGAAGAGGGAGGAAGAAAAGACACAGCAAAAGCGAAGAACGAAGAACGAAGAAGAAGAAAGACTAGTACAATATGAATAGCCGTATTTTGATCTTAAAAAAAGGGAAAAAGAGAAAACAAAAGAACGACACAATTCCCAACGCTACACGAATGCGAAAAACAAAAAAATCATACGAGCAGTGGTATACATACACGTAAGTACATTGCGCAAGCCCTTTCCTTTTCAACCTTCCCTCTGAAAAAAAATGAAAAAAACGCTAATTAAACCACCACCCAAACACCCTAACCAAAACCACACTAAACCCGGCCCCCAATGAAACTTCACACAAAACTACGAAAATTCGAAAGCCAAAGCCAAACTCCACACGCACACGCACACCACCCAATCACAAACCACAAACATACGCACGCACACGCACGAAACTTATAATAAACTTAACAACGAAAGTGAAACGAGGGAACGAACAGAAAAAAAAAGTGAAAACACAAAAAGAGATGGTACACATTATCCTAATAAACTCGTCGACTTCAACTTCGACTTCGACTTTCGACTTTGAAGCTCGGACTTGAGATCATGGAGAAGGCTAGGCTAGACGAGACTCCAGAACAAACTCAAAACTCGGACCCTCTTGCTCGAAAGTCATCAATCGAGATCGAGATCGACATCCATATCCACGCCTAATCTCAGCGGAACTCGAAGCTTGAGCTGGTCGATTCTGGAACGTGGGCCAAGGATAATTGCTGATATCTAATCGCAGCAAAAAAAAAAGAGAAAGAAAAATGTTCAGAGTTAGACCACAATCCAAACGAACACCAAAAAAAAAAAAAAATATCGCAAGCAACAGAACAGAACGATCAAAATCAGTAAAACAAATAGAGAACGAAAGCGAATAACGGGAATTTGAACAGGAAAAGACAAAAAATGCAAAAACTCACGGCTCAGAATTCTGATGATAATAAAACCCACTCATCGTCGCCACAGCAGGACTGACAGGCGCCAACGACGGCCCACGCCTCCTCACACTCGACGCCCGCCTCGACCTCGACCGTCCAGGAGCCTTAACCCGCGACGCGCGCGGCGGCGACGTGCTCGTGCTGTACGGATTCTGCAGATCTTCCATCCCCATATCCATGTCCAGATCCATCATCCCCATGTCTACCCCCGCGCCCGCCTGTGCATGTTGCTGGTGAGCGGCGAGCTCCTCGTCTTCCGGTGTGATAGCAGGCATGTGGTGGATCGGCGCCGAGTCGAGGTTGCCGCTGTCGTCAAGTGCCGAGTCGCAGGAAGGGAGGGTGGGTGTCGGTGAAGCGGGCGTCGCTGGTGGGTTAAAATCGACGCATACATAGTAAAACCCTGTTGTACACATCCCAACAGCGTTAACAGACCGTTGTAAAATCAGAAAAAAAAAATAAAAAGTGCAACTGAATGAACAACAGCGAAAAAAAAATTCACAACAGACCTGCAAAGCTAGCACCGTTGATATCCTGCACGCGATGGTCCGGAACAAGGAACCGCTCCTTCCAGCGCATAAACACGACTCCGCGGTCCCTGTCATCGAGCGTCATATACGGTCGCTGGGCTTCATGCCTGATATGTTTGAATGCAGGGAATCGGGACCAATGCACGATATCCTCATGCTGCGAGGCGCCCCAGTTTTGAGTGAGGAATCCATACCGGTTCCCAATAATCTCAGCGTCAAAGTACGTTGTCAGTTCCGGCCAGTCGTCTGTCAGCCCACGGATTCGGAGGTATCCACACAGTGTCGATGCAGCGAAATTGACGTCCTACAAAGGCAACATGGCGACGGCCAAAAAAAAAATCGCACCAACCGATACCCAACCATTGAAGGAAATCACAGAAGAAGGGAAAAGGGTCACAATTCAGTAACCAGCCGCATATCACACACAGAGAGAGAAGTCACAATCACATAGAACTGTGATCGCGTGCAAAGGGCAAAGGGGAGGGGAGAGGGATGGGACGTACCACGATGGTCACGTTGACGTCGTAGCTGTTCCTGCCGCTCTTCTGGGTGCCCTGGAACATCGCCCCGGGGTACAGACAATGGTGCGCACGGGTCCGGATGCGCAAACGGGTGATATCCACGAGAGGATCGAGATAGCTCTGGGAGCTCCCCGCGACCGCACCAGCTCCATTGTAGCGCTGTGGGACTGCCGCTGCCGGTGTCTCAGCCGCAAAATGTTGCTGGTACTGGTGCTGGTGTTGGCTCTGCTGGGATCGATGCACAGATGAGGGACTCGGAGATGTGGGGGAGGCTATGTTAGTGCTGACACCGCTGCACTGCAGCGTTGACAAGGTGGCTTTCTTTGCTGATGCATATGGAGAGGATGGTGGGGGAGTTGGTGGACGATACGGGGTTGCTGGATGTGGTTCAGGCAGAGACTGGTGCTCCTGGGCCCGCCTGGGGAGCTGTGCTGGATGCTGCTGGTCGTGGTGGGTGGCAGACGGGCGACATGTGGTGCAATAGAGGGACGCCGCAGGGTCCTGGAGGGTGTTCTGGCAAGCGTAGCAGAGCTTCTGGGCGTCTGTTGGCTGGAGGGCGTGCTCGGGAGGGGCGTGCTGTGCGTATTGCTCGGAGGGCATGGTGTGGGGAACAGGACAACAATCTCAGAGCACCGGGTTCCACACTACCAAATACAAACGCACGTGCCTGCCTCAATCGCCCCTTTATCGTCTCCCGTCCTCATTATATACTTCCAACTAGGCGCTCGCAATACACCCATATTAATTCTAATATCCCTGTCTAAATACACATCCTATATTAATCCCATATATCGTTCACCGGTCACCCTCTTTGCTCTCCTTGTGCATAGACTCCCCGGCAGACCCAGAGCTCGTCGTCGGTCCAACCGTCACATCATCCGTGTCCTTGTCATTCTCCCTCTCACCAGCCCCCTTCTCGACATCCTGCTTCTCCTTCTCCTTCGGTCCAGCGCGCACAATATTCCGCGCAAGCGTATAATTCCTAAGAAACAAAACTAGCCCAGAGTTGCATTCAGCGACCATTCCCATTCCGCGGTAACACAAACCCTGAGAAGAGTGAAACATGGCCATGAAGTCATACCCTCCTCCCTTCTCCATGCCCGACGCCCGTCTACTCTCGTTTCCGTTGACATTCCATTCCTCAATTGGATCCGTGAGCATCAAAACCCCCGATCATTCCATCGTCAAATCCAATTTCGTGACACGTTATCAATGTCAACTCTTCCACAAGCGCCCAAGAAACGGAACGTAAAACTAGCAACCGCTTACTCACCCATAACAAAACAGGCGCCCAAAATTGGTGTCATCACCAGCCAAATCGTGCTGATAGACTTGGCATAGGCGTCAATCACAGATGCCCGCACCACGGGATCCTAATATTGGCATAACAGTCAGCAAATCGGAATCCACAAATACAAATTGAATGGAAAACGGATGTGTCGCTAAATAAGCGCTCTCAGAAGCCTCCCTGCGCCAACGGAACACTCGGAAAATGTATCCGAATAACGATCACGATAACGACAATAGTGTGACACGCATCCATCGCATCACAAATTACATGAAATGAAAAACACGTACAGGGATATTCTTCAGATTGCGCACGTTCTGGCTAAGCGCCGCAGGCGACGTGTCGATGCCGCCAGGCGTGCCCATACCCTCCAACTTCTTTTTCAACGACTACAAAAATAGAGATAAAAATGAAATGTCATAAGTTCACCGTAGTCGCACTCCTAAACCGTAGTCGCACTCCTAAAAAAAATGCACATACACTCGTGTAAATAGCCTGGCCAATCGAAATTCCAACCGTAGCGCCAATGGTCCTAACAAAAGACACCAACACGTCAATAATCATCATTTTAACCCATGCGAGACGACTATCAACATATCGCCAAGACGTCGACCAAACACGTACCTAATGAAACCAAATGTCGCTGTACTCGTCGCCATGTCTTTTATCGGCATCGCTGCCTGCAGTCCAATCAACGGCGTCTAGAGATGCGAGAGTCACGAGCGTCAATCGACCAGTTTATAGATTCAAATATAAACACAGGAGAGAGTCTCCAACTGCATACCTGGAACAAGCACCCCAATCCCACAGCAGCCACGAGGGGGTATAAAACTTTCTCCGCTCTATAAATTCCACAACCCCCAGTCCAAAGGCGTCAATCAACATGTTCACCGTATACCCAACGAATAAAAAGCAACGCACGTGGTAGATTGCGCATCGAGCATAATCATCAACCCCATCCCCGTGGCGAACACCGCGAACGCAACCCACATCACAGGTCTATACCGCCCCGTCTTGGACACCAACACACCCGACAACGCTGAGAGCACCGCGCAGCCCAGCGAGTACGGCAGCATCCTGAAATGTACAAGCGACCCGTAATCAGTTTCTGTTCTGTTCCGGATCGCATAATATAACGGCAGCGGCGCTAACGCAATGCTGGATCGAATGATCATGAGCGGAACAAAGACTTACTCGACACCTGCACGCGTAGCCGACGCGCCGAGAACTTGGAAATACAATGGTAAATAATAAGCACCCGAGAAGAATCCGAGTGCGTGTAGGAATGTCGTGATCAGGATAATCCCTGTTGTACGTGTCTAATCGAAAGGTATACGAAATACCAGATCAGATATACTCATCGTTTTTTTAGTTATAGGGTGGTAAAAACTGACCTTGAACAATCGCGGTGGGACAATAGGAGATCGGGTCGTAAAATATTCGTTCACTCCTCCCAACAACAACAGCACAAACCCAACAGTCAGGAACGAAATCGTCGTCTTCGAGTTCCCTAATGCCACCAGAAAACAGAAAGAAAGAGAACACAACGCATCAGACACCCATACAGAACACAAAAAAAGAAAAAAAGAGAAAAATAAACCCACATGACGTCTCACTCTCATTAAACCCTAGCAAAACCAGCACGATACCCACCACGATCAGGAACAGACCCAAAAAGTCAAAGTCTGCCACATGTTCCCTGAAAGAACGTCCCTGGTGCGGATTCAAGTTCAGGAAGAAGAAGAGAATGCCGGCAGCGACGCCTCCGGTCGGACTAGCATTATACAAATCCGGTTAGTTGTTTTCCTTATCGAGGTCTAAGGGGAGAAGAGACTAAAATCGAAAGAGCTAACTTACAGGTTGATGAAGAAACACCTATTAATAAATCTTGAGTGAAAAGGTCACAGTCAAGAAGGAAGAAAGGGGTATGTACCATCTCCATGAAACATGGTCTGTGAAAACCTATTCTCATGTCAATTTAGTGAAATCAAAAAGCAGAACTATACTCACTCCTCCAAGCAACGGCCCAACAACACTCGCAATACCCCACGTCGCTCCAATAAGCCCTCCATACTTGCCACGACTAAAATACAAAACCAAATCAAACGCCACCGTCAGTAACCAGGAAGAATAATTCTTCCAAGGTCCCAATCCACTGGGACAGGAGAAAAAAATGAAGAAAACTCACTCTGCCAGCGGAACAATATCGCTAATCGTGATATTAACCTATTCCCATCGTCATAAATAGCCCAGAGGTCAGCAACCCGATTAACAATATGAAAAAAACGGTCACCAAGCCGTCCAAGACTGTATTGACGGCAAAAATGACAGAGAAGTGTGAACGTACCAACTGGATAATCCCACCACCTCCGATACCCTGCACAGCTCTAGCCACAATCAACCACGTCTACACATCATAAAACGAAAACCATGCAAAGGCAAAAAGAGAGAAGAATGTAACTTTGATTAACGGGAAACTCCTAAACGACACGGTGGCGGACGTACGATGCTCTGCGCTGCACCGCATAGCGCTGAGCCAACCTATAAATACGCGTCGATCGATCAGTTAGGGTTCGTCGCTTCCGACGATTAGCAGCACGCCGATAAGGGACGCGGGCGTACCAAGAAAATGATGATAGAGGTATATAGCACGGGCTTTCTGCCTATAAGATCAGAGAGCTTTCCGTACAGCGGTGAAAGTCTGCAGGATAAGAACAAGAGATTTACATGAGTATGACAACGCGTCAAAGGGAATAACAGGGACTCCGCATACCCGGCAGAGGCTAGTAGGTACGCACTGGTGATTGAATGAAAGTTTGTTAGTGATAAGGTAGGTTTCAGGGAGATACTACTCACGTTCCGATCCAGCTGTATTGTTTTCCACCACCTAGCTTCTCGATTATAGTTGGCAATGCAGTGGCCACGATGGTCTGAACGCGCAAGGCAGCCATTAACACGTCGGGGCACACAGAAAAAACAAATGCAGGATACATACCTGGTCTATGGCAGCCAAAAACACCGTACACATAAGCCCGGAAAAGACCTGCCATTGGAAGAACGTCAGGGTGCAGAAAGAAACCCAGAGTAAAGACATGTACGCACCAGGGTCAAATTATTATGAGGCAATACGTGCGTCTCGTCTGTTTTCCATGACGCTCCTGGCTTTGCCTTTGTCGATGATTTCACAGGCTCGTCTCCCTCCGGAGGTATGGGCGTCGGGGTCGAGGCCTTTTCGTTTACTGAATCCGTCTGCATTGGTTGAGCAGATGTCATATCGAGACTTGTTCCCGTCTATGTCTTTCTCTTGGTATATAATGTATACAGATATATCGTTTAGATGTCGGTCTTGAATCCTCAGAAAGGGAATAGGAGTGTTTTCAGCACCGGAATGGACGAAGAGGTCGTAGGGGTCGTAGCGGGTGACGTCGGGAAAAGGAAGCAAGGATCTGGGAAGGACAAACGGCCTGAGTGAAATATGTACAAGTTGGAGTTAATCCCACATGCGTGCGTGCGTCCGTTTGATTACATGGGACGGGAGTCCAAAATAAGGTACTACTGGGTCCTGACAACATTTTTTTTGAAAGTGCATGGTTGATCCATCCGGGACATCCGGTTGCAATGGGCCAAATGACTTCATATCGCCGAGATGCCGCTGTCTGTTCCTGGCCCAGCTTGGTTAGTCCCCCTCCCTAATCAACCATGCCGTAAGTCGGCAGCACTGCGGCTTCCTACCCAACGCCGCTCTGCTGGGTCGCTTTGGGTTTCTCTCTCAATGCAACTCAATCAGTGTCTATAAGCCACCAGATACTTAACATTGTGCCTGCGTTTGTCACGGAAAATGCTTCCGGTAAAAGTGAGTCATTCAACACGTCTTTCAAAGTCCGCCAGCCGCTTTGTAATCATTGTAAGCTTGGCGATGCTCGTCCGCCGGCAGAGGGCATCGACATCATACTCTCGTAAGTCGCACGAGAAATTGCAATGTTAAAAATAACACCACAAGCCCCTTGGCATAAACACAGCGCAGTCCAATCTAATCGCTCCTGTCGCAGACGGTTATGCATCCGCAAATTGCGTCAGTCAGCATCATCGCTAGGGTCGCGTTGGCCGTAAGTGGACTTTGCGGGTATATGTACACCTGAGATGAGTTGATTGGCGCCCTTTCAGAATCATTGTCAATCCGGATCGCCCTTTCCGCCAACGTTTCAAGTGCTTCTGTCCAGTATAGCCGATCTAAGAATAGATGGATGGATAGGAAAGGGCATCGAGGATTCCAAAAATACAACGCGTGAACTCGCATGCCGCGCAATTGCAATTGCTGCGGCCTCTGGGGTGATACTCAGCGGTTATGGGGCTCAAGCTATCCAGCCAAATAGACACGTTGAAGGCTATGGAACATTGAAGAACGTCGGATTAATTGCCTCACCCGCAGTAATCCGCGGTGTTGGTCCATTGACTCAACTCGCGAGTAGCCACGCAGTTGGTGAATAGCAGATGATTACCTCGCAGGTGCGCTGAGATTTTGTATCAAAATAGAAATTTAGATTCCTAGCACTTAAGGGTCGGACAACTTGTCTCCCTGCGATATAATTATCAGAATAAAGATCTACAAAGTAGTACAAAGAATATTGAAAATAAAAGAAGACTAGTATCTATGCATTACTCTGAGTAGATTGTTGTTAGAATGGGGGTATAGAAACGCAAAGCATATACAAATCAAGAACATTTCCAAAACGAGTCGAAAGCACAAAAACAGCAAGGTAGCAAGTTAAACAAAATGACAAGACAACCGCCAAAATGTTCTTAATCTATCGGCGAGTCTTCGTTCTTCACGCCCAAGCTATATGCTCAAGCTTGATTGATAAGGTGATAACCATACCACCCGCAATGGTATGCATACCAGGAGATGCCATAGCACCTCGTAAAGGGGAATAAATTGAGTGTTAACCGTCTGCACCTCGACCGACGCTAAAATCCCCCCGAGTACTCGTCGCCACTTCTGTGCCGGGTAGCTGTCCCAGCGGACACACTGACAGCAACGTTAACAAATGCAGGAGTTTCCCCAATTTCAATCGCGAGTAGGGGATTGCTGCTGCGCCGGTGCCGAGTCATCTCCACCTTTACCATCTTTACCATTACGTACATCAGCCTCATCATAATCCTCGAAGTCCACCCGATCGTCAAAGTCACCACCTCCACCGTAAGCACCAACATCACGCACATGGGGTGGATGCACTGACGAATCACGCTGTCGATTGCGATTCGAGCTATCATCACCGTCAACAACACCATCGACCTCCATGGGCGGGGAAGCCGACAGATTGTGCCCTCCGCCTCGAGGCTCACGATCATGTCCGCCACGTTCTGGGCTGTAATGCCTTCCACTATCCACGTCCATATCTCGATCACCGCCGTACGACGTGTACTCAGACCTTCTCCTTGAACCCCGCTCATATCCGTAATTTCTATCCGACGAAGAGGAGGGGAAAGAAGAGCGGTGATGAGTACTCCTATGGCCAGCTCGGCCTTGATTATCATGGCGTCTGTCCCTCGGCGGAAACCTCTGATACTCTCCTCTCCTATCCCTCGAATCGAAATCGAACCCTCCTCTCCTATCCCTCGAGTTAAAATCGAAGCGCGAAGCTCTCTGGTAGCAGTCATTATAACGGCGATCTTCGCGGTCGTAGTGGCGGGGGTACGTATAATCAGAATTGCCATATCTTCTGTCGCCACTCAGCTCGTCCTGATGTCTGTGCGAATAACTACCCCTATAGAAACTGCGCGGTCCGCGAGGAGGACCCCTATGCCCATATCCATGATCATATCCATGCACCTGCGGCTGGACTCCAATCGCATATGGCGCATATGGCGCAAACGCTAAATGCTGATTATTGACGTATCCTGTCGGAGCAGTGGCGATGGAAGGCTGCGGCTGCACTGAACAAGGTATCAATTGACTTGATGGACCAGGTGATCCTTGCTGAACAAAGAAGGAAAAATGTCAACAAAAGGTATTTGATAGGCATATAACTGATCTGAGAGCTTACAGCATATTGACGCACAAAATGAAGCATTACTTGAGTAGCGTCTTGCATCATTTGTTCCCAAGACGGTTTGATAGGGTTACATGATAACGATGCCTGATGGCTAGTTTCTGTTAGCATCGGTAGTTGTGGTGTCTGTGATGAGGCTTCGAGACGCTGCTGCTGCTGCTGCGGCGGCGGCGGCGACGGCGCTGGTGGTGGCGCAACTGATGAAGGTTCAAGGGGAAGTGGGGGTGGAAGCGGTGGCGGTAATAATGTTATTGGAGTTGGTATCGAAGGCGCAACGTCTGTATTATTATACGACGGCGGCACCTCACTATTAGACTGCACCAAATTCGACGCCGATGTGCAGTCAACATCGGCGTCTACTTCTAAAAAATGATGATGCCCCCTCTCCGCAGGCCGAGCAGCAACATCCTCCTTCTGCAGCCTCTCGTTGTCCTGCTGCTCGGCTGACGACTCAGTAGGGGCAGGGGTCTTCTTAAACCGCAACTTATTTAGCGCGGGCTTTTGTGTCGTATCGATATTCGTCGACGATTTGTCCTGAGATTGCTCGACGGAAAGGAACTTGGAAGAGCCGGGCTGTTCAGCTACAGAAGTCGCACCCGGTTCTGACGCTCGCGTTCGCGGGCGTTTCTTGCTTCCCAGTTTGCTTGAACCAGAGGTATTCAGCTTGGACGACGAAGCTGAAGGTACTTGGTGTGCGACATTCGTAGATCGGCCTTCTCTTTCTTTATCGAAATCCGTTGTTTGAGATTCGGAGCGACCCTTCCCAACTCGACCCACAAGTCCAGACCTCGCTGTAAACGTCTGTCCGCGAAGTTTGGCATTTGAAGATCCAGCAGCAGCGTCTAATGCAACTGACGGTGCCGATTCTCTTTTCACCGGTAAAGGCTTTGTCGGTCTCGACGACGTGGTCGAAGGAATAGATTTGATACTTTTGGCGGGCATCGTTGACGGTGGAGCCAAATCCTTTTTAGCCGTCGGTGTGGATTTCAGCGACTTTACTGACTTGCGTCGTGATGTAGACGGCGATGGTGACAATACGCGAGAGGGTAGTGCAGTTGGTCTTTGTGGGAGCGTCACGACAATGGATGGCGACGACGGCATAGGACTTCGCTCCCTAGTAGCACCGATACCCTCTTCCGGTTGCCGCACATTAGATAAATGACTGGTTTTCTGGCGTTTCGTGGTTTTAGACAATGGTCCGGCACGTGCACCAGTGGAAGATTTCCCTCCGGAACCCACTTTATGCGAATATTCCGGAACTGAAGCAGAGATATCGCCTTTACTGCTTTTCCTTTTCAGTATCAACGATGCAGGCGGCCTTGGGCGAGTAACCTCTCCTGTCATGTGCAGAGCTACTCTTGTGGAAGAAATTACATCTTTTGTTGCAGGTGCGGAAGATGAAGCAGTGTTTGTTTTTCTAGGGATCGGCGGTACTTTGGAAGGTGCAGGACGATTGGCCAGCTTTGGTGTCACAAAGTTATTCCTTCGCTCAGGCATCTTACCCTTGCCCTTGTCCTTTGAGGCAAAAGAGGTTGAAAGATGTTGAGTATTTCTTGCTTGTAAAACCGAAGATATAGACGGCCCTGATCGCGTTTTTTCTTCTGTCATGATCAAAGGTTTGCGACCAACATAAGGAGCGGTGGGCTTATTGCATTTATCCAATTTCGGTAGGGTAGAAGGTCCAGGCTGCATCGCTTCGTCACCCGTGTCCTCAATCTCGTCTTCGGAGGGCTCAGATTCCACGATCTTTCGAGATGTCGAACGGCTAGAAAGTAGTGGAGGAGATTCGGACCGACGAGACAATTCAGAAAGAGGAGAGTCAGATCGAAGGCTGGTAAGAGGCGATTCAGACCGAAGGCTGGTAAGAGGCGATTCGGACCGAATGCTGAGTGCAGGCGAAGGTGGTCGAGGACTTGTTACAGGTGGAGGTGGAGGTGGAGGTCTGCGTTCGAGAGAATACGGTGCTGGAGGAACAAGGACATAAACTTGTCCCATCCGTGGAAGTCGTCTAGTGATGTCATCTTTGTCCCGAGTCGACTGCACGACAGGTCGAGGCCTTCGAACACCAGGTGCACGACCACCGCCGCTCGCTATTCTCTTCGGTGAAGGAGGAATAATCATCATTAGTTTCTGCTTCTTTTTGGCAGGTTCCAAGAGTTTGATGAGAGGTTCATCATCCGACGAAACATAATCTACAGAGACAGGTCGAATGAATGAATCGACCATTTCAATGTCTGCACTGTCGGCTGAGGGAGATCTGACAGGTTGAGATAGAGTAGGTTTCGGCGTCTGAGGTATGGCGGCTTTGTCCTGAGGCTGGGATGCTTCGAGAGACGTGGATGCTATATGGAATTTGGGTTTCGCAGACGATGAACTGGGTTTCAAGATTATCGTAACCTTTGGAGAAGTTTGAAGACTGGTAGGGCGAACTGAAGGTGTTTCTTCAGAAGACGGTGAGGGTGCTACATCTGTGCTGGCGATGGTGCTGGCAAGTTCATGTTCGGACTCTTCCTCGAACAGCTAACAGGATATGAGATCATTCAGCTACACGCTATGTCAAAAATTTTACATACCTGATTATCGTACCAGCCAAATCTTACATACTTCAAATTCAAAGGCGTACAATGGCTATACGACAACGCATTGTACACCAGCCACGAAAATCCTGGGTGTCTAGTCCCCTCTCGTTGGCTCTCCTCCAAAGCTGGAAGGTTTTCGTAATACTTTGCTGATTTCGATAGATGGTGTGAGTGATATTTTTCGTGCTTGGGCGTCTTGTCGCCTGTATGCAGGAGAAGGGCCTCAACAGCATGCATTTTGGAATTCTCGAGAAGATGCGCAAAGCATTTGCTGCTGTGGCACGCTTTGCAGTGTAATGCCCAGTGGAATGGCACTTCATGAGTCTTATTCCCTGCGAACATCAATCTGCATGCCTTTGTGTCTTTCTGTATAATCATTAGTTCTGATCGGATGTGCGGAGAGAAAGCGATAGCTCACCGTTGCTGAGAGCCGTTTCTGATATAGATAACAGGCGGCACGAAACACTCCAGGCACAGAATCATTTATAAGTTTTCTGGAGAGCAAATCGGTGTGAGTGTAAATTTCTATGGAAAAAAGAACACGAAGTCGGACTTACAGCTTTGGACTATAACTTCTACCTTGTAGTTTCTCGTATTGAGAAACTTTGGATACAGCCATCTCCCTCGCATCTACAAGATCTTGAAAGTTGCCGTACTGAATGGGCTGCATGTTCGAGCAATCACATGACCTTCCCTCGACATAACATCCAGCGCATATATGCATCCTCTCGCCGCTCGAGATCCCACCATCCACGCAATTCCGGCACTCGAAGAAACTTTGGAAGATATCGCATCTACAGAAATCGCAGATCACCGTGGGCTCTTTCTCGAACCGGTTGCCGGAAAACATCTGGGGCATGATCTTGTTGATGGAGTCGTATTCTTCCGCCAGGATGCAGTCGGCGACGGAGATCAGCTCCATGAGATCATTGGCGAGCACACTTGCAGATGATTCGGGAGTGGAGGGCTTAGAAATGTTTGATTTTTGACTGTTCTTCTTGGACTTGGAAGTAGTTGCCACTGCAGATGAAGTATCGTGCGCATCCTCCATTAATTTTGCTAGTTCTTCGGCTTCACGTATGATGCTGTAGAAAATAGTGCTTTTGACTTTGTACGTTTCGGGTCGACAAACACTAATTCGAGTTAGTTTCACCACTTCATATGCCTAAAATGAGCCATACCGGCGATAGATGGGAAGTTCTTGAAAATAGGCGGTTTTGAGACCCTTTGAAGTCATACGAGACCAAGAAGTTTTGATAGTGATCCCTCCGGCGTTTACAACTTGATGACAACTTCGTGGTGGGACTAGGACCAAGTCTCCAAGTTTCTGTTCGAGGATGTAAACGTCGAAAGGGGCATTGGCGAGCTCTTCCAGGGTGATAATATGGTTTTCATGGTCGAGTTCATGTCTCAATTTTTGGAAATATTGAGATGCCTTGGGAGCGACGGAGCTTTCTGTCATAAACCAGAAGGAGGAGCCGTTTTTCTCTGTGTAGCACATGAGGTTGTGTCCTGAGGATGCGCATAGATCTTTGTGGCAAGGTGTGAATGTGTCGCCTATCCCTAGATAGCACATAAGTGTCTGCACCTCTGCCTACGCAGTGTCTCAACAAAAAGACGGTAAAAAATAATGAATGATGGCGCACCGATTTGGGTCGATACCGAAACTTGTCCTGTGGTCCATTCGGGTGTAGCGAAGCAGGGACAGCGTTCCCTTTTATCAACCAATCCTCCCATGATGGTGGACAATCCATGTCTTTTCCATACCATCTTTCCGTCTCTAGAGTAAACATTGAACCAGCACCAGCACGAAGGCACAAAGACTACGCACCACCTTCCTGAGCATACTGGGGCATAGCCCTCGATTTCTCAATAAAGTCTGACAGCTTCAACTCCGCATCGGTCCAAGTACGCACATTACGTGCATTGATGGTATCTAGAAATAGCATCAATACAAGGAACATAGCACGAAGCACAACAGCGCACCTTCCACAGCATCTTTGACGAAGCCCTCCAGAGTGAACTTCTTCTTCGGCCAACTAGACAACTCGTGGAACCCTTCGATGACCAACGGTCTCCCACTTTCTTCATACTCCTCGATCCTCCTCGCAAGCTCGGCGGCTGGCAGGGCGGCTGACACTCTATCGGCATGGCGGAAGGTGCGTGGGGCCCGTGCGATCAGAAGATCCAACGTCCACCCCTTGGTCGACGCCAGAGGCATATTCTCATTGGTTGGGAAGCCAAAGGAAGAGGATTCAGACTCTGGTTGAGGTGCTGGTTCTGGTTCTTTATTGGTAGCACGTGCGCCTTGGTCGCCTGGGTTGTGATGGGACTCGGAAAGTGCCCGAGCGCGGCCCTGGGCCTGATCATCATCACGATCGCGACTCTCAGTGGTCAACTTCGACGAGCTCGGTCGAGGGTGTGAGGATGGGGGAGTCAGCGGCGCTGGCTTGCAGGGCGTGGATGGTGGCGATATCTTGTTGGTTGTGATGCCAGCGAAAAGCGAATTGTCTTCTCTCATCAGTTTTTGTCTTCTCTGCTCCATGGTCGGCATGGTGGTTAGTGGTCAAGAGAGATGCAGAGGTCAAGAAGTAAAGACAGATAGATGTGATTTGGAGGTGATTCAAAGAATCCTAGATCCCCATTTGTTCTGACGGCTGCTGTGCTCACACAAACAATCATGCACTGACAGGAATAAGGCGATCGCCTTGACCAAGCGCTGTATTTTTAATCGTGGGAGAGACGTTATATGGTAAGTTATTGAATTTGGTTCAGGGTGTTAATTTTCTCCACCCGAGGTTACCGATAACAATGGTCATGGGGTACCCTACCAGACGCCCGTGGGGTGAGAATAGGATAGGCGCCAATCTAACATCTACCATTCATTTACTGATGGACACCCGATAATCATGCGGCCATCTTTTGTCACTGTTTTTGAAGTCTTTATTTACCTGGATTCCCTCTTCTTGAGCCTTCGTTCTGAAGTTAGCACTGGTGTTTTAAGTTACTGTTGTGCGTGCTACTAGCTTCATTTATCTCGTCACACACGCGTAGATAACAGATCGTGTGATCGTGACCACCTTCGGATATGATCTGCCAGACCAACTTGAACCCGGACTTCCACGACATTCCACCTTTAAAAATATCACCGCACTCATCTTTGATATTCACCCCTGCGAATGGATATTGTTTTGAACCTTATAAGAAAACAGTACTGAATCATAAATACTGTAGTGGCAACCTTGAATCCTACGATTAGTCAAGAATGTCCAACGTCGCCCCATCCAACGGCGACGTCCCAGACCAACCCGAATTCGACTTCTGGGAGTTCGTATGCTGTGCCAAATGCCGCATGCCATTCACGCTTGAGAACGGAGCCGCGACGATCCCTTTCTGGCTGACAGAATGCGGGCACGTCGTGTGCAATAACCACCTCAGTCGGTCTCTCTCCTCTTCTTTCACCGCATGCGCGTAGAAGTATGCATATCACCAACATTTCTTGAACATCCTGTGGTTTAGATCGGGATCAAAGCTGTGCACAATGCGGGGCGCAGGATATTCAGTTGGCACCGCTTCAACGACAGGTGCGTCGCTACTTATTTTGTGGCTGGTCCAGTGAACGATTCCGCTCGTTTAGATGGAAGCACCAATGTCTGACTGGTTCCGATCCATTCCTTCGGCGCTGGAGTCCATTGCGTTCACAGCCAAGGTCGAACATCCTGCGGCAGCTCTTATTCCATAGTCTGTGGACTAATGGCAGTTGTACATAGTTTCAGAATGAAGCAATGGCTTCGCAGGTTAGGTATCACAAATCGCGGCACCTACAGCTTCGCCAGATTGTGGAACGGCTCAAGCAAAACATGGCAGAGTTGAAAAGGTCTTCGGGATGGATGATCTTACCTTTCGCACTCATTTCAAATTTTTGTGACAGGTCAAACGACATGCTGCAAAATCAAAACGAGCAACTACGTCGCCAAATGGGATACCACGACCAAGGCAGCTCCAACTCACTCAATGGCAATGGAAAGCGGCCAATGGTGCCCATGCAACAGTGAGGCACAACATCGCCTTCTGATCGTTACTCACATTCTCCAGGTATGATCATGTCAATCAAAGAGCGAGAACAGATTCGAGTCCACGGTCTATCACTACACCACTTGCACCAGATCGACTGACGCTGCCGCCTGGCCAGCAAGTACCAGAACTTTCCTCTCATAGGCAACAGGATATACAACACAGACATTCTGGCTTGCTCGCTAATGTACATGGTAGGCAGGACTATGTTCAGCAGGATAGTGCTTCAGAACGACGCCCCATGTCGAGTCGGTCACTGGAGTGAGCAGAACTAATCCAGCAAGACCGCATATATTCACGTAAAAATGCGTCATAGGAATATCAGGCCTCATAGACCGACTTCAAGTATACCAATAGAGTAAGTTTGAACGGAAGATGTGAAAGGGATCTTGATTG
Organism: Psilocybe cubensis; assembly: GCF_017499595.1. Lineage (NCBI taxonomy): Eukaryota > Fungi > Basidiomycota > Agaricomycetes > Agaricales > Agrocybaceae > Psilocybe > Psilocybe cubensis. Next base: position 1,145,319 of record NC_063001.1, on the reverse strand, counting down.
AATCTACCAGTCAATTTGCATACAATCCCCAAGGCAGTAGTACCTTCCACACACCTCAACTCACTCACGTCCAAGCGGCGCCGAAGATATTTCAGCGAACTGATAATAGACAGAATGGCCAACATGGCCCTGATGCGACATCAAATCATCAGCCCCCTTCTTCATCGAGGTTTAAGCCAGCACCTTTTCCAATGAGCATAACTAGGACATCGACAAACCGTCAGCAAACTGTGATGGGGCCCCCTCCAACACCTCAACATGTTCGTAGTGGTGTAGCCCCGCAAGCTAGTACCGCAGGTCAGGTACGAGACCGAATTTTTGGCCAGTCATTTTCAGAATAACCATGCGCAGCCATTGGCCTCTGCTGACCGCCGGCCTACTGGCTCAATTACTTCGAGTATGCCTGGGCAGCAGCAGCCCCCGCTGACGGCAACTCGAAGATTCTTCCCAGAGGGCGTAAACAACCCGTCTGCTTTTTCTGGGCCGGCTCTGACATCGAGTTCCCGAGGGCCTTCTCGGGCATCCGTGAATGGTTCGTTCTCGAATGCAGGACAGAAGATGGCCTTTGGATCTGGTGCAGGACATCGAGGCGGGTTTGGATGATTGGAAGTTTCTGGTTTTGTCTATTTGATAGGGATTGGATATGTAGATTTGTGCTGAGACAGTTGCACAAGACAATAGATCGAAAGGACTTGGCTCCAACTACTATTTATAACATAACGCCAACGCTCGTGACTATTTGCGGTCGTCATCATAGCCTTGCTGCCAGAAAGGACCGCCAAGTCGCACACGTTTTTGGACACTGACACCCATTCTCCTTTTCGTTCCTTTCGTCCCTCTTTGTTCCATTTCTCTTTCCATACCGTACTTTTTCAACAACAAGCAGGACTTGATACACGGTTTCAGAGAAATTCAACATGTCCTATCGCGACCCTTATTCTGGACATTACGCCGCGGGGGCGAGTACCCGTTATGGTTATGAGAGCCATCAACAACCCCATTATGCAGACCCGCAGCAGCAGCAGCAGTACCCCACCTCCCAGTCCTACCGTCGTCCATACTACGACGACGACATGGCGAATGAGCCTGAAGAAGCCAACCCGTACATGTCAAACAGCAACAGCAACGGGAACTTCAACAACAATGCACAGTCATACAACTTGAATGACGAAAGACATATCGGAGAGCAGCCGGACTATAGCTATGGAGAAAATGCTCGTGCGGGGGCGTACGACTATCCACCGGTGCAGAGGGACAGAAGTGTTAGGTCTGTGGGTCGGTCGCGGACGGGGGATTCCTTTGGTCCTGCACGGAAGGAGGCGAGTGGGTTTGACCAGGGCGAGTTTGGACCACCGGCAGTGGTGGCACGCAAGTGAGTAGCTTTACGCTCCTCGTCATATGCGTTCGTTAACGTTTTTTCCTTGTGAAGGAGTCGCACCCCTCGAGCGTTGCGAGAGTATAGGTATGATCATCAGGGGAATCTGTGGACAAAGGTGCGTTTGCACGGTGCTTTCCATGGTGCTCGGATCTGAGACTTGAGACTGACGTATGTTACATAGGGCGGTCGAGGGCGCTGTGCTGGAAGAGTCTGTTGCTGCTCTTTGATGACAGCCGTCTTCTTGATTGTCAGCATTGTACTCACGTTGGCTCTAGTGAGTGATTGGTGCTGGCAGGCGACTGCATTCGCCTTGGGCATGTCTCTAAACTTTTGGTCTAGTATGCCCGCCCGCCGAACATCGAAATTGGAGACGTTCAGGCTGTTCCGGTAAATGGTAGTGTTGTACGTCTAATTCTTCACAACGACGATCATTCATTGGTCTGACGGATCTGCATGCAGCTTCAAATGGGAGGATCTAGTGGGCTTGATTTCCAAGTCAATCTTGGTGTTGCTATTTCGTACGATTCCCTTTCCGATTCATCAGAATGTCATGTTCTGAAACATACTTCCAACAGAGTTAGCAATCCCAATTATTTCAGCGTGGGGCTCAAAAAGATCGACTTGGAGGTTTGCTCGTAATCTTGTCATTTACAGGGACATAATTGATGCTCTATTTATAGTTGACCTACCCAATTAACGACACCCCTGTGGGTGGCGGCGAAACCAAGGACATTAATTTCAAAGCCAACTCACAGACCAATTTCACCTTCCCCTTCCACTTGACCTACAACCCCGTTGAAGACCCAAGTAGCGCTATCCTCTCTGACCTTTTAGGGAAGTGCGGAGCAAACCCTCAAAACGTCGTTATCAATTACAAGATTACGGTGAGTTTACGCCTACCATCTATCCCCTGGAGCGGCTATGGATTACCTTCCCTCGGAATGTGTCTGTTTCTAATTATGTTTTTTCCTTGCGACAACTCTAGTTGGGCATTCGTATTCTTATCATAACTGTTTCGCCAGTCGTCTCCAATCAGTTCAACTTCAGGTGTCCGGTTGACCTCTCGAATCTTAGTGTACGTGCCAAGCCGTTTACCTTGCTTCGATTGACTTGGATGAGCTTACCTACTGCACTTTTTTCATGCTTTTATAGAAAATTGCGGGAGGTCTCGGATTACGAGAAGACACTAACGGCACTTCAATCGTGACATAGTCATAGTCGATGTCGATAACCGTCAACCCATATACACTACGCGGATTGGAATGGATCTTTATTTGCCTGGGACATCATCAATCATCACTTGTACTTCTGACTTTTACGGACAACCTACTACTCACTGCTACGAAACGCAAAATCATGGCCTCACCGATATTCTGGAATTTTACACCCGCTTTTCGCTTTATCATTGCATTGTTTTTTTCCGCGATTTACAGTAATACTTTATAGACTACATAAATCGACGCTGGAATACTATTTATGATATCTGCACCAATTTGGATTGCAAGTTTCCGGAGTTGGTATCTGAGTTACGGACACTCCTATCGTGCTTACTTAACAGCAAGGTTTTAGGAGGACCAGAGTCCGGATGGGTAGGGTTGCGTGATTCAGTCTACCATGTTACCGGCGTATAAATGCCTCTGGCCCACCTGCGAAAACCGACGAAGACCACAGACGAAGGCTTCGAATGGCTGATAAGGCTCGGAGTGGAGACAGGCGGTATGGAATAAACGTCCAGCCACATCCTGACATCGTGGAACCCATCGAGTACTGGACACATATCTGGCCTTCTGAAACTTTGGCAGACTGACTGGCATCCTACTTTTTTTTTATTATGCTTTGGCAAGCCAAATGCAGAATGCAACCACCGATTTGGGAAGAAGGTGTATGTATATGTTCTGTCGGGGCCTGTTCCTGTCATTGTTCACTGATTGTGCTCTTTTTTAACAAGACATGATTATCTGGCTCCAGCTGCGGCAGCGCTGACCTTTTGTCAGGGTCTTAGGCTCCAATTAATGAAGTCAGGAAGCACAATCCGAAGAAGCTCCAGCCACGGTTCGCCACGGGTACCCCCTTTGACGCCTCGTGTTGAGAGGCTGTTACATAAAGGCACTCCATTGCCTTCACCCCCCCTCCGATGCTAGATTCGATATCGAGTAACGTCAGCCTTCTCTTGCTGTCCACGGGTGAGGGGGCGAGAAATGAACTGACTGCGACCTTCTTTTTTTTTCTCATTTAGATTTTCAATTCATATATACTTCACCGGGCCTAGCGTCATCCTTGGTCCCCCATACGGCTATTATTGCGACTTTCCTTGGGAATCGATTCGGACGAGCGAGGTGGGATATAACGAGAACAATGGGCATCACTAGAGATACCATGAAAGGATCCGGGACGATGCGGACGACCACTGCGATACCCGCTGAGGCACATGCGCATACCCACACTACGGAACTTGAACAAGAGAGATGGCCCAAGATGTGTGGTCGGGTCCAGCGGCGGGGGCAGTCACCTCTCTCTGTATGTACTATATCGCGGTTACGCTGGCTTTCTGAATTATTAGATATGGCGAGCACCTGCTTTTCGTTTCCTCGGTCCATGGCGAGCAATACGAGATGCAAATGCTCTTCAGAACGGCGGCGAGCTGCTTACTCTGGACGAAAACGAAATCATTGTAACGACATCCTCGATTCCTTAAAGCCGCTACGACGTTCAAGCCGACCTACCCAGAGACTGCTCAGTATTCTACTCTTTATGATTAGTTCTGTCCTTCCAGGTGCTCATGCAAACCAGAATGTGACTGTGGACGATCAGGATCCGTCGATCTCGTATTCTCCTCAAGGAGCTTGGGGACTCTCTGCGAACAGCTCGCTGGACATTGGCGGTGCTCACATGCTGACGCAGAATCCAAACGGAACTGCAGTGTTCAGGTTTACCGGTATGTTCATGAAATGAATGAATCCGTACAGGTCCGATTGTTTAGCTGATACATCATGTTCTGTGTTTTTATTACTTTTTATTTAAAAACTCATTCCAGGTATCGCTGTGTATTACCTTTCCCCACTGTGGCCGTACACAGTAAACACCGCCGTCTCTCTCGACTCAGGAAACGCGACGCTTGTCGATCTAGTGGACCACTCTCGCCCAACGAGCCCCGATCAAGGTCCGGAGACGGTGCAATCGCGCGTTGTATGGAGCGCGACGGGGCTGAAGAACGGTCCGCATGAGCTAACAATGTTCGTTGGCGCCGGACAACCATTCGCTGTGGTCGATGCTCTGATGTACGTATTCGAGAACAAGGCTGCTTGCTTTATGAGTTTTTTTCTAGAACTTAATTCATTCCTGGCGTAGCTATACCAACACAGATCCAGCGACGCCTTCATCCGCGTCGGGACTGCCCTCAACTACAGATCGCGTTATCGCCTCATCGACTTCTTCCCCTAACTCTGGCTCGTCCAAGTCGAAAAATGTAGTTCCCGTCGTGTTGGGTACTATATTTGGTATTCTGGGCCTCTTGCTCCTCCTGTTAGCAGTGTGGTTCTATTTCAGGAATAAAAGAAAGAAACGGCCCATTTCGGAATGGACCGTCGATGGGACAGCATATAGTGGTGCAGGGGGAGACAGTGGTCCTAACGGGCGTTACGTCTACCCGACTCCTTCACACCCACAAGGAAAAGCAGGGTATGATTTAAGCCATTCAGGGGGATACTACAGAAATGGATATGGATATGAAAACGGAAACGGAAATGGAAACGGACATGGACATGGATATCCAATGGAACAGACACAACAGGGGACATTCCAGAACACGCGGTACGCGCACGTAGGCATGCCCGCACCATCGATCCCTGCTCACGATATCGGCATGACCATGTCTCCGGGAAGATACAAGCCTGGAGACGCCCTTTCGACGATCACTGAGAAGTCGACGCCGAGCAGGATGGGGGACGGCGGCGCGCGCACCCCGGTTGGCGTGGGTGCATATTCACCCGCGTCGGTGATGACTAGCGGGTCGGCACTACCTGGACCACCAACTGATATGGGCGAGTACTATGCGGCGTCGCCATCGATGGGATCCACTGCTGTTATGAGCTTGGGTGAATATGGTGCCGATCCTGCTGGTCAGGGGGCTTGGGATGGGGATGCTGCAAATTATCGAAGAGGCGAGCAGAGGCCGGCCCCACGACATTACAAGAAGCCTGTTGGAAACTATCTATGATAGACGATTTGATCTACTTTTTTGCATTGCCTGTATATAAATGTCCTTGTATCACAATTGGCTTATTGGGGAAAAACAACGCGTTCTAAATTGGCGCGTCTGGATGCCCCTATTTCGCGCTTGTCACATGTCATGTGCCTATGGTTGAACAGAACACCGTGCCTTTTGGTTCTCTTTCTATTTCAACCATGGCCTACGCTTTCACTCTTCATACTTGAGTTGAATCTAACCCACTCCCCACAGTTTAATATTCAGCTCCCAAATACATCTTGGATATCTTCCTCGTTCAAGTTTGGATGTGCTTGGCATTTCATCGGGCACGGAACGAGCTTTAAAGTTACACGAATAAGTCGTCGTGTTGGGCTCAATGTTTGAGGTAGACGCACGCGGGAGCAAGAGGAGACTTCTATGGGATGATGAGGATGACAAACGACAAGTTAAAGCCCCTCGACTCGAGATCTTGCCGTGGGGCAATGACTTGCAAATTTATACGACGATGGTGCAACAGTCTGAAGGCGCGGGGCAAAGATGGGGTCTGGAAAAGTTATTAGAGCTCCCACAAGAGTTGTGCTTGGAGGTGCGCTTCCTTTCTGATGAATGCATCTATCTGGTTCATGTTTCGACTCTTCCTTCCGGCAGATTTTTGGACTGCTCGAACCACTTGACTTGATACATCTGTCGCGAGCAAACAAAAAATTACGTTCGTTCTTTATGAGTCGGTCCAACCAGTCACTTTGGAGGAACGTTCTTTCGAATATATATCTGCTCCCCGAATGTCCGAGCGATTTGACCGAGCCTGCATACGCTTCCCTGATTTTTGTAAAGAAATGTCACGTAAGCACTTCTTGTTCTCCTTCTAATTCATTAGCTTTTTCTCAGTATCCTGCTCCAGTTCTGTCCAAGGGACCAAGGAATTATACATATTGTATGGGGATCAAGAATCAGGGCATGCACCAAATGCATTGAAAACAGGTTAGCTACTGTTTATCGAAACTAAAACCCAAGTAACCTTTAAAATAAGATGGCGTACGCAGAAAATTGCGCCCCTGCCAGGAATGTCAGAAGTATACAAGTACATTCCTTACGTTGACTTCAGGAGTGCAGGTATGTAATTTCTTGGATAGCATACTACACAACTGAATATCTCTTTTTTTTGAAATTTGACAGGGGAAGATTGGAGGTATTACGATTTCGATACAGAGTGTAGATGGCGCGAAGAATTCCGAAATTCGAAAGATCCATATAGCTGGGCGGCAAATAAAGTCGCAGAACAATCGATTATAGACGAAGTAAGTGCGGTATTTCTCTTGTTTTGTATGATGCTGATAGTAAATTAACTTCATCAGCATTCCCAAGAATGCATGGAATGGGAACAAATACGTCCACTACTTCAGAGATATCGGCGTGTGAAATATGGTGATACGATACATGATCGTAAGAGAACGTATGTCAAATCCTCCCGAGTCTATTTTCTTTTATTTAACGCCCCATTGACTGTACACAAGTATATATGATCGCGTCCTGGCGGCTGGATGGAAAAATGAATTAAATTTTATGGTCAGGGAAAATATTATGCACATGCTTATGGATGATATCAAGGTAGAGAGTGCATGTAAAAGTGCTCTTACTGAGGAAGGTGAGTCCTGAGATCTCCGTTATAATTGATCAGACTGGATACAGTGACCCATAGAACTCATCAACTTGGACCCTCACCTAGACAGAATAATGGCAAAGGTCTTCGAACTTAATCTTGAACAGAAGCGATATCATCTCCTCGACGAATACATTCAGACCATTGAAGACATTCTCACATCCTATTCTATCTTCCTGCCCGCTAATTCACTGGTTATTGGCATGGCTGATGTTATACTTCACCCAATTACTCAAAGTTATCTTGCCAATCCCAACCCGAAGTCTGAAGCATATTTGAGCAAGATGATGCCCGTCATTGCTGCTGACATAAAGGTGTCGTTGAATAACCAAGTATACGATCTTATTCGCGCCAACACCCCTCCGGGTTATGCCTTTAACCGTGACATAGCACTCAACTTGGCAACAACAATCTTCTATTGTTCTTTATGTGGAGGCGATGGTTTCTCGATTTCCCCTGCAGATCCTATCAGATACCCAAGAATTATCAACCATAATTGTGCATTCTATCATCTTCCAGATTTTTCGTGCGACGGCGCAGGTGATTCCAAGGAAATAGATATCGATATCTGTGGCCAGATTACGGGTTGTACTTCGTGGAATCGCTTCAAGGTCCTTAAGATGAATAAAGAGGATTTCAAGGCGCTAGCAGAAATCGTTATCATGTGTGGACTCGACCCGCAAACAGCTACTGGTGACGATATGGATGCGTTAGACCCTATCTTTGAATGTGTTTCATGCAACAGTCCAGAACTAGGCCGTACAACGATGAGATGGTCTTTGGTGGTATGTAACTTCATTTTTTGTGTTCGGCAGCTGTTTACTGTTACTATTCAGCCTCGACACAGGAAACAATGGAATCACTGCAATTCAAAAACACCTCCAGATATCGTACTTCTTGAAGAGGAAGAGGCTGAGGCTGTACGGATCCGCATGGATGAAGAAGAATCTCGGAGAATGGCGCATAATATGTACAGAGATTTGATTTGTGCGCGCTGCAAAACCCGTGGCTCGTCCGGACATCTTCGTTACCACTGTAAGACGACGTAAGTGAATTTCTGATAATACCTCTCAGCTCTTTCGTTGAACAAGTTTCAAAGTCATGGGATCCTTAATCCGACAAATGAGGATATAATGCCCTATGTGGATGGAAGATGTAACCAAAGCATTTTTCGCTTGTGGCCACCTCGAGAATTGATTGATTAATCAACAGACCATCTCGGTGCAGTATCCATTAAGTTTCCGAACGTTATGGATATTAACCAATGTTTAGAATAATAGTTACTTCATTTTTTATTTCACCTTTGGCTGGATAAATATCATTTAACTTTATCAATTCTTTGCAGGACAACACGCGCCTGCAGTATCATAAGGATAATATTGTCTCGATGCTTCGTCCGCAATAATTCCCTTTGGATTTGCGATATTCTGTACACAGTCCTGATTGTTTGCGGCTTTTTTAGGCTTGGCACAAGCCAGTTCAAACTTGTCGACCTTGCTTCATTTGTAAGATTCTGACTGGCTCAGGACTTCCGACTTCGAATGTTACATACATGTGTAACTATTTTTAACCTTGCTGTGCGCCGCCTTAAACCTCACCATCCCCGTCAAGACCGGCATCGGCGCCTCCGCATCAGATTCTGGATTACTGTCAAAACAAACTTGAAACCATGGAAAGGAACTCCAAATGACCATGCTACTGTCAGTTTCTGCGGTTGGGTCTCAACACAACTGGAGATGAATTATCGAGCGTCCTGTACAATGAATTCTCAGAGACTGAATCCAACTGCATCCGTACAAGGGAAAATAGGAAGTAAAGATTGTGAATGGACATTTGACTCTATACCTTTTCACACCACAACTCTATCCAAAATAACCACGGAGTTATCGCCCCAGGCTAGCGGTCAAACTTTAGGTATGGTGGATTTTCTTCTGCTTCAGTTGCTTAGGAAGGATCATCACATCTAGATCTTATTGTAAAAGTCTATGCGATTTTCCCAACCGTCATTGGACTTAACGATGTTTTGGTCAGCGATATTAATTAGAGGTGGCCTTTTCGGCGGCTGGTCTCCGTCTAGAAAACAAAATTGATTGCGGAACCACCAGATATAGGTTACAAGTACGTATACCTGGCCGGGTCACCCTCCGTTTCCTTCGCCTTAACCAAACACTTATGAACCTTATGCTTTACATTTCAGTTTCAGCCTTCTCTTCCTTCCCCAACGCGTTTGTTCTTTGTCTTTAGCTGGTCTCCTCTTGGTCGATCCGCTCGACAATACCACTATGCTTACTCCAGTCATTCTTTTTCCTGTCCTTGTCTTTCCTCTCTGTACAGTTGCCAATGCAATTCAAGTCAATGTCCCTTCGTCCCCGTCGTCAACACATGCAGTGAAGCCCAATTTTCTAGGAATTAGCTTTGAACTTAGTTTTCTGAACCAATATTGTGAGTTATTTGAAATATCGTTATGAAAGAGGACCGTTTGATGTTTACAGCCATTTAGTTGGAGACGATACCACCACCATTCCTTCAACAATTGAAAACTATCTTACCGCTCTGCGTTCTAGGACGGGGAATCAGGCTTTGCGTCTCCGGGTTGGGGGGAACTCTATGGATGACTCAGTCTATGTGCCAACGCAAACCACACCCATGATTCAGCCAATTCCAGGAGCTCATGCTGATGATCAACCTGTCAACTTTGGTCCAGTTCTTTGGGACGTCCTTAACAAAGTCGCTTCCAATGTTGGAGGAGCAGATTATCTCATTGGTTGTTCCTTTTCGCTTGCTGTTCTGATTCAGACTTGTCCCACTAACTCGGAAATGAACTCTAGGATTATCTCTGCGCGATCCCAACAATGCCAATGTTCCAATTTTAGCTGGTATGCAATGTGGATTTGACAGTTTTGAGATACCCGGCTGACCCTACTCTATGCAGGTGCCGCTGTTGATGGATTAGGTGCCAACCTGGACGGCCTTTTGTTGGGCAATGTATGCTTTTGGTTTGCTCAGTTGATCCCACCTTATGACAGCGACACCTGACACGGGTTTAAAGGAACCTGACATATATGCGGCTCATGGTTATAGACCGAACGTCAAAAACTATACAACCGCACTATATATAAATGTGAGAAATGCCTCACGCTCATTATCGAGTATAAGCGCCTAATTGATTCAAATCCCACTCACCACAGGAATTCAAAACAGCCGCCGATCGCCTCACCAATACATCCGCTGGCGACATTTACGACAAGCATGAAATAGTGGGACCCACGATATGTTGTGCATGGGTTGGTCTTCAGATGTTTTAGTCGTTGCTAAAAATAACCTTACCTTCGCTTCTAGAATCTGGATGCACTTCTTGATGATGGATTTTCATCGTCTTTTGGCAGCAATCTTAAATATATCTCGTTCGTGACGCTGTGCCCAGCTGTTACGGATAGACCATAAACAAGCTAACTCTTTTGACTCCAGGCTTCAACACTATCCTCAGAATAATTGTAACCCTGGAGTTTTCAACTTCCAGTTACCCTACTACGTTCAACATGCAAATGGTCAGATTACAATGTCACTGCACGCCAACTTTTCTATTAATCTCAAAAATTCTACATATTATATCTAGTTGTGACTCTCGGAGCCTGGCAATCTTCTGGAATTAGCAAAATTGTATCCAATCCCAATGGCCAACCCGTCATTTTGTCAGAATTCAACTCAGCTGCATGTGGTGGAATTGCAGGCATCTCGGATACTTTTGCAGTGGGGTCTTTGTGGACTATTGATTATTCACTTCAATTAGCATCGGTTGGATACTCTGCCGCTTACATTCACACCCGTGAAAGAGGTGTTACATACAACCTCTTCACCCCACCCGAAGGACCAAATGGTGGACCAGGTGCCTGGACAACCAATCCCCCCTACTATGGTCTTCTTGTCACTGCTGAGGCACTTCGTTCTGAGAATGGAAGCATTGTAGTCGACCTCGATATCAGTGGGTCCAAATCCAAAACCGATGTAGCAGTAAGCGGGTATGCTGTTTACGATGCTGTCAGCAAGACCGTTCAGCAGTTGGTTTTCTTCAATTACGCCAATGTATCCTCCTCGGATGGGTCCTCTCAGTCTTTTTCCGTCCCCTCGGGAACATTTGCGAAGGGTCAGGGTGGTGTCCAAGTCAAATATCTCGTGGGAGATAGTATGGCAGAAAAGGTGAACATTGGGTGGGGTGGTCAGACCCTAGCAACTGCGGGAGATGGGAACTTGGTTTCTAGCAATGCGACATGGGCAGTACCTAACGCCAATATCGACTGCTCAAACGGATGTACGATTAATGTCCCTGCCCCGGGAATGGCGGTTGTCTTTGCTGGCGTGCCTGCGAAGGACAATAACGCGAACAGCAACCCCAGTAGTGGAGATACCGGCGGAAATTCGTCGGGATCCATCAGGCCCAAAGCTACTGGTAGCCAAATTCGTGTATCATTTAGTTCTTCCAACGCTCTGTTGGTAATTTCGTTTATTGTTCTCGCTGTGGCAGCGAGTCCTTTCGATCACTTATTTTTATTTACTTTCTGAACATTTGATCTTGACACATACCTGTAGTGTATTAATTGTATGCTTTGTATGTGTGCGCACGTTTGGCGCTGGTAGTATTCTATGTAGCAGGGTGCTGTTAGTACTATCAACTCAGATATCAATTTCATGAGAAGCATGTCATTAGTCTTGTATTTTCCGTGAACCTAAGTAGATTGAAGTACCTTTGCAGAGACTGATTTCAAACATAGATTCGGCAGCGCACCGTCATTTGTATACGACACAATACCGCGCGAACGGGTACCGGCTTGCCGATCACGTCCTAGATATCGGATGGGGCCTAGTCTGGCCTAGTATCATCGAACTCGCGCCCTTTTATACGTGCATGGTATAGAGCCATCTATCCGCGCACTGGAAAGTGGTTAGTTAGATGGTAGAGTGTGGATGAGACATGGCTCGAGGAGAATTGAACGACGGACGACATAGCTGCGTTGTAGACGCCCACCAGTGGCAGAAAAGAGGCCGACTGTGACACTGTGACAGACTGACAACGCTGCAGTACGTGTATGTACGTGTTTGTCCGCTGTCGAAAAAAATGAGATTGCCCCTCAGAGTGCCTTTCCTCAATATTATCGTATCTAAAATGGTTCAACAAACCAATTCCACAGAAACCGAATACTACGCCGACATCTATAAATCAGAACTGAAAAGGATCGCTTTTGGCAAGTCAACTTGAACTGATCGAGCTCAATTGCGTTCCTTTCACGCACATTCGCACACTCCTCAACGCCTATTCCGAAGAGATGCCAACCCTTGCAACCGTTTGCAGCCAGTGGAGGTACCTTCAATGAACAACACGCTGCGTATGGACATCGCTGTTTTCTCGCGAAGAAGTCCCCCAGCATAATTTCGGCTGGTTGACTTTATGGTGAACTCTGAATGTTTACCTCTTGATGTTCATCTCCATACGACCAACTGGGGAATCCAGGTGCGGCTGCGAGCCCATCCCATGATTGATGCAGTGCTTCACTATGGCGCCCGCTGCTCTGCTAAAATTGTAAGTGCAATATCTCCTACTGTCCTATGAGTTTAGTTTGCCTAATTGCAGGTACGTACTATTTGCTATGAAGCTTTTTCGATGATGCCTCATCTCTACCAAATTTTCAAAGATTCTTCTCGACACAAGTTCGACCTTTCCTTGGATTTGCTTCCGAGATCATCTCCTCTCAATGAGGTTGGTGAAGGCTGTGAACCTAAGAACGCCATTTAACACTATCACAACTGAATTCTGGGTCTTCAATCCATCAGACCGAACTTACGAGCATGAATCGAGGATCTCTTATTCTACCCAATGCCTTGAACGATAACTCTTCGAAGGTGACAATGACGAGACATAATAAACATCCTCGTTCCACGACGAATATCTTGCAATGTGTACTGCGTAAAACTTGTGTTTAACGCCAAGCGATAGCGAAGACTGCCGCACCCTTCAATCGTTTGCTTGAAAGCATGCATGCTATGCTATGCTATGTAAATGAAAGACGTGCCCTACTTTCATGAATATCGACAGTGCTGAAATTGTCGGTGTGACAGGCATCCCCTCGTTTTTTGAACATTGTGCCATTGAGAGACTTCCCAGGAACCCGGTGAATGAAGGTTTGTTATTTCTCCGACTAATCAAAAAATACTTTTCATGCTTCAACAATCAACATCGGGATCAACTTTCTGTTTATCATAATCAGATTCTTGAGCTGAACAGACTCGTATATGTCATAATAACTCACTGTCTTATTTCGAAAGGCCAGTGTGTCGGAGATATAGAGCATGGAAAGTGCATGGGCCCACCGAATGTAATGACCGGCAACGCAACTTGAACGTTCTATTATTATAGTCTCTCAACACCCAACATAGCACGCATGCGATTGGCGGGGATTATTAGAAAGTGGGAAGATGACGACCGAGGTTGCAGGCAGTCGAAGGTTTTACTTCCCAAGGGACAAGCCAAACACTAACAACAAAGCCCTCTGTGCGCGCGGCAATCCCAAGCCCAAGCCTTACTAGAAGCACCGCCATTTGACGTCTTTACTCTCTCCATCACTATCAGCCATCTCACAAGCTCACAGCGAGGGCTCCATGAGCAGGGCTTGATAAGGACGTAACGTTCGAGCCGCAAACGGATACCGCGAGGTCCAGAATGAGTCTGGGAATGCGAATCCGCCATGATGTTCGAACAGTCACCACAATGGCCCCACTTCAACTAACGTTGAAGCTGGTGCTTTTCCTGTTGATCTCTTGCTCGGTCTTGGTCGGGGCCTCGCATAATGTCACGGTGGACGACGACGACACTTCACAGATCATCTACGACCCGCCGGATAGTTGGAGGGAAACCCCATTCGACCCTTTGAATGCGGGAGGGAGGCATAGAGTTACTAGCGACCCAGATGCTACAGCTACATTCACGTTTACTGGTACGCTTTCTTGTTCGAGTTGATATCTGTGTTGAGTTGTAGACTCATGTGCTCTTGCAATACCAGGAACTGCTATTTATTTTTATGCTCCACTATGGCCATTTGAGGTGACGACGGCCGTATCGCTCGATGGAAACCCCCCTGTGACTATCAATCTCATGGACCCGGCCACTATCAGTCCTGAAGAAGACGCGCCGGAAACAGTCCAGTCACAGGTGGTGTGGAGTGTGGATGGATTGGACAATGTTGAACATACCCTTGTTGTGTCAGTGGCTCTAGGAGACGATCACGCCGTCGTAGATACCCTTGTGTGCGTTGCGTTTGTTATGTTTCATTGATCTTTCTTTGTGACCACAAATATTTCAAGCTATACCGTCCTTGACGATGACGATCCGACGCCCACGACCACTACCGATGATAGCTCAGCGTCTTCGACGGCTTTGACTTCTTTGTCATCGTCATCAACTTCCTCTTCTTCGTTTTCCCTACTTCCTCCACCCACCCCTTCAACATCACCAGTTTTGTCAGATGCATCCTCTGCGACCGCACACAAGGGCCTTTCTATTGCGCTTGGCATCGTTTGCACTGTCTTCGCCCTGCTCGTATTCTACGGTATATACTGGTATTGGCGACGTCGGCAGCGGATCCGTCGTGAACGGGAAGAGGAAGAGGAATACGCGCGAAACCACCCTTCCTCTTCTGAGCCAGAGGTCCCCTCTGTAGGATATGAGTACAGAAGGCAACCAACAGCCTGGCAGAGAAATTCACGCGGAAGGCTAGTTGCTGCCAGTACAGGAATTACGACTACCGACTCCCCCTTCGACAGCGAGCTCAGTGGTACCGGTTCTGTGCGCGGTGCAAGCACTAGGGCAGGCAGAAGACCGCGCCCGCCAGCCCCAAGAAGGCATGGACCTTCACCGTTATCTATATCGTCGTCGGCGTCCGAGTCGTCGTCTTCGGTTACGGGATCGTCAAGCGGCAAGAAGAATCCATTAACGACTATACCGGAGATGAGGATGCGCGAGGATGTGGATATAGATGCCTCACCATCGGTTGTTAAGTCACAAAAAGCATTGGATGCCCGAAATTCGCGAGAGGGACTTGCAACTGACATTGGTTCGACCCAGTGGACAACATTCGATGACCAATCTTCATAAGGGGAATCATGATGTCAACCATTCATAGTGGCCGGCTTCACTCTCTTATCACGTCTGCCTCTTCCTTACGATCGCGGTACAGCATTTCCCCTGCATGACATACATTCCTTGAAATGCCACACCTCTATAATTCGCTGTCACCGACATCATTTGCCGGATCCGCAGGTTGATCCAATTGCTAATTGGCAAGCACCTTACAAATTTGTTGTTCATTTGATGATGTCACTCTCAATTATTCCCCTTCACAGCCTATAGTCCCTTTCTCGGTTATCACTAGTCTATCAATCGGATTGTTCAGATCTTCCTTTTGTGTCTTCAGTTTACAAGTCCACTTTTACATTTGCCACCGCAATACTTTTTCTTTCCCACTTTTTTCTTCGCTGTTTTCCTATAACTGTATATTTTAACACCATGTACGAGGACCGGACTTTTCATGATTATGAGTTTGTAGAGTAGATAGATAGTTTTTGGTTTGAATTTTATGTAGTCTCGCAAAAGATGTGACTACAAATTCAAATATCTGTTAAGTTGGGGTCTCTACCTTTATATTTACAATTGAATTGTTCATATATTAACGAGAAAGTTTCAATATTACTTGACAGAAAGGAGCCATACTCTGCTCCAAACCATTGTTTTACGAATACGGTACAAATTTCTCGCCCTTATCGTGGCTGACACAAACGGGGCATGGCAGATAGCCCCCTGTGTCAGACAGTATTGCCAGATTTTGCGGAAAATACATGTTTTATCTGCGTCTGACAGCCCTCAAACGAACACATGCAAAATGTGTCTAGGGGCGGCCTGAGTATCAGAGGTATCAGTCAAGTATCAGTCAATCAACATGTTATCCCGCCGTGTCGCGTCGCGTCGAAGCTGCAAGATTCTACAAAAATACACATACGGCTCCGAGTCACAAAATTTGTAATCTGGAAAGGAATAGAAAGGACAAAAACCCCCAAAGCAAGCTAAACCTCATGAAAATTTACCAGGGCTCTAATCAACTGGGTGACTCGGAGTTGATATTAACGTGCTGAGTTCAATGTTCACGAAGGATTTTCTTAAATAAGAAAGTCTATTTCCGTTTGCAGTTATGTAGAGCTGCCTTAAGTTTGGACTCGAACGCAATCTACGTGAGTCCAATTGCAGGCTTTGAAGTATCAGTGATATCTTTTCTACATATTAAAAGATTGCAATTACACCTAAGTCCAGATCTTTATGAGTTTAATCATTGACGAGACTCGTCGGGACAGTGTGGAGTTTTAGCTCTGAACCATGATCCCATCATGCAAAAATGGTATGGTCAGACTAGAAATCTACAGATTTTCGATCCGAGCCTTTGATTATGTGTACAGCCTTTTGTGTACGAGGATATGTGCACGAATGGGCCACGTAGGATTGAATGGCCATATCGTAGCAATTCGTTGATGATTAGAGGCATTCTTTACTGTCAGGGCGTACATTTCTACAAATCAAATCTAAGTAGATTTCTGGGTTGTTAAGCGGGATACCTCTACGACGATTCTTCTATCGGACATTGATCAAGTAGACATAAAATGTGAGACCAAGCAGCGGAGGCCAATATTTTGAATGGAGAGATGAATTAAGTCCGCTTGTTAGGCGTCGGGCGATTTATTGACACTCTGAGCACTCCCAGTACAATTCTTCATGAGGTTTTCTAACAAATATTGCCGCATGTAGAGGGCAGAACCCTTTCCCTCTGATATCCAGTCACCGAGGGTGTGCATGGATCCATATGACTTGCCTATCTTGCTGATAAATGCCGCGGTTCTTAGAAAGTAACAACATTTCATGTCAATGAAAGTATGTTCTTGTGCTCCGAGATCACAACGAAAACTGCTTCACATGGTAGGGAGTAGGAACCTAAAGAGAAAGCGAAGTTCAAAGTGACGATCTCTGCCTTTAGCGTTTTGCTGACCATGAGGAACCCCACATACGGGCAAGGGTTTTCCACAGGATTCGTGCTTTACTCTGTAAGGTATTGCATTCCTCGACGGCAAGCACTCGGTAGACATAGACAGAATTAAGCGCGCAAATTCATACGGATGAGGGTTTCTTTAGCCACTTAAGAAACGCCCAGATTGCTTCTTTTTCTTCGAACGTCTCTGAGGTGGTGTAGGCCAAGTAGATAAATGCTGGTCTGATTTCTGGGATAAAACACAGATATACATATCCCTTGCACGATGTGTGACCTAAAGAATATATGAGGAGCATAGCTTGCCAGGGAGGCACATATATCCGTCGACAGTCATAGTTCCAAGTGAAATAGAAACATTGAATCCCAGTCGGCACGGCCAAAAGAGCATGTATCACCAGCTAAGCGATGTTTGGAAGCTGCATAGATCAGATGGTCCTTCCAGTAGTGTTGGATGTATAAAAATACGTATCGCGAGCAAACAATTTCTATGGATATGTCAATGGCACTATAAAGTTTACGTCGAGATGGGGTTAATGATTACATTACTTTCGAGATCGAGAAGGAGGGTATAGGTTCTAATAAAATTTCGTCCACGGTTATAATTCAGACCTTGAATCCAAGGCTTCGCATGCAGGCAATGTGGGCCGCGAGCTCGTCCTTGCACTTTCCCTCCGCTTCCGATGGGTCATACCGGAGGAAACAATCGTCACGTTTGGATTTGGTTTCTGGACAGGCGCAGCATCTGATGTATGCGGTTAGTTGGCATTCGCGTGGCATGGCACATCATACGTACGGCTTCAAGCCTTTGGGGTTCAGAGGATTCATCTTAGGGTCGGATGGGTTATAAGGTTTGTCATCCGCAGCGGGGGTTGGCGACCACCATGACGAAATCTTCAGAAATTAGTTAACATACAACATTTTCAATGGAGAGAACAACAAAAAAGATACCTTGCCAAACATGACTCCAAGTGGACACCTGTCTGTATGTTCAATGAAAGTGGTGAGGAGGCAACTTACAAATTGGCTTCGGAACGGAATTATGCCTTTCACGTGACATAATATTTACGCGACTCCCAGCGTGAGAAATCAAATACTGCGGCAGACTGCGGCGCCCCGCCCGCACCTATTGGTCAATTCTTGGCTTCTTGACACCCATGCAGGGGCAATCAGGGCAATTATTATTATAGTCGAAACCTCTTCTCAAACCACATCCTAGTCTTCCCCAGGTCCCACTTATACCCCTACCTCCTGAGAAACGGAGTGGGCCTCCTATGGTCTACTGTCGTTTCTGATTTATACCCCTTTCCACTGTTTGCCACCTATAACCAGCCTCAAATTGGTCAACCGATATGCCTTCAATAACCGTGTTTATTGCCCTTATTTTCGCGATATTTGCTCAAGCTTTGGACTGCGAGAACTATGGCATTGTCAATGGCTCAGACTGTTTATGTCCCACAGGGTTTGGAGGTTCGACATGCTCCCAGCCAGCATGTGGTGGTACCATATTCCAAGGCTCGCAACGCCCCCTAGCCGCTGTGTCGGGGTCCGCCGCCAATTTGACTGCGGCGGGATGTTCATGTGAAAATGGATGGACAGGGACAGCTTGTAACGTCTGCCAAACAGCGGATGCTTGCAAAAATGGGCTTTCGTCACTGGGTACACTCTCCACAACCTCGCCCACGTTGGGATCTCAAGGCAATGACACTATGGTGTGCAATACTCAAGCACGGGTTTATGCTTCCAGTCAGATGAGTTGCAAAGTCATTGTACGTTAACAATGCATCATAACGTATATTTTCAATAGTTACTGAATGCTTTGTAGAATCCCACCCTCCAGGCCATATTCCCGTTATCCTCAACTCTCAATATTATGCGAACACTGCAGCCCGGACTAAGCCCCATACCCAACACAACGTCCTTTGGAGCTGCCAATACAGCGTTTGCCCAACTATTCTACGACGGAGTCGAACAATTCTATTGCTCAGCAGATTCCTGTACGCAAAACTTGAACAGTTCAGGCGCAGGGAGTGCCGATTGGCAATGTCAAAACCTGCGATGTACGTGTCGACCAGGAACCACATTCTGTGGAATGATTGGGGGAGCGATAAACGGCCTCGGTGGATCACTAGACATTGAATGTGGCGCAGTGGACAATTCATCGGAGACAGCGACCTGCAATTTCAAGCAAGCAACTTTGCAAAGTTTATTCGGTCCTGGTGGTCTAACCCTAAACGGATGCACGTTTGGGGAGTGCGTGCGACAGAACGCTATCGATGGTTCTAGTGCTAACACCGCTACCGATATCACAAAGTCGAAGCCGCTCAGCGGTGGGGTTATAGCCGGCTTGGCCGTTGTTGGGGCTTTGATTCTGCTATCGCTCTTGTTGCTGGCCCTTGGTTTGAGGTCTCAAAGAGCTGCCAGAAGGAGAGGTGTGTCAGTGGAACGAAGCCGAGCATCTGTAGAGTGGACCAACTTGAGTTACACAATACCTGGAGAGTCGGAATCCGTGAAGATACCGATATTTGGAAGGAGGAAAGGCGGCGCAACCGAAATATATACCGACAAAGTAATTTTGGACAACGTCACTGGAGTTGTCAAACCAGGGCAGATGATGGCTATTCTTGGGCCCAGTGGTGCGGTTTTTTTCAACCCAAAATATCGCCCCTATCTCACGATATTTTTCAGGCGCTGGAAAAACGACTCTGGTTGAAATTTTGGCGGGAAGGAGCAAATCAGGAGTCATATCAGGACATTTCGGTGTTATTGCAGAAAACGCTGATCAGAATAGCGCTCCCCGCATCGGTTTTGTTCCACAGCAGGATATACTGCCACCCATGCTAACCGTATTTGAGGCTCTTCTGTTCGCTGCTCGGTTGCGTCTACCTGAAACCGTCACAGAGCAAGAGAAGAAAGATCGCGTCAATGCATTGCTTGAAAAATTAGGCATATCAGCTATCAAAAACTCAAGAATAGGTGATGTGATGGGCAGTAAAAACCGGGGCATCAGTGGCGGGGAGATGAGAAGAGTTAGTATTGGATTGGAACTGATTGCCTGTCCTGATGTGCTTCTTCTGGACGAACCTACCTCCGGCCTTGATTCAGTATCAGCGGCGAGGATCGCCAATGTGTTGTACGACATTGCTCACGATCCTGTCAATCCAACGCCTATCATCGCTTCAATACATCAACCAAGGCAAGCCCTACATCCTGTATACATAGATCTACAGGCTGATACAACTCTTTTTAGCTCACAATTGTACCAGAAGTTCGATCTTGTGGTACTGTTGTCGCACGGTCGCTCCCTCTACTCAGGGCCTGGCGGTTTCGCCCCAGCTGAACATTTTGCAACCGTCTCTCCTGACACTGTTGCACCCTACCAGCAGGGATACAATGTCGCCGAATACCTTTTGGAAGTCGCCAACGATCCGCATGTCAGCCTGTTTCAAATACAAACCACTTCATTGCAAGCCGCCACACCTTCGGCTTCTGGTGATGATGAACTTCACAAAACTTCATCCGAAAGCCAACCTCAGATTATTTTATCAGAAAAGGGATCGACAGCTCACCTTGGAGGTTCCCGAAAACGGATATTCTCCAGCAATAATTTTAGTCGGAGTGTTTACCCTACAACATTTTTGACGCAGCTTCAGCATCTGTGTGGGCGAGAGTGGAAGATATTGAAGAGGGACAAGAGTTTGTTCCTGACACATGTAGTTGTCGCCTCTATCTTGGGCGTGTTCTGTGGTATGATCTCTTTTCGCTTCACAGGCATTGCTTGACAACTTATGTTCTCGACTCGCTCTAGGTGGTTTGTACTTCAATACAGGAATCACAATCGCGGGTTTCCAATCTCGTGTTGGCTGTTTATTCTTCCTTGTAAGTTTACCTAGTAGATGATTTTCTATAAATGTTAATCGCCTCCCCTATATATCAGGGTGCCCTGATTGCGTTTTCGTCCCTCAGTGCTCTCCACAATATGGTTGAAATACGGCCTCTCTTTCTGCGAGAGCGCTCGAGTGGATATTATAGGCAAGTAGCCTCTAATACAACTGGTCCCGCAGAACTTACTAACCTAATGTATTAGCCCTACCGCGTGGCTCCTTTCTCGTTTCTTCTTCGATATGATACCTCTCCGATTGATTCCCACCATAATTGTTGGTTCAATGTGAGTAATTTTCAGGCTGCTTTGACAAGCTTGGAGCATGTATACTAATGACGAACAGAACGTACTGGATGGCAAATCTTGCTCCCAACGCCGCAAACTTTTTCAAGTTTCTTCTTATCCTTGTGCTGTATAGTTTAGCCATGACACTTTTTGTATGTCTCTTTCCTCCATAAAAACTTTCCCATATAATGATGTCTTACCACATTTTTTCAACAGAATTTCCTACTAGGGACTTTGTTCGAGAATGGAGGAATTGCCATCCTCCTTTCTGCTCTTTCGGCTCTATATCAGATGACATTTGCAGGATTCTTCGTCCATTTGAGCGAAATACCCCCTGTGCTTCGATGGCTGCAGTGGCTGTGTCCGTTGAAATATACCTTGGAGGCGTTATCAGTCAACGAAGTAGACTCTGGATTGATGATCCAGGATACCCTGCAGGGTGTACCAGTCAACATCTCTGCAAGTTTGATTATGAATTTGGTGTGTAGCACGCCTGGCTCTACTTAATTAACAATTAAATACTGAACCGTATTTCATTTTAGCTTTTCGGATTTGGGCTTAACAATTATTATCGGGATGTTCTCATCCATGTAGCTTTCATTGGTGGATTCGGTATTGGAGTCATTGGAGTTGTGTGGTTTAAAGTTCGTGAGAGGCGGTGAGATGTGTACCAGGAGGGGTTTCTCGAATGCTTGTAATGTAAGAGGTATACCAGTATATACGTTGAGCTTCTACCACTACTAGTACTACTACTAGTACCCAGCAATTGATGTGTACGCTCGGCCATCGCCGATATCTGAATGTCTTTTCAAAGTCCGAGCTCTCCTGTGGACCTGAGGCTGTTCGCAGCATTTCAGGACTCCATAGCGAACATCAGAGAGAAGGGGTTTCTAATTTCGCCATGCAAATCATTAAAAGGATCGAACTGGACGAATACTTTACATATTTAAACAAGGACCGAAACGCCCTGGGCCCAGGAAATATTGATGTGGCCGTGGAATCTCTCCAAGCTTTCATTGACCTCGTGAATAAAATTTCAGAAAATGTCTGGCGAGACGAAAGAGGATCCTCTGGTAGGTTGTTTGTACAGATTTTAACCTAGTCAATCAAGTTCATCAACATCAACTGGTTTTAGGTCCAAAATTGCTTTTTGCGGATACATCCACACGCTCTCAACCACGCCACATCTCTAAAACTCAATGTAAACCAGATATTATCGCAGCCTTCATAGATGTCGAGGGTGGCTCACCTGTAGGCTGGTGACACCCAAATGAAGTCTTTGGATGGCCTTTCATCCAACTCGTTGCAGAGTATGCATCTAAGGAAAAACGTTTCGATAAAAAAGGAGGCAGGCCGCAGCGTATATTTACTACTTGGTCCTTGCAAGACCGGACCTATATGTTTCTCATGGTCTTTTAGTCAATCAGTCAGGAGTTACATTTATGGTCGGAATCACCGGGCAGGGCATTTATGACGTGGAGCTCAAATTTACTTCCCCAGAATTTCTTTCGACCTTTTACGCTCTGATCAAGCATCTGTACGACCCTGGCCATTTCAAAGACGACCGCTATGAAGTAGGATTTAACAACAGGACTCAAAAGTTCGAATATACGTTATCTTTGACCCTCAAGCCGGGGACCACGCCCACGAAACAAGGTGGATTCCAAGCCATATACGCAAGCAATCCATTTGGAACAACCACATATGTTTTTGCCATGGACGACAGCATGGATCCATTGATGATCAATAGGCAACCTCTGCGCGTAGTGAAAGACCAATACTGTCGCAATACACGTTTCACCGAACCAGAGATCCTTAAACACATTCAAAATACGCCAGGCGTTGTGACGCTACTGCATGATGAGGAATGGAACACTCCTGTGCACTTTGAACACAGAATCAAACGCCGTCTGGGATTATTGCAGCATGGCGAGCAATTTATGCATATCCGGACGCTACGTGGTATGCTGGAAGTCTCATATGATGCACTTGAAGGTGATCATGTTGCAATACATGTCATAAAGTGATAAGCTGACGGATTACAGTAACGAGGTATCTTCGAACCAAACGCAATGTCCTTCATCGTGATCTGAGCATAGGAAACATCATGGTTGTTTGGAATCGTACTAACGACTCGAACAAAGTCGACGAGGACCCGAATGAGCCGGAAATATGCTTCGTTAAACATCTTCTGGGCGAAAGGTAAGAATTGTCACGGGTATTTGAGTCCGTTTCAAGTTTAACCATCATGATAGTGATAACCCTCAACAAACCTCTGTTGTTCTTATCGATTTCAATCGTGCAGAGCGTCTAGATGTCGACCCAAGACAGCCACGGAACGACAGAACCGTCAGTCTCAGTTTGAAATCTTATTGCATACGCTAATGATTGGTATCCGACAGGGAACACCGCTTTTCATTGCAAGAGCTGTTCAGAATAACGGACCGTATCCAGACCTTCCTGCCAGAAGGTTAGTCATGGTACCCGCCATGCCCAGCGCTCCGATGATCTATCAACAATATCTTCCGACACGTGCCAAATATTTTGACCAGGACAAGATGAAAGAATACACATTGGAACAGGACAAGATGAATACGACCGAACGAGTGTGGAGGCATGAGCTCTATCATGAAGCAGAATCAATATTTTGGATCATGTTATATTGGCTTATGGTCGCTAACGCAGATTATGGGGACAAACATGCAGCCGAAAGGATCGGATCCACAGTCTGGAATCTCTTTACAAGCACAGTTGACTGTGAAGATCGCGGAGTGCTCCTCGACTCTCTTGTATCCAAGGCTATCAAAGCATCGAATATTGTCCACTCCAAATTCTTTCCTACCGTAAATGACCTGATTCGACCCTTAGCGGAGGCCATTTCGACAGGTCCATATTACTTGCCGGATCACGAAAGCACCGGAGATCTAAGAACCCACATAGAATTCGCCCACGAAGCATTCCAGCGAATAATTCTCAATTTCATCATCGCTCACAAGGACGATGAGTTTATGAAGCATGAAACAAACGTGGAGTCCCCTCGGGGCTTTACAACTAATATTCTGCTCAGACATACTGTACCATCGCGTCTTTTCACTTCTAGCTCACAATTCCACACTAATTCCAAAGGCACTCGTAGCTCACAACATCTAACTGGTTCTAAAGGCACCACCGGCTCACAATCCCACACTAATTCTAAAAGGGCATCCCCTCTTCCCGAAGAAAATGAAGGACCATATCTTCTTGAAAGTGTATGTACCTTCGTTTCTAGATTACAGGATTGCTACTATAACCTTTGCTTCAGCAATCCAAGAAGCCTCGCCGTGACGGTCCCTGAGACCCGTATCCAACCCTTTCCCCGCCTTAATTTTGCACACTGATCAGCTTGGGGTGCAGGATTGACTGTTTACAACATGATTGTGCAATTTACGACTTGCAGGATTATACCCACGTGGTGAATCCATAGAGTATCTTACAAACATTGTTTTGGTTTGGAGTAGAAAAGTGCTCGTTTTTACTAATGTAAGTGTGTAGTGAGTTCAAAAAACCAAGCAAGGTAAGAAAGAGAAGAAGAAACTAGTGCCAAATTCAAGTCCAAAGGTTCCTTCGACGCGTCAGAAAGGTATATAATGTTTATCTGGAAAAATAAATACAACCGTGAACAAATGCTCGGATGTCGATGACACGCAACGACACAACTTACATTTACAATCCACAAGCCGAAGCCGCGACCTCTGTAGCGGTGATGCTAACTCTACCAAGCTGCTGAGCTTGATTATTGGTCAATTTGTTCATCGCTCCTAAAGCAATATTGAAGTTGGGAGTCGCGACGTCTATGGCGATAATATTGATAGTGTTTGTGATTCCTGAAGAATTTTTGAAGGCGAGCTGCCAGCATGTACCGCAGGCAGAAGAGCCGTGGCCTGTGACGGCGGGTGCGCCGCCGATATTTGGGAAGTGAGGCAGAGAGCCGAAGGTTGTGAAGCCTCTAGTCAGCAGACCGTTAGGCCCGTCAGAGCAGGCGACGGTGGCTAGTGACGCGGCAGCGTTGTCGTAGACTGTGTCGAAGCTTGTGGTTAAGCCTTGAACAATGGCAGGGACAAGAACAAGGGAGACGATGGCTGAGAGCTTCATATTAACGGTGGTGGTACAGGTAATTTTTACTCGACACAGTTAGGCCGAAAGGAATGATTTTTTGGAGCATTTCACCTCAACGTTCAAATCTTTTATAGTGGAACTTCAGTGAACTTACAAAACGGAAGAACGAACAAACTTAACCAGCTGTTCGAAACATGTGGCCTCGGTATCACTGATCTGACTCTTTAAGAATGCGAAGTAAGCTCCGATCTTATTTATATCACTGGGGCGACGCACTGGGTGAGAAGCGTCGACCTCTGTAGTCATAAGTTAGAGCCATTCTTCGATATTCTAGAAGCAAAGCCAAACGATGACTTATCAAAGAAGCTGCCAGTGTCGATATTTCATACCATACATATACCATGCATAGACCCTTTTACCGCAGACCACGAGACTAATTACGGCGATGTACAGACCGTAGGAAGGGCAAAGTCGTTGATTTTGATCAAGTAATCGACATTTTGAAGTTTGAAGCATCACTACGGCAGCCATAGACACATATGGTCACTGTAAAGGCGATGTTCGGAATCAAAGGAGGGTGCAGAAATACAATTGACATTGTCCTGAGAGAAGTTATATTAACAAAATGAAATGTCCGAATGAGAAATATAAGGTCCACGGGAGAACACGAAAGAAAAGAATCAGCGTTCGAAAAATAGTCCATGAGAATGGTATATGCCGGACAGGAAGGATTTTACCTATGAGCCAGGGGTGAGAGGAATTCCAGATTCGCTTTATTTTAAATGAGGACTTACAATCCGCAAACGGATGCGGCGACCTGAGTAGCAGTTATAGGAACTCTACCGAGTTGCTCTGCTTGGTTGTTGGTCAGATTGTTCATAGCGGCCAGAGCGATGTTGAAATTGGGTGTGGCAACATCAATTGCTAGAATGTTGATACTCGTGGTAATGTTGGAGGAATTGGTGAATGCAAGTTTCCAGCATGTACCACAGCCAGCTGAATTGAAGCCTGTTACAGCAGGCGCACCCCCGATGAAGGGGAAAGAGGGCAGAGAACCAAAGGTAGTAAAACCTTTAGTGAGGAGACCGTTGGCCCCATTGGAACAGGCGACGGTAGCGAGAGAACCATTGACATTATCGTACACAGGGTCAAAGCTCGTAGTCAGTACTGCTTGAACTACAGCTGGTACGAAAATGAGAGAGAGGGTTGCCGGGAGTTTCATAGTAGATGTTGCACTGGACAAGTTGGTTGGTCAAATTGCACTGTTGAATTCGAATGTGTTACCAGGTCTTTTATACTTGAGAGCCACCGTAATAAATAGGGACAAAATGTATAGCACCGTGATAGGACGGTGGAAACATACAGTCCGGTAGCATATGTCTTGCATTATTGGATTGGATTGTATTTGCAAAAAATACATCGAGTTCTGCAAGAGTATTGTCCCACCAGATATTTTAGCCTCGAACATACCGAGCAGGCGCACGAGCCAAAAAGGAACACAATTCGGCTCTTTTGACATTGAATTAGAGTCAAATAAGGTATAAAAGGATGAAACCAGGCAAGAAGACGGGTAAGAAGGCAGATACCGACGTCTCATGACCGCGCGTCGGTCTATTTTGATTATGGATATCAAGAAAATGCCTAGTCTGAGAATGTGAAGGCAGTAATCAGCTTATGCATTAGTGGCTTCAGTCGGCAAAGATTGATCTTTGAGTCGTATTGCTCACACTGCTGGTCTGTTGACCTAAGAAGCCTGTGCGGAATCCATTGGGTCCAACCAGTTCTTTCCGAGAATTTTCAGACAGAAGTTGAACAAAGGGCGAGAACATTCATTCGGCAAATGATTGAATGATGGATAACCTTGTGTTTGCGGAGCCATATAGGTGGAGCAAGAGCCATAGAAAAGACAAACAACGTCCATTGCAAACGCCTGGAAACAATCTGGGTGCGGCACAAGTCAAGGGAACAGTTCAAGAGGAATGAGTGACGTGACAAGACAATAGAGTCACAAGGGAAGTATGTAACCAAAATGTATCCAAAGTCATTGTCCTTGAGACCAAATATTAGCACTGCCACCATGCGGCAACGTTGAATGGCGATGACCTCCTGAGGTTGAACCCAAACTATTAGTCTGCCTGCGCGCAGCGCACATCTAACATGTATCTCAGGCGTCCTGGAAGACGGCGAAATATCTTCCTGCTATCGACAATTCTCGTTTCTGTCTGTTATGTTTCGCCTGGAGTTGCTATTTGGCCGTTTCCACCGAAGCGATTTTCTGGAAATTCCTTGGTAGATGCTGGTGCATTGGGGTTGAGCGGTGACGGAAGGGTAGTAGCCTTTGGAGACTTTGACGGCGACCAACTGTATGCATACTATTGTTTGTATTGAATGTAAATAATTGATTAGCCCCTTGAAGTCTCGATCTTCTCGTATTAGGATCCGACCAGCAAACGCTCTCAGTCCACCATTGGAATCATGGTACCGAATCCGCTGCTCAAGCAATGCTAAAACTCAAGCTGACTATACAATCGTAGATGCATTCCAATTTGTCGATGGTGGCACATTCAGACATCCCACAAAAGTTTACAACGTTGTACCAGGAGACTTTACGCATTCCGGAAAGCTAGACATCCTGGTTATGAGCCAAAGCCGATCAAACAGCCAGCTCGACTTAACCCTATACCCCTCCCTTCCTGGCGATGGATTTGGTAACTTTCTCACCAAAAACACGTCCACCGAATGCTAACCGTTTTTTCAGACATCGACAACCCCCTTAAATTACCACCCTCAACTCTTTCGCAACCTATACCCATTGATGTCGATGGAGATATGAAGATAGACTTACTTGGGATGACTACATCTTCGACAGGCAGCTCCAGCGATATTTTCCAAATCTGGCAGAATACGTGGAATGCCTCTTCTCCGAATCCAGTACTGTTTAACGTGTAAATTGTCTCAAACCTGAATATGAATAGAGGCACTGACGTGGAGTACAGGCAGGATGCCAACTTCAAAGGACAGCAGTGTACCATTTCGAACCCACATAGTAATGCTGTTGTCGACCTTGATGGAGATTGTTTAGCAGGTAAGTCGACGGGATTCAAAGGTTTATAGTCCATGCTGACATGTTATTAGACGTTTTCATCGTATGTGACGATGGACGGGGCGGAAAGACATATCAAGTATGGGTCAACGCCAAAGATAAAGGGTTTTCTCTCTCCCAGCAAGGCAACCTTCCCTCTGGTACTCAGGCCATATCATTTGCTGACATTGGTATGCCACCATGCCACCTTGAAATACTTATTTCTGACTTTTATGACTTTGTAGACCGCGATGGAACAATCGACATGTTTTTTTCGACCTGTCAGAGTGTGTCGTCCAAAGGTGTCGGTGACAACTGCTACATCAACATAGCATATAACCAGCAACTCCCCCTTTGCACTTCATCAACGGAATCGGGAATTAAGAAAGGAGTCCGCGTCTGCAGGCGGCCGGAAGATCTATGTATCGCGGACCCCAACTTCAAGTACGACTTGACTGATACTACTAGCAATCCAGTAAGCGAGAACGCACTTTTTGACTGCCACTTCATTTGAAGTCTCACATACTCGTAGAATTTCGTCAAATTCCCACTTTCCTCCCTATTCCCCTCATCTCCATCTTTGTTCGTATCAGATACATCCTTCACACCGTCCCTTCCCGTCTCGCTCAAGCTTGGAGATGCCAACTTGGACGGTTTCCCTGATTTGTTGGCCATAACTGTATCAGGGAACGATCACATCCCACATCTAGTTTATTCCGTTCCTTGCGCCGCGGGAGTTGTAGGTTGTGCGAAGGACGGCACAGGACGGCGTGGATGGGAGGTGGCCACGAAAGGCGTCGCATCGCTGCAGAACATCAAAGATGCGCGGTCTTTGAGCTTCGTGGACATGGATGAAGATGTGCGTTGTTTTTAGGAGATTTTGGATGATTTTATGCGACTCAATTGTCTTGTGCAGGGCACCCTTGATATCATGGTTCAGCGCTCAGGCAGTGATGGTCACGGAAACTTCTTATTTGTGCAGAACAACTTTTATTACGACGCATTCTTCCTGAAGGCCATTGGTAGGCTCATTCATCGCTCTCCAGCTGCGTCGTGCTAATTGGATGTTAAATGATAGTGTTAAACGGGGCATGCGATAATGGGTGGTGTTACAGCCCAAATGGCTCAGAGAGATACCATGTGAGGAAAACTTTCCGCAGTACATTTTCGCAATCCTGAAGTCTCGTGGTCTAGCCATTTGGTGTCAGCTACTCCGGTGCAACATACAAGTACACAGTCCTCGACACCTCAGGACATCGTTCCGCCGCGCAAGGTCTGCCCCCACCTCCTTCACACCCACAAACCCCCCAAAACTAACCTTTCATCCCCTCCCTCAAGTCGGCCAACTCCCTCAAACATCCTACCACTCCCTTCAAACGCCCTACTCCTTCTTCGGTCTAGGGCGCACGAACAACTACATCGAGAACCTCTTCGTGGGCACGACGGTCCACGCGGCGGAGCACTACATCAATATGGAGGGTGTCATCCCTAATAGCAAGGTCGTTATCCTGCCGTCGGTGGTGGAGGGCGAGGCGTGGAAGCGCGAGTTGTTTTTGCGCCCGGGCGAGTGGATCCCGTGGGTGACGGTCACGGTGGTCGTCGCGAGCGTGTTGTTGGCGATTATTGTGTTTGTGCTGCATTTGAATGAGAAGGTGCGTGTTGCTGTTATTCCTTTTCTTTTTTTTTCTCAATTTTGCTGATGCCGTTTTTTTTTGTTTTTTTTTTTTGTTTTTTTTTTTTTTTTTCGTTCTTGTTTTTGTTTTGGACAGAGAGAGGATGAGCTGGAGAGGAGGAAGATTTCTCACCATATCAACTTTGATGCTTTATGATGATTTCTGAACGATCCTATCCACCTACCATTATTGTATACTACGCTATGTTTTCTGTTTGTACGGCATTAATATCACTCAATCATGCTTGTTGCTCTACACCATGCCTTGTCCATTAGTGTCCATTAGTCATTAGCATTAGTTATTTAACACCCCGCTTCAAGTTTAAATAATTGCGATGAAAATATTGGATGACTGATGATATCCCAAGACGTTGACAGGGGTGATACATGGTGTCCATGCAGAGTTGTGTGTTAAAGAGTAACTAACGTACATTAGTCCACCTTTGGTAATGAAGCATTGCCAGTGGCAATAAGGCCTTGCTGTGCTTGCTTCTGAGCTTGTTATATGACACAACAATTTACGTTCATTTCATTATTTTTCACTTATTATTATTATATTATTTTCTTATTTTTTGTTTATTCGCTACAGTGGGGGATGCGTTATCATTTATTGCCGTCTGAGTTTGATAATAACATTGTTTTACGTCTTTTCAGAGTTTGACTATTCAACTCTCCGCATATTACCCATTGGCTTATTCCGCCTCCAATCATGTCATTCCTATTAGTCACACGTATCACACATAATATGGCTTAATAATGGCTGTCACGCTTTCCAGATAGTTTGCTCGGTGCATCGTTAAAGACTCTTTATTCATTATTTCTTTCTATAGGGTACTTCTATATATATGCTAACCTGTAGGCCTTTATACATCGTGTCCTACACTTCTAGTTCGGTGTACGTAGAGTAGTCATCTTTGTAGATGTAGACATACTGTTACCCACTTATGAGCTGCAAAATACTGTAAGTATTGTATGTTGAAGCATGCTCGATGACTGAGCTATTCCCTAACACACGTAGGATGTCCATTGGTATAATACCTTTTAAGCATATAATACATTGTTGATATCTTTCTGATCAATTTAATACAACCTCGCATAACGCGATGTTTAGTATTTCCTTCAAATACTTGTACATGAACAAATCGTTCAAATTATTGTACTTGAACATATCCTCCGCGTAAGTCTACATATTCCAACATTGACCAAGTGACGTACTGACCTAATATATGATGGTTTGGGTTGTATAGGCCCATTTTTTTTTGGTAACCGAACGGCTTCAGTGCTAATGTGTGGCCTACCACCAGGCATGTGATCTGTACATGATGCTCGAGCGTTCCCTTCTTCTAGGTATTTGCAAAGGCCCTGGTACGCTGCATCAGCATCAACTCCTAACACATAGATCTTCCTTTCAGTCTCACCTTTATTCCTATTTGATGTGGTTGACCCCCACCGCTACGCTTTGTTGGTGTGCCCCCTTTTATTTTCCTGTCTCGTACTCTAAAGGTGTAAGTGTTTGCAGGTCATGGTTTTCTCAGGTCATACTCGCTGTTGGACATGGTTGTACATCCTAACAACATTACAGGTGTCTTCTTTTGCTCGCCGGTATGGAGGCTTCGATGTGCGCGTTGGGTGGTAACGCTTCATTGGGTGTGCGCGTTGGGGGTAAAACGGTGCGTTGAGCTACATTTCTGGTTCCAAGTGCAAGTTATTGATACATCGCACTTGAATGATAGCAACACATCACCACGACACCATTCTACACTGCAGCACTGTATGGCGATGCGCCTATGCCCTCGCTGACAGCCTTCTCTACCCCCCTGTATATCGTACACCGATGCCCTTCCGACTCAGTAGCGAGGTAAACCAACATTCGGTCTGTAGGATATTGCCAGAATATACTGTAGCAAGGATCAACAAATTCAACCAGACATTCATAGAAATTGCTCACACACCTCGTCCGTCGATACGCGATATGCTAAATGGTTGGACGGCCATCACCATACCACCACCATACCACCAACGTCCACCTTCCAATACAACAAGTAGCCAGGACGCCTACTCCATTTACAATACCCTATGCAGTATTACCCGTAACGCCAACTGCTCCGTATATACAATCGGTGGTCCAGAGCCAAGATTTGAACAAGTCTGGAGGGTATTGCACATTTCACAATGACTGAAAATGGCCACATCTTTGAATAGACAGTCCGCATTCCGTTCCGAGATCCATAATCCTTCAGGTATGGAAAATCCTTCAGTAAGTCCACCCTTTCAAGTTAGCCAGTGACTTCGTTACGACCTTTCTCTCTAGGTACAGGATCCCTGTGGTTTGAATACTTGTTCACTGTCCGGTATCGTATCGATCGATCGGTTTGTTCACAATAATCCCAGCTAGCTGGATATTGTGTTGGTTACTACCCCTAAAGCTTGTGTATGGACAGTTAGGTGTTGCCAGATGGGCTCTGATGCTATTTTCTTTTGGGATTATCAAGAGTCTTGTATCGTTTGAAGCCCCAGTCAGTCCAAGCCCCAGTCAGTCCAAGGGTCGTGTATCCATAGCAAACCAGAAACCGCAAATACCACGGTATAACGATCTACGTTGTCCCACTCAGTACCGTCCATGCATTGTAAGCTTTATGACAATTGTGCATCATAGACATTACTTATCTTCCATTCCTTCCTCCCGCAAGCTTTCTTCAATTGTGGGTAGACATTATTTGTTCATTCTGTCAACGATGGCACAGGCCACTCCGTACATGCTGAACCGCTCAGCAGTAGGCAAACGGGAAATACTCTGTTCAAAAAAGTAACTTCCTGTCCTGTCATAGTCTACTAGTAGACTCACCCGCTCACTGTCATATATTCTCCCCTTCCCCCGCCCCCTTTGCCTCGTCCTTTTGACCATTTCAATCTTCAATGACCGCCGTTAGCACACTGACTTTGTCTTCCAGTATACAGAGTAGGTATAATGTCTCGGTAGGTGACCTATAGTTGTTCTGTTGCATGCTAACATTAGGTTTTAGGGTTCTATTATCTCTAAATATACGGTTGAACGTACGTCTATCTGAGTTTAGTTGCTGATAACCTCATATGTCGTGAAGTATTGGTATAGAGTCTCCGCTGGTTTATGTTACATGAGTATATTCGTTTTCTTTTCTTGAATGAGTGCTATTGGTGTGGTAGTGACTGAGCAGGAGGAAGTACGATCAATATCGGACGCGTGCACCACGACGCGACCGACTGGACATCTCTCCAACACACTCTCTCACGACAGTTCCGGAGCCACAGCAACCAAAAATCGTGTTCTCCTGAATAGACTTCCTACACAATGACCTTACCTTTTAGTACGTTTTCATGTTGTTTCATTTCTTTTATAATGACTGATAGAATTGTGTCTTACAGCAGCCTATGCCCTCTTTTTGGCAGGCCATCTCTTCGTCATACTCCTCACCCACACTCGACTATCGTTTAGAATCAAACGTTCATTTCTTTGGTGGGACGACCTCTTTTCAGTCTTCACCATGATTGTCAATGCCTACTTTTTTGTACGTACCTACGTGATAGGTAGGAATCCTTAAGTTGCTCTCTTTATGCTCCCTTACTGATGTCTACGCTAGTCACTTCACGGGTAGTCAGTTTGCATGGATACAGGTTGGAATTGGGTTTGGCAATAGAGGCTCTCTGGTGAGTACATTTTTTTCTTTTCATCTTCGAGTATAAGGTGATGTCTCTTCAGCCTATCAAGAACTTCCTTGCTTCTTTCTCCTACACGTCTTACGAAGGAACGTCCGTCGGTGGTCAGCAGGGCGCGCTTACTGTCGGTGATCATCCTAGTCATGGGCTCTATCTTTGCGTCCGTCACGGCATTTGTATGTGTAGTTCAGTCACCATGCACAGACCTCGTTTGCGCTTGCATTCCACTAAAACCCCTTATCATCGGTGCATTTATGGGTCCGCTTTATCCTTATTCTCAACATTATCACCACATTGCTGACTACATTCCAGTTGAATGTTTTTTTGATATGTTATTGTTGTATCACAACTGGGTGTTTCTTGGGCATTGGGAGGCTTTCCAACAACTCAAGGACACTCGCCAGAAGGCCACCCTAATAGCTTTCTGTAGTAATGTCTTGCTGTTCATAAGCAGCTCAGCAGTCCTTGTTATATATCTACATCAAGGACATATTCACCCTTACTTAATTATATATGTTATTCATTTTTCGGTATGTTCAACTTTCTCTTCACATTTATTTAAGCTGACTAACAAACTCAAATAGGCCATACTGTCTTCTCTAGTTACAAACACAACAATCGCTGCAGCTATACCTGGACTCTTTTCTGACGACCGGGTGCCTGTCAACAACAAGCACCCAGAACCACCGCTCACTCAACCTCAACCAGTTAGACAAGTTAGGTTCAGTACCGTGGATTTGGGAGCCAGTACTGTAGTAGACCCTTCGTATTCAGCAACCGCCGAAGCCGAATATCCGGACCTCAATAAACCAACCCCGCTATCACCGGTACCTTCATTTGACACCATTCCCACTTCTAGTTCCCCAGTATCCGCACCATCTTTTTATATGGACTATTGGTCCAGCAAACCCGCTGTAGTAGAGAGTGTATCACACTATGACACTCCTTATATAGAACCGCTGCCTGGACTCAAGCTGACACCAGATGATCCATCTGCACCATCGGGCTCTGGACTATAGCCTATTGGAGTACTTGTACTTGTCAATTTCGCAAATAAATATTGTCGGGCATTGGCATTACGTAACTTTGTCAGTCCAGTCACTATAGGTTTCTAACAATCTAATCTAAGTCTATCAAACAATCTAATCTGTATCCAATAGCCGAAGAACAAACAATCTAATTTATTAGGATCTAATCAGACCAGTCGAGGTCTCTTGGGGGATTGTTGGCGGCCTTCATCATCGTTCTCATCCCCTTCTAAAGCACTTATCAACACTCGGTTTCAATGACTCAATGTCGACACTCACCTTGTTGGGAATCATCCAAAGTGTGAGACGAGCTGGAAGAAGCCGTCGAAGACGCGGATCCCGAAGGATTTATAGCAGTTCCTTTCGGTGTGAAAATGGGCTGAGGTACTGGTATAAAAGATTTGGCAGCATTGATCTGCTTGCCCCTAGTTGAAATGCCCAGAGGTGTTTGAATTCTTCGCGCCGGCTTCTTCTTGGGTGATAACAATGATCTGTATGGCCCGTGTGAGACTGTCGGAGGGGGTTTGAGGATTGTGATGTTTTCTATGATGGCTGTGAACGTATCATTGGGCTTATCGGTCTTAGAGGTGATGTAGTAATGCTTGAGAGAGAAAGTAACCTCTACTAAAGCCCCCACCAGTTTATCCTCAAGGACTGAGATGTCCTGAATCAAGTCGTCCTTTGAATCGTACAGTGGGAATTGTTTAATGTAGTGTTTCTCCTTCATAGTCGTAAACCAAGGCTCGCATTCATCATTGACCGCATACGATTTGGTAAAACGTTCTGCCCCTCCATCTGTATATCCAATTTGAATAATCATTTAGCGCATCTTTGATAACTAAACATACCTTTGTTTTGTTCAGTCTATATGGTGTTGCCAAATATAAGGAAAACTGCCTGAAAATATGGGAAAATGCTTACCTTCTTTTCCCAGATAGGGAAGTTCAAGCGAATGCCTGTTCCTTCGCCAATTGATATCAACAAATGCTGATGCATATTAGAAGTGGCAATGGCTTTCTGCACATTTATCAGCGAATTTATAGACGGCGTAAAATCGACTTCAAAATCAGGATCCCCAATGGGGCTGACAACGGTGATAGCCAGCTTAGCCTGTTTGATGGCCTTCTCGGGATCGTACTTAGGATTGAAGCTACCGTGCGGTTCCAACCACGGTCTGTCGTCAGATACTCTCCCCACTAATACAGGGTGAGCAATGTCAACTGGACCATCGGCCCCATTGTTGACCACAAGGGTGTCCACCCCACGAATCTTCTTCCAGACGACACCGGCAGAAAAATCCTTTCTGGCAGTGTAAAGAGGATCGGCGTGCATCTGTTGCCTAGTAAAGGGACCACCTGCTCCGACCAGCAAATTAGCTTCACCATTGTTAGTTTGACTAAGTAGGACGTTAGCCAATATTATACAGTTTTCAAGTTGTAGAACCTACTCGGCAGTCATGCTTATAAGACGACGCTAGTTGCACTTGACGATGATGAGAGATTAATTGTTAAGAAATGAAAGAATACACAGCTGTTAATGGGATGGTATATACGACACAGGTCTATTAAATACCTTCCAAAGCCATGCTGAATCCCTTGCATATCCTATTTAGTACAATAAAGTCCTTCTGATAGACCCAGGTGTACACCAAACACAGATAGGCGTCTTCATGGGATATAAGGAAATAACCACAGCCTATTTGGTAAGTACCCGGCGCTATGTCGTTGGAAACTACACAGTAGGAATATTCTAACATTGTAGCTACACTGTAACTTATGAATTGAACAGAAGACATTCTGGCATTCCATAATGCTAGGTTCACCCGCCTGGTCTGCTCTGTAGCATAGGTTGGACAGGAAGGCTGTATTCCCATCATAATTAGTCGAATGAGGACGCAATGTACCACTGTTGTCCCCCTCGACTGTGATTCTTTTATAGCATAAGCATTGTAACAATGACCTATGATATTAAATTAGTTTCAACCCCCACAGACATATGAATATCATTAGCACCATTAATTTCAAACATTGCAAAAAAGAACATAGTTC
Organism: Psilocybe cubensis; assembly: GCF_017499595.1. Lineage (NCBI taxonomy): Eukaryota > Fungi > Basidiomycota > Agaricomycetes > Agaricales > Agrocybaceae > Psilocybe > Psilocybe cubensis. Next base: position 1,108,212 of record NC_063001.1, on the reverse strand, counting down.
TCATGGGCTGAGATACACGGATAAGCATACTGTCGATTGAGCCATGAGTACACCCATATGAATATCAGTTGACGGCCAAGTCTTACGGACACCAATGTTTCTTGGTAAGTGAGTGCACCATGCATCCATTATAGCCAGTTTTATGTCATTTTCCGGGAACATAATTAAAGCCATTAGAACATTTCAGCAGGCCAGGGAACGTTGACACCAAACTGGGGCACGGTAATCGTGGATCCATATTAACATTTACACGAGGAAAAATACAATTCCATTTGATCACTTGCCATGGATCCGTTGTTGAATCTATTGTCAAATTCCATAGTATTTAAGTGACTTTTATTTAGTCTTAGTTATGTTTCTAACTTTATTTTAGCCGCAGTGATGAATATTATTACCTATGACAAGATGTATTGCCTATATCCTAGGACCTCGTTAGGTGATTTCCTTCATTTACAATCGCATGTGGATAGCCAAAGCAAGTTCATTCAGGCGACAAGATCACACTCTTAATGAATGGAATGACCAAGCGAAGAACTCGTACAGCTGCCCTGAAATACAATCGTACGGGATGGAGAATTGTATATTCCTTACCTGGTTCTTCAATAGATCCATTATGCCAAAGAATACTAGACAAAAGCGGCGCAGGTGAAAAAGACCCTCTCTAAAATCGCGTACTATTTAGCTGGGCACAAAGAGACTGTCAGGGTTAAATTTTTATCGGATGCCCGAATACTGTTTCCTGAAGGGGTTCGGCACATCGGCGATAGTAACTGTTGGACTTACAAGCTCCGGGTACTGATTTTCCAACATCTATGGTATCATCTATTGAAGGTAATACTTGGATCTTCGATTACAATGAAGATAGATGCACATTGAATTCGATGGAAAAGCTGGTTGGTGGAGGCCTCAAGTTCAGTTATACAGTAGCAAGCTAACACCTCAAACACACAATACTGACCAAATGTGAAGCTCCTATATGGAGCTAACACCTCAAACATACATCACTGACCAAATGTGAAGCTCCTATATGGAGAACACCTAAACCGCCCCAAATGTGAGTCTTTGTGTACACTTTAACTAAACTAGACATCAGACTGACCGAAGGTTTAGGTTTCAAGATGATACTGTTCAGCGCATTGTCATAAACACCTTGACATGCAATGGTACCAATCGTATTTATTACAACTATGCCATTCAAGGGGAACTTAGTGGGTGGTGATTTGAAACAAATTTTAACAAATTTTAATTTGCATGTTGTTGTATAATACATACATATTATACCGCTTTTCTGCCCGTTTGGACATCGTATAGTTTAAGAAGTCTCTTCTTCGATAAACCCTTCCTCGGTCTACCTACTTTTCCTGTACGTTCCTGCGGACGTAAGACGAACTTTACATTAGTTCATGACGAATGGTGATAATGAAGATTACCTACGATTCTGGGTCTGCCAATGATGAGGGTACCCGGCTCTTTATCATGGAAGAATGGGCGATTGTCCAGGGGAACCCTAAACTGTGCAGTACCAATGGTGGTAGAGTATGTGAACCGCTTGATGTCATCAACAACTCTCGTCTGAAATATTAGCGTCGGTTAGTTATTAGTTACTAGTAGAATTGAATCAACTCACCCTAGATACATCACAACCCCATTCTCTCGGAATCTTAGCTCTAATGACAGTGTAGGCAGCCAAAGGATCTTCACAAAAAAACACTGGAACATATTTACGAACGCGTCGGTTGATGTCAAGCAATTGATTACAGTTGGGTACATAAGCACCACCTAAGCGAAAAGGATCAACACAAAACAAAATATATATTACGAGATGACCCTCACCTATGATATGGTTTTCGTCAAAGAGTCCACGCGACGCGTAAAAATTGTAAAGTTTAGCCGACATTACAGCCATTGATCTCCTATAGACCAGCACCCATTTTCTAAGAAATTCCGAGTTTAAATGCTCGTTAAAGTCGAAAGGATTTGTGGTGTTAGGTACAGACGATGCCCGAGACAAAAAAGGTTCTGTACCAAACTGTGCCAGGTAGTTCTGCAGCCCTGTTTCAAAAGCGGCATATAGTGCTGGATCGGAGCAAATTACACGCGAGGGGGTGCCGGGATAGATTCCTAGTGTGTACAAAAGATCATTTGCTGAGTAACGTCCTATGCCTGCAAAGCATCCATTACGATTTTTCAGCAGCTCTTGAAGGATAGGACGGTTGTACCCATATCCAGTGCATGGGCTGTCTACTTCTTGCGGCGCCAAACTAAACGTTGTTAGGGAAAGAGAACTCCAGGTAAGGGGACGACTCGACTCACCCGAAGTAACTTGAAATTTGTTTTTGACAATATCGTTCGTGACATTTGCTAGCCTTCAAAACTGAGGACCTCCATTCACGGAGTTTGAGCAATGCATCCACTGGCTCTAGAAACCAGTCAGGGCCACCAGTGAAACGAGCGAATACAAAGTCCCATAACTCCGAACAAATTTAATATATGGAATGGGGAAATGAAAATTTCAAAACTCACTGAAGTTCCTGGACGCAATTCTCGATCCCACGGCGTATCCTTCGTAAAAATGTACATTTGTGCCAGGGTTGAGAAATCATTGATGGCCCATGCCCAGTCCCTAGACACAAATGCTGCAAGGATTTTTATCGTACGTGGGGTATCCACACGAGACGAGTGTGGTCGCACGTACTCCTTAGGGATGACGAGCGTCCTGAGCTCTTCAGCTCGGGTTTTATTGGAACCCGGGCAATCGTTCATGGCTATATCACGGTAGGTTTGAAGCGGCATTCCTATAATGTTAGTTTCTAATGCTGGAGACAAGACAAGAAGGTTGCAACCCGCATAAAGGCATATCAATTTTCCTCTTGCAAAGCATGACAATGGGGCAGGGTCAGTTTTAGCCATGAGATGAGCCCACCCGAACTCATCAGCTCGCTTGATCCACGATGAGGGTGCGTACGACCAATCGTTGTCTTCTCTCCTATAGCTTGAAATTGGATGTGCGCGCATATCATGCCATGTCAGCGTCCGATGCTTCATTGAGTGGGTGAGAGGTATAATTTCTAAGCAGACTAGAGGGGGTGAGATGTATTAAACCATACAGAGTATATCTAACAACTCAGCGTAGTACTTGCATTCTTCACTCTCGGCTTTGCCCATACCTTTCCGTCTCCTTATCATCTCTGCAATTGACTGGGTTACTTGAACTTCGGGCATAGTTCCACTAGCGGGGAGAATCGGGTATACAATTGTGGTCTAATGGGGGGAGGTTCAAAGGGTGCAGGTCGAGTAGTAGAAGGTTTGGAGCATTGGTTGCATATTACGGGTTATCTTCACGGCAGCATCTTCTAGAACAAACAAGTAAATAGTATCACGTGATTTAACGCGTCGAATCTACAAGGCTGTGAAAGCTCATTAGATTCAACGAAGAGTCAATATTTGAATAAGTTTAGACACCTTAGATTGGTACACAGAAGCTGTCAAGACTGTCTACGTGATCGTTACTATAGCAGAAAACATACATCGTATTGAAAGAACTGACATCAGCGTAGGAAATTTGAGTCGAAGTATGAAACTGCTTCAACAAGCCACTCGATAAGCATTATGTCAAAGGCGTTCCAAATATAGTAATACACCCCCTATCACCTAAACGGTTGTAAGAATTGGATATTTGAATGGACAAGCCGTTGACCTATTCATTAATATGACACACATATAATATGAGTATGACTTAGTACGTCATACAAAATATCGTGAACAGAGTAAATCAAAAATCTAAATCTAACAGAACACACTTATTCACAACCATCGCCTAGTACTAGACAACTACTACAGCTAGTCCACGCTAGTCCACGATGTATTAATCCTGATTAGGCCAGGGAAGAGGCAAAGCTTTGATAACCAGTATTTCGGTCTCGAATCCTAAGTCTTCGTCGTAGGACAGGCCGAACGTAACATCGACAAGTCTTCCTACTAAATTAGGTAAGTGTCTTCTACGCATCTGAGTTATACCGTTGTAGATATCAAGTCTTCTAAGCATATGGGTGCCTTGAATGGTTTGGATCAATGCTTTGTACTCCGCGTCAACTTGATAATTTGCAAGGTCCACTGGTAAAGTAGCATAAGTATCATCGTTGACCAAATAATCTTGGGTAAAAGAGACAAACGTAAAGATGAATAGTACATTGTCTTAAGACAAGCAGCCTGAATAAGCATTGTTTGATAATAAATAATAAAGCATGTGCGTACCTGAGGTATAAAGAGAGGGCTTGAGAAACAAAGCACTCGAGAACCTTTATAATTGTGAAGGAAACGAACATCCTCAGTAAGAGTGAAGCCAGGTATAGATTTGAGCAGTATGTCCAGGGTATTGGATGCAGTGTTGAAGTCGCTTCCATACTTTGGATGGTCAGGGGCTTTCAAATAGAGCCTGTGTTGTGCAGTCTCAAGCGGCACTATATCGTCGAAGTAATTGCCTAGTAACCCTAGAGCGTTTAAGCTTGTCTCCATAAGTTCTCCCACTACTCTGCATTTCTTGCGATATTGACCCCTCTCTCCGGCAAGATGACCTCTATGCCTATCGGCAGAGTCCAACAACCAGGAGCAAGTGGGCAAGAAAAGGGGAGATGCTAGATAGTCTTGATTGACCAACAAAGTGTCACGATAGTTACCTACATGACGTGAGAAAGGCTTAACAGGCGCTTGCATCTGTACTCACGTATATTGACCATTATTGTTATAAGACACAATTATAAGAGAGAAGTAGGAGGCTGTATTCAAAACAATACATGGAAGTTCTGTAATATATACGAGCTAATTAGCCGTTCGGTTGCTATGACATACTGAGTAAATAAATATCATAGTTTAATCTAGAAAATAAGCGTACTTCTAACTGTTAGATCTGCCGATCGTCGATTGCACTGACATTCTAGGTTACTACACCCCAACCGATTCTTCCTCCACATAAAATCTTCATTAGCTAACTGCTGATCAGCCGAAGACGTTACTGATGAATTGTTCCAAGCCATGATTCCTATAGCCGATGACCCAGAGTTCCTCCATTTGACAGGACAAGCATATAGGCAAGAAGTTGGATGAGCGTCCAAACACTTGAGGCCGAAGTTGAAGTTATGGAAAGGAAGAAGGTCCCTTGAAGAAACATTCTCAATTATACTGAGATATTCCTTTTTAGCAAGCAACAAAGGATAGAAACAATAAAGGCTGGATGAAGATAGCACTGAAAGCTGCGAAGTTGTAGCACCCATTAGCACCGTGGGAAGTACTGTTTCAACCCTAGATCTGAAGATAGCAACAGATTTGCCGCGCGTGGACTGTAGCTCGTTAGTAGTTTCAATTATAATGTTCTGAATGACTCACTGATATAAGTCGAAGGCAGTCTCTACAAGTAGGAACAAGTCCTACAGGATACTCCTCCCAGTATGCATCCGGATCTGGGTCATATCCCAGCCTTCGAAAAAATGGTTCAAACGGTATTTGGTAACCATTTCTCTGTGGTAAGACGATGTCTATTTGAGAAGGAAGGATGTCGTGGTCGTCATCGAGGCTCAACATGCACCTAACCAAGGCACCCATTACAACGGCACCTTCTGTAGACAGGAGCTCTAAGAAGGTGCCTACAGAACCCTTGTTCATAAAAGGTTCCAGAAAAACCCGTACTCTATCCTCAAGTCTCTTGAGCACGACTTGTCTCCATTTCATATCGGCGTGACCAAGGTTTACAAGTGATGACAAGGAACAGTGTGTAGCCACTTGGTACATCAACTCGGGAGGGCTCATACGACGACCTTATAGGCAAAATGTAAATATGCACAGCGATTAAGCAGAAATTATACGAAATTATACGTACCAAAATTATTTCTGAGAGCAGTCTCCATTATGAACGCAGTTGAAATTTTACGTGTCAAATCAGCATTAAATATTGTATGAGCTGGTACGGAGTATTAGTAGCAATAACACAATAAATTGAAGTTATCTATGCCAGGTTGCATAGAATGTTTGAATGCATGTTTGTTAAGAACAATATAAGTAGTAAAGATCTAATAATGACAGATCTATTTACTTTAGAGTATAAAAGTATATAAGCGCCCGTGTATGCATATACGTGGGAAACCCGATTAAATCGAAGAAATTGACCGCAGTCGGAGAAATCTAATGATCAAATGATAAATAACACGGAGTAGTATGAATATGGGACAATATGCTTACTTCTGAAGTGCTAAAGGAAGCATGATGCCATCTTGATCGTCCATATCCAAAACAAACATGAAGCCAGGGGTTGTTTTGATCACCATAATCTCTCCATAGAATGTTTGAAGGCTGTTGGTCAGAGTACTTGCCAGGCGATTTACGGATGTAGGAATTGATTTGAGTACATTCTAATACCAAACCTCAGAAACATATGCTTTGAACAGAAGACCGGACGTTACTTGGTTATAATGCACAAAAATGTAACAAAACTCGGGCTTCCATGAAGGAACTTTGATAACAGTGCGATGTTCGTCGGTCTCAGTGAGGTGGGGCAAAAGGTAAGGGCAATTTGGCAACCAAAGGCAAACATCAAGGTCCTTGTGTGATGATATGGCCGATGTACCAGAAATTGCCGGTACATTGACAAAGTGTAACCTTGTACACCAACCGCCAATGAAAGCACAGATTTTTGTGGTACCGGGCTGATAATCGTTAGTGCTGATAAATGTTAAGAACTCGTGAACAAAGTACAACTTACAATGTTCATTTGATCAAGTCTGATACCCATGGCTCTAATCTCCAGGTTGTCCACCGTACACCACTCTGGTCCTTTATGATCGGAAGAGAGAGTTTGCATTAGTGAGTAAGTGGATGTATGGCAAGAAGATAGAGAGACAAGTAGCAAATTCCCCCCTTTTATTTTGGACCTACCGTGTTGGTATCAAATAAATATTACGAAGTGTAGATCCATTAGTATCTACGAAGGGTATACCAAATAAGACCTGATACTGTTCGCGAAATAATTACTCGAAGTCCAAAGCTGGTGCAGACATACCAAATATTCTCGCTACATTCTATGGAAGAAGACCTGGTAAAAATACTCGACAATCTTACGGTAGCTAATCTACGGAGTATCTGTCGTGGGCATGCATATCTTTCAGCAAAGGAACGAGTGTCCAGAACAACTATATACACAGCCTTGACACAATTATCACCTGAAATAATAGGAACAATATACAATTCAGCGACTACACTAATATCTGAGGGTCACGGGAGAAAGAGGAAAAGGACAACGGAGAATACGAGAAGAATAAAGAGACAAAGGGTACAGGTGGAGGCGGAGGAAAACTTAGAAGCTAATGTGGAGGATGATTCAGGAGGGCAGCACGTAGAGCAGGCTGCTGTGGATTTGGGACAGCATAGCCAGCCGATCCAGCATAACAATTTTCTCAGAACACCCACGGACGAGGAAATAAATGGGTGTATAGCTCAATTTATTGACGCTACAGGAAACGATGCATTAAGCAGAGACACTTGTGGGTCGTGTGCACGAAACAGGCACAAAAAACAGCTAAACCGACTAGAGATAGCCAACATACCCAACAAAAGACATTTAGAACCCATAACTCCGCATCCTGCACAGTATCTAGTCGACGGTATCCTGCTGAATAAAGAATCACTGCACGGCAACGAAACGACAATAGACATTTGCAACGAGTGTTTGAATTCCCTTAAACGAAATTGTCGGCCAAAATTCAGTCTAGTGAACGATTTATGGATTGGGGACATACCAAAAGAGCGCAAGGGGTTGACATTACCTGAAAGGATTCTAGTGTCCAAATACTTCTGCGCGGCATACATTGTAAAGCTTTTCCCGAAGCAAAGAGGCGCACGTTCATGGGACAGAAGTAGAATGCACAATGGGCTAAGAGGAAATGTATCCACCTATCGCCTTGATCCGACACAGGTGGCTAGCATGGTGAACGGACTATCATATCCACCTAGCCCGAAGATACTGTCAGCTACAATAGGTATAACATTTGTGGGACCAAGAGGGCTCACAGAAGCTACAATGCCAAAAATGTTCAGAGTACGAAGGCAAAAAGTCAGGGAGGCTCTTATGTGGTTGAAGCAGCACAATCCTCACATAGAGATATCTGAAGAAGCCCTAGCTTTGTTTCCTGAGGACGCGGTACCAAACGAGTTGGTTCTAGCTGCTAAATTTTCAGACAACATATCTGCGGTGGAGAGAGAACATGCTGGGTATATACCACTAGATGCAGCTGATGAACAAGGTAAGTTTACATTCTGTGCATAGTACAATAAGCCACTTACATTGAGTGGATAGTGCGTATTCAAGAGGCGTTGAATGAGGCAGGATTAGTGGAAGTAGTGGAGGATATGACTGGTACGTGAATCCATAAACTCCTCGGAACACTGAAGGAATTATGAGGTTATGTTGAATAAGATGACTCCGCGGCTGTTTCAGCAAGCGATATGGAACCCGCTGTTATTCCCATGCAAGCCTTGGGTATCGTTGACATCAATGGGGAGGATATTACAACCGATGAGCTGATGACACATGCTTTAGCCAATGCTATTGAGAAGGATAGAGGAACCGATGAATTTACTATCCGACAAGGCAGTGCATTTGTCAACGAATACCCAAGATATGACCAGAAGACCAAGCTGCGAAATGATGGAGGACCTAGTGATCCTAATCATCTCCTCGGATGTTTCCCAACCCTCTTCCCCTATGGGCGCGGAGGTATAGAGGTTGAAAGAGAAATCAATCTCCCATATGAAACCCATATTAGATGGACTATGGAATACCATGATCGTCGGTTCAGATTGGACTATCAATATCCTTTCCAAGTTTTTGGGGTCATGCAGAAAAGAGAAGTGTGCCGTGCAGCCGTGCTACAAATGAAAAAGTCAAGTTTCACTCGCAACATAAACCTGATAAACACCTTGAAGCCAGCGGATATGGAGCAAGCCAGTAAAGAAGAGGCTCAAGGCAGAGGTCATAGCAATCCAGCTATGAGAGCATTACGCGAGGAGATGTCCGCCGTACGAAGGAGGGTGCAAGGTACTGATGAGAGCAGGCACATCGTCAGGTCAAAAATTTGGGGGATGAATTTACTGTTTAACCCGCCTTCATTATGGATCACAATAAATCCAGCAGATACCCAGGATCCATTAGCACAGGTGTTAGCAGGTGTGTTCGACATCGACCTTGATAGATTCGATCCGCATATTGGGCCAGATCATATTCAAAGGGCTCAGAACATCGCAGAAGATCCATTTGCTTCAGCAGAATACTTTCATTTTATAGTTAAAACTGTCTTTGAGGAGTTGTTTGGTATTACACAGCAACCACAAGGTCCACCAAAGCGAGAGTATGGGGTACTAGGGAAAGTACAGGGTTATGTGGGAACAGTGGAGGCTCAAGGGAGAGGCACGCTTCATCTGCATACTCTGATTTGGCTGAAGGATGCGCCAACAGCCAGTGAGATGAAGACAGCTTTAAAGTCAGAGTCCTTCAGATCCAAAATGCAAGCATACATCGCCAAGACAATAAGCGCAGACATTGACGGGAAATCCAAGGAAGAGATACAACACATGCCCAAAGAACCTAGTGTGTCATATTCTAGACCTACAGACCCAAGGACCATGACTATAAACGAGCGAAAGCTAGGCTTGGGCAAGCTGGTTCGAGCACTTCAATATCATACATGCTCAACAACGACTTGCCTTAAAACCGTGAAAGGATTGCAGGTATGCAAACGGAGAGCTCCCTTCCCTACAGCTTCTAGGGCTTTTGTAGACGAACATGGACATTGGGGACCAAAACGATTATGTGATATGCTCAATTCTTTCAATCCTGCTGTAATGGAGTGTATTAGAGCTAACCATGATATCAAAATGATACTCAGTGGTACAGATACAGCTACTATCACTTACTATATAACCAATTATGCCACAAAGAAGCAGCAACGATCTTCCAATACATCGGCACTCCTTGCAACAACACTGGCTTTTGGGAAAAAGAACGACAGACTACAAACCGACGCTAATCTTATCAACAAAAGGCTAATACAAAGATGTGCTAATGCACTCACTCGTCATCGAGAGTTCAGCGCACCGGAAGTTATAACCTACATTATGGGATGGGGCGATGTGTACGAATCCCATAGATTTGTAGCTATTTACTGGGATTCAGCTGTCAGTGCATTGAAGAAGACTTTTCCAGAACTTGGACAAACAATGTGAGTAGTCACTTTTTAAAATAGAGACCTCACTGAACAATGGGTTGAAGGTATCAACGATTAGGAGCGGCAAATGGGGGAGAAATGTCTGAAGAAGGCCAAGTAAGTTCATATGCAACTGTAGTTGATGAGACACTAAGCATACCAAATATAGCATAAGGAGAAAGGGTCCATGAACATGGTGAATGGATCAATGGTAATGAAAGATCAAATAAAGGACTATACGTTCAGAGGAGATGCATTAGCGAACATGAATTTCTTTGACTTCATGACACTCACATATGATGGAAAGGCATTGAAACCAAAGGAGAGCTACATCGTTGAAGGAGAAACTGAAGCCAGACAGGGGAGACCGAGAAATGATAGAGTCGAATATAAGGCTGGGGCGAGGAAGGAAGGATTATGCAGAGTCATCAAGACCGATGGCTCAGAGACAGTGCCCAGATTTGTGGGTAAATGGTTTCCAAGGAATGACAGTATCCATCAGAACGACCAAGAGTTTTACAGCGCATGTATGCTGCTACTTCTAAAGCCATGGACCACAATGGATCAGTTGAAAGGCGATAACCCGACCTTTCAAGCAGCCTTTGATGCAATGATGGCCGAGGCTAGTAGGCGAGTCCATGTTACCGTACAGAACATCCAGTATTATTATGAATGTTCAGATGGGGCAAAGGCTAGACGAGCAGCGGAAGCAGCAGAGGAAGAATTGAGGAGAGGGAATAACATAGACATGGCTTGGGATGAAGAAGACATGGAACCGAATGAGGATATGGAAGATACAAGACAAGTAGAAGGACCTCCGATTACCGAAGAAGATATAGAAAGAGCCAGAATTGCTAAGAAGAACGTTAGAGAAAGGTTGTTTGGAGAAAGTGCAATAGCTCACGCTTTTGATGCTGGTATATTCCAAGACACAGATATCAGCAACATGGAGATGGGCGTACAGTGGAACAAATGCGCTCAGAAAGCAAATAGAGATGACATGTTGCAAATACGTACCTGGGAACGGCAACTTAAAGAAACGACAAAGACGGTGGCTGCAGAAGGAAATACTGCTGAGGTTATAACAGCAGCAGTGATAGCCGGAAGCGGACAGGATTTACCAGGCATAAATCCAGTTTTGGATACTGTGGCAATCGAAGCGGAGATAAGAAGTGTATCAGGTGTACGACGACGAGAGGACTTGGAGATGTTAAATGAAGAGCAGCTGAGAGCGCATGCCATAATAGAAGAAAAACTGAAGGAGTTCATTGAGAGTGCGGAAATCATTCAAATGTATAAAGAAAACGGCTAGCTGACCTTGGCATATAGGTGGTAGAGCAGAACCATTACAAATGCTGCTGCTGGGCCAAGGGGGTACTGGAAAATCTACATTGATTAAGGCGATTACAGAAACCTTCAGGCTATATGGTAAAGAAGACATACTAGCCAAATGTGCAACCACCGGTATTGCAGCAACGGACATAGGGGGTATGACCCTGCATTCATGGGCAGGGATTGCGAGAAACACGTCTTATCAGGACGACTGGCTGGAAAATGCGAAGCCAAATACAATCCTCAAAAGAGATAAAAATATTAGAGGAAAAGAGTTCCTAATCATCGATGAGATATCTATGGCAGACAAGAGACTGATTTACCAAGTATCAGAAGTCGTTGGATCGGTCAGATCAAAGGAGTTCAAGGGAAGTGTCGAGGATGCCTTCGGCGGTATGCACGTCATACTTGCAGGTGACTTCCATCAATTCCCTCCGGTCAAAGGAGTACCACTCTATGTCGAAAACGAAAATGATGGAAAGATGCTGGCCATAGGGAGATCCATATTCAAAGAGTTTGAGACTGTGGTCATGCTCAATAAGCAAATAAGGGTCAGGGATGAGGGGTGGAGTGATATACTGAACCGGTTGAGGATTGGCGACTGTGGTGATGAAGATATATCAGAAATCAAAAGACTGGTACTCAGCAAGAAAGAATGTGAAAAACCTGATTTCAATTCTAAGCCGTGGGAGGATGCCATTCTGGTTACACCAAGGCATACAGTGCGCGAAGCTTGGAACGACTATTCAATAATCAAGCATTGCAAAAAGAGCGGAAACATACGTTATGTGGCAAGGGCCGAAGATATCGATCGAGAATGGGAAAGACCATTCGATATACGAGGACGTTTAGCCGTGGCAAAGGCAGACGTAGGGAAGCTGCCAGATGTCATAAGTTTGGCAGTCGGCATGAAAGCAATGGTCTTACTAAATATTTCAACAGAGGCAGAAATAGCCAATGGGACAAGGGGAACAATAGAGGATATCATTCTGGATGACAGGGAGTATGAAGACCTTCAAGCTGACGAGGAAGGAGTGGTGAAACTCCGGTATCCACCTGCCATGGTTCTGTTTAGGCCCGATAGAGGAACCAAGTTACAATTCGAAGGAATACCGAAAGGGCTCATTCCAATAACACCCACAGAACAACCATTCATAATAAAAAACAAGTCAGATGAGATACTGTATAAGGGCAGAAGAAGACAGTATGCAATGACCGCAGGATACGCATTTACAGACTACAAGGCGCAAGGACAAACAATAGAATACGTGATCATAGACATAGCTAAGCCTCCAACCAATAGGCTGTCACCTTTTGGGACATACGTTGCCCTGTCACGAAGCAGAGGAAGAGACACGATCAGACTGCTGCGAGATTTTGACGAGGAACTATTCCTACACCATCCGTGCGAGGACCTTCGGAAGGATATGATAAGGATGGAGAGGTTGAACGAGATCACGCGGAAGCAATGGGAGCAAAAGCAAGGGCTCGCCGGTGTGGATAGTAGCAGTCACATGTAGTAGCACCACAGTCCCTTAAATTGAAGTAATTGCCAAAATAGCCTGACGCACAGTAAAGGAGCACTAAGCGCGAATCGTATATAGAAAAACTGTAGCATCGGAGGTGTACAGGCGTGGAGAGCAACCCCAAGCAAGCGGAGATAGGAAATAAAGATATGAGCAAGACACAAGGTTTCGCCATCGTTAAAAAACAAGAGTAAACAAGTTGTTCAAGAGGACACATCAACCAGGGAGAGACGTAGGGTAAACTGTATGGTCATATTTGGCGGAACACAGAAAAGCAAATAAATAAGTTGTTCAATAACGCTCGCTTACTATATATAGGTAATTTCGACCAAGGGGAACCTTACTTACAGCAAGGCCAAGAACAAAAAAATACATCGTCAAGTTCAAGTTCAAGTAAGTAAGTAATTATTTGTCAACAAAAAAAGGAAGCCAGTACCAGTAGAAATACAATGTCCCGTAAATTGTCTCAAACACAAAAAATTAAAACTATACAACCAGTATAATCTTTCTTTTCCTTCTTCCTTTTTTAAAAAAACAAAAAAACAATGAAACTCAAACTCAAAGATACCCACAAAGCAATCACTTCTTCGCGTACGTCTGCGGCACAGGCAAAGACTGACTCGAGGCCACAGGCACAGCCGCGCTCTTCCCTTTATTACTCGACACCTTGGACTTGACATACGTCTTCCCAGCGCGCTTAAGCAGCGCGCGCCTCCCAATCCCGCGCATATCGACGTATACCAACCCTACATTCCGCGCGGTCCCGGCCATAAGCAGGGACGACTGTGCCGCCTCCGGTCCATATCTGCATTAACAAAACAAACCAAGTCAGAAATATTGCAAAGATAATTAGTGAAGGGAAGATGCAACGTACTTGTGGCCTACAACGCGTCCGAGCTGTTCAGTGCCTGTATCGAGCACGCGCCGGGTGGAATGGTCGATGGTGGAGAGGATAAGATCCGCCGAGATCAAAATATGATCTTTCGTCGACAGGCGAGGCGGGATGGGCGGTGGTCCTCCCGAAGGCGCCGGGGACGGGGCATACGACGCTGGTGATCTGGTCCCAGGCGACTGATACTGATGCTGTGGAGACGGCATGGGCATGGGAGACGGAGAGCGGCGAGGAGGAAGCGGTGGGCCGCTTTTGCTTGAACTGGGGGTGTCACGGTCGTTGCTGAATGACGCAGACTTATGTAGGCGCGGAGCGTATGGCGGGGGCGCGTGCAGGGATGACGACGACGGGCCAGGCGACGGCGAGCGCGTGTTCGGCGCTGACGAGCCATTCTGTGGTACATTCAACCCCAACGACGCAGACGAGCCTCCACCCTGCTGCTGCTGTTGGCCAACGTTGGCAAAGTACTTCTCGCGCTTCGGGTTCGCGCCGATCGCGCGCCTGATCATCTTGTCGATGAGCCCTACGGTCTGCGCGGAGACTTTTACGGCTGTGCCGCTGTACGCGTGGACTGTCGCGAGGTTCTTGCGTGTTTTTTCGGAGGTGAGGAATGTTAGTGCGCGTGGGGGTACAGGTGGTGGTTTTCCGCCTGCAGAAGCGGGCGTCGATGCGCCGCTGCCGCTCCCAGATGTGGAGGGCGAAAGACTCTTTGGAGAGGCGGTGTGGTGTGGGGACGGCGCGGAGTGGTTGATGTAGAATGAGGATGCGGTGGTTATGGTCGTGATCAGTAGGTTAGTACCCATCGAAATCGCATGGCTAGAAACAAATCATCATCAGTATCATTCTCAACGCATATATCACAGAAGAAATCGTACCTGGCGATATTCGCAGACGACGTGATCCAGTTCCTCTGTTCAGGCGGCACAGTCCTAGCGAACGCCTCCAGCGCATTCGCATCGGACGCGACGGGATCCTCGTCGCCGACTTCGATAATGACGGGGTCGTTCTCGTGTCCCTTCTGGTGCATGACGGGGTCTTCGCGGATTCTGAACCGGTCTTCGACTGCACCGACGACTTCGCCGGTGTCTTCGTTCACCATCACAAGCTGCCCGCGGAAGTCGTTGTTGTTCCCGCCTTTCAGATCAACTCGGGTCGATTGCCCGGCGATTGTCGCTGGTGCGCCTGATGGTCCGCTGCCCCACCCCGCTACTGGCGAAGGTCCAGGATGATACACCGCGACATACTGCTCCAAAATATTCTCAAACGCCTCCAACTTATCCATCAGCTCGTGGTTCCCACTATACCGCTGCATATTAATCGTCAGAGTCATCTCGGGCTGCTCACCCGAGGGCTGAGCGGGCAGCAGCGTGTACGAGCGCAAGTGGGCGCCACCTGGGCCGTCGGTGCGCCTAACGGTGCTCGCTGGGTCGATCGGGGCTTCGTTTGCGTTGACTTTGAGCACGAGGTAGACGGTGCGGTCGTTGGAGTCTTTGGAGTCGTAGTTGGGCATGGAGACGCTCTCCAGGTAGAGGTCGCCGTGCTCTGTGCGGGCCCCTGTCCAGCTTAGCGAGGCATCGGGTAGACTTAGGAGCATGAACGCTTCCGGTGCGTGATTGTGCATGGCGTCGTGTGCGATGATGGATGTAGGGATAGAAATGGATGATGAGAGATTAGTGGCGACCCCTTGAAATAGCGTCACGTCTCGTCTGGAGTCTCTGGTGTAATCGCCATGGTGGTGCCGAGACCATTAGAAGGGGAGCACCTACACCGCCTCCAGGCTCCTTCTCTTGGCAGTCATCATCGCCAGTGCCCCAAAGGCAGTGATTTACACTGTTAAATCCCCTCTGTCGATCAAATGCTAAGAATATCAGAAGAACGGAGCTTTCATAGTATTTGGGTCAAGCTGGCGGATAATGAAAGACGGAAAATCATATGGACGATTCTTCCGCGCTGCGCAGTTTGGTGAGTCTGCGCACAGACCACCTGCTTATGTAGACCGGGCAATTGTTCACCGTTGGCAGTGGCGAGTTACACCAAGCATAAGAAGGTCAATGGCAAGCCACCCTCCCCAAGCCCCACATGACGACCCTATGGGCAAATACGCCAGACTAGGGCAGATAGCGACGAGAACCGACCCGATTCCCTCCTTAAGCGATGCATATAGACTATTTACGAGAGGACAACCCTCAGGCCACCTCCCAAAAAGAAACCCAAAAACCGCACGCAGAGGAGGGTAGAACACTGAGAGTGTACACAGGACTGTATAAGTCACCAAAGCTAGACGGAAGGGCACAATGACAGAAGCGAGCTACAGACCACACCCAATACAGGCCAAAGACACCTACATCTTAGCACTAGCTGACCCTCGACAAAGCGGGAGACTCGGATAACTTGGAAATCGTCACACCCGCACGACAGGCTTTTAAATCGTTGACAACAGACCTCAAAAAATGGGAGGACTCCGATTACACAGGAGTAAGGGCTGCTGGCCTGCTCCGAGCAATAACGTCCAAGGCACGGAAGAGAGCAGGCAAAACAAACATAGCACTGGACCTGAACACCTCAGACGATCTAGCTAAACGCGTCAGAAGCAAAGTAACCAAGGCGGCACGCATGCACACCAGGAAGATAGTGCCGACTACCATTGCGACAGACCTTCAGCTCAAGGGCATCAAGCTGGCCAAGGCAACGCAATCAACCTTATACAAGCACATCAGGAACGAGAAAAACAGTAAATACACCGGACGCAGGAGGACAGTGAAAGTCCTGAGCAGCATAACTGAATATATGGAGCGCATCTGGAAACTCAAAGTGTCACCCAAGGATATTTGGAAGGCAACAAGACACAAGGACTTGAGCAGAACAACAAGATATTTCCTCTGGATGACCATGCACGACGCATATAGTATGATAGGAGAGAACTGGACGAGGACATCATACAACGAGGAACTGAGAGAGGGGGGAGTGCAAGAAATGCAAACACGACGGAAACCATGCACCACATACTCTTTGATTGCACCTCACCCGGACAAGACACAACATGGGAATTGACGAGAGAAATCTGGGAAGATAGAACCCAAAACCACGAAGCGACAATATTGGCCGGTCGGCTGGCGCATGAGACTGTGTGTCGACGACATGAAAGAAGAGGCGACCGGCCTACTAAAAAGACTCTACCGAATTCTGACAGCAGAGGCAGCCCATCTATTATGGAAGCTAAGGTGCGAGAGAGTAATTAACAATGAAGGCAAAGAATTCACAACAGCCGAAGTACAAGCCAGATTCACGACAGCCAATGACCCAAGAACAAGCCTCGACGTAGGAATGGAAAAAGCAAAACATAGGCGGGGGAACTGGCGCCGCACCAGGTGTACCGCACATGGAAAGACAGAAAGCAAGACTAAGCACCTACCCGAACACTGGTCAGAAATAGTGAACGGAGTTTTAGTGGGTATTTTGGGCGATGCTAGTGATGACAGGGATACCCTATTTCGAAATTCGAACAGAGAAGCAATACAGCGATGCAAATTACAAAGGTGATGTCTGTTTCTGACTTCTTACCGATTGACTCTGGATCCGTATAAGGCTCGGGAATCCACAACTCATGGCGAGCGTCTTGAGCCGGTCAGTGTAAAATAGTTGAACGACCAAAAATAGACGGTGTGCCGTGGCTTGCCGATTGTGGGTCCTGACAGAACATGGGAAGAAAACTGGAAGAACGCCTTTCCATTGTAAAGAAGATCGTTTTGTGTGTTCCATCCCCCCACAAGTTCTTCAGATTATCTTCGGGTGAGACCTACCCACATTCCACCACCCCCAGCAAGGGCTCGCTACGGGTAGTGTGAGCTTGGATTGTAATGGCCAGCCAGTCGATTCTAGGCATACATGGTAATTATATAGGGAAAATATTACACCAGTCGCAAGACCTGGAAATGAACCACTCTTTCCACTACTTGTACATATTTAGGTTGCCAACATCAACTAACGCAACTGGGTAAAATCAAGAGCATTGTGACCCTCTCTCTGTTTGTCTCCATTTTTGGGTCATTTCCCATTTGGTATACTCACAAAAGATTGCCGGTGGCAATCAGGCCTTGCTGGGGGTGACGCTTACGCTGTGAGACTGGGATGTACAAGTAAACTACTACTGGAAGCTCCTATTTTCATCTAAATTAAATCCATTGAGTCCAACGCAACTGTCAGAACTATTACCAAGGTATAGTGATCTATTATTTAGCTGAATCCTCCACCCACCGCGGCGATGTAAAGACAAATATCCCACCCATTTTCCAACACTATTAGGTCACCTTTAAGAGTTAATGACCTAGAACATATATCATTCGGAATAAGTAAATCAATTTTATATTTCCACTTATTCTGCACATTATTCTGTGGTTTATTGGCATTGTGGCCGTATACTCTGATATAATGGTTTTCTGAGATTGTTGCTTGCCACGGTGCAAGACCAGAAGCATATAACTTCTCAACCAGTATAAACACTGGCATACCCAAGTTGTTTGGTTACACCGACATCAACAAACAACGTGCCAACAATTGATGGCATACATCAGCAAAAGTGACCAAGTCCCCAAATGCCTTGTCAAGGCATTTGGAGGCGTCCAAATGCCCCAAGGCCCAAATGGCCTTTTAGATTGACTAACGAGAGACTCGGAATTTTGAAAGGCTATAAATCATTTACAAAACCCAATGTTTTAGCTAGATTTAAATTTAATCAAATCATTTCGGTAAAATTTGGGAGACCCAAAAACATTTGGATAACATTTAAGTTGCCTTTGAGAGCCCCAAAAACATTTAGAGCTCACCCAATGTTGACACAATGATATATTTTGAATATTTCTACTCCTGGCAGCCACTTCAGGTATTCCCACAATGATGTAGTAATTAAATGAAAAAATATTATTGAAACTATTCAAAACAAAAGACGCTACATAGACATGACTGAGAGAAAGCAGATTCTAGTTACAATCTGGGCACTGGGAAAATACCGAGTCACGTGATCAAATTGATGCGCAACAAGATCTACACTGGTGATGAGTCACGGTCAAGTATATGTGAAATATATGCGCATATACATACCAATAAGTTGACCAGAATGGGTGTCTGGTTATTAGCTACACTCTTGAGAAGGAAGTAATCAAGGCAGAGGAAGAACAAGCCATGAATAGGTATAAAACAGTCAGTTAGGGTTGTATGATGAAAAAAGAGCATGTCTCTTACCTTTCAGCTCTATACCAGTCTCAAAGTACCAAGAAAGAGGCATTGTAGTGTTAAGTAAAACCAGAGAGCGCCATCGTCAGAGTGGTGGAAATGAGAGGGTAGAAAGAAAGCAACGTGGGCGTGTCTCAGATTATTATGCTCAAAACGGATATTCGGTCTCCGATTTAATTTGTCAGAGGAGACGGCCTCTCTAATTTGTATTTCTTGAAGTCAAATTTCTCACGTACATGTAATTCTTATGACAATGGTGTCATATTGAAAACAACCTGCCAGCGTCATAGGTATTACGTGTGGTCAGTAAAATTTCTCGTACCTAAATCATTTTGAACATATTTGAAGCCCTTTAATCATCTGTGTCAACAAAAAGTTAAACTCAATGTTTTATTCCTTGTTTTTATTTTTAATCAATTGTTCCCTGCAAGTTTTATGGCAAACAAATCATTAAGAGATAAATGTAAGTACATGGAATATTTTGTACTAAACTTTGAGGTGTATAAATGTTTGTGGAGCATTCAAATGCTCTCCAAATGTTTTGTTCACCTCCAAATTTTAGTGAAATGTTTTTGTGTGACTTAACATGTCACGCAAAACATTGACCTGCTTAAAAAGGCATCAAAGGCATTTGGGGGTCTGGTCACTTTTGCCGATGCCTCCTCGAACGAATCCTCGAACGGAAAACCTATCTCAGTGCCTTCATTCTCCTTTCGTGGGGGCCACGCATAAAATTGCTCTTGAATTGAATCAGAGTCAATCTTCATCACAATACCATCTTTGACATCCGGCTTAGCAACACCATGCCTACACAAAAATAATTCATCAAGTGATCCATAGTGTGCACATACGAGCAGGTTACGCACTCTTTGATAAGATGCCATCGGCAAAAGTGACCAAGTCCCAAAATGCCTTTGCTGCCTTTTAAGGAAGGCCAATGATTCATGTGACATAATTATGTCACACAAAACATTTGGGTAAAATTTGGAGGCACCCAAAACATTTAGAAGGCATTTGGAGGCTCCAAAAACATTTGTAGAGCCCAAAAGTTATTACTAAATATTTCACATACTTACACTTATTTCTCAATTATTGGTTTGCCATAGAACTTAGAGTGAATGATTGATCATAAATAAAAAGAAAAAGAAAAGCTTGAGTTCAACTTGACATGCACTCAAATGATTACCGGCCTTAGAGTGCGCAAAAAATGATTTTTCAATGTAAAAATTTATTCACAGTATCATCGCACAATGTCAATTTAAGGCAAAGTCCACCGTTTCTGTCTAGCCATCGACAAAGAGCCTCCCAGGTCTGATTACAAATTAAGTCGGAGATTGAATCAATGTTATGTGTATAATAACTCGAGACATGCCCCGAATTCCTTTCTTTCCTCACTCTCATGTCTCCTGGTTCTGACAACACAATCTTCTGGTGTCCCATGCACATGACATAGGCCTGAAAGTTAAACTCACAAGGTAAATCAATTATCCCCAACTGCCAGTGCAACCCAACTGACAATTTCTTTTATGTCTTTGCTCCTCCTTCGACTTTGATACATCTTTCCATCAAGTATAGATTACAGTCTTACGGACATGCATGTTGAATTAATTGTGAGTATATGCGCATCAAATGCGCATACATTTTGCATTTTGCTTACCATGACTCACTGTGACACATCCAGATCCAGATCTCAAATCACACGAGTTATTGTGACCTGGTCACACGGAGTCTCCCAGGGTCTGGTTGACCATTATCGTCATCTGTACTCGTTTCTATGTACCCTCCATTGTAGTCAATCAAATTTTATTGTGTTAGTATTTCCAAAGTGTGTGATTATTGGGAAATGGCTGCTATAAATAAGAATAAACAAGCTGTAGCATTGTGTGAACCTCAAATCTTTTTTGGGTCTCTCAAATGCAACTCAAATGTTGTCCAAATGTTTTTGGGTCTCCCAAATTTTACCGAAATGATTTCATTAAATTTAGATTTTGATAAAACATTCATTCTAGTGAAGGATTTGTAGCCTTTCAAAATTGCGAGTCTCTACTTAGTCGATATAAAAGGCCATTTGCGCCTTGGGGCCTTTGGGCGTCCCCAAATGCCTTACTAAGGCATTTGGGGACTTGGTCACTTTTGCCGATGGCCTTCTGAGGGTGACAGTATTGCCTGGCTTGAAGCATCGGGCGCAAGCCAAACCTTCGTAATCGGCCGCTGCACGCCTGAGTTCTTCTTCCTTGTTCAGCCGGGCCCTGATCGTCTCTGCATCTTCGCCTTCTAGAATTCGAATCTCCATAGGATATGCGAAGCTGAATTTCTGATGACAACCTCTGTGATGGAAAGACTATAGAATTACAACGGGTCAGCTCAACGACATCTTCAGAAGCAAACAAACTTGAACATAAAAAATACATACTATTAGCTGCCACCTCATAACCATCCTACCTTTAGTTAAATTATTGCACGACAGACACTCGATAATTGGATCCAACTCGTCCATCTCCTTTGTCGTTGTCGTCTTCGGATCCAACCCACACATCTGAATTACGCTCTCCAACACATTCGCAGCGTCCTTATCAAACGTCACAACTTCATGCCAATTCCACGGCACGACATCTATCACATCTTTTAGCAAATCCAAGTCGGCTTCCTCCTTCTGGCGAGGCTCCAGGCTCCAGGGCGAGACGTGGCCATGGGTCGTGTGATTGTGGGTCAGCACCCGTGGGTAGCGCAGCGGCATCGCTGTGTAAACCCAGCCTTCGTAGCACTGATTGCATTCGAATGTTGTCGTCGCGAGATCTAGCACCTTATCCTGCGGTGCCGCGGCGAATTTGCCTGCGGTCTCAGCGATGACGCTGAGCAGCTTTGTGTGCATGCGCGCTATGACCTCCTGGGCGAGCGTGGGGAGCCGTGCGATGAGCGGTGCGAAGTCCGCTGGGCCCGTGATGTTGGGTGTGCTGAGCAGGAAGTCGAAGACGTCTTTGTTTGTGAAGAAGTCGCCTACCATTGGGGCGACTTCGGTGGGTGGTACTGTTGCACTGTAGTTTGTAACGATTTTGTTCAAATGTGGGATTCGGGAGCTGAGAATATACTGCCGGCGCTGGATGTGCATATCTGAACTGTACATTTTCATGTATTCTTCAAGCTCAGCCCATTTGTTTTTAAAAACTGCAACGTATAGCATAGCAGGGTCAACGTCGCTAATATGATTGGCGTTTAGGATTAGATTGACTTACTTTGCTCTGTGAGATCCCTCTTGCAGAGCTTTCGTATAAGAGGGAGCTCGCAGAAAGCCTGTCTACGGTTTGGGTCGTCTGTATTTCTGATATCCAGGACTTCAGCCTCCCATCCCATGTTTTCAAGACGGTCAAGAATCCTTGTTAACAAAAAAAAAATCAGCGCTTTGAATGACATCAGAAAGCAAATTGGCCACATACGCATCGACACGGGCGTTGAAAGGATTTAGCTTCGAGTCGTGGGCTGCATTTAAGCGCTGCTTCTCCCAGGCTTCGCAAGCTTTGGCATGCTGCACGTAGAAATACCAACGCGTCAGTAAAAATGCAGTATTTAGAGGTACGTGACAATTGTTGGAATCGAACAGAATCTCACCTCAGCGATCGCAGACCATTTCGCAACCATAGTCTCGATCCATACCTTCTTATTAGTGTGATGAAAAAATTTTAATTCAAAAAACCAGTCATTGGATGTTGAGACGCAGATGTAGATATTACCTACAAAGGAATGAAATGGAAATGGTAAATGCAAACATGTTAGACAAAATGAGACGAGAAAGAGTAACAAGGGGATAAAAAAATCGTGAAAGGAACGAAGAACTTACCGTTGGGCATGCGTACAGTAGGAAGCAAATCGAGCAGAGGCTTTAATTTGCTATAGAACTCGGAATCGGAGCCTCGCGGTTTCCCGTTTATGTATGCTGGCCCAAACCTGTAAAGTCACCGAAAAGAAATGTTTAGAAAATGAAGTGAGGAGTTGGTTTTTGCGCACGCGTACCTCCCACGCACGCATCTTGTGCACAAGCGTGTGCGCCCCGACCAGATGGTATGCAATTTCTTTGGTAGCCTTGTATCGCATTCCGGTACCTATGTATATGTAGGTAGGGTTCGAATTGGTATCACAATTTTTTAAAAAATAAACAGGGGAGGGAGAGGGCACACGTACATGGCACTCCTCCCCAAATGCTAGAAATGCATATTGAGGCTCCGTCATATCCGCAGGACAGTCTGGCAGCCCAGGAAAGTTCCTCCTTGCGGCTTTCCAGAGCGACTTGCGTTCTGGCGAATACAGAAAGGCTTTGTTGGCTTTGTTTGAACGTGCGATGTTGAGAAGGTCCAGTGGGCTTAGGTAGGAAAATATCTGTAGTAAAACAGAGAGAAAGAGACATGTAAGTGGAAGTGTGGAAATGGAGTGGAATTAATGGATGGAGGTGCGCACGTACCTCATATAGAATGCTCAATGATACCTTGGAGAGATTTCTCAGATTCAGAAGCAAAATTTTCTTTATCTTCTTTCCCTTTGACTTTGGAGCATCAGCGCGCTTTCTGTTACCCCGCGCACTTGGCTGTGGTACATAATCCTCGTCGTCCGAGTCGTCATCCTCTGGTTCGGACTCGGGAAGAGAAGGTCCCGTCGTCTTCGCTCTCGGAGGCGGCGACATTGGAGTTGGAGTTGGAGTTGGTGTTGCTGAGGTTGGTTGTGACCGAGGCTGTGGATCCGCTGGGCGTCGCGTTTCTTTGTGGTGCCCTTCGTCGGGACGCAGCGCGTCTACTTGTAGTACCTCGAGCCATTGTCACGGCGAGTCAATTGCTAAGATTTACTACAAGAGAATCTACGTAGAGCTTATGCGAATAAAGTGTCTACTATTACAGTCTTCCCCAAGTTTCGAAGATCAAGGGGAGAAGAGCGATGTGGTTCGAGTGAGAGGTTCACGGTCAAGTTAGGACCCGGGAAGCTCCCCTAAGGCCTTGTCCGGCCTCGACCCCGAATTTGGCCCTCAAATCCGCGAGATTTGGGGCCTCAAATCCGCGAAACCGGACAGACCTCCTCAGGGTCCTTCCTAATTAAGAAATTTTCTCCCTGCGGGGCAGCACATTTCTCCACGTCGTTTTTAACAATATTTTGCTTTAAACAGCGTCTCGCAGTCATAATACCTCGATTTGGCAATGTTGGGATCATCTCAGAAAATCTGACTGCCGCTGACCGGTGACCACCTGTGGACCCGGCCTCAAATCCGCAGGCCCCGGACAATGGTTGGCCTGCGGCGCCCATAAATCCGCGAAAAACGGACAGGGATTTTGCCTTTTTTCGGCCTCAAATCCGCCAAACCCCGGACAAGGCCTTAGGGGAGCTTCCCGGGTCCTGTCAAGTTCAAGTTCAACGTTCAACCTTAAATTAGTAAATGTGGGTGCCTCCCGGCCCTCGGTGGCTATTAAGGTTGTCTGGTGCCCATCAAATTTGACAATGAATCGCGTCGCGTCAATGTATCACGCGTGTACGATGCGGTGCGTGACGGCCCCTAATTTTGGCGCATGGAGATGCAAATAGGTGAGGTTATCGGTATGACATTATCTGCTATACTCAAAGTTTGCAGGAAGATCGGAGCTTAATGGACAGCTTATGCGTATAAATACATTTTGGTATGATGCTGTTCGGGGAAGATCACAGAATTGTGGGGTATTTGCTTAACCAAGGTACACTATTACCAAAAATCAGGATTTACTGATGCATATGACACGATTTTCCGTTGAAAATGCGAACATTTAGAAGTAGCATCGTACTGACTAGATTCCGGCCTTTCCTTATACTGTAGTACTAACTTTTTGAATGTGTGAACATCCAGGTACCTGGTATTTAGTTAAAATTAGCACAGACCGTGGTAAATCTAAACCTGTGTCGTGGTCGGGTTGTGGTCAAGTCGTGGTTTTCATCAAAACCAATGCCGTACATGTAAATATTGTTGAAGGGTGGTCCCTCTGGCAATGGCTTCTATAAGACAGCTATTGTAAAAGATGATTAAGACTGTAATTACTCCAGATAATCTAATGTTTTTCTGAGTTTATATCGGGTTATCGACGGCAAAGCATAATGCTGCAGGATACATCTTGTTGTGGCTGTTTCCGGCACAATGACATTGATTGATTTTGAAGCCGAAGGTGCCGAGAGACTTTAGAAACGACAAACTGCAAAATAATGATCACAGTTGTCGGAGAGAATTGAATTTGGAATATGTTCATGTAAACCTCTTAGTACTGTGTTATTGATAAGAAAACCATTAGATACACAAGCTTAAACCAAAGCCACACCACAACCACACCAAAGTATGCTGTTCATACTGGGGTGTACACACTAACAACCAAGTACCTAGTTACGAAACTCAACACTAACGTACGTACTAAGGTTCTAGATTTGCTATTTTTGTACTAACCAAAACCTGAAGACAGACACTTCGCATTTTCAACGGAAAATCGTGTCATAAATGCACTTGAAATAACAAGTTCGTCTTTGATAGATTGCACCGGTTAGTAGAATAGTTATGCAACCCATATTTTTAAAAATTTAAAACATCTGCTATTGAAAGGGAGTGGAGGAGTGTAACATTACGCGCCTCGATCAAGCTTTCTGAGAGCCGTCACGGGATTACATTACCCTTGCTTTCATTCCGAGAGTCTCCGACACGAATACCTTTTACTTTCCATACCAATTCTCCTTTCTTCAATACCATAACCACCGTATACTATGCAGTTGTTCATTCTCCAAATTCCGAGACGTTGTCTCGGAGAACTTGCCCCCCCCCCCCGGTCCCTTGTAGTCATCAATCTCTACCGGAGCTTCCATCACGTTCGCAGATTGTGAGGTATGCTATTATGCAAAAATTACCCAACACAGGTATTGCGCTCTACAATTTCGCTGCGATTTTTGCAAGTATTCTGATAGCGCATCTCGGTGATATCAACTAACAGGGATATTGTGGCGCACGTTACCAAGACGAAGGGGTTGTCAACACATTACCGAGAGACTTTAGTCCGATACTGCTGCTTTCTTAAGCGCTTGTAAGGTTTTGAACTAACTTTGTGTTTCTTTATGCTATTTCGCTGATAAAGTGTCTCAAAGTGACGAATATATGCGCGTTTCCGGGGAGTGCGGCATCGTTAAATTTATTGTGAAGAGACATATGATAAGGCGTTTCCCGGCGACAATGCACATGCGGAGTGAAGATACCAATCACTGATGTAGATGATGACTCGATGCTCAAAGAGATAGCTAGCAGATAAGGAGAAGACTGGGTACGCGGTGAGTCAAACGTTCAGAGACTTTTGTGTTGATTCTTCCAAGCATTTGCCGAGACGAGAAAACCACGTGTATTGTGACATGTATGTTGTGTTACGGAGCGTGACATGAAGGAGTCTAACAAACATACATAGGATCCGGACTATGGATCAATAATATCTCTCCAACAAACTCTATGGCCTCTTCTCACTTGGAATGTCCTGCTGCTACTGGGGGCTCTTCACTGCGCTCTCGCTCCTCAGGCTCCAGTACTTCCTCGCTTTCCTCGACCTTTTCGGATCTTACCTCTTCCACCTCCGCCTCCTCCTCGTCCCCGCCCAATCTAAAGACAAACGCTTTCTTCGCATGGCCTTTCTCAACTCGTCCGCCCTCGCCCACCCCACACCCCCCAGCGACTCCAGCGCAGAGCAAGCCGCGTTCACTCACTGCAGAGTTCTTCGGTACCCCGGTTCGCCCTCCCTCTCCACCCGCATCATCCATCTCCACAAAGCACACCGGTGCTACGCCTCACCTTTCTCGTATATTTCCCTCGCGCTACACCTCTGTCTCCGAACGAAGCCCCGATTTCAGTCTCAATATCCTCAACTTGGATAGCGTGACTGATGAGACACCGAAATTTAATGGCCATGTGAGGACCCCATCCACTGGTTCTAGCTCTTCATTCTCTTCATCTTCATTTCACGAACCCCGACTACCTACACCGCCTCCATCTCAC
Organism: Psilocybe cubensis; assembly: GCF_017499595.1. Lineage (NCBI taxonomy): Eukaryota > Fungi > Basidiomycota > Agaricomycetes > Agaricales > Agrocybaceae > Psilocybe > Psilocybe cubensis. Next base: position 1,080,969 of record NC_063001.1, on the reverse strand, counting down.
GAACGCACTCCGCAGCGGGACGATACACTCATGCAGGGCGATTTCCCCCCGACGCCTCGTCAGGAAGAGGGAGATAGCTACGACGAACTCACTCCGCGGCCAGCAGATCGTCAGCCGGGATTACTCCGCTTTGAGCGCGATCTAATTCTAGAGAGGCAGGCAAGACAGCAAAAACTTAGTCAGACTCCCAAACCACCTTCTCCAGAGCCAGTAGACTACGAGGACGTCGAGAACGTGGACGAAGAGCCCCGTCCCGGAAGCATCATCTCTTTACCTAGCCCTGAACATCCCTCATCTCATCTTCCGATCTCGCCGCTCTCGTTAACGTTCACCATCGCTTCACCCTCACCCAGTCTGTCAAGTCGGCCGCCAGATCGAGGTACGCCGACGCCAACGAATGATTATTCCACGTCTTCAGGTGCGTCCCTGTTTCGTGAATTTTGTTTGTCAACTTTGTGCTAATTCTCACATTTTTTTAGCCGCCCTCAAATCCAGCCATCTGGGCAGCCCTGACTTCAAGCCCCTTCCGTCCCCTCCTCCTTCTTCCGATGGTCACGACCTTTCTCACACGCCATCCGGGGCCCTAGCCGATTCCATTACCACCCAAACCCCACCCCACTCCTCTAGCTTATCAAGTGTGCCACTACCACCTCCGGCAAAAGATGCGGACAATCACACGCAAGTCCCGAAATTGCGACTCCTTCGCTCGTTGGGCCACGGGGCCTTTTCGGCGGTTTGGCTGGCGGAAGATTTGAGCCGGGTGCCGCTCACCCTTGTATCAAAAAAGAGTGTGAGGGATTTGAGGCGGCGCGCAAGTGGAAGAGACAAGGCGCGCGAGAGGGAGAGGGAGAGGGAACAGGAAAGGGAAAGAGAGAAGGATGAAGAAATGGCTATGGACAATAGCGTCGCCCATGACGGAGGCGAGAAGTTGAACGCAAATTCGAGTACGACTGGAAGTGTGCCGAATAGAAACAGGATTCGAGAGGGTCTGATGAACATGCTTTCGTTTTCGCGGTCCGCAACTCACGGATCGGGAGCGTCTTCTGCAACTTCGCCTTTATCATCACGGCCTTCCCCCGTCTCTCCCAACTCTACTACAGGATTCGACAATAGCGATGAGGATGCCGGAGGTGCGCTTTCGAGAAACTCGAGTGTACGATCGGCTGCGTCGTCGTTCAAAGGTCCTTCACGCGCTGCGAGCTTGCGGTTAGCACCACCCCCGCACCAGCAAGACCTGACCCTTTCGCGTGATTCGAGCCTGAAAAAGTTTAGAGATCGCGTACGGGGGACGAGGCCTGCGTACCGATTGGGCCGCGCGTACCTGGATGAACGGCATGGAGAGATGGGGGAGCCCCGGGACGTGGACAGCGCTTCTGCATCGGTCACTAATGTGTCGGCGGTGGCAGCGGCAGTGGGAGGAACAGGGTCGGGTAGTCGTGATGGTGGTATGACTGTGTCAGACGCCGGGAATGACGGAGGTGAGGTTGGGTTGAGCGCTAGTTTGTCGAGGCAGTCGAGTTTGGGACATGCTAGCAGCAGCAAGGGAAATGGGCGCTTGGTAGCTGTCAAGATGACACCGAGAAGGGCGAACGCTGCAGATGTCGGACAGGGTCGAGGTGGAGCGGGCATCACGAAGCAGAGGCTCAGGGAGGAAGAGGAACGGACTAGGGTGGGATTCGTCAGGGAGGTTGAGGTGCTGAAGGTGAGTGTTTTGTAGATGGGTGTTTCGTCGCGGAACTGATTGTACGTACCTCTCAGCATATCTCGCACCCGAATATCACCCCACTCCTTGCCCATCTTTCAACTGCGAGCCACCATATCCTTGTCCTTCCGTACCTTCCAGGTGGCGATCTTCTTGGTCTGGTGAATAACGATGTTGCATGGGGAATGCTGGGTGCGTGGTTGACTTTTCGTTCTGATCCCAACGTTTTCGAAACTCACCTTGTACGGGTTTTACAGGCGAGTCGGTGTTGAGGAGGATATGGTGTGAGATCTGTAAAGCAGTTGGATGGATGCACGGCGTGGGCCTGGTTCATCGGGACATCAAACTCGAAAGTATGTCGTTGTTTGTTGATGGGAATGTATCCGTATCACTGACCCATGACCTTCCTTGCATCACTCCTAAAACAGACATCCTGCTCACCACAACGGCCTTCAGCTCCCTAACTCCCACGTCCCCGCGGCCCACACTGTCGACACTGCCGGCGCCCCCCGCGCCGTTCATCAAGCTCACCGACTTTGGTCTATCGCGGTTTGTGGAGATCGACGCGAACGGCGAGGCGGAGCTGTTGTCGACGCGGTGTGGGAGCGAGGCATACGCTGCGCCGGAGCTTGTCACGGGTGGAGGTGGGAGCGGTGGGGGTGTGTACGATGCGCGACGGACGGATGCGTGGGCGTGTGGGGTTGTGTTGTATGCTCTTGTGGGTAGGCAGCTGCCTTTTGGAGAGGGGGTGGTGGTTGGGGGTAGTATGGCTACTGGGTCGAAGATAGGGGGTGAGAGGGGAAAGGACGGCGGTGTGGGGCGTAGGGCGACAGCTGCAGATAGGAGGCATTGGCTAATGCGCATCGCCAAGGGTGAGTGGGAATGGCCTGGAGGCGACGACGTGGCGGACGAAGGAGACGACGACGACGATGTACGTGATCTCGAACACGAGCTCGTTGGCGCACGACTGTGTAAAAGCCGGGGCGCGAGGAGGATTGTGAGTCGGCTTTTGGTCCGGGACCCGAAGAAGCGTGCGCGCGTGGGCGATTTGTGGGACGATGCTTGGATGCAGGGCGGTGAGGACGAAGCTTGGTGGCGGGAAAAGGAGATGCGGATGCGGATGATGAGGATGGAGGAGGACAATGCGGAGATTGAGGACTGGGTATCCCGCCGTGCTCGTCAGCAGCAGCAGCAACAGCTAGATGTGGATGGCATGACGGACGATTCATGGTCTTTTTATGGGCCGGACGATTCGTCTTGGAGGGATCTCGAGTTGTACGATACGTCCTCGTCGCATCTTGGGTTGAGGATCAATGGGGAAGATATGGATGGGGAAGATGGGAGATTGGAGGATGAACGGGAGGAGGAGCAGGAGGAAGACGATGAAGATGAAGAAGAGGGGGGATGCCTTTTTGATCACGAAGGAATTGACAGCATCACTCGCCAAGAAGTCATTTGACCGTGACACATCCCTTGTGGGGTTCTCCCATTTCTTGGATCGGTCCTTCTCTCTCCCATATCCAACTTCCAAGGCGGTTCAGCAAGCTCGAAGTTTTTTGGGAGGTGGTATTCCTGCTCTTAAGAGGGTTTAAAAAGGCTTTTAGATTATCCTCGTGCTTTGGTTCCGCCTCTTCCGCCCCCCTCTCCCGCTACTTGTGCGTTCTGGATTTTTTGGACCCCTATTTTTTTGGATCCTCCCCCCTCCCTTTCATTCGTCTCTCCCTTCCTTCACCTCGAACTGTCTGTCGCCTCTATACCATTGATCAATCTTGAGTCTGGCATCTCCCTGGCAACAACACTCGTACTCGTCGTCTATTCCCTGGACCAAGGTCGACGCTCTCATTATCCAACTTTACTTCAAAAGAAGAAGAATTGGGCCATGCGGATCACACGAGGACTGAAGGGATTTTTATGAACCCTTCGCGTCGCGTGTTTCGCGGGTTCGCGGGTTAATCCGATGCTTCTTCATTACTTTGTAAAGACTTCTTTTATGGCACATGGCACGAGCGTCGAGCACGGGCGCTTGTTTTGTTCGAACTTGGTGGCTTGCTATCATTCATTCCTCCCCCTCCCTTTGCCCCCACCTTTCTGGATCTCCCATTTGTTGATGCTCCTTCAGTTCCCCTATGCTTTTTTCTTCCCATTTCGACTCTCTTGGAATCATCATTATCCTGACTGTCAATTTCCATCATTCGCATCCCTTTTAATTTCTCAGTTATATGGACACTGTTATATCTTTTCTTTCAACGCAAAAACATTTTCTGTTAGTTTCATTCATTTCCCGCTCCCTTGACATTTTTTCACAATTTTCAACATCATCAATCACAGCATCACACATGCTAGAATCCAACCCAACCTATCATTGCGATCGATGTCTTTCTTATTCCCCTTCCAATCCTCTAAATCTTTTTTAATTTATTGTGGCTGTTTCCCTCCTCTCACTCGCACTTTCACATTCACATTCACTCTCATTCTCATCTGTCCCCCCTTCTTTCTTGTCACATAATCGCATCTGTAATTGGAAAACTTGTAATCTTCATGTACGCCCCTTCCCCCTTTCCCCTCTTTTATCAGTTGTTTTACTTTACGTTATTTTTATTCTTCTTTTTTTTTTCTGAGTGTCTCTTTACTTGGCATTTATAATTGTAGTGTATCATATGCCTGTTGCAAAAAAAGCAAAAAAGCACACCTACTTATTGTGTTGTGTTGGTTTTTAGGTTTAGGTTTTATTTGTGTCGATGTTGTATCTTGTTTTTATGTGTGTGTTCTCTTTGTTTGCAAATTTGGTTTGGCGTGGTTTGTGTAAAAGATGATCGATGATGATGTGGGAGGTGAAGTGTGGGAGGTGTGGTTTGTTATGTTGGTGTTGTTCTGATTGTATGTCGAGTTGAATTTGTCTTGGGATACGTCGTCGGGGTTGAAGTTGTTTCATGTCTGTTCGAAATGGTTGCATTTGAATCGAGTATGCATGGCTGCTTTTTTAAGTTGCAAAAGTGGTGGCATAGACGGCATAGGTATACGATGGAACATCAAAGTACTTAGTATAGCAAGATTACTTATTCGCAAACAAGAAAAGACAACATAAAAACATAATGGTCATATATTACAAGACTTAAAAGACTCAAGGGACAGCTCATTCCTCCGTTTCACTGCATCAGCTGTCAGGTTCACCGGGTCATGGCGCGTCAAACAACTTCTTCTACAGGCAAACACGCTCACTCCAATCGCCCCGCACAGGATGAGGAACCCTAGTACACAAACTGCAAAGACGGCAATGCCGGGGATGGACACGATCCCTTTGGTCACGCCGCCCACGGTATTGAGGGAGATGTCGTTGTCGATGCTACTTGAGCTTGAGCCTGGGTCCAGGAAGAATATTGTCACGTTCAAGACGGCCAATGCGCTTAGGACGGAGAGCGCGGCGAGCGCCAGCGAGATTCTAGAAAAAGGAACACGATCGTTGAACGTTGATTCATTGTATATCAAGGTGAGCTCAGAAGGGAGTGAGGTGGGAAGGTGGGCTTGCCTGATGATGTACTTCCAGAGTGTTTGTGAGGCGAAGGCGACGGGGTTGGGGAGGCTTGCTGCCCAGCGGAGTGATATCTGTACCATGACAGATACGACAAAGGCGAAGATAAAGAGGGGGAATGTTAGGCACATATATCCGATATTGCCTCTTGAAGCACTATAACTCTTTAGTCAGTCTCCAGAATATACGTTCGTGTCATAATACTCTGGATTGACTCCCACCTGAAGATCGTCGTGTACACCAGACTAGCGCCGACTGTAGATATACTGATCAACACGGTAGTCGCATATTCGTAGGCTTGGAGCATTGTCTAGACGTGTCTTGGCAGTGAGAGAATATTCTTTTGCAATGCCAGTATTTAGCCACACCTTTGCCCAGTCCCGCAGCTCGCGGTATCCAGTGAGGTCCGCCGTGGCTTGGGTGTCTACCAAGAAACGACAGTCGTTGATGGACTTCTTGAGTTCTTCTGCCTAATTGAATGTAAAGTGTGCATCAGTTTGAAGTGAAGGGCAGGCGCGAGAATTTGAAGCGGAGGCAGCGTACGTATGATTGAAGCGCTTGTACATCTTCGATCCTCTCCCGGAGCTCGAAGATTGCGTTGTCATCCAGCGAGTGGCGGGGACTGCTGCCACATACAGATGGGTAGTTTGCAGGTCCGAAGACGGTGGAGACTGAGTCCCAGGATTGTGAACGGGAAGGCGCCTGCCCGCAGCGCCTTTCAGAGCTCGGCCACGCCTCCTAGATAGTGATCAGTTAGGCCCTGAATCCAATGGAGCAGCTCGCGGATATCGAACATACTGAGGACGACGGAACAGGGATGCACTTCGAATATCGCATCGAATTAACCAGCGCCGACCTCATTCGTCGACGATCAACAATGCAGCGTTCGATGATCCCTAGTTCGATCTCTAGAGCGCCGATGGTGGGTTCATATTCCTTCTTGTATTGTTCCTATAACAAGTGTTGGGAAACGGTATATTTGGAGGTAAAACTGGGGATGACTCATACGTGTTGGGCTTGATAAACTTCGGTGATAGTAGGCAAGAAATATCGAAGAAAGACCTGCTTCAAATTCATGTCTGCATCGATCGAAAACCATCAGTTAATCTCAAAGATCCAAAAACGAGTTGGAACTCACATTTACACAGTTGAAATATCAAAAAAGGAGTGCTAAAAAGCTGAGAAAATAAAGAGAAATGCCATCTCTGCGAATGTTTTATAGTGCTACATTACACCAACAACATGAGGACAGTCGCCCTTCAGCTTGCTGTTAACATTGTCCACAACAGACAGATTAATGTTCGCACATCCACGTGCCCTCATGTAGAATCAATCCACACAACCTGATATAGCGAAATGGCCCCCCACTTGCCTGCGGAAATCAGCATGAGGGAACAGTGCCTTTGATCTCCGGGTAAACATTTCAATGAGTGTTGATGGATTCATTGCTATGAGTCGACTCCGCACAATATGTGCCGGTAGGGCTCCTGGGCGCTTATTTCCTTTGCTTTAGCGAATAAGAGTGCGATGAAGTAAGATATAGATGAGAAACGAGTGATTGGGAGGAAGAAGAACAGACAAAGCTACTACATGAGTAGATAATCAAGCAGAGAGTATCTGAGAAACTCATCGCCGAAAGTGAGTCATACCAAGTCATAGTCCCACCTCGAGGGGCGATTGATAGTAAATATAAACGGCCAGCAATCAAAGTCGTGCTGGACCATGGGGAGTCGATCGCACTGTCAGCTGGCGGTCTTTTGTGTACATCGCCTCGGAAGGTATCTTAAAAAATACCAATACGCGATGATATCCTTCCTTGTGATCACCACTTTATACGTCGTGAGCATTCTCACAGCGCCGGCGGCCCTAGAGAGATTTGATTAGATTCCATCAAAACCAACTATGTATGTGTGCAAAATAAAAGAAGCATCAGGAGTGGCACATTATCTTCACTGGTAGGGCTCTGTATTCCTGTCTATATCCTCCTGCACAAGCTAAATGGCCGTTGAACGTTGAATCTTTGGCCTTCATAGTTATTAAGTGTCCCCATCCTACGTATATTTTCACAACAATGGGGAGACCTCCAACAAGTGGGTGGAAATACATGTGCTGGCCGCCCATAACAAAGAAGGTATACAATACCCAGCAGTTTGGGCGCTGTTAACTATTACCCAGCGGAAGGAACTAACAGCCTTTCACCCTTTAGGTCAAACTAAGTTGGATGTGTTCGTCAGCCACAAAACTCTTGAAACCGAGAGAACAGGATTAGAATTATGATACATGTAATAAACTGAGATAATATAGTATCCTTGATGATAAAACAGAAGTGAAGAATTTCGATAAAAATGGATCTTCAGACATCGAGGATTTGCTAAATTTAATCTGAAATGCGGCTGACTGGCTTGAGGATGAGTGGCATCTGGTTTCCAGCAGCCATATCCGACTTGAGAAGTGGGCGCTGGACTAGACTGGTTTTCTTGATGATGTCTTCCTTGGGAACACCTAGCTCGAACTCAAAAGCCCGGATCAAAGTGAACAGCAGAGCCTTCATTCTGGGTGTTTGTGAGCATCTTTTATTTATATTGAGGCGAAGTTGGGAGGCTTACTCTACCAGGGAGAAACGATATCCTATGCATGCACGAGGACCGCCCAGGAAACTCATCATGTTCCCCCAAACACCAGGGATTGATCCAGCCCTTGGGGGGGTATTTTGCCACCGCTCCGGTCTAATAATAGCGAAAACAGGATTTGTTAAACAGATGAACATAGCTATGGGAAGGCACAGTCACTCACTTGAACTCCCCAGCATCGCTACCCCATATCGATTTATCGCGATTCAAAGCAAGAACAGGGATAAGGAAACTTTGCCCTTTACGAACTCTTCACAAGGGCATGAGTGTATGACAACAATGGCAAAGAGAAAAGTAGCTCACGGTATTCCATCCAGAAGCTTTCCGTTTCTATCTCTAACCGGCTTACCAAGAGGAATGATATCGTCTTTAACAGCAACCCGTATAGTGGATCCCACCGGAGAGTGCACTCGGAGAGTTTCTCTTACGACTGCATCGAGATATGGCAGAGAGTTCAGCTCATCCATTGTGGGATTGTCGGTACCAACGGCGAGAAGCTCTTCACGAAGCTTGTCCTGGATTCCAATATCCAAGCAGAGAGCATACAACGCCCACGTTGTTGCAACACTATCAGATTTTATTTAGCAGCAATCTAGCAAAAGGGGATTAAGTAGCTTGCCATACCTTGTCGTCTCATGACCCGCTACAAGGAACGTAGGAACCTCTAGAGATTTGAATAAGACATTGTCCTCAAGTCTTCGAGGAACAACATTTGACAAAAAGACTCACGAGCCATCACATCTTCGTCCGACATGCGTTGATGAGCAGGGAGATCTTTGGAAGTATTTGCCCGAAGCAACAACGATAGTAAGTCTCGTCCTTTCAATGATTTGTTATTCATTTTGGTATTGTTGTCTTCCGCCATGAGACCCATTTTGCTGTCGCGCAATAGCTCGTTTGCTACGCGCTTCATTGTCGTCATTGCAGCTTTGGCTTTGGCGTCTCCCTCGGATGGCTGCATATGTGTGCTATATGATTAGCTCAAAGACTTATATTGCAGACATCGGTGACATACGATAAAGCGTAGAGCAGGTATGAACACCTTAATTAACCCTAACAGGCTTATCCTGGTGGAGGATTGGAAGAGAATCGAAAAGGCATCGTTTAATTCGCTTTTGGCATTGGACAAAGCGTTAAATTTGTAGTTGAAGCCTGTATTGTATAGTACAGTAAGTTAATCCAATCTTGCTGATGAATTTCACTTCAAGTTCGAGCTCACCGGCTTGTCCGATAACGTCAAGTGTCATTTTACTCAGCCAGGAAAGAATTTCAACACGACCGGTTTCGCCTTGGCTGTCTATTTCCCTTTTCCAAACATCACGTAGCTGTTTGAAGGAATGGTATTCAGCGTTAAATCTTCACTGGAAGAGCTGTCAATAAATCACCTCAATAGCTTTGTCGACGAATATCTCTGTCAGTTCTCTGATATGGGCCGGTCCGAAAGCAGGGTTCTAATCACTAAGTTAATCAAGTAACGCAAGGTCAATCAGACATGCGTACCATAATTCTCCGCTGAAATTTTATGTTATAAGCCATTCAGGCATCGACAAGAGGGTTATCTGCTCACCTGTTGCTTGTGCTTATCTTCTTCAACCACAAGCACCCCATTTCCTAAAACCCGACTGAGAGCGAAACGTGTTTGCTCGGGCTTCTGGTATATGTAGTCGTTCATGAGGATATGATTAACCGCCTTCACATCTGTGGTGTAGAACCTATTCATCTGTCATATTAATTCACAATCAGTCTATGAGCTAGCCATAACCAATGGGATAAATATGTCAAACGAACCCCAAAATAAGCCTTGTACGTGATTGTTGAACCGTATTCCTCGACCCATTTCTCGTGCAATACCGAGTTCTCCTGCAACGTGGCAAACGATTTAGTGATTGAATTCACTTGAATGCTGGGAAAATATGACATACTGCTTCATATATCTCTTTCATGTTCCCGTATATCCAGCTGGAGCTAGGAGGACCTGGAAGAGCGCGCAATGGTGATGTCCATTGATCATACAAGACCTTCGCAAGCTTGTAGGCCAAGTAGAGGCCCAAAGATCCTAGTAAAGCAAGTAAAAGCTGCTGGTAGCCCATCTCAAAGGATGAATGAAACCGTTATCTGCAGGGATTGCTGGTAGAGCCGTCGCCGGTTCGAGTGTATCTGGCACGCAGACGTGGTAGTGAAAATGAGTATAGCAAGTTATACTTAGAAGTTTTCTTGTGCGGTTGTACGCAGACACTCATTCTTGGACCATGGCAGGTATATATAAACTGACCAGTGGCTCGGCATGCCAACGCGTCACACAGGCCTGACGATTGTTGTGGGATCATTGGTTGACTGGAAAGCCGGCGTTCGCTCACTATAGTATTCATAAGCCCCTTAACGGCCCGGTTGATACACGCTTACAAGTGTACTTACGTAAGACCCAAGCTGCCTCGCGGCTACCCGGAAAGCTGTTAACACTTGTCCTGCAGCATCTAATCGAAGATTTGGTGAGACTATGAACATTTTTCTCGGTTGTTGAGTGAACGTACTGACACTATACCTGTAAATCTTATGCTTAGGGCCTTCATCGAATTGTAACACCCCATCTCCGCTTGCATATTATCCATTTTGAGTTGGCATCTAAAACATGGATTCAAGGCACTGGCTAGTAACATTTTGAGTATGGGGCACCTCGAGCTCACAAATCAATGTCGAACTTTGGTGTAATAATTAGTTCAACTACTGCAGACATCATGAATCACGCTACCGATGAGGGATTGGACTGAACTCGGAAATGTAAATGAATAACTTTGCTTGTAATTGAGAATCGACAAAATAATCAATTAATGAGGACAGCCAACTGGCTTGAGGATGAGTGGCATTTGGTTTCCAGCCGCCACGTCTGATTTGAGGAGTGGACGATCGACTAGACTGGATTTCTTCATAATATCTTCCTTAGGAACGCCTAGCTCAAACTCGAAGGCTCGAAGCAAGGTAAACAGTAGAGCTTTCATCCTAAATGATCGTGAGTATCATTCACTAACTTCATAAAGACAAGTGTCTTACTCCACCAGAGAAAATCGATATCCGATGCATGCACGAGGGCCACCAAGAAAACTCATCATGTTTCCCCAAACTCCCGGAATTGTCCCAACACTTTGGGGGACACTTTTCCATCTCTCTGGTCTGAAGGGAGGCCTTGTCAAACACCTTAAAATTTGAAATATATCCACTTACTTGAATTCCCCAGCGTCGTCGCCCCATATCGACTTATCGCGATTTAAAGCAAGAATAGGGATGAGGATACTTTGCCCTTTACAAACACTAGACAATTTATGAGCGTGCAGAGAGGACTACAGAGATTTAAATTAGCTTACTGTATTGCGCCCAAAAGATTTCCATTCCTATCACGAATTGGTTTACCAAGTGGAATGATATCATCCTTGACAGCAACTCGAATACTGGATCCAACCGGAGCGTGTACTCGAAGAGTTTCTCTTACAACTGCATCAAGGTATGGCAGTGAGTTTAACACATCCATGGTCGGGTTTTCGGTGTCAACGGCAAAAAGTTCTTCGCGAAGTTTCTCCTGAATTTGTATATCCACGCAGAGTGCATACAGTGCCCATGTTGTTGCGACACTGATAAACCAAATTAAATTGGCCGGGAGAAGAAATTGTACATACATTAACATACCTTGTAGTCTCATGGCCTGCCACAAGGAAGGTAGGGACCTCTAGAGGGTCAAACCAAAAAAAACATTTAATTAAATTCTTGGAGGAACGGAGTACAATAGAGACTCACGAGCCATTACATCTTCATCGGACATACGTTGATGGGCAGGGAGATCTTTGGAAGTGTTTGCCCGAACCAATAGCGACAGTAAGTCTCGTCTTTTCAGTGAGTAATCATCCATCTTAATATTATTGTCTTCTGCCATGAGGCCCATTTTGCTGTCTCGTAATAGTTCGTTGGCTATGCGTTTCATTGTCGTCATTGCAACCTTGGCTTTGGTGTCTCCCTCGGATGGCTTCATGTGTATGGCATTAAATTAGCACCCACTGGGTGCATCAGATGAGAGAATAGATGACGTACAATAACACGTAGGGCAGGAATGAGTGCCTTTATCAAAGGTATCCTAGTGGAGGATTGAAAGAGAACTTTGAAGGCATCGTTTAATTCATTCTTGCCGTTAGTCAAAGCATTGAATCTGTAGTTAAAACCTGTGCAGCATCGCTATAAGTCAGAGAGATAAGATTAGCTTAAGTTTGAACTAACCGGCTTGCCCAATGACATCAAGCGTAGTTTTGCTGAGCCAGGAAAGGACTTCTACATGTCCTGTTTCGCCTTGGCTGTTTACTTCTTTTTTCCAAACTTCACGAAGCTACGGAACAGAATAATATTCATAAGTATTAAATCTTCACCGGAAAATCTAACGAATTACCTCAATAGCTTTGTCAACGAATATTTCCGTCAGCTCTCTTATTTGGGCAGGGCCAAACGCAGGATTCTAGCTGCTGAGTTAGTGAGAAAAAATAACAAAGTTGTGAGCCATCTGGTACCATGATTCGACGCTGTAAAACTCGTTTTAAAACGCTCTTCTATCAGTAAAACGTCAAAGTATTATCATACCTGCTGCTTGTGCTTGTCTTCTTCGACAACAAGCACTCCATTGCCTAAAAACCGGCTCAGGGAATAACGCGCATGTTCTGGTTTCTGATATATGTAGTCATTCTTCAGAATATGACTGATCGCTTTTACATCTACAGTGTAAAATCGATTTAACTGTCGAATTATAATGTTAGTCAGTTATTTTCCCGCAGCAAAAGTATTGATAGTAACACATGACGAACCCCAAAATAAGCTTTATATGAGATTGTTGAGCCATATTCCTCTACCCATTTATCCTGCAGCATGAAGTTATCCTACAGCAAACACAATTCAGCGGTTTCAACTTCTGTCTGTCTGAATGTATAGGGAACCTACTGCTTCAAGCATCTCTTTCATATTTCCATATACCCAACTAGAGCTGGGAGGACCTGGGAGAACGTGCAGCGCAGACATCCATTGATCGTAATAGACCTTTGCAATCCTGTAGGTCAGGTAAAGACCTAAAGATCCCAGAAACGCGAGCAGCGATTGTAGATAACCCATTCCGGGAGGAGTCTAAGTGCAAGAGTCGCTGATACGGTCGGTGGTCCGCGGTTATGAGCACAGATATAACAGAAAGTGAACGGGAAAAGTTGTCTTGTGTAGTTTATGCAGACACCAGCCTTTGAACCAGAGAAATATATAAAGTGACCGCTTCGGCATGCCAACGCGTCATAATATTGAACTTACACGAAAAGCGGCGGCATTCGAAGCTCTAAAGCCCTAATGCATTCTCGCAGCACCACTATTTTAGACCTCTTGATGGTGCGGTTGGGGTTGAAGGGTAAGGCTGAAGCGGCACGGCTGCCCGGAAGATCGGTAGAACTGATCCTGAATACGGCAGCCACTAAGCGAAGATTTGGGCTAAACCGTCATCGCGTCGACAACCTGCCTTTTCATGAAATCAGGGAGAGAAGTGGTGCACAGGAAGTCGGGTTTAACATTCGAGTGGCATTAGCATGATGCTGATTTGAGGTACAACGAGGTACAACATTACCGCAGGAGATTTGAAGGACACAAACAGCGAGGCAAACTGAGCCCGGAAGCGTTCATCCGGCAGCAAAAATGGCCATTGTTGGTTGAATATCTTAATCAACAGTGACTGATTGGCTTGAGAATGAGCGGCATCAGGTTTCCAGCTCTCGGGTCTAGCAGCAGATGCGGTTAGCTATATGCGCATGGAATGTACAATACGACTTACTCGAATTCAGCTGCGTTGGTACCCCATATTGTTTTATTGCGGTTCACTCTGGCATTTGCAGACTCTAAACGACGTGGTCAGATAAATGCGCTTATATGGGCACTATATATAAGAAGTCGGAAACAATAATCTTACTGTATTGTGTCCAAAAGATTACCATTCGAATCTCGACAGGTTTACCAAGAGGGATAACATCATCTTTCACTGCGACTGGGAACATGTAGACTCCTTACGGGTGCATGGACTCGAAGGGGTTCCCTGACAACAGCATTGAGGTATGTCAGTGCGTTTAATTCATCCATGGTGAGATTGTCTGTTCCAACGGTGAAAAGTGCTTCACGAAGGTGATAACTCTTGTGTCCAAAAACAGCGCATACAGGCCCCCTGTGGTGGAAACACTATTGCGTGGTGATTAGCAACGGTATCGTAATTGATAAGCAAAACGTTGGGTATACCTCGTCGTCTCGTGGCCTGCCACAAGGAATGGCGGGACCCCTGTAATCAAATCAAAGAGTCGTCAACCCAAGATAAAGGAAATACGAGAGAAAACAACAACGAACGCGTTAAGACGTCTTCGTCCGACTGCCACGCGCCAAAATTATGGGGATGTCACACAACGTGTCTCGCATCTCGCATACGTGACACGACGCGACGCGACTAATTGTGATTTATGATGTGTCATCAGGCGAGCGCAATAGGCACCGGGGGACCAATAATTGGAAGGTTGAACTTGGGAACTTGAACTAGCCCTCATCGATTTATCGTTGAACTCCCGATTTGTTTCACCCTTTTATCGTTCATCTCGGAAACTTCAACTGGAAGACTAACGCACACATACGTCTCTCGTTGCTCGCTAAGCAGTGCAACTATGACACGACGTGCTGCCAGCGAACGCGGTAGCAAGACCCAGCAGAGGGCAGCGCAGAAAAACGCGACTTCCAGCGGTTCCACCACCGAGGATACAATACACCTCACCAACTCCATTGCACCCTCGGAGAGCAACGATCCAGAGGCAACCTTCTCCTCTGCGTCTGACGACGACGACTCGGACGACGATTTTGCACAGCAGCCGGGTGCGAGGCGGAAGCGAAAGCGCGACGGTGACACCCCAAAGTCTTCAAAATTGTCGAAGTCTGCTGCTAGTACTGGTTCTTCAGCAGGGAAAAAACCTCCTCGAAAAAAGGCAAAGGGAACGGGGAAGGAGGAGCACTTGACTTTGAACCTGAGCAATCTTTGGGAGGTGACGTTCGATATTCTACACGAGGTATGTGCACACCTCCAGCCATCTATCATCAGGCCAAAACTTCCACAATACTTCAACTTACATTCCTCTCCCTACAATAGATCTTTTCCTACCTAAGCCCCCTGGACCTCCTGAATATCGCACTGTCGAACAAAGCCAACAAAGCATTTCTGTATTCGCTCAACTGCAAATCCATCTGGAAAGCCGCGAGGAGAAATTTCCCTGGACTTCCGGAGTGCCCTGAGGATATGACGGAGTTTCAGTACGCGTTTTTGGCGTTTGGGAAGGAGTGTTTTGTATGTGTACCCGTTTTTCTACATTGGCGTGGGATTGTGAGTAGTAACTCCTCTAACTCTAACTCTATATGTACAGATATGCGAGAAGAAAGCGCCGAAGAAACCATATACCGTCTGGGCGGCGCGCAAGCGCTTCTGCTCAGCATGCCTGAACCAGAAGTAGGCGTGCTCAAAATCCGACTCCGCGATTCATTGTATTTAACATATTTCTTTAATTATTCTATAGCTTCGAAACAGCGCGCCTATACGGACATCCACGATACTCACACCACGCGGATATAGCACCTCTGCTAAAATTTCTCCCTACCGTAACTCTATCCAACGGTACGTCCTTCATTTTTCGCTTCGTTTTATCTACGTGTATAGGCATCTCACATTTTTATATTTGCTATATTTTTCATAGGTATTGCCTACACCTGCCGCGACACAGCCCGCCGATGGGTTTCAATGCGTTCAAATTCTTCTAATGCTAGTAAAAAGGCGTGGGTCAAGACTATGGTTGCAAAATGGTCTGTGATCAATGAGGTGAGGATGCTGTCCGACTGCACTCAATGTCGAAGTTTCTTACCTCTGAACGGTGCAGCATGCCAAAGCCTGTGAGGTTTGGGAGCAGCAGTGTCTGGATGAAGTCGACGAGATGAAGAAGAATAACTTTGATGCGCGTGTTGATGCGTATGTTGCGATTTTGTTCCGTCTTATGTTTGGCGTACTGATCTATTTTATGAACCAAGATTACTTGACCGCCTTGAAGCAACGGGTTGGCAGGCTGAAGTCCGGGACATCAAAACTGTCAACAGGCCAGTACGTAGGCGGATGTTCTGTCATGAGCCCCTCATCCAGAAGATTTTTCAAAAAGACCTCACACAGCGAAGTAAGTCAATTCAAAACCTACGTACGAAGTACATTCTGTCAGGCACGCTGACTTCGGGATGTTTTACGCCAGTTTTCCAAACCCAAAGCACGGCTCTTGCAGCGCTCATGCAAAGCTACAGGGCGCAAATGCATCTCCGAATGCGAAGGGAGCTACTTGTAGCCCGAATCCCACATCTAAACAATGCTGTCAAAGCCTTCACTGCAACCGTGCCGCCAAACGAAGTCACCCCGACGGTAGGCAATTTCTTCACACATAAAGAAGTCCTGGACTTTGTCATCAACACTCCAAGCATCACGAACGCCGCCGACTTTACGCCGCTTTTTGAACGGCTACCAGCTCTCGTCCAGGAGCTCAGGAAGCTCATGAAAGAAAAATTGTTGACCATGGTGGGTATGACAGCTGGTGATTTCGCTGCGGACCCTGCGGTAGTCCTCGAGCTCGCAACAACAATCTTCCAGTGCAGGGACTGCGAATTTGGGGACGCACAAAGGGCGAGCCTGATGCGCTACCCGCGTGTGCTCGCGCACCACCACGCAGTGAACGAAGAGTGTCGGCGGCCTATTCAAGAGAAGGACGTTGAAGTGCTCTGGGAAGTGACGGGTGCTATGCCGTGGAATCAAACTGGGGTTGTTAAGTTCGATATGTACGCTGCGGTGATTATGAGGAGTGTGATAGAGCACTGCGGCTTGGATCCGAAGACGACAACGAAGGAGAGAATGGATGAGTTAGACCCGATTGTTGAGTGTTTGACATGTAATAACTTGGAGGAAGGGAGGAAGGTTATGCGGTGGGATGTGGTGGTATGTGTTTTTTGTTGCCTTTTTTTCTTTATTAATGCCTTATTGTATAGCCTCGGCATTTCAACAAGGAGCATAAATACGTTAATCTGTCAGGTGCTGTGAGGATTGCAATTTTAAAAGGTGAAGATGCAGAGACGATCAGAGCCAGATTGAACGAAGAAGAAGAGCTCACGCGTGCAGCGGCCGACTACGAAGGTTTGGCTTGCGCTCAATGTTTCAAGCATGGCAATACCGCCACCCTCAGAAGGCATCTTATCAAAGAGTGCGTACTATCGGCTTGTTTGTGTGTATGCAATGTGGGTCACTTAAGTGGTGTGTTTTGGTGTAGGCATGGTCTCGACAAGTCGTCTGTTAAAGATAATATTGTGGTGAGGATTGACTCGAACTCGGTTCAAAAGCAATTCTGTGCATGGCCCCCACGAAAAGAGGTCAAACTTGATGAAGGAAAATTGGTAGTGAGACCAAAAAAATATTGATTATTACGTTAACATGAAGATGATGGCAAGGGTAATAGTTTCTGGCCTTTTATTTTGCGCGATAGTTGTTTTGTATATGTTCCCGTGGCATGTTATTGAGTCTGGCGCTTACTTGCGCGCAATGTACTGCCTCATCTATCAGAGGGAATCATTAATGCCGACATATTTAGTGTCTTGAAATTTGATTTTAAAAGCTACTTACATTGCGATAATGCTCACTCGATTACCCCGATGTAAGATTAATGTGCATATACGGCTTTGTACGTACGTACGCAAACAATATATGTACTATGGAATCACAACGCGAACGATATTTGGGCCTCTGCCAACATCATGGCATTACCACACCTATTGTTTGTTTGTATCGGCTCAAATCAAGACAGAATTAGGGGTTCGTAACGTGGCGCGTCGGTATACGCGTGATGCTTAAAACGCGACGCGATTGTCATTTAAATATTTGCACTGACAAATTTGATGGGCATCAGGAACGACAATAGCCACCGAGGGTGTCTGAGGTACACTAATTATTACTTGTTTGAATTCAACTTGACCTTGAACTTGCACCTGGACCTCTGACTCGAACTACAACTTTCGGAAGGTTATAATACAGACACGTTATTCGCAAAGCCCTACCTAGATTCTTTCGTGGCAAAGCTACAATTGAATCGTGACTATGGCTCGAGGCACTGCAAGTGGCCGTGCTGAGTCCGGACGAAGGGCACCACAGAGAATCGCGACGCCCAGCGGGTCCAGAGCCGTGGCCACAACCGGAACCACCTACTCCAATCCCAATGCCACCTCCGAGAACGACGACGACGCGAGTTTCTTCTCCGAGTCCGCGCCAGACAACGACGACTCGGACAACGACGACTTTGCACCACACATGGGTGCGCGCGGCAAGCGAAAGCGTGCTGATGGCTCAAAGTCTTCAAAGTCGTCAAAGTCTGCTGCTAGTGCTGGTGCTGCGGCAGGGAAGAAACCTCCTCGAAAAAAGGCAAAGGGAAAGGCAAAAGAGGAGCACTTGATTTTGAACCTGAGCAATCTCTCCGAGGTGACATTCGATATTCTACATGAGGTACGCGCGCACATCAACTCTGTAATTCCACACCACTTCCACTTACTTTCCTCTCTCTCTACAACAGATCTTTTCCTACCTAAGCCCCCTTGACCTCCTGAACATTGCACTGTCGAACAAAGCCAACAAAGCATTTCTGTATTCGCCCGAATGCAAATCCATCTGGAAAGCCGCAAGGAGGAATTTCCCTGGGTTTCCAGAGTGTCCTGATGATATGACGGAGCCTCAGTACGCGTATTTGGCGTTTGGGAAGGAGTGTTTTGTACGTATACCCGTGTTTCTACATTGGCGTGGGATCGTGAGCAGTGACTCCTCTAACTCTATGTACACAGAAATGCGGGAAGACAGCACCGAAGAAATTATATACGGTCTGGACGGCGCGCAAGCGCTTGTGCTCAACATGCCTGAATAAGAAGTGCGCGTGCTCAAAATCTAACTCCGCGATTCATTTTATTGAACAATTTTTTTAAATATTCTGTAGCTTCGAATCAGCGTACCTATACGGACAACCACGATACTCACACCACCAGGATATAGCGCCTCTGCTAAAATTTCTCCCTACTATAACTATATCCAACAGTACGTCCTTCGTTCTTTATTCTTCCCGCTTCGCTCTTCGTATTCTATGCGTGTATATGTGGCTCACATATTTATATTTACTATTTTTTTTTCATAGGTGGTATCTACAGCTGTTACGAAACAGCCCATCGATGGACTTCAAAACGTTATTCTCCTAATGTTGATATAAAGGCGTGGGTCAAGACTATGGTTGCAAAATGGTCCGTGATTAATGAGGTGAGGACGCTTCCCGATTCAGCTCCATGTCGAAATTACTTACCTTTGCACGGTGCAGCACGCCAAAGCATGCGAAATATGGGAGCAGCAGTGTCTGGATGTAGTTAAAGAGACGAAGAAGAATACTTTTGACGCGCGTGTAGATGCGTATGTTTCCGTTTCGTTCTGTTTTGCGTTTGGTTCACTGATTTATCTTGTGAACAAAGGATACTTGACCGCCTTGAAACAACAGGATGGCAGGCTGAAGTCCAGGACATCAGAACTGCCAACGAACCGGAACGTAGGCGGGAGTTCTCTCAACAGCCTCTTATACGGAAGATCTGCCAGAAAGACATCACACAACGAAGTAAGTCAATCCAAATCCTATACATGAAGCACACCGTATAGGGCTGGCTAACCTCAGGATGTTATACCCCAGTTTTCCAAAACCAAAGCCCGGCGCTTGCAGCGTTCATGGAAAAGTATAGGGAGGATATGCGTCTCCGAATGCGAGAGGAGCTGCTCAAAGCTCGAATCCCATATCTAAATAACGTTATTAAAGCCTACACTGCTACGGCGCCGCCAAACGAAGTTTCCCCAGCGGTAAGCGACTTCTTCGCGCACAAAGACGTCCGGGACTTCGTCATCAACACTCCGAGCATCACAAGCGCCGCCGACTTCGCCCCGCTCCTCGAACGGCTGCCAGCAATTGCCCAGGAGATCGTGAAGCTAATGACAGAGAAACTGAGGCGTATGGTTGCCACAACAGGTGGTGAATTCGCCGCGGACCCAGCGATAGTCCTCGAGCTCGCAACAACAACTTTCCGGTGCCCAGACTGCGAATCGGGCAACCGGCAAGAGGCGGGTCTGATGCGCTACCCGCGTGTGCTCGCGCACCACCACGCATTGAAGTGGCACTATCAGCGGCCGGTTGAGGATGACGACATGAAAATTCTCCGGCAAGTGACAGGTGTTGTGCCGTGGAATCAATCCCAAATTATTGAGTTCGATACATCTGCTGCGGTGGCGTTAAAGAGTGTTATAAAGCTTTGTGGGTTGGATCCAAAGACGACAACGAAGGAGAAGATGGATGAATTGGATCCGATTGTTGAGTGTTTGACATGCAATGCATTGGAGAAAGGGAGGATGGTTATGCGGTGGCAGGTGGCTGTATGTGTTTTTTCTTTTTCTTTATTTCTTTCTTTGCTGATGCCTGATTGGATAGTCTCGGCATTTCAACAATGAGCACAAATACGCCACTCTGGCACGTCGTATGCGGATTTCAATTCTAAAAGGCGAAGACGCAGAGACGATCAGAGCCAGATTGAACGAAGAAGAAGAGCGCACACGTGCAGCGGCCGACTACACAGGTTTGGCTTGTGCTCAATGTTGCAAGCATGGCAATACCGTCACCCTCAGAAGCCATCTTCTAAAAGAGTGCGTACTATCGGCTTGTTTGTGTATGGGTCACTTAGTAGTATGTTTTGGTGTAGGCATGGCATCGACAAGTCATCTGTTAAAGATAATATTGCGGTGAGGATTGACTCGAACTCGGTTCAAAAGCAGTTCTATGCGTGGCCCCCACGAAAAGAGGTCAAACTTGAAAACCCAGTACAAACTTGATTTTAACCAGTCACTGGCCTTGGTACTGGCGTGATATTTGCTCTTTATAATTATCATGTATGCTCAGAAACAGATTCCGTGTCAATTTTATAGACACTGGTCATTGTATGTCAGGCGTTACTGGTGCGCCACAACTTCCTACTTTAGTCATTAGAAGGAATTCATTAATGTCGAAATATCTGATCTCGGGACTCTGTGGCTTGAAGTCTTGAATTTCGATTTTAATGGCCATTCACGTTACAAAAAAGGTTTGATTACTCTGAATCCTGGAAAATAGATATCATATTCCGGTTTCGTACTAGTAAAGCAAAAACCAAACTGGGTTTTGTGAATTTCAACTTTTATGGCAGACAATAGGGGAGGTCAGAGTGTACGATTCAGAGACGATTCCGGTCTTCAGAAGCGTGGGAAGACGTTGAATCACCTCAGAATCGGAATCGCTGAATCGACGCAGAATCGCGATTCCGCCTCTATGAATTGAGTCTTAAACAATTTGTTCCTCTTAGAATCTGTAGTTTCTGAAGCAATTGGAAAGCCTCTTAAGGATGCTTCTACTATATGTGTTGAAAACATTGAATTGATCAGAATCCTCCCTTCTCTTTGTGCTTTCGGAACACGGAAATTAAGTAAATACAGAAAATATACTGGTCTCAGCAGCAAATATAACATATTCAATCCTTCAATCAAATGAAAAGGACTATGCATCACTATGCATGCCATGTAAGTTGAAAATTGCATGCAGAAAACCAACTTTGCTGTTCTGCTGAATCAGAAACGTGAATCGTGAGTGAAGCCAATTGTGAATCTTTCATGCTTTCCCAATGCATAATACATTGCCGAGGAAATTCAAAGGAGATTAGCAGGAATACTAACGTGATCATCGGAATTCAAACTGACCTAGAGATTCAAATTCCCGTTTCTTGCCTCCTGACACTACGTTCTTCCCAAGTATTTTTGCACATTTAAGTGTAGATTGTACGTAGGTATATTAATATGCAAAAATATTATGAGAATAATGCTTGGAAACGTGTTAAATTTGATGATCTTCAGCCATCCATCAAGTTAACATGGCATCAAATGCCAATTTCTGTTTTGTCCACTTATGCTATCAGCACAGAAATTGGTACACATATTAATTACAGTATAAGATCACTGTCTGCAAAGTCTCATTCCGTAAATCCACTTCTTTGATTTTCCAGATGCCAAACGATGGAAATAGTGACATCTTGCAAAGTCACATTGATGTGTTTAAACTCCGTCTGAAACGTGTCGCGTCTCAAGTCGGTAAGTGTTAGTGTTGCCGCCAGAGTGCAGTGCAGTGACAGTGAAGCCATTTTTGGGCGACTGTGACACGCTTCACAGTGATCACAGTCCCTGTGAAGTGCTGTGAAGTGTTTGTGACGTCATTCACCGTCTCGACCTCATAAAATGGTCGACGAAAGGATGACGCTTTGCAAGTCATTTTGTCTATGTGTATTTGCTCATTCAGTGTACTAATAGTACAAGAGACCTCAATGTAGCAATTTGTTTGACTTTTCGCAGCAAAACCAGCGAAAACCAAGCAGAAATGTGCGTCGACGTCAAGATCAAAGGAGCTGGACCACGTGCGCTGTTGAATATTTTATTGCAATCTTATCTAGATAGATAAAGGTCATGTGCAGTAAATATCCTCCATATCCCGAACATTCTCATGTATTCGACAAAAATACATGTAATACTTCCATATTTAGTCTAGATTAACCGAAACTGCAATTTACGGCACACTTTGTAGAGCACTTCACTGCGACTTTGTTGCGCTGTGAAGTGTGTCGGAGAATGAAAAAACAGAGTGCAGTCACAGTCACTGCAGAGTGACTGCGCTCTGGCGGCAACACTAGTAAGTGTACCGTCTGAGCTTGAAATCGGCACCGTGACTAACTGTGACGAAAAATTTGAATCTCTACGATTTTGGGTCCTTGCTGCCGCGGAAATGCTCTTGTTCCTCAACCGTTTGCACTATGGGCTTAAATTTTGAAAAGAAAGGAGTGTATATCCTGTACTAGTATTGTGCAAGGTTTGACGCCAGTAGGGTGAGTGTACGTTCTGTAATTTACAACTTTGTTCAAATATTTAAATCTCCCTGATCGTGATAGTAGCATCACTTTAAAATAGTACTACTTTGAATTGATTACGAGTCCTCCCTTGGAGGAATCGTTTTTATAGTATGCAGGAATACCTATCATCAATATGGCATCAGAAAAGTCGACAGGGTTAGGGCAAAATCATGAAGCATGTTGCCCATGAGGTAAACGGATATCAACGAGCGCTTGGAAAAGAGACTCTGTGCACTGCTTGTCATCGCAATGCGGTCCGAGAAGTCACGTGGAATCAATGAACGCGATCGGGATTCGGTGAACCATCGCAAAGCTTAGTGCTTACAACCACAACTTCCCAAGCCTTCCGTTTTTTAGATCGGACTGCCACAGCTGCACCGGTGAGTCTAGGAGACAACTACTACTTCAATAGAACAATCTAACCTCTTCGATCAGGTCGAGGAAAGCTCCTGGCACGAAATCTACTTCACGAACGTTTACGGCCAATCTACCATGAGTTCTTCGTTCTTGAGATATTGTTAAGCCTCTTGGTGCGAAATCATTGGCAATCTGGGTACTAGACCAACTAAAAGCTTTAATCAGTTACAGTTATCGAAAAACTCATCTTGTATACCTCTGCTTCCGCCGTTCGACACAGCACGCTTTTCATTCATATCCGTTTTGTGCTTCTTCGCCCTCAATCCGCTAGACTTGTGAGTCATTTCGTGTAAGCGACACCTATTCTAAAGGTCCTTCTGCAGAAGATTCCCCAATTCATTTTCTATCAATTGCTGACGCAATACGCTGCACAGCAGGACTACAACCCTGGAACCGTAATACTATACCCCGGAACAATCAATTACGATGTCAAACCGCTCACGAACTCCCAACACGCCCTTCATTCCACCTCTCGGATCCCCAGACGGGTCCCCAGCGCCTGTTGTCCCAAATCTTCCTTCAAACAGGCACAGCCCTAATCCTGCGCATGCATATCTGCACTCACCGTATGCCACTACCCCTTTCGTCCCGCCTGCAAATATATCGCCCATGGGAACACCAGGTGTGATTCCATCGGTCATTCCTGGAGGGGCTCAACCAAGGGGTCTCCCACCGAGACAAGGTGTCTCTGCAGATTTTGTTGGATATCCCAACGGTGTTGACCCTTGGACTGCACAAGCTCAAGGCCTTCCCTCAACGCCAATGCTTGGCTACGGAAACCCTATGTCACCCTGGCATCCGCAGACTCCTGCCAGCGCGCCAGCGGCGTATCCTAATTTCAACACACCATGGAACCCTTCTACCCCCTTGCCATCACAGTGGTCATCTAATCCGAGAGGCATACCGCCACCTGTGCCACCGCCAGGACATGGAGGATACTCACCCTATTCACCATTTACACCTGCATACCCACCTCCTGGACAGTTGCCTGGAGGTCACGGTGGTGCACCTCCAGCTTGGGGGATGCAAGGAATGGGAATGCACCCGCAGATGCACCCGCCAATGGGACCACCACATCACGGCTATTTCGGTGCACAATGTCCTCCAGATTGGGTACAACAAGGATTTGGCCCGCCTCCGCACATCAATGCACCTCCTCCCCCACAACGAGTAGCTCCGGAAAATCAAAGAACTGATCAAGTGTCCCCCTTTGCTATAGGACCTCATTGTAAGCCAAAGCGAACACCACTACATGAGACCGCAACCACTAATGTTTTTTCTTTTCTTCAGATGGTCCTGTGCTCGACCCTAGCTTGATTCACATCCTTGGGGTTCAGTTACGCATCAACCCATTGCTGATGCCTCTGCCTGAAGACGGATCTGATCAAGTACACCTCAACTGGAACATGCTTTTCCCGACTTCAGACGTACAACGCTCATCGGATCCATCTCATATCTCGTGGTCAAAAGGCAGAGACGAGCCCGCGACATTCCCACGTGTTACACAATTGAGCATCGTCACGGAGAGCCTACCATGGATCATAGAGGCGCGCGCGACGGAGAAAGCCCGTGGGCTGACGTGCGGAGAGCTCATCGACGCAATAGGCCGCAGCCTCGGACGCCTCGCTTCCGAAGCCGACTACAGGCTTCTATCTTCACAGGCCAAACGCGACCTTAAGTTCGCATACGAGTACAACAGGCAGCGCCACCAGGACGTGCCGGGGGGCAAGCTGGGGGCGGGAATGAAGCGCCTAGACTATCTCGGGCGGAGCACGATGTTCGCTGGGATCGAGCTGAACGACCGGGTGGTGCGGCGGATGCATGGCATGGCGCTCCCGTGCTTCGTGGTGATGCGCACGTCGCCCTCGTACCCGATGACGGAGAAGGAACGGAGGGACCAGGAGGCGCGTCAGAAGTCGGCGAGCTCGCACGGTCATCGATCTAGAGCTGGCTCGGTGAACGCACGTATCACTGTGGAATCGCCCAGCTCGACGGGTGGCTCTGATACCGACTCTGCGGACTATGATCGTTGATCCTCCTCTGCCCTCCGCCCTTGATCATTTCTCCTTTGCACCTTTTTCATTTTTACGTGTTTATGTTTTTCCCCTTCTATCTTCGCAACAGCATCCTACTCCGGCTCTTCTATCGCAACATTTTCAGCCTTGATCTCCACGGACTGTAGGCCACTTGCATATCCCTCCTCAATATTCCCTCCCAACTCGCACTGTTATCGCACTGTACTCTCAGCACAGATATCGTCTCCCTGTATTGTATCCTACTATCACGTTTCAGTGACTGTAACCACCATTCCCATTTTTTCCGTTCTCCATCTCACTTCCACTTCTTGCTTTTCTTCTCTCAGTTCATCGTTTCCTTTTATCTTCTTTTCTGTCTCTTTAAATGTGTTGTCAGGTTTTCTTTCTCGTTTTCTATTTTTCGTTTTTTCTGCTTTTGGGTTCATATCTTATGCCATACGACGTATGTATACCTAAAGACTTCCTCGTCATTTCATTTTCTCTCACTTCTCATGCAAACTTTATGACCCCCGCTTCAGATTATCATACTTTATCGATATCTGACATTTTCTCCCAAAAGCTTTGCTTACATAGCCTATGACCCGATGCATCCATTTTCAATCCCCTTTCAGATTCAATAACATTTTTTTTCTTTTATTTTACATTCCGCAATTTTGATATCGAGACAACAATATGTATACAAGAAATGGTAATTACAGTGGCAAGCGAGGAAGAAAAAAAAGAAGATGGGGTACCGGGAGGTATGCGCTGTGAGAGGTATCCACGAAGACCAAAGAAAGATATATAACGAATATGGCGACATAGATGAATTCAACCAGTTAGATCCATGACGAGGACGTTAGGTGCTTTAAACCCAAGCCGCGATCGCGCGTAACCATCGTCCCTATCAAATCGATCCACATAAACTCGCTCGCGCAGCCAATCTACAGTAATGAAAGCACCAGGATATCATCAATCAGTCATCCATGCCAAACATACGCATGCCTGCACGATAAATCGCGCGCGATGCGAATTCGAAAAAAATGGTCACGCACCTACACGCCTGATTTTGTCGGGGAGGTTGGCTGGCGGGTAGCTGTATCCCCAGCCCGCGGGAACCTGGTTGGACTGTGCGGATACGAAGTTGTTGGCTGCTGTGCGCTTCATGTGGTCTTGCACTCTCGCTGGGACAGTAGAGAGCTCAGCATCGGTGACATAGTTCTCTGTGTACCTAATACCCAATCATATGGTATGCATGTGTCAATACGGAAGCTCAACGGAAGCAGAGACAGGGCAGAGGGCAAAGCGGATGAGTACGCACTCTTTGAACAGAGCCGAACACAGATCGCCGATTGTCACCCCCGTCTCCTTTTTCACTATCGTGCACCAAGGGGAGTGTCGCGAGATAACGATGAGCTGGGATACGCGCGGTAGTGTAGCGGGCTCGTCTCGGCCTTGCATGACAGCCTCTCCATTCGGGTTGGTGACCATCGAACCGCTGTAGCCTTTTCAATTCAAGTCCACGTATCGAGATCAGTACCTTGTTCTATCAGACGAAGTGAGCGTAGGAGCTACTCACCGGAAATCAAGTTGAATTGAAGAGGGACTTTGTCGAGCTTTCCCTCGATGATAGGGTTCAGCTCCAGCTCGGTGTTTTGACCGCTGTTGAGGAGATAGAGATCCGTTTGGCTGAGAACGGGGCCGTCTGTACAGTGCAGATAGACGAGTGTCGCGTTCAGCGTCATTTGCTCCGCGGATACAGACAGATTAACACGTACATGAAGCGCCCGGGGCCCATTTTCCAACTGAGGCCATGATTTCTGTGTTTCTTTCTACGAAGCTCTGATGGTGGAAGTGAAGATGACCAGGGAGCCTCCCAGTATTTTGAAGGCGCTAGTGGGTAGTATGAATCGATAGTATGGTCGTCAGTATGATTATATCGTCCTTCCGCGCTTTCGGGGGCGCTAAGTAGTCTGAGTGAGTCAATGGGAAGAGTAGGTAAGGCCTCGTGGAGGGTAAATGCAAGATATTCAAGAATAGATGCCAAATCTAATCGTGATTGCTGGGCAACTACATCACTGCCCCGGAAGGAAGGCAACATCAACACAACCACTAATACTAATAGAACAGGGGTCAACCACAACCTGTGTCGACCTGTGCATGAAAAATTTAAGATTGTAAGCGGTCCCTGGGGCATCAACAGTTGGCAGTTGGCAGTAACATAAAAGGTGGGTGAATAGCGGAGCTGTTTAATTTCCGATTTTCCCCAACCGAGTACTTCTACGGCAGGGATATGTATACATACAGCCAAAGAAGTTTTTTGGCAAATTGTGATACAAAATTGTACATCTTGACTGCAGCGCACGAATTGCAACAGAATGTGGCTTGACTGTAGGGAAAAGGGATCTAGAAGTCCATTCTGTGCGCAGTAGGCTAAAGTTCAGTAAAGAATTTGAGAGGATCCATCTTTGCTTCCGATACTCCATGTGGAGTTTGAACATGGAAATTGTCAAACCCACGTTGTTCAAGATGAAGGTGTAGACGCAAGCTTGAGGCTTGATCATCAAACATGAGGCATGGGGATTGACTAGTGACTAGTCGGCATAACCATCAACGCAATACATTCTTCTGGAAAACAAAATCTTTCTCGTCGTTTGCTTCATCTATTGACTGGCGGGCGTCAATCAAAGGCAAGCAATTTGAGAACCAAGTAACGTTGTTCTTGTAGAATGGAAATTACGAAAAAGGAAAGGACACAAGCGCGCAGTAGATTCGCAACACACACAATTTGAAACAGGAAAGATGGGTACGGGATCTCGCGTCAATCAAAAGACAAAAAATTTGAGAACCAAGGATTGAAGGAATGTCGTTCTTGTAGAATGGAAGTCGCAGAAAAGAAAAAAAAAGCAATGCTCCAGCAAACGAGCGGATTACGCTGTCTATTCCTGAGAACACGTTTTGAAACAGGAAAGATAAGGATGTTGAAATGATCTGTAGAATATTTGTAACAAATGAGTTGGTCGGTGGAACGCGGTGAATCTTCAGGAAGACACAAGCTCAGATGATGTGGAAAGAATCAGCTAGGCTACTATTTCTGATTCAGCTATTTCGAGCTCCGAAACCTTGATTTTCGCAGTCCGATCCTTGTCCGCACGATCCGGTTGTGTTCCGATTGATGTTTGTCCGTACAAACTTTAACCCAAGATATTGGTTCGGGACCAGAAAATCAGGTCAGTTGAACGTTGACTCTAGTCTCCCCAGCCGTTTTCGAGCACGATCTCACTCCGAGAGGCCCACAAACAGGTAAAGGGTCATTCTGTCATGAAGATCATCCACTCCAAAATCTCTCCTGTTTTCAAACTCGTTCGGATTTTAGCAGACGCGGTTGAGGCAAGTGGATTTCATCCATGAAGCATTCCAGCGAGCAATTCTGAATTTCATCATTGCCAACAAGGACGAGGAGTTTATGAACCATGAAATTGTGGAGTCAAGACACTCAGACGAAGTATGCGGCTAATATTACAACTTGATTTAGAAATAGCACATTTGGCTGGCGACAACCAACAACGACGACTGGGCTATATGTCATTTGCCCTTATGCCTCAAAATGCCCTGTGACCTGCCCATTGCTTAGGTGGAACTTCTCGAATTCGCTATTGTTGGATTGCCCCACTGTGATAACAGCCTGTATGAGCTCCACACGTTTTTGCGGCATGTTCAGGATGACTTAAGTTGGGTTAGTGGTAATTCTAAGGATCACCTCGGTTTCCCTTTGGACCCTCATTTGGTCTCATCCTTGCTAAGTACTGGAAAGTATTGGCCCAAATCGCCATATCATTACTTTTCACGTTGTGTGCGGCGAGTTCTTCTACTTGACTCTCATTTCAATATGTTAATCGATGCATAGGACAAATAAAAATTTCAAGACCAGAAAAACACTGTATACGCTCACGATATGGACGCATGCTTTCACTGTCTTGGATTGAGGAGTGGCAAAAAATCATCGGAAAAGCATCTTGAAAGAGGGAAATCACCTGCGACAGACATCGTAAAGAGCAACATCACTCCTATTCATCGTCCCGACGAGCCCAGCTTCAAATGGAAGTTTGTCGACGCCAATGCGTTTATACATCAAGGGGCTTTGAAGTTTGTTCAGGTAGAAAATCTGCAAAGCCTTGACTTCGTAGCGATATCTTATACCTGGTCGAAAAACATGCTTTTGTGGAGAAAGTGGATCCTTTCTCTGGGCCCAAGCCAAAAAGCGAGTCAACCTCCCTCTGATAATGATGCGTCGGAAGATATGAAGGCCTTTCACCAGTTCTTCACGGTAGTTTGCTTTCTTGTCCTCGCACGATCTAAATCGCTCTTCTGGATCGACGTTCTCAGCATAGACCAAGACTCTTCTGCAGAAAAGGCCTTCTTTGTTCCGAAGATGGGTTCATTATACGCAGCGGCCTCTGAAACACATGCATATGCTACCGGTTCCAACTTTGTCGCCATGTCCTCGAAGGAACTTTATTTTCCAGTCTGGGAAACACGAGCTTGGACGCTACAAGAGTATGTCCTGTCCAACACCGTCATTTATTGCTACTGCTTTGCTGGAGATGTCATGCGGGACATCAAACTGCTCAAGAAGCAAAACTCAGCGCGCCTACCATCCCCGATAACAGAGCTTCGCACTCCAACTCTCGTTCGATACAGGTCCTCTATCCACGATAATACATTCGTTTTGGAGACGAGAGACGGTAAGATGACGTGTTGCTTTGACGAAGACACATGGATGGGACCAGAACTCACGGTATCATCGTATCTGACCAACGAGATGTTTGGTCCCGACATGAACCTTGTGATTGGGCGCAGCACGTTGAGTAAGATTATCTACAGCATGAAGCAAAATCCTTCCCGGACAAAGCTCATATCGACAGCTCTGACGATCCTTGGAGGGCGTAAATCAATGTACCCTGAGGATATGATGTATTCTGTCCTTGGAATCTTGGAGATGGCAGACTTTAAAGTACGGTATAATATTGGATTCGATGAAGCTAAAATGGCGGTGTTCGAGGGGATGAAGCCGGACATCCTGGCTATTGTTCTGGGTACGGACTGGGGGTGCTTGCTCGATGCAAAGAACAATGATTCGGCTCTCCCAAGAGTCATTGGATCTCAGCCAGTTCTTGGAATCGAGCGCATGGAGGTTACAAATTCTGCCAGATATACAAGGGAGATTGGGACAACCATAACCTCGCGGAAAGAGAGATTTAGACTATGGAAGGATCCTTCGAGGAGCCAGTCCAGAAGTACCGGCACTGTACGCGCCATGTTGGGAAGCCAGGAATCACGGTTAATGGTCATGTTTTGTGCTAGCTTGTTCGATGATCCTGCCTATGCCAATATCCCCCTCTCTGATATCCCTGATGAGAACATTCGCCCAGTCGTAGTATCTGGCGAGTCGAGGCTCAGTGATGATGATTATTTCAACAAAGAAGTGGTGTATGATAAAGAAGTTGAATTGGTGGAGCTAGGGGTGTGTACACACCACGCGTTATTCCCAGATCCAGGAGATGAGAAATATATGAGGAATACCGCTTTATTAGCTTTGGAATGCGAGAAATTATCCGACCGATTGGTGAATAGGGGGACAGTACTGATTTTAGACGCTTTTGCCTTTTCAACTGACATGTCAGTCACCATATTACAATAGTTTGTTGCAATAACAGCAGTCATTTTATACCATTTTTTGTCAGACTGAACCTATTGTTACTCCCACTTGAGTTTATCATCGCACGAGGGATTTTATACATAAGATTCGGCAACTTAGTAGCTATGGGACAATTACAGTAATACTATCCATACAGTCCGATCGTAAAAGTCTAAAATTGGGGTCATTGAACGAATCGAAGAAGCGTTAGGACATGAACCTCCCATTAAGTATTTCCAAAGTAGATGATATCGACAACATAATCGCGAACCTTAAAGACTGGTTATTGCGTGATGTCATTCTATTGCCTTAAATATGTAGCTTCTGGGAGCGAGGTGCCCTATCTAGGATTAGACCACAATCAATAGAAGATTTGAGTAAAGGCAGAAGTCATGAGCGACAACCTCGTGTGGGGCTCATGTTTCCACTGTAATTTGTTTCACACCAGAGAGTGGCATTGAACCATCTTTCCCTCCTTTTCGCTCTGTATCATCATGCCGGTGACATTCTCCCCAGCGAGTCATCCTCTCAAGGCCTTTGAACCCGAATACTTGTCCTGGCATTCTAGAAAGGCTGATGGTGGTATATCTCCCCGAATCATCCTGAAGGACGCATGCTACAATCAATACAGGCAATCTGACGAAATCCTCCAATCTTCATTCGACAATCTTCATGAAGACTCAAAAACAGATGACATACACATCATACCGCAAAGCAATGGCTTCGTTAACACCGTCACCGAGGCTTATAATAACCACCGTGCTTTGGTTATACGCCCTGACGACGTATGGTTGGCAATCCTGACCCAGTTTAGCTCCTTCCTAAATGCCAATGCAGAGAATATACGTTCTCAATTTGTGCGCCATAAAGGACAGAAGGAACTCACCATTACAGCCGACCGTAGAAAGGTCGACTATGGGCACGTAGCAAACCAGATGACGAAGGAAATCGAGAAAAACGTGGTAGACCCCCATCTCCGTGCTTGGATTTTGCCGGATTTTAGCACTACCACCGCAAACGATACGACAGTATGCTCCATTGTCATGATGGCGGCAATGAAAGAGTATTTCTCTTACAAAATTCATCTCTTATGCGGGATTCCGCGGGTCACTCTCGACGGGGAAAAGGATGACTGGGAGAAAATCTTTGCGAGGTTAGAGAAGCTCAAAGAGTACGGTTTACCAACGATTGCATGGTACCATCTGCTTTTCCCAATTATCGATCGCTTTGTGAGATCATTTGATGAACCAGAGAATGAACAGAATCTCGATTTCTGGCAGAAAGTGGCCCATTACGAAGGTGGTGGAAGTGGGCCGAGCTACTTGGGAGGTTGGATCACAGCGTTCTGTGTCTTTGATGATAAAGGAAAGTGGCTGGGACATCCTTTTACAGAGGTTCGTGTGAGCCAATCATCTAAAAATATTAGTAAAATTTTTATGCAACCATATCACTTAGAATGCGACAGAGTCTCCAAACGCACGGTCACTATCGAGCACGGATTTTTTTTCAAAATATATCGATATTGCTCCTGTAACGCTTTCAGAAGAGGAAGGGGGAGAAGAGGATGAGATTGAAGGTGACAGTCAATCTGAAAAAAACCATCTACAGCTCGACGGGGTATATTATCATCAAATAGATACCCAGGACGTACCCTCAGGTTACTCGGAAGTCGATGTCCTCTTAGAAGACGACGACACAGAGTACAGATGCATGATGGTTGCTGGCCACGTGGGGACGCGCATTCTCCAGAGCGTTGATGGAGGCATGAAGGATACAGTCAAGCCCGTTGCGGGATGGTGGATGCTCACCAAACTACCAGAGGGAAAATTCAAAGATGATCGTCCCGAAACGGGTGTTTCGGTGGGTGAAGGAGAACCTAGGGATTCTGCGATGGAAGCGACAGTAGCCGAGCAACAAGAAGATAAGTTGGAAGAAAATCAGGACATGAAGGAAAGTGTGGCGTGGTGCAAATGCATCGTTGTATAAAGCGTCGGGGAGGCATTCGTCTATAGCCTAGTTCAACTTGACAATTTTTGCTTGAACACTGACTCACTGGAAGAGCTTGAAGTCGTGGTGTAACTTTATTACCACCTCCTCATGTGTACGAGGCCTTATATTTATCAAGGCACTACCCTTAGATGTATTCCGTCGTTCAAATCTCCGCTGTGCTTTGGAGAATAGCTTACCTTCGTTTTGGCTTCGTTGATGTGGATGAAAATCACATCAATGCTTTGATCAGCCTAAAGAACAATTGAGGCTTGTAAAAGGCGGGTGATTCGTCCAGTGAGTCGGCGACGTTCTCCAGCACAACATTATGAGCCGGACTTCCATTCCAGATCCACAAACACTCAGTCGGGGAAAGTGGGAAAAGTACAAAGGACGACGGGCGGCATTACCAAATTTGTTTGCCTTGTATTACGTAATGTAATGCCATTGTATTGTTCTCGCGTGGACAATTGTTCTTGAATTGACACTAGCCATTGTCCTTCGGAAATACTATAGTTACAAGGAATTCGGAACCATGTTAAACGCTGGACTACACTGGTCTGCTTCTGCATCCACCATCACCTCTCAGCGCGATGGATAGTTTGTTCATTTTCCTTTATTTTGTTTCTCTAAGCGCGTCTGTTGGTGAGTGCTTGAATTGACCTTTTGGCTGTGTTGCTGACGGTGCCTTAGTCGCGCAATCTTCTGTTGTATGCGTTGCTGGGCAATGCTTGCAGGGTATCTCCAATACCACTTGTATGTGATTTATCGCTTGTGCATAATCACCTTGCTGATTGTGTGCAGTTGGTGTCAAGCTTTCAGGTACAGCAGGCTCAGTCCTTCTACTACCGGGACAATACACTTCTACTACGAACCCTCAACTTGTTCATTCACTATTAACATCGCCATCTGCGTCTCTATCAAATTCGGCAGGATTCAACTCAAGCACAACGGTTTCATTGCCACTTAACATCAATCTCGAACCAGGTATCGCCGTCTATGCACAGTCAAAATATTCTGGACAAGCCGCCTTCTCGAGCCTCCCAACATCACCCCTTGGCAATATCTCGACACCCCTCGCCGCAAATTCTCTCGTTCTAGCAGACAATGTCTGGGCCATTGTGAGCAGCAGCTCAAGTGACAATCGCGTTGTGCTCTGGGACTCGGTTCCAGATATATCCCAGCTTCCGTCCGGAACCTCACAGTCATTATCCCTGGTAGACCTGCAATCGACAGCGTGCTCTCCGCCGTGCTCGGGCTCTAGCGTGTGTTCAGCCTCGGGGACGTGTATATGTCCAGCAGGATTCACCGGATCTTCGTGTGAAAGCTGTGCGGACGGGTTCTTTGGTCCAACATGCCAGCCGTGTCCGAGTGGATGTACATCCTGCGATCAGGGTATCTCAGGATCAGGCAGATGTTTGACCCCAGCTGTACCCAATGCACCATCGACATGCAGTTGCTTAAATGGCCAGTGCGGGAGTAACGGCCAGTGTACGTGTAACCCTGGCTGGGTGGCAAACACTAACGGCACCGCTTGTGCTAAATGTGCACCTGGATTTTTCCTCACGTCCACCGGAGATTGCAAAGGTATGTTTGTCAATGGTTCTTGGGAAGGGTTAATTGGTTGACGTAATTTACAAGTTTGTCAACTTGGATGCACTTCGTGCGCTGATACGACTGGGACATGTATATCGTGTGATGAAGGCCTCACTCAAGATGCAAACGACGGTACTAAATGCAGCCCTCTAACTCCAAAAACAAGTGCCGGAAATGTATGCCCTGACGGCAGTTTCGTGAATGGTGCATCATGCTCTCTGTGTTCTCCGTCCTGTCAAACGTGCAGCGGACCTTCATCGAATGACTGCATAATTTGCGCCTCGGGACAGTTCCGTCTCAACGGCAACTGCGTTGGCACCGATTCTAATGGTGTTTGTCAGGGTAGCAACGGAATGGTAGCCGATAATGTCAAAAAGGAATGCGATAGTAAGTCGGTGTTTAATCAGTGTTTCGAAGTCTTCTTCATGTTTGTTTTTCTCAAGCTTGTGGAGCCAAGTGTACCTCTTGTAGAATTCCCAACTTCACACTCGCGTCCACGTTCGATCAGGCGCAATGTACCGACTGCTTGCCTGGATTCGTTCTTTCTGAAGGGAAATGCGTCGCAAGTTGCCCCACAGGTTCATTTGTCTCGCCACAGGACAATCTTACCTGTACCGGTATGTTCATATTTAGGCATCTGTCCAACACAATTTAAACTTATGCCTTAATATAGCCTGTTCTTCCACATGCGGTACTTGTGTGGGTGCGGCAGATTTCTGCCTAACCTGTAAGCCCGGGCAATTAGCCTCATCCGGGCAATGCGTATCCACCTGCCCCTCCAATACATTCGCCTCCTCTGGCTCCTGCATCAAGTGCCACCCAGACTGCGCATCATGCTCCGGACCCTCCTTCAACCAATGCTCGACCTGCCCACCGGATCGCCCCGTGCTCACCAACGGACGCTGTCTCCCCACATGCGCAAAGGCGCAGTTCTTCGACCCCACAACGTCATCGTGCCAGGCCTGCGACTCGAGCTGTTCGAGCTGCTCCGGCGCGGGCCCTTCAAACTGTCTCGCGTGCGCGAGCACGACGCAGGTGCTCCGCGGCGGCTCATGCGTGTCTGCAAACTGCAACGGCGCGTCGAACGTCGTACCTGGGCTCGGCGTGTGCCTTTCGGAACTCGTGCAGGCGCCCAGCAGGACGGACCCCAACGCGCCCCCTTTGCCGTCGATCTCGGGGCTCGGCGACCCAACTGTGATCAACACGCGCCGGCCGCTGGCGTGGTGGCAAATCCTGCTCATGGCGCTCGGGTGCGCGTTTATTTTTGTGGTTATTGTTATGCTGTGGAGGCGGAGGGCGAAGAAGCAGAGGGCGAAGAGGACGGCGATGTTTGCGGCTGCGAAGAAAATTGATAGGCCTGGGCGGTGGAGGGACCGGCTGGTGCGCTTTGGAGAGAGGTTCTTTGGGCATCGGGATAGGCTGCATAAGATGAGAGGCGCCCAACGCGACGCGGATATGTTGCCTGTTGCGTATAACCACCATGATCGCCACCTCGCGAACTCGAGACCTCAGAGTCTTGCCAGTTATCGTCAGGATATCAAGCTGAAGCCGATCCTGGTGACGCGGAAACCTGCCCCTCCGGTTCAGAACGAGCAATCGAAGAAGAAGCGCGATTCGAACGATTCGGACAGTCTCCTTGACGCGTACGCGTATTCGACGCGTTCTAGATCAAGTTACTCGCCGTCATCTTTGCCTGGTCTTGATGATCGCCACCAATATCGGCAGCGGAGCAGAGAGAGGCGTATCGAGCATGATTCATTGTACGCCGAGGTTACGGGCGTGCGGAGGAACACACCAGAACCCCGGCAACCGTTGAAGAGGGACGTCTCCGGTCTTTCCAGGCTATCCAATAATACCGTTGACACGTACGCGAATAGACGGGAAGTTAGTACCAAGGAAGGCGTGTTAGTGGACATCGGAGAAGAACGGAGTACACCCGCTTTTCCATTGCAGATGACTGTGCCCTTATCCTCGACCAACACCGGTGCTTCGTCGTCTAATCATAACCTGCTGTATAACCTCGGGATGCCCGTGACGGAAGCCCAAGCATATGCAATGGCTAATCGACCTGCCCTCGGAACAAATCTTTCGCCACCGGTCCTGGGACCTGCCATGACTGGTGGGGGTGGCAGCGTCATGCCTATTCCAATCCACTTGGGTCCGGGCTCGAACATGACTCCTGGATCATATTGGCTCACACCAGTGGCGCCTCTTCCTACTGGTACACCTCAGCAACAGCAGCAAGACCCTTACCCTTCTGTCGACACAGTTGTTCTCCAGCCAATGATGACTGGAACCTCTTCTCGTAATCCGTTCCGACAAGGGCACTTCTAAACGAACAAGGGACCGCCCCGCTGTGCAAATGAAGCAAAAAAAAATTGCAGGATCTTCGTCCTTGACTCTTGCGGCGTGCACCTTGGCCTTATGACGGATTGTCATTTTCCGATACGGCGGACGGACCGACGTGTTTGTTTGCTGCTTTGTGATCTCATTTATTAGTTTTTTTTTCTCCTTTCGCTCGACTTTAGAGGAACATTGGACTCTTTATTTCGAACTATACGCCATGTCGTTCTATCCACATCTATCTCTTTTTGCACTTCCATAGCATTCATTTAACCACTTTTTAGCATTCATCG
This sequence comes from Psilocybe cubensis, assembly GCF_017499595.1. Lineage (NCBI taxonomy): Eukaryota > Fungi > Basidiomycota > Agaricomycetes > Agaricales > Agrocybaceae > Psilocybe > Psilocybe cubensis. The sequence continues at coordinate 1,043,673 of NC_063001.1, read as the reverse complement.
GAACACCAATCATTTTTTCGTACTACACTATCCTATTCGCTGTACATGTACCTGTATACGTAGTGCGAGCAGCTTGTCTCGCTATAATCCAACTAGAAGACATTGTTCATGTCCGAAACATTCATTACCGCCGACAAAGCGACAGGCAGTATCCCCATTGCCTGTCGGTTCGCAGACGAAACAACACAAGAAAGCAATGTGCCTGCATCGCGTGATAATGTTTTGCAGCGTTAGTCGGGGTACCCCACACTAGAAATAATTATACGGACGGATTTAGGATGGTTTTGAAAGGAATTAGAATCTCAGGGTAGCTGGTTGCCCCCGTGACGGCGTTATATCAATCCTCGGGGAGTGATCAGAGATCCAAGGGAGGTGATGCAGATTTGCTGGCCGTCTATCCAAGATTCAAGAACCGTACTCTCAAGCCTGTCTTATCGGACCTTGCGGTCGCGTGGGCGAGCCTTGCTGACTACACCGTAGAGCCTCTTTTTCCTTAAAGCTCGACACCCACAGCCTTTTTTTCCCTTTCTTCCCAGCCGTCCAGTAGCTCAACTCTTTTTTTCTCTCGCTTTTACCCAGGCGCAAGCTTTGTCGCCCACCATTCTGCTGCCACCCCTTCGTCGCGTATACCAGTTTTTGGCTATGATTGTAGAGCGCGCATCGTATAACTGGGCGTACTCGGAGGATATACCAGGCTCCCGGTGTGGCCCTGAGGATGGACCCTGGCCACGGCCGTATCAGGTGTTGAGTGAGGGAGAGCTCTGGCGGGAGCTCAGGACACTCGCGAAACCACAGACCTCGCAGCTCGGCAAAGAGGGGAAATTCAAGGCCGACAGCATCAACTTTCAGCCATCGCCTACGACGAAGACGCAGGATCGCTATGTGGTCACTCAGCTGGAGGTGAATGGGCGGCTCTGGGCATTCACGGGGGTCTTTGACGGTGCGTCCATGATTGCCGGCCGTTTTCAATGCTTTTTTTTTGCCCGCTTCTCACCTTGTGGACAATACCTTACTCCTGTTGTTTACCTGTTTTTACAGGTCATTTGGGTGATGTCACGGTTGAACACGTTGCCCACCATTTGCCCATCATCGTTCGCGACTTCTTGAGAGAGGCGGAGAGTGTGTCCGGCCCTGGCAAACTAACTCCTGAATCAATATCCGAGCTTTTCACAAAGGCAATCATGGCGTTTGACGATGCAATCGCGCACGATGTCCTGGACCTCTTCGGCGGTTCGGTCGACAAACTTTCCGAGTACACTGACGCACAAATCCGGGAAATCATCAACGACCAGCACAAGGGCGGCGCAAACTGGCGGAAGGCTAGACTCTGTATGTATGGGACTACGGCGTTGGTTGCGTTGGTCGACCCGGAGCACAAGGATCTTTGGATTGCTAACCTCGGGGATTGTCAAGCCAGTGAGTGCAATTTCTTTCCCCGTGTTACTGCGATCGTGGATACATCCTTGACAAACCCCGTCATATTGTTTGCGTCACCCTGTCATCGTCGACTGTTTGACGGGGCGGAAATACGCGTGTATCAATCGCTTTACTGATTTATTCTCATCTCACTTACAGTCATGGCATCTCCGGGTAATAATGCGAAAGACTGGAATATCGAAGTTTTGACTACGAACCACAATGGGGATAACGACGCCGAACTCGACCGAGTTAGAAAAACCCATCCAGGTGAACCAGAATGTATCATGGACCGCAGAGTCCTCGGCGCCCTCGCACCAACCAGATGTATGTTCTATTCAGTTTATATTCCTTGTGGACGACAATCTGACCGGAGATTCCATGTATTTTCTTTTTTATTATCTCCTTCATATTCCACTTTCGCCACCGTGACTCCTCATCTGTTGACACTGCTGGCGTCGGACTATGTGTACGTACCCGGCAGGTTTCGGTGACATCCCCTTCAAGCAGCCTCCCGCGTTCACTCGGCGCATCCTGTATAATTTGTTCCCGGGATTCCACAACACCTCACCATGGGAGGAGTTCCTCGTCCGCAACCAAACTCCGCCTTACATCACCGCCGAACCACAGATTATCCATCGTCGATTAGATGGAGATGACGCGTGCCCCTCCGTGCCGCCCACTAATACGACGCTTTCGGAGGACAACTCGAGATCCAGCAGCAGGTCATCTATCACCAAAAACTTATTTTGGTCGGGTAATAAGACCTCACAGCAGCAGCAGCAGTCACTCACGCCACTACCCCGGTTCCTCATTCTCGCATCTGATGGCTTTACGGATCTGTGCAATGGAGAAGGCCAGAAGCGTATCATCGAAAGCTGGGCCCGTGGCATGGTATCCAGCAACCCTCCGGAGACTGTGACTGACGCGGCACCAGGTTCTCGTCAGGATAATATGGCTCTCAGGCTGCTTCGCCGTGCTGTGGGCGGCGAGGACAGATTCGGTGTGTCGAGAGTACTGACCCTCGACATGGATGTGGCGTGGATCGACGATACGTCTATCGTCGTTCAAACTCTCTGATGAGGGGGGCACCGATGGAATCAACAGTCATAAGTTGACGTACCTTTGTTGTGGATCGCACGCTGACGGCCTTGGTATAAGGCAGTTGGTTATCTGCATCCGTCAACAACGGTGATTCGTCGTTTTGTCCCCTTCTAACATCAACGCTTTTTTACTCAGCCGCGTCAGCGGTACCCCTCCATCAACTGGCGATCAAAAGTTTCTCCGCTATCGTTGCTCTTCAGTGCTATCGTTGCTTGTCTTTGCTCTACTATGTAAGTATGTCCAGGACATGTCTGCTCGCAGATGCATACCCCCACATTTTATCCGCTCGTCCATATCCAAACCCCCGCACATTTCACGATCTCCAATCACATTCACAGCATAACATATAATATTGCGGAATCCGCTTTTCACACTTCATATGGGTTTTTATTTGTTTCTTTCTTTTTTGTTGGTTTTTTTTTTCTGTAACAGTATTTAACCACTCGTTAGGGGGGCTTGTGTGTCATATATTCTCATCCACGCTTTTTACTATTACTATAACTTCCATTCACTTCCGGTTACGCTTTTTCCGACTTTCGCTTTTGGGGTGATATGCTAATATACGGTTTCTAAATTCAATCCAAACAATTCTTCCTCAACTTTCAAGCCCATCCTAAGCAAAAATAGCCGCATATCTACCTCGTAAACCCTGAAGCTAAACCGGCCAATATGTCACTATCGAAGTGTGAACCTGTTCTTATTTTGGCCTGCATGGAACGTATTATTGGTACATACATTACGTTTTTACGGACGTACTAGTATATACTGAAGGCGAACATGAATTAAAATACGTACACGCGTTTTCGCGCTCAATAATCCCGTTAGTAGTACTAGGGGGCCTTAACGCGCCAATTTGGGAAGGAGCCTCATGGGCTGGCTGGCTGGCTGCTGGTGTTGGACGGGTTTGGGGCTTTTGACAGAATAATGGACAGTTCATTTCAGCACTTAACGGGGCGCCGATGACGACGCAGCAGCGCGGCTAGTACAATCATGACACATTATATAGATATCTATATTGTATGATGAAGGTTTTGAGTTTCATCATCGATAGATGGTGATTAATTCTCTTCTTGGGCTCGGACGGACGGACGGGCGGACGGATGGGCGGACGAGTTGGGTTAAATTCGACTGAAAGGCTCGGGTTGTCAAGACTCATTATCAGTGGAGGTTTAATGAGGCTTTGCCAAATATGCAATCTCAAGCTGCAGTGGCGACTCATGTAGTCTGTAGTAACGGCATGATTCAGAACCGCGAAGCACTGGATGAAGGTCAGGATCACCTCGAGATCCAGCGATTTAGAAGGATCCCCATGCCCGACTCCGAGATAACGGGACTTGCAACAAACGCCCCCATTAAAGACCGTACGTCCACTGTAGGTATTTACTCGGATATATCCTTCAACTGGTGGGGCACGAAACAAGGTTATTATTTTCCGTTACAATGTTTCCATCTTCAGCCATCCAAGGCTTTGGTCGGAAATATCACTCCTTCGAGATGGATGTATGTGATTGCATTGTTCGGAGACTACAGAGCGGAATTGTATTTCTGCACTGCGGTAGTCGTCGAGCAGAGGGTTAGAAATTTGGAAACTACGTCTGTGACGGTCTGTCAAAGGCACCTGTACGATCTACTTCTTCCGTGAAATAAAATGGATTGATATTTGTGTGAATTCTCGCTTCTGTTCTCAAATTCTGCCTTCTGAAGAGGGGCACACTGGAAATTTTCATGATGCTATACCAATCGGTACAACTCAGGGCCAGCTGGACACACCGGCGGTGTATGTCTTTTAACCAATTGTTTGGTATTCTATCCACCAAAGGCGCTTTTGACTCCGGAGCAGTCAGGATAGTTATGTTGTATAAATGATGTATAGTAAATTGAAACAGCCTTGGTGCTGAGCATAGAGGGCCGAGCGCTGTAGTGGAACCCTCATTAGACAAGAAGAAAAATGGCACTAGGCAGCAGACGGGCGCCGTATATCGCAAGTACATCTTATGTCAGTACGGAAGGGCTTCTCCAATATAAAATGTCAACACATTCGAAAAGCAGTTTCGAACTCGCATGAGGCCCAGCCAAACTCCAGCCTTCCTTCGAAGTTCGGGTTCGATCTCGTCTGTACCCATGATACCTCTGCTCAATTTTGAAATTGGAAGATGAGATCATAAAGCGGCATTAAACGAGGTGCCTATCACTGGCAAGCGCCGGTATTGTCCCCCGCGGGCCCTGTTGTGGTACTGAGTCCTGGATACAATTACTGGAGGTTCTGGCTTGTCCTTACATACTTTGCTTGTCTACCATCCTATGGAAAGACTAACGGAGTGCGTCGATCTGTCCCACGTCAAATTAGTCTTGAGCTTTCCTAATATGAGATCCTGTATCTCTGTCCTAGTCATGTTTCGCCATTCAATTTTCCTCGGCCATCGAGGCGTTATCGTAGCATAATCAGAAACCTGATGAAAGAAAAAGACAAGTTCCCTTTGCGGATGACATTGAAATGTGCCATATCTGTGAGTTGATCTATGGATATGGCACCGGTGCAATCCTTGTGGCTTAGAGGGTGTGGTACTATGCGGTGTGCATATATCAGAAAGGCACGCGCTGTGGTCACGATGAGCTCACATATCATGACACACCTAAAACCTTGTGGCAAGCGAATTGCGCTATCATATGGCAAGCCGTTTGGAACGTGTCTATTTGTTCCTGTGACGGGTACGAGGAGGTACATGGCCTTTCACCATTGTTCACCATTGTGCGTCGGTCCGCAACACCGGCTCAAGAGAATACAAAACGGGCGGGATATCTTGCAACCGTTGTAGGTCTTGGATCATCAAGCCGAAAGCGCAAGGTAATTAAGATGCAATGTCTGGGGAACGGGAAACCTGTAACCAACTCGGGGATTGACACATGGGCAACTGAATGGGAGGATATATCAGTATCATTAATATATCGTATATCTCGGTGGATCATGCTTACTCTGTGGCTCAAAGGGAGTCGGCATAAATATTAACCTGGAATCTCCTGGAACACTGTTGACGTTGTCTTGATATCTGTATCTTACATCGACAGCGAATAAAATAAGCCTGATTTGACAAAAAAAACAAAGACGAGCTCGCCTTTCATCCGAAATCCGGATACGTTTTTAACTTGCCCAAAAATCTGAATGCAGTGGGGGATACACAGTGTCGTAATGATGCCTTAGAGTGAACTGCGGTCGGTTTGAATGTACTATTTAGAGACTGTCGAAGTTGAGTTTGATGATCGATTCAATTGTCAAACCCTGAGTAGTAGCAGAGACCGATGAAGCGAATAACTAGTACTAGAATAGGAGAAATTTTGTAGTGAAAAATCAGCTCAGGGGAATTGTGACATGTAAATTCGGGATGGAAACCAGATGGCGCCAGATTGATTAACCATGAGCAGCACGCAATAGAATTTCAAGGCGGTGTACATGAGGACATAGAGGCATGGTCCAGTTTGACGAAGGCAGAAAAATAGAGTTTAGCTCTGAGAGACGCAATAGGACAGATAATGAATGTCAACCTTCTTCAGGGCGTTCAGGGTCTTCCGACCTACATCCCGCAACAATTAGCTAAGCCAAACGATAGTACCTGCGCAGTGCAGTCCGAGAGTGCGCCACATTTCCCTTTGTTCCTGAGTGACATAGGTGGCACAAAAGACACCGAGACTGTAGGGACACGTTGGTGCAGATTAGCGCCTTTGCAAGAGTAGAAGACGACGCCATGATAAGATAAATTTTGAAATATTTGAGACCCGCCTGAAAGAGGGTTATACCTGTGACGTGTACACGCCCTAAAGTGGTCCCTTCGAGAAGTAAATAGAATCATTCAGGGCGTCGTGCTCTCCGTTTCCAGTTTGCTCCTGAGGGTTGAGGGTTGAACGTTGAAAGAGGACACCCGCCAAAATGATGGGTGTCGCGTCTCTACCCGTGAACTTGCGCACGTGCCAGTCTGTGAACTCAACACCAAATATGCAGACACGATTTGATCTCCTCATTTGACCCTCACCTCATTACTCGAATGAGAAAGAAATGACGAGACCATACAACCACCTCGTGTATCGATATTTTATCTTTCTTATCTTGATTTTCTAGCGCGGTTCGTTGGTTCTATACTATCTCTTCTACTCTGTCATCAGAAGGCGAGAAGAAAGCTGAAGTTTAGCCTCCGTGTGATGTTTTTCCGACTTCTGTGTTCGAAAGCACCCATCAGCTGGTAACAGAACAGGAAGCCGTGCCGTCATAGATGAGGTATATGCAATGGATGAAATGACAGAAACCCCAAAAACATAACCTCCGAAAGGTAAAAGCCAGACCATTTATATCGGAAAGGCAGAGGGTTAGTAACACGTCGTTGAGAGAGCTAAGTTTGTCTCCACTGGAGTGACCGTCATCCTCTCATTAACGGAGTATAGCCTTTTCCCCTATCCTGATATTGAAATTAGCAGCGAGGCAAAGTTTTAATTTTGATGCCGTCTATTTAGGTTTGAGGTGACATTGTGATGATCTGCTAGTGGATCTACATGTTATGCATGTTTGCATGTTTGCATGGTCATGGTCTATCTCGAAAAATCAAGTTGCGAGATAAGTCAACATCCAGTGTCGGTAATCTTATGAGCATTTTGGAAGAGGTACATCATGATTCACTGCCGTCAGCTACTACATGGTCGAACATCACCAGTACGGACATTGGGATGCACGGCTACGTAGTGTGATTTAGTGAGATGGGGTACTTCTTCATAGTGCTCCAGAGGTGCTAGGGGAGCGTTTAAGTGGGTGTCAAGGTGTTGCTGTACTAACTAACGATGACCATTCTAACTTCTTATATGTCCACGGTCGAGATAAGGGCCCCCACCACCTGCATCATCAAAAAATGCCAACGTCTGCCCGATTCTGAAAATGTTATTCAGAACGCGTAAGTCTTCACATAATCATATCAAGACATCGAGAGACACATGGTTCATCAACGGCTATTTAGTAAAAGGGTGCTTTCACAATAAGTAGGGACCAAAAACTTTCCGACAGGCTGTTTAATTCAGACGAGAACTGTGAAAGGTTTTTGGAAAACAAGAACTGTACAAAGTTGCGTGCGTAAATTACAATTGAAATACTCGTACAAGAAAGACACTACTGAATAATGAGAGCATTGAAAGTCCAAGCAAAGAAAGCAAAGCTTTAAACAAAATAAACAAAAAAGGAATGAGGAGTCCAATTGGTTTTACAGTTACAGGGCTTCAATAAATTTTGTCCCTCCTTCGAAGGTTCGGACCGACGGACGAGTGGAAGCAAGAAGCTGACTGGGCCCATCAAGAGAATCGAGGGATCTGGAGTGTTTTAGTGATTCTAAAGTGGTCAACGGAGTTTGACTGGGATCATGCGGGATAGGTGATAGTGATGGAGAAGATGGCGGAGAATAAAGTTGTGATTGAATACTGGGGATGATCCCCTGAGCCGAGAGTGAAGTGTCTGCATAAGAAAGACCACGCAGACTGTGGGGGTCAAAGCGCACACTCGATGTAGCATCAGACGTCGAACTGTACATTCGAGATACATGTTGTTGGGAGCCTGCAATAGAAGACCGCGGCGTCGCCAATGACGACGTGTCCTGATCAGCCAGCCGCGTTTTTGTAGGCGTGGACTGATTGCGCTTTTGAGAGGGCAGATTATCGCTGGAATCGAAATCAAAGTCATTGCCACTTCCTGCGGGTATCCAGCCCTGCCCAGCGTGCCCGACGACGATTCTGGGTTTGTCAGATCGCATTTTTGGGCTTCGTTGACGAGACCTTGGAAGGTGAAGAATGTCTGAGAGCCAGTTTCTTGAACGTTTAGGGTATGATTGTCCTTCCCGCGATATCCGGTAACGGCCCCGACTACTCTGCGTCAACGCTTCTTCATCCTCCGCCATATCCGCTCTTAGGATGTAAGCGATTGCTGAACATGCAACAAGGATGATCAAGACCAGAACAACCACAAGGACTACGAAAGCTTTTAAAAAGAGATATCAATTTGACGGTTGATACACACGCAATCCAAATTAGGGAAAAAGACATACCAGTCGCTGATCCATTGATCTTGGGTATTTCTCGTTTAGCTACTAAAGCTGCGTTTTCGTGGGCCATGGAGCTCATAAGGAATAAGGTATGGGGTTTAGTAAGAAAGGTTCTCTTCAATTGCTCTGAATCTCTCTCCAGCTTCTCCTGTGAGGGTTCCAGAATTTTAGATAGTGACGTCGGTGCAAAGGTTCGTGAAATGCCGTGGAAAAGGAGAAAAAAGGGTACAAGAAAAAGCGTTTTGTCGAAATATAGCGGTCCTTTGGAGATACTCAGCGCATCAGGCTTTATGGTCTCTCAAGTTGGCCAGCTCATCGAGCAGATGGTGGGTAAATATAACAAAGGAGGAGCGAGCAGCCTTGAGTCCGCTCTTTCTCAGTGACACATGCCAGGCGTCTTAATTAGGCAACCATCAATTACCCGACGTTCACGTGACCGCTTTCCTTGCCCACCGGAGGCGAGCGGGTGCGATGGCTTCACGTTTCCGGCGGTTTGTCCCCGTCGCAGCTCGATGACTGTCAAGAACCTGTGTCATTCGCGGCGGTCCCTCTGCGGCATAGGCTGTCAAAGCTGCCTTTCTGTAAGGTGCACTTTCTGAAAGTCGTCTGCGGACCCCTTTTATGTCCTTGCCAGCCTTTGAAGGTTAAAACTCTGCGGATTGTGAACACACAATCGCTTCTCATTGGCCTTTCTTCGAAACGTCGCGCTTTCTCTATGGATGAAGATTCTCCACGACTTGGCAAAGACAGTTCGATTATATTTAATGTGGTGACAAGTTTATGACTGCCTCTTACCCCTGGAGCACGCTGGGTGGTGATATGATGCCTTCGTCACCTAGGTTTTTACTGACGTAAATCAGACCAAAGAACTCTTCCTCTGTGTATACTTTGCTGTCGACAGAATTTTTTTTTTTTGTTTTACTTGTCAGGAACATCTTTGGCTCTTATGATCTCTGGTCACTCTCACTGGCGATAACAGATTGACCAATGAATCTGCTAAATAGTATCACCATCCTCGCTTTAGCTCGTTGTCAATTACTTGCTATGCCTTTTGGCACTTCATTGGCTTCCAAAACCATATCATCTACCCATCGAGAAATTTGGAAAAGGTACAAACAGAGGCTGGTTCTCAACTTCAAGCTGGCCGATTATTTTTCTCTGAATTATTGTTAGATCCGATGGAGGATTCTTGTACAGAACGGTCGCATGTTTGCTTTCTGTGATGCCCAAAGAAGTAGACCGAATATTTCGGAAATTACATGAGCATAGTTCCCTGCGCTCTGGTAGGATTTTTTTCTGCGAGTCCCAGCACGTTGTAAAGAATGGGCATGGTTATTTGCCTCCACTGATTATGTACCTGATTGGATGGTTGTATTTGGTTTTGCTGGCGCATGTGAGCAATCGGCGTTCAATTACATTACGACTCGGTCAGTGCCCATGTAGGACTAGTACGTGTGCTACCACATTTGGTTCCGGCTCGAAATTATGGGGTCACGATCGAAAAATGAGTAGCGGAGGCCTATAATCTGTGTACTGATAATTTACATGGTTACTGTGTAAATGACCTCATTCGGATCCATTTCTTTTGTTTCCATTTGGTTGGTAATCGTAGAACTATATATATATTTGTGTTTATCTGTGTTTTGCTCGAGGAATTCATTCTGCAGAGGAGTAGTGTTGCTATCCCTCTTCTTGGAGTCTGTATACAAACCAGTCTGAGATGGTTTAAGATAGTTGCAAGTCGGCCTGGTAACTTATTCATTTGTGAATTCATAACGCCCTCTCTACTCTATTTGTTGCCAACTCGACATACGGGTTCCACGAGCGCTTACTGCACATAGAGGTAATCACCATTCAGTTCCCTGCATTCTGCCATATCTCGGACCCCAATTCGCTGCTTATCATTGGATGTTTTTATTTGTTCACAGCAAAGTCGATGGCGGTCGAGGCTTTTTCTTGGTTATCTCGGAGCATTCTACACAGAGACGGAATGAGAAATAGGGGTCTTTTATGATCGTGTAATGCACAGGCTAAAAATAGCTCAACCGCGGTTTTCCTTCGAAATGCAATCGAAATGTATGAAATCCAAAGCTTATGACAGTGTAGGAGAGCCTGAGATGAGTGGTAGACCTCTCACCACAGCTGCACTCGAAACCGTTCTCCAGATGTGGGAAAACTGCGCAGGAACTTTGGCATTCATCGATATGCATGGATGGCCGGCCGGGATGAAGACAGCATCGAGCGGGATATACATTTACTTGGCATTCTATTTGGGGTATGCGATCGTGATCGAGGTCACTTGAGCATCTGAGATCGAGCTTTAGATCTATACTAGGTTGAGCAGCGTAGAATTCTGTGCTGCTTGAAAAGGGGCGATATAGATTACAACTCTATCTTTCCACCCAACCCTCAATTATTAGCGCGATGCCTTCACTATCTCGCGTACTTGGATGGGCGCCTCCCGACAACGAGGACTACCTCGACGTCGCTCTCTCCTCGAGCCCTCTCCTCCCTCTCCAGAACCCCACGTTCCACATATCCGAGCCCAATCCTATTAGACGCGCTCCGCGACGCGTTACGTCGAGAAACTTCGAGTCTACCTCTCCTGCATCCAGCAACTCGCCCCTTTCATCTGACGGCGAGTCTCCGAACGAGAAACGCGTCGAAGGCCACGGGAAACACGCTGATCCGTCGTGGGTCGCGCGTCCCCGGAACGAGTTCATTTTGTTCCGCTGCGACTACGTCCGGAAGCATTCGCGTGAGGGCAAGCGCGTCAGACGCCCTCCCGGTGCAGAGGCCGAGAAGACTCTCTCCAAGCAGGCAGCCGAGGCCTGGCACCACCTTCCCCCGGAGGAGCGTCTCTACTGGAAGGAACGCGCCAATGGCGAGAGGAACGAGCACGCGCGTAGATATCCCGACTACAGATACCGACCCAAGAAAAGTGCCGCAGGCCGACGGCGCCAGACGCGCTCCTCTCCCAACAAACAGCAGAGTGGCTCTCCAGAGAAGGTCCCAGCTCCCAACGCGTCCGATAAGGAGCCTGCTTCCCCCACTGTTACGCGTCATACGTCGGTGGCCGACCTTACCATGAACAGAATGCGACCTCGACGATCCGTTTCCGTCCCCGAGCTGAAAACGGAGCCAGTGCAGCATCGACGCTTGAGGTCTACTGCGAGTCAAGGATGGATTACTATCTCAAACTCGACCGTCGGCCCTGATACCCAGAGGCGCTCCTCTCAAGAGGTATGTTCCTGTATACTCTGAAATTTAGCATGTTCATTGACGAGAACTCGAACAGTATCTATCTACTTCTACGCGAATCATGTCCGACGTCGCCCAAGGAGAATACTCTGTATCCCCAGCACCCCTTCCCCGACTTCTCCAGGCATCCAGTTCCTCCCTTCTCAACTGGAATGGCGAGCGCATGGTTGCGGCAGTACCACAGCCAACACAGTTCCTCTCGTCGACCTCAGTCTCTCTCCTCTCTGGCATCGACATCTCTGGCGGATCCATGCTCACCGAATTCACCAGCGGCGGCAACCCCATCGCGCCATCCCAGTTATTTAACATGGGACAGGGTCACTACAGCGCACAAGGCGATATTTGGATGCCTCAGCTCCAGAGCTATCCAGAAGAGGCCGCCGCACCCACAGCGGCGGGTGACGAACTGGGATCTGATGCTAACACACAGGACTCGGCGTCCGACCCTTCTCCACTTGGCTCCACGGTACCCACCATTCCAGAGTACGACGAGTCAGGTAATGGCGTAAACTTGTCGAGTATGGCAGACTACGGTCTCCATTCTACTGGATGTACCCCTATCGACCTGCCAGGCGCCACTCCCGAGGCCATCTACTCTATGGATGCCGAAGAATTATTCAATCTGAGTTATTAGACGCCCGCATCTGACTTCTTTTTCTTTCATTTCTCTGCCAACCTTTTTCACCTTCTCTTAGCGTCCAAAAATCACGGTATTTGGTTCTAGGGGACAGCTCTAGGTCCAGGTCCATCTCTTTACTTCACCCTTCGTTCAAGTTGGCTTTTGTTTCGGTTTATCAGGAAATCGTCGTCTTTACCCTTCTATTTGGCGACTTTCCCGATTTGTATTCCTTCCCGCTTCTGCTTCTCCCTTTGCCTCTGCCTTCTGCCTTCTGCTCCTCTGGCTAGTGCTTCCACTTGTATTATTTCATCAGGTCTCTCTTCATTCGGAATCTGTGTAACAACATCCACCCACCCCCATATCTTTATTCATTATCATTATTCTTTTCTGTTCTGTAACTTATTCATCATACCCCATCCTGTCGCGAAACCGGGTCAAAAGAGAAACCCCTTCGCCACAACTGTATTTCTTGACTTTCCACTTGTATTCTCTCCTGTATATTCTGAGGTTGCTTTTTGTTGTTGTTGGATTATATTTATTCTGTGTCGTAGTACGCGTTTTCTGTATTTTCTATAGCCTTTCTGAAACGAAGTTCATTTGCGCTCTTCTCATTTCTGAACGCCTATTTCGAAGGCCTTGAAAGACATTGAGAATGTCTGAGTCGTATGAATGGCCGTGAACCGGACTTCGAAAAAGAGCAGACTATCAGCGAGAGTAAAAAGCGTACTTAGCACAACAACAAAGGACGACAACAAGAACGCGCCGTTAGACATGTCATGCCCCTGAATAACTCATTAGTGTAAACAAAGACGCGACTTGACGCGTGACGTCGAATTATCCCTTCGGTAAATTCATCATACATAACGTTACTATCTAGAAAAATCACACAGCAATACACCGTTGATCTATGCAGTCCACAAGAAAATAGGAAGGTTTCCGTTAATGAGCAATATGTATCCAAACCGTATTGTCTCCTCTCAAGACGCGTATACTCCATCAAATCGAATCACAAATGACGACGAAAGATGATGAAGCCCCACCGGCGGGGCCCTATTGTACCCCACACCCGAACTACGCGTCTTGAACGCGATCGCGACGCGCGTCCTTAATTAGTAACCGACAGAGAAATGTCCTGGGTCCATCGCGTAATAAGGTCCTGCAAAAGAAAACACCGGGGAAGCGGAGTCAGAACTTTATTTCAAACTTTCCGCATAGAAGTCCGACGCTTTAGCACGTTCTACGATGCCCGCGGGCCTTGCAGGCCGCAGTTCGCAAGTACGGGATGGCGGCGGCGGACATGCCAAGGCCAACACTCGGAGTGCAGACCGGAACAAGAGGAGATGACATACCAATGCTGCTTCCGGCTGATCGTATGGCACCATATGACTGTGAGTGAGTAGACTGGGTTAGCTTTGCTAGTCGAAAGTAACAGAAAGTTTGTAATGAAATCCTTACCCTGCTTCATGAACAGTAACAAAAGTAACGTTTCCAGCTCCGAAACCACCTCCACCGGCGCTTCGAACTGTGCCGGCACTGCGGCCAGTTTCAATAGTGATCCAAGGAACTGGCTGCGCCTGCGTGAATTCGGAAGTGAATTGAGTCTCAAGCTTTTCGACCCATCGTTCGTTTCCCTAAATTTGGAAAACAAAAAAAATCATTACAGAACATCGCCATGGATTAGTTGGGAGACATACAATGAAGTTGCACATCATATCTGGAAGAAACAAGAGCGACATTCAGTACGGTCGTGTAATCCCTTTCGTCGAAACAAAAAAAAAAAAACAAAAAAACAAGAAGAAAGCGTTCGCACAAAGAAGCCCTTGTTGTCGCTGTAAAACGTTGCATGCCTATCGTGCAACGAGGAACGTGTAACGACGACGGTGACCGGCCAAACGAGAACATAATCCCGGTAACAGAGACCAAGGCCGATAGCGGAACCAAATGAGGCACCGTGTATCATGCATGATAATGGGAATGACAACCGGACAACGGAGTACTGGATGGTAGTATGATCCGAGCTACCCACAGTTGAGCGTGCAACGTGTAACGGCGGCGGCATCGCTTTTAACAACAAGGTCGTCGACAGCGAGAACAAGGAAACAACATAGAATTCAAGCACACAACAAGGTTGACCACAACATTGACGCTTCCCAGATAGCAGGACAAAGAAAATAGAGAATGATAGAGGCTTTGAAGGTTGCACTCACCGGCATTGCCTGCATAGACCAGTAATCTTATGCCGGAGTTAATCAACTCTGGAAGTAGGATGGCGCTATTGTGAGCGCCATCGCCCGCCAGAGCGAATGCCTGGTTCACAGCCATGTTACACGATTCGAAATTTCTTGAAGGATTAACTCCAATGGCAGCTTTATTGGAGGGCTCATTCATCCAAGTATCGATCCATTCCATTTGTTTGTAGCAAAGAGGCCCGTCCGAGTTACGGTCGCATTTACGACGAACGTCATATGGGTTTAGCCCAAGTTCTTTAGGTACGTACGTAAGATTTAAAAGTAGAACCAAAAAAGCGCAAAACTTACGCATGAGAGGGCCGAAAAGTTGGGAGTTGCAATATGCCATCGCCGGGACACAAGTGAACCTGGAATTGAAATTATAACAACTCTTGACGAGTCTCTGGCATGTGGGTATCTTGGTGCGTAAAGCCTCGCATTCCGGACCTTGTGGATCATTGTAGACAGCATATGGCCCTTCGCATGCCCAGTCAGCAATCGAGCCGTGCTGAATATACGGATCGGTGAGGCCATTGGCGAGGATCACTGAGGCAAGGTTAATATGTTTGACGTGTGCCTTGGGCGAAACCGCAAGTTCTTGGTTGGCTTTGAAGATGACATTCGCGATGTTGGGAGCATAAGTGCCGCCGTAACTCTCCGCTGCAATATGGAATGGTGCTTTAGAGTATTGCGGGTATCTATTCAGGAAGAGTTCAAGGAAAGCGTAGACATCTTTCCCTGCAACCGGAGAGTTGTTGACAGAAGTTCCGTCATCAGCATAAGAGTACCCGACGTTCACCGGTTGGTCGAGGAATATTATGTTTGCATTAGTATTCCAGCTATAGGGGTTTGAAGTAACGTTGCGGCCTTCATTGGCAACAGCACACGGTCCGAGTTCAAAAAGAAGCCCTGTAGAGGAACTGCAACCAGGGCCACCGTTCAACCAAAGGATTAAGGGTGCATCGGCGGGAGCATTGCGAGACTCGAAGAACCTTGAAAGCCTGGTGAGTCGTTATCTGAACATGGACAAAGATGCCAACCAGAAGAATAAATGCTTGTCTTCAGCAATGTCGAGATACCCTGACAATTGTTTGACGGTTGGGTCACAAAGCTTGGGTTCCGTCACCCTCAAATCATATTTCTGGAATTCAGGATGCGTAATATATTCGTCTAAGAACAACAAAATCAGAATGTGTCGCATTATGAGGAATATAACACGGACTTACAGAGCAAGTTATCTTGCTTTATGAATTCTCGTCCATCATGGAACCACTTGTCAAGGTTTTTCTTCCCTTTCAGAATCGCCTTCTTGGCGTCGTCCAGCCACTCCGAGGCAACATCAAGAAATTCGTCCCCTGATATATCGAGGAAAGGTTTCTGGAACGACAAAGCTTCATTGTAGAGTCCACTAGGAGGTGCCCCTGCAGCTATATTGAGAGAGGTGGCCACCAAAGATATCAGGAATAAGGACCTCATCGCAGAGATAGGATAAGGAAGGCGTTGTGCTGCCACTGCCTGCTGCGGTGTGCTCTGTGCGCCGTGCACATGGTCCGCGTTGCGCACGGACATTAATAGTGATGTCATCAAAACGAACCACACACGTGACCAACTGACTTTTTTGTCCGATCCGCAATAACGAAGTTGACATTATTGAGACGAAACTCTGTATTTACTCTGACTATGTCACTATGGGATAAATCATATCATACTAACCTGTATTTTTACATTTTCTGCGGAACTGTGTCGTACTAGAACCAGGCAAATCTGATGTGATGGATGATGCAATCATGATTCAGCCTTGCACCTGCTTTCTTTCCACCAATTGTCGGATAATCATTTGTACGTGCTCTTCTTGTAGAAAAATGTACTTAGATGCCATAATATAATACTGAGATTGTGTTATGCTAGACTCTGCTTTATTATGATCAAGCCATTTATTCGCAGGGGGGCAAAATGAGGAGTTATTGGTGGATATTGTTTCTTGCCAGCACTTCTTGAATTCTCTCACAGTATGACTAGTCTAGTCGAACAACTGCTTAAATTTAACTACCCCTATCAGCTTATTTGCTTGTCATAGGCGACCCATATCTACATGTAAGGGCATCGACGTATCACATATTCCCACTTACAATCCGTACATTTGATTTTCCGGGGTAAGATGTGTGCAGAAAGTTCCTCGTTGTATACAGAACTGCTTCTGAGGAAGCATAATATCCAGCCTTTATCGCTGAAATTGCGGCCCGTTATATGGAAGGCAGTTACAGTCAGTCATCATTACCGAGAATACAGATATTTCGATATCAAGTTGAGCTAAGCTGTGCGTCCTTACTCCACGCTAGAAACCTGCGTATTGCTATGTCAAATCCGAGCATAATAACGTGTTGACAACGTGTTCTGCTAAAAATACGTCAATGTCTTTGTGAGTCAGTGCACAAATTCCTAAGCAGATTACATGGATATGGCTGGTACACCTATAGTAAAAATGTGTAATTTGGTTTGGTTAACACGACATGGGAATTCTGGCTTTTAAATTCAGTTAATTGGCAGAAATCCAAGCTAATCCAAGTATATCTCTATCCACAGAGTCGCACAACAAGATTAGTACGGTCAGTTATCATGCGTTCTGATTATGTTGATAGTTCTTTTAAATTTTAGGACACAAAAAGAGTATTGAAAGCTATCTAAAAACTCGAAGCCAAGGCAGGTAATGAGTTTCCGAGATTTTAGCAATTTTTTATGACCACCGCCAAATTTTTGGGTGAAGATCCTGCTCGTGAAAATTGATGAACAAGGTCAATTTCTTCACAATATAAAGCACTTTTTAGGTACTTTAGATGTTTGCCATGATCACCATATTTGGCGCAACGGCTCGCCTTAAAATTGAATGTCTTTGATTACCCACAATTGTATGTATACAAAATCTATGTCACAGTTTTGCCGAAGTTCAGAGGTAATAGATGGCAATAATATCTTTCAACGTACCTTGTCAATCGATTTAAGTAGTCCAGTGGCAATGCTATATATGCAACTACCTCGTGTATTGCATTCTGTGTGCCGCAGACGAGATGTCTAAGAAATGTCTGTCCGGCAACTTTTCCTGACATGCCGGTGTACACAGTGGGCAGTCCTTTTGGACGAGAAAACTCTGAATTCAGCACAGGTCCTTTGTTGAATGCTGCGATATCGGAAAGTTGACCTTGGCTGGACTGCGAAAAAATTAAGATAGAACACCGTCACTGGTGCTGTGCCACAGGCTCACAGCAATTGAAATATTGAGGGTGGGGACCATCGATTATAAACTGCACAGCTATATATTGATACCTAGATTATGTAATTCGGGAAAAGCCTTAAAAATTACCTTTAAGAGACGGCCCAACGCAATCTTCTCCTCCACCCGCCCTCTTCTCCCTTTCCCCAATTCACCTCCGCAACCATGGCCAGAATGTTCCTCACAGCTCCCGCAGAGCCCTCTTCTCCTCCCGTTCTTGAGCCCACAAACACCCTGGCGGTGACCTCGCTGCCAAAGTCCTTTTTTGACCCGTTGATTTTGAACATGCTGCGCGACCATTTTGCGTCCTTTGGTGATATCAACCAGTGGGTACCCCTCCCGGGTTTTGGACGCGTTATCATCGTTTATGAGTACGATCACCACGCGGAGTTGGCAAAAGCCAAAAGCGACCCCATCATCATCGATGGCGGCTTCGACAGGTGAGACTTCTCTCCAGATCGCTTTTATGCTCAACTATCCCGAATCCTCTCATGCTGACTTGGGTGTATCTTTTTCAGCTCTCAGATTGTGCTGCGCGTGTACCGTGCGGATCCTAACCCCCTAATTCCACGAGGCGAACGCTCCTGGATCCCCACCACGAGCTACTTGAAGCCTCCTGCGATCGAGAAGAACTTCCTCATCTCGCCTCCTGGCTCACCCCCTGTGGGGTGGGAACAGATCAAAGAGGACCCTCCGAACGCCACGCCCCTGGCCGACGACCTTATTCAGGCTCTCCGCAGGCTGCAGACGTTCGAAGAGCAACCAGCCTTCGAGCAGTTGCTGGACCCCATGGACGGGTCCGGTGTAGGGGTGTACGTCGAGGACTGCGACGCGCATCTTACAGTCGAAATTTCGGAAGACCAGTGGGTGTACGGCGAGACTGCGCCGGCAAGAGAGAAATGGAGGTCCTTCGCCACCGCCATGCCTCCACCTATCTCCTCCAACTAGTGCCCTCCTTCTTGCTCTATTGTGAGTCATTTGCGCCCTGACGATCATCATTGTGCTCTTTCTATCTTTACCTTCTTCCTCCTGTCCTCTCGCCATCGTATGATGAAACATTATCAGACCTGTTCCGAATTTTTTTGAGGACAAACCGATATTGCCTTTTAATTCTGATCCTTTGTTTTTACACGTCCTTCCACAATTATCCCCTATTCGACTCATACTAATATCCTACTTCTCCCCTTAGGTTCTTGCTCTACAACACCTACTGTATTGATTACCTAAACATACCCGTGAGTTCTTGCTCCTTTCTACCCCCCCTTTACACACGGCCCATCGCTTGCGGGATGATACACATTCAGACCTGTTCTGACTCTTGTGGAGACAAAACGAATATTGCCTTTTAAATACTGATCTTATCGATGCTGCCCGACTCGTCTTAAATTAACAACGACCACGGAAGCTGACCTATTCCCATTCTTTCTACAGGAATACTTTGTATGATACTCTCTGAAATCCTGCGGCACAGTGCTAGACGCTCCTGGGTTACTTATTGCTACCACTATATCTACTCCTCTAAATTTTTTGCATGTTGTCGGTTCTCTCTTCGTTCTTGGTTTATTTTTTTCTGTATATCTTGTTTTAGTTGTATAAATAGTACCACTTCCTTACACTTGTAACTATATCTATTCGCGTCGCGGTTGTTACCATAATTTATGGATTCCGTTGAACGTCTCAATTTCGTTCAACGTCAGTCTGTTGATTTCAATGATCCCTGGTGATATGATGGATTAAGAAAGAGCAGGATCAGCGCTCATCCCTTGCTCGTGAGCATTGACATTGACATTCTGTGATCGTCGATAGCACTGGCCGGGCCTATCAGCGTCAAACGTCATCCTCACGCGTACGAGGACGAGTGAAGGTGGCGTTTTGATAGCATCAAGTTTTCAGAAACCGGTTTACTGAGATGGACATTCCGCTACTAACCTACCTACAAGTGGACTGTAACTCGGAAAAGGTGATCTCGGATGGCGAGGTTGCTGTCTGATGATGATGATCGTCGATAAAGAGTACACTGAACTGAGGTTTTATAGTAACCCCATACTTATATGAACTAGAGATTGATGAACAAACATGGCAGATGAAATGAAACCATTTTTTGAATCTAGATGAGTGTACTCATGGAATGATAGATACTCGAAGTTTACGGCAACAGATAAGGTCGTAATTTTGAATGCAATGATGCACGTAATATCGATCCTACTTGTGTTCGCGCAGACGCTGTTCGATTTGCGCCTGTTTTGCCTTGAGCGCCTCGACTTTGTCGTCCTTTGTCGCGTTGTACTCGATTGTGACTTGATTGAATCTGGAAAAGACGCGTATTAAAACAACAACAAATGCAGAGCATGGTAAAATGAGATGCATGATGGTGGTGTACTTACGGATTGTCGGGTGATTTCTGGAATTGTTTGTACAATAGATCCTGTAGATTTTAGGTTGACATTAGGATATTTGGGACAAGTTGAAATGAGATAGATAAGAACCTTGTATTGTTGCAGCCGCAGGCCAGGGTTCTAAGGAAGAAAAAGAGTGTTTAGGCATTGCGTCATAGACGGAGTGAGCAAGGGGAAGTAGGTTACCTCTTCTTTGACTCTGGGCATTTCTCGTTCTTGGTATGCTTCGAAGGCGGCCTGAGGGTGTGCATATTATTTTGATATTCATAAATCTTCAGAAAAACTTGACATACTTTAAACCGACGCTGTACAAAAAGAAATCAAGTGATTAAACACGGTATCAATCAAGAAAAACACGATCGTACCTCAGGATGTCTCTCGATCCCAGCGGCCTGCTGCCCAACGCTTGCTTTGTCCATCTTCGCAGTGACAACCTCGAGCAGATCCAGGGCATTATCAATGCCAGTCGCAGCGTAACTCTCCACCTCCGGCGTCGGCTCCTTCGCCTTGGGATTAGACGGTCCTCCCAGTCCCCCACCAGCAGCGATAGCTCCAGGGCCAGCAGGCTTGGGTGTCGCAGCTGCCTTCTTCTTTGGTCCTGATGCAGCCTTTGGTTTGGATGAGGCGGCCGCCTTTTCTTCTTCTGCTAGGAGACGCGCGTTCTCGGCTTTGCGTGCCAACTCAGCCTTGCGCTTCTCTTCCTTCTCTTCTTGTTTCGCCTTTCCTCCCTTTACATCCTTGTCAACCCACTTCTCGGCTTCTTTGCGCTCCTATGATGTGTGAATTTGATATGAGATGGAAGAGCGGTAAGTATGAGTTCAAGTTTATAAATCATACAGATCGACGTTTACCTTCTCGGCTGCAGCTGCCTCCTGCTTCTTTGCTTCATTTTCTGCCTTTTTGGCCCTTCCGCTCTCTTTCTTTGCATTACCACCCTTTGGTGGCATATTGGTATTTTGCTTTTGAGATTTATAAAGATGTAAGTGGATGAGGGTTTGGTTAATCGCGATATGAATTGATGGGGATGGAAAGAGTAAGAACTGACTCGAAGAGCATTAATTGATGTCATCAATCTTATCTGATAAGATTTGCAGTGGCACTGCCACCATTCATCCTATCGGACTAAATTTGGCATCTTCTCTCCTATCGGCGAACGCCTCAAGAGTCAGTCGGAAGAGGCACTTCTAGCTCATCTTCGATAGAGGCTTGCGTCTCTTTAGCCATTCGACTCGGTACGCGAGGTTAGACGTGTAGGTGGACATACAGGAGCCTCCAAGTTTCTCTTCTGCTTATCGATACCTAAAGCATCGGACCGCACACGTTATTTTGGCCTTGCTGGCGACTTATCGGAAGGTGTTCTGGTCCATCCATGAGCTATATCAGCATATGCTGGGATATAATTACGCTGTGTCTAGACTCATTCTATATTCTTGCGTCGCTATATAAGCTCCAGTCAACTCCTGGCTGCTCGAGGAAGAGATACAGGTTACAATCATGCCTGGTTCCCTTGCAGCAGCACGAGGAACTGATTTCAAAACACGCCGGACTCCTCTTCCTGTGGCCCAGCTTTCTCTTCTTCTACTGCTACGATTCACAGAATCAGCTTCGACCTTTGTGATATTTCCATTTTTGAACGAGGTGCGGGCGATGTCGTCTGGATCTTCACCTTCGACTAAATGCGCCATGACGTCGTCAGCTCTTGTCTTCTGTTACTGGTGGTGATGGATCACGAGTGGGCTATTATGCAGGAGTCATGGTAAGCCAATTTTACTCTACATTACCCCTGCATCATAATATTCAACGTACGTTTGCTTGCGGTTTCTGGTAGGAGTCTATACGACAGCTTCTCTCTCTGGTCAGTGTAATGTATTGGAGCAAATTATCAGACCAGATCGGAAGAAAACCTATCCTCCTACTTGGCACCCTGGCATTGGCAGTGGCCACAACCTCATTTGGTTTCTCAAAAACCTTCTGGGGACTGGTAGTAAGGTAATGATTCATTCCATGAGTAATCCGAGGATATGACAACTAAAAATGCACCTTTAAGCCGATGCATATTTACTGCACTGAACAGCAATGCAGGTAAGCAAACTGAAAGTGTTTTCATCTCAATGAACATGTCGAACTCGGCGCTAGGTGTCATCAAAAGTATGGTCGGTGAAATAACCGACCACAGCAACAGCGCAGACGCTTTTGCCTTACTTCACGTTCCATGGGCTGTAGGAAGCTCATTTGGGTATGTGTCTTTTTTCGAATCTTGATTATGATCATTTTTTGAGTTTTTGACTCAGCGCCTTTTCGGGGGGCTTGCTTGCTCGCCCTCACGACCATTTCCCTGACATTTTTTCTAGCCAATTCTGGGTGAAATACCCTTACATTCTTCCTTGTGGATTAATGGCTTCCTTGGCTATGTTCGCATGCTGCGTTGTCTTTTTATTTTTAAATGAGGTTTGTGGTCCATCTCCTGATCTGTCTTGCACTGACCTTGTACTGTAGACCGTTCCAACGGGATTCATGTTCAAGCATGTCGTTTTAGACAGCGAAGAAGAGCCCCTTCTTCGATCTTCCGATCATTCAATCAACAAAACTTCAACACCAGAACCCGTTCCGTTAAAACTACTCCTCAAATGGAAAACACTTCTTCCACTCCTCAACTACGTCTCCATCGCAGCTCTTCACGCCTCGTATAATTGTATCCAACCGCTCTTTCTTGCTATGCCTGTCTCGCTAGGCGGGCTCGCGCTACCTCCCCGAGAAGTAGGCATCATCCTTGGCACGTACGGAATCACGAATAGCATTTTCCAGACGGTCATGCTTGGGCGCCTAGTACGCCGCTTCGGCGTTAAATCTGTCTTTGTGACTGCAATCGCAGCCTTCATACCGATCTTTACATTCTCACCAATGATGAATCTTTTTGTTTCGATAAATGGATTCTCATACGTGGTATGGTTTATGCTCGGATGTCAGCTTTCCTGTGCGCTCGTTATGGAGCTAGGATATGGTGCGTCTATTTTTTTGTTCCGTTTCTTCAGGTGCAGGTGTAAAGTAGGACAGTGCTCTTACATGGCTCCTCACCCTGATAGACGCCCATTGATAGAGCATTGCTGAAACACTACTTCATTCTACTAGGATGTGTATACATGTTTATAACCGCCGCAGCACCGAACAAAAGATCATTGGGTGCGACCAACGGCCTAGGACAAACCCTCGTGTCGATCGGAAGGATCTTTGCACCTGTAATGGCAAGCAGTCTGCTTTCTCTCTCCATTGAGCACCGTATACTATGGGGCTATGCTGCCTACATTGCTCTCATGCTCTTAACAGTGGGGGGTATTGTGTTGGCTTCGCGTTTGCCTCGTCGCCTAGATTAAAAACAAGATTTGAAAGATTCCTAAGATATTTACATCTTTAATGACATCGTATTTATACCCTGTTTCATGCAACCTCAAGGTCTGAGCCGTCGCCTTCATAGCGAAACTTTTGTAACGCCTAAACATTTTGTTGAGTAAATTGAGTCCAGGTATCCAAAAATAAAGACGCGCACATCATTGACAGGAGCACTTTGCTCATCTTCAGCACTCGAAAGTGATCTATACGGTTCACTAGGCGTAAGGTGGCTAGTGCTCGACAGTTCTTCCGGCTTATAATCATCATGGTGTCGGGGATTAAGTACATTAATCTCAAGGTTCATAAACTCCTCGTTTTTGTTCGTTAAAATGAAGTCGAGTATAGCCCGCTGGAAAACCTCATGTAAGTAGTCAGGTTGTGTCCTAGGGTTATCGTCTGGTAGAAAATACGGTCCAGGATAGACAGCCCATGCTAAAGTTTTAACCAGTTCCAAAACAGGCAATAATTTTGAGTGGATGTTACGAGCGCAGTATTTCGCGCTCTGCTGAAAAGAGAATATCACGATGTTGCGAGAATAAGCGCTTTCTAAGAGAGATACCCAGATGGGAAGAGGGATTGTTTCCTTCGACAGCTCGGTTCCGGGTTCGGGATTGGCGCGGAGAAGCCAGTATACGATGATCCAAAAAATGGATTCTGCTTCGTGATAAAGTTCGTGTCTCCAAACCCGATCGCTCCTCAAGTCGCCTGGGGCCTCCTTGAGAATATAGAGACCAAGTTTTTCTGAATCAAATCGTGTTGTGCGCTCCGGGTGAAGTTTCTTGTACATTGAGGGTGCTTGTGGTAATGCAGTGAAAGGGGTAAACATTCGTGTTGAAAGGTCTGGGTATGGCTCTTCATTTTCAACTGCTCTTGCCATAAAAGGATGTGTTCCCTGTCAAGCATGGGTACATAGAAGAGCGGGTAATATCATGAAGGGAAACATACCTTTTTCTTTATTTCAGATTGCCTTGCGGTGCTATCCAGGCGCTCGGCCAGATTGAAGTCGATGAGAAGAACATGGGTTTGAAGGGGGCTGTTGCTGTCATTGATACGATTAGAATGATTCCCAAAATTTTCCTGCGACCCGAACCTTTCACCCAAAAGATGCTTGATAAATACAATGTCGTGCTCATTGATATCGTTATACTGGATGTTGACATACTCATTCGTCGCAGGAGTTGTGGGTGCTCTATCAACAACAATATTGGCGTTGCTAAGGTCACAATGAAGGACGTGGCGCTTAAACCTAAGGTACCGGGTCACTGTAAATCACAGTTACTAACTTGATTTCGGGGTGTAAAAACGGCACACTGACCTTCTAGTAAGTCATATGCAATCTCTAGCATTTCTCTGACCGTCCGGATATTCATGAATGGGTCTCCCTGTTCAACGAATCCCAAACGGCGCTTGACGCGGCGGGTGGCGGTTGGCACAAGTGGTTCCCACTCCTCATCGTACGCGAGCGTTACCACGCCTGGTGTACCGCGAACATGCTTGAGAATATCTGGCTCAGAGAAACGGGCCATTCGATAGCAATACTGGTCTTTAACCACCCGCAAACGCTGGCCATTGACCATAATTGGGTTACTTTCGTCGGGTGCAGCGAAAACGTAGGTGGTCGTTCCAAACGGACTGCTTGAATAGATGAGGTGGAATGTCTCCCATTGCGTCAGCCCAGGCGCTGTTTCGAATTTAAGTGTATATTCACTCTGCCGACTCTCTGCATTGTAAGTGATGGTGTAACGCTCGTCTTTAAATCTACCATAATCGTAGATATGACTGATCAAGGCAAACAGTAGCGGTTGGAAGTTCGGATCTGTGTAATCAAGTTGAACATCGAATATGCCTTCGCCAGTGACAGCACATAAAAACGTTATTCTCGAGTCTTCAATAAGTAGAGCATGAGAAACATAAAGATCGGGTCGAGCGAGGACCATGTAATGAAGGTCTTGGGCAATCTGATTTTTTATTACTTCGATATCACAACTTTCAGATGCGATATCTCCGATGAGCTGTATGAAAGGCCACCCGAAGACTCTGTCGGGGCATTGCCAGCCAATTGGCTCACTTGAGTTTTCACTTGTAAACGCTGCAATCACACCAGGCTTGCTTGCAGTCTTGCGGAAGTAACCCGATTGTCTCCGATTGGCAACCTTTCGGAATTCCAGGAGAGCTGGAGGAGGTTATTAGCAAAGATTAACGTATTACCGGGGCTTCTCAGCTTACCTGGGTATCTTTGTGTCTCTTGTATATGCTTTGAGATCTCGTTAGCATTTTCTATGAACGTTGTTTTGGATTGAAGCTCTTCTAGTGGCCTTTTCTTCAAGCTTTCGAGCTTTTGAATGTTTTCTACGCCATTGTTGAGGTACAACAAATATTCATCTATTTTGAACCTCTTGATATCCTGGCTTGCATAGTTTTCATTTCCTTTCATGGCTGTCGCGACTCTTGTATCGATGCTTGGGGTGGAAAGTAATTTGGCGGCTTCAGGACTAAATGAGTTGGCAAAGTTCAGAAGCAAGTCGGGGAAGATCCCGGAAGAATCCGCGTTGTCATTGTTGTGATACGGCCCTTATTTTTTTGAAGCTCCGCTGACTGACTATTTCACAATTTTAATGGCAGGCCTGAAAAAACATGCACGAAAGCATCACAACGGCTTATGGCTACGGAGATTCAGACCGGGAGAGTAAAACTCCCAAGCCTCAGAGGAGTATCGATCCACTGTATTTGGAGCCAGATGTGTTTTCCAATGTCTATGGTCCATTTATGTTACATGTTCATGAAAATTCAAGAGATATCACTGATAGTCTCCCGCACTGTTGTCGCTTGCCTTTCTGTGCGCCGTCCAGGTGGCACATATGGTGGGCCTATAGTGCCACGCCCAACGCACGGCTATATATACTGACTAGACTATACATGGTTGGATAGCAATCTGCCACGTCAATCCAACCCATGGTCAGTCACAACTTGAGGATGGGGGATCAGCCAGTGTGATAGGTTTCCCATGTTTCTTCTTGATTCTTCCACCTAGAAATGCAAGAGGCTTGTGAATGGATTTTTCTTGATCCTCAACAACTTACCTGGGTACCATACCCAGCTATCAAATGATGACCCAGCAATTTCAGGACTGAGGCCATTGCATATTTCTTTGAATCGAGCGAAGGCCTGTCCAGCTGTCAGTTGATTAGGGTCATTAAGGTCAACAATGGAATCAAAGAATGGCCCAAGTTCAGGAATAATGGGTTCAAGATGCTATGGAAAGGCAAAGTCAGAGAACGTCGGTAATCAATGTAAATCACTGACCCACCCTGACATGCATTTGAAGAGAGCTTGCTAGGATCGCTATATCTGCTTTGAATGGATTATATGGGTAAATAACCGAGTTGTCGGGTATACCGTGTAGACCCCATGAATTATAGCGAATCATGCGCACGTCCTCTTCGACTGTATCCTCGGGGAAAGCTATAGAAAAACCAAAGTCAAGAAGAGCATACCGCACTTCCTTTGGATCTCGCAATCCCGTTCTACGAAACCTTTCCGAAAACTGGAGTACTGCATTTATACCGGTATTTTGTTCAAGAAAATCAAGATGTACGACTTTATTACGGTGCAGAAAATCGAATGTCTGTTTTAACACATGGTATGATATGGACCACAGCGGTTGACAAATTTGTCACACTAACCTGTAACCATATAAGCGCAAATGACATGAGCTGATCGACGGTTTCGAACTCGGGAGAAGAAGACATATCCCATCTGAACAATCAACTTTAATTAAATGTTTGAAAAAATGGCACGAACCTGGGCATTACCACGAAGACGAACTTGTCGAACGTGATATATTCCAGTGCATAGATTGTATGGTTCGCTGGGTCCGTTCGCAATTTTTTACTATTAAGGCGCCGGAATACCTTCATTTCTTGAGTTGGTTTGTCTACTTCAGATATTACTCTGGAGTATAATGTTGACCAGTCAATTTAGACGATAAATAATTTGGTTTATGAGTCTCACTTGATAACTACTTCTCTTCCAAGGGTATCACGAGCGGGCCAAACTCGGGGCGACAATATCCACCTTGGATCCGGTTCATTACTTCGTACATGACGAGCATAAGGGTATGATGCATTTTTTGCCTGAGGCGGCCAGGGAGCAGGAACTATCTCACCCATCCAATGCGGGTTTGGATGTTCTTGATAGATTATGTAGCCTCGTGTAGCAAAGAAAGGGCCAAGAAACAACCAGAAATCTTTTATAGCATATAGTTCGTCCACCATCGAGTCCGAATCGTCGCTTTTATAATACCAGTCTTGAAGTTTTTCCGGAAAATGTAATTTCAACCTTGTGATGCGCCAGGTCCAAACCAGGCTTTCCCAATAAGAGTCAAGTTTAATCGCTCTTATGTGAAATTTTTTGGACAAGGCAAGCAACAGGGTAGGAAGAATGGCTAAGATAGTACCGATAATAGCAGACATCGTCGAGGGAAAGAATCAACTTGAATTAGGTTATATGTTTGGTCACGCTTAATTAGTCACATTGTGCTAAATGTAGAACAGGCGTGACTTCGTAGCCACGGAAATTAATACTAAGTACTAGGATACAGTTAAGACTCGGAATTATGGCCCTACTATAATCTCGTTGAAAAGTCAGCAAGGCAACCAGACATTTACATCAGATTTAAATTAGTTAATGAAGAATCGAAAACCTCCACGACCCTTTTTTGTCCAACCTTTGTGCGCATTAGCGAAGTTGCATAGTAACGACAAGTATGTACATCGAGGGCGCTTCTCTCCCCAGCGCGCCTATTTATTATTGAACCGCACTTTCTCATTGAATTCCGTAATTATGACAGACTACTCCCACGTTCGACTTGGTTCTCTTTAATTTTGTGCATCCCTTTTCTATCATGACAAGTTTGAAGACAAAATCACACAAGCTAAGCTATCCAACTGAAAAAATCACATCCGAGATGCACAAAATGTTACCAGATTCGATATATAACATTGGCATAATCACGATCGTACCAAGTCGAGATCTTGCATCCAACACTTCGCCTTATCGAGCAGAAAATAAGAATAACAGCCACTAAAAGCCTAAAGATTAAAGAGAATACAAGGCGAAAACTGGAACTACCACAATTTTTTTTCTGATCAACAGATCAATCCACACACACACACATCGCGCGCCGTCACCTAGCGCCTGCGAGAGTATCCGTTATCCTGTTCCCTAGACGGCCCGCCTCTACCTCCATCCCTATCCCTATCGCGTTCGCGTTCGCGTTCATGCCTCGGGGGCGATCGAGGACGGTCCCTATAGCCACCATCGCGCCTCGGCTCATCTCTGCCCCCACCACGAGACATATGCGGAGGCGGGGACCTCGACCGCCTCCCTCCATCCCTATCCCTGGCCCTATCGTCCCGCATATGGGGTGGAGGCGACCTCTCCCTACCTCCTCTGCCACCGACTGGAGGAGGAGGGGGCGACGCTCGGCCATATCGATCTCCATCTCGCTGATCACGCTCACGGCCATACCCACCACCACCACGCGGGGGAGGTGGAGGCGAGAGCGAACGCGGACGACGAGAGGAGCCATCCAGCTTGGTGTCCATCATATCCCTATCCCTATCTCTATCCCTACCATTGGGACCTCGCGGGGGAGGAGGCACAGGCGACGCATCCCGGTCCCGGCCCCGGTCTCGTCGTGGAGGCGGCGGCGGTGACCTCGAACCATCCTCATCGCGCCCCCTACGGCGAGGAGGTGGGGGCGATCGCGATCGCGACCGAGACCGCGAGCTAGAATGGCCACGACGGCGCGACGCAGCGGGCGGCGGCGAACGGTCCGATTTGCGTCGCGGAGGAGTGCGCGAACGCGTACGCGAGCGGGAACGTGAGCGGGAGTCGTCCCTGCCTCCCCGGCGACGAGGGGGTGTCCTCGAGCGCGAGCGCGAGTCACGGCGTCGACTGCGGCCTCCACCTCTGCGCGAGTCATCTGAGGAGCTCTCGTCGGAGGATGAATCCGAGTCAGACGAGGAGTCTGAGTCTGAGGAGGAGTCTGAATCTGAATCTGAATCCGAGTCGGAAGAAGAGGACGTTTCGGCCTCAAGCATCGCACGACGTTGCTCCATGATCAACTTGGGCGCGTTCTGACGAAAACAGAAATCAGGTCCCCGAATGAATTCAAACGGAGAACAAATTGGCACTAACCTTGAGGTATTCTCTCATCTCCTCTGTCAAAACACCCAAACCGATACTCGTGAAATAATTGATTGAGAACCTGGTGTTTTTGGGAATATCCATCGGGAACATGCCCGCGCAGCCCTGCTTGACCTCGGGGTCCTTAAACCGCTCAGCAAGGTTCTTGAGCCCCATACTCTCCATCATTTCCTGCATCATGATCTTCACAAAGATACGACTGCTGCTCGTCGTGTCATCCTCGTTAATTTTGACACATTCAAACACCATCCAGGAAATCGCGTCCGTCGAAAACAGATGTCCAAAGAACCGCGCGATGTTTCGCAGACGGTTGGTCTCGTATCTGTGGATAGTAGTGTAATAGTTGTGGAAGGCCTGTTCGAACGAGTCAGTCCATACGCGGTTCAACTTGCTGAACCGTTCGCCGATGAGGCCATAGAAAGTCGAGTACGAGCGCTCCTGGGAGCAACACTCGATAATCATGTTGACGAGTTCAATTTCTTGTCCTTCTTGCAACTGTACTTTGAGCAGCTTGTGGACGGCTTCTTCGTAGTTGAGAGCATTCATGATAGTAAGATAGATAACACGGCGTAGATTGACCAGGTTGGTCTCAGTTCTGTCTTCGATGCCTTCTTTCGTTTCGGCCACTGTAATATCTGGTGAGCGAATGGAGCCGTGCAGACTACTCTAAACGTACCTTCATCATCGGATTCATCAGACTCCTCCTCGGAACCAGATCCTGATTCGTCGTCAGAATCTTCACCAAGAATCTCAGCTTTGATAGCCTTGTATTTTTCTTCATTTTCGAGGTAATTAGGATCAAATTTGAAGATATCTAAAAAGAAAAAAGTCAGCAGAGCTGCGCGATGACAGACACATAAAGAAAACTCACTGAGTCCTTCTTGAACTTGCAACTCCTCCTCCAACTGAATCGAATGCGTAATCTGCTCATCCTCCTCAACCAAATCCAGTCCCTCCGGCAGAATAGGGTTATCCTTGTACTTATCCTTCCTGACTTGCATCAAGACCTCGATCATGTACTGCACACGAGTGCTGATTTTGCCTTCATTCAGCACAGCACGGAAACGTTCGAAAACGGTTGCATTTGCTTTGGGAGAATTTTCAGCGAGGAAAGCGCCAACTTCGCGAGTGAAACCCGTGGCAATTTCGATGGAGTCGTCGGTAGGTCGCTCGAGGAGGAGAACGAGAATTTGAAGGGCAATGATTTCGTGTGCGACAGACTGATTCACCAAATGAGCAATAAAAGTGGTTGAGGAATGGCACACGGTCTTGGATATGTGTGTAAGAACACTGTTACAGGGCAGCGAGAATGGTTGCGTACCTTGTCATTGCGCTTGAACGATCTCCTAAACTGGCTGATAAGTCTAGTGAGAACCAACTCTCCAACTTGAGGCAGCTTGGTGTTGATGATAGCCACAAGTGCCGCGAAAACCGGTGTAAAAGGCAAACTCGCAGACTGAGCTTTCATCACACTTCGCGCGAACAGTCCTCGTCCTCGGATTAAATTCTCGTTGAACAGTTCCGGGACAATGAGCTTGATGTTGGTGACGTTGACCCTGTTGACAATACCGGTAATCGACTTGCGGAGGGCGTCCCACGAAAGACGCTGGTATTCAGGGCTGCTTTTGTCGGACGAGGCCGCGGCTTGCATAGCGCGCAGCCGCGCCGGGGGGATATACACACCTCCAGAACGGGTATTCAGAAGCTTCGCAAACTCTGCCCTTTGAGCAGACTCTTTTTCCTTTTCTTTTTCCGCCGCCTTGACGAGCGCTGTTGACTTGGCCTCGTCCTCTGCCTTGTCGAGGTCCATGGCTGCTACGCGCGCCTCGAGCTTTCCGTCCTTGGGTGGTGATGGTCCTTCCGAGTCAGATCCCGAGTCCTCAGATGGAGACCTCGCTCTTCTTCGACTTGAAGGTGGCGCACCGTCCGCCTCTGGGGTCTGCGAGGGAGACCTGAAATCAAACTTGGTGGTCAAAATATGGGACGAATGTGAGCAAATTCAAGAGTTACCTTTTTCGTTTATGAGCAGCTGCATCCGAGGCAGATGGGGAGCTCATAGTTGAGAATATGGAGGTATAATAGCCGTAGCTGAAAGTGAGCTAGTCACCGTTGTGGTCAACGATGAGCAAGTTCATAATGTCAGCGCATCGCCACTTGGATGAGTGTTTGGCTTTGATTGCCATCGCCAGCTGGACTCAACGCCAACGACCATGATATTCTTATTCTCACTCAACAACATATTCAGGTTTGAATCTCTCAAGGCTCTGTAGTATTCCTCAGTGCCATGGGATATGCTACTCCGATGTAGTATAATACGGCCATTTTTGAATGCAAGGCGTAAAATCCAACCATTTAGGGAAAACCAATCACATGAACCCGCTAATGGACCTATCCGCTCATTCTCATTCCCGAGACCAAGTACAAGACCGTCTTTGTAATTATTCGCCACCGCCTATATAACTCGAACACCCATCTGATATACAGTGCAGGAACGCTATGGCTGATCTCCAAAAACTAGGCGACATCGAGAGGGTGAGTGCAGGTACATTGCTATACAGCAAGATAAATGTATCTTATCTCCTGTTGCAGCTCAGCAAACATGTTCTTCGGGTCCTTGGGCAGGTAAACGATGTTTAAAAGCTTTCAGTGGTCCCGATATAACCTCTCTTTTAGAATCCTGGCAAGTTTACTCTTCAAGGTAAAGAAAGATCGTTCATCAATTACCTTCAATCAGCTTAACTTTTTGTAGGGACAAACACATACGTGATTGGGTCGCAGAACCCGTATTTCCTGATAGACACAGGAGAGGGCCTTGATTCCTACATACCTATACTACAGAGTGCTCTTGATTCCGCACGCGTCCTCCCTGACCAGCCAGACGTTTCGGATATCATCCTTTCCCACTGGCACCACGACCACATCGGTGGCCTACCCTCCGTTCTCAAGCTTCTCAAGCAAACCTGGAAAGACCGCTTCCCCGACCGACCATACACCCCACCACGTCTGCACAAGTACCCTGCATCCAATACCCAACCAGGGCGGCACACCACACCGCACAACATCCTTCCCAACGTCATCGCCGACATCCCTGCGGAGTTGTACACACCCTCCCCGTCTGGAACCATCTTCCATGACCTCTCCGACGGACAGACGTTCGTGGACAGCAGCAACGACAGTGGAGCTCCCCTCCTGCGTGTGCTGCACACCCCAGGGCACACCGTCGACTCCATCTGCCTGTACATCCCACAAGACCGCGCGCTCTACACCGCCGACACCGTCCTCGGGCACGGTACCGCCGTCTTCGAGGACCTCGCGACCTACCTCGCAAGCCTGAACAAGATGCTCCATTTCGGCTCGCCTCCCGCGTCGCCAGGTGAAGTCGACTTAGAGTACGTCACGCTCTACCCAGCACACGGCGCGATAGTCGCCAACGGCCGCCAGACGATCTCGACGTACATCCAACACCGGCTGGAGCGCGAGGCACAGGTGCTCGCGGTCCTTCGGTCGCCTGTACCCGTCGAGCTGCACGACGGGGCGAACGCCGAGACAAAGACGACATGGACGACGTGGAATTTGGTTAGGGTAATCTACAAAGCCTATCCGGAGAATTTATGGCTTCCTGCTGCTCATGGTATCGACCTCCATCTCAGAAAATTGGAGGGCGATGGTGTTGTTCGAAACATTGGCGGAGATGCTCAGCACACACTTTGGAAGGTGTTGCCGCGGACGCCTAGTCTTTGAGCGGTCTTCATATTTCATACCAATGTTGACCTGTATATTATCTTGTACTTATAGATCAGATAGTGATGGGTGTTTTATATATCTCAAGTGTTCACTCCAAGTTAACTAGCAGAACGTCAAGGTATATATTGATTTTCAGTCAGGTCAGCTACACATCGAAATTGGGAAAAAGTCAAAATACACATATCACAGATCCAGGCTTGAGGCGTCCGACGGTCAACATCGGTGTACATCGGTTGGTACAAGAAACATGAGGGGGGCGGGTATCGTACTCGGGCTTTCCAACAGCGGTCGGACTCGACAGCAGCACGATAACATGCTCAGCTCCTTTCGTCCGGCCACTCTTGGAAAGTCCGAGTATATATTCATGAGTTGAAACCACTAGGCAATCAGGGGAAAGAGCGTCAGCAATTCCACAAGAGTCAAAGAGAAAAATTAGAAAGAAAATGAATGAACCACTGACAAAAAGAGAGAATCATACTGAAATGGGACCCAGAGCTTGCTTCTTAGAGGAAATACATGGACTTAGAAAGTCTTCTGTGGACGGGCTGGAAGGCGCTTTGCCACCTGCTCATGTCCAAGGTAGTGGAAGAGCCCGAGGCGGTGGTGGTGTTGTCGTCGAAGCCGAGCTCCCTGTCGTTGGGGTCGATGTGGAACATTCCACGAGAGCATACCAGCTGTTGAACGAAAAAAAAATCAGTAAGTGGATCGTCAGCGTCAATGGAGAAAATAATTGTTTACATCAGCATCTAGAAGAAATATTGTTAACTGTGTTGAGATCGAAGAGGGAGGAGCAACAGCTTACAATAAACAGGAGCAGGAATGGAAACTGAACGTGTCGCCTTTGCATAGTTGTAGCAAAGGGTGTACGAGATTTGTTGCACCCTAAGGACCAATTAAATGACAAATAAGATAGAACAAAACCGAAACAATCCACCTTTTCATATTGAAATTCCAGTTTTCATCGTGCAAAACAACATAATGGCTCGAGCGGGAGGCTGTGGTAGCTATAAGCAACAAAAAAGATATAAGAAAGTAAAAGATCCTCACTTCCTTGAATTGCTGCGTGGCTCTGCAAGTAAAAGTCACGAACAGCGGGATGAGTGATGCCGCTGTCGATCAAAGAACCTGCCAGTGCATTGCCATTCCTTGGGTCTGCGCCCCTGCAGATCGGAAGGAAATGAGTAATATGCTGGATGCACCGAAAAACAATAGTAATATACATACTGTTGGTCACCGGGGAAGAAAACGGCATGGTGGCTATTCCAAATTCGGTCTTGTTAGAAACTCTATGTAACATGGAGCAGTGTAACCACTTACCGTTTACCGACAACGATATAGGTCAACAGAGGCAGGGGCTTATTCGCCGGCACTGTATTGTCCTTGTACACTTTCACCAAGGCCTCTTTGATATCCCCAATTTCGATTGCGGCCACTTTGTTAAATTCACCCTCGGATATCCCATCCCTGTAAAAGATCAACCGAGCCGGAGGCCCATTGTTCTTCACAGCAAAGCTGTTAATCGCACGGTAAACATATTTCTTCAGATCAACGATCTGTTCAACTCTGGGAGGCTGGATGCCCGTCAAAGCAACGTATCGGGTCGCGTTTTGATCGTAAGAGTAGACAATCCCGGTAACGGAGGGCTTTTGAACACCTGGACCAGGATGTCCCACATCAGCACCTACAATGAAGATCGTTACGCAACCGCTTAGTGAAGTAAAAATAAAATCATACCCATGATCATGAAGGGTTCACTCTTGATTTCCTTGAGCGCCTCCGAGGTGCTGAAAAAGTTCGTGCCACCAAGACGAGCATTTATTCTGATTTCAAAAGGTATATGAATTAGAGGCCAGTACAAACCAGAAGTAAAGAAAACTCACTTTAGAGCAATATTATTCCAATACTGATCATTCGCTTTATCAAATTTGGACTCTCTAATGCATTGTGTGGCCACCCCTGCAAGTAATCAGCAACTATAAGGAGCGATGTATATTAAGTAAACATACCTTGCTTAACATCACCCCAATATTTGACCGCACTCCTAATTCCCGCGGCGTTAGTTGGCAATATTACGATCACCATCAACTGTCCCAAAAAAAGGTCAAAGTTGTCATTGTCATCCGGAACACCTATTTGCTTGGAGTACTGTCGGGCAGATTGATACAATACCTAGTGATTATTAGAGGATCAGTATTTGTTTCAAGGAATGCTATTGACAGAGAAGCAGTAAAACTTACGCCTGCAGCATCATGTGGATTAGCGCGAGCCTTGATCAATGGCGTAGGGCTTATTTCTGATAACAAGGAAATTTAAATTCAAAGGTTCGATCAGGCGCAAAAAAAAAACGTACGCATGCCTGAAAAGACTTTGGTTAGAATAATTCCATGCATAACCAATGAAGAAAAAGACTTACCAAGGTTCTGGCACGATTTGAGCAAGCTGGCACCGCCAGAAGTCATGCGCTGAGCGATTGCCCCTTGATCGATGTTGTTGACAAAAGAAACTACTATCCAATATTTCATTTTCGCAGGGTTCGTGAAGCGTTGACGCACGACGTTCCAAGCGCCATTCGTGATATCCTGTTGAAAATATCAGGTTACTGAGATGGTACAGATAATGGGTGGATGACTCACCAGGGGTTTCTGCAGGTTAGCGAAGTGAAGTTGAGGCACATCTAACAGTTTCGCATCAATCCTCATGGGATTGATGTCCATATGCATCCCAGATTCACGAACAAAGTCATAGCCCCCAGTTTCTTTGGCCTGCATACTCAAATGAGAAACAATTTGAATGGTTTGATGGATGGACTCACAGCTGCTTGGATTTTTCGGAGGCGCTCCTGAGGCCTCATCGCTGAAAATCTAACCATATCAGCAGTCAGCTCATCAGGGAGCTTTCTCTTGAAGAGTTGGCCAAATTCCAACTCGCAGAGCTCCAATGGGACAACATCTTTACGAGGGCTGCTGTCTGGTGTGAGACGAACGCCAATTATTCCGGGATACTGGAGGCGGATGTTGTGCGTTTGGTAAAAGTAATCCTGCAATTCAAAAAAATCAG
The DNA here is from genome assembly GCF_017499595.1 of Psilocybe cubensis. Taxonomy (NCBI): domain Eukaryota; kingdom Fungi; phylum Basidiomycota; class Agaricomycetes; order Agaricales; family Agrocybaceae; genus Psilocybe; species Psilocybe cubensis. The sequence goes on along the minus strand of NC_063001.1, from coordinate 1,006,918 downwards.
ATGCCAGGAATGGGTCGAGACAAAAAAAGAAAAGAAACCTACAGCAACTGTCATCTCGACAGTATCATCCTTCCAAAAGGAGAATTCGCCCGCGTTTGCGACAAGACCGCGAATAGTCTGCGTGCGAGATCTCCCACCTCCGGTTTTTACCTTCATCCTCAGACCCTTGAGGAACTTTTCGAGTGTCTTGAAGCGCGGGTCTCGCTCTCCCAAGTCCAGCTCGCGGGCGTCGCGAAGACGTAGTTTCTGCATGCATATCGCGATAAGAGGGCCACTTTGGTACCTGTTAAAAAATCAAGTTAGAAATCAATGAAAAGTCGCAAGGTAGAAGTTGGACCTACACAGCGGCAGAGCAAGTGTCCACGTTGAGAATCATCTTGCCCATCGTGGGCCTGACAGATCTAAATAAAGTCGTCAGCCTGGGAAATAAACGATCATTCGACGAGACAGCAACGCACAAAAAGGTTCCTCTCCAGAGCTCGAGCCCGCTGTTGGGAAGGGTAATCTTTTCATTTCCAGTAAAATGCGCTCGGCCGTTGTTGGTATGGTGCCTGAAGTAATATACATGAATTTTTGAGGTTTTTTTTAATCATTGGTATACTTACATGTTCGGGCCTTGACGCATGATAAGCTGGATTAGGTTCGTTGCGACAAGTGCTCGAGTCGAGGTCTTCCTCTCGCGAATCAAATCATAGACATGCCTGGTACATAACAAGTTAACATCGACCAACCCAAGCCACAAAAGCAAGCCACAACTTACTTTGCATCAACTTGTTCACCAAGCGTCAACGTAAACCTGATCTGATACGTCCCCCTTGCCCCCAGTTCAGCAGCACGATTTTCGCCCAATCTAACATTGAACTACAAAAAGATTTAAAAAGACCGCGTCAAGTCAGTATACAATCATCATCAACCCACACCCCATTCGGAAGCGCCGAAACAGAATTTGAAATAACCCAATGAAATCAATAAAAAAAAATGTTACTCACAGTCCCGCTTCCATTGTTCGCGAGCGCGAGCTCTCGAGGGGCGTACGCGATCGCCTGGCCGTCGTACAATGCACGGGGGGTGAACACGTCCGGGGCGACCATAACCTGCAGATGATGGATGAGCTGCACCCGCTTATTCCGGATCGTGCACGGCGGGCTGAAGACTACACATCCACATCCACATCCACATCCACCACACACACACGCACATCGCACCCCGCAAGATCAGCAACGAATCGACATAGCACAAGTTACACACAAAGCCACCGACTCACCGACTATTTACACCGAGGATGATGAAAAAAAAAGACATCAGTTTCCCATCCGGGCCACATAAGATTGGGCTCATCAGGAACCAGCACCCCCTTAGGTAAGCAAAAGTTGGCTTACCTCCGAACCTTTTCAACCCTTCTGCACTCACACTATTCTACATTTTTGAACCACAGATATGTAGGTTATGCTTCTTTGAACACATCTGTGGTTTTTTTTTTCAAAAAAATTTTGATCTCAAGAAGTTATAAAGATTTTAATTTTTTTCCTTTTTTTTTAGTCTAACACGTCAGAAATGGTGTTTTCTCGAGTTTGGGAGATTTTCGAAAATTTGACAATGTTCTTTTGGCCGCTTATATAATGGTACACGTGACCACACGTGACAATAAGTCACGCCTAAGTAATACCTCTCAGACTCATTATGGACTTCCAGAGACTACAATTTGACCTCTGAGGTGTAATTCTATTATTGTGGGCATAAAGGCTAGTAGTAAGGATTGTATATGCACATTTATGAATTTTTTTTTTTTAAACTTTTTGTCTGAAACCATTTTCCGTCAACATAACTTTTGATTTTTTTTTCGAGCTGGATTTTGGCCGCTCTTGGCGCCAAGCCCATTGATTACGTAAGGGTGCTGGTTTCTGATGAGCCCAATCTTAGAACAATGTAAGAATCGTCCAGGCCGAGAGAAGCGCTCACCGTCATACATCAAGTACTTCCTTGTCGGGAGCTGCGTTATCTCGAAGGCATTCGTCAAGAGCTTGATGGGCCTATAGCCGGGGCTTCCTTGCTGGGTAGACATCCTGTATTGGTGAGGGACGAGTTGGACGGTGGCAGAGGGGATGATGATAAGACCAGCATGTCGCCTTGAGGCCACCCATTATAAAAGTCCCAGCGCGTGTTAGATAATCACAACGCGTCGTTTCGAAAACGTGATTCATTAAGCTTTTAAGGTAGCCCAGTGAATTTAGACCATGGACAAGACAAGAAACAAACTTTGATTGACACACCTTGACGCACTGCGCTGCAGTAAAAAAACCCCGTTTACGCCTATTATCTCCTCATCGGCTTGATATCTGACAGAAAACGAACCAAAAAAACCAATTCAAAAAAACCAAAAGTCGCCTTTTTCAAAAAAACCCGACTTACCTACTCGAAAACCTTCTTTACAATTGACTTTCCAATGACAACAAGCCCGCCTTCGTAAACACTCCTATCCATCACGTCCAGGTCAACAAATCGCATAGCTTCTTTGTCTGTCGTGGAAGAATTTCCTTTTTCCACGTTCAACCAAGTCCGATTGTTTCGTCGCGGTGTTCAGGACAGTCTCTAAGGTCTTCACATATGCTTTCCTACTTGTGAATTGTCACCGTTCGTTTGTTCTGCTTGAAGCTTGAGGTTCACAACCTTTGCGATACGTTTGGGCCTTCTGATGCCTTCTGATGGCGTCCAGCAGGATGCGGGGCCCGGGTAATTGCAATCAGTGTCATCGAATTAATCTCCGTCAGATCCAATCACTGTCGATGTTCTATCAAATCCATAGGTCCCAAACGTTAAGAAAGAACTCACTGTAAGTCACTACACCACACATTTTAACATGTTCAGCCCAACACAATCTTACAATGAAGATGAGAGGGGCAGTCACACATAGAAATACAAGAGAAAAGAAGTAGATTGCCATATAATAAAAAATTACTCGAATGTACAGACAGCAAAGAGAAGAGAGGCATGGTATGGAGCATAGAGAGGACAGCTATAGTAACACCTAATAGAGACAGGTCATAAAGTCGATCGTGCATGAGGAATGGAAGACAAAGAGAAAAGCGATGACGAGAGGAAGAGGAGAATGAACCAATGATATCTATACAATAATAAGGTGAGAGACAGGGTGAATCGCTCAGAGCTCATCATCGGTGATTTCCTCGCCCCTCTTCTTGCGGGCCATACGCTCCTTCTTCAGCTTACGAGCCTCAGAAGAAGTAAGCTTCTTCGTCTTCTTACTGTCGATCTTGTTACCCATAGCGTCGTACTGGTCCTCCTCCTCACCAGCAGCCTTGTCGATGCGGGGACCAGAGCCCTGTCCCTCAACCCAGTTGTGGCCGGAAGCCTCGAGACGACCATCGCGCATAGCCCAGACTTCCTTGCAGATGGATTCGGAGAAGTCCCTGTTGTGGGTAATGACGAGGACACCTCCCTCGAAGACCTTGAGGGCCTCGATGAGGGCAGCGAGCGACTCACGATCGAGGTAGTCTGAAAGGAAGACATGAGACATGTATCGTAAAATATAAAAAAAGAGAAAACGTACTAGTGGGTTCGTCAAGGCAGATAACGTGGGGACGACGCCAAGTAGCAGCACCGAGGACGATCTTGACCTTCTGACCACCAGAGAGACCCCTCATGGTGTTGTGGGAGACGAACTCGGCCTCGAGACCGAAGTCGGCGAAGTGCTTCTCGATCTCGCGACGGACGAGAGGGCGCAACATACCGGCGCGCTGAGCCTCACGGGTATCGACCTCGAGGACTTTCTGAAAAAGAGAAAAGGTATGTCAGTATCAAAGGATGTAAAGTAATAACAAAACAAACACACCTTCTCGAAACCGCGCTTGATGAGGTCATCACGGGGAATCCAGATGTTCTCGGACGAGGAGAGACCCTTGAACGAGACCTCGTACTCGTAAGACTGCTTAAGCTTCTTACGGTTGATGATCTCGTCGATGATGCGCTTCTGACCCTCGACGACGATGTTGGCACCCTCCTTCATCTTGGCCTGTTCCTCCTCGGTGATGACGCGGTTAGCCTTCATCATCTCCTCGAGATCCTCTCCGGTCTGGTAACGCCAAAGCATGTACTCGAGAGGAGTCTTGTCGAGATGCTGGTCAATGTGGTGGAAAGCGTGCTGGGCAACGTAACCAATGACCAAGTTAGGGTGCTTCCAGATCTCACCACCCTTGTTGGGCTCCATGTCGCCGATGAGGAGCTTGACGAGGGTTGACTTTCCGGAACCGTTGGGACCAAGGACGGCAACACGGGAGGAGAGGGAAACTTGGAGGGTGATGTCATAGAGCTGTTGGACGGGCTGAGTTGGGTATTGGAATCCAACTTGACGCCTGAAGAGATAAGAATGTCAGCATGCGATAAAATTGAAAAAGAAAAAAAAAGAGACGAACATCTTGAGGAGGGACTTCTCCTTGGTCTTGACACCCTCAAGGAGAGGGGGGTCGGGAAGCTTGAACTTGTAGTCCTCGGCAGCCTCAAAAGTGTAGTAGGACTTAGCCTCAGGCACCTGCTGGACGAACTTCTCGAGGTTACCACGGTACCTCTTGAGCTTGAAGCGGTTCAAGTGGAGAACGTCAGTGATGGTGTTGTTAAGGAAGCCAGAGTCGTGAGACACAATGACTAAAGAATAAAGGATTAGAAAATTTTCAAAGATCATACCATAAAAAGCAAACTTACTGGAAGTGCAGGTCTTGAGGTTGGTGAGGTAGTTCTCCAACCAGGCGACGTTGACGACATCCAAATGGTTAGTGGGCTCATCGAGAAGGAGAATGTCGGCCTTGAACAGCATGGCACGAGCAAGGGCGAGCTTCATCTTCCAACCACCAGAAAGACTGCCAATGGCGTGCTTCTGGCGCTCATCGGAGAATCCGACAGAGGCGAGGGTCTCGACGATCTCCTCACGGCTGACCTCAACACGCTTGTCGTCGAGGATGAACTGGAGGACAGAGGTCTCCTCCTCGGAGCCGTCGATATCGTGCTCGACGTAGAAAGTGCGGACCTCATCAGGGGAGGGGAAGCCCTCGACCTGGCCGTTGGTGATGGCGCGCATGAGGGTCGACTTTCCGGTACCGTTCTTACCGCAGAGACCGTAGCGGTGTCCACGCTTGAGACGGAGGGTGGCGGTGTTGAGCAAGATCTTAGCACCATAAGCCAGGGAGAACTGGCAGTTGCAAAGGTCCTCGCCCTCCTCCTCATCCTCAGGGACTTCGCCGTCATCAGTTCCTTCGGTGGCGGAACGGACAACCCACTCGCGAGCGACAGTAATGGGGTCGGGGGTGGAGGCGACGAAGGCGAGGTAAGGAGCAAGGCCATCCCACTCGGGAACATCAAAGTTCTTGGCGTTCACGAGATTGGCAGCCAGGGAAGAAGCGTACATGGTGTCGACATTGCCAGCAGAGATGGTAGTGCCGAGCTTCTTGTAGATGGCAATGAGGGAGTGGGCGAGCTGCTTCTCGTCAGCGTGGTGAAGAGGAGGGAGATCTGAACCATCGCTGTCAGCGGGAACCTGTCCAACTTGACGGAGGGTGGCGATGGCGCGAGCGACGACACTGCGCGCTTCGGGGTCACCGATGGTGCCCTCGACCTTGATGAATCCGGGAAGGAGTTTAGGGATGAAAGGTCGGACAGTGACGTGGGAGTCGACGAGCTTAGCCATGTTGTCAGCAATGCTAAAATTAGAATATTAGTAAGATTACCCGCTGTCACGGAGCAAAAAAAAAATCAACGTACACAGCGACCTTGCGCTTGGTGGCGGTAAGCTTCTCAGAAAGACCACGGGAGAGCAGGGGGACCATGAGGGAGAGGGTAGGCGAATCTACTTCAGAAACGAATGTGGTGGCCGAGAGGAGGGCGATGGTACCAGGGACCTCCTCAACGGGATTAATAAGAGCCTTAATAAGAGCAGGAATAAAGCGTTCAATGTCCTTGTTTGACACCAGAGCGGTGGCCTTGGTCAGCGATTCACGAGCAGCCTTCTTCACATCGGCCTTGGTATCCCAAATCGCCTCAGAGAGAACGGGGACGATGTCGGGCATAAGGCGGGCGGTCTGGACGGGGGCGCTGACAACGAGCTGGTCGAGAGCGACGAGAGAGCCCATCTTGACCTGCCATTTACCGGCGGTCTTGATCTCGTGAAGAAGGGCGGGGAGGATGAGGGAAGTAGCCCAGGGGTTCATGGCGGAAATGTAAAGACGCACGGCCTCAACAGCAGCTGTCCTGACAGCGGGCATTTTGTCGGCAAAGGTCTCGAGGAGGGCATTGTAGATGCCAGAGTCGATGAAGATTGGCTCCAAAGACTTGACAGCGCCGTTCTTAACAAGGGCGGAGATGGCATCCGCAGCGCCCTCACGGGCGGCAGGGGATTTTTTGTCGGCAATAGCCTTGACGATAGCATCGCCAAATTTGAGGGAAGTCAGGGCGGAGGGGCCGTCTTTTTGGGCGATAGCGGCCAGAGACTTGGCAGCAGCTTCGCGGGTGGACTTGTCGGCCTGGAAGAGACCGGTGATGTCCAGCTGGCCCTCGATGGGAGCAACAGCGGCTTTGAGGGAGGCGGGGGTGGAGGCGGCGGCAGCGGAGGCAACAGCGGCGGGCATTTCTAATATCTAGAACACGAAAAAATAAGCGATATTGGAGAGCAACGGGGTCAATGAACGCACCTTTTGTGGGGATATAATCGAAGAGTTGTCTAAGTCGTTAATGGCTGGCAAAGGCTGGCAAGAAACAAAGAGGACGCTCTAATTCTATGCGGTGGCAAAAATTGCCTGGACAGGGACAATATAAGCACGGAAGACAATGATATGAAGGAGAACAAGGGTGACTGACCTCTATGAATGGAGGGAAGGGGAAAGATAGAAGGAAAAGATGGGAGGTGGAGAAAAAGGAACAAAAACGCAACGCCATACTTATAACTCTCCATTCTCGGAGTTTGAAAAAATTGTGCAGAGATCGGTCTTTCCATATCGGGATATGTTAGATCACCTCGGCGTGACTGTCACTTGGTCACAGCAACACCCTCTGGACCTGGTGGCGCTCTGGACGGAGATGCGGGGTACCCCAGACTGTTCCGGGCAGTGTGCAAGCTGCTAATAACATTCGCGCTATCTACATACAATGCTTATAAGCGACGGACCCCCAACCCACTTGCCAGCGAGACCGCGGAGCATTCCCGCTTCATTTCTCTGCCTCCTGACTCGCAAAACTGAGTGGAGTGAATGCCTGTGCATATCCCGATCGTATCAGTCACGGCCGGGCTCATCTTGGAAACGTGGCAACTTACATGTCCCCCGCCTTCGAAATGCTTACTGTTGGCTTCCACCCAATGCAACCGGAGTGCATGTAAGAACGCCGATAGTCCCTGATCACAGAAGATCCATGTTCATCAGTTTAGGCTCTTGATCTAAACATGGCTTCATACGCACCTCCATCACACACAAGATGCCCACAGTCAGTACAAACCAGAAACAGCCCATAATGATCAGCATAATCCATCCGAAAATCGATGTCGGCCCGAGGAATCTCTCCAGGGTCATGCTCCAAAGAACTTCCGAGAGCTGCGCATGTGCAAGGGACAGAGCCCACAGACGCAGGTACGAAGCCGTATGCGAAATACAACCGAGGCAAAATTCGATGGTGTGGATGACCTGGTGCACAACCACCTCTCCAAAATCATGATGTTCCTGTCAAAAACATGTGAGAAAAATATATTTGACGCCATGAGCTAAGAAAGCTTACTTCCTCCCCGTCCCCGTCTTGTATCATCGCTTGTCCTTCTTCCTCATCTTCAAGCCGGACACCTGCGGTATTGGGATGAACATCATCCAACGCGCCTCCGTCGTGGCCGATAGACATGTAGCCCTGACCTTGGATTTTGTGCATTTCTTTCCAGGCGAGATACGGTTTCGTAAGTAATAACCAGGGCACACATACCAAGGCCAACAACAACAATATCACTTGCACCGTTCCCTGACCACGGTATAATTGGGTGCTCGCCTCAACCGTCCCTGGTTGCAAGAACATCGTGATCAACATGTTCAAAAGCGACGGAGGCTGCGTTGTCGCTTTCGACCAATCAATCGACCACTTGTACAAGATGCAAACAACTAGATAACCGAAAATAGACTGTAGGAAAATCATTTGCGGAATGAAATTCGTGTACAGGTCCGAATAACGTTTAAACTTGAAGTGATTTGGTACTTGCAAGCACAGCGCGAATGTCATCTACAGAAACATGTTAATTATCTCATGCTAATTTACGTCCAAAATACTTACGTGAATCACGCCTAACACAATTGACATTTTCATCTTGTACGAGTTCGTGAACACGAGTGCGTTATCGGCACCATGCCATCCAGGGTCCAAACCGAAAGGGTACCGATGGTCGCCGAGGACTCCTGACACGACTGTCGAGTTCGTGTCATCAAACGACCACGCAGAATGCCACAGATGGAGTGTCTTCGAAAATATATCGTTGTAGATAAGACCGGTATAAATAGAGAAGACGCCCATCAACAAGATGATGTATCGCCCGCTGTTTCAAAATCGTGATTAGCGGATGTGTTGATACCGGATTACCTCAAAGTCACTTACTAGAAGAATTGTCCAATAATCTGTAAATAGACAATGTTAGTATATGCTGTGCCTGTTTAGAATAGACGGCGACGTACTTCTCCGAGATCGGCTTTGGCCATCTTCCTTTCTGAGAGAATCATATACAGAGCTGCAAGGAAGATAATCGTTCCGTGGCCAATATCACCGAACATGACGGCGAACAGGAAGGGGAATGTGATGATAGCGAACAATCCGGGGTTGACCTCTTGGTATGCTGAAATACCATAGGCATCCATAATAGTCTGATAACCTTCAGTAAACTTGTTAGTCCGGTGGAAAGTAGGCGGCGTCTTGTGCGTGGTCAACACGTGCAAGATAGGAGGAACACTTGTTCCTGCACCCTCCTAAAAACTGTGTGTTAATCTTCAATCTCTGAGATGTAACGGAGACACTAACGGTCGCGGAACGCAGGGCCAGTTGGATTTGGGTAATGTCTCTAGTGGGAACCCATCCTTCTGCAATCAACGTCTTCCTACGGACATCGTAGTTGAAAAGATTCAAGGTTTCATAGATCATCTTTTCTTTTTTCACAACATCTTGCCAACTGCGGAGACTCTGGCCGATTGTCATCAACTCTGAACGCCTATTCAATCCAGTGTTGTAAAGGACCGTCTGTGTATCTTCGAGGCGGTTGGAAACTTCACGAAGAGACTCGGACCGCTTGTCCGCGTTCGGGTCAATGGGATAAAGAGTGCCTCCCATAGACTCAGCAACTTTGCGAATCTTGGCGAGCAGAGTATCTCCGTGTGCAAAGATGATGAACACATTTTTGCGGATTTCATTTCCAGTAGCAGGGTCGACGAAGGGCTCAGGGATGTCCGTGTGGTTCATATAAAGGTTACCGCGGAGAACACGCCAGAGCACACGCTCAAAAGTCGGCATCCGGGAACGTTCAATAGTTCCAGCAACAAACCTATAACAAAACGTCAGCATATATTGACTTCTGTTTTTACTGAACAACACTAACTCAAGGTCAAATTGCATATTGGAGTGAGAAATGGCAGCTTCATGGTCGTCTTGAAGCAAAGGGGTAACACTGTCATCGAAAGAGGAGCGGATATCCGTTTGGTGACCCTGGGCCTATAAAATACATTGAATAAAAGCGCATATATTAGCCGCAGCAAACTCACCTTGTCGAAAAACACGGCCGTCTCCCTCAACACATGTCGTGCCTCAATCAGCTCCTTCGCCCTCTCACTTAACGTCTCGTAACTTTCATTCATCTTAACTAGCCTCTTCTCATGTTCGGCCAAAGTCGTGTCGAGCTCATCAATCGCCTGCGCAGCACGGGGGCCGACGGTGACGAGAGGGGGCGAGTCATACAACGAACGAATAGGCACCACGTCCTTCTCTTTCGCAATCTGTGCCGCGAAAAATCGAACACGACGGCCCATATCCTCGATTCGTCGGATTTCGCCAACAAACGACCGCTGGAAAGGGTTGACATTCGGGTTCAACTAGCACAATGGTACGACAATGGCATGAGTACAGAGTATATCGTGCACCCAGAGACTTTGAGCTTACATCTTTGAACTGTACATCTCCTAATTCTCCGAGCTCTGCAACGGTGTCGTGGGCAACTTCAGTCGGCACGAAAAGCTGCACCAAGCTCATCTGCTCCGAACCTTCCGCCAGTTTTAGTAGTCCGCTTTATATCGTCATAGGTGTCATTGTACTCACGGAGCAAGCTGGGGTATTCGTCTCCCATAAGACTGTGGTATCAATGTAGTTGAGTCTTTTGTATAATTCGCACAGCGGTGAAGCAAATTCGGGAGCAGGCAGCGGCGTTGAGGACGAGTTGCGAGGACTGGCAGAAGTGATGTTTGGCTTTGTTATCTTCCTTCCTAATTTGGATGTTTCCTTCACAAACACCGACTTCGTTGCGACTTCGTGCTTTTTTTTGAAATCTTAAGACGCACGGGTGAGTGTTTCTCACCTTTCTACGCTGAGGTATCTACTGTGTTCTAAGAATAGTGGGATTTGTATATCTAACTGATCCGCGGTAGGTGAAAGTTTACAAGGTAAATCCGGGGAGAAACGCAACACCTCCCAGCTTTCATCAAGTTTGAATCGAACGATGTCTGCTATCATTTCTACCATTGCTGCAATTATGCTGTCTACCTTGGTACTTGTGACCTTCAGAAGGACTCCAATTAAAGTTATCAAACTCGACTCGCGTTGGGAAAGCCTGCTTTGGACCTGGCGCCTCAGAAGGTCGAAATTACATTTTGCAGAGAAGCTTGAAGATTGGTACTACAAAACCAACGACTCGGATTCTATGCTGGGTAAGATATTCACTATAAAAGAGTTCTGGCTGTTTCTCCGCCCTTTCTTCGCTTCGCGGGGCTACACTCTCTATCAAAAACATCCAAAACCAGACTGGGTGGGTGATATAGTCGCTGCTCCCTGGCCGCCTCAAGCAAAGGATGCGTCATATCCTTATGCCCGTCACATTCGCAGCAATGATCCGGACCCAAAGTGGTCCTGGTCGCCTCGTGTTTGGGCTGCTCGTGATGCACTTGGAAGAGAGGTTGTTATCAAGTGAGCACCTACCAAACAAACATATTCATGATCTAATCGATTGGAATTATTCTATTTCAGGGTTATATCTGAAACAGACAAGCCAACACAAGAGCTGAGGGTGTTCCAGCGCCTTAACAGTAAAAGACTTCGAGCGGATCCAGCGAACAACACCATCTACGCGCTAGAATATATCACGTTCGACAAGTTCGTCTTTGTGGTAATGCCTAGGTACGTGATATGATTAGTTCATGTATTTAATCGGTTTGAACATGGCCTTTTAGATGGGATTCTTCCTTGTTCCCTGAGTTTGAAACCGTCTCTCAGCTAATGTCATTTGCGCTGATATGGCTTCAGGTAGGCGCAGCCATATTGTCGGCCATTGTGGTTGTATCTTACTATGAGTGATACCAGACATTTGACTTTCTACATCGGAACAAAATTGTGCATCTGGATTTTGTTATGCAAAATACTGGTATGAACGTGATTCTTCAACATAGGGAATTGTTTCGTAGAACAGGATTGCGAGATCCAAAAGAAGTGAGGTATGCCCTCCTGGACTTTGGTTTCTCCATAGCTTTCCCCGAGGATACGATCATAGAGGACGTACGCATGATACGCTATAATTCGTGGTTTGTACACTATATACCCGACAACTGGGTCATCTACCCATATAATCCCTTCAAGGCGGATTTAGCGATGCTAGCAAGCTCTCTTCAGTTATATGTCAGGGTGAGTTTACTTGCAATGCCCTATGTGCCGTAATTTTCTCTGATTATTCGTTGTCCAAAGCATCTTGAACACCTTATTCCTGAACTCGGGCCGTTCTTCGATTCGGTGGTTGACTTGAATGACCCTAATCAGTTGACAGCTAGTCAAGCCTTCGCTCGATTCAAAGAAATATGTGACGGGCTCAGTCCCGAAATTGCTTCATCGTCATTTGATACTTGGACTTGGAGACCAGGTGAGTTCTTGAGGATACATTAAATGCACTTTCATGCTAATCTGGAAACCCTAGGTGGCATCATCAAAAAGAAACAACGACAACCCATTACAGTGACTGAGCAGGACTGAGCCCTTCTGTAGTTTCTCTTAGTAGTCAGACCACATATCCCATCTAAGCCCCATTGCCAAGTTGTTGCGTAACGAGGCAGACTACAATATACTTATGTAAGGGCTTGAACTTGACTCCGACCAAACCCCGGCTCCCAGGCCTCTGCCTCGACATCAGTTTAATCTCTGAAATATTACCAGCTTTTAAATTTCTCTCTGATTTACTTTTACTCGTAAATCATCACCATTGACAGCCACTGCCAGAATCTCAAGAAATTTCAACTCATTGACGATCCTTACCCCCAGATTACTCGCGGCATACTCTTGATCTGTGGCACCTAATTAAAATGCCATTCTTACCCACCCTTACCATCATTTTTGCAGTCATCCTATCGTTGCCAGTGCTCTATGTTTACCACTACAAAAGGTACCCACGAATCATCAAGCTCGAGTCCAAATACGAGAGTCTTCTTTGGACGTGGCGTCTCATGAGGTCGAACATCATATTTCCAGAAGCTCTCGAGGACTGGAATTTGAAGAATCTCGAAGATTCACATGGTGATTTTATCTACATTCATAGTTGCTGGATGTTCGTGCTCCCGTTCTTCGTTTCGCGAGGTTATGCGATGTATCAACAAGATCCCGTCGGCCTGGGAAATCTAAACCCTCCTCCATTTCCACCCGCAGCAAAAGCTACTTCGTACCCTTATTCTCGTCAACTCCCAAGCAAGACTCCCATCCCGAGGGCTGTATGGGCACCACGTATATGGGCAGCTCGCGATGCACTTGGAAGAGATGTTATAATCAAGTAAGTGTATCCATCGAGTTTACCCCACTTGTTGATCACCTTTCATATTTTCAGGGTGATATCTGAAGTCGACAACCCGTCAAATGAGCTGAAGGTCATGCAACTGCTTAACAGCAAAAGGCTGCGATCCGACCCCGCTAACCATACCATCTACGCCATCGAATACATTACTTTCGACAAATTTGTATTTGTGGTGATGCCCAGGTAGGCGCTAATGTTTCTGATCATCGGGTCGCGCTCATATTCATGTTGTAAAGATGGGATAGTGCTATCTTTCCTGAATTTGCCAATGTTTCCGAGCTTATGCATTTCACCAAGATAATCCTCGAGGTAACAACACGCTGATCGCGTTGAGACATCTACTGAACAGCTCAAAATAGGCTTTTGATTTTTTACACCGCAACAGGATTGTACATCTAGACTGCCTTGCACAAAATATGGGGATGAATGCTGTTATGACCACTGCGGAAATAGATCGCAGGACAGGAGTACGGGATCCAAAAGAAGTTCGCTATGCCCTCTTTGACTTTGATGCTGCTGTCATTTTTCCTGAGGACACTGTCATTGAAGAGGCGCGTATGGACCACGTTCTCAGCTTTGACCGGCATTACATACCGAAGGAATCAATTACTTACCCATACAACCCATTTCGAGTGGATGTTGCATTCATGGGCACATGTCTTCAAACATATGTTAGGGTGAGTTTCCTTGCCGTGATTAATGCCGTCCAGATTTCTGATAGATAATCTACGCTTCAGCACCTCGAAAGTAAAATTCCAGAGCTTGGGCCATTCTTTGACTCCTTAATTGACATCAATGACCCCAATCAGCCTTCAGCAAGCCAGGCACTGGCTCGCTTTACAGAGATATCCAATAATCTTAGCCCCGAGGTGGCTAGTGCATCCTTTGACGGTTTCATTTGGTGCCGAGGTATGTGATGAAATGCTAATTTTATTCTTCAAGCTCACGTAGTTTTCTAAGGCGGTGTTGTCTACAAGAAAGATGGGGATGTTATAACAATTACTGAGTAGCTCGATTTTTGAGTGCACGACTGTTCTGAGATGAATCAATGATGTTGCCTTGTAATTTTTTTGGTTGAATCTATGATTTTTTTTGCAAACGACAGGAATCCCCTGCCACCGTGACGGCGCTCAGTTGTAATAAGGTATAAGATGCGGAACAAAACACCCTAACAATACTATGATGTAAATCTCGAAGCAGATTTCATGGAGATTATCTACGAATTGGTGTTGAGCCACATATATGTGATACACACACAGTCCAGGCTACCTGTGCCCTTGGTGTTAATGCGTATCTTCTCACGCCGGAAAATCATAGTTGTCATTATGCCGTTAGTTGCCTCCACTCTGAATATAGGCTTTATGTAATATCAATGTTCAAATGTTCGCCTTTGTTCCTCTCTCCATGGATATCATTACTTTGGCTTTTGTTGTTTTCCTTCCTGCCTTGATCGTAGTGACCACCAAACGTGTACAAGTCAGATTCACCAAGCTCGACTCTGGTTGGGAGAGTCTGGTTTGGACATGGCGCCTGGCTTGGATCAATACACGAACTTCCTTTCCAAAGTCACTTGAGGACTGGTATCACAAGAGCGAAGAAACCTTTTTCGAGGATTTAATCTACGTAAAGCGTATCTGGCTGCTCTTACACCCATTTTTTCTCTCGCGGGGGTACTTGATGTACCGAGAAGACCCTGTCAGCTTTGGCGACTTAATTCCTCCTTGTGTACCATCTGCCGCAAAGACCACGTCGTACCCATATGCACGTCAGGTCCCAAGTAAGACTCCCAACCCAAGAATATCATGGTCAATACGAATCTGGGCAGCTCGCGATGCACTTGGAAGGGACGTTATAATCAAATAAGCGTTCAACTGAACCACTTCTTGTCAATATTAAATATTCACAGAGTGATATCAGAGGTTGACAAGCCATCGGACGAACTGAAGACTATGCTGCTTCTTAATAGTCAAAAGTTGCGTTCCCATCCGGCTAATCATACAATCCATGCCCTTGAATACATCACTTTTGACAAATTTGTCTTCGTGGTGATGCCTAGGTGGGTGTCTTCAAACCTTGCTTAATATTTGCATTTATTTTTTGTAAAGATGGGATAGTGCTATCCGTCCGGAATTCGCCAATGTGTCTGAGCTCATGCACTTTGCCAAAACAGTTCTCGAGGTAAGCAAATGAACTACACAGACTTATTGGAACAGTAATAGGTTAATCTGTAATAGACTTTTGATTTTTTACACCGCAATAAAATTGTGCACTTAGATTGTCTCCCTCAAAACATTGGCATGAATGCGGTTATGGCATCTTCGGAAACGAGTCGAAGAACAGGACTAAGGGATCCAAAGGAAGTTCGATATGCCCTATTCGATTTTGGCGGCTCTGTATCCTTTCCTGAGGATACTGTCATTGAACAAGCGCGGATGTCACGGCGAGACCTTAACTTTGACCTACATGGTGTTCCGTCCGAAAGTGTCTCATACCCATACAATCCATTTCGAATGGACATCGCTTTCATGGGCACATGTCTTCAAACATACGTCAGGGTGAGGTCTCTTGCGGTGGTCGAAGGTGTACTGCTTTCTAACTACATTGTTGGCATTTTAGCATCTTGAAAACAAGATTCCCGAGCTTGAACCTTTCTTTGACTCATTGGTTAACGTGAATCACCCCAACCAACTTTCGGCTAGCCAAGCCCTGGCTCGCTTTGCAAAGATATTCGATGATCTTGCTCCTCAAGTGGCTTGCGCTCCTCTTGACGCCTTCATCTGGGAAGACGGTATGTCATCAGACGCCAAACTTATGCTCAAAATTAACTGGCATTTCTCGTCCAGGAGTAGTTCAGAAAAGATCTGGTGATGTTATAACAATCCTCGACTAGCCATATCCCTGACTACTTTAACAGCTATCGCATCTATACTATCACAATTCTTCGTGAACTTGAAACCTCGCACATGCCGACGTGATGGAAGACGCCTCCTCCTCAGAACCAGGACGGGAAATTACTAGCAAGCAAAAATTTCCAAGGATCCGAACTAATGAACTTCGATGGTTTGGTATGAACGCTCGCTGGGCTGCTAGTACTGCCCGTCTAAATCACGACTTTTTGGGATTATCATGCTTGACTGTAAACTCCAAGGCACATGAATAATACCTGTTATCCCGATCTTGCAGTATGAAAGGACAACGATGCTTGATCTAGCTTGTGACAAGGTGGTCCATGCACCCTCTTCGCGAAGAGGCGTAACGTGACCTCATTTCCTTGGTTTCAGACCCTCATAGTCCCTACCCTCATCGACAATCCTTCGTCAACTTGCACATCCACATCCTTCCCTTGGAGGCGTTCTACCTCCCTTTTGCACTTTCAAGACCATTGAGACCCTCTTCATCCAAAGTTCATGGCCACCAAATGGATCCGACACTGAATCAACGCCTTGACTCACATTGTGAAAATTTTGTTTGGACCTGATGTCCTTGAAAGTAGCGCTTCCAGAAGGATTTGGACGAGAAGGAGGAGATTTTGTGTAAAGTGTTCAATGGGTGCTCATATGGCTGTTGTTTGCCTCTTGCGGGTATGTGATAAAAGCACAGATTTCACCCCTCTTTTTCGGGTGGCCAAGATTGTGCCATACCTTCAAGCCCTAACGAGCGTGCCAGAATGAAAGCAGATGTGGTCACTGTGCTTCCTGCGATGTAATTGGAAGGGGCATCGTCTTACATTCGGGCCACCTTTTTCGAACTGCAGCTACTCCGACGATTGCTACTACACATACAACATACGTAGGGTCAATAATCGACTCAAGCTTTATCACTGCAAACTGGGCGTATACAGGAATTCGACAGCACTATGAAGCTTAATCTACTTTCTATAACTTCGGTGCCTTGGCTCTTACAAACGACGCTTATGAGGATCTGTCTATAACCCATCCCCCCCTTTTGGATTACACGTCGCACCAATCGAAATGCTCCAACACCCGTCCAAATCATTCATCACAACAGAAATGACTGCAAGTATACGTCAGCGTGAGTTCGTTTACGTTGAGGACGTTGTTGCAATCTCCAAGTAAATCTGAGCTTGGTTCATCCTTCGCACCGCTTGTTGACATGAATGGCCCAAATCAACTCTCGTCTAACAAGATGCATAAAGGCGTTGACATTTCAATGGCATGGAACTCGCGTAATATTTCGGAAGGAAATATGGTATGCATTCAGGTCCCATTTCAACCGTATTAGCTTTCTCAAGGGCAACTCGTACAAAAATTCGGCGACCTTCTCTCAATGCCGTAGCCATGCCACCACCTCCTGAATGATCTCTGGAAACAAACATACATTGACACCCTCTCTCGTTCAAAGACATCTCGGATACCGCCCCCGCTACTCGATATGATCAGCAACATTGTGTGTTGCTACTAAACCTAATCTTACCTGTCATGCCAGCACGCCAAAGACTCTCGGAGGGGCAGGCTATGTCTCCGCTGCATGATTTTATGCGTCCACCATGACCTTTCGCCACTCACCTTTGCTGTTGACGAGTGATAGTTCTTCATCTCCGCCTGCATTTGTATTTGCTCTATTTTAACCAGCAGCTCGATTGTCTCCACGTCTTACTGTCGCCGTGAAGCAACTGGGCAACTGAGTGAGAGCTTATCATTAATCTCTGCCCCTAGCACACACTCAATTGAGGGTATGGAAGACCGGTTCTTCAGCCTCTTCGGCACCTGGCTGTACTGTTATTGAACTCAACATTCATACCATACGACACCAATAGTCTTCCCGACTCTAACAACGGTACCTACGTCGACGGCAAACAACATCACAGCTGTTAGCTCCCATCGTCCCTCATACCCGCTGTGTAGTATTAAAACGAGCATCTTGCCCCGCTGTTTCCCGTATCTTGTTATTCTCAATCTGGCTAGCACTCTCTCATCGCCGGTTCTTAGTCAAAATCTACTTGTGATCGGAAAGCCCGGCTTGCATGGCGCCGTACAATCGAACTTCTTTCATCTGATACTCACGGTTCGTGAAGAAGATTTTCATATCGAAAACTCCTGTAGTTGGTTTTTGTATCGCGATATCTGTGTTCCGAGAACTATAGACAATGGTCAAGTGTCTAGAATCTCTCCAGTCGGATCTTTGCTTGAGATAAAGCGAGATTCTCCCTAATCATGGCTACAAAATGACAGGCTATGTTTGATATAAATGACCGTTGGATTTGTCCAAGGAAATCTAGGAAGGCATGAATCTTGGGAATGGTCTACCACTTTCGATTGTGTGTGTGTGTGTTATTTATATATGCTAGTTCCATTCTTTGACATCTTCCAGAAGATTTAAAAAAACAAACAACACCCGGAGCTTCAGCCACCATAGGGCCACTGGTTGACAACTTTGGTCGGATTTCTTACCTTGGGAACTGAAGCATCGAGTCATACTCGCCATTTATCCGCCATCATCTTAAATGGAAATATGTGTATTTCTCAAGGCTCGGCGGGCAACGAGTGGCGCGCTTAGAATCAAGATAACCATGCAATCCAATAGATTTCAACAATATTGGTAAGCTTTGTTTTTGTGTTCGTAGTCAATTATCTCATTGTGGACTCTTGGGATTCCTGTTTCCTTTAATTCGGTTCTTATAGTTGAAAATATTAAAAGGGCACTGAGAATACACCTCTATCTATAGGTCCGACGCCTGTTATCAAATTTGCCACATCCAAGAAGCTGTCGTGCACCATTTGCGCTCACAAAGGTTGGTCATTACCCCTTCTCCAAAACTCCACCTGGACCCGTAACCGGAAAGATTCAGGTCTGATGAATATCATCTGTGAGTCAGCGGTGGTACCCTTGTGGGTATGTCACTTCTCACAGCCTCATGGTGAAGAAGAAAACGATCCACACCTAATCGTATGAGACGCCTGACACAAAGTTTTCCTTGAAAGATTCATCATTGAACGCGGAGTATAAACTTTGTCAAGATGTATTTAAGAGCTCTTGCACCTGCTTATCCTTACATCTACTTTATAGTACCAGTCTTTCCACCCATTCTTCGATTTTAAAGCATCTACCTCTATATTTCACACCATGCCCAACGGAGTTTCGAAAGCAAAGGTATGTTTATTTCACTTGCACTCTATTGTCGATATGCTGACCATGGCACTTGAAGTTCAAAGACGGGATATTTGTCCGATTCACAAAAGATTATGTCAGTAACGGAGGGGTTTACAGAGCGCCGAAAGGTCTTGTTGGACAAGTAGTCGAATCCCAGGTCTCAACTGGCCAATTCAATATCCGTACTGTATGTCTCAAATATGACCTCTCTCTGTTGAAGAAATTACTCAATGAACTTGATGGAAATTGCAGTTAGGGAATGTAACCTACATGGTCAAATCAGGGACCACAGGAACAAACATTCTCGGCGTTCCCGAAGATTTCCTGGAGGTCGTTACTTAGCCTTAAGACACCTCTACCAATAAATCCGCCATGACGTGTAAATGTGAGTGTGGATATTAATTGTGTATGAGTGATGTCTTATCTGACAAACATTGGACGATTCTGCTATGATTTCCTGCACTATATTGAACGGTGATTGGAATATACAGGACGTGCTATGTAATAGTAGTTTTCTGTCTAACTGTGCGTAGATTCGAAGAAATATGATCAGACTGTCATTGTCGTTATGGTGTTTTAGTGCTTTACTTGGTAAATGAAGCTTCCTCAGATATCGACTATTGAGCGAAAGATTCACAATATCATGCAAGTTAACGGAACGCCCACCGGTCCATCGGCTGGCGGCCCCGGCAAGTATACACACCTGGTAATGATACCAATAAAATGGGCCGACGTCATGCCGTTATAAGACTATAAGTACCTAAACTTTCCGAGCTAAGTTGAACGTTGAATGTCTGCCTTTCCCACATGATGGTCATTGCTTTTTTCACTATTCTAGCTGTCCTTCCTGTCGTGATTTTCATGACCACCAAACGGGTCCGCATTAGAGTAATCAAACTCGAGTCCTATTGGGAATCTCTCGTTTGGACGTGTCGTCTCTGGAGGTCTAGGCTAATCTTTCCAAACACTCTTGCCGACTGGTATCACAAGGACTTGGAAAACATGGACGCCGAATTTATCTACGTACAAAGCATCTGGATATTTCTACTCCCTTTCTTTGTTTCAAGAGGATATGCAATGTATCAAAGAGACCCTGTCAGCTTTGGCGATCTAAATCCTCCTCAATTCCCCCCTGCTGCGAAGACCACTTCGTATCCTTATGCTCGTCAAGTCCCAAGCAGAAGTCTCAACCCCAGGAGACCATGGTCAATACGTATCTGGGCAGCTCGTGATGCTCTCGGAAGAGATGTTATGATCAAGTAAGCCTTCAATCCAGCCTAATTCCTTCCATCTATTCAACTCTGGACACTTAGGGTGATATCGGAGGTCGACAAACCATCGAATGAACTGAAGGTCATGCAACTCCTTAATAGCAAAAAATTGCGATCCGACCCGGGAAATCATACTATCTACGCCCTCGACTACATTACTTTCGATAAATTCATCTTTGTAGTGATGCCCAGGTAGGCTCCCATGTTTAAGCTACTGAAGAATATTTGCGATTAAGTTTTCAAAGATGGGATAGTAGCATTCTCCCTGAATTCGAAACCGTTTCGGAACTAATGTTGTTTGCCAAAACAGTTCTGGAGGTAAGCAAAATAAACTAGTACATAATCACATTGGAACAAGTATTAATTAGGCCGTGATAGACGTTTGACTTTTTGCACCGCAACAAAGTCGTGCATTTAGACTGTCTTACACAGAATATTGGTATGAACGCCGTCTTGGAGTCCTCGGAAACCAGTCGTAGAACAGGACTACGAGATCCAAAGGAGGTTCGATACGCCCTTTTTGATTTTGGTGCCTCTGAAATTTTCCCAGAGGATACTAACATTGAAGAGGCGCGTATCTCGCGGCGGGACCTCAACTTTGGTTTGCATGGCGTCCCGCCTGAATCAGTTACTTTCCCGTACAATCCATTTCGGATGGATGTTGCTTTCATGGGTAACTCCCTTGAAACATATGTCAGAGTGAGTATCTTCTCGATGATTGATGGTTTCATGTTTTCTGATAAAAATTGCTGACATTTTAGCACCTTGAAAACAGAATTCCCGAGTTGGGGCCGTTCTTCGACTCATTGGTTGATGTCAATGACCCCAATCAACTTTCAGCCAGTCAGGCCTTTTCTCGCTTTACAAACATATGCAATGGTCTTAGCCCTGAGGTAGCAAATGCTCCTAATGAAGCCTTCATTTGGCAAGATGGTAGGTAACCTGATGTAAATTTATGCTCAAAGCTGAAGTTGCGATCTAGGAGCTGTCCTAAAGAGATATGGCGATATCATTACCATACCTGACCCAACAGATTTCTGACAAGCTCTACAATGTCAACCTTAAGTCGGTGTTCGCGCGACACTCAATATGCAAATTTAGAAACTCGGGAGCAACAATGTCTAAGTCTAGCAGGGTAATTTGCGTAGCGGAAGTCATCTATACAGCGGTACGTAGAAGTACTAAAAGCAATAGTCTCAATGTAATATCAACAGTTTCATTGACTAATCCACTGGTAAATATTGCAGTTCTTGGTCTATGCCGCCTAAGAACTCCCATCACGCTCGAACGAGTTGAATGAAACTATACTGTATACTTTACTATGACTAACTACCATACGGATTGTGGGTATGCTTTAGTGTGATATTCCGCAGTCAAAGATAACGCAAAGGCATATCTGCTTCTGGAAGCTGCTTTAGATACGGCCGACCGTGACAATACTATTTTCTCAGTTTCTCCCTCCAATACATCGCGAACTACACTAATATGCGTCTTTCTAAAGCAGATATGGTCATTGAGTAACAATTTCTGAACGACCGAATGCCGAATGCACATGTAAGCCAGAAAACCTATAGAGAGGTATATTGATTCCAGACGTACCGTCGTATCGGTCATGCCATGTGGTGTGAATCCTTTCAGTTGTGACTCAATCAGTAGACGATAAGTCTTTATTAGATTTTTTCTTGCTCATCTGCTGGAGGAGTTTAGGAGAAGCCTGTGGATTTCAGATTGTCGATCTATGTGTTCGACAGGGAATGCGGTCGTCAACTACTACAATAGAACAATGGCACAAATATAGCAAGGCTATCATCCGTCGTGAATTCATCTGCATCAAGCGTTGAGATTCCATGCCCCCAGACACTAGTATCCAACACAGCTCACACGCTGCAAATGGAAGACCATGATAGGTTTTAACGAGAAGAGCTGCTAGTGATGAAAAACAGTGACGTTTCCGGCCCCCGACACCCGGCTCTTCCTCTCGGCGTTTACCGGCTATTATGTATGACCTAGAATATTCTGACTATTTTTCTTCACCGTTTTTTTGAAGCTCCCAATAACTAATCTCACTTCATGATGAGTCAGAACCTCATATAGAGTCTCAATTTCATTCAACTCCAAGCTCTTTTCTGGGTCGCGTAATGATTACATTCATGTTGTGTTCAATGGTAAGTTGCGAATAGACCTGTGACTTCTCTGTGTAAGAGAATGGGATGTTGGGGGATACTTAAATAGGCGGGGATCACTTTAAACGTCCAATTGGTCACCACGGTACTCGTCAAACGTCTGTATTTCTCACATTATGGTCATTGTGTTCCTCACCGTTCTAGCTATCCTTCCTGTCGTAATATTCATGACTACCAAACGGGTCCGCATTAGAGTAATCAAACTCGAGTCCTATTGGGAAACTCTCATTTGGACGTGTCATCTCTGGAGGTCCAAGCTGATCTTTCCAAACACTCTTGCCGACTGGTACCACAAGGACTTGGAAAACATGGACGCCGACTTAATCTATGTACAAAGCATTTGGTTATTTCTACTTCCTTTCTTTGCTTCACGAGGATATACAATGTATCAAAGAGACCCCGACAGCTTTGGTGATTTAAATCCTCCTCATTCCCCCCCTTCCACAAAGACTACGATGTACCCTTATGCTCGCCAGGTCCCAAGCAGAAATCTCAACCCAAGGAAAGCATGGTCGATACGTATCTGGGCAGCTCGAGATTCTCTTGGAAGGGATGTTATAATCAAGTAAGCCTTCAATCCAGTCTACTGCTCTCTATATTGTTTAATTCGATGTATTTGCAGGGTGGTATCGGAGGTAGAAAAAGAATCTAATGAACTGAAGGTCTTGAAACTCCTTAACAGCAAAAAGTTACGAGCGGATCCAGCGAACCATACCATTCATGCTATCGAATACATCACTTTCGACAGATTCATTTTTGTAGTGATGCCCAGGTGAAGCTTTGTTTTTTAAACCACTCAACATTCACGACTAATTGTCCAAAAGATGGGATAGTTCCATCCTCCCTGAATTCGATAACGTTTCCGAGCTTTTGTCGTATGCAAAAACAGTTTTCGAAGTAAGCAAACTAAACCACTACACACTCATATTGGAATGTAGACTGATCAGGTTGTAACAGACTTTTGATTTTTTACACCGCCATAAAATTGTTCATCTAGACTGCCTTGCACAGAACATTGGGATGAATGTCGTCTTGGAATCATCCGAAACGATTCGTAGAACAGGACTACGAGACCCAAAGGAAGTTCAATATGCCCTCTTTGATTTTGGTGGCTCCATGATTTTCCCGGATGATACTGTTATTGAAGAGGCACGGATCTCGCGACGTGACCTCAACTTTCATTTGCACGGTGTGCCCCCTAATTCAGTTACATATCCGTACAATCCATTTCGAATGGACGTTGCTTTCATGGGCACATGTCTTCAAACATATGTCAGGGTAAGCTCCCTTGTGATTATAGATGTTCTACTGCTTTCTTATGAAAATTAATGATATGTCAGCACCTTGAACACAAAATTCCTGAACTGGGGCCATTCTTCGACTTGTTAGTTGACGCAAATGACCCCAATCAACTTTCAGCTAGTCAGGCCTTTGCTCGCTTCACGGATATATGCAACAGTCTGAATTCTGAGGTGACAAATGCGCCTGTTGAATTATTCACATGGCAACATGGTATGTAACCAGATGTTGGATTATGCTCAAAGCTAAATTACAATCCTAGGAGTTGTCCGCAAGAGATATGGCGACATCATAACCATACCTGACCTGACAAATCTCTGACCAGTCGATGTCTGTTACCATCGTTAACCCTCTGGTAATGATCAAGCCTATGGAAGACTGGAGCGGGCCTTTAGTCTAATTGGTCCAGGAAGATGGTGTGGTTGTTTATTGAGTTATCCATTGGTAAATGTGGTAGTGACACTGGATAGTAGCGGATACGAGGTGGAGAAACTATAAATGACCTGGTCTATATTTAAATACAGATTGTTTCTTGATCACTTCTGCTAGAGAAATTCGGTAGATTGAAGCAAGTTGTGGATTTTGGGTCATTAATCTATGCGTTCCTCATTAGCAAATGTGGTCGTAGACTACAACAGTGGCATATATATAGCAATATCATCCGTTGTCAATGCATAGACAGTTAAAGAAATCCAAATCTTTGGCTCAACCAATAATATGTGAGCGCTGAGCGCTGAGCCTTATCAGAGAAGCTCTCTTCACGTTTGTAGTGCCATTTTGGTGAAAATTTGCGTTCACGCCATTGCGAAGTGCTTCTATGTATACTGTCCGTGCCCCACTGGTCGGAATACTTTCTGTCACCCCACCCCTTTTTACCATCTCGTTTCAACTCATCATATCATACCATCGGAGACTAGTCAAAAGCCTCAAAGCTGTTCACATACCGCAAAAGGAGTCCGGACCATGATAGGTTTGACGAGAAGATTAGAGAGCTGACTCGATGAATAAACCAGAGACCATGGCGTGTGATGATATTTACGATCCCCGACAGCCCGAACTGATTCTTAGTGTTCGCCAGATAGGTTGAAGCTCCGAATAACCAGTTAGACTTCATGATGAGTCAGTGGGTCGTATAGTGGCTCGACATTCAATATTCAACTCTAGGATCCTTCCCGAAGCCCAAATTCGTTCACGTAGTTATTTTTAAAGCTGTCCAACATCGGAAAAACCTGGTCCATCATAGACTCACAGCAACATCGGAATATCCACTGTGTGCGTAAACGTTCAGCCCTAGATGCATATTCATGAAAACAATCTGAACCATACTAGAAGATCTATGAACGGACGTCTTTCGAACCACGAAAAATGCATCTTGTGGGTCACTGGAAGCGGTTCAGGCTATAGGCAGTGCCGAGATGCCTATGATCGAGAATCCAATCGATCACATTCGTGCCATGTTCGTTTCGAGTAATGTCCGCCATTACCTTTACCGTCGCTATCTTCTTTCCTTCACTCGTCTCTTTGACTAGCAAGCTATTCAAACAAAAATTCATTACACTTGATTCTCGATGGGAAAGTCTTGTTTGGAACTGGCGTCTTTTGAAATTGAACCTTGCATTTCCAGAGAAACTTGAAGACTGGTACTACAAGGACTGGGACAGAATGGAGGAGAGCATGATTTATGTGCAAAGTGTTTGGGTGTTCATACTCCCGTTCTTTGCCTCTCGAGGATATACTACGTACCAAAGGCACCCTACCAATTTCACAGAGCTTGTAGCCCCTCCCTTCCCTCCTGTGGCCCGGAATGCGGCATACCCTTATGCTCGCCAGGTCCCGACTAATGTACAGGAATCAAAAATGATATGGTCACTACGTGTATGGGCTGCTCGCGATGCCCTGGGAAGGGACGTCGTCATAAAGTTGAGTTTCCTTTTTCACATTCTGGGCTATTCTGATGTTTTCTACGTTAGGATAATTTCGGAAGTAGACAATCCATCGCAAGAGTTGAAAGTCATGCAACGACTCAATAGCGAAAAGTTGAGGTCCGACCCAGCCAATCACACGATTTATGCCTTGGATTTTCTTACTTTCGATAAATTTGTCTTCGTGGTGATGCCTAGGTAAGGTCTCTACTGTCTATCTGTCAACAAAATGGCCCTCATGTTTTAGATGGGATTCTTCCTGGGCACCCGAATTCGAGAACGTTTCTGAACTCATGCATTTTGCCTATATATGTTTCCAGGTATGTACAACAGTATTATTCGCCGATGGCATCGACCTTATTACGTTACATAGACTTTCGACTTTTTGCATCGCAACAGAATTGTACATCTTGACTTCCTTGTACAGAATATCGGCATGAATGTTGTAATTCAACACACAGAAATGTTTCGTCGAACTGGACTGCGAAAACGAGATGAGGTTCGATATGCCCTCTTTGACTTTGGTGCTTCTGTGGCTTTCCCGGAAGATACTGTTATCGAGGACACATTTACGACAGACTATCTCTGGTTTGGCGTGCACAACATACAGGAGGATTCAGTCAAATATCCTTACAATCCATTCAAAGCAGACATCGCTTTTCTAGGCACCGCTTTGCAAACATATGTTACAGTGAGTTTTCTTTCGTTGACAGTCGCATTTACTGCCGTTATCTTATTCGCTGTCACAAATAGCATATTGAAAACCTTGTTCCTGAACTTGGTCCATTCTTTGAGTCACTAATTGATATGAATGACCCGAAACAGCTCTCAGCCAGTCAAGCACTGGCTAAATTCACAGATATATGTGACCGTATAAGTCCTGATGTAGCTCAGGCATCATTCGATACCAGGGCATGGAAGAATGGTCAGTGCAAGTCTGCGTTTGACGGAATCAAAAACAAAACTGAAGCTGTTATTCCAGGTACAGTCAAGAAGAAAGACGGAGAAGTTATAACGATTCTCTAATAATTTGCCTGCGAATCAGAGTCAAGGCCAAGTAGATGGCATGTAACAAAAATACTAGCCTCTTGTCTCGATCGTACCACGCGCGACATATGCAGGAATCCACGATCTTTGTCTGATATAACTGGGTGTCCGTCTTCTAGAGTGTATTGTTTTGTTTGCGGGATTCCGTGGTCTCAAGAGTGGAACTACAGTGAACAGCATATCTAGCGCTCCTAGATGTCCGTGTTGTTGGGAGTTAGGAGTTTTGCTCATCATAAAGAAAGTCAAACCGCGGCGCAAAAGCGGGCCAGCTAATACGGTGATGGAAGGGGCTATCCAGGGAAAACACAAAGCACCATGTGAGATCGAGATAGTGCACCTTAGTCACATATGTTCCGTGAGCAGAAGATACTACGGCGACCGACGACGGGTCAATCTACGATTTGAAGTACGTCTTTGAAGTTTGAGTTAAGCCGCTACAATGGGAATTTTGAAATGCTGTCGACTGGAGCCCATTTCAGACAGAGGCCGACAAACATGATAATTTCCGTCGCGTTTAGGCCAAAAACGGCGAGCTCGTAGGTGGACATCCTCGATTTGCATGTAATTGACCTGTTATGGAAACATTCTTTCGCCTTTGGATAAGGGTAGACGGGAAAGGGCCCCTATTATTGGTGATTACGAGGCGCTTGGAGGATAGAGGTTGGAGGCTATATCGGACTCCAAGAATACCCAACGTTGTCGAGATTAACAACTTCGCTAACGGATGAGTCGCCGTTCTCCAAAGCGCGTGATGTGGTTTCTGTTAATTTGCTACGGTTTCTAGACGAACGGTTGTTGTCGGATGGTGTCAAAGCTGAGATTGCGCACCCACAAGCCACCTTCTCTAGCGCTAAAGACGGAGACCATCATATCCTCTTCCTTTCCGTTCTCTGCTTGTCGACAATCTCCGGTGGGTCATCTCCACCTCCAGTGAACACAGAAATAAAGCCCCCGGGGAGTTCAAGTCTCAAGAGGGGCGTTATGTATTCGTTGAAGGCACTGGGGAGTATGTGGCCAAATGGGTAGAGTGCGACTGACAGCGAGAGCACTATTGCACGAGGAGCGGACACGGCTTGAGTGAGGGACTCGTCGTCGGGAGAGGAGAGATCCCAGTGGAGAAACAATATCTCTCCTTCTGATCCACCGGAAACTAGCAAAAGATACACAGAATGTCAAGCTATTTTTCAATAATCGACAGGAGGCAAAACGGTTTCAATGTATGCTCTGATATCGGAAACTCGAACGGTCTTGAGAGGCACTGGCGACCATGCTACCGTTCGTTCGGCGACCAGGAAAGAGCCTGCATATTTTGTGTGTGTTGATGTCTAGGCAAAAATATGAGTATAAGAGACTAGAAAGGTAAATACCTGCGTGCACTTGAGGATCCCAAAGTTAATTTGGTCGTCTTTTACTTGCAGAGGCCAAAAGACCTCTCATTCGACGCCATTTCACGAGCGTGTCAACAAAACAAGATGTGATAACTTCGGGATCCAGGTAGAATAACCGCGCATGAGACTCCTACTAGCCTGCAAGGTCGCCTCACGAATGAAAACAGGACACCGGAAGAGAAGACTGAGGAGAAGGAGACAGCCAGAGCCAGGTAGCGGGTGAAACGACGACACCTCCAAAGGTGAATAACGGGGCTGAGTACTACAAGAAAATACCGACAATGAAAGCGGTTGTCAGACGCTGGGTACCAGAGACCTCAGTGCCAACACTGGGAGGACGCCGAGGACGGGGGCGAAGACGAGATCGAGCTCATCACCAGGTTTTGCGCCCTTACTCCTGTCCTGGGCCGGTCACGCCATCACGTGCGGCTGGTGACGCAAAAAACGACAACGCCGCCGCGGAACCGGAACCTGACCGGAACCCACCACTGCACTTGTTGAGAGAGGAACGAAAAGAGGAGGTGTAGAAGGAGGGTCCTCGTTATCCCGTCGGCCGCTGACAAGGAGAGGCATGAATATGGATCCTCGGCACGTTCACCACGGCTGCGGGACGACTTCGACTACAGCCCATGGATACAATGATGTGGCCGTTTAGGTCTGTCTCTTACTATATTTTTTTGGGTACCGGATTTATAGTTCATTTGTATGAGTACAACAAGTCAAGAATCCTTCGTATCATTTCAACGCTAAGCCAGTAAGGGGTTCGCGTTTCACTTTTCACTTTCCTAACGACGTATGTACTCTAGGATTCTTGGACCAAGAATGATGTATTTAAGGCTAAACAATGTATTCGACTCCAGGCGACTTGGAGTTTCTTTATCAAGGCTCTTTCCTCCCGGATTACTGCGATCATCCTTTCCAAGCCGCTTTTGTGACCACTCGGATGCTCTCTGCTCTTTGTTTACGTACACATAACCTCGGAGGGGCTTTCCGAACTAATCCCACGACGCTGCAAGTCACAAATAACCCGAGGCTGGAGCTCGAATGCAACACTTCGCGTTCATTGTCTTTCCCTTAATGCCCTTCATCTTTGTATCCTTGGCTATCGTCCTTCCTGCATTAATCTTCTTGACCACAAAACGAGTTCCATGCAGAGTTATTCACCTAGAATCCCGATGGGAAAGCCTGGTTTGGACGTTGCGGCTCATGAAGTCGAACATCGTATTTCCAGAAACTCTCGATGACTGGAATTTGAAGAATCTCGAAGATACAGACGCAGATTTTGTGTATATACATAGTTGCTGGATGTTCGTGCTCCCGTTCTTCGTTTCGCGAGGATACGCGATGTATCAACAGGATCCTGTCGGCCTTGGAAATCTGAACCCTCCTCCCTTTCCACCGGCAGCAAAAGTGACATCGTACCCTTATGCTCGTCAACTCCCAACTAAGGCTCCCATCCCGAGGACTGTGTGGGCACCACGTATATGGGCAGCTCGCGATGCACTTGGAAGGGATGTTATAATCAAGTAAGTGTATCCATCGAGTTTACCCCACTTGTTGATCACCTTTCATATTTTCAGGGTGATATCTGAAGTCGACAACCCGTCAAATGAGCTGAAGGTCATGCAACTGCTTAACAGCAAAAGGCTGCGATCCGACCCCGCCAACCATACCATCTACGCCATCGAATACATTACTTTCGACAAATTTGTATTTGTGGTGATGCCCAGGTAGGTGCCAATATTTCTAATTATTGGGTCGCGCTGATGTTCATATTTTAAAGATGGAATAATGCTATCTCTCCTGAATTTGCTAATGTTTCTGAGCTTATGCATTTCACCAAGACAATCCTTGAGGTAATCAATTGAGCTAACATGCTGGTCACCTTGAAATATCTACTGAATGAGGTCACAATAGACTTTCGATTTTTTGCACCGTAACAAGATTGTGCATCTGGACTGTCTTTCACAAAACATGGGTATGAACGCTGTTATGAATACTGGGGAAATAGATCGTAGGACAGGACTTCGAGATCCAAAGGAAGTTCGCTATGCCCTATTTGACTTTGACGCTGCTGTCATTTTTCCTGAGGACACTGTCATTGAAGAGGCGCGTATGGACCACGTTCTCAGCTTCGATTTGCATTACATACCGAAGGAATCAATTACTTACCCATACAACCCATTTCGAGTGGACGTTGCATTCATGGGCACATGTCTTCAAACATATGTCAGGGTGAGTTTCCTTGCCGTGATTAATGTCGTACAGATTTCTGATAGATAATCTACGCTTCAGCACCTCGAAAGTAAAATTCCAGAGCTTGGGCCATTCTTCGACTCCTTGATTGACGTCAATGACCCCAATCAGCTTTCAGCAAGCCAGGCACTATCTCGTTTTACAGAGATATCCAATAACCTTAACCCCGAGGTGGCTAGTGCAGCCTTCGATGGTTTTATTTGGCGCCGAGGTATGTGATGAAATGCCAATTTCATTCTTCAAGCTCACGCAGTCTTCCAAGGCGGCGTTGTCTCCAAGAGAACAGACGATGTTTTAACAATTAATGACTAGCCTGGTATCTCATCACATATCTGTCGCCTTCGTCACTCCCTTTCTACTGAACGGGAATATGAATACCTTTCTCTCCTGTACAATGATCGATAGTGTACAGCTTCTGATAGATAATTTACACTTTTCAGCACCTCGAAAGTAAAATTCCAGAGCTTGGCCCGTTCTTCGATTCGTTGGTTGATGTGAATAACCCCTCTCAGCTATCAGCTAGGCAGGCTCTGGCTCAATTCAGTGATATATGGAATAATCTTAGCTCTGAGGTGAAAGGCGCACCCTCAGCTGACGGTTTCCTGTGGGTAAAAGGTATCTAATTAAGCATCTCAATCCTGCTTCAAGCAGAACCAGAATTATTTTAAGGCGTAGTTCAAAAGAGATCTGGTAATCCCTTAACGATTGCTGCATAGCCCAATATCTGAGTGTATGGCTGTTGCGCGATGAATAGGTGACGTTCCTTGTAATGTGTTTTGATAGACCATCGTTTTGGGCTCAGTTTACTATTCTTACCAGGGCGTGTTACAAACCTGGAATAGTCGCACAAAAGGATGTACAACAAAAGATTATCCAACGCTAAAAACAGACTCAAGGCAATTATTCGTGGCAGATTGGTTTTGAGTCATATGTATCAGACACATAGAATCCAGGCTACTGCTCCTCGGTGTTAACGCGTAGTATCTTTTCACAGAAGGCTCGCGAATCAGCCTGATCCACAGTGGTCAATATACGGTTAGATATCTACAATTGATCCGAGCTGAATCTTTATATCAGGTTTCCATTTCTTCGTTACTGATTTAAGTTATTATGCCTTTTGCTTCTGTCTTACGGTTAGAATGTTTAAATTGGACTCGCGTTGGGAAAGTGCGAAAGTTTGGTTTGGACATTACCCAAACGTGACGTCTCATGAGGTTGAATTTTGTATCTCGAGAGACTTTTGCTGACAGGTAACCACATGAAAAAATCATGAACGAAGACTTCACCTTGTGGCGTAACCTAACCATCGAGTCATACTTATTAATACCACTTGTCTGATTTGAGTTGGTTCCAAGTTGGGGAGCATTCCTGGACCCTTGACACTGCTCCTTAATTCGGTTTCTGTTGTCATATAGTATTTGAGCGAGGGAAACTAAAAGGGGAAACTGGACTCTGAAAACGGATACGACTACAGGGTCCGGCGCCTGATGGTCATTCAGCAGAAGCCGTAAGTACACTGTTATTGCACATAATCTAGTCATCCACTCCTGTCACAGTATATCTTCTCTCTCACATTTATGGAGACATATAGAAAAATGTCTGGAACGCTTTTGCCTAAAAGATTCAATCTGGGTGTGAAATTATTTATTGAGACAGAGATAAATACCGTAGTGCTTGTCTTGACATCTTCGACACTGTATCCACTTTTTCATTGATTTTACAAAGCCCTTTCTTGCCATCATACTATGTCGGCAAACCCAAAGGTATGCTATTCTTATGTCCCCCTTCATACTATCTTACTAACTATGACACATCAACTTATAGTATGCACCCGGGAGTAAGGTTGTGTTTATTGAGGAATTCATAGGCCCAAGCAATGTCCAGAAAGCACCCAAAGGACAAACAGCAGACGTAGTTAGCTCCCATGTTTCTCAAGGGAAGTCACATCACTACAATGTACGTCTCCATGTTTACATTTATGCTTCCCCATTATCTTAGTATCCCTAAAAATGACAGCAAGGAGACATTGTCTATGTGGTGAAGTCACATGCAACCGGCATGAATATTGTGGGGGTCCAAGAAGAATACTTGGAGGAAGTAAGTTAGCTTGTGAGACACCTGAACTCCGTCAATGTGAGTATCTGTGTCATCTACATGTACGAGCGAAGTTTTGCCTGACCAAACACCAATTATTAAGTCTAGCAGCAGTAGTATACTGCCATATTCTAACACCGTTTATGAGCAATTCATTTATATATCTGTGAAGAAGAAATAAGATAACTTGTTTACATGACTTTGCAACCTTTGAACTTATCTGCTCAATCGTGCAATTGTTGCTTGATTGTACCGTCTGCGCTCGTCTCGGATGAAAGACCTAAAGCGTATGGGGCGCATAATATGTTGTTGTGTGTAGTCACTTTGGAAAACAGTGCTTGACTTCATCCGTCTGTGAGGACAAGTCACCTTACGTCCGATGCTGGGAGCCCAAATTTTCGGGTCTGTATGAAGGGGCCGCCGGACCGGACCGGCAGATGTACATGTTCTCACGGATCCGGACTGTCCAATTATTGATATTTAAGTCAATATTCAATGGTTGAAATAATGTTCATTGTTCGACTTCTTCCTTTATGGACATCATTACTCTCACCATCGCTTTTATCCTTCCTGGATTAATATTCATGGTCACCAAACGAGTGCGCATTAGAGTAATCAAACTGGACTCTCGTTGGGAAAGTCTGGTTTGGACATGGCGTCTAATGAGGTCAAAACTCGTATTTCCAGAGACTCTCGACGACTGGTCCTTGCAGGATCCCAAAGATTACAACGAAGCTTTTGTCTATATACATAGCTGTTGGATGTTTGTACTCCCATTCTTCGTTTCACGAGGATATGCGATGTATCAGCAGGACCCTTCCGGTATTGGAAACCTGAACCCTCCTCCCT
This sequence comes from Psilocybe cubensis, assembly GCF_017499595.1. Classification (NCBI taxonomy): domain Eukaryota; kingdom Fungi; phylum Basidiomycota; class Agaricomycetes; order Agaricales; family Agrocybaceae; genus Psilocybe; species Psilocybe cubensis. Next base: position 973,453 of record NC_063001.1, on the reverse strand, counting down.
TTCCACCCGTAGCAAAAGTTACGTCGTACCCGTATTCTCGGCAAGTCCCCAGTAAGACTCCTACCCCGAGGACTTTGTGGGTGCCACGTATATGGGCAGCTCGCGATTCACTTGGAAGGGATGTTATAATCAAGTAAGTGCACCAAGTCTATCCGGCCTGTTTTCATTTCACATATTTTCAGGGTGATATCTGAGGTCGACGACCCATCAAACGAGCTAAAGGTCATGCAACTCCTTAATAGCAAAAGGTTGCGATCCGACCCATGCAACCATACCATATTTGCTCTCGATTACATTACTTTTGATAAATTTGTCTTTGTCGTGATGCCCAGGTAGGCTTTCATCTTCTGAACCACTCAATGCTGTTCACAATTAAATTTTCAAAGATGGGATAGTTGCATCTTTCCTGAATTCGAGAGTGTTTCGGAACTTTTGTCATTTGCTAAAACAGTGCTCGAGGTAAGCAAAAGAACTATCACTTAGTCATATACCAGGATAGGCATTGATTAGGGCGTCATAGACTTTTGATTTTTTGCACCGCAACAAAATTGTTCATTTTGACTGCCTTGCCCAAAACATTGGCATGAACGCCGTTTTGGAAACCTCGGAATCTAGTCGCAGAACAGGATTGCGGAATCCAAAAGAAGTCCGATATGCCCTTTTTGATTTCGGAGCTTCTGAAGTTTTCCCTGAGGATACTATCATTGAAGAGGCGCGTACGTCACGGCGCGATCCCCACTTTGGTTTGCACGGTGTTTCATTCAACACAATCTCTTTTCCGTACAATCCCTTCAGAATGGACGTCGCTTTCATGGGAACATGTCTTCAAACATACGTCAGGGTGAGATCCCTTGCAATGATCAATGCTCTACAGATTTTTGATCAGATTGTCAACATTTCAGCACCTTGAGAACAGGATTCCTGAGCTTGGGCCATTCTTTGACTCGTTGGTTGATATCAACAACCCTAACCAGCTTTCAGCTAAACAGGCTCTGGATCGCTTTGTAGAGATATTCAATGCTCTTAGCCCAGAGCTGGCTAGTGCACCTTGTGATGGATTTATTTGGAAGGATGGTACGCGCTTATCTATCGGACTATGTTCTCCAAGCTCAAGAGATCTTCCAAGGTGTTGTCCGCAAGAGACATGGTGATCTGATAACCATAACTGAGTAACCTGATATCTGAAGGCGTATCTGTTGGTTCCTTCACTTTTTTTATAAAGATTTGGTCTTTTAGTTAAATACTATTGGCCCTGGTTGGCCAACAAATCGCTATGAGTCCGGGCTCTGGACACCGGCTTAGCTTTCCCAGCAGTGGAATGATATCAAGTCCTCTGCATCATTTTTTACCATGACGCATTTTTCAATAGCCTGATCGATGATTGTGCATGTGTCCAGGTACATCACTCCATTGTTTTAACCAAGGACGCGAATACTGAGGAGTGAACTGGGAGATACAAATGACACGTGGATTTCTCATAAGCACATTAACGTTTAACCAGTCTTCAAGACAACGGATACCTATCTTCCAGGTTTACGGGAGTTTATGCCTATGCATCCAAGCCTGTGTCTTGACTCAATGGCTAATATGAGCAAGCATAATAATTGAGTGGGAGCTCTGAACGACCAATACACAGACGAGTAAACCACTAAATAGCGAGTCACATTGGCCCGATTTCGCTGTAAGGTCCGACGGTATTAAGTTTATAGTTCTACCATGAAACAGGAGCAGACACCTGGTTTTTGCCAGTGGCTTATGTTTGCAGAAGCTCGTATGGATTGCATCGGTAATCTGTGTTTTCATCAGGGGATGCTCGGCGGACTACATAAAAGTGGACATATATTTAGACCACTATATCTACCATCCGCAGTCTATCCATAGGAGTCCGAAGAAAATATAAATCTTGACTAAACCAGTGAGGTGAGCGCTGCTGAGCGCCGGGCCTTATCAATGAAGTTTTATTGAGTACCTTTTTCGCCTTTTTCGTCAGAATTTATGTTTATGCGCTATTGTTAGTAATACACCACACAGAGCGATAAAGGTCAATCCTACTAAGTATAGTTGGTGTGATTTCTGCCTTCCCACCGCCTTTTGCCACCTCGTCTGTGAAGCCTTCGTATCTTCGAATCTTGATTGGCGCATCCATATCTAGCCAATTTACATTGAACATTGAAGTTCCCCTTTCTAGCCCCCGGATACTAATTGGCTCTGAAGAATATATAGAAGATTTGAAAGTGTGATGAAAACCAGAGAGAACCAGAGTGCATCGCGAATCATGATGAGGATGTGGTGTGGATTTAAATATTTAATTTCCCCATTCATCATTCGGACCCCTCTACAAAGGTTCCCACGCCATACTCACTGCTCAAGAGGCCGCGTTGTGTCATCATCACCCTTACCGCGTAAGGGCTCGTGGATATATTCAATGCTCGCCTTCCTCCATTTTTTCTTGTATATTGTTACTTTCACTTTTGTGTTTATCATCCCTGCCTCGTTGCTTTTCATGAAGAGCAAACGAGTCGGTGTTAGAATGATTAAACTTGACTCTCTTTGGGAAAGTCTAGTTTGGACATGGCGTTTAATGAGGTCGAAACTCGCATTTCCGGAAACCCTCGCCGACTGGAATTTGAAGAATTCCAAAAATTACCATGCAGATTTTATCTATGTACATAGTTGCTGGATGTTTGTACTCCCTTTTTTCGTTTCGCGAGGATATGCGATGTATCAACAGGATCCTGTCGGCCTTGGAAATTTGAACCCTCCACCGTTTCCACCCGCAGCAAAAGTGACGGCGTACCCTTATGCTCGTCAACTGCCAAGTAAGGCTCCTATCCCGAGGACTCTGTGGGCACCACGTATATGGGCAGCTCGCGACGCACTTGGAAGAGATGTTATAATTAAGTAAGTGTTCTACCGACTCTACATCGCCTGTTGTTCATTTAAAATGTTTTTAGGGTGATATCAGAGGTCGACAACCCATCAAACGAGCTGAAGGTCATGCAACTCCTTAACAGCAAGAAGTTACGTTCCGATCCGGCCAATCACGCTATCTACGCCCTCGATTACATTACTTTCGACAAATTCATCTTTGTAGTGATGCCCAGGTAGGCTTCCATGTTTAAGCCACTCAATGACATTCAAAACTAAATATTTAAAGATGGGATAGTTGCATCCTCCCTGAGTTCGAGAATGTTTCTGAGCTGATGTCGTTTGCCAAAACAGTTCTGGAGGTAAGCAAAATTAACTATCACTTCGTTATATCATGAGGATTAATCAGGCCGTCATAGACTTTCGACTTCTTGCACCGCAACAGAATCGTTCATTTAGACTGCCTTCCACAAAACATTGGCATGAATGCCGTTTTAGAATCTTCGGAAACTAGTCGCAGAACAGGACTGCGGGATCCGAAAGAAGTCCGATATGCCCTCTTCGATTTTAGTGCTTCTGAAGTTTTCCCTGAGGATACCATCCTCGAAGAGGCGCATACATCGCGGCGTGACCTCAATTTTGCTTTGCACGATGTTCCACCCGAAACTATCTCGTACCCGTTCAATCCATTTCGAGTTGACGTCGCTTTCATGGGTACATGCCTTCAAACATACGTCAGGGTGAGCTCTCTTGTGATGCTCAATGTTGTATGACTTTCTGATGAAATTCTTGACCTTTCAGCACCTTGAAAACAGAATACCCGAGCTTGGGCCGTTCTTCGACTCCTTGGTTCATGTGAACGATCCGAATCAGCTATCAGCTAAACAGGCCTTGGCCCGCTTTACAGATATATTCAATGATCTTAGCCCAGAGGTGGCTAGTGCACCTTGTGATGGCTTCATTTGGGAAGATGGTATGCGTCGTTTAGTTATCAAATTATGTTATCCAAGCTCAAAGTAATGTTCCAAGGCGTCGTCGACAAGAGACATGGAGATGTTATAACAATCACCGACTAGCCTGCTCTCTACGCATATCCGCTGCCTCCATCACTTCTTTGTGATGAGCGGGCGTATTGATACTTTTCTGTCCTATAACTGAGTGCCCCTTTATATCAATGTAATTTTTTTTTGCGGAATTACGCGGTCTCAAGAACGGAAATATATACCATCAAGCGCTCTCGATATAACCTTCTTCAGCTCTCCTCCATATGCACGGTGCTGTTTTCCACAACACAATTCCACTCCGAAGACCCCAAAACTTAAATTTGGTTGACTTCAGGACCTTTCATTGGATGCAAGTTCGACCAATTTCACGAGCCTATCAATATTAACATTCGATACAAGCATTGATACCAGAAAAGTACATGTAGTATGTCTGCTCAAGGGACCCTTACTGATCTACAAATTCGCCTCACGGATGAGTGCAGGACAGTGGAAGAGAAGGTGAAGAGAAGGGGACAGGCCAGGGACAGGCAGGGAAACAGCGCCTCAGAAGATCAGCCATCCACGCTAAATGCTACGAATGCGAAACCGAAAGTGAAAGCGGTATTCAGGCTCTGGGTTCCAGAGGCCGCAGTGCCAGCACTGGGAATAGGGTGAAAGGCGAGGCCTTGGGTCGTCGTCGAGGAACAGGGGCTTGCAGCGCTGAGAGTGTCACACCATCACGTGCAATTTGAGGCTCAAAACGACCCTCAACGACGACGACGACGACGACTGACTACACCACCGCCGCCAGGCTCCACCACTGCAACTGCACCTGTCAAAGAGAAGAAGGGGGAAAGGGTGAAGTAGAGGGCAGGTCCACGGTCACCCCGCAGCTTCGGCTGGAAGGAGGGGGGAAGACGCAGCCTATCGGCGATGATACCGACGTCGACGTTTAGGTCTGTTACTTACCTGTATTTTCTGGGTACTAGATTCAGAATTCACCTGTATGAATACAAAAAGTCAAGGATCAAGGCCACAAATGATCCATTCGAGGCTAAAAGATGTTTTCAATTCCAAGGAACTTGGGTTTCATCATCAATGCTCTCCGCTCTACTCTTGCGATCATCCTTTCCAAACCACATTTGCGATCAAAGTATTACCTTGGTCCTTATCGATATCCCTTTCTTATTTTCTCAGATGCTCTCTGCTCATTGTTTACGTATCTCCGAAAGAGCTTTCCGAACTGATCCCACGACCTTGCAGGTCACCGAAATCTTCGAATGCGACACTTTGCGCTCATCGATCTTTCCTTAATGTCATTCGTCTTTGTGACCGTGGCTGTCCTTCTTCCAGCTTTAATCTTCTTTACCACAAAAAGAGTCCAACTTAGGGTGATTCGCCTCGAAACCCGAAGGGAAAGTGTGGTTTGGACTTGGCGTCTCATGAAGTCAAAAATCACATTTCCACGAACACTCAAAGATTGGTATTACAAGGGAGACGAGACATTTGCGGACGACCTGGTCTACGTAAAGCACGTATGGCTGTTCCTACGGCCATTTTTTGCTTCACGAGGATATGCAATGTATCAACAAGACGCAGAAGGTTTTAGCGATCTAAACCCTCCTCCGTTCCCTCCTGTTGCGAAAACCACGTCGTACCCTTATGCTCGTCAGGTTCCATGCAATCAGGTCAAACAAAGAATGGCATGGTCAATACGAATGTGGCCTGCTCGTGATATACTTGGGAGGGATGTTGTAATCAAGTGAGCACTCCGTTATGTGGTTCAATTTGAGGCTGTATGTAACTAATAACTGTTGCATTAGGGTGATATCTGAGGTGGGCAACCCATCCCCAGAGCTCGAGGTGATGAAACGCCTGAATAGCAAAGGTTTGCGGTCTGATCCAGCGAACCACACAATCTACGCTATTGAATTTATCACTTTCGACAAGTTCATTTTCGTTGTAATGCCCAGGTATTCATGTTCATTTTCAACCAATTGAAGTATTCTTCGCTCATTGTACGTTCTTTTTAAGATGGGATAGTGCCTTTTTGCCCGATTTTGCCACTGTATCCGAGACTATGTCTTTGGCTTTGACGTGTTTCCAGGTACGATATTTTATACCTGACGTTTGACCACTAAATAAGGTTAATGACAGGTTTTGATTTCCTGCATCGTCACAAAATCGTGCACATGGATTTTCTACCACAGAATATAGGTATGAATGCAGTGATGGATTCTTCGGAGACAATTGGAAAGACAGGAATGCGAGATCCAGCAGAGGTTCGCTATGCTCTATTCGATTTTGGTGCCTCTATTACTTTTCCTGAAGACACCGACATTGAGGAAGCAAGTTTGACACGTTATAACAGCTTCGCGCTGCATGATGTACCAGATGAATCAGTCAAATATCCGTACAATCCATTCAAATTAGACATGGCCTTTCTAGGCACTAGCCTTCAGACCTACGTCAGAGTGAGTTATTTTGTAATTTCACAGCAGGCTGCTGCTGACAGTCATTGATATAGCATCTTGAACCATTTGTTCCGCAGCTTGGTCCATTTTTTGACTCATTGGTTGACATGAATAACCCAAATCAGCTCTCTGCTAGCCAGGCTCTCGCTTGCTTTACAAAGATATGTGATGGTCTGAGCCCCGATATTGCCCAGGTACCATTGGATACTCGAGTTTGGTCTAATGGTATTGATCTAAAATTTGACCAGACTGATTGACAAAACTGACCATGATTTCTGGCAGGCGTGATCGAGAAGAAGGACGGGGAATTAATTACCGTTGTTGAATCTTTGTAATAGGATAGTCAGTTCCGTTGAGCGACTGCAGTTCAATTTTAGCTTTATCTTCAGATATTGCAATTCGCTCTTCTGTCTGTCGAATCCGCATGGTTTAGTGGGCAAGAACAACAAACATCCTAGTCACAAAGACATTACTCGGCACTCGGCATGTAATGGTACAACATGAAGTTCTCTTCACGTTCGCCACATTCATATTGCTTGTATATGTACTAGTAATACACAACATAGCTACATTTACGGCTGCCCCTTAAACTGAGTAGGCATACAACCTTGACTAATTGTCGGCACTGGCCATTTTATATGATGGTTCCCACGTATATTTGTAGCCAAATTTATCTCTTGAGTTTGTGTCATTACCCTACTTGAGTCGGTGCTCGTGGATGCCCGCCTTTCTCCCTTCATTCATGTACTTCATTACTTTTATTTTCGTTTTTGTCCTTCCTGCAACCTTACTTTTCAAGGCAAAACGACGCGGTGTTAGAATGATTAAACTTGACTCTCGTTGGGAAAGTATGGTTTGGACGTGGCGTCTCATGAGGTCGAACATCATATTTCCAGAAGCTCTCGAGGACTGGAATTTGAAGAATCTCGAAGATTCACATGGTGATTTTATCTACATTCATAGTTGCTGGATGTTCGTGCTCCCGTTCTTCGTTTCGCGAGGTTATGCGATGTATCAACAAGATCCCATCGGCCTTGGAAATCTAAACCCTCCACCATTTCCACCCGCAGCAAAAGCTACTTCGTACCCTTATTCTCGTCAACTCCCAAGCAAGACTCCCATCCCGAGGGCTACGTGGGCACCACGTATATGGGCAGCTCGCGATGCACTTGGAAGAGATGTTATAATCAAGTAAGTGTATCCATCGAGTTTACCCCACTTGTTGATCACCTTTCATATTTTCAGGGTGATATCTGAGGTCGACAACCCGTCAAATGAGCTGAAGGTCATGCAACTGCTTAACAGCAAAAGGTTGCGATCCGACCCCGCCAACCATACCATCTACGCCATCGAATACATTACTTTCGACAAATTTGTATTTGTGGTGATGCCCAGGTAGGTGCCAATAGTTCTATTCATTGGATCCCGCTCATTTTCATATTGTAAAGATGGGATAGTGCTATTGAGCCGGAATTTTCCAATGTTTCTGAACTTATGCATCTCACCAAGATAATCCTCGAGGTAATAACACGCTGATCACGTTGAAACATCTATTGAACTGGTCAGAATAGGCTTTTGGTTTTTTACACCGCAACAGGATCGTGCATCTAGACTGTCTTGCACAAAATATGGGGATGAATGCTGTTATGACCACTGCAGAAATTTATCGCAGGACAGGAGTGCGGGATCCAAAAGAAGTCCGCTATGCCCTCTTTGACTTTGATGCTGCTGTCATTTTCCCTGAGGACACCGTCATTGAAGAGGCGCGTATGGACCACGTTCTTAGCTTTGACCGGCATTGGGTACCAGCGGAATCAATCACTTACCCATACAACCCATTTCGAGTGGACGTTGCTTTTATGGGCACATGTCTTCAAACATTTGTCAGCGTGAGATTGCCTGCAATGATCAATGGTGTACAGTTTCCTGATAAATAATCTACACTTTTCAGCACCTCGAAAGTAAAATTCCAGAGCCTGGGCCATTCTTCGACTCCTTGATTGACATCAATGACCCCAATCAGCCTTCAGCCAGCCAGGCACTGTCTCGGTTTACAGACATATCCAATAATCTTACCCCCGAGGTGGCTAGTGCATCCTTCGATGGTTTCATTTGGCGCCAAGGTATGTATTTAAATGTTAACTTCATTCTTCAAGCTCAAGTAGTGTTTCAAGGTGGTGTTATCTACAAGAGAGATGGGGATGTTATAACAATTACTGACTAGCCTGGTTTCTCAACGCATATCTGGCGCCTCCGTCACTCCCTTTCTACTGAACGGGCATATTAATACCTTTCTTTCCTGTAATTGAGTGATCCTCCTCAATCATTATTGTTTGTCAGATTGCGAGGTTTTGAGAGCGGAAATCCCAATAAGCGTTATGCTCAATAATCTCTAGCAGCATTTCTCTGTGTTCGCGTTGTCGGGAGTGAGGGGCTCTCGCCATCACAAAGAAACTCTGATCGCAGCGCGAAGTCGAGTCAATTAATAAGGAGATTGCCGGGGTCGTCGAGGGAACTTATAAAGCTCCAAGTAAGGTCGAAATGGGGCACCCTAGTACAACTTTGTTTTCTTAGGTGAAGCTCCTCTTACTACGAGTGACGAGGGCATGGAGCCGTCCTACAAAGTTAGGTACCGAGGCTTCGAAGCTTGGCTTAAGCACTGTTACAAAGGGGATTGTCAAATGCTGTCGACAGAACCCGTTATAGACGAGGACCTACAGACAGTAACCGCCAGTGTTAACCTGGAGCCAAAAACAGTGAGCCTCTTGCAACTCCGATTTTGCATACGATTGACCTGTTATATAGCCGTTTGTTCTTCTTTGGAGAAGGGCAGATGGACAACGGCCCGTATCCGCTCTCTGCCAGGTGTTTATCAGGAATGGATACTACAGGATGGAGACCGAAGACTTTTGCGTAGCCGTCGTTACAATGGATAAGACCCGCCAGAAAAGCCAAAACATGAGGACAACATATGGGTACCATAATTTACCATACAAAATCAAAGGATGTTTGAAGGCGGGGAGGTTGTGCGATTATTCAGCTGGAACATGTCCATATTCAGCCGCAGGTGAGTCTTGACATCCTTAATAAAGCGTGTTAGCCCATACATAAGGGTTCGAATAGAACAAGCGAAGTCACCTTGCAGCCTTCGGTTGGAGATTAGGCGTATACGCGGAAAGGTCGCAGAACCCGAATGGGTGGTAGGCCCTGACAGGCAACAGTACAAGAAGAACAATGCTGACCTCATGAACATCATCGACGACGAGAAGCAGAATATGCTGCCGTTCGCAACATTTGTATTCGAGATACCGGTGCCAGAGGAGGACGGAGGAAACATACCACCCACTATTTGGGCTGAGGAGGATACCATATATTCAAGGCCTCCTCCGACAGGCATCACAGCAAATGCACATGGTAGGTGCACTAATTGCTGGTCGGATCTGAGTGTTCTAAGTTTCACCATTAGTGTTGATTACAAGGAGCTTGAGGGAGGATAGCAGTGGGGGACGATATCCGACTCCAAGGTCACCCAACATTATTGAAATTAACAACAACGATGGTTGAGTGGCCCTTCTTCCAACAACGCATATCTTGACTTTTGGTATTCTGTGTCTAGTCGAACCGATGCCGTTGGATGGTTCTAAATCTGGTACTGCGCACCCACAAGACAGAAAACCTAAAAAGGTCGGTTTAGCTAATTGATTTGATGATGTTTGAAGATACGTGAAGTATACTGACCGTTTCTATTCGTCTAGGAGCTCAAAGAAGAAAAGCAAAACAGGACACAGTTTGTTGACACCATGGTCGTACGGATTGATTCGAACCGAATGGACGTTTTGGTGCGTTTTGCTATATGAAATGTTTAATCAATCTTATCAGATAAAAAGACGGATTACCTTGCGACCGACAGATTGGAGAAGGAACTGGCTGGGAAGCTGCAAGAAAAGATTAAAGTGAGTAATTTGAGCCGTTCCAGTTGTACGAAGGGAATGAAATTGGTTTAAATCTCCAGGTGAAAAAGAAGAAGATTAAACACATGAAACGCCTGCTGGCTGCAGATTAAAATTGGTCAGGCTAATTGACTCATGATTGACCGAGTATTTCTTGAAGGAAGATTAAACACATTATGATAGAATTGTTTCATATGCATCTTTTCCTCTGCGTTCAGTACACGACAGTAGAGTTGAATCAGAACGAATAATTACAACAAAAGATATCAATATCGCCCCCGTCTAGACGGTCCGAAACGAGCTCCGCGGTTATAACCACCGCCACCGCCTCCTCCACGGCCCCAGTCATCACTGTGGCCGTGTCCCCCACCACTGTTGAGATCACGGTCCCGACCAAACTCATCCTTCTCGCTGTTTTCATAAGAGTCGTGAGCCATGGACGAGTACCCGTTCTGTCTCGGCCGGGAATCTGCTGGTGGACCACCTCCAAAGCCTGGTATAAAATCTTCCTCCGCATGATCTGGGTAACCACCGCCTCTCCTAGGACCAATGTCTGAGGGACCACCACCAGCGCCGCCATCTTCCTCTTTGCCCCACCAAGCAGCGTTGCCGCCACCGCCTCCAGCTCCGAAGCCGGGCACCATCGCGTCCTCCTCCTCTTCTTGCCCTTGCATGTCGACAATCTCCGGTGGTTTCTCTCCACCACCAGAGAATACAGAAGTCGCGTCTCCCGGGCGTTCTCGACTCCAGAAGCGCGTTGTGTGGTCGTTGGAGGCACTGGCGAGTAAGTGACCAAATGGGTGGAATGCGACTGACCACACATTCGAGTCATGTGCCTGTGACAGCGTTGCTCGGGGCGCGGACACAGCTTGTGTAAAGGAGTTGTCGTCAGGAGTGGAAAGGTCCCAGTGGAGGATCGCTCCTTCTGATCCACCGGAAACCAGCAAAGGATGCACTGGGTGCCAAGTCACCGCTATATTTCAATAGTCAAATGAGAAGTGAAGTGGGGATAGCGAGAACAGTAAAGACATACAACAAACTTCTTTCTTGTGACCTTTGAGAACCCTAAACTCTTTCATTGCTCTGATATCAAAAACTCGAACGGTCTGGTCTCGAGAGGCACTAGCGACCATGTTGCCGTTCGGTGACCAGGAAAGAGCTTGTATAGTATTTTTGTGTTGGTGTCTGCGACGAAATATGAGCATGGAAAATTAGAAATGTATAAGTCTACGTACAAGGTCGACAGTACAGTTCCCGTACGAGGGTCCCAAAATTTAATTTGGTTATCTTTACTACCAGACACTAAAAGACCTTTCGTTGGATGCCATTCCACGCATTTCACATCCCATCCGTGTCCTTCAAGGAGATTAGTGTGTTGAATACTGCTATAGATAACAATAACATACCGCTCAACACGCTCTCAACCCGTCGCTCTGCAAAGGACCAAATCCGGATACTTGAATCATCACTTGCTGTTGCAAACCGTCTGTCATCTGGACTGAAGCTTAGCCCGCGGATAGCTTCGCGCGAAGAGGAGCCTTGCCAAGCCGTTAAGTTGTTCATATTAGGTTCAAAGTATTTTATGATTCCTGTTTTATCTGCTGAGGCAAGGTAGGCGCCAGAATGGGTGAATGTCATAGCACAGATGGCAGAGTCGTGTGCTTGAAGGATGGTTTCGAAATTAAAGGTAAGACCGTTCCATAGCGTGAATTCTCCGCTTGTTGATCCAGTCAGAACACGTCGAGCTTCTGGTGTCCACTGTACAGTCAAATCATAAACGTGAATGTTATCCAAGAAAAAGAGATGACAGTACCGTGACGACGTTCACCGGACAGCGAATTTTATTCGTGGATGTGTGCACGAACTTGGTACATAATGAAGTAGATGGGTTTTCGGGGTATGCTTTAGGAGGAAGGAGCTAAAGAGAAAATTAGTGAAGCAACAATGTGGGTGTAATTTACGCGAAAACCCTCACGTCGATGATGAAAGGAGGAGCAGGCCGCAGGTTAGGTACATAGTTAGGATTGGGTCGAAGTTTCCGAAGCTAGGATGCTATTAGTGATACTAAACAAGACTATTCACTATGCTTACCAGAGCCCATCTACCCATGCCACCGTTGTAATCCACCGTCCGCCGAGGTCGTGTCTTCTTAATGATTTTGCCATCAATCATTTGTCGCGCGTTTGCTAACTCTTGCTCCAACAACTTTCCTTCATCCTGAGGCGGAGGTTGGGGTTCCGAAAGGTATCTTCGTGGTTTCCAGTCAAGGTGTGGTGTAGATATCGACTTTGGAATTGCATATCCCGGCAGCAATATAGGAAGAGTAGTCGTAGACATTGAGCTCAGAAAAGGTATGCCTTTCTAACGGCTCATAGGGCGATTTTAGTCTTTCGAACAGCTGGTTTGCTATTTGGGTGCTTGGGCTTGCGTAGTGGTTCTGCACCAAACTGGATGATAGCCGCGAGCTCAGAAGGTGAACCAAAAGTGAACGATATTGTACCTCGCGAAGAGCTCGTTGTTTGGTTCAGGCCATTCCAAACAAACAAAGGGCGGGCAGGAACAACTATACCGCGGGAAAGCTGATGACTCAGCGCTCAGTGCCTTGAGATCGTGCGCTTGGGGCAAGCATTCTTGCTAAAGTCTACCAGATTCCGACCCATTGCGTCTTCCTTAACTCGCTCGGTGTATTGGTCGTCCATTGTAGCCGTATGGAAACTAAACTTCGACCATAACCCTCCTTCTTGCATTTGTTACCCACGGCAGTCCTGAATAGCCTTTGACAGCGATAGTGAGCATTCTAGGTGATTCAACAAGCACCGAAACCACTGCTCACTTTTTGAATTTTTAGTACCTACATTTCGAATTCGACACTTTATATTGATCCCACGATACACAGACTAACAGCTCAAAGCTACTCTTCAGCACTCGAATACCATAATGGTCCGGTCTTCGCAGGCGACGACATTCTCTTCTTCACCATATTTCGCCGATCGCGGGATTCATGGGACCGCTCAACCGATTACGGAGCGTATCAATGTAAGCAAGCTTTTGTAGTTTCAAAGGTATCGGGCAGCTTACAATTGCTAAAAGCCTCATTCTCGTCCAATCGTGTCATATTATTTTCCAAAGGGGGTTGGAGCGCAACACTATGGTGTACGCTTTGAAGAATGATTTACGGTGGCATGGACTCACCAGTTTTCCGTCGTCAGGAAAGGCATCCAATGAAACCCCATCGCCTTACTTTGACGAATGCCCTTGTCATGGGATACGGCTTGGACAAGCAAATCCATAACATTTACGACCCGAGACCCGCAACTCAGGAAGAATTGGAAAACTATCACGATCATGACTATATTGATTTTCTTTCAAGGTCAATACTTTTAAACGTCGCTTTTTCCTTTTTAGATTCTGATGATAAATGGGTTTAACAGGGTCACCCCACAAAATCAATCACAAATGAGGCAAATGATTGATAACTTCAATTGTGTCGAAGATTGCCCTATTTTTGCTGATATGTACGATTTTTGTCGCATGTACGCAGGAGGTTCTCTTGCAGGGGCACGTAAACTATGCGCAGGCACTACTGACATAGCTATCAATTGGTCTGGGGGACTCCACCACGCGAAACGAGGCGAAGCTAGTGGTTTTTGTTATGTGAACGATATTGTCCTCTCCATACTGGAGCTTTTGAGGTTCGGTTTATATTATCTTCAAAGCTCGTATTCGTACTGAACATTTTCAGATATCACCCCCGAGTTTTATATATCGATATTGACATCCATCACGGCGACGGCGTGGAACTCGCGTTTTACCAGTCCAATCGCGTTATGACTGTCTCATTTCACAAATACACAGGCGACTTCTTCCCCGGGACAGGAAAGCTCGACGACAACGGGAGCGGCCCCGGAAAACATTTTGCTCTCAACGTTCCCTTGCAAGACGGCATCGACGATGAGATGTATCTCACAATTTTTAAGACCGTCATCGGGGACACCGTCACCGCCTTCCGTCCGTCCGCGATTGTTTTGCAGTGTGGTGCCGATTCGCTTGGCTGTGATCGGCTTGGCGCGTTCAATCTCTCCATCGCGGCGCATGGTGAGTGCGTCAATTTTGTACGCAAGTTTAACGTCCCGTTGCTGGTCGTTGGTGGTGGAGGCTACACTATCAAGAATGTCAGTCGCTGCTGGACGTATGAAACCTCTGTTCTGGTAGGGGCGGAAATACCTGACGAACTCCCGAGGACTGTGTATGATTCATTCTTCGCCGACTCCCATTGGAAACTTCATCCACCCTTGACGGGGAAAGTCGACAATCAAAATTCGCCTGCCTCGCTCCAACGTATCACCATTAGCATTCGAAATAAGCTTCGATACCTTCAAGGTGCACCTAGCGTAGCTATGCAAGAGATCCCTCCTGATCTCCAAGGCCTGCTCGCGGATGAGAACAAGACAGCTGAAGAGAAGGATGAAGAGAAGGGCACAGGCCAGGCAGGAGAACGACGCCTCGGAAGATCAACAAACCGTGCTGAATATTACGAAGGCGATAACGACAATGACAACGATTCCCCGGCGCCAAGCACCAGAGCGCGTGGTGGCAGTACTGGGCGGAGGGCGAGGGGCGGCCGACGGGGGCGAGGACGTGGTCGTGGAAGAGGAGCTGCATCAGCTTCAGCTTCAGTTTCCGCACCTCCTACTCCTGCTACGCCATCACGTGCAACTGGCGACGCGAATGACGATGACGATGACGCCGTACCGGAACCCAGCCCTGCACCTGTTAAGAGAGGAAGAGGGAGAGGTCGTGGCAGAGGTAGGGGTCGTGGTCGAGCAGCGGCTGCTGACAAGGAAAGGGATAAAGACAAAGAAAAAGAAAAAGACCCCGGCACCCCCACCACGGAGACGACTTCGACTCCGGCCATGGATGTCGACGTGGACGGTTAGATCTGTTTCTTACTTATATTTTTTGGGTACCAGTTTCATAGTTCATGTGTACGAGTACAAGTCAAGGATTGCGCATTTTATTTTAATGCTGTAAGTCGGTAAGGAGGTATGTTGTTATGTTCCCATTCTCATTTCACTTTTCTAACGATAATATATTCTCTAGGTCCAGGATTCGTCAAGTGGTCTGAAGACCATCATACCACGATCCATTCAAGGCTCAACGATGCTTTCAACTTCCAGGGGACTTGAGTTGCTTCATCAATGCTCTCCACTCCATATTGAGAACATCCTTCCAAGCCGTCTTTGCGATCACCAGGCGTATTGCCTATACCTTTCTTGAGTTCTCGAATGTTCTCTGCTCTTTGTTTACGCTACGCCCTTGAGTCACCATTGTCAGTTTCAGGTTCTGCGATTGCTCAGCCTTACACTTTGAGATTGAAAAGGACGCCTTTTTTTAAGTTCTGTCATATGGTTTCTGTCCGATGCAAAATTCTTTGATGCCATGCACAACGCTCTTGATGGATTTCAACTACTTCTGCGGGATGCTTTCAGGGATGGTGTTCCGTAGAAGCGTTTCTTCTGCACACGACAGTGAATGCTACTCTCACGACTGTCGGCATCTAACGACTTTTATCAAGTTCAAAGGAAGTCTAAGGAGAATCTTTTTTTTGCTGGCTACAATTCTGGAAGTGTCTTTGTTCTGAGGCAGCGAAAGGATTGTCTGCACATTGGTGGAGCTTTCCCAATTCCCATTATTCTCCTGTAGTTTGCGCAATCAACGAGGAAGATCCCGGAGAAAATTTTTGGATCTCTGTCGTTTGTGTGAGTCAGAACTTGTGCTCCAGGACTCGGTACTTGATATTAATATCCTATCTATAGTGTTATCGATGCTTTCTTGTTCCCGTTTCCAACCTTTACACACCTACTTCCTTTTTGGCCGAATCCATGGTCAGCCCTTCTGACACCCCTGTCCGGGCCGTTTCTCTGAGTCAACCGTTGGTAAAAAGGAAGTTCGGTATGTTTGCAAACATAGTCCGCGTCATGTCAAGATTTCCCCTGGATTTCGATTCCATATGGTCATACCTGGATCTGTCGGAACCTGTCTTTGGAGTGTTCATAACGTATAGGAAATGGAAACCGAGAGTCGACATTCGTCTCACTGATGGTCTCTGGATTATCAGGTGTTAATTTTGCTTCAAGGGAACCGCCCTTCCGGTAAGTATCACCTCTCTTTTAACTCCGTTCATGCGAGGCATAGCCATTGATTGCTCGACGAACACATAATGGCCTAACCCTAAGGCCTAATGATTCAAACAATTGTCACATAATATTCTACTGTACAAGTCTGCTGCTTCTCATTCATGTTTCAGCAGCTTTTCACGCCACAGCAAAGCACGCGGAAGTCATTGCAAGATGTGCAGATAATCAGAGAAGAGACTGTGGCCAGATCAACAAAATCAATTGTGTATTTGTACAGGTAAAGAACAATACGAGGCGGATATAGTAGAGACTGATAAACGCAATCATTTCAGAAAAAAGAATACAAGACATGGAAGAGAATTACCTCTGGTCACTATATCTCCTCTAAAAATTCTTCCGGGACAGAAAGAACAATCTCCTCATTGTCGAGTAGCACTGTGTGGCTGTAACCATAAATTGGCTAGTCAAATAGCATCTTCAGATAGGCATGAGACAACAAACTCGATAAGGAGACCCACCGGTTCATCAAAACCCCCGAGCACTGTTTTCGCTGACTCGGTGATAGTGCCCGTAGTCCCTCTGTCTATGACTTTGGGCCAACCGACTGAAGGTTTTGTCCTGAATGTTCGGACGAACCTAACTGAAGCGCCTATACTTATCTATGTTGCCATCGGAGAGAACATCATCAATAAATAGGGCATAAGAAAATTAACGTGAAAATGTACCCTAGGAGCAACTGTTGTCATCCGGAATCAATTTCGTTGATAATGGTGATGTTGGAAGTAAAGGACAACTAGGGATTTGATATCGTATAGGATTTTTATATCTGTCAGGGTGATATTAACACTCCGCCCTAAATGAGTCTATAGGGTTTGCATACATACTTCGACATTTTAACTGAAAAAATCCGACATTGCTTGAGATTTCAATGGAGACTATCATTTCAGATCTATATTGAATCGAGTCAAATTTCTGTGTACTGTAAAATAATATTCACTCATTCAACATCCATGAGCTGAGTCAGATAAATGGATGATGATTCTTGAATTTTGACTAGTTTCTACTATTAGACTCCGAGATGCGTAAACGCCCATGGTAGATTGCCATGGCTAGTAACATTCTACTCTGATGCCCTAATCATATACAAGCCTGCAGTTATTAAGCCACGAGATAAAATTTAAGTGCAGATAGTACGTTACATTTTATAACCTTGAAGCTTGAAGGTAAATCCGGGGAGAAACGCAGCACCCCCCATCTTTTCATGGCATCATCGAGTTCGAATCGATTAACTTGGAAGGTAACCACTTACGGTTGACGCCCTTGCACTAACTTACTAATTAAACGGTGCCACCGACGAGGCCCCGGGAGGCTCCCCTAGGCAGTGTTGTGCGGGTACGTCCAGTAGGTACCCAGTCCCGGGCCGGTTTCGCGGATTTGAGGGCCAAAATCTGCAAAATTTGGGACAAGCCCTTAGGGGAGCTTCCCGGGGCCTCAGCGATGTCGACGAATGTTTGAACAGTTGTCGTGACCGTGTGAAATGTTCAGAGCATATGGCTAGTAATAGTTAATAATCATCAACCAACACGGTCAACCTTGAACTTCAAATCTTCTGTGGCACTCTTGCTCTATTCCCAGTCAACGTATACTGCATTTCATTTTATTCCCTAGAGGACTATGTCTGCTATCATTGCTACCATTGCTGCAATTATGTCTACCTTGGTATTTGTGACCTTCAGAAGGACTCCAATTAGAGTCATCAAACTCGACTCGCATTGGGAAAGCCTGCTTTGGACCTGGCGCCTCAGAAGGTCGAAATTACATTTTGCAGAGAAGCTTGAAGATTGGTACTACAAAACCAACGACTCGGATTCTATGCTGGGTGAGATACTCACTATAAAAGAGTTCTGGCTGTTTCTGCGCCCTTTCTTCGCTTCGCGGGGCTACACTCTCTATCAAAAACATCCAAAACCAGACTGGGTGGGTAGTATAGTCGCTGCTCCCTGGCCGTCTCAAGCAAAGGATGCGTCATATCCTTATGCCCGTCACATTCGAAGCAATGATCCGGACCCAAAGTGGACCTGCTCGCCTCGTGTTTGGGCTGCTCGTGATGCACTTGGAAGAGAGGTTGTTATCAAGTGAGCACCTACCAAACAAACATATTCATGATATAATCGATTCTATTTCAGGGTTATATCTGAAACAGACAAGCCAACACAAGAGCTGAGGGTGTTCCAGCGCCTTAACAGTGAAAGACTTCGAGCGGATCCAGCGAACAACACCATCTACGCGCTAGAATATATCACGTTCGACAAGTTCGTCTTTGTGGTAATGCCTAGGTACGTGATATGATTAGTTCATGTATTTAATCGGTTCGAACATGGCCTTTTAGATGGGATTCTTCCTTGTTCCCTGAGTTTGAAACCGTCTCTCAGCTAATGTCATTTGCGCTGATATGGCTTCAGGTAGGCGCAGCCATATTGTCGGCTATTGTGGTTGTATCTTACTATGAGTGATACCAGACATTTGACTTTCTACACCGGAACAAAATTGCGCATCTTGATTTTGTTATGCAAAATACTGGTATGAACGTGATTCTTCAACATAGGGAATTGTTTCGTAGAACAGGATTGCGAGATCCAAAAGAAGTGAGGTATGCCCTCCTGGACTTTGGTTTCTCCGTAGCTTTCCCCGAGGATACAGTCATAGAGGACGTACGCATGATACGCTATAATTCGTGGGTTATACACTATATACCCGACAACTGGGTCATCTACCCATATAATCCCTTCAAGGCGGATTTAGCGATGCTAGCAAGCTCTCTTCAGTTATATGTTAGGGTGAGTTTACTTGCATTGCTCTATGTGCCATCATTTTCTCTGATTTTTCGTTGTCCATAGCATCTTGAACACCTTATTCCTGAACTCGGGCCGTTCTTTGATTCGGTGGTTGACCTGAATGACCCTAATCAGCTGACAGCTAGTCAGGCCTTCGCCCGATTCAAAGAAATATGTGATGGCCTCAGTCCCGAAATTGCTGGATCATCATTTGATACTTGGACTTGGAGACCAGGTAAGTTCTTGAGGATATATTGAATGCACTTTCAAGCTAATCTGGAAATCCTACTAGGTGGCATCATCAAAAAGAAGCAACGACAACCCATTACAGTGACTGAGCAGGACTGAGCCCTTCTGAAGTTTCTCTTAATAGTCAGACGACATATCCCATCTAAGCCCCATTCCCAAGTTGTTGCGTAACGAGGCAGATCACAATATACTTATGTCAGGGCTAGTGCCTATACCATCCAAAACTACATTCGTGGGGAAACCGTAATATTATTAACCATAGGCATCAGGAATGAAGTGATCAACAGCTTAACAGAGAGAGCAGGGGTGGTCGAACACCGTCCTCCGCCAAGGAAAGAGATAATGACAAAAAAAGACCTCGGCACCCCCACCATGGAGACAACTTCGACTCCGGATGTGGATGTCAATGTGGGCAGTTAGATCTGTTTCTTACTTATTTTCCCAATCACAGGTCTAGCGAGTCTCAGTCTATCTGAGCAATTGAAATTTAGTGTATGTGATCGTGTGAAATGTTCATAAGAGTACAACTAATTGTAAGTAGAAGTAATCGAGTCTTCTTTCTGAGTCGAGGTATTATATGCCATTCTATTCCCTCGACAAACCTCGCTATGTACGGCTTAGCGCATTAGATGAAATTAAAATCATGCTTTGTTCAGTAAGCTCCTTGCTCTACCGGCGTACTGTTGATTGCCCTGTAGATAACATTATCTGAATTAGTATCTCAAGAAGCTAGTACCATAATGGCGGTAAAGCAATAATGAATATGTTTTGGTAGCAAGTTACGGATGTGAGTCGCTACCTAACAGGGCCTAATAAACCTCAAATCAGCAAAATAGGTCATATAGGTGTACAAAGGATGTAATGAGAATCAAGGCGAGGCTATGGATGTGCAAACTACCTTTTGTTAGAGCGAATGCGAAGCTTGATATGCACGGACACATACATGTATAAATCTCTTGACACTGTATTACAAAGAACTTCAAATTTCTGTCAGATAACGTTCGGGGACAGACGGTACAGTCGCTCCCGATCCGTCCACCTTGATCGTATATGTATAACTTTGAATGGTCTAACCCAATAACAACGTCAGATGGATTACAACCAGTCAAATTTATGAGATGGAAGCATACAGGCCCATCGAATCCACCCGCCGTAGTTAACGTTGCTCCTATGACTTCTCCCGTAGATCCCCCCCACACTGACTGAGATCGAATAGGGGTGTACAACGTCTCGACAAACTTGACCTTAGCGCCGATTGTGAATGTTTACTAAGTTGGCATGGGGGAGGAAATTTGAATACAAGATATGTAGGATAGGAAGCGGACTCTATACCTCGGGTGTTTGGGCCATTGCAGAGCTCAGAGAATAGAAAATGCGCTCGTGAAGAATTCAAGATTTGTGGGTAAATTGAAGGTGATAATAAAAGTTCGAGAGAGCTTAGGAACTTGAAATCACCCAGGCTTTTATATCTTGTTCAACGAAGTTCCCACACCAATATACTCACGACACTCTCATAATGGTTTGAAGACATCCACTGCATCGGACTCTGGTTGAACTCTGACACTCTGTAGTAAGTTATCCACCAATCGGAACCATCATGCAGTGATCGTGGGATACTTTCATGAGAGTTCGATATCAACCGTGTTGCGAGTTTCCTCATTTCCGTCATCAACCATGTCTACTATTGCCATCACAGGTATTGTCGCCATTTCTTCCGCGTTCATATTTTTTACCACCAAGCGAACTCGAATAAGAGTTATCAAGCTCGACTCTCGTTGGGAAAGTCTGGTTTGGACATGGCGTCTCATGAGATCGAATTTGAAATTTCCGGAGACACTTAAAGACTGGCATTACAAAACTTACGATTCCGATTCAATGACGCTGGAATTATACTCCATTAAATACTTCTGGCTGTTTTTGGACCCTTTCTTTTCCTCCCGAGGGTATCGGT
This sequence comes from Psilocybe cubensis, assembly GCF_017499595.1. NCBI lineage: Eukaryota > Fungi > Basidiomycota > Agaricomycetes > Agaricales > Agrocybaceae > Psilocybe > Psilocybe cubensis. The sequence goes on along the minus strand of NC_063001.1, from coordinate 952,007 downwards.
TCTATCGAGAGCATCCAGACCCGGATCGGTGGAATGAAATAGTCCCTGCTCCCTGGCCCCCTCAGGCAAAGAACGCGTCTTACCCTTATGCTCGTCACGTCCGAAGCAACGAGCCAGTCCCAAGATCTATACTGTACCCGCGTATTTGGTTTGCTCGTGATCTTCAAGGAAGAGAAGTAGTGATTAAGTGAGTACCTGTAACTGAACCTATTCACGCTCTAATTGGTCGGGAAACATTTTTTCTAGAGTCATATCGGAAGTAGACAAACCGACGCAAGAGCTGAAGGTGTTTCAACGCCTTAACGATAAAAAACTGCGAGATAATCCGGCAAACCACACCATCTACGCTCTAGAATACATAAAATTCGATAAGTTCATCTTTGTGGTGATGCCCAGGTAGGTCCTTGACTTTATTTTGGAAACTGTTCCGTGACACCGTGGTTTATCAGGTGGGATTGTGCATGTGTAGCCGAATTCGAGTCCGTCTCCCAACTCATGTCCTTCGCACTAATATGGTTAGAGGTCAGTTCAGTAACATTACCAACCGCTGGGGTCGTGTCTTAACATAAATTAAAATAGACATTTGCTTTCCTACACAGCAACAAAATTGTGCATCTTGACTTTATGGCCCAGAATACTGCCATGAATGTGATTCTTCAACCTTTGGAATATTTTCGTAGAACGGGTTTGCGAGATCCGAACGAAGTTCGATATGCCCTTATCGATTTTGGTATTTCCATAGCTTTCCCCGAGGACACGGTCATAGAAGATTTGCGCATGATACGCTATAATTCATGGTTTATACGCAACATACCGGATGATTCGGTTATCTATCCGTACAATCCCTTCAAAGCAGATGTAGCTCTACTAGCGAGCGTCCTTCAAACATATGTCAGAGTGAGATTGACTTCACTGTTTGTCAATGTCTTTGTTCTAACTGCTCACGGTTCATTTCTGTAGCACCTCGAAAGCCTAGTCCCTGAACTAGGGCCATTTTTTGATTCGGTGGTTAATATGAATGACCCTAATCAGTTGACAGCGAGTCAGGCATTTGCTAGATTCAAAGAAATATGTGACGGCCTCAGTCCTGAAATTGCTGGGTCATCTTTTGATAGCTGGATATGGCGCCGAGGTAGGTCATTGAGTACCTACCAAATTCATTCACAAGCTAAGCTTGCATACCTTAGGTGGCATAATCAAGAAAAAAAATGGAAAACCCATTACAGTGGATGTTGATGAACCTAGTATGGATTGATGGGACAAGGTACTACCTCGTCATGTACGGCTTAGCACATTACATTGTTAAAATAATGCTTTGTTTAGTAAACTCTTTACTCTGCCGGCATACTGTTGATTGCCTTGTCTATAACATTATCTAAATTAGTATCTCAAGAAGCTACACAGTAAATCTAAAGACGGATCTGCAGCGGCTCGTTGGTGACGGGCACTGGCACTGGCGAGGATTTCATTCAGATTATATTCCGAGAAGTGACTCAAATCAGGGCAGAACATCAGACATATACATCTGTCATGTCATCTACTGATCACTGATAATCAGGCTTTGAAATGATGCCGCACAAAAATCCACGGTTGCCCAGTGCCCATTGTTCGCGGGCCATTGTCCTCTTCGTCTTCTTCCCAATGATTCTATTTTCCCCTTTTGGTCAAATGTATCCATCCGCCCTCCTGACACCCTAGTGCCGGAGTGCCGGAGTTCCTGTGACAGGTGTATAACTGCCCAAAGGGGATAATGGTTTCTATTGTAGACTCCGGCGCCTCATGCCCCCTCACTGGAGATTGATGTCAGGGTACGACACGCAAACCATAGTATATACTGGACACCATTTAAATAAAACCTTTACACTGGCACCCGTGTTTTTAGCAAGAAGTGGTAAGAAGTAATCCCAAAAAGAACACCAGGAACAGTTCTCGTTCAGCTTTCCTAAAGTAATTGAATATACTAGTTCTTGGGCACTTAGCAAAATGTTTCGTGCTAATAGAAATAAAAAAGCAATACTCATCCTTCGACGTCGGGTCATGCTCTGACTCATGAGACTATTGTTATGGTGCCCCTTGTGCTAATGGTATGTGTGAATGTTTGGAAGGATCAGTACGGTACGGAGTTTCCGACCAATCAGAATCATGGAGCACGGATTCCATTTTGAGATCCTTCTAAATCCTGTTTACTAGCCTCCGGCCAATATACTACATTACTGTCATGTTCTCAGGCTCGTGCCAAGTCGGTCACTGGTATTTGACAATATTGATTTTATTTCTCCTACATCCTACATTTATTTTAATCCCCGCCCCGACCGTGCCTGTGATTGTGACCCCAAACCGGAATACTCATTGGAAAAGCCTTGTTTGGAGTTTCCCAAAACACTCGAAAATTAGTGGGTGTTGTCCAACCCTTTTCCCCTCTACACCGATATACGATCCCAAAAGCATCCATACGGAAAGCATCATGAAACTGTACTCGTCCCAGCTCACCCTCCGCAGGCAAAGAATGCGACGTACCCTTACTATACTCGTTTTGTTCCAAGAAGCGAACAGGATCCCAAAGATTCTCGTTGCCTCCATTGACAGGTGTGTGGTCCGCTCATGACGCACCTATAGTACTGTAACCAGTACACCTGGATTTCAAAGAGCAGAATTACGGGATACAAAGGAGGTTCGCTATCCACCCTTCGACTTTGGCGTCTCAGTAGCTTTCTCCGAGGACCCTACTAGTAACATCGACGAACCTCGCATAACGTGTTACAACTCTGGTTTCTGACCTGCATTCCAGGCACCGACATAGTCAACTATATCAGTATAATCCGTTCAAAGTTTCGGATATGCATTGGCTTTTCTGAGCGCCAATCTACAACTAAACGTTGAGTACGCCTCTTACGTTACAAACGTTATATGAAACGTCAACCTGATCTAATCCGAGATATAGCACCTCGAAGGTTGAATTCCTGAACTTGGTCCATTCTTCGACTTGTGGTCGACATGAATGATCACAATCAGTTCTTGTAGACTCCCTGCCAGACAAGTTGGCACAATTTACACAAATATGCAACTCCCTCAGTCATGAAGTGGCCCGGTCACCATTCAAATTCTGGACCTCGCAAAAAGGTATGGGTTCGAAATCTGACGTAGTCATCGACAACGCTAATTGTAATTGTTTCAAGGCGTAATAAGAAGGAAACCCGAGACATCCTGAACATGACTTATGTTGTTGTGATTTCCCTCTGATTGCCAGCCCAAGAATTTGCTTATCAGGACTGTTGGAAAATTGGTTCCTAGGTAGTTGATATTTGTTAATTCATGCGTTAATATAAGTATTAGTACTTTCAGGTTAAAGACTCTACACGCGTGTCATAATCGTAAAGTGGGAAGGTAGTACATAGTGTCTTCCTTCCCATTGCATAAGCCATCATATACGATGTCGGCCGTCCGAAAAGCGACATATCCCTGGCCATTAACTAAGCTGCACCAACCCAACCAGCTTTCTGCCTATAGATCCACAGCTAAAACGCATACCATAACGCTGCACACATTTACAACGATCACCTTGTCAGAGACTTTCCCTGATCAAGGCTCAACGCCTTGCTATGCCCGTAATCCACACTCCCACTATGCGTTGCCCTCTCTTCAGCCTCCCGATAAGCCTTCTGCCTCGCAGGCGTATTACGCAGCTCCTCCTTGAACTTTCGGATAATCGTCGCCCGCTGGTCGTCCGTGCTTGCTTTGACGGCTTTCCTGCCTTCTGCGATACGAGTGAGACGCTGGCGCTGGTATTGCGTTTTGCCAGAGGCTGATAATCCAAATCGCCACGAGCCTTGAACTGGCATCATGAATGATTTGAAGCTAGAGCCAGAGTTTGGAGTGGGTGATTTGGGTGTTGGGGATTTGGGAGATTTGGGAGTGGACGGTCTCGATCCAGGAAGTACTACCAAAAAATGAATGAGATGGGTTTTGGATGTTTATGGGCCGTCGAATACACATACAATTTTTAAGGGATCTTAAGAAACCCTGTGATGTAGTCGAGTTAGCGCAACAAATGTGGATAAGGAGCGTCGACGGCATACCTTCGACTCGAATATAGAACTTTTTTTTACTTCCTTGTTGGTTTCAAATACGCTTTGAATGGAATCCTGAAAGTATTCCTGTATTAATTCAATTATTCAGAGCGACAAGGCCAAGGTCACGGACAGGAGATTGCACTAGTCTCTGATCTGCAGAATGTCTTCGAAGTCCATCGTGAACGGTGGCCATGGCGTCCAAAATACCTGGCGGAGGCGGTGTCTCTTGTCCTCTGTAGAGTTTATCAGCCATAAAACAAAGATGTTATTTGCACCTAAAAGTTCTTACTGGAGGAAACTTCCAAATTTCATTGGATTGGTAAGTGTCCAGAACATAGCGTTGGCTCCGCCAGCACCTGTCATTGGGTCGGCGACTTTCTTTCGGACTTTGTATTCTTTTGGTCCTGGAATGAAAAAGTCAGTAAACGGAGACTTGGACCTAACGTTGAAATGGTCGATCTCACGATGTAATTTGAGTGTCTGTAGGGATATTAATTTCGCATCAGCTAGCGTTTGAGCGGCCAAGGCACTAAGTTTCAAGCACTGTAAAAGATGCATTGAGTATTGCGGATCACTATAAACAACACCAAAAAATTACCAGATCATCCGACCACCAAATAGCTACGCGCGAAGGATCCAGATCACACCTCATATTCAACAACGGAAGATGCCTATAAAAGCTCTCCACGCCCTTCCGTACGCCGTCCTATTATGGCAAACCAAGGTGTCAGACGCCATGCAAATCTTGTAGATCACAAAACGTCACCGCGACGTACATCTTCGTAGATCTTTTGTGCCATGGCCTTCGCAGCTTCTTTGGCGGCAGGGCTGACAGCGAAGGTGATGGCGTCACGCAGTTTATGAACGCTGAGTTCTTTGTGCGGGATCGGCTTCGGCCCAGCGCCTGCTTTGTGGATCATATTTCCTACCATGCCAATCGTCACGATCCAAACAAATTCATAGTAATCAGAGTCTAATTGACATACCCCAGAATCCTTGATCGCCAAAGAAAGGCACGACTACTGTTGGGCGACCTTTGGCGAGACCAATTGCGGTTGTTCCAGCACCGCCATGATGCACGACGGCAGACACGCGCTCTTCGTCAAACAGCCAATCATGTGGAACATTTCCCAGTATGAATATGTGAGGTGGGACGGAGATGCCACCTAGACCACCCTGTATTGGGGTTAAAAAAGAGGCTAGATCGTGAGAGGGTAGAGACGAACCCAACCAGAGGAGACCAGAGCTCGCACACCAGCTTGTTTTGTTGCCTCGAAGATGATTTCTGTAAAAAGGGGAATTCAACACGTAAACAACACATATATGAGACTATGATCATACCGGTCATCTCAGCTGGATCGTCAACTACAACGGATCCGAACCTGAGGTTGCCAGGGGTCTAGTAAGCATTAGCTAGTTGGATGGCTTTACGTCAAAATATACCCAATGTATACAGGGGTTTCCCCTGCTGACAGAAAAGCCAACAATTCAGGCGACGGTTGGTAGTTTGTGGCCAGGTCGAGGAAATAGAATCCAGAAACATCTTTTCGGAAATGAATGTGAGGATGTTATCTGATTAAGTTGACGAGATTCTTTCATACCGATGTTGCTCTTCCAATCGTCCGGCTTCGGGACCAACGCAGGACTCATACAATATGTCCACGGTATTTTCAGCCGGTCGACATATCCTGGCCCTACTCGTATTCCCAATGGGGAAAGCCCCAGTTTCGACGTTCTAAAAGTGTTGATGATGTCACCAACTCTAGAGGCATATTAGCCCGTGTCGCAGTAAGGGGAATTAGAAAGCATGCATACCCTTGCCATGTTAAGAGATCGGCAGCTGCGTAACTCAGGTAATTTGTTACACCAAATCCAGCATTTGAGTTTGTGATATTGACTAGGGGATGAGCGAAGGCCGTGGTGGCCGTCCTATAATTTAGTAAGTTGGTTTGTACATGAGGAGGCTTCCCGAGGGAGTACACGAGGATTCACCATGGCATAGCTGCAGAGTTGGTCAACTGATGAGTACATCACAGAGTAGGTTGTGAAATTTACACTCACTGAAGCTCAGGAGTAGTGGAATGCCCAAGGCCTCCGCACAGTGGACATGAGCAAACGTGGGTGGGTTCGATATTATAGCATCGGCTATGAAAGAGCGTCCTGTGACAGGACAAGGCGTATGACAAGCATCCCAGCACCCATCGATCATTTCCGCCAGCATCTTGCGCTTTTTCGCAATGTCACCGTTGGTGAGCGACTCGAACCCGGGCATTAACCCAGGATCTGAGCTTTATTTAGCGGAAGCCATATATATATTGTGGGAGTTGCAACTTACTTTTCACCATATAACTCATGAGATCCTGGGGATTGCCACCTATACTGTAGAATTCCAAGCCTGCATCGCCAACGAACGTGCGGAATGTCTCGTGGGTTGCGATCCGTACCCGATGGCCATCCTTCAACAATTGCTTCCCCAGCGCTACGTATGGTTGTACATCACCTGGCCAATCGGGATGTTGAAATGAGAGTTTGAGTGAAGACTAGTCCAACACGACGCACCACGGCTCCCAACAATCATGATAACTATGTTAATACTCGGACATTCCTGCCATTCTCTAGGGTCTATGGCGAATTCTTCGGTGTTCCGTGACTGGGGTTTGGGTATCTCGGGTAGTTTGCTATCCTTGAAGTCGAAAAGCAAAGATATGCGTCCGTCTGGACTGACTCTTGCAACGGAATCGAGGCCTTTTCCTTGCGATACATATTTGGCATAATCTGGTACATAGCATGATTGTACTTGAATGGGCGCTCATGTAAAGGATGAACAAGCTGCTTACCAACAGTCGTGGATTCAAGTGGACTTTCCGCTGCTGATGGGCGCGTTCGAGTTGCAGCATTGATTTGCATGTGCAAGGGCTCTTTATTGGCAGCGCTCATACTCGAAATGGTTGACGTCTGGGGAATGGAAAGAGTGGATGTTTTTCTATTAATAAAGGCCGAAGTCTGCTGTGGCAGTGAGGTAGGTTGTTGAGTTATATGTTCGAAATTAAGGCTAAGATGCGCAGATGACCGTGTTCATCGCCTTGGGGAGGGAACCTGAAACGTAGACTAGGCTGTTGGGGACAAAAGCAAGAGGCGAGTGAAGCAGGGCATTAGCGTCGCCGGGAATTCGCTGACAAGCGGAGTCGCAGTCGAATCGTGGTTAATCGCAGGTCGCCTGCAGGCCCGAGAGGATCGTCCAATGATATCATCCAGTCTTGTCACGCTATGTCACGCGGAGGCGCCGGGCTCTTTCCTTCTTTCACCAAATGTGCGAAGCTAGAATGGGGTAAGCGGTAATCGTTTTTTTATAATCCGTTAGAGAAGGTATCTATATTCTCAGAAAGCAATTTTAACCTCCTTGCTACTAGTAGGAAAGGACTGGGATAATCAAACTACACGCGGCAAGACAGGAGCACGAGCGCCCGTGACGATCACGGCTTACTCAGCACGATCTACTCAGCCGCGACGCCAACCGTCTCGGAAGTCTATCCCGTGCATAGACCATGAAAATCGCGTTTGCGACTTTCCTTACTCTCTTTACCCTCTTCTCTGTTACTTTTGCGTCTTCAGGGGATAGATCTCCACTATTTACGGGATGTGTAGGCCGCTGCAATGTCCATCACTGCGGAATGAACGAAGTAGGGCTCAAGGTCTGGCTTCGAGTGACACGCTGGTCGTGCGTAGATGACTGCAAATATCTATGCATGGCAGAAATCACCGACACAGACGTCCGAAATGGGAAGCCATTACAACAATATTACGGAAAATGGCCGTTCTACCGGTTTCTAGGCATGCAAGAGCCAGCCTCGGTCGTGTTTTCGCTTCTCAATTTATGGGCTCACAAACGCGGGAGGGAAGCAATCAGGAGGAAGATTTCTGAGCATCATCCTATGAGACCTTACTATCTCATGTGGTCGGCGATTAGCATAAACGCCTGGTTTTGGTCTGGTATATTCCACACAAGAGGTCTGTCACCAGGGACAATAGACGCGTCGTACCATTGACCATTTTCTAGATACCCCTCGCACTGAGAAACTGGATTACTTTTCCGCCGCACTTTCGATTCTTTATGGTCTATATATTGCTATCCTTCGCCTCTTTCACCTATACCCGCTGCCTCAAACGTCGCGACTGACATTGTCCGCAAAACCATCCCAACCATCCAACTCATGGAAACGCATATCCATAACAATCCTTTTCTCAATAATGTACATCGCCCATGTTTCATATTTGCTATTTCTCCCTCGCTTTGACTATACCTATAACATCGTCTTCAACACCGTCCTAGGCGTCAGCCATAATATATTGTGGGCAATCTATGCCCTGCCGACATCTATGTCCTTCATTCGCCGATTCCCTTCTCAGCCAAAATCTTATCGACCCAAGTTCGTCAGCAAGGCCGCGTGGTTTGTCGTTTTGATGACCGCCGCAACAAGCCTCGAATTATTTGACTTCCAGCCTTGGGCAAGAACTATCGACGCGCATTCCCTATGGCACCTCGCTACAGCTCCGATTGCCTTCCTGTGGTACCAATTCTTGATTGAAGACTCTAATGATATAAGCTGGAGAGAGCAGAGGCTGTAATTACTGCTTGGTGAGTACTTCTCTCTGGCATCAAGGGGTTTCTCTTCATCCCGCTTTTTTCAAGGTGGATCATGTACTTTAAATTATCGTCAAAAATCACAATGGAGGCAGGGAATAATTCCCTGGACACCCAGAGCCTTTACATTCGGAACTCAAAGCCCGGCTTTTTACAATCCCGCGCATAAGCTCGTACCTTTGAGGTAACGTTGATATGGTACTAGCTCTTCACATATATTCCCACCAAACCAACGAACGACTGATGGAATCGAGAGACTGTAAGTCGTCCAAGCAGGCTGAACAATTCAGCTCCCATCAAAACGGCCGATTTCGGGCCGCCAAGGCTGACAGCGTCATGAACAGACGAACAGGGCGCGAGAAATGGGGCAATATCTTTTATCAACTTTTCCCATATGTCGTGTTCTTATTGCTGGACTTTCTTGACTCCATTCCCTATTGACTGACCAGGAGCGATCTTCGATGCCGATCAACACTGGCACACTCGACCACCTCGTCCATTTGACACCCCCTGGTACTGTGGAAGAGGCGTCTAGACAATTTGAAGATCGTGGTTTTAAGTATGTTTATCGATTAATTTCGAAGAGAAAACCACGTTGAATGCATCCAATGATGTATCTCAGAGTGCTTCCTGGAGGAACTCATGTAGGCGGGTTAACCGCCAACGCTCTCGTCGTTCGTGTCTTCAAAACGCATTTCAGTGAATCCATATTGATTGAATGAGCCATGTTCACCCTGGTCGCTGCCCTACCTTTCATTCGCATCTCGTTGTATTGACAGGTCCTCGCTGACGGAGTCTACCTGGAGCTGATATCCTTCACGTACCCTGCGTCGCATTACCCCATAGGCAGCCCCGAGCGAGAGCAGCGCGAGAAACATCCATGGGCAAAGAAGGAGCCAGGCTGGATCGACTTTGCATTTCTCGGGAACGGCTCGCACACCGACAGCGTGGCGCAGACGATCAATGAACGCGGTCGGGCGGAAGGCAGTGGTGTGAAATACAGTCCGGAAGAGGATGGCGGACGTGTGCGGCCTGACGGGCAGGCGCTGAAGTGGCTCATCTCTGCGCCTGCAGTTGCGGGGCGCGGTGTGCTTCCGTTCTTTTGTGGGGATGTGACACCCCGCGGGCTAAGAGTGCGTTGTCTGACTCGCTGGTGCACGTTAGGAATCTCAAGGATCAGTTGGCGTTGTCGATAGGTCCCAAGTGAGCCTCCCACTAACACGGAACACCCATCGACTGCTAGTGGAATCGCATTTGTGCGCATTTTGATTAGTAGCGATTCTTTTGAAGCCATCGCTGGCCAGTTGACTTCAGTGGTCGGCAAGAAACCTATTTCGTCCAGTTCGAGAGATGTGATTTGGGACCTTGATACCGTGAATGCCAATCATCTTGGTTCATATGCTCGGCTTATCTTGAGTGTCCCTGGTGATGAAGACGAAATTGCATTCATTGAAACTTCGGAAGGAGGGACGGGGATCTATGAGGTGGGATTCTACGTGAAAGATGGATCAAAGAGTGGCAGTGAAACGACGCCTTTTGGGAAGATTTCGTGGGTGTCTAGGTAGTAGAAGTGAGTAGAATCTGCAGTGCTCTTGCGCTTTTGGGATAGTTTAAAGGGGCTTATTGTTGATTTTATAAAAGCTACTCCCTTGACTCCTTGTTCTCTTTGTAGTTTACTCTATTTGTTAAACCCCTTTTCCTCTGTTGCTGTACTGGGGTGGCAGTGATTATCACACGCGGGGTGACAAACCCTCTTTGACGCGACGCGACACGGGACTTTTACTCAACGCGATTATTTAGACGGGGTTGTCAACCGACCCTTGGTTTGCAACTTGACCTCTCTCTTCCACCTTGTCCTAGCTGGCTAGGATGTCTGCCCCTCTTGCGACTGGACCTCAAACACACGCTGGCTACGTACCGATAAAGCTTGTAACTAATGCGTTTGAGATAACGCAGTTGCCTACCAATAGGTATTATTCGTACGATGGTGAGCGAAGCACTACTGTTCCCTTGTATGATTGTGCTCTGACGGACTCCTGATGCTTCCTTTCTCGTTTGTGGCAATTAGTTGGTGAGCTATCTCTCTATAGGATTTGCACCATGGTCATAATGTTGATGAGGGGCCCGGGGTTGTAGTGTTCACCCCGGAATGCCACAGTCGACACAAGAGGGTGCAGCTAATGCATCATTTGCAAATCACTGTTGCTCCGGACGTGTTCAAACGTCATCTTCTGTTCGATGGAAGGTCGCGTGTGTATTCGGATCGACTTCTTTCACTAGCTAACACTGGAAGCGGGAATGTATGCACTGGTTTCTCTGTTCACTGCCACACTCACACTGACTTTGAATGTGGCTCTGATCTTTTATTCAAGTACTTTGTTTGCCTGGGAAAGTCAGGAGAAGTTGATCCATCTGCAAAAGGGACAGTTCAGATTCATTTTACCTTGACCAACGGCGACGAGGTTGACGCTAGGTCAGGCTAACCAAATTATTGCCTGATGCTATGTTTAGTGGTCTGATAACACGTACAGGCACGTCTATGACCTTATTCGCGAAAATCGATCCACTACAAGAGCGCTGGTCGCTACCAATCTAATCCAACTTATCGTGCGGCAGTTTCCAAACATGTCAGTGCAAATGAACGTTTTGAGGACCAAGATATTGACGATGATAACTCTGGAAGGCACCACACCAACAACGGTCGGGCATATTTCGCTGGCAATGACAAATTCGACCTAGGTTGCAGTGGTTTGGAGCTTTGGAGAGGTGTTTTCCAGTACGTCCTCTGCATGTCGTTTCCATCCTTGACGTTGACTCCTATTTCGGACCAGGTCTGTACGGCCCACTATTGGCAAAATGATTCTCAATGTGGATACGTGTACTGCGACTATGTACGCAAGTATTGACTGAAATGAAGATCTGGTATTGAATTTCTTATCCTAGATATAAGAGCGGGTATCTACCTCATATTTGCATGGATAAGCTTGGCACCAAAGACATGCGCACTCTCGTTTTAAGAGAAACCGACTCAAATTTCAAAATATTGGAGAAATTCCTCAAGGGCGTAAGAATAACGGTACGCACAGGAGCAAACAGATCAGGAACACAGACAATCCGTGGATTAGTTCCAGCTGCCGGAGATTTTCCGTTTCTGAAGGATGGTTTTGAAAATATGACTGTTTCTGTAAGTAAACACAGAATTTCTTTACCTATTCACCTTCAGTGATCTTCAATCTTCGACCACAGAGCTATTTCTTCCAAACCTACAACATTTGTATTCAGAACCCTCGAATCATCGGTGTACGCCTTACTTCCAGTAGGAATCCGCGCAAGGATGTCATTCCTCTCGAGCTTTGCGACGTTCAACCCGGACAGTTTTTTAAGAGAAAACTGTCAGATGAAATGATGGCCGACATGATGCAATTCTCGACAATGATACCTCAAAAAAGGTTGAAGAAAATCAAAGATGCGGTATGTCAATCCTTCTTATCGCAATTGTTTAAACTGAATCTTATTTGCGGGCAGGGGAAAGTAACTGTTGCGTCAGAATTCGTTTTGCAATCGGGAATGAGATTGGAATCTGAACCTATGCGACTCGACGCTAAACTACTACATCAACCCCCAGTGGTTTTTGATCGAAACTCACCCAAACTAGTTCGTTGGCATCGTTATTCTATGTAAAGAATTGTTGGCTTACTACCCCAGTAGCAATTCAAAGGTGGACAGTGGAACGCCCTCGATCAACGCTTCACTGAGCCAAGAGAAATTAAATTTTGTATGGTTGTCTCGTTCTCCGCGAGGTTCAAAGAGAGAGAAATTATGGAAATGGTGGCCACCAAACCTAAAAGCCTCCTGGGATCCTGTGCTAAATTCGGCACGCGTTCTTTTTTTGATACCTACGTTGAATTAAATGTTGATATTTACACTTATTGAGGAATGAGTATGACTTCAGCATTTGTATCTCTTAGGGTCTATTAACATATTGTTAGATATCGGTGCCTTGCCTCACGTAGCGCCACCTGGTAACGGTTATAATGTTAAAGGGGTACGTACATCCATTGTCGACACGTTTTCAGTATCTAACGTCTCCTAGACCATGGAAAAAGCCGTCGAGTCTTACTTTAAAAAATCTGAGGATAGGCTGCCCTCGACAACAGACAAGCGCGCATACTTTTTGAGAAAGTTAATAGCTATTGTTATCTTGCCTCTCAACGCAGGAGGGATCAGGGATCGTGTCAAACACTGGGGAGATATAACTCAAGGTATAAATATATAAGGTCCATGGAGTATGAGTGGGTGTATATTAACTTCTTCCAGGTGTTGCCACCCAATGCATTCGTGAAAATAAACTCTTGCATGCAAAAGATCAGTATTGGACCAATGTTGCACTCAAGTATGTCCATAGGATGCTCTTGCACATTTTATTGGAACTAGTGCTTACAAACATAGGATAAACGCTCGTCTTGGGGGTGTAAATTTTTACAGCCCACTGGATGCTTTTCAACCATATCGTTTCATGATTATGGGTACGATTTGAAAGCTGCAAACCATTCTGATTGTTGAATTCGCACTTTCCAGGCGCAGATGTCGGGCATTCGGGGCCTACTGTCAACAGGCCATCAGTTACAGGAGTTGTGTACTCTCTCGATAATTCAGCGACCCAATATGCCGCCGTCACCGGAATCCAAGCTTCTCGAGTTGAGCGAATCATGGACCTGAAGGATTACGTACTTAAAGCTCTACGCACTTTCATCCATCGCAATGACAAACCCCCGCGGCATTTGATATTCTACAGGGACGGCATATCTGAAGGCGAATTTAACACGGTGGCTCCGCTCGAAATAGAGGACATACGATCAGCATTTGCTCTGCTATGGGTAGAGAAGAGAAAAACTCAGACGGACCAACCTTTCCCTTTGTTGACATATATTGTTGTGGGAAAGCGGTACGTCACTCTGTCAATTCCTTGACTCGATTATCTCATTGAATGGACCTACAGCCATCACTCAGTTTTCTTCCAGGAAATGTAACTTGGTGATATTCCCCGCATAATGTATTCATTTCTCATCTGTTACCTTTTTTTTCTCCAGAAATGGCGAGGTTCGAAATGCATTTCCAGGCTCTTTAATTGATAGTGGGATCACCCATCCATCGGTGCACGATTTTTATCTCCAAAGTCATGCCGCAATTCAAGGCAGTGCGTATATCTTGCTTACTTTTCAGCACAAATTTTTAACTGAGTCCCATACTCAAGCATCGCGCTCCAGTCATTATACTGTTCTTGTCGATGAAAATTGGAATTTCAACATGCCAGAGTAACTTAATTCCTCTACTCACGGGAGATGAATTTCTCATCGTATCTCTCAGAATCCACAAACTTTCATATAAATTATGCCATAATTATGCGAGAGCTACTCGCTCGGTTTCAATACCCGCCCCGGTATATTGTACGTTCTAGTCGTTTAATTGATTGATAAGTCAACTGATTTGATTTTGTAGATGCCGATGTAAGGGATCCTTTGTATGTCTATTCATGTACCCATAATTAATTCATCTCTCAGCTGGTCTGCTCTCGTGGCATGTTTCACATCAATCCTGATGATATGGACCTGCGGTTCGACGATAATCAGTCAAGTTCTAGCGGCACGTCAAACAGTTCCATAGACATGAATCGATGGAAAGGGACTTTCAAAGAAGTTCATCCCAATCTCCTAAAGTCAATGTATTTTCTCTGAGGAATATCTTCGATAACACTCTTTTCCTTGTCGATCATAGTAAGACGTCTTTTGATCATAATTCCATCGCCGTTAACGATACCTTTATAGCGACGAGGCATAGGTACGGCGACACAATCATTCTAAGTCCCGCTGTTCTCACATTGACCCCGAAGTCAACTATTGAAATAATTGCATATAAAAAATGGTAACCGTAAAATATAAATCAATCATTAAGTACCTATGAGCAGTCTCCGGTTCTCTGTAATGAGAGTCATTTTCTCTGCAGTTAGTCATTGTCGTCTGGACGAGGTCGCTTGCACTACGCTGGATCGATAACATGATTTGGTTCGTTGAATGGAGTAATACCCTTGATATGTAAGAAGATGGATGTATCTCTGCGAAAGGACATTTTTGAAAAAAGAAATCCGCCCTTTACATGATACTTTGATACCACCCATTTCTTAGTGCCGAATCTCACTGATGGACAAACGTTCCCACGATCAAAAGGGTATAAACACTTTTGCTCCCGTGAGTGTACTCTCTTGTTTTTCGCTTACTGTTGTCCAACTGCTGTCTGCTAGCAAAGAATATTTTCCAAAGCGTCCCTTCCTTCAAAGTTGACAACTGTTCAATATGGCGGAGACACGTCAAGACAGTTCAGGATCTCCCGCTGGATACACTCCAATCTGGCTTACAGCAAACGCGTTCGAAATCACGCAACTACCGACTGGAAGGTATCACATGTACCACGGTGAGCCATGAGTGCTTGAGAGTGTCTAAAAGTCTTTGTTGAGAAAGCTCCTGATATTTTTTCTCCTCTTTTATTAATAAGTGGGTAAGCCCCCTTTTTTACGACGTGCAGGGTCTGCGGCGCGATTATTAGGTTGGCTTACTATTGGAGAACTCGCAGAATTCGACCCTCCCGCCCTCCGGACCTACAGAATAAGATTGATGCAACATTTGCAAACCATTGTTGCGCCAGAGATTTTCACCCCTCCAATTTTATATGACGGACAGGCAACTGCGTATGCCTCTAGGCTACTCCCACACGCGAAGAATGAAAATGGGGCCGTACGTTTTCGCTCAAACGACCCTCTGTCTAACTCTGAGCTGGTATTCTCAGTATTTCATTAGCATGAAATCATGGAAACCCCTTCATGCTGCTGGAATAGGAATAATCAAGATCAAATTCTCTCTGACCTCTGCAGAACAAATAGACCCAAGGTTAGGGGTTATGCCCATTCATCTTTGACGCACTAAATTTTGGGGACATTAGGCACGTCTACGACCTCATTCAGGAGAAAACGAGAACTCCAAGAGCGTTAGCTGCTTTGAATTTGGTTCAATTGCTTATACAACAGGGTCAAAATTTGTAGGTCTTCCTGGCGCCATGCTTAAAATTACTAGGGTTGTCAAAACCTTTATATAGGTACAGAACTCGCAAAACATGGACTTCCTTCAATTCGACGAACGGGCTTAAACTTGAGGGTAGTGGTTTAGAGGTTTGGGATGGAATAATTCAGTATGTCTTATTCTCGATGAATTTGTTTTTTTTCCTATTTATAAAATGGTACAGAACAGTTAGACCTGCACATGGTAGATTGATAATCGTAATGCAGACTTCTGTTGGACTAGCGTTAGTCGCAAAAATTATATTTGATATAATGCAAGCTGACGAATCTCTTCCGTGATATTCCTGAAAATATATGTATGGATAAGCTTAAAATTCATGATATCCGTGGGCTCAATCTACACGAGCGAGAGCCTGAGTTCAAAACACTACAGAAGTTTCTCCGCCCAATTCTGATAACGTACCAAAGAATTGATGGCACAAGATCACGGCCTAAGTCAATTCGAGGACTGGTCCCAACTGCTGGAGAATATTTTTTGCACGAAAATGAGTTGGAACCGACGGTTGCTGTTGTATCTATAGTTTATGCATGTGGTTTGTGTGCTGACCTGGATTTTTTTTAGCAAGATGTCTACACACAATTACGCAATCCTAAGAATATTGGTGTTCGCCTTCAGTCAAATGATGTAGTTCCACTGGAGCTTTGCGAAGTTGAACCTGGGCAACTCTTTAAAAACAGGCTTCCTTATGACCTGACTACAAAGTTTACGAGGAAGGCAGTCGTACCTCCGAGTTCCAAGATGTGCAAGATCAAAGATGCGGTATGGATCTTTACTTATATTTTATTTCTGGAATAGTGTTGTTTTACCTGTCGATAGGTACAACTATCTATTCATTCGAAATTTATTTTAGAAGCAGGAATGAAGATTAGCCCTAGTCCCATCACAATCAGTGCTAAATTACTGCTCCCTCCTCGGATCGTCTTCAACCCGACTGATCCTCATTTGGTAGGTTATGATCACTGTCCCTCACAAAGAATATGTCTTACGCCGCAGCAGACATTCAAGAATGGTGCTTGGAATACCTTGCAACAAGGGTTTACTAACCCTGTGGCTATGAAATATTGGGTGATTATCTCATTCGCCACAGAAACAAAGAAATCGATAATATTTCATGACCTCAGACGTCATAAATCCTGTATCGTTGAGTCCTGTACAAGACTTGGCAAGTGTTTTTTGTTTGATAATGATATTCACACGTATTACTCCTAACGATATTGCTTAGGAATGGGAATGTCATGAACAGTTGTTTAAGTATCAGAAGTGTTACCAACTTGGGTCCCTCAGATGTCAATGAATCGCCATTTATGGTACCAGCTAAAATTTCCGATGATGTCGAGTTTGTAAGTTCTTCTCAATTGATACATCTTCGAAATCCACTACATCTCAATACTGCTAGACAATGTCTGATGCTATCAAAAAATATTATGACATACAAGTGTTTGGACTCGCAGAGGGTCAAAAGCCTCCAATCACCTATAGCCAGTACCTACGGGAATTGATGGTCGTTGTTATCTTGCCAGGACTCAGCAGGGCTGCACCAATCAGACGTCGAGTTAAGTGGTGGGGTGATATAACCCTAGGTAACTTGGATGGCACTCTACTATGACCGCATACTGATAATGACTTGTTCGTAGGGGTGTTAACTCAATGCCTCCAGGAAGGTAGGTTACCAACCAGGCAAAGCCGCCCAAATAACATCAGTCAATACTATAATAATGTTGCTCTCAAGTATGTTAATCATTTTATTACCATAGTATCTTATTTGATCCTACTATCAAAATCTTAGATTAAATGCCCGCCTCGGAGGAACCAACTTCTACAGTGATTCGCAAGTCATGCAGCAACTCAAAACGGACCGTTTCATCATCATGGGTATGTAAAGAGGCCTTTAACATGCTTGATGATACTAATCTGCTGCCTTCGTGACAGGCGCGGGCGTTAGGCATCCAGAGCACAGTGTGAGAAGACCATCGTTTACTGGGGTCGTCTATTCTCTCGACGACACTGCTACACAGTATGCAGCCTTGCCTGGAATACAAGTTCCTGGAGTGGATCGTATCATGGATCTACAGGATTACGTTTTTCAAGCGATCGACACTTTTGGCCGTAAGTGGAAAGGACCGCCTAAACGTTTGATATTCTACAGGGACGGTATTTCCGAAACCCAGTTCAAATCATTAGCTCTGCGCGAAATATCCGACATCAAAAGCGCATTCTCAAAGCTGTGGAAAAAGTATGAAATATCGCGGGATAAAACTCCCTTCCCTCTTTTGACATATATTGTCGTAGGAAAGCGGTGAGATACGTTAGCATCTTCTTTTAACATTGGCTAATTGAAGCATGGTTTGAACCAAGTCATCACACATTTTTCTGCACAGATAAAAGGTAAAGCAACATATCGCTTATGGCGAGGTCACGCCTTCAACTCATTTATGGTTATAGAGAAGTAAAAGATGGATATACGTTTGCTGGGACTGTAGTCGACAGCGGAGTAACAAATCCTGCTGTGCCCAATTTCTATTTACAGAGCCATTCATCCAAGAAAGATTGGCAAAGGCAAAACGGTGAGTGGGCTCATATTTGTGTCTCTTTCATTTGTTGATCGAAGAACATCCCAAAGCTTCCCGCTCCCGTCACTATAGCATCCTCCATGACGAGAATTGGCATTACGACATGCAACCGTAAGTCTAAGATTAGTGGCCTCTGCCGGTCTGGTCGATAATTTTTTCCTGCCTTCAGTCTACAAGAGCTTTCGTATTCTCTTTGCCACAACTACGCAAAGGCGACATGCGCTATCTCAATTCCCACACCCGTAAATTGTAAGTATCATAAATACACAGTGTGTTGAGGACATTGAACGTGCCTAACCTTTCGTCAAGATGCCGATGTAAGAAACAGTCAAATGTGATGCAATACACAATATTCATTTGTTTCAACAGTTAGTATGTTCCCATGGAATGCTTCATTTTCATCCAGAAGAGGATGATCTTGATGAAGAGTCAGCGTACACCTATTGGAACTATGAAGAAAAGGAGATTGCGATGGAGCGCTGGAGAAAGGCTTTCCGGAAAGTGCACCCCAACCTTGAGACTTCCATGTATTTTCTATGAGTATCATCACTGGAAAGTTCAAAATGTTTCCATAGCTTGTCCGTGTACGTCGTTTTTCTTCATCTGATTCCATCCTGTTAACGACCGGTCAATTAGAAAATGTTTTTCCATGATGGTTCAAGACCGTTGAGCGCAGCAACCTGTTCACAAATTTCCGGTGTCCAAGAATTTTCAACAAGCAGACGGTAATTTGCTATATATACACAGACGATCGATCTCACTGCTTCGGCGAATGGCCAGTGTCTATATGTCATCAAGTTAAATGTAAATAAAGTTCGCTTGTACTGGTGACTCGACTTCCGTTCTGTCAAAAAAAATCATCTTGAGACGAGACCATTGAAATTGCCATAGTTTCCCTGTGAATTTAGCCAGGAACATCACGGAGGTGGTCCACAGGCTGGTGGAACCTTAAAATTCTCTTCTCTCACAGCACCTGCTTGGGGTTTCCATGATGAAACTCTACCTACCGCCGAGCCTCGTGTTAATTGAACAAGTATCTGTGTACTTCAAGGGATGACAATATGTCCAACCGGTGTTGATGCATGGCAGTGTTAATTTTCTACTCCGCGGCGACGCGAGAGTCAAAGACTATTGTACAACAAAAGTCAAAATGATATTTCACAAGAGGTTATAGTATGATACATGCTAGTATTAGTACGTGAAAGTGACATTCAAGAAAACGTGGCGGCAACAACGGGTATGTACAGTAGATTAGGTTGGTGGAGGGGGCAGTACGATAGCAATACGTCCTTCAAAACAACTCGACGGCGGTGGGGTATATAGACATAGTGGACGATTAGGATGCAATGGTCATTAGGAAATGTGGACATGGGGTGGTTAGGCCGTAGTGCCAATTATTGGTGGGGATCAAGGTAAGAAGGAGGTTTGGCGTGAGGGCCAAAATGGCAGCAGGGACAATCGCGATTTGCAGCGAAAAATGAACAGTTTGAATTTGTAGGTGGATATTTCGAGGAGCGAGGATAGCTTGGGTGTCATGAGACGCGTAAGACGACCAACTTCAACTGAGCTGACAACGAACTCACCGAGAAGGTTCCACGGTGTACATTACTCTCATCACTCGAGAACGAGCTTCTCAACTCCAGTTGACTCGTGATGGGTGAGGAAGATTGGGGGGAGTCTATAGAAGTAGACTTTGTGCGTAAGGACAAATAGTAAAAATGACGCGTTGGAGTACCTTTTGAAGACAAATACGTGTCTTCAATTGTTTGGTGAGTGAGGAGCATTGTGTTAGCCAACGAGGACGATTGGAAATATAGGAAATCGGCAGATGACGCGTCGATATTTCACAGCAAAATACAAAGCAACTGCAACAATAATGTTGCGAGCGAAGGATAGAAGAAATAGGATTAAAGGAGCAATGGTGGGCGCTGTTAATGATGGAGTATAAGGTGAAAAAAGGCGAGAAAAACAATTAAGCTCTGATGCGTGCAGCCATGCAGTGCCAGTGTAAATTTGGCAAGCAGGAGATTCGGGAGCGGTGCCCGGATATGGTAGTAACAACCATCCTCGTGGTACAACACTCCATTTCTCTACCAAATCATTCTCCTCAGGACTATGCCACCTTGAAGCCGGATGTTTTTATTGCGCCAGCAGCAATGCTTGTACTGGACCACCAGCGGCCTTGGAAAATCCAGCGAGGAGATTTTGCTCTACCATCAGTTGGCTGGGTTCTACAGGGGTTTCATTTTCTGCTTGCTCGAGCTGGAGTTCCTCGACGGATGCGTGATTCAGGCTACGGTGTATCTTGCACCGACAGTTTGTTGTACAATCATCATTTCTTGAGGCAGATAATCCATGCGTCAATCCTACGTCCACCAAACAACGCTTGTGTTGAATCTTGACCTTTCCTGCCAACGACTGAAACTTGCAAGCCAAGCAGCCTGAGGGTCACCAGTTTGATGCACAATTTTATTGCCTTGTATTCCTTCCAAGATGGGTTGTTGGCAACCTTTCGGACATCTGGGAACGACTGGAATCGTGAACACAGAAATTTTGTGCTTGCAGAGCTGTCAGGCTGCAGGCGCGTCATGACGCGATCGGTGACTAAGCAGTATGTCGGCAGGCCACGGCTTGGAAATTCGGGAGGGGCAAGCCTCCAGTGCACGCCAGAGGTGATTTTTTTTCTCTTCTTGCGCCACAGATTCTCTGTCGAAATACGAGAGACACACACATCAAGAGACACGGAGAACACACAGAATCCTAAGATCAGGTCCAGATGGAGGCTAAAGAATTTCATGTGGCTCGAGTTTGTTGCGAACGCATTGTGCAATGGGTTTCCGAGCAAAAAAAGCAGAGCTTGGATGCTAATATAGCTGGTTTTGTTGTACGATGTCTTGTGTTTCTTCTGTTCGACTTGAATGTGGATATCTTTCATTTGTATCAAAGTCTTGCGCCGACTGTATTGGATGTTGCAACATCTTCGTGGCATCGATATTGACGATGTCTCTGCTGTATGAGACAATTTCTTCGGTGAAAGCACAGCTATCAAGTCTTCCGTCGACACACAGTGGCAATGGAATGCCAGACTATTGAAATTGCAGGCAGTAGTACGCAAAAGAGTGAATTGCTCGGACCGTCGCTTTTGTTGAAGCAAGCTACAGTAATGGCGGTCAGATTCTATCCTTCGAGGACCATACACTCATGGTCTCACCTCTAACACATCGTCCAGGATATCTCCATCGACAACCTCTGGAAACTTCTGAGCTAGACGTATGGTTACGGAACTCGCGGCGCGACGATGCCACTTGCTGCCAGCAACCTCCGTAAACGGGACCCGGAATCGGAGGGTAATTTAAAGATCAAGTACCAGTTATTCTACCCCAGAAATTGTGAATCGCCGAGACTGATAAACGCAAAGCATGCTCTTTTCATATACGCCAAAAGACTGGTAAGCGCTAGCGCTAGATGGTCGCCGTGTGAGTAGTGTCATATCGACGGTGTCAGTAGGGTTTGGTCCAACCCCTCGGGCCTACTACTAATTGGATGGTCACGCCGAATTGGCGTCAGTGACTGCCATGCCAGTGCCTCTGCCTACACTTCGACTTTTAATTTCTATTATGAATTAATCTTTTCAGAGACTCCAGCACTTCTATATGTTCTTCATCCTCCATTTCCACTCGATATTCCTAAATCTTAGACGCCAGCCCGGACGCTCCAACCACAAGACCAGGTTCAAGACCAGGTTTCAGTAACAAAACCACTCCCTCTACGAGCAAGTATCTCATCCTTGGAACCAGTGCTTGACCCGTCGAACAACATCATTTCTGCAACATTCTTACGCCATCCAACTTGTTAATTCATTTCACCTTCCAAAGCGGCATTCTTTTCATAAAATTTCAATGTCGTAAAGGAAGTCAAACTTTACAGACTCCTCGACGAACGAAATATTGCCCTTGTTACCTGCACACATCATAGTGAAGCGTTGGTCCCGATGGCAGACCGCCTTGACGTACTCCAGGCCACTCCAGATGCGTCGGGTATCAACTACACACCACTTCTCTGCCTTTCGCCGCGGTCGTTACATTTGGAGTATGTCCCATACTGGTTTTTTGCAGCTTTCTTCCCATCCTTCAACTAATGTACCCTCGAATAGGTCGCGATACGGAGAACGAATCTTGTGCGGCTATGCCATTGGTTTCGGTTCTTAGGTCCCTCTAGACACTGTCAATGTGATAGGTTAAATTTACGTCGGAAGCGCTGGGTGGCCTAGGCGCTTCATATATTTTGTCATGCGACCTTGCTCCACCACTCTGAACAGGAAGGGGCACATAACATACCAGTAAGCCTTCTCAATCTTGCATTCATTGTCTTGCCTAAAGCCATTTAAGAATTGCCTAGATCCCTATTTCTCAGAGGTTTCTAAAAACTCGTTCAGCAATGGCACAAGATACAAGGACTTTTACGGTGTGCTCATAACAAATCCGATAGCTTAAAATTGCGGTTCTCACTGTGCCCCCTATCTATATTTTTTCATGCCATCAATCTCGTGTGAACGGCACACCTCGTGACAGACCCGATAACCGTCGGCTTGTTCCATGGCAGACAGAATTAAGTGGCTTTCTCTCGTGAATCATCAAACTTCCTAGATTATTTCAAGGCCTCTCAACATTCAGAAAAAACGGCGTTGAAAAAAATCCGACGGGCACATCAAACACGCTGCAAGATTTCCATCCTTACAATTTCCACCGTAGTGAGCGGCGACTGGTGGCGACTATATTGGACCAAGTTCAACATTTGGCCACCTCAGGAATTGTCCACGACAAAGTCAATTGCACTGATAACAATTCATTTGCTGTCATATTGTAATGATTCTGTCTTCGCTATTCGCTGCACACCTGTGGCTTCGTTACGGGGGCCGCAAACATCCAACCGCGTTGTGTCTGGGCTTCAATACATAGAAAACCGGCGACTTCGTTCATTCCAGAAAAATCTTGTTGTTTACAACAGATATCTGTGTATTCAAATCAACTCTCCGCTACCTATTCTCAACGTTATCGAACCAAGGTCCAGTTCGACGAGCCCCGGTCCCTATGGAGAAGCCAAAAATAGAACATTCAAATGTGCTCATTGAGGGTTTTTGGCCGTTCGCTCATCGCATGAGTTCTACGTAGTCGCCATTGCCACTTGTCAGATTGCGTGTGGCCAATCAGATAGGTTATAGCAAATTCGTGCGTCGGGTTGCCGGACCATACGTCCCCAAGGCCTAGAGTTCTTGGAGATAACATATTGGACGATTTCCTCAGGCTATAAATTATATTAAGCCCCCCAAACCGCTGTGTGGGTTCTCTGTCTTTCCCCACAAACAAGATGGACGGCGAAAATCCCTCTGCCAGCAATATTCCCTCTTCTGCCCCTCCTGTCATGGCTCGTCTCGACGGTGACCAGGCCGGCGTTCGTGCTGTGGCATTCCCAGAGGATGATCACATTCGAGAGGAAAAAATAACTCCTGGCGTACGCCCGAAAGGTGTCGAGATGAAGCGAACGATGACGCAAGAGGAGAAAGATTTGGCAGCTGCAGGTTACGACCATTTACGCCCGCAAGAAAAGAAATCTGAGGAGGCTCATGTCGACATCAATGAGCACCAGTACGACTTTGACGCCTTGAGCGAAGCGTTGAAGACAAATTTCGATACCAAGGACCCAGGTCAATCTTTTGGTCTCACGTCGGACGAGGCTAAAGAAAGGCTCAAACGCGACGGCCCCAATATCCTGACGCCTCCTAAGAAAAAGAGCGCTTTCAGAAAGGTTTGTTTTCTCCTTAACGACATTTCAACATCCCATTGAAAGATGTATAGTTCCTAGAACGTCTATTCACAATGTTCAACATTCTACTAATAATAGCTGGTTTACTAGAATACGGTCTTTTGGGTTTTGGCTTCCATGTGAGTCATCCCTCATTCTAACTCGAAACTTAACTATCTGACTTTCTGATAAATTTGCAACGCAGGCTAACATTCAAAATACGTACTTGGGCGGCATCCTAATTTTGGTAGCGTTCCTTAATGCTGCCATCGACTTTTACCAGATTCAGAAATCTGAGGCTATTTTGGCATCTTTCCTCGCCATGATCCCGCCTTCTTGTCGTGTTGTCCGCGACGGAACAATATCCACTATCGCCGCTGCCGACCTCGTGAAAGGCGACATAGTGCTTTTGGTATGCGACTTTCTTTTCTTGGAAACGCGATCGCGAGGGCTGATCAGATGAACAGCGAAGTGGTGACAAAACGCCGGCGGATCTTGTGCTATTCTCAGGAACAGATCTTAAAGTCGACAATAGTAGTCTGACGGGAGAGTCTGAGCCGCAAGAACGATTTGCACTTCCCCACGGGAGCAAAAAGCGAGCTGTTGAAGCTGACAACTTGGTAGGGTGATTTTACTAAGGACTACACTATGACATGTCAACTCATTGGACGATGAAATGCAGGTATTCAATTCGACTTTGATTGTGAATGGCGAAGGCTGGGGAAGTATGTCGATATTCCGCGCACTGTTGTGATTTTATCAGGCTAATACTTTGCACAGCCGTGGTCAGGACTGGCGACCATACCTTTATTGGTACATATCTTCCAATATCAACATTCAACCACACTCATCGTGCTCATAGGTCAAATTGCAAGTCTTACTGGAGGAGAAAGCGGTAACGAAAGTCCTCTAGCAGTTGAGATGTGAGTTTCGCAAAGCTTTACTGAGCATTCTGTCCTAACATCAATGCAGCGCCCGCTTTGTCGTGATTGTCTCATGTATAGCCATTCTCTTCGCCATCATCTTTTTCGCTGTTGGAATCACCACTGTGTACCGTGGACACGCCTCTCAAACCGTGACGTTTGCAGTTTCAATTTTGGTGGCATTTGTGCCAGAAGGTCTTCCATCTGTCGTCACTCTGTTGTTATCGATCGCCGCCAAACGAATGGCCAAGCAAAACGTTCTTGTCAAGGATTTGCAGGGTGTTGAAACATTGGGTAAATTTCCACCACTTTTATTCTTACCTCAATGATCTAATGTCTCTTTGTAGGCTCGGTAACTGGATCCTTATACGCTTTAATACCCGGTACTAACTGCTGTATTTCGTTTAGTTGACGCTTCTGGCAACAGACAAAACTGGTACTTTAACACGTAATCAAATGACGGTATGCACAAAATCGCTTTTGAACCGTACATCTTTTAAATGTTTTCATTCAGGTAACCAATCTATGGAGTGGACGAAAGATGTCCTCCGCTTTCCAATCCAACAACGATGACGAAACCACTGCGAAATTCTCCATCGAATCGTCTGGTATGAAAGAGATGGTCGACATCGCTGCACTCAATTCGCGCATAAAGTTCGACAAAATAGACATCCCTTTCGATCAGAGGACGATTCTGGGAGATGCAACAGAAACCGGTCTGACTCGATTCGCTGGCAGACACTTGAACACCGATTATGATAGCTACATCAAAGCGCATCCAAAAGTTTTCGAAGGTACGTTGCTTGTGGCATGAGGAACCGAACAGATTGTTGATTTACACTCATAGTTCCATTCAACTCGACTAATAAATGGGCACTTGTTATAGTCAGTGCTTTTTTGCCTCTGTAATGGACGTCGTTGTTGACATTAGAAACGCATTTCAGTTGAATAAGCCTCACTCCGATGGTGTTCTAACCGCCTTCATCAAAGGAGCCCCTGAACGTGTCCTTGCCAAATGCACCACCTACCTTGATAACGGCAAAATGATACCTATCACAGAGGAATTTAAAAAAGAATATGACGAGGCATACGATGTGAGTGGCATCATGCCCCTCTTTTCTCTGGTCTGAAACTTTTATAAAGTACATGGCCTCAAGAGGGCACCGTGTCATTGCCTGCGCTCAGAAACTCCTTCCTGGCGATGAATTCCCTGTTAGTTATCCGTTCTCCAGAAACGACGAGCATTATCCCAGTGCGGAATATTGCTTTGTGGGCCTGGTTTCGCTCGAGGATCCCCCTAAACACGGTGTCCGCGAAGCCATTGGAACTCTACGTCTAGCGGGCATTAAGGTCATGATGGTCACTGGTAAGATACATTACTTCGGTGGAAGTTTTCTCAGCTGAACGACGTGCTGCTTCCAGGCGACCACCCAAAGACAGCAGAAGCAATCGCACGGAAGATCAATCTGATCCTAGGAGATACACGCGAGACACTGGCTAGGAAGACAGGAAGGCCGATGGAAGAGGTGTATGAAGATGAAGTAACTGCGGTTGTGGTTCATGGGGATGATATCGATGGATTGCAGGGTTGGCAATGGGATCAAAGTATGTCTTCAGGATCGACCACTAGAACACCTTCTGACAGGGGCGCATATGTGAACAGTTTTTAGCAAGGAAGAGATCGTGTTTGCTCGGACATCACCTAAACACAAACTTGAGATTGGTAGGTACTTTTTTTTTCTGGTATTTTCTCTGTGGGTGCACTGACATTTTTCGAAGTTAAACGTGCACAGGCACTTGGGCATATAGTCGGAGTGTGAGTTACCTTGGAGGTTTAGGTACAAGGCAGGGTAATCAATATGTTCAAATTGTAGGACTGGCGATGGCGTCAACGACTCGCCCGCTCTAAAAAAGGTACGCACATCGTTGTCCTGTAAACATTACCTTGCTGACGGTGGCTTGCTAGGCCGACCTTGGCATTGCTATGAATATCTCAGGCTCAGATGTCTCCAAAGAGGCGGCCAACATGATTTTACTTGGTATATACAATTCTTCATATAAATTTTATATTTTTTTTTTAATTGATTGTCCGCAGATGACAATTTTGCTTCAACTGTTAGTGAGTATCTGCTCTTTCTTTGAAATGAGACACGCAAATTGATGGATAATTTCTATTACTATAGAGGGCGTCGCTGAAGGTCGCCAGATATTTGTTAACCTCAAGCGGTCAATACAATACACCATATCCCATAGCACTCCAGAGGTCATTCCTCAGCTGCTTTGTAGGTTCTCAACATATTCTATCCGAATTATTTCGCTCAACAGGCCGCGTAGATGTTGTTGTTCCCATACCCTTACCACTTTCAGCCATTCTCATTCTGGTGATAGGTAACCCATTTTCTTCTCTCAAGCTCGTCAATGATGATGAAACTGACTCTTTTATGATGAACGCAGATCTTGGTTTCGAGCTTTGTGTCGCTGTGAGTCGAGCCAACAACATTCCATAGTCCATTTTCTCAATGAAATTTCAGTTGTCGTTCGCATGGGATCAACCAGAGACCGCCGATGGACTGATGCGTTTGAAGCCTCGTAAACCGGGTAAACATCTTTGTCGACGATTATTGTTGTCAATCGGCCTCTGACGTGACACTCTAGTCAATGAACGTTCCATCCTGGCTCTCAAAAGACGTGCATTAGTGCGCTCGAAGACGCTGCGCAGAGACGCCGAAACGCTGGAAGTCATTCGTCCAAGCAGACTATCGGCATGGCTGTCGAAACTGAAAACACCTTTCAAACGGTCTACTTGGGAAGAGTTGTTGGAGTCAAATGATAACGAGACCCTTGTGGATTCCAAGCTGCTCAGTTATGCTTATCTGGAGGCTGGGATGCTTGAGACTCTTGCTTGGTATGTATTTTATCGGGGCTATGACGATGTCTCACTAAAAATTCGTCAATATGCTAGCTTGGTCGCGTATTTCCTCGTATTCTTCAAGAAAGGATTCTCCCCTTCGGATCTGAGATCGGCTCAAAAAATCGGCGGTACAGTCTTTATCTTGTCATTTGTAAATTCATCGGCTAATTGTCATCGAAGGCTACTTTACCAACAGCAGTCCTGACTTTATAAACTACCGCGGGCAATCGATCCCAGCACATCAACAAGTCGATGCACTTGCCCAGGCCCAGTCGATAGTCTATCTCTCCATATTCATTACTCAGTGCTTCAACGTGCGTTCTTGCCACGTAATCATATATCTATCTAATATCCCCTGTCCATACAGGTCTTCGCAGTGAAAGCGCGCCTCTCCTATCCGTTTGGCAAGCGCGTCGTAGCGAACAAATGGAACTTTGCGGGAATACTGGCTGGAGCGTGTTTGGGCATGTTCATCGTCTACACGCCACCGTTGCACGTCGTGTTCGGAGGATCATTCCATCTTTCGCCGCTGTATTGGTTAATCCCTGTTGCGTTTGGCGTGCTTTTACTTGCGTGGGCTTCTTTGAGGGTGGTTCTCTTGAGGAAATCGGTCGAGCATATGAAGGTGAAGGATATCAAGGGGTTGATGATGTGTAAGTTGGATTTTTTTTCTTTGTTTTATTGTACTAAAATTGTTGCTGCAGTCCCGACTATGAGGACAATGAGCATGCGTTCGAGAGGGTCTCGCCATTAGATATAATGTTTTATTCGAGTATTTTTATAGTCTGTATATTAACGACGTCAGATACACGGCTTCATATCTCTTGGCCATGCTTGTAAAAGTCATCATGGGCTCCTTGAACAAGGTGTACAAACCCGTCATCACGGGCAGCGCCAGGCATCCCAACGCCATAAGTATCCTCTTAGGTCGAGCTTCGCGCTTCCAGCTGGCCATTTTGCTCGAAAGTGAATCCTTGAGCCATGAATTCCATATGAGAGTCATCCCATCGACAAGATGGAGGGTCGTCGAAAGGATCAGACCTCCGTATAGAATAGTACTCCGTATTGGCCACGTCTTCAGTCCTGTTTTGACGAATTCATAGTCCAGTTCTGCAGGCCCGACGCCGTATATGGGTGCGGTTTCGAGCATGGGGTATCCGCGATGTGTAAGAAAGTGGATGGGGAGGAATAGCAGCATAGTACCGTATCCTGTCAAACTGAGAAGGTTGCTTAATTTGCGGGGTGGTCGACCTGGAGGAGAGAGTATACGTTTGAGTACTCCGGAGACAGCATGTATTGTTATTGGGCCAAGTACGAGTAGAGGTTCAAAAGATGTTTGGTAGTATTCCCTGCCTAGAAGCTAAATTCGTCGCATAGAGTTGATTAATAGATGAAAACAAAAGTATTCAGTGACTCGCCATGGTTTGAGAAGCAAGGCTAGATCCACCAATATTTGCAAGAGCAGGTGCTGATAGGTGAATCAACAAGAATGTCGTTATGAAAGGCGCTGAGAGGTGCGCCGTTTTGGTGAGCACTGGCAGAGCATTGGCTCGAAATCTATCGAATATTGTGGGACCCATTGCTGTACCACAGAAGTATTTTGAAACTTTCTGGATTTTAAGCCTGATCTTGGCCTGATGGACGAGTAGAGTTAACCGTTGTAACCGCCACACCCACGTTTCATTCTGACACTTTAGGAAAATATCCGTCACAGAGCGGGCGTTGCAAATAAGTTGTTTCAACCAAGGGTTGAACGGCCAAAAACGGTGGAGAAATCGAGACGGCTCTGTTATCGAAATTATCCGAGACTTAATGGTACTTATGTGCAATTATTTCTCAAGTTAGTACGAACGATAACATCGTTTTATTATTTGCGTTGAATCCTCGGGTTTTCACAGGTTTTCACACAACGTGGTTTGTTGTTTACTGTCACCGTTCTCAGTCATGCAAACAGAGCTCTGTATACATTGGATCCGGGTTCCTTAGGTGTGTCGTGTGCATTTGATTTTCATCGCTCTCCGTGACCCGCGATTGACAGTTTCTCCACATTTCCCACTCTAAAAGTCTTCAAGGGCAAAGAGTCCATGAGAATGTACAAATCTAACCTCTCGTTCTTTCTATCTAAACAATGACGCAAGTTAGACGCGAGGTTCATCTGTCCGATAAGTGTTTAAGGGGGGAACGACCATCGGACGTCTGTCGATACCTGGGGAAATTTTGTTGAGGCCCAATTACCTGCAATGGAAAAGCAAAGCCGTTGCATCATGCATGGCTTGTCCCGTTCCCCACATCCGTGCAATTGATTGCAGCGCTTCTTTCAGATGGAGCAAATAAAGCAACCAAATGAACTTGGAGGTCAAGAAATGATGTTTATGTTGCGATGTTTACGCCAATTCCTTTCGGACGAGAAGAAGCTGCAAGATCACCTGTGTCTAATTTGGCCCATGTCTCCTTTGGCTCTTGATTGACGGCCATGCGCTACAAGCAAAGAATCTTCCCAAATCGATCAGGCGAAGAACGGGACTTATGAGGATTCTGTCGCGGTACCAGTGGCTTGTCGCTATAAAGAAGGCGCCAGTGGTTAGGATGTCCAGGAGAACGTCTGGCCCCTTATGTTGCTCACAAGTTTTGTGTTCGTAGCTTTGTTGGTGTCTTCGGGCAATTGCTTCGTCACCCGTAAGTCGTCATTATTTCCTAGAGGCCATGATTGTTTGGAATGCTGACAAATTTCTTGTCTCAGGGACATGGGATGAATCCTACGCTCTTGCCAATGCGGCGGCCGCGCAGATGACGCTCGACGAGAAGATGGGTATTGTTGCTGGCACAGGGCAACTAAATCCCGCGCGTGAGTACCAGCTCGTCACGTATTAATCTCCGGTGTAGCTTACCTTTGATCCAAGGACGCTGCGTCGGTGACACTATTGCAGTTCCACGTCTCGGAATACCTTCAATTTGCTTCCAGGATGGCCCAGCAGGCATTCGTCTGTCCAAGAATGTTACGGGGTTCCCCACCGGAATCAATGTTGCATCGACGTTCAGTCGAAGGTTGATGCGTGCCCGAGGCGTAGCTATTGGAGAAGAATTCCGAGGAAAAGGTGTACAGTGAGTCTTATACGTTTTGAATCAATTAGAGAACCTCTTAAAAATTAACTCTAACCAGCGTGTTCCTGGGTCCTGGATTGGATATCGTGTGTTTCTGTGTTTTATACCATATTATTGGAAGCTTACTGTAAAGGACATTGTAGATGCGCAATCCCAAAGCAGGTCGAGCATGGGAGAGGTAATCCTACAAACGATACCTTACTTGTTCCGACTGACCCCTATGTCGCAGCTTTGGCCCCGATCCATATCTTAACGGCGAAGGGGGATACGAGACTGTTGTCGGTGTACAAAGTGTTGGTGTTCAGACCTGTTCCAAGCACCTCCTTGCCAACAACCAGGAGCACTGGCGCTATGGGCTTACAGCCAACCTGGACGACCGCACGATGCATGAAATCTACTTCTATCCGTTCTTGCGCACAATTGAGGTATTTAAAATTTGTATTGAACAATTATAGCGCATATATCAACTTCACCAAATCTTGTCAGGCCGACGTTACATCCGTCATGTGTGGATATAATAGGTTCAACGGAACTTCTTCGTGCCACAATGCTGGTCTCATTGGACCTGATGGTATATTACAGAAGGCTGGCTTCAAAGGTAATTCTTTCGTATACCAATAATTCGTTCATCATTAACCGTGTCTCTCAGGCTTTGTTGTGAGCGATTGGGGTGCAACGCATGATTCTGCAGCAGACAATGCCAATGCTGGACTTGACATGGAACAACCCGGAGACTACATTCTCGTTGGTCAGTCTCTCAGATGTGTTAATCGTCTTAGTTTCTATCTGACGCCTCTCAGGTGGAGGTATCTATAAAGGAGGGCTGAAGAATGCCGTCAACAAGGGTGCCGTTTCCACAGACCGATTGAACCAGATGGTTGCGCGTATCTTGGCTCCATGGTATCACCTTGGACAGGATTCGGTATTTTTCTTTTATTTGAGCTAGTAACCTGGATCGCTTAACATAGCTCGTAGGGATATCCTCCAACTAATTTTGATGCCCAGAAACCCGATGGCTCCGGCGACCGCAACCTTCGAGTAAATGTACGATCCGCTGCACACACCGCCCTCGTCAGGGAGATCGTCTCCGCCTCGGCCGTCCTTTTGAAAAACAACAAGACAACAAACGCACAAGGAACCGTCATCAGAGGACTTCCTGCTGTGAAGGGCGTTGCGAAGACCGTGGCCATCGTTGGACAGGATGCTAAGCTGCCCAACTTGAACTGCGGTGATTTGAATGAATGTAATGACGGGACCATGTCTGTTGGGTGAGTTTGCTGTGGTATATCGCGGAGGGTAGTCAATCTAATTTTCTTTTGTTCAGATGGGGATCTGGGTCGAACTCTCTAGAATTCATTGTGCCTCCTGTAGACGCCTTGACATCTTTCATCGGTGACTCGGCGACCATCTCCACTTCCTTGTCCAATGACATCAATTCGGCAGTCAACGCTGCAAGAGGCAAAGATGTAGCTTACGTTTTTGTTAATGCGTATGTCACATTATCGTCTACATGTTTCTGTTTGCTAATTGATAAACTTTCTAGCATGAGCGGTGAATTAGGCTTCTACACATTTGTCGTCGGTAATCAAGGCGATAGAAATGACCTGAACCTCTGGTGGAAGGGTGGAAGCCTCGTCGAGAGCGTCGCAGCCGTGTGTAACAATACTATTGTCGTTGTGCACTCGGTCGGGCCCGTGTACTTCTCGTGGAGCAACCACCCTAATATCACTGCTATTATCTATGCTGGCGCACCGGGCGAGCAGACTGGACCCGGACTTGTCGACGTCCTTTATGGCGCGTATAATCCAAGCGGAAGGCTTCCTTTCTCTATTGCTGATGTACGCCATTCTCACTGTAAGATACACAACTAAACAACTAATTCCTCCATTCATAGACTGAAAGTGCATATGGCACCACAATCGTGTATAACAGCCTTGGTTTCCCAGAGGTGCGTTTTTGATTGATTTATATCCCGTTTTGTTCTGACACATAATACTCAGATCGACTACACAGAAAAGCTTCTCCTGGATTATCGCTACATGGAGGCCAACAACATCACCCCGCGCTACGAATTTGGATTCGGGCTCTCGTACACTACATTCGGCTACTCTAGCCTCTCCATCAGCTCGACCTCCTCTGGCTACACCGTGTCCTTTTCCGTGACCAACACAGGCTCAGTTGCAGGCACCGAAAAACCTCAGCTGTACCTTGGATATCCTCCTTCTGCGGGCGAGCCTCCCAAGGTTTTGAGAGGATTTGAAGAAGTTGATTTAGCAACTGGGCAAACCAAGACTGTGACTATCTCTTTGACTACCAGAGATCTAAGGTGGGTAAAGACATTATTTTGCTTTGATTTCTTACTTAAATTGTCAATGATCAGTGTTTGGGATACTCCAAGCCAAAGTTATGTTCGTCCATCTGGAACCTTCACAGTCTTCGTTGGGGCATCTATTTTGGACATACGGTTGACTGGCACAATCTAGACATTATAGTTAAAAAACTTATTTATTAATTCAAGTACATCTCGATAATGAATGGAGCGGGAATCAA
The DNA here is from genome assembly GCF_017499595.1 of Psilocybe cubensis. NCBI lineage: Eukaryota > Fungi > Basidiomycota > Agaricomycetes > Agaricales > Agrocybaceae > Psilocybe > Psilocybe cubensis. The sequence continues at coordinate 918,307 of NC_063001.1, read as the reverse complement.
AACCACAAAAAAACACAAGTTGGTGGTACAAGTATCTGAGAGTGTTAGAAAGGCGGAGCACAGCAAAAGCTATTAGCCCAAGATATGCCTGTGAATTATATGTACTAGGCAACGAACAAAATGTGCTGCTGGAAAGTATCTATGAATGAATTCAATATCGCAAAGGTGCGAATAGAGAATTCTTAGCATCAAGTGAGCGCTCATGCCATTTGTCCTGCAACTCTTTAGCAATGTCGGCAGCTTTCATAATGTCAGGGTATATGTTGAACTCTGGAATTGTCTTATTTTCGTAGACGTCTTTGAGGTGTCTGACAACTCCGAAGGGCTGAGAACGGGGTAATGTCAGTTTAAAAGTAAAGCAGCACGATATGCTAATGAACATACTTTGACGAGACAACCAGGGAACTCCTTGAAATACTTTCTTCCAATGTACTTTTCGTCAAACTGCTTGAAGTTTTCCATAGCTTCCAAAAGGGCAGGGACTTTGGCCTTTCAACAAAAGCAAGCAAATTCAAGTTTGAGTATGAAGGTACCCAGTGAGTGATGTGGCTTGAGGGAAACTCACGGGATCGACAACGAATATGGGGTTGCGCGGGGAACCTGTGGGGGTGAACGATCCGAAATGTGCGGCCTGGATCGCGTGCATGTGGTGATACATGCTCATGCCTGGTCAAGAAGAAGGAGAGACAGTCAGCGGTCTTCGAGCAAGAGTGGGCATATGAAAAGAATACAAACACATCCTCATGCGAATGCGGGCTACGCGCATCCTCTCGGCGAGGACCGCTCGAGAGTCCGGGACAGTGTCCGCGTCTATACCCTTCAACCCCTCGAGCAGCGACTCCACAGTTTCCAAAGTCGGCACAATTGACTCAGGGCTTGATAACCCTGCGGGGATCCTGCGCATCATGTAGACTGCCTTGGTGAGAAATTCGTACGCCTCGAGAAAGGGTGTCAGCTTCCACTTGTATTCGGGGATCTGGTGCAGCATAAATGGCCGCGTGTGCGCGATGCGGTACGCTTTGCGCTGCTCGTGTAGCACGCTCCAGACGTCTTTCATCAGCCTAATTAATTAAGGTGTTAATTGCGTTGAGTATAGTGAAAATTTTCAGCGGTTATTACAGAACTCACTTTTCCTTGGGGGCTTTAGCCACTCCTAAGAGCGCCACGAGCATGTCGACTGTGATGTCGTGGGTGGTAGAGTCGTCAAGCAAAGGCTCGATGATATCAATTGGAAAAGACTCGTTTTCCTCGTTCCTGCACCAGTCAGCGAAGACGGAGTCGCGATCTTCCTCGCTGTCAAAGTATGAGAGGTCATCATCGTCATCATCATCATCATCGTCGTCGTCGTCGTCCAGGTCGTCATCAGAAGCTTCCGACTCAGAGTTGCTATCACTGGCATTATTCAGGGGCGTTGGAAGCACGGCCTCCAGGAAATCGCTGTCCTCGTCAGTGTCTTTCACAGCATAATCGTCGTCTTCATACCCTGTTTCCCCGTCTTCACCATCATCACCAGCGTCCTCAAGATTGAAGACACCTGGGTTCTGAGTAGCGGAAGGGTTTGCCTGTCCTGTGGCGTTCGCAGCAGCCGCTGCGGCAAGTGCGTTCGCCGTATCGTTCAACGCCGCAACCCGCTCATTCTCGCGCCTCTGCGCATCAAAAAACCCAGTCAAATGCTCGAAAAACTCTCGATGTGTGATATCCTTCAACGAAACAGAGTCAAGCTTGATGCGCATGGGCGGCTGCCGGTGCGCAGCGGCCGCGCTCTGCGGCGCCGCGGCCAAGTTTGCTCGGACCGCAAGCGACAGGCGCACGACGTTGATCGCCATGTTGCTGTAGCGCACCATCCAGTGCGGGTCGTCCGCGCGCCGCGCGTACGGCTGCTCGATGTTGATGTTGAACGTCTTTTTTCTGCTCTCGGCGAACACGCGGTCGCACCCCGCGGGGTCTTTTGGCGGCTGCGAGTTCACGGTGCGCTCGGTGGCGTTGGCGATGTGGAATAGGACCTGCTGGAAACGCGCATGCGAGATGAGCTTCAGATCCACGGAGTCGAGAGATAAAGAGGGCGATGTCCCGGGTAGCGTCGGGTATGTGTCCCTTTCACCAACGGCTAGGAAGAGGCGGGCGAGGTTGATTGAGTAATTGTCGTGTTCTTTGACCCAGGAAGGGTCTGTGGGCTTTGCATCATAGGGATGCTTCATGTCGATGCCTGCGGTATGAGTTTCCATGTTTCGGACGAAGACATCGTATTCGTTGAAGTAGACAAAGGGCTGGTGCTTTGGAGGAGCGGTAATGGCTCTGTCGATGTACTGCACCAACTTCTCCGTGATTTCTTTCTGCAGAGGAGATGTAGAAGGATCTGAGGATGGCATTGCGATAGTTTGGATGAGGACAATTAGCGCAGCGACTTCAGCTTTATGTATCGCAGCCCTCACCAAAGGGGGTTATTTTTGGCGCATTTCACGACAAAGGCGATCACCTGAAATTGGAACAAGCGAGGTGCAAACCAATATCATCTAACCTATGGTTGCCAAGTTGAAACGTGCCTGTCGTTTCTTTAAAAAGATTAGCACTTGGCTACCTTGAGGCTTACAGATGTTCAGACGAACGAAATGTAGCTGACAGGCAAAAGAAATCCAAAAGAAATGTAGCCGACAGCCAAAAGAAATGTGGCTGATGGGCTGAAAGAATTTCAAAATGTAGCTGACAGCTCAAATAAATCCGAAATAAATGTAGCCGACAGCCAATAGAAATGCAGTTGACAGCCAGAAAAAAATCCAAAAGAAATGTAGCCGATACCCAAAAGAAATGTAGGCAAACTGAATGTAGCTGACACTGACAGATGCTTAGGCAAACGAAATTGTAGCTGAAAGATCGTGTATATGGATAACGGTGCGTACAGATGTCGTAAAGCGCTCGCAAGCTTATGGTCGTATCTACTGTGTCTTAACCTTGGGTTCTGAAGAGATATATCAATAACTAATTCAAGAATAAACGGGTTGCCAGGATTACCTATCTTCTTAGTGAAAGGCTTCCAGAGTCCAAAGTTCTTGGTAGTCCTTCCAAAAAACAATCCAGAAAGGAGGAGGGCACAGACTGCCCTGGCAGTTTCGGGATCAAGAGGTTTGACGGGCTCTCCCAATGAAGTGGAGCCCAGGACACCGGAAAGGATAGAATGCAATTCGGCCCAGTATGGTTGGGCATGGGTGAGGAGGGCGTATAGGCCAGTCACTACCGGCGCACACCACAAATCAGCGGTAGTCCAGCCGTATGCCTTGAGCTCAGGGGGAGTCTGAACGGATAGAGAAACTGGGCTGAGGAAAGAAAAGAGATTGGTCATGAAGAATCCTCCGTTAGCGATGAGCTATGATTTGGGTTAGTCGTTGCTAATAATACAAGAAAGCAAAACTTGCCAAAGACGAGATAAGTAAAGTCCAGGGAGACGATGAGATGGCTGGAGAAGCATTGGCCGTAACGGCTGGTGGGATTAGATTGCACAATAGATAGGCACGCGTGAAGCCGTCAAGTAGCGACAATGGAACTTCTAATTCGGCAGATATCTCTGGAACATAAGGAAGGTTGTCGACGATAGCCTGGATAGCGGTGTACAAAGCAGGAACAATGCCTGAAATCATGAAAGAAGGAGGTTGTCCAAGGAAGGGTGCTAATGCAAATAGAATAAACAGCATATCTAGGCCAAAGAGCGTTAGAACTTGCCTGCCACAGCTTCACCTCCATATACAACCAATAAGGTGGTTGAGGCACTCTTCACAAAGGAAGCCTCCTCAGGCGCCTGGGACCCCTTTGTTGAAATGTGTTTCTTAAGAGCATCTTCACGGATTTGGCGTAAAAGAACGCAAAGCCTAAAGGCAGCGACGACATCCAAGGAACTTATTCCCCAACCGAGCCATGTAAATGGAGCCACTGGTTCCAGAGAGTATCTGTACAGAGCTATTAAAGGAGCCAACAAAGACATCGTACAAGAGTTTGGAGAAGACTCGTAACCAGCAGAATGTGCTGGCGGAGCGAGGGTGGAGACTTCAAGAGCCTTGTCACCGTTAGACCAACCTTGGGGCGCCCACCAGACCACAGTACTCACAGCCACAATTAACCGACAATACGACTGTGTCTTGGCCTGAGAACACCTTAGTTTAATATTGGACGCCTGGCGTAACGGTTGTAATGGCCGCAAACCGGGAATGCGAGTGTCTCCTTTCAGCGATCAAAGCCATCAGCGCGCTGGTTCAAGGCTAGTCCCTCCAGAAAACTTGGTTTCCACAGTTCCTCGCTCCGTAAGGTGTGATTTGGACTTGGAATAATATGACCTTGTCAGGCCAGGGAAGCAATTCCGCAACCTGCAGGACTCGCCGAGTTAGTCTTAGGAGATCAGACTTCACCGTCAGTTCGCGCAGTGGTTCGCGGCATTCGCAAACCTTTTGTTCTTACTTTTTACAGGTTTCCTGGGTTTGGCCACGGCCACCACTCTTTCACACCAGAACCACCTCTACAAAGCAGTCGCTGCGCAACAATTTCTTTGTATTGTCTGGGCTGAATCTCTGAAACTATGGCAGGCCTTATCTCCTCTTTGCTTTTTCGGTTTTCATGACAAACAGCCCAAGAATCGAGAATACGGTTTCGTTCTGCAGGAGGCAACCACCAAACAATGGCGATACTTTTGAATGTTCAACTAACCTCTTGGATTACTTCGTTCCGCCACATCGGGGAGGCTCTTTGACATGAAAGCCCTTTGTTCCAGTGAGTAGGGCTCAGCAGCGTAACTCTAATTTCTGATCCCCGTTTCTTTCAAAGACATGGCATATACCTTTCTTATAATGAAATCATACTATAGTTTGACCTCCTCACTCGTCTTCGTACTATCATGCCTTCGAAGAAACATACCCAGAGTGTCCTCGAGAAACAAATCTCAAAGACGATCGCACTCTATATCGATTCAGCGATTACCGCTCCGCCAAAGCACCAGCCTTACCACAACGATGTCCGCGACTTCACCCATGTTTTCGAGGTATTTTGGAAAGAGGATTTCAGTGGCATCGACCTGGACGCAGTTTATAAGAGAAAACCCGACGACCCTTCGTGGTTATCTTACTTTAGCGATCATAAAATAAACGCAGTACGGCTGGTGCTTGCTGTTAGGGACCGTGACATAAACCTCGTTCTAGTGGAAGGACAGCCTCCACCTGCGCCTGCCGTGGACTCTGTGTCTTTGAAAGACATCTCATACGAGACCTTTGCAGGGATCTTGCGCGGCCTCGTGCGGGCCACTAAAAAACTCGAAGAAACTGAAATCTCCATCACTTCGGAAATCATTCGATATCTGGAATCCATGCCGAATCAAACTTGCGAGGACGAGCTCTCTGATGGATTTTATGAAGAGTTCAAGCTGCTTCGCAGTAAAGTCGATATTCATCAAGCGTATGCCACTACGCCCGAGGAGCCAGACTGGTTGGCGAGATACAGCAATCAGGCTATCAATATAGTCCGAATTGTGGTTTTGCTACGCGCCTACGACGAGTCTGCAGCTTCCGTACTGGAAAGCTTCGGTGACCAAGAACTTTCACTTGAATACGTCGTTTTCGAAGACGTGTCGCTGCAAGACTTTCTAGATGTTTTTCGTCAACTCGTCGGCGCTGAAAGAAGGCTGCGCAGGAAGAGCGAAGCAGAAAACAGCCTTGACATCATGGAACCGCCCAGCAGTGACAGTGACACCGCTAGTGAGCACGAAGCAGATGAGAAAACTATACATGCTAAAGACGCCCCTCCTCGTTCCATCTACGAACTCGATTTTGTTGGATCCGAGTCAACGCTTCATGACGACCAGGAGGATGTCATCAAGATCGAGGAAGTCGAGTTCGATACGGAGGAGGAATTTCGACGGCAGCTAGAGCAGTGGGATGTCCATGAAGCGCTTGAAGACCTTCCTGAAGACATCATTGGGCCATTGTTGGAAGATTCCAAGACTCGCAGGATAACCATCGCGATACTTCGAAAAGCTTTAGATGTCAAAGGTTCCACGAACACAGCGTCAGTATGATTCTCTCATAACTTTCACAAATCGTTGACTGATTATTCATCATCTCTAGTATAAACAGGAATCTCAATATCATCTTACATGAACTGCGCCGAGAGTACCGCATCGCACACACCCCATCGTTCTTATACGGGATGGAATACACTTACCAAAGACCCGTCACCCCCTTTATTTACGGGTACCTGGCCCTCTCAAGTGTTTCTTATGTCTTGCGCAGCCGTTGCCGCGCGCTCAAAACCCCAACTGCCTCAAATTTGGTGGCCAACGTGGATATAACCAAAGATGATCTCACGGCCACTGTCGAAGAGCTCAAGTCGTTCCCCGTGTTCCAAGAAGTCATGCTCGACAGGGTACGCATGATGAACACCCGTGTGGATATTTGTGAGTCCTTCAGCGCTACGAAAGGAACGGTGTCAACCTTGGCTCAGGCTGAAATTGCTCTCTTGTTATAGATCAGGATGTTATCAGCCATTGTATTGAGATCGGGTCTGCGTTGCAGACGATTTGCGTCTTCAATGGTCCTGCGAACAAACCCCACTTCACTCTGGATCCCGTAAGCTTCCCAGTTACCCACACCCCGTTGTTGAAAGTTTTTTCCTAATTCATAACCCAAGGGAAAATGCCGAGATCTTCGGACAGCGATTGAAGATTTTACGCAGTTTGATGACGCTATGCTTGACAAAAACCATTTTCAAGAGTTTCCGGGATGCATGGTGAAGGTGACAATTTCTGCCAATAAGGTCTGAAGTACACCATAGCTGACAATTTTTGTTTCATAATCAGGCCAGCGGTATCTTGACCCTGTTCAAGAACATCATCGACCTGAAGTATACCCCAGTATGCATGCAGAACGAGGACCTCGTCAACGCTGTCGATGGAGCTACGGTGTTGCATAGCAGATGGCACAAGCGCTCAACCAAATCTGAAAACTCCCTTTATTTCCCTTTGCAACCCGAATCTTCCGGGGCTTGAGCATGCCGCTGCCAGTCGAGCGTCATCCGCCAATTCGAGTGGGGAACAAATCGATATCATTTCCATTCTCAAGAAGATTTGAGCGCATAGTGCATTTTGGTAAGGAATCACTACAGGAGAGAAATAATAGCGTTGTAAGCAGCCTTTGGCTTGTAGTTTCCGTCGAAGAGGAGAGGGTTGGTGCTTGCACGCCATGAGTTCTAAATGAAGTACCAATATTAGCCAAATCTTATTGATTAAGTATCGGTGTGACGTACGGTGTCGCTGACACCCCAGGAGGTGATGGTCACACACTTTGGCGTGTTGAGGCAAGCCTTGACGACAGTGGTGTAGTCGTTGGAAGAAGCATTGGCAATATCGAGCTCGGTGATTGCAACGTCAAGACCAGTGCTAGCAAGAGCAGTAAGGGCAGCCTGGGCACCTCCAGCACCTCCAGCCTACGATTAATAGTATTGTGAGATATTAAGGCCTTGTTGTTTATATATTTTCCTTACGCTTAGATGCATTTGGGTGCCAATACCGTCGATGAAGTTTCCGTTGGCGTTGACGCGTTTCACAAGGGCGACCATACCTTGAGTCTTTGCATTGTTGGAGTCCAGGTTGTAGTCGTTGATGTACAACCTTTCAAAGATGGTGCATTGGCACGATACGAACACCAACCCATCAAAACACCGATAATACTCACTTGGCTTTAGGGTCCGCAGTGCGAGCGTATTGGAAGGCCAATTGGACAAAGGATTCGCCGAAAACGTTGGACCAGACGCTGGAGCGCAGAGAACCGTCCTCGTTGAGAATTTCACTGGCATCATTGTCAGAGCTGGATGATACATGAAATAGACTGGTACGCACTTGCAGACGTCCCACTGAAGTAGTCATTCAAATAGTCAGAAACTTATACATAAAAAGGAGTAGTAAAAATTCGTACAGCTAATAAAACAAGATGTTAGGCAAATAGGAAGCTCAGAGTTGGTGGAACATACCGTAAATCTTTCCGGCATAGCGACCACCGAGGGTGGAAATGTGCTTTTGCATGACGGAAGTCTGATGAATGAAATAAATTTCAATGCGCAGTGCAGAAAATAGGAGTTTTGGCGAACCAAGGTAGCCTTGTTGTTGATCGATGTGACCCAGGAAGGAAGTTGTTCGTGCCAGACTATGTTATGCTTAGCAGCTGTGGATAAATTCACTGAATATGATCCTTACTGAAATTGTGACCACGAATCATCTTTCCGTTGGAGACGGCCCAGTTGACGAGCGCGTCAGAACCACCAAAGTTAAACTGTCCCTGTTGGCCTGGTAGATTGTTCGTCAAAAATCTCAGAAAAAGTGGAAAATAAAAAGTGCTTACTTTCGGTGGCATCCCACTATTTTCATCATAGGGCATTAGAAATCATATACAGTAATGACTCTTTCGTCAAGTTACCTTCATAGAATTTTCCTAGTACATCATGATGTGTGAGTAGTGAAAGATGGGCTACTACCAGAGAGTTAAACTCACAGGTGTAACAGCACCGAAGTCGGATTTAAGAATTGCAGCGTTAGCTAACAAAAAAGGTAAGTGAATATCATGACAATGATGTTCAACCCAAATTCCACTTACCAGCGATGTTTAATGTGTTAGAATCGGCACACGAGCCCTGCAGACACGCCAGTCAACACATAATCGCCGCAAAATATGTATGTATGCATTACCCAGAAGACTTTGCCGTGGCTGACAAACTTTCCGTTAAGCCCACTTCCAGAGCTTCCTCCACCCGAAGGAGTTGTGCTTGTTGCTGGGGAGCTTGTAGTGGCGGGAGTTGATGTCGGAGGAGTTGTGGCACTTCCGGGCAAGCATCTGGGCAAGGTCATCAGAAGAGTTTCCATATCAATGGTCAATAACTGGGGTCCACTGACTGAGAATAGTATGGATTGGAGTAGGTACAAACGCTTCCGGAATCACCTGAACGATGTATCAATGTCAAAACGAACCCACATAACGCATTGAGAGCAATACTAACAGACGGTCTGGATATATAGAGACGATAGTTTAGCAATTGAATGCGGTCACAACCCAGGTTGAAGAAAAAAACTTGCACTGCCAGAATATCCTTGGCCACCACCTGAGACAACACGTTAGAAAATCTCAAGGCCTCGAGGACAGAGAGCTTAATCGCGCATACATTGACCCCAAACAGCAACAGCTGTAACTTGTTGCGCAATAACTGCAATAGTAACAAAAGCGAGTAGTTTAGACATGTTTAAGCACGAAGAGTGTGAACTGAAGACTGTTGAGTGGTCAAACCCCCACCCTGACCGCCTTTTATCAGACGACAGAAAGCCTACGGATACATTCTCGGATATTTTCAAGGTGAACGTGGTCATGAGGGAACGAAATCGCCAACGAAAACTCAACAGAACACTACGAGCACACGCCTTGCGAACTTGAAGGTGCAACAAGGGTGCAAACGGATTATGTTGGCGGGTGAATCTCGCTGATCGTTTAAAACGTCAAAGTCCTGTATATCCGTAAAGTCTGGCGCGGGAGAGTTAACGGCTCCAAACCGTTCAAGTGTGTCAAAGTTCTGAGCATGATTCGTCAGACCCCACAAGAGGTGTAGGTCCTAGTTTGTCCCCAAGGTTTTGCTAAGATAGGCGAAAGGCTTGGTTTTCAGCAAGCCAAGGGCTTGTCAATGGTCTCAGAGATGGCTAAGAAAAATGAAGAAACTGGCCCTACAAGCTCCATGTTTCCGAAGAAACGTCAAATTCCAAAAAGCAGGGCCGGTCGAGTCGTTGTGCTATTTTTAGCCTACAAACAGTAGCACCCGTGGCACAGAAGGTCTTGGCAATTGTGTAAAATACACCGAAGACGTTGCACCGAGAAGGCGAAGTCAAAAGCCAAGCCTAAAAAGACGGTCCGCCAATGTGCTTCTATTGTAGAGAAAAACCTTCAATGCAGTGAAATTGGGTGCAATGATGCATATACGTTGGTGAGATGATGGTGCTCGGTGAAAACGATCGGGAACAGGGGCGAAAGCTACATTCCCAAGGTTATTTGTCGTGTAAATGTGTTCATGATCGTTCTGTACTACACCACCGTATTGATAAAATATTTTTCCAGGTAAAACCCCATTTCAAATTTGATTTCAGAATTGTAGATGGAAGAGAGCCCATTTAGATTAATACACTATAATCTTGAGTTGCTGTAGGGGAAACAGTAGAAAATTGGTTAATTGAACCTCCTCGCACTGCAAGTAAGGATATATGACGCACCTAAACCTCCCCAGTAAAGAATGTACTAAGGACATCGTTGGTAAAACCAGATAATTTGCACGTATATGTTTTATATTCCGTACCAAGAGAACTTCTTCGACGAATCAGTTCTCCTTCAACTGGCTCGGCGATCTCAAAATTGTCGCCTGGAACCACACGTTGGATGGGTTCAATAATTTCAAGGACACGGACAGTTGCATGACATGAATCAGCATGCTGAGGCAAGGTTGACCTCTCCAGGCGCAGCCGAAGGCGACCTAATGAATTATTGTTTAATGGTGCTGTGATGCACACCAATTTAACACAAGAGCTTACCTAGAAAGGGAGTGGTACCGCTTGATTTGCAATAAAAGACCCTCGAGATGAAGCTGTCGATAGTGATGACACTTCCTGGCATAAGCAAATGAACAAATCTGGGCGAACGGCTCAAGTCTGCGATGAAGGTGTCCAATCCTCTGTGCAAGATAGCAGAGCGCCGAGATAAGCGACGTACGGGTATTCGCTTTACATATGCCACCAAGTCTTGGCTGACGCTTCCTTCCAGAAGCAACGTCTCCAACACAGGCGCATAAGCTTTGAAATGAACAATATTATACAACGGAATTTTCCAAGGTAAACCATCTTTATGCAATAGGTCTTTCCCGTCATCGAAGGAAACAGCGCCCGGCGTCATACAGCGAAACTGCAAACCTCCTGACATTCCATGTTCGCCCGGCAGTGATTTTTGGTAGTACAGGTATCCTCGAGTACTCGGAGGGAAATTATCCTTTTTTGCTGGAGGGTCCGCAGGGTAAGAGAAAACTACCCATGTAGGATTTCTGCCAGCATACACCCATCGGTTAACCGAAAAGTTGACCATCCCTTGGTCAACGACAGACAATAGTTGCGGGTTGAAAGTTAAAATGCGATGTGCATGTTCCTTTTCCTGAAGATAAAGCAAGCAGGATGAGAATATGTATTCAGCGGGCCAGAAGGTATACCACATACATCATTGTACAGAATGTCGTTGCTCTGCTTGATTTGCCTAGAATGCACAAAACGCGATGAGGACATAAAGGTGATGCCTTCCCTGGTCAGAGTTGAGTGCATAGTAGCTGCCTAAAACCAGAATTTGAACATATAAGCATCATAGAAGTTCTCATTTACGAACTGTAAGAAGCCTTGATGATGCATTCAAACATAATCGATTCCAATTTCCAGTAGGTCGCGGTGCCTGTCGGGAAACACGACCAGAAGCCAATGAAAAGGCATATCGGATATGGGTAGAAGATATGGGCATTAAAGCCACATCAGCTATTATCCTCTAAGCCACGCCTGAAGTGATTGAAAGGTTGGCTCAAGGACGCAAAGTGTAGTAGTCGAAGCTGTAAACACGGTTCTTCAATACTGGCGTTACGGACGCAAAGACCACCACGTGATTAATAAAGAATCAAGAAAAAGTTGTGCTCCTCTGCTTTCCACTACAATATAGCGATGTCTCGATCATCTCCTTCTCCAAGCAGTTCCTCCAGATCATCGATAACACCACCTCCTCAGACTGTTGAGAAAAAGAAAAAGACCAGCTCAAAATCGAAGAAGACAGACCATGGCAAAAACGAAGGCGTCGATCCCAATTGGGCGTACAAGCCTCCTCCAGGAGCTGCACTCGTGAAAGCAGACGACGTGAACGGAGGAGAGTTTGATTGGGATAAAATCAACAATGACGAGGACCTAGAACTATGGCTTATACGCGTTCCTGATAGTGTGAGCACCCTCCTTTTTACACTCAAATTATTGGTCTTTTGAAACTTATAACAAGTTTTTGGGTATCTATTTCTAGGTAAAGCCCAAGCACCTGGAGAATTTAACAGTAGATGTGCCATCGTCTTCAACGAGCACTTGTATTGGCACTTTGAAACGCAAACATACCGCGTTCGACATCTGGTCCGTTGGCGATAACGGCGACAATATTCCAATAGGCGGAGAGGAAATTAAAAGTATATCATGTCTCTTACCTCGGAGCAGTAAAAAAGGCAAACTATATCCGGGTATGTCAAAGTTACATTACAAAAATTCAGTCTCTTACTATCGTTGTCTTCTGCTCAGTTCCTAAACCTATTGCCCAGCATGTCGTGATTGCTGCTCAACCAGTCGTTCCAACCCTACCTTCCAATGGCGAACCCGCACTACAATACCAAAACCCACCCCGTCATTCCTATCCAAAGGAAATTCTGAAACATCGCTTCACGCCATTTAACTCTGTCATCAACACCGAAAGTGATGCAGCAAAGATGGAGGTCGACGCGCCAGAACCACCAGCATCACCCAAAAAGAAACGGGCCAAGACGACTGATGTATCTGCTACCAACGAGGATACACCTGCCGTAGAACCTGAGACTGAGAGCAAGAAAAGCAAAACCAAGAAACGTAAAGGTGAATCTGGAGATGCCGCTGAAATTTCCGCAAAGAAGGCGAAGAAGACCAAGGTCGCATGATCGCCATTCTCATACTTTTCCGCACTACGTTGTCGCCCTACCTTTCCTTGTCAATACAAATCTTGTCTCTTGCGTAATTCCTCGCAACATCTTCGTTACCCCTGTGATATCACCATTTATCCACGATTGTGTTGATTGAGCTCCTCCAAGTTATAAAATGATGCAAAAACCTTTACTTCAGGAACGTAGCTGAAACATGGCCTATTAATGCAACGCAAGTGATGTAATGCACGATACAAATAATGTAATAGCTAACAAAGAATGAATGGGAAAGGTTGTGGGATAGGGAAAATACGACGATGAGTGGGATTGTGTTGGATGTCATGAGCGGACAGACGTGGTGGGCGTGTGGCGAGGAGTGATGACGGGGAGTTGGAAGGGAAGTTAAAGACCGGGTGTCGGAAGATGAGAGGAAGATGACGATGAATTCCTATCCAAAGTGCAAAGGGAAGATATATATCAAAAAGGAACAGGGCATGTACAGAGCAACAGAAAACACAACAGTTGGAAGATAAAGACAAAATAGAAAATAAAAACCAATGAAAACAGGGAGAAAAAACCCCATACAGAAAAAAAAACGTCACAATGAAAATGAAATTTAAATAAAAAAAAGGCGAGGATGAAAAAAATCCACAGGCAGGATCATCCAATGTCCATCGCGTCGTTTTTGGCCCTTTCTTTGCCTTTATGACTGCTGTTAACGGTGAAACTTCCATTGCTCCGGGAGATACCACCTGTGTAACCGTTCTGCACCATTCCATTCGGACCACCAGATGGTGCAGATTGACCAGAGGCACCATTTATGGTGACATTACTTGACGAAGAAGCCTTGGGTGGTTCTGGGGGCATCATTGCATTCACCTCTTCCTCAATCCCAAGGTAAATGCTCTCCTTCGGTAGGCCGTAAATCCTCCCAGGATTCTCTGCCTCTTTCTGATCAAATATTGAACCAACAGTGTCTACCCATTGTCGCCGAGTTTCCACCAACTGCTTCAATTGGTCGTTCACTGTTAGAAAGCTGTCCTCATCTGGGGTAAGACCAAGTGCCGCAGGACAAGGTGCAAGCGTTAAAGGCTGGTCTTCAGGCGCGACACTGCCTTTTGCTGCTTTCGCAGCATTGGCAGCAGCATTAGCAGCCGCGGCCGCAGCTGCTCCTTGCAGAGGCTTTTTCTTCTTCTTGTTCGCCTTGGGTGCATCCTTCTTCTGCAATTTGGCATATAACGTTGTAATGTTTTTGTCGATGGAATCTCGAAGTTCAAGATATTCCTGATAACCAAGCCGATCACGAGCAATAGCTGCCAAGCGAGCCTTCCGGGCTTTGTTCGTTGCCAGAACTTGTCTCAACTCTCGCTGTGCTTCCCGAAGAGCCGTCGCAATAGGATCATCGACCTTTTCTGTGAAATCAGGCTAAAGAAGAATTAGCCATGAGAATTTTTAAAAAGAGATAAACAGTCAGTGATCTTACAACAGCATCTATCAACCCATGATATCTCATCGTATCTCTGATTCTCGCCTCGAGGTCTGTGACGTTTAAACGCTCTCGTCTTGCAGCGGCAGCACCACTGCCACCGGGTCGGCCTTCCATCGCATCCTCAGCTGCTTTCACTCCCTTCCACTGGTTTATCACGTCTGGGATCGGTAGCAACGCGCTGATCACCCTCTCCGTCAAAGGGCCGTGCCCCTTCTCTTCTCCCACCAAATCAGGTTCTGATAGCGTAGAAGGATCCCATTTCGGAGTCGGTGCTGCAAATGTACTCGGAGGTGCAATCTGTGGCTCGACAAGTATAGACGACGCAGGTAGAATCCCCTGATCCTGATCCTCCCAGACATCAAGGTAATGTCTCCCTAATTTCGGCATAACGAAAGGTTCGACCTCGTCCCCGGTGTACTCTAGGAATCCCACATCTTCCTCCTTAATATTACGAATATACGGTTCAATGCTGGTGTAGAATGTTGATACAAGTATTTGTGCGGGCACTTTAGCTTTGCTGAAATCTTCAGTAACTTCGATAGGTTTGCTGGGGCCGGGTATTGGAGGAGGGGGTATCGGTGGTCGAGGCGGTAGGAGTTGTTGCGTTGGGGGAACTGAAAAGTCAGGTCCAGAGACGTTCTTACGTGCGCAGGTTAAAATTCGCATTGGAGAGAAGTATCTCAAGAAATTTTACCTTATTATGTGGCACCGTGGACAAGACAGAGGGTTTGGGCACCTTTGCCGGTGGTGGATGGTTTGTGGCATGAACCAATGGTGGTGATAGTTTCCGAGGCCTCTGTATATCTGTGTACATATAAGCTTAGTACTAAATAAAACATCCATTTGCATTACCTGGTTCAACATCACTGTCCCCTCCTTCCCTTTTCCGCTTTTTCTTCTTCTTTTTTAGTTCATCAGCAGCTCTGGAAAGAGGTCAACTTTGGGAAAATTGCATGGGAACTCGGCACTTACGACCGACGTGGATCTACAGACGACCTGGAGGAAGATGTTGGTAGTGCATTGGTAGGATGCGAGTGGCGCGATTTGAGTGAACTGCCATGAAATGCACTTGAAGGTTTAATGTCGTCGGCTTCGGGTAAAGGTGTGTCTATGAACGTCCAAAAGACGTATCGAGTTGAAATAGACGCCCGTCGACAGAAATGAATTAGGAGTATGAAGAGTGCCCGAAGTAGTAGGGAAACCGGAAAGGGAATAGTATCCGATGGTAGATCAAGTGTATGTAGAGCACATAACAATATGAATGTGGCAGATGTATGCAAACCGAAAAATTAGAATCTTCATCCTGATAAAATGAGGCATACTAACAGTCGCGTTCCCTTTTTACTTCATCAACTGCTTTATATTTCCCCTTCTCTCTCTCCGTAATCCGACGCACGGATTCTTTGATTGTCCTAATATCCTCTTCCGCTTTACGGCCTCGTTCTAAAGCACTCTGCTTGGCTTGTATAAGTTCCGCTTGAAGTCGCTCCAGTTCATCAATAGATGGTACTGCATCTGGTTGATGCTTCAGCAACGAAGAGTTTATGGATACTGGAGTGCTGTATACGACAAGCCTAGATGCCATGTTGTCGTAACGCGGTCTCGGACTTCGCGTCAGTCAGAAACAGGTGGCTCCGGCTGTGATTCGTATATTGGCAACTGTCGGCCTGATTGAGGCCCAGAGTGGAGAGCCGTTCTCAAGTTCTCGGAGAACTATATGAAGGTAATTGAAGGTCGAGGTCCAAGGTGCGAACAAGCTTTACACCGTACCGTACAGATCACGCGCACGATAACTCACTCATTTCACGTGACCTGTGATTCAATACATAGGCTTGGCATTTCAGCTGAAAAGTCAGTGATGATAGACTACATCTTCACGAGTCAAGAAAAGTGCTGATACCGCAAAAATTATGGCCTTCCGAAAGAAAAACAGCAATTCCAATGAAATCCGGCATGTTTCAAGCGTAGTTTAGCAAAACAGGAAGAATACGACGAATAAGGATATGTAATAAATACAGAGTAAAAATTCCTGGCATGTGAGAGCATGGGCAAACGGCCAAAGTAGATGTGTGCATGTTCGTCGTAAAAGGGATGCAGGGTACGGACATCATTACAGGGGGCTATAGTACAGATTATGGTTAGCAAGAAAGATGTAGGTAAGATGCATGTAGTGATATCTAAAACAGATGCAGATACAAGCTTGGGACAATGAAGGAGTTGTTAGCTCCGTGCGTGAACTTTTCCTCCTAGCCTTTGAACGATCTCAAAGCAAAGGACAAGGAGCAATTGCCCTATAAGATCCATTAGCGCCGAGTGTATGGGTAACGCGTACATGTCGGGGTCTCGGTTAATTGACCAAAGAAAATTGGTGAGGAGGCGAGCAATAATTAGCGATGCAAAGACCTATGGACATTGAATTTTAGAAATGATCTTTGACAATAAAACGGTAAAAAAAACTTACGGCACATCCAAAAAATAGGATTGAGAACATAACAAACAATATCGGAAGGTTAAGCCAACCTAGGCCATCTAAAACGGATAGGAATACGACTTCTACGGGTAGCGTGATGAGGAGTAGGGTGACCATAGTGAGAAGGGGACTAGGTTCTGGATGTTTATGGGGTGTGGAGTATGATGGAAGAGCATTGTTTAATGCCAATTTTGCTGCGTGAAGAGCTGTCGACAGTCTCGAAACTAAGATTGAACCTGCAGCCCCTGGAAGTCCTGATATCACAATGGCTAGAACGGCGAAACCTTCGTACCGGCTGACGAACATGTCCAACACGATACCAGTGCCGCTGCTAATAGCCATAGCGCCAAATAAAGGGGACCACCCTTCTTTTAACAGCGGGCGCACACGCTCATTTTTCAGGACGTAAATAAAGCAGCTGATGGCAATGCCGAGGACAAGACATGCGACGATGAAGGGTATTGGAGTGCGGATGAAGGGTATAAGCAGAGTGGAAACAAATCCCACAAGAACGAGGGTAACCAAATCTCCCAAGCAGGATGCCACGGCGGGTGCTATATTGTCTGGGTCCCGGTCAAACTTTCGGCACAGTACGATGAGGGTACACATAAATGAACCGAGAATAACCCCCGAAAGTGCCGCTGCAGCCATCGTAGTCGCCGCCACCATAATCAATCTGCAGGCAATGAATGAGTTCACAGTTAGGAACAACATAACGCTAATAAAACACATACGTTGGGATTCCGGATTTTCGGCCAACTTCCACGTCTCGAACTACGTGCTCCAATGAAAACGTTGCCAGATCGCGGACCACGGTGGTCGTGGAATTGTTGGACAAAGATGGCGCATTTTCAGGCCCGTTATGTGGAACGAAACGACCCAGAACAAGGGCAATGCAAGCCGCAATGAATGAAACCGAGACAGTTTGCACTTGAAGAAGAGCCAAACTACCCATTATCATGGACCGCCTGACTGTGGGGTCGTCTAGTTCGCCAATGTTGGCAGCAGTGCCTAAGCGAGCAGAAAGATTCATCTCTAGATTGCCATTGAGGTTTAATACGACGGGAATGATCATGATGAGTTGGTCGACTTCTTGCATAGCGCGCCAGTGCTGTAGTACACTGCGTTATTTCTTTTGTGCAAGCAGGAATAACAAGCATCGACTTACTGATACTTTATCCAACAATTTCCCTGTAAATAACAGACTGACCGTCGTCATAAGGAGTGCCGGGGCACTCTAAAACATCGTCGTTCAGTGATATAGACAATGAATAGCGGTATGCCACGTACCTCGACGACAATACTCTTCACCTGGGGCCATTTCTTCACAGACTTCGTCTCAAACCGCGTCCTCTCAGCATTCCCGCTCAACAGTCCTCTACTCCCATCGTCATTCGGCAAAGTCTCGTCATCGTCGTCCCATTCAGGATCTGGGTGAATGTGACCGTTCTGGTGGAGTTTCGGCGGCGACGTAGCCTCACGGACATCAATCATTTCAATGTCTGATTCTAGTGAGTCGTGACCTGGTGAATTTGGGTTCATGACAGAGAAGATATTGCCAGTTGTCGTCTAAAGAAAGGAGTAACCATGATTTTGCCTCTTCTCGTCTCGGTACCAAAAATAAGATTTCCAAAAATGGAAGGACTGGCTGTCGCCAAGGTTGGAAGTGAGTGGCAATCAGCCATGGCTCGGAGTGGCGGCTTCGATCTGGCCTCTCATTTGAGTAGATATTTGTTACGGGCGTGGTCTGAGTGATAGATGACATTCTCCTCATTCAAGGGATAGGCGGGGGTTCAGGAATTGGCAGCAGCGTGGCCAAGGAGTTGGATTTTTGAAAATTCGACACTCACACTGAAGAAAGGAGGGTATAGACTCAAATAGATAAAAGTTTAGGAGTACAGACATCAGTCAAAATAGACCCCCATAAATATCCTACACTATCATACCAAGCTGACGGGGCAGTCTCTACACTTTGACTGATCTGAGGATCAGCGGCATTTGGTTTCCACCCTCGGGATCCGACTTCAGGAGGGGCCGTTGGACTATAGTCGACTTCTTCATGATGTCGCTTGGATCTACTGCCAACTCAAATTCAAATGCCCTAATGAGTGTAAACAACAGAGCTTTCATCCTAAAAGAAATTAAGATAATTCAGCAAGGCAGCACATAGAAATAGTGGCAGCCCCAAAAAGTATTGCGCCGCCAATCATTCATACTTACTCGACTAGAGAAAAGCGGTATCCAATACACGCCCTAGGTCCACCGAGAAAGGTCATCATATTTCCCCAGACACCGGGAATGGTTCCTGCACCCTCAGGGATATGTTGCCATCTTTCAGGTCTAAAAGAGGGTCACAAAAGTAAAATGGTCGAATGACATTCCCTCTTACCTGTATTCAGCCGCATCTTCACCCCAAATGGATTTTGCGCGATTCAAAGCGAGAATGGGAATTAGGACTGTTTGGCCCTTAGTTATTCTGGGAGTATAATTGAGTCTGGTGTTATGAAGGGCGGAGGATGAGTGGACAAGACCTGATTCTGTCCAGTATGTTCCCGTGTCTATCTTTGACTGGTTGACTAAGGGGAATGACATCGTCCTGTTCGGCTATACGCATGGTGGATGGTACAGGAGGGGTGACTCTCAGCGACTCCCGGACAACCATATCGAGATATGGCAAAGCATTCAGTTCGTCCATAGTTGGGTTGTCCGTTGAGACATTAAGAAGTTCGTTGCGAAGTTTGCGTTGAACCTCCGGGCTTTGAGTGAGGTGATACAATGCCCAGGTTGTCGCAGTACTTTATTTGACTATCAGGAACATGAAATACCACAGGGACCAGCTGATCGCACCTTGTTGTCTCGTGGCCTGCGACTAAAAATGTTGGAACCTCTGGTGAATGAACTATGAGCTTCTATCAAGTAATGAACAAGAGATATTGACATACGGGCGAGAACGTCTTCATCTGACATTCGCTGATTTTCTGGCAGATTGGTTGACATATTGGCTTTGAGCAAAAGGGACAGAAGGTCGCGTCTCTGGAAAGATGCCTTCACAGTTTTACCATTTTTATCTTCTTCCAGTACAGCGGCCTTACTATCTCTCAACAATTCATTTCCGATGCGGGCCATTGTTTCTGATGCAATCTTTGCTTCTGCATCGTTTTCAGCCGGCTAGATAGACCATTCACGTTAACATTAACAATCCGGTTGGGTTCATTTGACATACAAGAAAACGCAAAGCGGGAACCAGTCCTCTGATGATAGGAATTAAGGACATACGAGTGCCCGAACGAAAGATGGTTGAAAACGCTTCGTTCAACTCGTTCTTTTTCTTTGTCGGATCAGTTGATAGGGCATCAAACTTGTAGTTGAAACCTGTAGTATTAAATTGTTCGTGTTTTCATGAGAAAAATTCAACAGAGAGACGTACCTGCGATCCCAATCACATCAAGCGTCATTTTGCTGAGCCACGATAGCACGTCAATTCTGCCATTCGATCCTTCTTTATTGGTTTCTGATGCCCACGCGTCGCGAAGCTGGAATTTTCGAAGTAGATGGTGAGTATATACATGCCATTGCGAGAGTAAATCACATTACTTGGATAGATTTCTCAATGAAAATCTCTGTCAACTCTCTGATTTGCACAGCACCAAACGCTGGGTTCTAGAGATGACCTCGATGAGATGAATTCGCGTTGTATAACAACGGATATGTAGCACCATGATTCTTCTCTTTGGGCGAGCCCTTATCAGTCCCTGCTTCAAAGTGCGCTACCGTTACGCACCTGCTGTTTGTGTTTGTCTCCCTCCACCACTAATACCCCATTTCCAAGGATTCGTCCCAAATTATAACGCACCGATTCCGGCTTCTGATATATATTGTTGTTCATCAAAATATGGTTTACTGCCTTGACATCTACGGTGTAAAAGCGACTTCTCTAACACAATGTTGAAGCATTAGTGTTTAGCCGGAAGAAAGTGGGAGCATACCCCAAAGAACCCTTTGTATCTGATCGTCGAGCCGTACTGGTTAACCCATTCTTCGTGTTTGACCGAGTTTTCCTGTCCCAAACACGATAATCAGTATAACACAACCTAGAGTTGCATTCAAAGCCTACAGCGTCACGAATTTCGATCATGTTTCCCCATACGAGACTAGAATTCGGTGGTCCTGGAAGCACGTTTATAGGAGATGTCCAGATATCATACAGTTCTCGGAAGAGTTGGAAACCCAGATATACACTTAAAGAGGCCACGAAAGACCCCAAGACCTGCAAAGAGTTGCCCATATAAAGATGCCACCGAGTTACACAAACTCGTCGTCTCCAGGGGATTTCCTAATTTTTGTAGACAACAGATGAACAAGTACTCTAGAAAGGTTATAAGGAAGTACATTACTCCGTGTGCACCATCAATGTATATGCTACATCCGGACTCCCGGATACCGGCTATTATCAGAGCGTTGTCAACCCGCTGGGATAGTGCCCAGTGTATTTCCGTGTCCGATAATTCCTAGGCAGCGTCTACAGCAGGTGAATACTTGCGCAATGGATCAGATTAGCGTGAATGTGTTTTTACGTAGTTGAGGAGGATGTGAGGAACAATGCAGTCATAAGCGCGGCCGGCGTCGATTACTCCCATCAAAATTCGATCTCCGATTCATTTTGTGCATACGCACATATTCAAAAAAAAAAACCGGAACATTGTATCATAAGGTATGCTCACTTTGCACGGTCCTTCTAAGAATTCTTACAAATATTTAAAAAACTATTTCTTCTCATGTATTCTACTAATAACTCGGCGGAGGGCATGTATCATAATGAAAAAGATTGTAAAGTGTACAGAATAATGTATGCCATTATTCAAGGTTTATCATACATGGTACCATGCTACAATTTTACTCCATTTATTTTAATAGAATACATGGCAGTACAAACTGTTCACAATCCTATAATCCGTGTTCTACTGTCCATCCAACAGCAACCAATTATCGTGGGAATTTATAAGGACGGGAATAAGACGGCAAACCGCGAAAGAGGGCCAATTTCTCATATCTTCTCGAAGTCCGAAAATGAAGAATTGTGCTTGATACCTAGTTTGACTCGTTTTGTGACGTTGCCGTCGCACGTTTGCTCATTCAAGCTGATGCGCCACTATGCATCCTTCTCTTCGCATTACCCATCGATTGACATATGGATGGTGCTCGTAATTGTGGAAGGATCGACAGTCGTTGATTCGCTGGCATCACATCAAGGTCGCTGGAAGAACTGTGTCTACTTCGCTTTCTAAGTGCTCACAAAGGGTCATACGGTTTACCTACCTAATTTTGGTGCCGCTCCACCGATGCCGACGTTGCTTTTCAAGAGGGAATGTTATCGCGTCTGAGCGTTGAAGGGCCGCTGTCGCGCTCAATTCGGGGGCCGATCTAGTGCCTACCCGTATTATACTTTTAGTACATACAAGTCAGCAAAACAGCAAAAACATGGGGTAAGTAATTGAACAGGACACGAACGGAGCATTGAGCACGCCAAAGTAAGTGCATCACAGAGCTTTTGGTATATTCACATCTACTCAATTATGCATTCCAGTCAAATGCTGTACTCCAAGTTTAGCGAAGGCAAAAGCGCTGCCAAGCTCTTTGAAAAGATAGAACAATCTAAATTGGATGTCTTTCTAACTTCACGATGCAGAAGGACAAGACCAAAAAATAAGTGCGTAGCTTTATCCATAGGATCCAGATATGAGTTTCGATTGTCGAGGCTTACAAGGAATATAACATTGATATATTTTCTCATACACGTGTTATCGTAACGCAGCTTAATAACCAAAGATGTGGATAACTGACTCACATTTATTAACGTCAGAGGAGAGAACATGTGGCTGAGTAGCCCCTGGAACAATCTTGCTGTCAAGTACCGTCTTGTAGAATACACTTACCGACGAGAAACGCAGCCGCAGAGAAAACATTGCCCGCCCAAGTTACAATTGATAAGTGGATATTGATCAGGTCCCAGATCATAATATTAATCAGACATCCAAGACAAGCGGCATGGAAGCATTGCCAAAGGCGAAAGGTTACTCCAAGCCGTTAATGTAAACGAGAAGACCGAATCTCCGACAGAGTATCTACGATGTTGATTAATTGTTCAACTAACTTGCTTGTATATTCGACGCCCACTTTGAATTGGGAGCGTTATGGTCCTTGTAAGTTTAAAAAAACAAGTGAAGAGCAACAATATACTGTCATTGAAAATAAGATGATTTGAATTTGAACGCGGGGCTCGTTTAATTTGATTAACGTACCCGAGGGCGAGAATTGTGATATTCATAGACTTCTTAGCACAAATGACAAAGGTTTCATTCAACAATGCACATTGACAACTTCAGGGAACAGGTCACGGAACTGCCCCACCTTCTAGATGCCAAATTTAATGGGAAGAATAGTAGCTTTTAAATTGACAAGAAGCACATCTATCATGATATCACTAGCCCATTAGGCCGAATCACCGAAGTTTGTAGAAGAGCGTCCCTTTGCATTCCAAGTTGACTCAATGTATCAACATGAATCTGATAGAAAAATAATAGAAGACAATTGATTCACAGTATTACATAGTGTTATTTTTAGCTTTGAAGTACTATCAGACATTCATATTTCAACGTGAATAAGGCGGACCAAAACCATTGTATGAGTTTTTTCTCGAGCAGGCTATCCCTGGAGCAAGACGAATGTCACCAAGCACCGGATATCTCCTGTTGACTATTCTCTTTGTACATTTTACAAGTCTTGCTGGAATGGAGAAAAAACGCGGCAAGCAAATCTTCCTCAGCAAACCTGGTATTTCTCTTGGACAATCTATTTATTACACCTTATTCGTTCTGGGAAGATGCAAATAAAGTCAATTCGACCGGAACTGATCGATCACCGAAGTAGGATGGTGGCAATATACCTTTCCCAAGGCTCCATGACAGATTGGGGCCCCAGACCTTTACAGGAATCTACTGATTCTATTACCAAACTTACTCAATTCCCAGTCACAAACAAAGCTATACCATCCCCTTTTGTATCGCTGTTTTGAGTGATGTTGAGATTAGAGATCATCGAAAAACGTATAAAAGGACTTTGAATTTGCTGTTGAACTTCACTCATCCACCTGGATAGTTAAACGCATATACACTCACGATTACCATGAACTTTACCGCTAGCTTCCTTGCCCTCCTGGCTGCCGCTCAGTCAATTGCAGCATTCCCCTTCGGTGGTTCCCACTCTGATGTACGACCTTGACGTTGATATTTTGGCCTTTGGTCGCCACTGACGTTGTTAATCAAGGACCTTGTAGCCCCTGTGCCAGTCACCCAGCTCGTCTGCGACGGAGATACCTACAAATGCACTGCGTCTCTCGTACGATATATTTCACAAGTTCTTTAGCAAGTTTTTGACAAGTCTCTAGGATTTCGGTGATGGCCGATGGGTCGCCGATTGGAACACAGCTGTCTTCCACACTGGCCTTTTCGGTGGCATCGATCACAAGGAAACTATTGTAAGTAAAAGATTTGTTAAATCGAGCAGTTGAACTCACTGCTCTCGATAGGCCCGCATGGCCATGGCCCCAGTTCCTGTCACCGCCTTGAATTGCGACGGTGATACATACAAGTGCACTGCCAACTTGGTGCGTATGATCAATTGTATATATAATTAACCATTGAACGAAGCCTATTGTACGTAGAAATTTGGTGACGGCCGCTGGGTTGCTCAATGGAGCGCGAATGTTTTCCACACCTTCGCTCCTTCCGTTGAGGTAAAGTTATGTCACTCGATCATACTAGTTAACGCTGATTCTATCAATTTGTTTACTATATTAGGAACCTAACTTCGCCCCTGTCCCCGTCACCAAGTTGACCTGTGATGGTGACACTTACAAGTGCACTGCCAACTTGGTAAGTCAAATACTTGCTTAAAGCATCATTCGAGGCTAATATTTTATTAGCAATTCGGCGACAACCGATGGGTCGCTCAGTGGGGAAGCAATGTATACCACAGAGGCTTCACCGCTACATCCGAGAAGCCCAGCTTCTTGCAACAATAAACGGGGGAGCACATACATCCTACTGCAATGAGGATATCTACTCCAAAGGATATTTTAGCAGTTGGTAGCATGATTGACCTATTAACAAACAGTGCTTATGTGGTAATATCTAACAAATATATAAAAATGAAATTACAGTTGTTGAAAGCCAGTATCGACGAACAATTTGTACCTAAAATAAAATGAATGTGTGTTACTCTACCTATGCTTTGAGGTAGATTCATTTATAGTGAATCAGAATGAATTTCGTTGAAGTTTTTCCTGCAATTTTCTCTCTTCCAGCTATCTGTCTGGATGTAGATGAGCGGTGATCCACTTGGCTTTTACTACTAGAAAGAAATTTTTGACAAGATGTTTTGGACAAGACTGATTTTTTCCCTGATTGTCTGACTGTTGTGGTAGTTTTCATAAATCTAGCTGCTTTAAACACTTACTTGTTTTATGAGTCCTATACGGAGTATAGGCTCGTTCTTTTTCCCGGGCCATCTGCGGGTGGGCAATGTTAGATTTGTGTTTTTTATTTTCTTAAATGTGCAGATTATGTGATACATACTGAGGCCATCATTCCCTTCACCTAGTAGTACCGCTGAATAGGTCTGAATATCTAGCGTGCCGCATTCTTATCGTGTACTTGACTCTGTTTTGGTCAGGTTCCTCTATCCGGTAATATCGACTGGAATCTCCATCTGTATTTCCTAGTGGACTTCATGAACTGCGCCCAAATTGTATAGCTATCGATGAATATCATGTCTCGAACTGACTGACTTAGGCAACACCAATCAGAAATGTACAGTTTCACTATCGGTTACTTCTCTACCTGGTTTTAAAGGGGCGAAGCAATACATTGCCTCAGTAGAAGGGTTAAAGATTCATTAATGATTCGATCCGATCCATGTACGCAACAAAATTAAGTTTAATATGTGACATATGTAGAAATTCAGAACTCAACTTTGGAACAGCATGCTTTACATTGCGTTTCCGATGAAAGCACTATGAGCCAGATATCATAACGGCATCACAAGCGGTAAAGATAGAGTAAATTTTGAAGATTCGGAAGTCGCCTTTGTAGCGTGGCAGCTTACAGTCGAACAATTTAATTCCACTCTGTAAATGTGAAATCATAGTCAAAAAATCAAGGAATCATACCGCCGTGCGAAGCGACGGCCTTCAACTCAAGTCAACTTGAAAATTTTCCACAAACTCTTTCGAAGTTATAACGTTATTCGACCGTTGGGACATGACATTATGGGGACACCTGAGATCAGATAGGGGCCTCACAGATGGTTTGTGGGAAACCGGAAGCGGCAAAGACCGCGTTCGTGATCAAGTGGCTGTGTTATGTTAGATCCCCGCCATAGGGGTTTGAAATGAGCAATGCGATCACCCTTGTTTCTCTTCTCCCACAATCAAGGATACCTTAAGAGTACTGATGTCAACCGCTTCAACACCTTCAACACCTGCACCTGTGCGGATACCTCTGGAACTGAAACAAGTAGTGGAAAGCGAAATCAAGTAAAGCCTTCACTGTGCGAAGTTCGGCTGATCATTGCTGACCCATCAATGACGATTGTAATCTACCTTTGCTAGAGAATGGCATTTTCGTATGTACTTTGACTGTTTTATATGAGATATTACCGACATATATGTGCTTTTGCAGATATATATTTCCATCAGAATAATGCAGAAGAAAATGCGGCTGCTCTCAAACTGCGGGACTCTGTTCTCCGTTTGCGCAGAGACGGTGCATTCGTTGCGGTACCACTCTTTCGAGTGAACACGGCGCCTATTGGCCCTCATCCAGTTGGTATGTAACCGAAAGGTTCATGTTTTCTCTAAAATGATTATATTTAACTTAACTTATGATTAGGGTCGTACGAGATCTGGGTCCCTCAGGAAACATTCTCAGCCGTCTTTTCATATTTATGCATGAATCGAGGTAATCTTAGGTACGAGTTCATCTTTAAATCCGAAGAATATATCCATATCAAATTATCGTTCCAGTATTCTTGTCCATCCATTGACCAGAGAGCAGGTACTTTCTATTCTACACTCTTAGAATCTAGATACTAACTTGACCTATTCTTCTAGCGAAAGTCAGCTGAGTTCATATAATATTATTAGTATTACATTGGCTAATGAAAAATTAGGGACCACGACACCCGTGTAGCATGGATTGGACCCTCTTACCCCCTTGATTTGACTGCTTTGCCTTTGAGAAGCGAAGAGATACCGCTCCAATACCCCTCACTAAGTGCGTCATTTGTCAGCATATAGGACAGAGATAACTCAATTCCTTTTGGCAGGACTTGGCTATTCTGCGAAGCCCCAGCTGACACTCGAAATGCGCATGAAACTTGGCGCTAACGTCGAGCATCTTTTGGCGTCCGAGAAGGAAGCCGCACGCGCTCCTCCAAGAGTATGAAGGAGATTTTGATGGGATTGAACAATGGTTGCATGTTGGTACCCGACAGACCCTACTTTCGATCGATTACAAAAATGTAAAATGTAAGGATACCTATTGAACGAAATGCAAAGGAGTGACACTGTAAAAGCTAGTTATTATGAAAATGTCCAATTACGAAGCAGGATTTCATGATTAGAAGTGATAGGAAGATCATGAAGTAAAGTAAAAACTAATAAACCGGTAACAAGGATTAGATTGTCCACAGTCCAGTCCAAAGTTCAACGGAAATGTCCAAGATAGCTGCAAACTAACAGTCAAATTAACAGTGCCAGGAAGACTGCGAGTAAGCTTCAAGGTCAGAATTCAAACAATTAAATCAAGTCAAAGAAACACGAACATCGCGAGGAGAAGGTGCAACAACGCTCTGGTAAGCAGGCTTTCCAAGGCACTCTGCAACAGTTACAAGCCTATACCCAGCTGCCTTCAACTGCTGGATGGCATATGGCAACACCTGGTGTGCCGTGGTTTCTAAAACAAGTTTGGGCGCTTACTCAGCACCGCATCTCACAGGAAGAAAGATGAAAATACCAATTGTCTCGTGATTGAGGGCCAAGATGGTGCTTGGGTGGGCGCTAATTCGGCTGCTGTAGGTGTTCTTAGAAGATTGGACAGAGGCACCGGTGGAGTCTCCGGAGCTGGATGTATTTGTGTTTCGTCAATGTGGCAGCGATGTCAAGGGAAAGCAAAGGAAACGCACTCCAAGTCCCAGATGACAACGCCTTGACCACGGATGCCGGAAGCATCGAGGACCATACTATTGTAGTTTCCATATGCTATTTCCAGATCAGCGGTCAGCGGTGTCGAATCGAGAACAGGATACTCACGAGGACGCATGAACGCTGGGTAAGCGCCAGTTATCCTGACCAGGGCCTCTAAGAAAATTCAAGAACATTTCAAAGTGAAAACTCCAATCGGTACTCACGCTCAACACGCCACATTTCGTCGTGGACTAAGAAAAGCTTAGTCGAGCTAAATCATAAAAGACAGAAACTAAACTGAAGGCTCACTTTGATCCCATGTAAGCGTGTTCAGGTCCTTGTGCGCCCATGTGTGCGAGGCAAGCTGGTGTCCATGGTTGTATGCGTATTTGACGCGGTCCACATTAGCCTGATCGTATATACAGCCCCCTGCACGAGCACATGGAAATCGTAAATAACCCTGACCAACCGTATCCCGTTGCAATTGCTTACAGTTGTTGCCATCTAAAGTAGATCAACCAAAGCGCGAAGTTAATGCCGAGATGGCAAAATGAAAGCATAACAACTTACTGACGAAGAAAGTGCCTTTGGCACCCGCAGCGTCGAGGGCGTTCACAATGTCGTAGCTATGATGTTATCGTCAGAACACGGTCAAGTTCCGGGTACGAAGAAGAATGTCAGTTTACGTGTATGAATACGGCCCGTCATCCTGATGTGAAACGAGTCTTCGTCGTCAGCGACAACCGAATGGAATTACATAGAAAATACGTACAAAAGTTATTGCAACAGTATTGGGTGTGGTGCATTTAGTGTACACAGTCGCTGCACGTCGCTCAAGAGTAGAGTTAGTAGGTAAAGCCTGGGTGCCCAAGAATGCCAGACAGAGCGTGGTGAGGGCAGCAAGTGAGATCATGATTTGTCGCGCGCGTTTGGTGTAATGTCAGATTGGGGGGGGGATGGAGAGTTACTTGAGAGTCAAAATAAAACTGGGAAAAATCCTCACTCCACCTTCACGTCTTTATACGTTTTGTAAAAAGACAGAATCTGGAGGCTCGGTTATTCGGCTCACCGCTCATTGTGGTCTAGCTACATACCCCAGTGGTAGCGATCAGGGCTTGATAGAAGAGTCAGCCAGGATCGGCAGCAAAACATTACGGCTCTACACACCATCCACGCAGATCCATGCCATAACATCCGTGTCTCGAGTAAGTTTCCAACAAGAACGGGGGAGCGCGTCCAATCCGAGCGTGCCCTTCTAGACTCTGTCCTCAACAAGCACCCAGACAGCAATCAGCCAAGAGCATACCAAGAGGTTCATTCGTAAAAACAAATTGCGTGTTATTTTTAGCGCCGACATAGGTCACCTAAAGGCGCGTTAACGGCGCGCGCGCGATACTTGACCCCAGAGAGCGTTCGAGCCGTCCCGGATCTCAGACTCAGAGGATCCGAGAGAGGGCTATACTTCAAGTTCCAGATATTCCAGCGTTCACTGAGCCCAGACGACAATTGAAAGTCAGCGGAAATCTAGCCTTCGACTCTTGATGTACGTGTTGTGACTCTCCCGCTCGGACTCTCCGCAGAGTCGCTGACTCGAGTCGGAGTCGGAGTCTGTGCCTCGTTCTATAGGCTTGGAGCCTTGGACACCCTGAAGACTCAAGACTCATGATCAAGCACCGGGACCGGCCAACAGAGCCCTTCTCTCCCATCCCAATATCTTTGTCAATAAGAGATAACAGTGCTATTGTATTGGCACTTACCAATACCCGCATTCTGATTCCGCATCCCTCTCGTACTTTTACGATTTACATGTCGTTTCCCGATTCCCGATAGTGTCGGTCGCTGGGCAGGCCGCAAAACATATCGTAGCACATTGGTGCAGTGTCATCGCTCTCGAAACTGAGTCAACGGACCATGGCCATGGATCATTGATATCGGGATGTATAGTCAGATATGTATATGGGTGATTAATTTAAATTCAATAGACACATATGCGATAGTAGACTCGTACCATGCTGATACAGGCGCCCGTGCGGAGTCAGAGTGAGAAATACAACGCGATGTCGTCTTGTAATTTGTATATGAAGCACCATTGCGTTGCTCTCGCCTTGCGCATACGTGTGTGCGTCGATTTCGAAATGAATTTATTTCTGAGAAGTTTGGGTATGAAAGGCCATCGCTAGCCACAATTTCTAGTACCATCCATCGCATCTTGACCGCAGCCACCGCATTGTGTTCATTGACTTTTATTTTAGTTGCAGCGCTGTCGAGAACCTCACGTAGATAGACTGTAACGATGACGCTATCTTAAACAAAGAGTAAAATCAGGAACCAAAAAAAATAAGCATGAACGTACCAGCTGAGCTTGATCACCCAGAACGAACACTTTGAGCACTCAGTACTCGCAATTGAATGAATAAATCCAGACGCTGACTCGGATAACAGCAGATGATTGTCATATCTCTATCATATCGCATGATACAAAAATTCCGTCAACTCATTCGGTTAAAGCAAGATCATAATGTACCGCACTCACCACCCTGCCAGACTGCTTTTTTGGGTATCTCGAGACCATCTGGCACTAGTATGCCTATGCAGTAAAGTACCAACATAACACTCATATACTCTTCATGAAGCAGACTGGTCCACTGGATGACGAAGCAAGGTGACCATGCAAGGCTCAGCTGATCCCTTGACAAGTCATCGCCCGTCAAGCAAAAACGATCCCAGACTTTACAGAAAGAAAAAAAAAAGAATGAAAAAATGAAACAAAGACTCAGAAAAGAGCATACGCCGTCAAGGTACAGTACATCACGACCGTGACATCTCCGCCAAAACTTCAAGCCTGCTGCCTTTAATTTCCAACTTCAAAACGTCAAGACACTCGAAACACTGCACAAGATTAGATGCAAAAAGTGAAGATGAAGCAAATGAAGAAGAAGAAAGCAAGTTCTGAGTAGGCCCCAAGAAGCTCCCCCATAAGGTTTGCCTGACACCTCGTCACTTTGCAAATTGACATTTGATGTGTTTAAACTCCGTCTGAAACGCGCCGCGTGCGGCGGCTTCACCTCCAAGTTGACGCCACTTGTGCAAATTAGTCCCGGCCATTTTTCACAATGAAATGGCTAAGAAACATGTCAGGGCCAATGATCTTAAGGTCTCAAAATCTCTCGAGGAAGCTGTTCAGCTTCTAGGGATTATAGGAAAGCCAGATATTTTTTCTATGTACATAGACTCTAATTGGCTTTTACTCTCCATTAGGCTGAAAAGTGTTGCATTAGGAAACTTACGAGGGCACGAAACCGACCGGCGCCTCGTCGCCTCGAGTCGGATTCTTCCAAGATTCTTCTGGATCGTACATGTGCCGTCTGAGCTTAAAATCGGCACGGTGACTAACCGTTACAGTTTGCGCGATAACTTTGAAAATTGAATTTAACAGAGTGTATATGCTGTACTAAGTGCAAAGTGCAAAGTTCAAAGCCAGTAGAGCCAGTGTGCATTCTGGAATTCACGCTTTTGTACAAATATATGAATCTATTATCTCCCTGACCATCGTGATAGTAAGTACTCGCTTTGCACCGCAAATTACGCTATAAGAAAATCTTCCTTTTGGTGTTTGATAATGCGTAATGGCTTTTCCAGGTCCAGAAAAAAAGTAGAAAGGCAAAGGACAAAGACAAAGACAAAGATTAAATTTTAAAGAAAACCGACACTTTTTCTAATTCTCCACTGTCTGGCATTCGGGCCCAGAGTTATAAGGGTTCAACGTTCAACGTTCAGAAGTCATAACCCGTTCAGAGTCGTACTTGACGTAAATGTAGCACAACCGTAAACCCAAAACCAAAATATTAAAAGTTTCTTTAAAAAAAGTCCACAATGCCATTCCATTCCATTTTATTTACTTAATCGTATAAATACACTATACCCACCCCACCCCTTCCCCCTTCCCCATTCCACAATTTTAACAGTCCACAGTCCATCACAACCACATAACCGCGCATTGCAAAAGTAGAACGGGGTTCGAGGTTCGAGAGGAAAGGGGAGAGAAAAGGAGGGTAGAATTCTAATCGATCTAAACACCCAATATACACCTCCTACAACTCCACAAAAGAAGGAGAAGAGAGGACACGAGAAGAGGTGAGAAGAGAAGAGGACAGGATAGAAACATGACGACACAAGGACAAAAGTTAAAGACAAAAGACACAAACAAAAAAAATGAACACAAACAATTTTCGACGAACAATTTTTGAGATAGAAATAAAAAAAGACTCCACGTTTAAATGTTAAATGTTACTGTTAATGTCGTTGACGCTGTTCAGGTTGATGTTTTTGACGCTGTTGACGCTAATGCTGACTCTGTTGACGCTAATGTTGACGCTGTTGACGTTAATGTTCTTGTTCTTGTTGTTGATGCTTCCAATTGTCCAAATTGTGTAATGTCCATACACATACCCATACCCTTCCTTATCCAACCTTATCAATATCCCCCTCCCCCTCCTCCCCCCCTCCTCGTATTTTCAATCTACTCAAACCCTCCTCCACCCCCTCCTATTTTCTTTTCTACTCAACCCTTCAACCTACAACCCCCTCTATTTATTTTTATTCAATCTGTTTGGTTTGTTGTATGTCGACATCTCTCCTCTTTTCCCCTTTCCCCCTCTTCACATTCTCCCTCTTCACCACCCACCACCGCCCCACCCCACCCCACCCCACCCCCGGGCAGGAGGTCGATTTTAGTTTCGGCCGGTCTGCATGCTCTCCTCTCTTCTTTTTCTCTCTTTTTTCCTTTTGTGTACTATTAGGTTTAGGTTTGCATTTATCCCACCACCACCCACCATTATCCACTTTTATCTATTCTATCCATCATCATCATCATACATCTTTGGTATTTTACAATTCATGGTTTTCTCATCCTCCTCATTTTCATCGTCAGCTTCATCATCATTTTGACTCGGCTTGAGCTCGGATATTCGAGAATCGAGAACTCCCTCATCGGAATATACATTCACGTTCACGGTCATGATTATTTTATGTTATATATACGAAGTATTTTACGTTCCAGACTGCATGCGCGTGCGTTGACGAATTCGAATGATGAATGACTATGTGTTTATTGCTGTATAGTGTAAGATGCTTGCAAGAAGTTCAAGTTAGCGTTGTCGGCCTTCGGGATTATCGGGCTTGTCAAAGCCAAATAGAGCCAAGTACGAGAACACAGCATTTTCAGCTGCCCTCGGGCCTCAATGATGAATCGTGTTCGCAACGCAACACGCTACAACTTTTTACTCGGAAATGACTCGGAAGTCACGGTTCAGGGATGCTTGTGCTGGCAAGCGCATATATACAGCTCCACTTGAAGCTTGAAGGCTTGGAGGCTTTCCTGTACTGAACATATACAGCCCTGTGGATCTGGTTCGTATTTGGGATTTGATATCGAAGTCGGACGCGGATTCGAAATAACGCGTACCGGTACGTACCTTTTATTACGACCGGGTAAATTTTATTGTCATCATCGTCATCGACATCGACAATCGATTTATTATCTTATCTCGTTTTCGTTCTCGTTCTCGGACTTTCTTGTTTTTGTTCGTCATCGATCTTTGACTTTTTACGACGATACGACGATTTGATTTGCTCAGTGCTCGCGCTCACACTCAGTACTCAGTGCTGATTCTATTTCCTTTCCTTTGCTTTAGCTTTAGCTTTTTGCTTTTTCTTTTGCTTTAGCGTCGCGATTTTTGAGGAGCTTGATTACCACTCCCCTGGCGCCGCTACCACACTCCACCAGTACCACACCACGCATCCATCGCAAAGGGCATTGACGCTACCGCACTACCACAATCGCACCCCCGACATCACACATCGCCTTTCCTTGACTTTGACATCGTAATCACACAACCATAACCATATAGCATAATACCAACGATATGGATTCACCACACACACCGTCACCATCGACACCAGCGACCCCCGCGCCTGCCCCTTCCACCACCCCCTCCCCGGCGCCTACCCTCCCGCGGAACGGCGTGCCCCCGCAGACGATCGTGATTAAGCTTGGTGAGTGCTTATAGACGCGTTGATTCATCCCTCCTCCCTCCTTCTCGTCCCCCTCGCCCCCTCGTCCTCCTGCGCACACCCACTCATCCTCCTCCTCCTCCTCACCACCACCTCCACCCCCCATCCCCTCCTCCACACTGTTCCATACATAACTCACCCCATCCATACTCACCCACCCCACCAACAGGCACATCCTCAATAGTACACGAAACAACCCACCAACCCCTCCTCTCCAAACTATCCGCCATCGTCGAAGTCGTCGTCGATCTCAAACGGCACGGGCATCGCGTTGTGTTAGTTAGCTCGGGTGCGATTGGGGTGGGGATGAGGAGGATGAGGATGGAGAGGAGGCCGGGGAGTCTTGTTGGGAAACAGGTGCGTTTCTGTTTCTCTGTGTATATCTCCGTGTACGAAAGGAAGTGTGAAGTGTGAACGCTGACGCTGACGCTTTCCCCTCCTTTTTTATTACTTTGATTTGGACTTGGGCAGGCACTAGCAGCCATCGGCCAAGGCAGACTTATAGCATTATGGGATAACCTGTTCAGCCAGCTCGAACAGCCTATTGCGCAGATTTTGTTGACGAGGGGGGATATTTCTGATGTGAGTTCTTTTGGTTTTTTTTGGTCTTATTCTTGTCTGGCTCTTTTTTCGTGCTCTTTGCGTTTTACGCGTCGTATCGATATATCTCTGCCCATTCTTATTTTCCTATCTCTATTAACGTTTACCGATACTCACTCCAATTTACTCTCTTTTACATCTAGCGAACGCGGTATTTGAACGCTGTGAACACGCTCAATGAGCTGTTAAGTATGGGCGTGGTGCCGATTGTGAATGAGAATGATACGGTTTCTGTTAGTGTGCGTATATTCCTTGTCCTTTTCTTTCTTTGTTCTTTACATCAAGCTAACTCGTATGTCACACAAATGCGAATGCAAATCCACATCCAAACCAACAGGAAATCAAATTTGGGGACAACGATACCCTATCCGCTATAACCTCCTCCATGATCCACGCGGACTATCTCTTCTTACTGACGGACGTGGACGGGCTGTATACGGCGAACCCGAGGAAGGAGCCCGGTGCGAGGATGATTGAGGTCGTTGAGAGTGTTGCTGGGATTAGGCGGGAAGGTGTGTTGTGGTTTCTTTTTTTATTTCATTTATTTTTTTTAAATTTTATTCTTTGGATGCAGTCAGTACGAATACGCTAGGGTCAAGTCTTGGTACGGGTGGTATGGAAACAAAATTGATCGCAGCGGAAATAGCAACTGCAGCGGGAGTAACAACAGTAATCACAACAAGCCAATCCCCACAAAACGTATTCAAAATCATAGACCGCGTCCTCCCGCGCCCACCACACACACTCTTCCTCGCTTCGCCTACACCGCTGCGCGATTTGAAAGCGTGGACGAGAAATACGCTGAATCCGTCGGGGAGTGTGGTGGTTGATGGGGGTGCGTATGGGGTGTTGGCGAAGAGGGAGAGTGGGGGGCGGTTGTTGGCGGTTGGGGTGCTGGGTGTGGTTGGGGTGTTTGCGGCGGGGCAGGCTGTTAGGGTTGTTGTTTTGGCGGGGGGGAGGGGGGAAGAGGAGGGGGAGGGAGAGGAGAAGGAAATCTGCGAGAGTGATGTCATTGAAGTTGGTCGTGGACTCGCGAATTACAATTCTGCGCAGATTATGGCTGTTAAAGGGTTGAATAGGTTAGTCTCTGTCATTGCGCATTGTGTTATGGGATGGATTGCTGATGTGTTTTTTGGATGACTTTTAGTGCGCTTCTGCCTCGCGTTTTGGGATATGCGGATTCGGAGTATGTCGTTGAGAATATTACGATTCGGTCGGGGGTTGGTGTTTGAGTTTGCAGTTTTGTGCATTGTTACGCTATTTTTTTTGTTAATGGATTTGTGCTGGTGCATGGATTGATTGCGATTGAGAATCAGATCGCTCAATGGAAGGGTGCGAACACCGATCGCCGACTACTTATGTACGTGCGTATGCAGTTTCTTACGTTCAGCCGACCCCATGCATATGGAATCTGTCGTTAATATTGAATATGAATCGTTACGTCTCCGACTGGGTCTCTTGCTTACACTCTGATTGATTGATTAATACCAATAGGCCCCCGTTACCTCTGCAGCCAATAGCAGCCCCGCCGTATTGGCTCGCGGGAGGGGAATGCAGTCACTGTGGCTGTGCGTAATGTTTGCGGAGCAGTGTAGAGCCAAATAAATGTGATTCTTGTGATAATTTTCCATTTAGCCGATCGGATTTTTCCCCTCTTCTCCTCTTCTTCTCTCTGTACTTGCACCCACCCATTTGTTTCTTTTATTTCTTGATCTATGCAATAGTTTATATCCTCTCATCTTTTTTATTGTCGTCTATCAAAGTTGTCTCTGTCTGTTCTGCCATGTATCACAACAACTCTATCAGGATTCTTGCAGGTATGTTTTGTGTTGGGGTACAGCGAGACCAGCCCCTGATTCCACACACAGGGAATAGCCACCCCGAGCTCGCCCAAGCTGTGGCCGAGCGGTGAGCCCGTCTCCACGAGTCGCGCATCCCTCCATAACCCAACCCAACAGGCTCAACGTGCCCCTGGTCCCCGTCACCGTCAAAAAATTCTCCAACGGCGAAATCAACGTCAAAATCTCCGAGTCCGTGCGCGACGAAGACGTCTTCATCATCCAGTCCGGATGCGACGACGTCAACGACAATTTCATGGAACTCCTCATTCTGATCTCAGCGTGCAAGACGGCGTCGGCGAGGCGGATTACGGCTGTTATCCCTTGTTTCCCGTATGCGCGGATGGATAAGAAGGATAAGAGTCGGGCGCCGATTACGGCGAAGCTTGTGGCGAATATGTTGGTTGTGGCGGGGTGTGATCATGTTATTACGATGGATCTGCATGCAAGTCAGATTCAGGGGTTTTTTGATATTCCGGTGGATAATTTGTGGTCGGAGCCGTTGATGGTTGGGTATATCAAGAGGGAGATTGCGGGGTGGAGGGATGGGATTATTGTCAGTCCTGATGCGGGCGGTGCGAAACGGTGCGTGGGGTCTTTTCTATTGCGTTCTGGACCCAGATCTCGTACGACCCTAATCGTAAGTTAAGTTCAATATAATCATTTTATGAGCCTTTCGGTTACATACCAACTGGATGAGGGCCACGGTGAAGTTGGAGTCTGATTTTGTCTTGATGACTCTCGCTTGTGTGTTTTTCTGGTGAGTTTTCGCTCGGTAAAATGTCGAGATCTATTAATAGCCCAAAAAAAGAGCGTAGTCCATGCATCGCAACACCTTCAATTTATCGTACTAGCAGAGGTTAGCCCCGCCCGAAGGCCAGAATGGGGCGTAACCGGTCTATCTACAGGGAAATCACTCACCGGGTCTCAGTCTCATATCTAGAAATTCAAGTCAGCACAAGGTGGAATCACTTACTCGCAAGTCGCGTCACGGGACAAACGTCCTTCTTGCCACACAACCACAACGACGGGTCGCAAACTTGAACGGCGGGACGGGATGGCGACACGTCATACGTGTTCTTCATAGGTGCGTAACTTCATTCCACCGGGTTGACTGTTCATCGAACGCCAATAAGTCGTGTCAGAGGGTTTAAGGCGCCCGGATGAAGAGTGGGGAAGTCCTGGTTGGCGGGTAGCAATACGTTGGGTTGGGACATAGAACAAAGAGTGCGCGGGTCTACTTCCTCGATGCAGTGATGGGTTGGGACAAGACAATCGGATGAAGAGTGGGGTGAGTCCTGCTTGCCGGATGAGTGCACTGGGTCAAAGCTCCCCGGACAACAATGTGTCGTGTTTGCCAGATTCCAACACATCATGTCAGAGAATAGTCGGGGTCATTCGGGGGTTCTGGTTGAGGAGTAGGGTGTATCCAGTTCGGCGGACAGCAATACATCTCGCCGGACGACGATAGGTTGGGTGGGTGCATAGTACTGCCTCCAAAGAGGCTGGACGACGTTGGTGCATAAATGAACTTGGGATGAAGGAGGAGATGCGTCTCGCCGGACGGCAATACGTGGCGTCGGCGCATAGCTGGGCTCCTACAAGACTTCTGCATGAGAAATGGTGTCGTTCCTGCTCTCCGGAAGACAAGATATCGTGTTGGGACAAGCAAGGGGAGTGTCCTGCTCACCGGACGGCGATACATGGCGTCGGGGCATATTTGGACAAGGAGTGGGGTGGTTCCTCCTCGCCGGAAGACGATATATCATGTTGGGACAAGCAAGGGGAGGGTCCAGTTCTCCGGGCGGCGATATATAGCGTCGGGGCATAACTGGATAAGGAGTGGGGTAGATCCTGTTCGCCGGAAGACGATATATCGCGTTGGGGCATACATTTCGTTGCACAGAGTTGGGACAAGCAAGATGGAGGGTCCAGCTCGCCGGACAACGATACATAGCGTCGGGGCATAATTTGGTGGTGCACGAGTTTGGGATGAGGAGTTTAGCTCGCTGGACAACGATATGTTGCCTCAGAGCGCATCGGGGCATGCTGGCACTAACGATTTGGAGTCGCGGGAAAGAAATACATCGCATCAGAGCAATCTGGGTTACGAAAAACAGTTAGACGCGTGTCTAGCACTCTGAACAGCAAGACACTTACCCATATCACAGCCCTCTATTGTCAGATGCAAAGATCGACGCGTAGCTTCGAGATGCAACTAATACAAAGTCAGTACATGTTCTCAACACTACATATAAAGTCTCATACCTCTTGGTTCCCGTGCATTCCTTCACGAGCATTCGCTGGACGTCCAAATCTCCACTTTGATTCTGCATGCATTGTCAGTACTACATGAGTCTTCGAAACATATAAAACTTACAAGGTTAAACACAGAACATGTCCAAGAGACCAGAGTCTATACCGGAGCATGGCATAGGAAGAACACAACACCAAGGAAGGTGCACGACGAGGAAGGTGCACGATGAGGAAGGTGCACGACGAGGAAGGTGCACGATGAGGATAGTGCACGACGAGGAGGGTGCACGACAAGGAGGGTGCACGATGAGGATGGTGCACGACGAGGAGGGTGCATGACAAGGCGGGTGCACGACGAGGGAGGCAACGACGAGGATGGGTGCGCGTCGACGAAAAACACGTCCAGCATTAGGGCATAATGCACGGCTGGGGTTCATGAAATTCCAGTCGCTCTTTATACTCTTTTTTTCCAAGTTTTCAAGGTCACGTTGTATTTTCGCTGGCACATCACCTCATTCTGTAGCTTCATCAATTAGACTAGTCTTCGCTTCACTCCAACTTCGTTTACGAAGTGTAAAATTTATTTTATGGAATGCCATAATTTGACTCTTAGGAGTCCGTGAATATGAGTGATTCCGCTTCCCTTTTTGCTCTTCAACTTGAATTCTAAGGCTCTACAGAACATCCTGCTGCAAATATCCGAAATCCATTCATATTCAAAACATTATCGTGGCGTTTCTCGTTGTAATGCACCGGAACATCCGCCTTCCGTCCTCGTAAACTCGTGTCATTGTGCTAGACCCGGCCACTTTTGTGTAGAAGCCCGTAGCTTTGTTGAACGTTGCTTCACAACGTTACGTGCGTTCGCGTCCAAAATAACGTCCTGCACCGCTGGCACAACACGCGTACCCAGCATGCAGGTATTCTGAATTCGACGCGACGCGTCTCATCCTCCACGCCAGCGGGCAAAAGACCCTGAACGCGAACGCCCCTAAACGCGTATTGGCTCCAAAAATAACAAAGTCACTTGAACTCGACGCGACGCGTCGAACGCGTGTCAGGGCAGAGCTGAGCTGTTTAATATAATGACGCACATTATCGTAACAAGCAATAAGCGCCGCTGCTTCCTTTGAAACCCGCTTTTGGAATAGTCGCGCTAGCGCCCGATCTGCGTCATCGGGATTCCGGATTCACGATCCTCGATTCAAGCCTAAATTTAAATCTGGGCTGAACAACATCCAGGCCCACATTTACATAAGTGTTTGCTGGAGAGCTTTCTACTACGTTTGAAGGTCAGTTTTGTTGTAGCGATTGTATTTGAAGGTGTTTTCATGGGAGTTAAATATAACTATGGCTTGTTTTCAATGTAAATATATCAAAATCTTGAGGTATACTCTACAGAAATTGTTTGTGTGCATACCGGAAAGTCAGGTTGCATCCGTATACTCACTGACTATCTGTAACCCTGTATAGGTTTGATATACGCGATCAGATACACATTCGTTATGCCCTGCGGCCGAAAATCCGTCTCGGAAACGGATACTTAAATAACTCGTGCAGGGGTTCCTTGAGCCCCTGTTCCGCTCTTGAACGCAAATTTCAAGTCTAACTGGAGTCTATGACAGGTTTCTAGCCCAATGAGGCTAGCGCCTCGGCTGCTCGGAGCCATCGCAATGTTCAGCGACCAGTATCGAGACTCTGAAGTTTTGGTGGATTGAGCAAAACACAATGACGTGGCAGTCAAATTCACGGTAGTTTGACCTCCATAAGGCGTCTGTGAGTTGAATAGTGTACCATAGAGTGCGAATAAAAGACAATATGATAAAATGCACTTGTAACTAATAGAATAAATTGAAATCTCTTGTGAATTTTCATGTACTCGTCCTAAAATCGACTGCACGCAATTTCATCCGCAAAGCATAGATTACAACAAGCTCACAGGCAGGGTATGGTGTACCAGTACTGATATATTACCTAGAATAGTCTGAAATCACTCACAGGAAGCAATGACATTTGTTTGACATACAAACCAATGACATTCTCCTCCTCCCCCGATACGTCAATTTACGTCGTTTCAGTCGTTTCCATTCTATCTGGACCTTAATATAGACTGGACTAGCACTCTTCGGCTCGCGAATGACGTTGTGACTCGGTGCTCCAGAGTCCAGAAGAACGGACTTGATTGGATACGGTACGGGATTGTAATAACGACGTGGCGAGCGTACCGCGGCCGTTTTCTGCGTTAACGTTGTATGAGGTGGCTTGACGGATGCCTATAGGTGTTGTAATGCGTGTTTGGAGAGATGCTGCGGCGCGGGGCAAGGATAATTTGGCAATTTGTACATGTTCGCGTCAAGCCGTGAAATCGTGTAAATTGTGCATTTCCACCGTCCAAAGAATTCTAGGGGCCTTTTTGAGAGCCGGGGGGCTAGAATAGTATGCAGTGTAGTAGATGAGCAGCGAGATTTGAGTCCTGGGGTGTTGAGAAAAGTTGGACATTTCAAAAAGTGTTAAGCGCCCGAATAGACATCAGATTGAATTGCGTGAATTCAGCCATTCAAAAGGTATTCCTCAAGTATCCCTGTATATCAGTTAATACTACTATACACCACGCAACTCAGATCGTGAACCCCAAGTCAACAATCCCAAAAATTCAACAAAATTTTCAACTCACGTACATACCAACATCCTCCCCCTCCCCCGATTCGCGAATACAGCCCATTTCCAACGACTCCCCTTCTTCCTGGTCTTTTCCGGCACTAGCGGGGACCTGCTCGGCTAGGCCAGGCTGCCGTCACCCAACCTAGAAGGTCGGAAATGAAAGCAACCACTGACAATTTTCAGCCAGATGCATGAATTCACTATACGTACCGTACAATTCTGCGCGTTTTCCGTGTCTTCCTGGGATTTAGGGTGTTTTGGTACGTTACCTATGGTGTTA
The DNA here is from genome assembly GCF_017499595.1 of Psilocybe cubensis. NCBI lineage: Eukaryota > Fungi > Basidiomycota > Agaricomycetes > Agaricales > Agrocybaceae > Psilocybe > Psilocybe cubensis. The sequence goes on along the minus strand of NC_063001.1, from coordinate 876,673 downwards.
TGCTGGTGTCTGGGCTCGGATCGAAGGTTGAAAAGTCGTAAGTTTTGTCTGGTTTCGTATTGCATGTGTGTTTATTGAGCCGAATGCCCTCATTGCTGGAATAACGGATTTACATGGGTTTTCAGTGTCGGGTAGCCCCTAAGGGATATTGTAAGTCCTATTGAGTATGTGAGTATGTCTTTGAGTCTTTCTGAGCTCGGAGTGTGATGAAAACATTCGTACTGGGTATCAACTCCAAATAAGCGCCGAGAACGTGCATGTCTACATACAGCGCAAATAACACCTTTTGCTCGAAACACACACCTCTAGAGAGCCAACAGGGGTAACGATACCTCTCAACTCTACCCCTCCAAACCATCCACCCCGCAGAACCATCGAAACATCTCACACAGTTTCCTCCCAACCAAATCTGCACCTCCTCTCCCAAATCCGCATTCCACCCCATTCCAACCGCTTTCCTTTTCCTTCGGTTCCGGAATTTCACCACCTCGGCTATCCATAACGTCAGATCGGAGGAAGACAGCGGCGTTCAATTAATCTGTCGCTGTGCAGAAGACAAGTTCTGCGGGTGTTGACTACAGAGCAAGTGTCCGCACTCCGGGAGAGCTAGAATGTGTGGTTTATGTGTTTATGTGTAGCGTACGTATGGGTGGTGGATTGAATGTACGTACTGGTTTCCCCGAGTCGTGAAGCATTTGAACATTGTGGAAGGTTGTTCGAGGGGATTTGGTGCTGAAGTCTCGTTATTGGTATTTCGGGTGAAATGGCGTACTTCATGAACCTAGTACTTGTGCAATGGGTTGTATGGTCCTGGTTTGAGTCTTGTTGTGTTGCAAATCTTTATTTTGTATTGAATTGGATATAATACTCTGTTGAGCGCAATGCATCCGTATCAGCTCAAACGAACGAAAGCATGAAACCCATACAACACAACCACCCAGTTTCTCAATTATCCCAAATGCAAACGGAGGAATCACATCGAATCTACAATCTCGACACACACGGACAATCGGACCACACTCGCGTAACCCGAATCCGAATCCGCACTAACAAGCGACACCCAAAAAAAAACAAAGATTCTGTATATTTCATTTTTGCGGACTACTTACGACATATCCACAGGCGTACTAGAATCCGACGCGGGTATATAAAGACCACGCACCTTGCTGGCATTCTTCATCCCCCTCACCGCCTACTCTCCTCTGCCTCTTCAGCTCTCCGCTTCTTTTCTCTTCGGGCTTGGATGGCGCATTCGGGCAGACGGTAAGCTCTGTGGCTGGTTCTCGATGGCGCTGACGTTGAGTACTCCACAGGTGTTCTTTGACACGACGGTGAGTGATATTGACACGACGCCGAGGCGATTCTGGGTAGTTCAACACTGACGACGCACCTCTACAGAGCGACCTCCTAACCTGTCCCGCCCTGCCCGCAACGGTGAGTTGCACCCACTTAACGACACGCTGCTGCTCACAACGCTGCTCGCTGCACAGAAAAGGAATGATTTCCGTGAGTAAGATGCTCTATGATACGCACAACGCTGACGACGCACCTTGACAGGATATCCTCTCGACCTATCCACCATGACGACTGACAGCGTGTGCTGGTTGATACGAAGGTTTCTGGAAAGGTACAAGACGGTGTCGACAAGATAAACGATGGTAAGCAGCAGAACAATAACTGACATAGACTTTACTGACATACCTTGGAAGTGGATTCTCCACCCGCCTCTGTCACCAAGTTGGATCCACCGGACTATGGGGGACAAAACATGTGTCCCAAATCCGCTCCTAATGTCTGTGCCACGGTGAGTGTTGAGGGCAACTGACGTTGCTTGCTGGTTAATCTAACGCTTGCTGGATAGGCTGAACGGCGACACGATAAACGAGGTAAGCAGCCGATGACTTTCATAAAATCTAACTGACGCACCTTGGACGTAGGTTCTCCTAACCAGTCACCTCTGCCCGCCTCTGTAACGACCAAAAACGACGCCTGGCCCCTACCCAACAGCGAGGGGCACCCCTCGCCATTGATACCGAGATGGACGATACAGACGGCCTTGATGCCTCCGGACTATTTCATCCCGCTCTCGATCTCTCGGCCACGGCGATAGTTGATGGCGAATAACGGTCGATGCGGGTCGATGCGATATCTGTACCACGGTGAGTGTTGAGGGCAACTGACGTTGCTTGCTGGTTAATTTAACGCTTGCTGGATAGGCTGAACGGCGACACGATAAACGAGGTAAGCAGCCGATGACTTTCATAAAATCTAACTGACGCACCTTGGACGTAGGTTCTCCTAACCAGTCACCTCTGCCCGCCTCTGTAACGACCAAAAACGACGCCTGGCCCCTACCCAACAGCGAGGGGCACCCCTCGCCATTGATACCGAGATGGACGATACGCGCTTGACGCTTCCCGGCTATTTCATCCTGCTCTCGATCTCTCGGCCGCCTCGATTGTTGTGGGTGAATAGCGATGGATGGTGGTTGATACGAGTGTTGAGGGTGATTGGCGAAGAATACCGATCGTAACAATACGCGGTGCCCATGGTGAGCTTTGAGGTTGACTGACGTTGTGAGTTGGTTGATAAAATATTTGCTGGACAGGTCAAAGTAACAGCGACGACGGTAAGCAGCAGTAGGATAACTGCCATACAACGTACTGACGCACCTTGGACGTGGATTCACCTGACAATTCTCCTCCGCCCGCCTTTGTAACAATGAAAAGGACGCCGTGGGCACACCCGACAGCGAGCTGTGCCTCTCGCCATCGATGCAGAGTGGACTGCGAGGGACGAAACACGGTCTTGATGCATCCTGACTGATCCACCTCGCTCTCGACGGGCCACAGCGACTGTTGACGACGAATAACGGTGGATGCTGGTCGATGTGGGAATTGAGGGTGATTGGCGATGTGTGGTGAGTGTTAGGATACGCACTGGCCATGGTGAGCTGGTTGATAAGATACTTGCTGGACAAGTCAAAAGCAACAGCGACGACGGTAAGCAAAAGCATGATGGCTGACATATAATCTTCTGACGCACCTTATTCTAACTAGTCTCCTCTGCCCGCCTCTGCAATAAAACCACGCCAAAGGACTCGAGACGGTCTTGATGCCGTCCCGAGGGTTCCATCCCGCTCCTCTGCCATGGTGGGTTGAAGGAAACTGACGGCGGGTGCTTGTTGATCCGATGCTTTCTGGATAGGGTGGCGACACGATGAAAGAGGGTAAGCAGCTGCCCGATAGCTGTCATGAAATTTACTGACCGATTTTCGAAGTTCTCCATCGAGTTCTGGCACTACCACGATGTGATCGATGCAGCGACAGAGGTAGACTGCGACGGTGAGTTGCTACCGCTCATGGACGGACAGATGCCAACGTCTAGTTGACGCAGCGCAAAGAAGGCGTCGTCAAAGTGGATACGATGTGCGGAACTGCGGAGGATGCGAGGCGGTGGAGAGTGTTGACGCTGAGCGGGAGGGGTTGATGAGTATTGGGCGGGATTATTGATACAGGAGAGGCAGGCTACAGGGATTGGTGGCACGATGAGTAACGGTAAGCATCACAACGAGCTACTGACGCACCTTGGAAGTGCACCGCTGCTAACCCACTTCCACAGATGTCGAGTCGACGACGCGCGGACGCCAACGCTCGCTCGTCGCTGCGCAGAGAGGCAAGTCGGGCCCTACACGACACGCCGGCTAAGTGAGGATGGGAGGAGAGAATGCATGGTGCAGGCGGCTGAGAGGAGGGTGAACAAAGCAGGAACTGGGCGAGTCTACTGAGACACGATTGACGCGCCTAGCTGATTGCCTGCCAAACAGCGGGCCGTCACCGCCGACACCACACACATTGCAAACACTTCGGGTTGAATAGCTCGGACTCGAACGCGGACTCGAACGCGTACTTACTTGTACCGGTACGTACTCTTTATTACGACCGGCTAAATTTTTTGGTTTTGGCGTCATCGACATCTCGTTCTCGTTCTTGTTCGTCATCGATCTTTGACTTGATTTGCTCAGTGCTGATACTCTTCCTTTTCTTTGCTTTAGCTTTTTGCTTTGCGGTGTTCTTAGGAGCTTGATTACCACCGTCGGCACTACCACACACCACCACGCATCCATCGCAAAGGGCATTCTTCTACCACTACCGCACCCCGACAACACTAACGCACTACCACTACCGCACCCCCGACATCACACATCGCCTTTCCTTGACTTTGACATTGTAATCACATGACCATAAGCATAATACCAACGATATGCATTCACCGTCACCGCCGACACCATCACCAGCGACCCCCGCGCCTTCCACCACCCCCGCCCCGGCGCCCGCGTCTACCCTCCCGCGGAACGGTGTGCCACCGCAGACGATCGTGATTAAACTCGGTGAGTGTTTGTAGACGCGTTGATTCATCCCTCCTCCCTCCTTCTCGTCCCCCTCGCCCCCTCGTCCTCCTGCGCACACCCACTCATCCCCCTCCTCCTCCTCCTCACCACCACCACCCCCCATCCCCTCCTCCACCCTGTTCCATACATAACTCACCCCATCCATACTCACCCACCCCACCCCACAGGCACATCCTCAATAGTACACGAAACAACCCACCAACCCCTCCTCTCCAAACTCTCCGCCATCGTCGAAGTCGTCGTCGATCTGAAAAGGCACGGGCATCGCGTTGTGCTGGTTAGCTCGGGTGCGATTGGGGTGGGGATGAGGAGGATGAGGATGGAGAGGAGGCCGGGGAGTCTTGTTGGGAAACAGGTGGGTTTGCGTGTTTTTTTGGGGGGTTTTTTTGGGTTGGGTTCGCTGACTTGATTTTTTATTTTTTATTTTTATTACTTTACTTGTGGACTTGGACAGGCACTAGCGGCCATCGGCCAAGGCAGACTTATAGCGCTATGGGATAACCTGTTCAGCCAGCTCGAACAGCCTATTGCGCAGATTCTTTTGACGAGGGGGGATATTTCTGATGTGAGTTTTTTTTTTGGTTCTTGCTTTTGCTTTTGCTCCGTCTTTTTTTGGGGGGCTTGGGACTTGTGTGCGCGAGAGCGTTTTACGCGTCGTGTTTCATGTTATCCCTTTCTATTCCTATTTTCCAATTTTCCTATTTCCCTTTGTTATCGTTTTACGCATACTCACTCGCAATATATACTTTTTACATCTAGCGCACGCGGTATTTGAACGCTGTGAACACGCTCAATGAGCTGTTGAGTATGGGCGTTGTGCCGATTGTGAATGAGAATGATACGGTTTCTGTTAGTGTGCGTATTGTCTTTTCCTCATCCTTTTTTTTTCTTTACACCAAGCTAACTCGTATCTCACACAAATGCGAATGCAAATCCACATCCAAACCAACAGGAAATCAAATTTGGGGACAACGATACCCTATCCGCTATAACCTCCTCCATGATCCACGCGGACTACCTCTTCCTACTGACGGACGTGGACGGGCTGTATACGGCGAACCCGAGGAAGGAGCCCGGTGCGAGGATGATTGAGGTCGTTGAGAGTGTTGCTGGGATTAGGCGGGAAGGTGAGTTGCGGTTTTCGGTTGACTTCGTTTAGTTTATCTCTGACTTTTTTTTGAATGCAGTCAGTACGAATACACTAGGATCAAGTCTCGGTACAGGCGGGATGGAGACCAAGCTGATCGCAGCGGAAATCGCAACTGCAGCGGGAGTAACAACAGTAATCACAACAAGCCAATCCCCACAAAACGTATTCAAAATCATAGACCGCGTCCTCCCGCGCCCACCACACACACTCTTCCTCGCTTCGCCTACGCCGCTGCGCGATTTGAAAGCGTGGACGCGAAATACGCTGAATCCGTCGGGGAGTGTGGTGGTTGATGGGGGTGCGTATGGGGTGTTGGCGAAGAGGGAGAGTGGGGGGCGGTTGTTGGCTGTTGGGGTGGTTGGTGTGATTGGGGTGTTTGCGGCGGGGCAGGCTGTTAGGGTTGTTGTTTTGGCGGGGGGGAGGGGGGAAGAGGAGGGGGAGGGAGAGGAGAAGGAAATCAGCGAGAGTGATGTCATTGAAGTTGGTCGTGGACTCGCGAATTACAATTCTGCGCAGATTATGGCTGTTAAAGGGTTGAATAGGTTAGTCTCTGTGTGTTATGGGATGGATTGCTGATGTGTTTTTTGGATGACTTTTAGTGCGCTTCTGCCTCGCGTTTTGGGATATGCGGATTCGGAGTATGTCGTTGAGAATATTACGATTCGGTCGGGGGTTGGTGTTTGAGTTTGCAGTTGCAAGTTGTGCATTATAATGTTTGCGGAGCAGTGTAGAGCCAAATAAATGTGATTCTTGCGAAGTTGGAGTCTGATTTTGTCTTGATGACTCTCGCTAAGGGCGATTTTCTGGGTGAATTGATCTCGCTAACGATGTTTGATTGCTGAAATCTAATTATAGACGAAAAAAAGAGCGTAGTCCATGCATCGCAACACCTTCAATTTATCGTACTAGCAGAGGTTAGCCCCGCCCGAAGGCCAGAATGGGGCGTAACCGGTCTATCTACAGGGAAATCACTCACCGGGTCTCAGTCTCATATCTAGAAATTCAAGTCAGCACAAGGTGGAATCACTTACTCGCAAGTCGCGTCACGGGACAAACGTCCTTCTTGCCACACAACCACAACGACGGGTCGTAAGTTTGAATGGCGGAAATGGGATGGCGACACGTCATACGTGTTCTTCAAAGGTGCGTAGCTTCATTCCACCGGGTTGACAGTGGCCCATCTCATCGAACGCCAATACGTCGTGGATCAAAGCTCCCCAGACGACGGTATGTTGTGTTGGAGCATACCCCTGGGTCAAAGCTCCCCAGACGACGATATGTCGTGTTCGCCGGACGCCATCGTGGAGTGACTCGAGGGTGCCGGATGGTAATTAGGGTGAGTCCTGCTCGTCGGGTGGCACCATGTTGGATGCACTGGGTCATAATTCCCCGGATAACGATGTGTCGTGTTCGCCGGACGCCATAGGGGGATGATTCGAGGGTGCTGGGTGAAGAGTAGGGTGTATCCAGTTCGGCGGACAGCAATACATCTCGCCGGACGACGATAGGTTGGGTGCGAGCATAGCACTGCCTCCAAAGAGGCTGCACGACGTTGGGGCATAGCTACTGGTTGCACATGAAGAGGGAAGAGATGCGTCTAGCTCGCCGGACGGCGATACATAGCGTCAGCGCATAGCTGGATACGTAGTGGGTTAAATCCTGCTCGCTGGAAGACGATGCATCGCGTTGGAGTATACGTTGGTTGCACATGAAGTCGAGACGAGAAAAGCGAGGGTCCAGCTCGCCGGACGGCGATACATGGTGTCGGCACATAGCTTGATACGTAGTGGGCTATATCCTGCTTGCCGGAAGGCAATACTTTGCGTTGGGGCATTGGTTGGTTGCACATGGAGTCGATACGAGCAAAGGGGAGGGTTCAGCTCGCCGGACGGCGATATATCGTGTCGGGGCATAGTTTGGTGGTGCATGAGTTTGGGATGAGGAGTTTAGCTCGCCGGACAACGATATGTTGCCTCAGAGCACATTTGGGCATGCTGGCACTAACAATTCGGAGTCGTGGGAAAGAAATACATCGCGTCAAAGCTATCTGGGTTACAGAAAACAGTTAGACGCGTGTCTAGCACTCTGAACAGCAAGACACTTACCCATATCACAGCCCTCTATTGTCAGATGCAAAGATCAACGCGTAGCTTCGAGATGCAACTAATACAAAGTCAGTACATCTTCTGACACTACATACAAAGTCACATACCTCTCACTCCCATGCATTCCTTCACCAGCATTCGCCGGACATCCAAATCTCAACTTTGATTCTGCATGCATTGTCAGTACTACATGAGTCTTCGAAACAAAACATATAAAACTTACAAGGTTAAACACAGAACATGTCCAAGAGACCAGAGTCTATACCGGAGCATGGCATAGGGTGACTACAACACCAAGGAAGGTGCACGACGAGGAAGGTGCACGAAGAGGAGGGTGGACGATGAGGATAGTGCACGACAAGGAGGGTGCACGACAAGGAGGGTGCACAACGAGGGAGGCAACAACGAGGATGGGTGCGCGTCGACGAAAAACACGTCCAGCATTAGGGCATAATGCACGGCTGGGGTTCACAAATTTCCAGTCCGTCTTTATACTCTTTTTTTCCAAGTTTTCAAGGTCACGTTGTATTTCCGCTGGCACATCACCTCATTTCTGTAGCTTCATCAATTACACTAGTCTTCGCTTCACTCCAACTTCGTTTACGAAGTGTTAAATTTATTTATTGGAATGCCATAACTTGACTCTTAGGAGTCCATGAATATGAGTGATTCCGCTTCCCTGTTTGCTATCCAACTTGAATTCTAAGGCAAAAGATCCTGCTACAAATGTCCGAAATCTGTCCACATCCACAAATTTATTATTACAATACTGGGTACAATCCCTGCTCAAGCACCGGAACAGCCGTCTTCCATCCTAGTAAACTCGTATCATTTTGCTAGACCCGGAGATCCACTTTCGTGTAGAAGCCCGTAGTTTTGTTGAACGTTGCTTCACAACATTACGTGCATTCACGTCCAAAATAACGTCCTGTACCGCTGGCACAACACGCGTATAATGCACATTCAGCACTCAGGTATCCTGAATGTGACGCGACGCGTCTCATCCACAATTCCAGAGGGGAAAAAGACCCTGAACGCCAGCATGACACGCTGAACCCCTAAACACGAAACGGTTTAAAAAATAGCAAAGTCACCTGAACTCGACGCGACGCGTCGGACGCGTGTCAGGGCAGAGCTGAGCTGTTTAATATAATGACGCACATTGTCGTAACAAGCAATAAGCGCCGCTGCTTCCTACGAAATCCGCTTTTAGAATAGTCGCGCTAGCGCCCGATCTGCGTCATCGCGATTCCTGATTCACGATCCTCGGTTCAAGCCTAATTTTAAATCTGGGCTGAACAACATCCAGGCCCACATTTACATAAGTGTTTGCTGGAGAGCTTTCTACTACGTCTGGGGGTCATTTTTGATGTAGCAACTGTAATTGAAGGTGTTTTAATGGGAGTTAAATATAACTCTGGCGTGTTTTCAATGTAAATATATCAAAATCTCGAGGTATACTCTACAGAAATTGTTTGTGGGTATACCAGTAAGTCAGACCGCATCCATGTACTCGATGACTATCTGTAACGCTGTATAGGTTTGATATACGCGATCAGATACAAATTTATTACGCTCTGCGGCCGAAAATCCGTGTCGCAAACGGATACTTAAATAACTCGTGCAGGAGTTCCTCGTGCCCTGTTCCGCTCTTGAATGCAAATTTCAAGTCTAATTGGAGTCTATGGCAGGTTTTTAGCCCAATAAGGCTAGTGCCTCGGCTGCTCGGAGCCATCGCAATGTTCAGCGACCAGTATCAACACTCTGAAGTTTCGGAGGATTGAGAAAAACACAATGACGTGGCATTTGTGTTCATGGCGGTTTGACCTCTATAAGGCGTTTGTGAGCTGAAATAGTGTACTACAGAATGTGAATAGAAGACAATATGATAAAATGCACTTGTAACTAATAGAATAAATTGAAATCTCTTGTGAATTTTCATGTACTCGTCCTAAAATCGACTGCACGCAATTTCATCCGCAAAGCATAGATTACAACAAGCTCACAGGCAGGGTATGGTGTACCAGTACTGATATATCACCTAGAATAGTCCGAAATCACTCACAGGAAGCAATGACATTTGTTTGACATACAAACCAATGACATTCTCCTCCTCCCCCGATACGTCAATTTACGTCGTTTCAGTCGTTTCCATTCTATCTGGACCTTAATATAGACTGGACTAGCACTCTTCGGCTCGCGAATGACGTTGTGACTCGGTGCTTCAGAGTCCAGAAGAACGGACTTGATTGGATACGGTACGGAATTGTAATAACGACGTGGCGAGCGTACCGCAGCCGTTTTCTGCGTTAACGTTGTATGAGGTGGCTTGACGGATGCCTATAAGTGTTATGATGCGTGTTTGGAGAGATGCTGCGGCGTGGTGCAAGGATAATTTGACAATTTGTACATGTTCGCGTCAAGCCGTGAAATCGTGTAAATTATGCATTTCCACCGTCCAAAGATTTCTAGGGGTCTTTTTAAGAGACGAGGGGTCAGAATAGTATGCAATGTACTAAATGGGCAGCGAGATTTGAGTGCTGGAGTGTTGAGAAAAGTTGGACATTTCAAAAAATGTTAAGCGCCCGAATAGACATCAGAGTGAATTGCGTGAATTCAGCCATTCAAAGGGCATTCCTCAAGTATCCCTGTATATCAATTAATAGTACTATATACCACGCAACTCAAATCGTAGACCCCAAGTCAACAATCCCAAAAAAATTCAACAAAATTTTCAACTCACGTACATACCAACATCCTCCCCCTCCCCCGATTCGCGAATACAGCCCATTTCCAACGACTCCTCTTCTTCCTGGTCTTTTCCGGCACTAGCGGGGACCTGCTCGGCTAGGCCAGGCTGCCGTCACCCAACCTAGAAGGTCGGAAATGAAAGCAACCACTGACAATTTTCAGCCAGATGCATGAATTCACTATACGTACCGTACAATTCTGCGCGTTTTCCGTGTCTTCCTGGGATTTAGGGTGTTTTGGTACGTTACCTATGGTGTTATGCTGGTGTCTGGGCTCGGATCAAAGGTTGAAAAGTCGTAAGTTTTGTCTGGTTTCGTATTGCATGTGTGTTTATTGAGCCGAATGCCCTCATTGCTGGAATAACGGATTTACATGGGTTTTCAGTGTCGGGTAGCCCCTAAGGGATATTGTAAGGCCTATTGAGTATGTGAGTATGTCTTTGAGTCTTTCTGAGCTCGGAGTGTGATGAAAAAATTCGTACTGGGTATCAACTCCAAATAAGCGCCGAGAACGTGCATGTCTACATACAGCGCAAATAACACCTTTTGCTCGAAACACACACCTCTAGAGAGCCAACAGGGGTAACGATACCTCTCAACTCTACCCCTCCAAACCATCCGCCCCGCAGAACCATCGAAACATCTCAAACAATGTCATCCCAACCAAATCTGCACCTCCTCTCCCAAATCCGCATTCCACCCCATTCCAACCGCTTTCCTTTTCCTTCGGTTCCGGAATTACACCACCTCGGCTATCCATAACGTCAGATCGGAGGAAGACAGCGGCGTTCAATTAATCTGTCGCTGTGCAGAAGACAAGTTCTGCGGGTGTTGACTACAGAGCAAGTGTCCGCACTCCGGGAGAGCTAGAATGTGTGGTTTATGTGTTTATGTGTAGCGTACGTATGGGTGGTGGATTGAATGTACGTACTGGTTTCCCCGAGTCGTGAAGCATTTGAACATTGTGGAAGGTTGTTCGAGGGGATTTGGTGCTGAAGTCTCGTTATTGGTATTTCGGGTGAAATGGCGTACTTCATGAACCTAGTACTTGTGCAATGGGTTGTATGGTCCTGGTTTGAGTCTTGTTGTGTTGCAAATCTTTATTTTGTATTGAATTGGATATAATACTCTGTTGAGCGCAATGCATCCATATCAGCTCAAACGAACGAAAGCACGAAATCCCATTTCACCATACAATACAACCACCCAGTTTCTCAATTATCCCAAATGCAAACGGAGGAATCACATCGAATCTACAATCTCGACACACACGGACGATCGGACCACACTCGCATAACCCGAATCCGAATCCGCACTAACAAGCGACACCCAAAAAAAAAACAAAGATTCTATATATTTTATTTTTGCGGACTACTTACGACATATCACAGGCGTACTAGAATCCGACGCGGGTATATAAAGACCACGCACCTTGCTGGCATTCTTCATCCCCCTCACCGCCTACTCTCCTCTGCCTCTTCAGCTCTCCGCTTCTTTTCTCTTCGGGCTTGGATGGCGCATTCGGGCAGACGGTAAGCTCTGTGGCTGGTTCTCGATGGCGCTGACGTTGAGTACTCCACAGGTGTTCTTTGACACGACGGTGAGTGATATTGACACGACGCCGAGGCGATTCTGGGTAGTTCAACACTGACGACGCACCTCTACAGAGCGACCTCCTAACCTGTCCCGCCCTGCCCGCAACGGTGAGTTGCACCCACTTAACGACACGCTGCTGCTCACAACGCTGCTCGCTGCACAGAAAAGGAATGATTTCCGTGAGTAAGATGCTCTATGATACGCACAACGCTGACGACGCACCTTGACAGGATATCCTCTCGACCTATCCACCATGACGACTGACAGCGTGTGCTGGTTGATACGAAGGTTTCTGGAAAGGTACAAGACGGTGTCGACAAGATAAACGATGGTAAGCAGCAGAACAATAACTGACATAGACTTTACTGACATACCTTGGAAGTGGATTCTCCACCCGCCTCTGTCACCAAGTTGGATCCACCGGACTATGGGGGACAAAACATGTGTCCCAAATCCGCTCCTAATGTCTGTGCCACGGTGAGTGTTGAGGGCAACTGACGTTGCTTGCTGGTTAATCTAACGCTTGCTGGATAGGCTGAACGGCGACACGATAAACGAGGTAAGCAGCCGATGACTTTCATAAAATCTAACTGACGCACCTTGGACGTAGGTTCTCCTAACCAGTCACCTCTGCCCGCCTCTGTAACGACCAAAAACGACGCCTGGCCCCTACCCAACAGCGAGGGGCACCCCTCGCCATTGATACCGAGATGGACGATACAGACGGCCTTGATGCCTCCGGACTATTTCATCCCGCTCTCGATCTCTCGGCCACGGCGATAGTTGATGGCGAATAACGGTCGATGCGGGTCGATGCGATATCTGTACCACGGTGAGTGTTGAGGGCAACTGACGTTGCTTGCTGGTTAATTTAACGCTTGCTGGATAGGCTGAACGGCGACACAATAAACGAGGTAAGCAGCCGATGACTTTCATAAAATCTAACTGACGCACCTTGGACGTAGGTTCTCCTAACCAGTCACCTCTGCCCGCCTCTGTAACGACCAAAAACGACGCCTGGCCCCTACCCAACAGCGAGGGGCACCCCTCGCCATTGATACCGAGATGGACGATACGCGCTTGACGCTTCCCGGCTATTTCATCCTGCTCTCGATCTCTCGGCCGCCTCGATTGTTGTGGGTGAATAGCGATGGATGGTGGTTGATACGAGTGTTGAGGGTGATTGGCGAAGAATACCGATCGTAACAATACGCGGTGCCCATGGTGAGCTTTGAGGTTGACTGACGTTGTGAGTTGGTTGATAAAATATTTGCTGGACAGGTCAAAGTAACAGCGACGACGGTAAGCAGCAGTAGGATAACTGCCATACAACGTACTGACGCACCTTGGACGTGGATTCACCTGACAATTCTCCTCCGCCCGCCTTTGTAACAATGAAAAGGACGCCGTGGGCACACCCGACAGCGAGCTGTGCCTCTCACCATTGATGCAGAGTGGACTGCGAGGGACAAAACACGGTCTTGATGCATCCTGACTGATCCACCTCGCTCTCGACGGGCCACAGCGACTGTTGACGACGAATAACGGTGGATGCTGGTCGATGTGGGAATTGAGGGTGATTGGCGATGTGTGGTGAGTGTTAGGATACGCACTGGCCATGGTGAGCTGGTTGATAAGATACTTGCTGGACAAGTCAAAAGCAACAGCGACGACGGTAAGCAAAAGCATGATGGCTGACATATAATCTTCTGACGCACCTTATTCTAACTAGTCTCCTCTGCCCGCCTCTGCAATAAAACCACGCCAAAGGACTCGAGACGGTCTTGATGCCGTCCCGAGGGTTCCATCCCGCTCCTCTGCCATGGTGGGTTGAAGGAAACTGACGGCGGGTGCTTGTTGATCCGATGCTTTCTGGATAGGGTGGCGACACGATGAAAGAGGGTAAGCAGCTGCCCGATAGCTGTCATGAAATTTACTGACCGATTTTCGAAGTTCTCCATCGAGTTCTGGCACTACCACGATGTGATCGATGCAGCGACAGAGGTAGACTGCGACGGTGAGTTGCTACCGCTCATGGACGGACAGATGCCAACGTCTAGTTGACGCAGCGCAAAGAAGGCGTCGTCAAAGTGGATACGATGTGCGGAACTGCGGAGGATGCGAGGCGGTGGAGAGTGTTGACGCTGAGCGGGAGGGGTTGATGAGTATTGGGCGGGATTATTGATACAGGAGAGGCAGGCTACAGGGATTGGTGGCACGATGAGTAACGGTAAGCATCACAACGAGCTACTGACGCACCTTGGAAGTGCACCGCTGCTAACCCACTTCCACAGATGTCGAGTCGACGACGCGCGGACGCCAACGCTCGCTCGTCGCTGCGCAGAGAGGCAAATCGGGCCCTACACGACACGCCGGCTAAGTGAGGATGGGAGGAGAGAATGCATGGTGCAGGCGGCTGATCGGAGGGTGAACAAAGCAGGAACTGGGCGAGTCTACTGAGACACGATTGACGCGCCTAGCTGATTGCCTGCCAAACAGCGGGCCGTCACCGCCGACACCACACACATTGCAAACACTTCGGGTTGAATAGCTCGGACTCGAACGCGGACTCGAACGCGTACTTACTTGTACCGGTACGTACTCTTTATTACGACCGGCTAAATTTTTTGGTTTTGGCGTCATCGACATCTCGTTCTCGTTCTTGTTCGTCATCGATCTTTGACTTGATTTGCTCAGTGCTGATACTCTTCCTTTTCTTTGCTTTAGCTTTTTGCTTTGCGGTGTTCTTAGGAGCTTGATTACCACCGTCGGCACTACCACACACCACCACGCATCCATCGCAAAGGGCATTCTTCTACCACTACCGCACCCCGACAACACTAACGCACTACCACTACCGCACCCCCGACATCACACATCGCCTTTCCTTGACTTTGACATTGTAATCACATGACCATAAGCATAATACCAACGATATGCATTCACCGTCACCGCCGACACCATCACCAGCGACCCCCGCGCCTTCCACCACCCCCGCCCCGGCGCCCGCGTCTACCCTCCCGCGGAACGGTGTGCCACCGCAGACGATCGTGATTAAACTCGGTGAGTGTTTGTAGACGCGTTGATTCATCCCTCCTCCCTCCTTCTCGTCCCCCTCGCCCCCTCGTCCTCCTGCGCACACCCACTCATCCCCCTCCTCCTCCTCCTCACCACCACCACCCCCCATCCCCTCCTCCACCCTGTTCCATACATAACTCACCCCATCCATACTCACCCACCCCACCCCACAGGCACATCCTCAATAGTACACGAAACAACCCACCAACCCCTCCTCTCCAAACTCTCCGCCATCGTCGAAGTCGTCGTCGATCTGAAAAGGCACGGGCATCGCGTTGTGCTGGTTAGCTCGGGTGCGATTGGGGTGGGGATGAGGAGGATGAGGATGGAGAGGAGGCCGGGGAGTCTTGTTGGGAAACAGGTGGGTTTGCGTGTTTTTTTGGGGGGTTTTTTTGGGTTGGGTTCGCTGACTTGATTTTTTATTTTTTATTTTTATTACTTTACTTGTGGACTTGGACAGGCACTAGCGGCCATCGGCCAAGGCAGACTTATAGCGCTATGGGATAACCTGTTCAGCCAGCTCGAACAGCCTATTGCGCAGATTCTTTTGACGAGGGGGGATATTTCTGATGTGAGTTTTTTTTTTGGTTCTTGCTTTTGCTTTTGCTCCGTCTTTTTTTGGGGGGCTTGGGACTTGTGTGCGCGAGAGCGTTTTACGCGTCGTGTTTCATGTTATCCCTTTCTATTCCTATTTTCCAATTTTCCTATTTCCCTTTGTTATCGTTTTACGCATACTCACTCGCAATGTATACTTTTTACATCTAGCGCACGCGGTATTTGAACGCTGTGAACACGCTCAATGAGCTGTTGAGTATGGGCGTTGTGCCGATTGTGAATGAGAATGATACGGTTTCTGTTAGTGTGCGTATTGTCTTTTCCTCATCCTTTTTTTTTCTTTACACCAAGCTAACTCGTATCTCACACAAATGCGAATGCAAATCCACATCCAAACCAACAGGAAATCAAATTTGGGGACAACAATACCCTATCCGCTATAACCTCCTCCATGATCCACGCGGACTACCTCTTCCTGTTGACGGACGTGGACGGGCTGTATACGGCAAACCCGAGGAAGGAGCCCGGTGCGAGGATGATTGAGGTCGTTGAGAGTGTTGCTGGGATTAGGCGGGAGGGTGTGTGGGTTTTTTTTTATTTCATTTATTTTTTTAATTTTATTTTTTGAATGCAGTCAGTACGAATACGCTAGGGTCAAGTCTCGGTACGGGTGGTATGGAGACCAAGCTAATCGCAGCGGAAATAGCAACTGCAGCGGGAGTAACAACAGTAATCACAACAAGCCAAACCCCACAGAACGTATTCAAAATCATAGACCGCGTCCTCCCGCGTCCGCCACACACGCTCTTCCTCGCTTCGCCTACACCGCTGCGCGATTTGAAAGCGTGGACGAGAAATACGCTGAATCCGTCGGGGAGTGTGGTGGTTGATGGGGGTGCGTATGGGGTGTTGGCGAAGAGGGAGAGTGGGGGGCGGTTGTTGGCGGTTGGGGTGCTGGGTGTGGTTGGGGTGTTTGCGGCGGGGCAGGCTGTTAGGGTTGTTGTTTTGGCGGGGGGGAGGGGGGAAGAGGAGGGGGAGGGAGAGGAGAAGGAAATCTGCGAGAGTGATGTCATTGAAGTTGGCCGTGGACTCGCGAATTACAATTCTGCGCAGATTATGGCTGTTAAAGGGTTGAATAGGTTAGTCTCTGTGTGTTATGGGATGGATTGCTGATGTGTTTTTTTTGGATAGTGCGCTTCTGCCTCGCGTTTTGGGATATGCGGATTCGGAGTATGTCGTTGAGAATATTACGATTCGGTCGGGGGTTGGTGTTTGAGTTTGCAGTTGCAAGTTGTGCATTATAATGTTTGCGGAGCAGTGTAGAGCCAAATAAATGTGATTCTTGCGAAGTTGGAGTCTGATTTTGTCTTGATGACTCTCGCTTGTGTGTTTTTCTGGTGAGTTTTCGCTCGGTAAAATGTCGAGATCTATTAATAGCCCAAAAAAAGAGCGTAGTCCATGCATCGCAACACCTTCAATTTATCGTACTAGCAGAGGTTAGCCCCGCCCGAAGGCCAGAATGGGGCGTAACCGGTCTATCTACAGGGAAATCACTCACCGGGTCTCAGTCTCATATCTAGAAATTCAAGTCAGCACAAGGTGGAATCACTTACTCGCAAGTCGCGTCACGGGACAAACGTCCTTCTTGCCACACAACCACGACGACGGGTCGCAAACTTGAACGGCGGGACGGGATGGCGACACGTCATACGTGTTCTTCAAAGGTGCGTAACTTCATTCCACTGGGTTCACTGTAGGCCACCTCACCGAACGCCAATACGTCGTGTCAGAGGGTTCGAGGGCCATGGGTTGGGACAAGACATTTGGACGAGGATGGGAGTGGGTCCAGCTCGCACAACAACAATACGTTGCGTTGGAGCATACCCCTGGGTCAAAACTCCCCGGACGATGACATGTCGTGTTCGCCGGACGCCAATATGTTGTGTCAGAGCATAGCGGGGTGACTCGGGTGAGTCCTGCTCGCCGGGTGGCACCATGTTGGATGCACTGGGTCATAATTCCCCGGATAACGATGTGTCGTGTTCGCCGGACGCCATAGGGGGATGATTCGAGGGTGCTGGGTGAAGAGTAGGGTGTATCCAGTTCGGCGGACAGCAATACATCTCGCCGGACGACGATAGGTTGGGTGCGAGCATAGCACTGCCTCCAAAGAGGCTGCACGACGTTGGGGCATAGCTACTGGTTGCACATGAATTCAGGATGAGGGAGGAGGTGCGTCCAGCTCGCCGGACGGCGATACATGGCGTCGGGGCATAGATAGGCGCCTATAAAACTTCTGCATGAGAAATGGTGTCGTTCCTGCTCGCCGGAAGACGAGATATCGTGTTGGGACAAGCAAGGGGAGTGTCCTGCTCGCCGGACGGCGATACATGGCGTCGGGGCATATTTGGACAAGGAGTGGGGTGGTTCCTCCTTGCCGGAAGACGATATATTGTGTTGGGACAAGCAAGGGGAGGGTCCAGTTCTCCGGGCGGCGATATATAGCGTCGGGGCATAACTGGATAAGGAGTGGGGTAGATCCTGTTCGCCGGAAGACGATATATCTTGTTGGGGCATACATTTCGTTGCACAGAGTTGGGACAAGCAAGATGGAGGGTCCAGCTCGCCGGACGACGATACATAGCGTCAGGGCATAATTTGGTGGTGCACGAGTTTGGGACGAGGAGTTTAGCTCGGCGGACACATTTGGGCATGCTCGCGGGAAAGAAATGCATCGCATCGGAGCAATCTGGGTTACGAAAAACAGTTAGACGCGTGTCTAGCACTCTGAATAGCAAGACACTTACCCATACCACGGCCCTCTATTGTCAGATGCAAATATCAACGCGTAGCTTTGAGATGCAACTAATACAAAGTTAGTACATGTTCTCAACACTACACATAAAGTCTCATACCTCTTGGTTCCCGTGCATTCCTTCACGAGCATTCACCGGACGTCCAAATCTCCACTTTGATTCTGCTTCCATCGTTAGTACTATATACATCTTTGAAACATATAACACTTACATTGCGGATCACAGAGTATGCCTGAGAAACCGGACCATGGCATAGGAAGAACACAACACCAAGGAAGGTGCACGACGAGGAAGGTGCACGACGAGGAAGGTGCACGACGAGGAAGGTGCACGATGAGGATGGTGCACGATGAGGAGGGTGCATGACAAGGCGGGTGCACGACGAGGGAGGCAACGACGAGGATGGGTGCGCGTCGAAGAAAAACACGTCCAGCATTAGGGCATAATGCACGGCTGGGGTTCACAAAATTCCATTCCCTCTTTATACTCTTTTTTTCCAAGTTTTCAAGGTCACGTTGTATTTTTGCTGGCACATCACCTCATTCTGTAGCTTCATCAATTAGACTAGTCTTCGCTTCACTCCAACTTCGTTTACGAAGTGTAAAATTTATTTTATGGAATGCCATAACTTGACTCTTAGGAGTCCATGAATATGAGTGATTCCGCTTCCCTGTTTGCTATCCAACTTGAATTCTAAGGCAAAAGATCCTGCTACAAATGTCCGAAATCTGTCCACATCCACAAATTTATTATTACAATACTGGGTACAATCCCTGCTCAAGCACCGGAACAGCCGTCTTCCATCCTAGTAAACTCGTATCATTTTGCTAGACCCGGAGATCCACTTTCGTGTAGAAGCCCGTAGTTTTGTTGAACGTTGCTTCACAACATTACGTGCATTCACGTCCAAAATAACGTCCTGTACCGCTGGCACAACACGCGCATAATGCATATTCAGCATTCAGGTATCCTGAATGTGACGCAACGCGTCTCATCCACAATTCCAGCGGGGAAAAAGACCCTGAACGCCAGTATGACACGCTGAACCCCTAAACGCGAAACGGTTTAAAAAATAGCAAAGTCACCTGAACTCGACGCGACGCGTCGAACGCGTGTCAGGGCAGCTGAGCTGTTTAATCTAATGACGCACATTTTCGTAACAAGCAATAAGCGCCGCTGCTTCCTTTGAAACCCGCTTTTGGAATAGTCGCGCTAGCGCCCGATCTGCGTCATCATGATTCCTGATTCACGATCCTCGATTCAAGCCTAATTTTAAATCTGGGCTGAACAACAATCCAGGCCCACATTTACGTAAGTGTTTGCTGGAGAGCTTTCTACTGCGTTTGAAGGTCAGTTTCGTTGTAGCGATTGTATTTGAATCTGTTTTCATGGGAGTTAAATATAACTCTGACTCGCTTTACCTGTAAAAATGACACAATCTCAATATCTACTTGACAGAAATGGTTGGTGGGCATAGCGGTAAATCAGGCTGCATCCATATACTCGCTGACTATCTGTAGCATTGTATAGATTTGATATACCCGCTTCGATGCTCATTCATTACACTCTGCGGCCGAAAATCCGTCTCGGAAACGGATACTTAAATAACTCGTGCAGGGGTTCCTCAAGCCCCTGTTCCGTTCTTGAGCGCAAATTTCAAGTCTAACTGGAGTCTATGGCAGGTTTTTAGCCCAATGAGGCTAGCGCCTCGGCTGCTCGGAGCCATCGCAATGTTCAGCGACCAGTATCGAGACTCTGAAGTTTCGGAGGATTGAGCAAAACACAATGACGTGGCAGTCAAATTCACGGTAGTTTGACCTCTATAATGCATCTGTGAGTTGAATAGTGTACCATAGAGTGTGAATAGAAGACAATACGACAAAATGCACTTGTAACTAATAGAATAAATTGAAATCTCTTGTGAATTTTCAAGTACTCGTCCTAAAATTGACTTCACACAATTTCATCCGCAGAGCATAGATTACAACAAGCTCACAGGCAGGGTATGGTGTACCAGTACTGATATATTACCTAGAATAGTCCGAAATCACTCACAGGAAGCAATGACATTTGTTTGACATACAAACCAATGACATTCTCCTCCTCCCCCGATACGTCAATTTACGTTGTTTCAGTCGTTTCCATTCTATCTGGACCTTATTATAGATTAGCCTAGCACTCTTCGGCTCGCGAATAACGTTGTGACTCGGTGCTCCAGAGGCCAGAAGAACGGACTTGATTGGATACCGTACGGGAGTGTAATAACAACGTGGCATGCGTACCGCGGCCGTTTGCTGCATACTCGCCATTTGAGGCGGTTTGGCGGATGCGTATAGATGTAGTGATGCGTGGTTGAAGAGATGATGTGCCGTGGTGCAAGGAAAAGTCGGCAATTTGGAGTTGTTCACGTCGAGCCGTGAAATGGTGTAAATCGCGCATTCCCGCAGTTTGAGGAGGTTTAGGGGAATTTTTGAGAGCCGAGGGGTTAGAATAGTATGTAATGTTGTAGATGAGCAGCGAGATTTGAGTCCTGGGGTGTTGAGAAAAGTTGGACATTTGAAAAAGTGTTAAGCGCCCGAATAGACATCAGACTGAATTGCGTGAATTCAGCCATTCAAAAGGCATTACTCGAGTATCCCTGTATATCAGTTAATAGTACTATACACCACGCAACTCAAATCGTGAACCCCAAGTCAACAATCCCAAAAAATTCAACAAAATTTTCAACTCACGTACATACCAACATCCTCCCCCTCCCCCGATTCGCGAATACAGCCCATTTCCAACAACTCCCCTTCTTCCTGGTCTTTTCCGGCACTAGCGGGGACCTGCTCGGCTAGGCCAGGCTGCCGTCACCCAACCTAGAAGGTCGGAAATGAAAGCAACCACTGACAATTTTCAGCCAGAATGCACAAATCCACTATACGTACCGTACAATTCTGCGCGTTTTCCGTGTCTTCCTGGGATTTAGGGTGTTTTGGTACGTTACCTATGGTGTTATGCTGGTGTCTGGGCTCGGATCGAAGGTTGAAAAGTCGTAAGTTTTGTCTGGTTTCGTATTGCATGTGTGTTTATTGAGCCGAATGCCCTCATTGCTGGAATAACGGATTTACATGGGTTTTCAGTGTCGGGTAGCCCCTAAGGGATATTGTAAGTCCTATTGAGTATGTGAGTATGTCTTTGAGTCTTTCTGAGCTCGGAGTGTGATGAAAACATTCGTACTGGGTATCAACTCCAAATAAGCGCCGAGAACGTGCATGTCTACATACAGCGCAAATAACACCTTTTGCTCGAAACACACACCTCTAGAGAGCCAACAGGGGTAACGATACCTCTCAACTCTACCCCTCCAAACCATCCACCCCGCAGAACCATCGAAACATCTCACACAGTTTCCTCCCAACCAAATCTGCACCTCCTCTCCCAAATCCGCATTCCACCCCATTCCAACCGCTTTCCTTTTCCTTCGGTTCCGGAATTTCACCACCTCGGCTATCCATAACGTCAGATCGGAGGAAGACAGCGGCGTTCAATTAATCTGTCGCTGTGCAGAAGACAAGTTCTGCGGGTGTTGACTACAGAGCAAGTGTCCGCACTCCGGGAGAGCTAGAATGTGTGGTTTATGTGTTTATGTGTAGCGTACGTATGGGTGGTGGATTGAATGTACGTACTGGTTTCCCCGAGTCGTGAAGCATTTGAACATTGTGGAAGGTTGTTCGAGGGGATTTGGTGCTGAAGTCTCGTTATTGGTATTTCGGGTGAAATGGCGTACTTCATGAACCTAGTACTTGTGCAATGGGTTGTATGGTCCTGGTTTGAGTCTTGTTGTGTTGCAAATCTTTATTTTGTATTGAATTGGATATAATACTCTGTTGAGCGCAATGCATCCGTATCAGCTCAAACGAACGAAAGCATGAAACCCATACAACACAACCACCCAGTTTCTCAATTATCCCAAATGCAAACGGAGGAATCACATCGAATCTACAATCTCGACACACACGGACAATCGGACCACACTCGCGTAACCCGAATCCGAATCCGCACTAACAAGCGACACCCAAAAAAAAACAAAGATTCTGTATATTTCATTTTTGCGGACTACTTACGACATATCCACAGGCGTACTAGAACCCGACGCGGGTATATAAAGACCACGCACCTTGCTGGCATTCTTCATCCCCTCACCGCCTACTCTCCTCTGCCTCTTCAGCTCTCCTCTTCTTTTCTCTTTGGGCTTGGATGGCGCGTTCGGGCAGACGGTAAGCTCTGTGGCTGGTTCTCGATGGCGCTGATGTTGAGTACTCCACAGGCGTTGTTTGACGCGACGGTGAGTGATATCGACACGACGCCGAGGCGATTCTGGGTAGTTCAACACTGACGACGCACCTCTACAGAACGTCCTCCTAACCTGTCCCGCCCTGCCCGCAACGGTGAGTTGCACCCACCCAACGACGCGCTGCTACTCACTCCGCTTCTCGCTGCACAGACAAGGCGTGATTTTGTGAGTCAGCACTCCTATGATACGCACAACGCTGACGACGCACCTTGACAGGACGTCCTCTCGACCCATCCGCCATGACGACTGACAGCGTGTGGGGTTGATAGGAAGGTTTCTGGAAAGGTACAAGACGGTGTCGACACGATAAACGATGGTAAGTAACAGAAGAATAACTGACAAAGTATTTACTGACATACCTTGGAAGTGGATTCTCCGCCCGCCTCTGTCACCAAGTTGGATCCACCGGACTCCAAATCCGCTCCTAAGGTCTGTGCAATGGTGAGTGTTGAGGGCAACTGACGGTGCTTGCTGGTTAATCTGACGCTTGCTGGATAGGGTGAACGGCGACATGATAAACGAGGTAAGCAGCCGATGACTGTTGTACAATCTACTGACGCACCTTGGACGTAGATTCCCCTTGTGATTCTCTTCTGCCCGCCTCTGTAACGACCAAAAATGACGCCTGGTCCCTACCCAACAGCGAGGGGCACCCCTCGCCATTGATACAGAGATGGACAATACGCGGCCTTGATGCTTCCCGACTATTTCATCCCGCTCACGATCTCTCGGCCACGGCGATTGTTGATGGCGAATAACGGTGGATGCGGGTCGATGCGATATTTGTACCACGGTGAGTGTTGAAGGCAACTGACGGTGCTTGCTGGTTAATCTGAGGCTTGCTGGATAGGCTGAACGGCGACACGATAAACGAGGTAAGCAGCCGATGACTGTCATAAAATCTACCTGACGCACCTTGGACGTAGATTCCCCTTGTGATTCTCCTCTGCCCGCCTCTGTAACGACCAAAAACGACGCCTGGTCCCTACCCAACAGCAAGGGGCACCCCTCGCCATTGATACCGAGATGGACGATACAGACGGCCTTAATGCCTCCCGACTATTTCATCCCGCTCTCGATCTCTCGGCCGCCTCGATTGTTGTGGGTGAATAGCGATGGATGGTGGTTGATACGAGTATTGAGGGTGATTGATAATGAGTGCTGATGGTTAGAATACGCACTGGCCACGGTGAGCTTTGAGGTCGACTGACGGTGTGAGCTGGTTGATAAAATATTTGCTGGACAGGTCAAAGCAACAACGACGATGGTAAGCAGCAGTAGGATAACTGCCATACAACGTACTGACGCACCTTGGACGTGGATTCACCTGACAATTCTCCTCCGCCCGCCTTTGTAACAATGAAAAGGACGCCGTGGGCACACCCGACAGCGAGCTGTGCCTCTCGCCATCGATGCAGAGTGGACTGCGAGGGACGAAACACGGTCTTGATGCATCCTGACTGATCCACCTCGCTCTCGACGGGCCGCTGCGACTGTTGATGGCAAATAACGGTTGATACGAGTGTCGAGGGTGATTGGCGATGCGTGCTGGCTCTTACGGTACGCGTTGGACACGGTTAGTACTAGGGCAACTGACGGTGCGTGATGCTTGATCTGATACTTGCTGGACAGTTCAAAAGCAACAGCAACGACGGTAAGCAGAGTCATGATAACTGACATGTAATTTACTGACGCACCTTCTCCTAGCCAATCTCCTCTGCCCGCCTCTGCAATGAAACCACGCCAAAGGACTCGAGACGGTCTTGATGCCGTCCCGAGGGTTCCATCCCGCTCCTCTGCCATGGTGGGTTGAAGGAAACTGACGGCGGGTGCTTGTTGATCCGATGCTTTCTGGATAGGGTGGCGACACGATGAAAGAGGGTAAGCAGCTGCCCGATAACTGTCATGAAATTTACTGACCGAGTTTGGAAGCGCACCCTCCAGTTCTCCATTGAGTTCTGGCACGGGATTGATGCAATGATAGGGGTAGACTGTAATAGTAAGTTGCAACCGCTCATCGATGGACAGATGCTAACGTCTGAGGGCGTCGTCAAAGTGGATACGATGGGCGGAACTGCGGAGGATGCGAGGCGGTGGAGAGTGTTGACGCTGAGCGGGAGGGGTTGATGAGTATTGGGCGGGATTACTGATACAGGAGAGGCAGGCTACAGGGATCGGTGGTGCGATGAGTAATGGTAAGCATCACAACGAGCTACTGACGCACCTTGGAAGTGCACCGCTGCTAACCCACTTCCACAGATGTCGAGTCGACGACGCGCGGACGCCAACGCTCGCTCGTCGCTGCGCAGAGAGGCAAGTCGGGCCCTACACGACACGCCGGCTAAGTGAGGATGGGAGGAGAGAATGCATGGTGCAGGCGGCTGAGAGGAGGGTGAACAAAGCAGGAACTGGGCGAGTCTACTGAGACACGATTGACGCGCCTAGCTGATTGCCTGCCAAACAGCGGGCCGTCACCGCCGACACCAAACACATTGTCACCAAACACTTCGGGTTGAATAGCTCGGACTCGGACGCGGACTCGAACGCGTACTTACTTGTACCGGTACGTACTCTTTATTACGACCGGCTAAATTTTTTGGTTTCGGCGTCATCGACATCTCGTTCTCGTTCTTGTTCGTCATCGATCTTTGACTTGATTTGCTCAGTGCTGATACTCTTCCTTTTCTTTACTTTAGCTTTTTGCTTTGCGGTGTTCTTAGGAGCTTGATTACCACCGTCGGCACTACCACACACCACCACGCATCCATCGCAAAGGGCATTCTTCTACCACTACCGCACCCCGACAACACTAACGCACTGCCACTACCGCACCCCCGACATCACACATCGCCTTTCCTTGACTTTGACATTGTAATCACATGACCATAAGCATAATACCAACGATATGCATTCACCGTCACCGCCGACACCATCACCAGCGACCCCCGCGCCTTCCACCACCCCCGCCCCGGCGCCCGCGTCTACCCTCCCGCGGAACGGTGTGCCACCGCAGACGATCGTGATTAAACTCGGTGAGTGTTTGTAGACGCGTTGATTCATCCCTCCTCCCTCCTTCTCGTCCCCCTCGCCCCCTCGTCCTCCTGCGCACACCCACTCATCCCCCTCCTCCTCCTCACCACCACCTCCACCCCCCATCCCCTCCTCCACCCTGTTCCATACATAACTCACCCCATCCATACTCACCCACCCCACCAACAGGCACATCCTCAATAGTACACGAAACAACCCACCAACCCCTCCTCTCCAAACTATCCGCCATCGTCGAAGTCGTCGTCGATCTGAAAAGGCACGGGCATCGCGTTGTGCTGGTTAGCTCGGGTGCGATTGGGGTGGGGATGAGGAGGATGAGGATGGAGAGGAGGCCGGGGAGTCTTGTTGGGAAACAGGTGCGTTTGTGTGTTTTTTTTGTTCTGTCGAGTGACGCTCGTGCGTGTCTCGATTTATACGAGCTATGAACTGTGAACGCTGACGCTGATGCTTTCCCCTCCTTTTTTTATTACTTTACTCTTGGACTTGGACAGGCACTAGCAGCCATCGGCCAAGGCAGACTTATAGCGCTGTGGGATAACCTGTTCAGCCAGCTCGAACAGCCTATTGCGCAGATTCTTTTGACGAGGGGGGATATTTCTGATGTGAGTTTTTTTTGTCTTTGTTTTTGTTCTTTTTTTTTGCTGTTGTTCTTGCTTTTTGCTGTTGTTCGAGAAGGCGCGCGCGCTCTCGTTTTACGCGTCGTGTCGATGTATCTCTGTCTACCTGCCCATTCCTATTTTTCCTGTTTCCCAATCTCTCTTAACGTTCACCGATACTCACTCCAATTTATCTTTTTCACATCTAGCGAACGCGATATTTGAACGCTGTGAACACGCTCAATGAGCTGTTGAGTATGGGCGTGGTGCCGATTGTGAATGAGAATGATACAGTTTCTGTTAGTGTGCGTATATTCCTTGTCCTTTCTTTCTTTCTTTACACCAAGCTAACTCGTATGTCACACAAATGCGAATGCAAATCCATATCCAAACCAACAGGAAATCAAATTCGGAGACAACGACACACTCTCCGCTATAACCTCCTCCATGATCCACGCGGACTACCTCTTCCTATTGACGGACGTGGACGGGCTGTATACGGCGAACCCGAGGAAGGAGCCCGGTGCGAGGATGATTGAGGTCGTTGAGAGTGTTGCTGGGATTAGGCGGGAAGGTGAGTTGTGGTTTCTTTTTTTATTTCATTTATTTTTTTAAATTTTATTCTTTGGATGCAGTCAGTACGAATACGCTAGGATCAAGTCTCGGTACGGGTGGTATGGAGACCAAGCTAATCGCAGCGGAAATAGCAACTGCAGCGGGAGTAACAACAGTAATCACAACAAGCCAATCCCCACAAAACGTATTCAAAATCATAGACCGCGTCCTCCCGCGTCCGCCGCATACGCTGTTCCTCGCTTCGCCTACGCCGCTGCGCGATTTGAAAGCGTGGACGCGAAATACGCTGAATCCGTCGGGGAGCGTGGTGGTTGATGGGGGTGCGTATGAGGTGTTGGCGAAGAGGGAGAGTGGGGGGCGGTTGTTGGCTGTTGGGGTGCTGGGTGTGGTTGGGGTGTTTGCGGCGGGGCAGGCTGTTAGGGTTGTTGTTTTGGCGGGGGGGAGGGAGGAAGAGGAGGAGTTGAGTTCGAGGTTTGAGGAGGGGGAGGGAGAGGAGAAGCAGAGGGAGAAGGAAATCAGCGAGAGTGATGTAATTGAAGTTGGCCGTGGACTCGCGAATTACAATTCTGCGCAGATTATGGCTGTTAAAGGGTTGAATAGGTTAGTCTCTGTCATTGCGCATTGTGTTATGGGATGGATTGCTGATGTGTTTTTTTTGGATAGTGCGCTTCTGCCTCGCGTTTTGGGATATGCGGATTCGGAGTATGTCGTTGAGAATATTACGATTCGGTCGGGGGTTGGTGTTTGAGTTTGTAGTTTTGTGCAGTTCCAGTTCCAGTTTTGTGCATTGTTATGCTATTTTTTGTTAATGGATTGTGCTGGTGTATTGCTTGAATTGCGAATTCGATTATAATCAGATCGCTCAATGGAAGGGTGCGAACACCGATCGCCGACTATGTACGTGCGGTATGCACAATTTCTTACGTTCAGCCGACCATGGATCGTTACGTCTCCGACTGGGTCTCTTGCTTACACTCTGATTGATTGATTAATACCAATAGGCCCCCGTTACCTCTGCAGCCAATAGCAGCCCCGCCGTATTGGCTCGCGGGAGGGGAATGCAGTCACTGTGGCTGTGCGTAATGTTTGCGGAGCAGTGTAGAGCCAAATAAATGTGATTCTTGTGATAATTTTCGTTTTTCCATTTAGCCGATCGGATTTTTCCCCTCTTCTCCTCTTCTTCTCTCTGTACTTGCACCCACCCATTTGTTTCTTTTATTTCTTGATCTATGCAATAGTTTATATCCTCTCATCTTTTTTATTGTCGTCTATCAAAGTTGTCTCTGTCTGTTCTGCCATGTATCACAACAACTCTATCAGGATTCTTGCAGGTATGTTTTGTGTTGGGGTACAGCGAGACCAGCCCCTGATTCCACACACAGGGAATAGCCACCCCGAGCTCGCCCAAGCTGTGGCCGAGCGGTGAGCCCGTCTCCACGAGTCGCGCATCCCTCCATAACCCAACCCAACAGGCTCAACGTGCCCCTGGTCCCCGTCACCGTCAAAAAATTCTCCAACGGCGAAATCAACGTCAAAATCTCCGAGTCCGTGCGCGACGAAGACGTCTTCATCATCCAGTCCGGATGCGACGACGTCAACGACAACTTCATGGAACTCCTCATTCTGATCTCAGCGTGCAAGACGGCGTCGGCGAGGCGGATTACGGCTGTTATCCCTTGTTTCCCGTATGCAAGGATGGATAAGAAGGATAAGAGTCGGGCGCCGATTACGGCGAAGCTTGTGGCGAATATGCTGGTTGTGGCGGGGTGTGATCATGTTATTACAATGGATCTGCATGCGAGTCAGATTCAGGGGTTTTTTGATATTCCGGTGGATAATTTGTGGTCGGAGCCGTTGATGGTTGGGTATATCAAGAGGGAGATTGCGGGGTGGAGGGATGGGATTATTGTCAGTCCTGATGCGGGCGGTGCGAAACGGTGCGTGGGTTAGCGTGTGTTTATTGTTCTTGTTCTCCGCTCAATCCTTCGTTTCTTTTCCTTCCTTCGTTTCGAATCTTCGGAGCTTTCGAACTGACGTATCTTTGAACACCTCTATTTATATAGTGCGACTGCAATGGCTGACAAACTCGGCGTCGAATTCGCCATCATCCACCGAAAGCGAAACGGGAAATCGCTCTCTGCGCCGGAGCATATGGAGATTCTCGTTGGTGATGTGCAGGATAAGGTGTGCACATATTTCTGTTCAGTGCTGCTGTTTCTGTTATGCTGTGTTATGTTATGCGGGCGTTTTTCGCGTTTTTTTTGGTGATGACGATGGATGATGCTGATGATGATACTGATGATGATGATTTTATGATGATGGACAGGTAGCGATTCTGGTGGACGATATGATCGATACGGGCAACACGCTCACGATGGCTGTCAAAACGCTCCATGAAAAGGGCGCAAAGTCGATATATGCGTTGATTTCGCATGGTGCGTTTTTCTCCTATTCTCTCCTCTCCCTATTCTCTCCTATCCTATCCTCTGCTATCCTATCCCTATTCTATCCTCTGCTATCCGTTGTTCGCTTTTGTTTCTTTGTG
Source organism: Psilocybe cubensis (assembly GCF_017499595.1). Lineage (NCBI taxonomy): Eukaryota > Fungi > Basidiomycota > Agaricomycetes > Agaricales > Agrocybaceae > Psilocybe > Psilocybe cubensis. The sequence goes on along the minus strand of NC_063001.1, from coordinate 847,105 downwards.
TTGCTTGGAAGGCTGACGGTTTGGTTTCCTGCGTTTTTTTTGTTGCGTTGCGTTGCGTTGCCTTGTACTTTTTGCTCCTGAAGGGCTGCTCTCGGAGACGAATATGAGTATGATTGATGAGCTGCCTATTGATTTGTTGGTGGTATGTGAATTGATGTTATTTTTTTGTGGGTGGAAGCTAACGCGTTTTTTTTCCTCCCTCCCTCTTCCCTCCTGTCTCCTGCCTCCTCTCACTCTTACACCTCCCCCCTCTCCCCCATTTCACTTTGCCCACTTTTCTAAATTCAAAATGTTACAATACAAAGGTCACCAACACGATCCCGCAAAAGCAGCACCAGAACCTATGCAAAAAGCTGATCACAATCGACGTGAGCCCGACGATTGCGGAGAGTATTAGGAGGACGCATAATGGGGAGAGTATTAGTCTTCTCTTTGGGGAGTGGGCGGAGACGAGTGGGGCGAGTGTTGAGATTCTTTGAGGGGGTTGTAGGTTGAAGGGTTGAGTAGAAAAGAAAATAGGAGGGGGTGGAGGAGGGTTTGAGTAGATTGAAAATACGAGGAGGGGGGGAGGAGGGGGAGGGGGATATTGATAAGGTTGGATAAGGAAGGGTATGGGTATGGGTATGGACATTACACAATTTGGACAATTGGAAGCATCAACAACAAGAACAAGAACATTAACGTCAACAGCGTCAACATTAGCGTCAACAGCGTCAAAAACATTAACGTCAGCAGCGTCAACATTTAACATTAAATATCGAGTCTTTTTTTATTTCTATCTCAAAAAATTGTTCGTCGAATTTTTGTTTTGTGTTCATTTTTTTTTGTTTGTGTCTTTTGTCTTTGTGTCGTCATGTTTCTATCCTGTCCTCTTCTCTTCTCACCTCTTCTCGTGTCCCCTCTTCTCCTTCTTTTGTGGAGTTGTGGGAGGTGTATATTGGGTGTTTAGATCGATTAGAATTCTACCCTCCTTTTCTCTCCACTTTCCTCCTCTCGAACCTCGAACCCCTTCTCCCCGTTCCACTTTTGCAATGCGCGGTTATGTGGTTGTGATGGACTGTGGACTGTTAAAATTGTGGAATTGTGGATTCCTGAAAAGGGGAAGGGCGGAGGGGGAGGCCCGGGGGTGGGTATAGTGTATTTCTACGATTAAATAAAAGTTGAATAAAGTGGAATGGAATGGAATAAAACAAATTGGTTGGGGACTTCAACGATGTCGATGAGGCTTTGTGGGCGTATTCATCTACGGATAAGATAAGGGAGAGATTAAGGAATTGCCCTGAGATTTTCATTACCCAGTGCCATCACCCGTGAAAGCTTTTCAAGTTATGCATACTTCTCTAATTTCTCTAATACTAAAGTACTAAATACTGAATATTCGTTCAAGCTTTTCTAGTTTTCCCCCTTATCTCTCGCCTCAATTTACAGTCTCTGCCCCTCTCTCGACTCGGTGTAAGCCTGCAGGCTCACGACGCAGACAAAACGCACCAAAGCGCGAGACCCAGACCGGGCTCGCTAAGCAACAGTTGAGGAATTGAGGCCGAGAAAGTAAAAAGGGAAATAATCACCTTCGTTGCCTCATCTACTCGATACGCAACGAAGGTGAGAAATATTCTATTAATCTACGTAATGATACAAGATGTACTGATCTACTCGATACGCAACGAAGACCGCATTGCCCTCTCCGCCGTGTGCCGTCAGTGAGGCTGTCAGAAGAGACAGCCTTCCACTCGGAGTCTTATCGAATTTTTGAGTTGTCTCTTCGACTTACTGCCCGCTTGGGTTTCCGGGGATTTACACCCCGATGTCAGTAGAACAGTAACCCATGTATCAAATCACCGAGAAGAAGCGCTTTTACGCACTAGGTGTGGGACTTTAATCCAATCCTTTCACAGGTGGCTTCGGTGATGGGTGTGTGGTGAGCAGACCTGGCTTGTGCCTCTCCATGTTTGTTGTACCGTCCATGCGCCTGCCAGTGTGGCCTTTTTGCGATACCTTGGCTTGCACATTGTTATGTTCACTTTAAGGCGCTGGTTCAGCGTGTCGATGAACTTTTTTTTTTTTTTAACTTCCGTCACGCAGCCATTATGATACCATACAGTCGAATTGTTGGTGTGGTGTCTCTCCGCCATTGTGATTTGAATATAGCCTTGTCAGGGATCCCAGGAAGGTGGTGGCCATTCCTTTAGTATTCGTACTTTCGTTCTTCACCGTCGTGCATTGTAAAAGTTTGTTTTTTTCTGCTCTTGTGTGTCTATATGCTTTGGCTTGTGTCATTTCTGACAGTCTCGCACCAGTGAGCTTGAGACTGTTGTGAATTTCGAATTTCAGTTGGGACGTGGGGCGTGCATCAGCCAATGTGCCACTTGCTCGGCTTTGGCGGCTGCTTCTTCATAAGATGGGATGGGTGGTTTTGAAGCGTGTGCGTGATGAGGGTTCTTCCCTTTCGTACTGAGTACTGAGTTGTAACCCGGTTTGGGCGCCGCCATTGGATTCAGGGTCAGATTCAGATTCAATATGCAAAAACTTGATCAGGGCTTGTTCAGAATACGTATGAGGCGCTGTTTGATTTTGGATCAGACTCATGATTAGGCCTTAGAGCATCTTTTCTTTTTTCTTTCTTCTGCTTCACTTGCACTTGTTTTGCAGACTTTTGCAATGTGACGTTATGGTTTGCATCGGCTTACTCGGTCTTGTAGTCTTGAATGGGACACGAGAATCGACAGACAACCTTAAAGCGCGCTTTGCCGCTTGCCCAACGGCGGCTGCCAAGCACTGGCACTGGCACATTTGCCTTGCACTGTCATCATCATCATTATGCTTACTTGCCTTGGGTATCGTTACATCCAGGCTTTATGTGTATATGCGTGTCGCGCTCCCGCTGGTAGATGGCCCCAGGAGCCCCGAAAAAGCGGTCTGGCAGGTTGGTGAGTGCGGTACATTATGATCTTGCTTTAACCGAATGAGTTGACGGAATTTTTGTATCATGCGATATGATAGAGATATGACAATCATCTGCTGTTATCCGAGTCAGCGTCTGGATTTATTCATTCAATTGCGAGTATTGAGTGCTCAAAGTGTTCGTTCTGGGTGATCAAGCTCAGCTGGTACGTTCATGCTTATTTTTTTTGGTTCCTGATTTTACTCTTTGTTTAAGATAGCGTCATCGTTACAGTCTATCTACGTGAGGTTCTCGACAGCGCTGCAACTAAAATAAAAGTCAATGAACACAATGCGGTGGCTGCGGTCAAGATGCGATGGATGGTACTAGAAATTGTGGCTAGCGATGGCCTTTCATACCCAAACTTCTCAGAAATAAATTCATTTCGAAATCGACGCACACACGTATGCGCAAGGCGAGAGCAACGCAATGGTGCTTCATATACAAATTACAAGACGACATCGCGTTGTATTTCTCACTCTGACTCCGCACGGGCGCCTGTATCAGCATGGTACGAGTCTACTATCGCATATGTGTCTATTGAATTTAAATTAATCACCCATATACATATCTGACTATACATCCCGATATCAATGATCCATGGCCATGGTCCGTTGACTCAGTTTCGAGAGCGATGACACTGCACCAATGTGCTACGATATGTTTTGTGGCCTGCCCAGCGACCGACACTATCGGGAATCGGGGAAACGATATGTAAATCGTAAAAGTACGAGAGGGATGCAGAATCAGAATGCGGGTATTGGTAAGTGCCAATACAATAGCACTGTTATCTCTTATTGACAAAGATATTGGGATGGGAGAGAAGGGCTCTGTTGGCCGGTCCCGGTGCTTGATCATGAGTCTTGGGTCTTCAGGGTGTCCAAGGCTCCAAGCCTATAGAACGAGGCACAGACTCCGACTCTGACTCGAGTCAGCGACTCTGCGGAGAGTCCGAGCGGGAGAGTCACAACACGTACATCAAGAGTCGAAGGCTAGATTTCCGCTGACTTTCAATTGTCGTCTGGGCTCAGTGAACGCTGGAATATCTGGAACTTGAAGTATAGCCCTCTCTCGGATCCTCTGAGTCTGAGATCCGGGACGGCTCGAACGCTCTCTGGGGTCAAGTATCGCGCGCGCGCCGTTAACGCGCCTTTAGGTGACCTATGTCGGCGCTAAAAATAACACGCAATTTGTTTTTACGAATGAACCTCTTGGTATGCTCTTGGCTGATTGCTGTCTGGGTGCTTGTTGAGGACAGAGTCTAGAAGGGCACGCTCGGATTGGATGCGCTCCCCCGTTCTTGTTGGAAACTTACTCGAGACACGGATGTTATGGCATGGATCTGCGTGGATGGTGTGTAGAGCCGTAATGTTTTGCTGCCGATCCTGGCTGACTCTTCTATCAAGCCCTGATCGCTACCACTGGGGTATGTAGCTAGACCACAATGAGCGGTGAGCCGAATAAGCGAGCCTCCAGATTCTGTCTTTTTACAAAACGTATAAAGACATGAAGGTGGAGTGAGGATTTTTCCAAGTTTTTGACTCTCAAGTAACTCTCCATCCCCCCCCCTCTCCCCCTCCACGAACACACCAATCTAACATTACACCGAACGCGCGCGACAAATCATGATCTCACTTGCTGCCCTCACCACGCTCTGTCTGGCATTCTTGGGCACCCAGGCTTTACCTACTAACTCTACTCTTGAGCGACGTGCAGCGACTGTGTACACTAAATGCACCACACCCAATACTGTTGCAATAACTTTTGTACGTATTTTCTATGTAATTCCATTCGGTTGTCGCTGACGACGAAGACTCGTTTCACATCAGGATGACGGGCCGTATTCATACACGTAAACTGACATTCTTCTTCGTACCCGGAACTTGACCGTGTTCTGACGATAACATCATAGCTACGACATTGTGAACGCCCTCGACGCTGCGGGTGCCAAAGGCACTTTCTTCGTCAGTAAGTTGTTATGCTTTCATTTTGCCATCTCGGCATTAACTTCGCGCTTTGGTTGATCTACTTTAGATGGCAACAACTGTAAGCAATTGCAACGGGATACGGTTGGTCAGGGTTATTTATGATTTCCATGTGCTCGTGCAGGGGGCTGTATATACGATCAGGCTAATGTGGACCGTGTCAAATACGCATACAACCATGGACACCAGCTTGCCTCGCACACATGGGCGCACAAGGACCTGAACACGCTTACATGGGATCAAAGCGAGCCTTCAGTTTAGTTTCTGTCTTTTATGATTTAGCTCGACTAAGCTTTCCTTAGTCCACGACGAAATGTGGCGTGTTGAGCGTGAGTACCGATTGGAGTTTTCACTTTGAAATGTTCTTGAATTTTCTTAGAGGCCCTGGTCAGGATAACTGGCGCTTACCCAGCGTTCATGCGTCCTCGTGAGTATCCTGTTCTCGATTCGACACCGGTGACCGCTGATCTGGAAATAGCATATGGAAACTACAATAGTATGGTCCTCGATGCTTCCGGCATCCGTGGTCAAGGCGTTGTCATCTGGGACTTGGAGTGCGTTTCCTTTGCTTTCCCTTGACATCGCTGCCACATTGACGAAACACAAATACATCCAGCTCCGGAGACTCCACCGGTGCCTCTGTCCAATCTTCTAAGAACACCTACAGCAGCCGAATTAGCGCCCACCCAAGCACCATCTTGGCCCTCAATCACGAGACAATTGGTATTTTCATCTTTCTTCCTGTGAGATGCGGTGCTGAGTAAGCGCCCAAACTTGTTTTAGAAACCACGGCACACCAGGTGTTGCCATATGCCATCCAGCAGTTGAAGGCAGCTGGGTATAGGCTTGTAACTGTTGCAGAGTGCCTTGGAAAGCCTGCTTACCAGAGCGTTGTTGCACCTTCTCCTCGCGATGTTCGTGTTTCTTTGACTTGATTTAATTGTTTGAATTCTGACCTTGAAGCTTACTCGCAGTCTTCCTGGCACTGTTAATTTGACTGTTAGTTTGCAGCTATCTTGGACATTTCCGTTGAACTTTGGACTGAACTGTGGACAATCTAATCCTTGTTACCGGTTTATTAGTTTTTACTTTACTTCATGATCTTCCTATCACTTCTAATCATGAAATCCTGCTTCGTAATTGGACATTTTCATAATAACTAGCTTTTACAGTGTCACTCCTTTGCATTTCGTTCAATAGGTATTGTTGTAAGTATAATGCGCAGTGGTGGTAAAAGATGTAGATTCACGACGTAGCTACACGGTTGTACCTACAGTAACTACGGAACCTATAGTAGAATAATCTAGAAAAAATATGATAAGATAAACTACAAGAGGAAGATAACGACTTAGCGACCAAGTCGCTCGCCGACTATCATTCCAACACTCCCCCTTAGTCGGCCAAAACTCCCAACTGCAACGTGAAACCATCGTGTGCAACGCGAGGTAAAGCCTTTGTGAAAACGTCTGCCAAATTGTTTGAAGTGTTGATGTAAACCGTGTCGAGCGTCTTCTTCTCCACCAAGTCGCGTAGGAAATGAAATGCAATGTCAATGTGCTTCGTACGGGCATGGAATTCTGGATGATGCGCAATCGAAATGGCTGCCGTATTGTCGGTAAAGATGGTTGACGTTGATGGAATGTGGAAACCGAGCTCCGTGAAGAGTGAGCGGTGCCATAAGACTTGCTTCGCCGCATGCGTTGTGGAAACGTATTCGGCTTCAGCGGTTGAAAGTGCGACCGTATTCTGTTTCTTCGAGCTCCATGCCACAGCGCCGCCTGCTATCGTAACCACGTATCCGCTAGTTGATTTCCGATCGTAGTTTTCAGCCCAATCGGCGTCGCAATAAACATTGAGATTTACGTCCAAAACTTGCGAATCGCCGCCGTAAGTAAGTTTGTGATTGCGCGTGCCCTTCAGATAACGAAATATACGTTTGACAGCGGTCCAATGAGTCGATTTCGGCTTGCTGGTGAATTGCGCGAGTTTGTATACCGCAAACGCGATGTCTGGACGAGTTCCGAGTGCCAGATACATGAGCGAGCCGATGACCGTTGCATAACTGAATCCTAAACGCGAATTAACCTCCCCCTGACCGTCTCCATCCTCCCGAACACCTTCATCCTTATCCAATCGCACGTTCGGGTCCATAGGCGTCGAAACGGGGTTCGCGTCTTGTAAACCAAACTTCTCGAGGAGTTTGTCGATGTAGTGTGCTTGCGAGAGCGAAATGTAATGGTCCTTTTGCTCGAGCTTGAATCCTAGCATCATCGAGGGCTGACCCATCGATTTAACGTCGAATTTCGAGCCTAATTCTCGCTCCAGCTGGTCGTTGAGCGAGTCGTTTGTTGAGAAACTGATTATGTCGTCCACCCAGGTAACCAAAATCGTAAAATCGCCGTTTTCAGCTCGACGGATGTAGCAGCAGTAATCGCTCTTGAGTTTCGTAAAACCGAATGAAGTGAGAGCGTTATCGAGTTCATGGTTCCATACGTTTCCTGCCTGCTTGAGACCGTAAAGCGAACGAATGAGACGGCATGCCTGACCAGTGCCATCGTCATAACCGGGTGGTTGGACCATATATATCTCCTCCGAGATGTAACCATGCAAATATGCACCCTTTATATCGAATTGACGCATCTTGAGATTGTGTACGGCCGAATATGCGAGTAGCGAGCGTAGCGTGTCGAATCGCATGACTGGTGCGAATGTTCCGTCCTCGCTGTAGTCTGTACCAGGTCTCTGAGAGCATCCCTGAACGACTAGTCGGGCCTTGTACTTGATGACGTTCCCGTTTTCGTCCCGTTTCTTCGCGTAGACCCAACGGCATCCAACCAGTTTCCTTCCATCCGGAATCTTCATCATCTCCCAAGTACCCATCCGTAAAAGCGTCTCAATTTCTTCGTCCATAGCTGCCTTCCACGCAGCTGCCTCACAGCTTTCCAAAGCTTCTTCAAGTGTCCGAGGTACGTCCAATTCGCGCATGGCAAAGACACGTTCCGAATCGTCTAAAATCGCGCCCCACAGCTGTTCTTTGACAATGTTTGCTTGCTCCGTTGCTGTAGACTTTGCGCTCGAGGTCTCGGTCGATTTTGTAGCGATTTGTGGTGCGTTTAGAGTCGTTTGGGATCGTGTAGTCGGTAAACGAGCATTCGGGTTGTTTGCCTTCTTGTAATCAACAAAATTGTGTTCACGAGCTGATCGACGTATGCTGGGCTGTGGAATCGATGCTGTAGACGAAATAGGTTCGTTCTTGACGGTTTCTGGCTCGTTTTCGCTGGATTTAACGTCTGTCGATTCGTTACGCTCCCCCTCAGACGATAATCCAGGAATTTCGACGTTCTGCGGCGTTTCGTTTTCGTTAAACGATACGTTTCGCGATGACTTCACTGTGCGCGATTTGGGATCGTAATAACGCACAGACTTCGAGCCTTCGTTAAAACCAACGAATACCATCTTCTTCGACCGTGGCTTGAGCTTCGAAAGCCCCTTCGTCTCGTCTAACACCCATACATCGCATCCGAACTCCCGAAGGTGAGAAACATCCGGTTTCTTGTTGTGCCAGCCTTCATATGGTGTCTTGTCGTCGAGTGCTCGAGTAGGCGCGCGGTTGCGTAAATAATTCGCGTAATTGACCGCCTCGTCCCAGAGAAAGAGAGGTAAATTCTTCGCAATAATCATCGCACGTGCTAGCTCCAACAGCGTACGATTGTAGCGCTCTGCGACGCCGTTCTGAGATGGGGAATATGGCGCCGTCGTCTCGATTTCAATGCCTCTCTCCGCCGCCCACTTCTTAATCCGCTCGTTCACGAGTTCCTTGCCATTGTCCATGCGAATGTACCTCGGATACTGCCCAAACCTCCTCTTCACTCGCTCCCCATGATTCTCAATCGCCTTCGCCGCCTCCTTCTTGTCCTTCAAGAAAACCACGCCGTTGTATCGCTTCGCGTCGTCCATAAACGTAATGTAGTAATAAAATCCATTTACCGAGCGTGTTCCGATAGGACCCCATACGTCGCTCATGGTTCGCTCTCCAGGAACCGTGGATCGATTTTCTGCTTCTCCAGGGAAAGGTTTATGCGTCTGCTTCGCTTGGATGCACGCCTCGCACGATGGGGATGGAATAGACGTTTCGTCCACGGAAAGACCGACGACAAGATCGTTCCGGACGAGTTTCTGCAACGACGACACTGAGATATGGCCAAAACGACGATGCCATTGATCCCAGGTGAGTTTTGGCGAGACGTAGTTGACCTGTTCCCCTGAATTAAGCTGAGCGCGAGCGTGAAGAATATACATCTGACCGCGTTTCGACCCTTTTCCAATAACCTTATCCTTCGCATCCATCAAAAGAACCTTCCCATTCTTAAACGACGAGCTCCTCCCATCCCTCTCAAACCTTCCGAGCGACATCAAAGCATTTTCGGCTTCAGGGATGTGTAAAACGTCTTTCAAACGATGAGTAATCGTCTGCCCGTCGACATCGAAGTTGAGGATGACTGTTCCGCGGCCTGCAATGATAGCTGGACTCTTTCCGACACCACGAACGGAGGAATTAACGAGTGGCGTATACTCGATGAAGGCTTCACGGACGGGACAAACGTGACTGGTGGTTGCAGAATCGTAAAGCCAGTCGTAACGAGAGAAGTTTGACGTCGAGTACGTGTGGTACGCAACCTCATCGTTGAGCGTAGTGTTGACGTCCTCCCGAGCCTGATTCGTCCGCCCTCTATTCTTCGTCTTCCGCCCCCTCGGACCCTTTCCTTCACGACCTCCGCCCTTCGCCCAGCAATCCTTCGAAATGTGCCCCATCTTGTGGCAATTATAGCACTCCTTCCCGCCGCTGCCATCCCTCGAACCATTACCCTTTCCATCCGACGACCCTTGACCTCCACGAACTTGAAGCGTAGTCCCTCCGGCACCATCACCTCCACGCTCCTTCCGACGACGAGCTTCTTCAAGGAGAACACCAACGAGCTCTTGCGAAGTGAGCGTAGGACGATTCCCGCTCGAGCCCAAAAAGGATGACGCATAATTCTCCCAAGATTCCGGCAACGAGGTGAGCAAAATCATGACGAAATCTTCGTCCGATACAATGCTGCCCATGATGTGCAGCTCCTCCTGGAATTGACGTAGCTTTGCGATATGCTCTGCCATGTCGCATCCCTCCTCTGCGGTTGCCCGGAAAAGTGCTCGTCGTGTCGCCAAAACACCGAGTCGTCCCTTGGATTCCTTCACTGTGCACAACTGCGTCCACATCTCGCGCGCCGTGCGCGCTCCCAGGACGTGTACCATCTCCGCATCGCTTAACGCGAGTTCGATCCTGCATCGCGCTTTCGCATCTCCCTTATCCCACGCTGTCTGAGCTGCGATTTCTTCCGCCGTGGGTGCGTTCGGTTTCGCTGATCCTGGTCGAAGCGACGTGCCGTCCACGTATTTCTCCAGTCCGAGGTCCACCAGTACTGCTAGCATGCGCCGCTTCCACGGCATCCAATTGTGGGCCTTCAGTGTGTCGATGCGATATCCGCCGATGTTGACTTCCGCGGTTGTCGAGTCAGCCATTTGACGTCGAGTACAAGTTTAGATATAGATCGATAAGAATAGAACGAGTTTAGAACAAAGCGAGCTTTAGTTATGACCTCTCGGGGCCCATAACCTGTTGTAAGTATAATGCGCAGTGGTGGTAAAAGATGTAGATTCACGACGTAGCTACACGGTTGTACCTACAGTAACTACGGAACCTATAGTAGAATAATCTAGAAAAAATATGATAAGATAAACTACAAGAGGAAGATAACGACTTAGCGACCAAGTCGCTCGCCGACTATCATTCCAACAGGTATCCTTACATTTTACATTTTTGTAATCGATCGAAAGTAGGGTCTGTCGGGTACCAACATGCAACCATTGTTCAATCCCATCAAAATCTCCTTCATACTCTTGGAGGAGCGCGTGCGGCTTCCTTCTCGGACGCCAAAAGATGCTCGACGTTAGCGCCAAGTTTCATGCGCATTTCGAGTGTCAGCTGGGGCTTCGCAGAATAGCCAAGTCCTGCCAAAAGGAATTGAGTTATCTCTGTCCTATATGCTGACAAATGACGCACTTAGTGAGGGGTATTGGAGCGGTATCTCTTCGCTTCTCAAAGGCAAAGCAGTCAAATCAAGGGGGTAAGAGGGTCCAATCCATGCTACACGGGTGTCGTGGTCCCTAATTTTTCATTAGCCAATGTAATACTAATAATATTATATGAACTCAGCTGACTTTCGGTAGAAGAATAGGTCAAGTTAGTATCTAGATTCTAAGAGTGTAGAATAGAAAGTACCTGCTCTCTGGTCAATGGATGGACAAGAATACTGGAACGATAATTTGATATGGATATATTCTTCGGATTTAAAGATGAACTCGTACCTAAGATTACCTCGATTCATGCATAAATATGAAAAGACGGCTGAGAATGTTTCCTGAGGGACCCAGATCTCGTACGACCCTAATCATAAGTTAAGTTAAATATAATCATTTTAGAGAAAACATGAACCTTTCGGTTACATACCAACTGGATGAGGGCCAATAGGCGCCGTGTTCACTCGAAAGAGTGGTACCGCAACGAATGCACCGTCTCTGCGCAAACGGAGAACAGAGTCCCGAACAGTCAGACAATCAGGGAAAAAATCAGTCTTGTCCAAAACATCTTGTCAAAAATTTCTTTCTAGTAGTAAAAGCCAAGTGGATCACCGCTCATCTACATCCAGGCAGATAGCTGGAAAAAATAAAAGTGCAGGAAAAACTTCAAAAAAATTCGCCTTGATTCACTATAAATGAATCTCCCTCAAGGTTAACGTAGAGGTACCACACATTCATTTATTTCAAGTACAAATTTTTCGTCGATACTGGCTTTCAACAACTGTAATTTCATTTTTATATATTTGTTAGATATTACCACATAAGCACTGTTTGTTAATAGGTCAATCATGCTACCAACTGCTAAAATATCCTTTGGAGTAGATATCCTCATTGCAGTAGGATGTATGTGCTCCCCCGTTTATTGTTGCAAGAAGCTGGGCTTCTCGGATGTAGCGGTGAAGCCTCTGTGGTATACATTGCTTCCCCACTGAGCGACCCATCGGTTGTCGCCGAATTGCTAATAAAATATTAGCCTTGAATGGTGCTTTAAGAAATTATTTGATTTACCAAGTTGGCAGTGCACTTGTAAGTGTCACCATCGCAGGTCAACTTGGTGACGGGGACAGGCGCAAAGTTAGGTTCCTTATATAGTAAAAAAATTGCTAGAATCAGCGTTAACTTGTGATCGAGTGACATATCTTTACCTCAACGGAAGGAGCGAAGGTGTGGAAAACATTCGCGCTCCATTGAGCAACCCAGCGACCGTCACCAAATTTCTGCGTACAATCGGCTCAGTTCAAATGTTAAACCATGTATACAACGGTCATACGCACCAAGTTAGCAGTGCACTTGTATGTGTCACCGTCGCAATTTAAGGCGGTGACAGGAACTGGAGCCATGGCCATGCGGGCCTGTTGATAAAAGTGAGTTAAATTGCTTGATTAAATGATTCTTTTACTTACAATAGTTTCCTTGTGATCGATGCCGCCGAAAAGGCCAGTGTGGAAGACAGCTGTGTTCCAATCGGCGACCCATCGGCCATCACCAAAATCCTAGAGACTTGTCAAAAACATGCCAAAGAACTTGTGAAATATATCGTACGAGAGACGCAGTGCATTTGTAGGTATCTCCGTCGCAGACGAGCTGGGTGACTGGCACAGGGGCCACAAGGTCCTTGATTAACAACGTCAGTGGCGACCAAAGGCCAAAATATCAACGTCAAGGTTGTACATCAGAGTGGGAACCACCGAAGGGGAATGCTGCAATTGACTGAGCAGCAGCCAGGAGGGCAAGAAAGCTAGCGGTAAAGTTCATGGTAATCGTGAGTGTATATGCGTTTAACTATCCAGGTGGATGAGTGAAGTTCAACAGCAAATTCAAAGTCCTTTTATACGTTTTTCGATGATCTCTAATCTCAACATCACTCAGAACAGCGATACAAAAGGGGATGGTATAGCTTTGTTTGTGACTGGGAATTGAGTAAGTTTGGTAATAGAATCAGTAGATTCCTGTAAAGGTCTGGGGCCCCAATCTGTCATGGAGCCTTGGGAAAGGTATATTGCCACCATCCTACTTCGGTGATCGATCAGTTCCGGTCGAACTGACTTTATTTGCATCTTCCCAGAACGAATAAGGTGTAATAAATAGATTGTCCAAGAGAAATACCAGGTTTGCTGAGGAAGATTTGCTTGCCGCGTTTTTTCTCCATTCCAGCAAGACTTGTAAAATGTACAAAGAGAATAGTCAACAGGAGATATCCGGTGCTTGGTGACATTCGTCTTGCTCCAGGGATAGCCTGCTCGAGAAAAAACTCATACAATGGTTTTGGTCCGCCTTATTCACGTTGAAATGAATGTCTGATAGTACTTCAAAGCTAAAAATAACACTATGTAATACTGTGAATCAATTGTCTTCTATTATTTTTCTATCAGATTCATGTTGATACATTGAGTCAACTTGGAATGCAAAGGGACGCTCTTCTACAAACTTCGGTGATTCGGCCTAATGGGCTAGTGATATCATGATAGATGTGCTTCTTGTCAATTTAAAAGCTACTATTCTTCCCATTAAATTTGGCATCTAGAAGGTGGGGCAGTTCCGTGACCTGTTCCCTGAAGTTGTCAATGTGCATTGTTGAATGAAACCTTTGTCATTTGTGCTAAGAAGTCTATGAATATCACAATTCTCGCCCTCGGGTACGTTAATCAAATTAAACAAGCCCCGCATTCAAATTCAAATCATCTTATTTTCAATGACAGTATATTGTTGCTCTTCACTTGTTTTTTTAAACTTACAAGGACCATAACGCTCCCAATTCAAAGTGGGCGTCGAATATACAAGCAAGTTAGTTGAACAATTAATCAACATCGTAGATACTCTGTCGGAGATTCGGTCTTCTCGTTTACATTAACGGCTTGGAGTAACCTTTCGCCTTTGGCAATGCTTCCATGCCGCTTGTCTTGGATGTCTGATTAATATTATGATCTGGGACCTGATCAATATCCACTTATCAATTGTAACTTGGGCGGGCAATGTTTTCTCTGCGGCTGCGTTTCCTCGTCGGTAAGTGTATTCTACAAGACGGTACTTGACAGCAAGATTGTTCCAGGGGCTACTCAGCCACATGTTCTCTCCTCTGACGTTGATAAATGTGAGTCAGTTATCCACATCTTTGGTTATTAAGCTACGTTACGATAACACGTGTATGAGAAAATATATCAATGTTATATTCCTTGTAAGCCTCGACAATCGAAACTCATATCTGGATCCTATGGATAAAGCTACGCACTTATTTTTTGGTCTTGTCCTTCTGCATCGTGAAGTTAGAAAGACATCCAATTTAGATTGTTCTATCTTTTCAAAGAGCTTGGCAGCGCTTTTGCCTTCGCTAAACGTGGAGTACAGCATTTGACTGGAATGCATAATTGAGTAGATGTGAATATACCAAAAGCTCTGTGATGCACTTACTTTGGCATGCTCAATGCTCCGTTCGTGTCCTGTTCAATTACTTACCCCATGTTTTTGCTGACTTGTATGTACTAAAAGTATAATACGGGTAGGCACTAGATCGGCCCCCGAATTGAGCGCGACAGCGGCCCTTCAACGCTCAGACGCGATAACATTCCCTCTTGAAAAGCAACGTCGGCATCGGTGGAGCGGCACCAAAATTAGGTAGGTAAACCGTATGACCCTTTGTGAGCACTTAGAAAGCGAAGTAGACACAGTTCTTCCAGCGACCTTGATGTGATGCCAGCGAATCAACGACTGTCGATCCTTCCACAATTACGAGCACCGTCCATATGTCAATCGATGGGTAATGCGAAGAGAAGGATGCATAGTGGCGCATCAGCTTGAATGAGCAAACGTGCGACGGCAACGTCACAAAACGAGTCAAACTAGGTATCAAGCACAATTCTTCATTTTCGGACTTCGAGAAGATATGAGAAATTGGCCCTCTTTCGCGGTTTGCCGTCTTATTCCCGTCCTTATAAATTCCCACAATAATTGGTTGCTGTTGGATAGACAGTAGAACACGGATTATAGGATTGTGAACAGTTTGTACTGCCATGTATTCTATTAAAATAAATGGAGTAAAATTGTAGCATATTGTAAGAATTCTTAGAAGGACCGTGCAAAGTGAGCATACCTTATGATACAATGTTCCGGTTTTTTTTTTTTTGAATATGTGCGTATGCACAAAATGAATCGGAGATCGAATTTTGATGGGAGTAATCGACGCCGGCCGACAACGCTAACTTGAACAACTTGAAAGCATCTTACACTATACAGCAATAAACACATTGTCATTCGTCATTCGAATTCGTCAACACACGCGCATGCAGTCAGGAACGTAAAATACTTCGTATATATAACATAAAATAATCATGACCGTGAACGTGAATGTATATTCTGACGAGGATTCTCGAACATCCGAGCTCAGAAGCTCTGAATCAAGAAGATGAGGAGGATGAGAAAAACACAAATTGTAAAATACCAAAGATGTATGATGATGATGGATAAAATAGATAAAAGTGGATAATGGATAATGGTGGGTGGTGATGGGATAAATGCAAACCTAAACCTAATAGTACACACAAAAGGAAAAAAAAAAGAAGAGGGAGCATGCAGACCGGCCGAAACTAAAATCGACCTCCTGCCCGGGGGTGGGGTGGGGGTGGTGACATACAACAAACCAAACACACAAAACAAAACCTAACAAACCAAACAGATTGAATAAAAATAAATATTAGATGGCAGATGGCAAATGGGAGATGGAAGATGGGGGATGGGAGGATGCAGGAGAGTCGCGACACATTTGAGATTGCGTATTGCGGGTTGCGGATTGTGAATTGCTGATTACGGATTGCGTATTGCGTATTCAGATTGCAGATTTCGGGGAGGCGGTGACGAGGAGGAGGCCACGAGGAGGAGGGCCGCGAGGAGAAGTCCGCAATGATGATGATGATGATGATGATGGTGGTGGTGGTGAGGAGGAGGAGGAGGAGGAGGAGGAGGAGAAGGCAAGAAAAAAAAAGTAAAAAAAAGAAAGAAAAAAAGCTGCGCAATATGATGTACGTCCCAATGACATTGTCCAAGCAGCGATCCATCCAATATTCGAGACTTGAGGTCCATAAAAAGGAGACGAGTAGACAACGCCCAAGACAACGCCCAAGCCCAAGTAGTCGGTGAGTCGGTCGGGTACGCGACGATACCGACGATGGAATGAAGTGGTTAAAGATGCAAGGATGTGATGTAATGCAGAGCCTGGAAAAGCCTCTCAAATGGATAGATGGATGGATGGAACGGAACCGGCGTCAGATTACATTTGCGTCATCGTCAAGTCTTCAAGCCGTCAAGGCGTCATCTTTGTTATTGTCGTCATCTCGTCGGCGTCATCGTCATCGTCACCGTCACCGTCACCGTCATCTCGCGTCGTGCTGTGCATGCATTGTATTTTTTTTTCGGTGATGAGGAGAGGGGGGGGGATGGATGGTGTGGATAATGGGCAGAAACACATTCGAAACAAACCCGACCGATCCGATCCAGACGCAGGCAACGGCATGCAAAAACCCGCCACAAGAATAAGGAAAAGCAGAAAAAGAAAAAGAAAAAGAAGAAGAAGAAGAAAAGGAAGAAGAAGAAGAAAGAAAGAAAAATCCATCCAACAAGCAAGAAACCGCAGAAGATAATAAAAAGGGAATATATAATATATATACATATACGGTAGTGAGATTGGCAAGGGAGAGGGGAGGGGGGGATATAGAACGTAAAGATGTATAGTAAAAGAAAAAAGAAAGAAAGAAGAAAGAAAAAAGAAATGGATATGATGATGATGAAAAAAAGATCAAGGGCGTGCGATATTCCTCCAGTTTATAGGTTATAGGGCATGATAATCGGCGGGGCGGGGCGGGGCGGGTGGGACAAAAGCAAGCGAGCAGGCAGGCAGGCAGCAAGCAAAGTCCGAAAGTGTAGGCAGCCAGGTATATAGAAGGAAAAAAAACGTATCCAGTTCCTCTCCGAAGCAATAGCAATAGCAATAAGCAATCCAAATCTATCCCCAGGACCCACAAATCACAAAAGCACAGGCGTCGTCATCTGCGCCACCGAATTCGAATTCGAATTCGAATTCGCCATCGCCAACCTCGACACCGTCGGCGTAATCGAGCCACTCCGGTTCGAATTCAAATAAAGGTCATCCAGACTGGACGACCGGATCGGCGATATCGATACCGGCTCGTCGTCCGCCAGCGTGTGCAGCGATGACAGGAACTCTTCAATGTCCGATGCTGAATGTGTGCGTGGGATCAGTTCGGCATCTTCCACCCGCTGGAGTTGTTGATGTTGTTGTCGTTGGTGTTGTTGTTGGCGTTGTGGGTTTACCGCAACGTCCGGTCCTGTGAAGAAGCAGAATCTATCACAAGAATTAGAACCCGGTAAAAAAACACAAGAATGTGAAATGATAAGAAAAGCAAAAAAGGAACGCACTTGTTCAAGAACTGGCGATAGTGGGTATCAGGACTCAACCCAGTCTCGGACTCATTACCGAACATCTCCGTAGGCGAAGGCGTCGATTCGCGCGACGACGACGGCGTAGCCATCGACGGCGTCGACAGCTCGCTATCCACCACATCCTCCCGATACACACCCCTAAATCCCGCGGAGGAGAGCGCCGACATACTGGGCGGCAGCACATTCCTGGAAGGCTCCAGCGGCGGGAAAGAGTTGTATCGCTGCGGCGAGGATACAAAGAGCTCGTCGTGCTCGCGAGGTGTGCCGGGGGGCGTGCGCTTCACAAACGAAGGCGATGGGGAAATGGATATATCAAAGTACCCGCGCTGGTGGTTCCGCACCGGGCGCGGCTGCTGCACGGGGAACGGCGCGTCTTCGTACTCGAAGTTCTGGCGCGGGGGCACAGTGCAGAACGCGTCCTCGCCGATATCCCGCGGCGAACCGAGGTTGGCGGCGGGTTTGCTTTTGATTGGGGCCGGGGTAGAGTATGCAGCTGGATGGTGCGGCGCGGCGTGTCTGAACGCGTACGGATCCGAAGGGCTCTTCTGGGGCCAGGGTATCGAGCTGCTGCTGCTCCTCGACGCGGCCGAAATAGGGAAAGACTGGGTCCTGCTATGGAGCGGCTGCGCCTGGTGCTCGGGGTTCCAGGAGCTTTTGAGTGAAGCGGAGATGTCGTAGCGAGACGCGAACGACGAGCTCCCGCGGAACGAGGACAGCGTCGCGTCTGCAGACGCGGGGACCTGCGGCCGACGGTCGTTGCTCTGGACGACCTTCTCGAGCTTGCTCCGCAGGTCAGCCATGTCGGTGGACGCCTCGTCGTCGGAGAGCGTCGTCTTTCTCGGCGGGGGTGTCGCTCGGGGCTCCTCGGACGGCGGGGGCGTCGCCTTTGTCTTTGTGAAAGTGGCCATGTAGTTCTGGCCGTTATTGTTGTCCCACATCTCCTTGCCCTCGATCGAGTACTTGACGGCCAACACGAGGGTCTTGCCTTCAATGCGGGCCAGAAGATCATTCAAGCGGATGGTGAAGGAGAAACGGTCAAAATCGGAATCGACCGAGTCGCAGTACTTGCCAGTTACCTCGCTGGTGGTCTGCCAGGCGTCAAAGGTGAAGCGGACAGCGACCCATTTTGAGAAGGCGAGGTTGCGGACGCGGACCTTTCCATAAATGCTCGAGCCATCGCCCGAAAGCGTCAGCTCCTCAAGCGCCACATCCGAATATGGATTTATCCTCGCCGGCATGTTCGCCACCTGCATCACAAGCTTCTTCCGCGGGCGCCTGTCCTCCTCGTCCCCATATATGAATCTCGGAAAGTCGCTGTCCGTCCCGCTCGTGTCGTCTGTCGGGCTCCCGTCGCGCGACACAGCAAGCGGCTTCTGCTCCGCCAAAAACAGCTTGACGTGCTCCAGCTTCGAGTCAAAGTGGACCGCCTTGCTCGTCGGCGTCGTCGGCTCGCTCTTGCTCGATTGCGGGAACGTGAACACAGACAGGTTGTTCCGCGACGCCGACCGCGACGACTTGAGCGACGACTTCACCAGCTGACCAGACTTTTTGCGAATAAGCCTGGCCTCCCCGAACGACTCGCACAAGGCGGACGCGGACTGGGCACCCTGGGCAGAGGTCTCCCCCGGGTGTGAGACATGCGATTCTGAGACGTTCCGTGGCGCTTTGAGACTCTCCGCACACAAGCGCAGAGACATCCCAGGAGTGTACAGCAGAGGGCGCGAGGGGCCCGCGTGCGGAGGCTTGTTGCTCGCGCTGTCGGCGGACGGGAACGCGACGCCTTTCTGTGGGTGAGCGGGCGTCGTCACCGGGGACTGCTTGGGAACGGGCGTGGACAATTCCGCTGCGCAGACGGCTGGATTCCGCACGCCGCGAACTCGTCGTGTGCGAATTGTAGGCCGTGTTCCATCTGAGGGACTCGAGCTTGAAGAACTTGAATCAGAGTCGTTGCGCGCTGGGTATCGCGCTCCGCCGCCGCCTGGCGAGAACGTTATTGAGCTCGACGGGTATGATGCAGAAGATGTCAGGGAACTGCGAGTGGGAAGAGGCAACGACGGTGATGGTGTGAGCGTGGGTCGACTCGATGATGTCCGACGAGGAATAAGTGGTAGAGGCGCCCCAGCCGTATTCGAATTGAGCGAAAAACGATGGTCCTGGGTTTGAGACATCGTATGTGACTGGACAGTAATTGTAGCAATCATCTAAACGCCCGCTGGGATGGATCCTGGACGAAGAAAAAACGCAAAAAACTGTGGGTCGAGTAAATATAATGTGGCTGACCCTGGCCTTGCACAAAAATGATCGCTTACTGTGTTGATACGAATGGATTGGGATATCAGGAATTGATACCGGGCGTTTCTATAAGGGTTTGATAGTTGTTTACTTCAAACGAAACCGCGTCGGTAATTGCGTATGTGGTTCCACCCTCGGCAATAGGGGAGTGGCAAAGGCGGGCAACAGATAACTGGGAAATGTGAATCAGTCAAGAGAGCATATGTATGTTCTGTGCGGCGATAAGGTCTACCTGATATCTCGCAGGTAATATAGTCTGTCGAGGCTTATCAAAGAGAGATGAGAGTAGAATGATGTATTTGCACGGCCACGAAATTTAGAGGCCTCAACACAAGAAAAGGAGTCTATATAACAAAGTGGGTCATTTAATTAGTCACCACACGGCGCGTAAAAGGGGAAAATAACAGGGCATGTACCGTGTGGGAGACGAAGAAAGCAGGAAGCCGGTGCGAAGGTAGACGGAAGCTGTCGGAGGAAGAGGCTTCTAGATACGAAGACTGGAGAGGAGGAGGGCGAGATTCAGCAAAAGGCCCTGGCGTAAAAGGAGGGCAAATATTTAAAAAGGCTAGCCCGCAGTGGCCAAGACTATTTATGTCGAGCATTTCTTGTTCTGCCGCACGTGTCCCGGTATACATACTTCTATTTTTGGCAACCTTCTCAAACCCAATCTCACACTTCAGATTTACACCGACCCGCCAAGATGAGATTCCTCTTTGTTCCTGTCCCATCGGGGCCCTCGCTTCTCCTCCGTCTCTCCTAGCCTCCAACAAATTTGCGAATGTCCTCCGATTCCGAGTGCGAACTACTACGCCTATGTTTTGACTAATCCCCAGTGCGGCTCAGACTTCCGTTTACCCACCATCAGCCCGCCAGCGATACCTTTCGCGCGCAATACCATCATGTATGACAATTGCTCCTCCCTGAGGTCATCGATGATGTCGCCATATGACATCTCGAGAAACGCATAATTTGGCGATATAATACAGCAATACCACTGTGTGTCTGCAATGTCCTATCAGCGCTTACAGCAGCTATCGTGCCGTTCTTCTGCTATGCGCACTCGCCGCTCGGTTCTCTATGCTCTGGCTAACCGCACAGACGGACATAATTCCAATAAAAAAAATACTACGCTCCACCATTACAGAAAAACCACACGAAGGGCCCGGGAAACTGGCAACGATCACAATCACGACACCTTCGCAGCCACATCTACAACCTTAAAGTGGCTTACCCAACCATCCGATCGTATGTGAACCCGGACGTTTATGGTTCGCTCGAGTCCTTACTGGGACAGTGGGACCTGACCCGACCTCTGTCGCGCCGTACTAGCGTCCCCTCCGGCGCCTAGTCCAGCGTTCGAGCGAAAATCCAATGCGCGTGTCGACTCGGGCCCGCAATCGTGTCTCCCAATCTAGTAGGGTGAATCGTCGCGTCCTGCACAGTACAATCGCAATTCATACGCGCTTATCATATCATGGGCGCGGTCTTAAATCCGCGCGGTTATGTCTCCGCAAACGGCAAAGGCGTGATTTCTCCAAACTCCTAGGACTTTATAATTATTTTTTCCCTTGTCAATGCGTTCTGTGTTAAATGCCGACTAGCACCGTATTTTTCCTTTCCCTGAGCTCCTCAAGAGCGTCCGAGCCTGAGCCTGATATGATTTTTCCCATTTCAGAAAGGACGACCCGCATCATGGGAGCCTTTAGTGGATTTTCAGGCAATGCAATTGCAAACGGTATCGAGTATGCATCATACGGATTGCCTTGTGATCTTCCTCGAGGCGAGCACAGTTGTCGATTAACGTAATGAGGGTATTTACCCCGCATTCTATTCTGATATTTTTGCCAATTTTTCTTACTCCCTTATGACGACTCTGGGGAAGCGACGCGAGGTGGTTGTCATCGGTAATCAGGATTCATTATTCTGGACGCGAGCGATGAAAGGCAGAGTATATACTGAGTGATCATCGGTGTTGTCATTCATTCTACCAGCCTTCACGCTGTTCACTTCTTACAATTGCGGGTAGTCTATACGACTCCACCAATTGCTTCTTACAACTACCTCCCCGTCAAAAGCTTAATTCATCCGCGTTGTCTACGTCGATACCTATGTCATCCATGATTCCATCCGTCGCTCAAAAAAGATGGGAACAGTTTACGAGACCGAACGTACAACGTATGAAGCTGCTCGTTTACTCCAGCCCCCGTGATTGCTCTGTTGATTAATCCAATGGACTTAGTGATTTTTTTCTCTTCTTTTCATTTCATTTTCTAACCCGGAGTCCGAGCATGTGCGAGTAACTTAGCTGTGCTGGTCCACTCGGGTGGTGATGTCCAGTAGTGTCAATGTCACGGTTCACCACGCACCCATTCTCTGATGACCTTACAGAAAGACAGAATATTCAGAGTGCAAGCATTCCAGGGACCATGCTACATATTATCAAATCCCTTCAGCGATGGTATGCTCTAGCGCCACCTGCAAAACCTTACCTTCCTATCTTGATTTTTGTCATCATTCTTACGCTCCTGTCCTCTGGGCTCTTGTCAGCCAAACCCACTCTGGGGTAATAAAGTAGAGAAAGGGGCTGGTGAATGCATTACGATCAGGCTCGGTGTACGAAATTTCTCATCGACCTCTTGATCAACTTTGACCCACAACCCCTCAGTGAGCTCCCTTGTACTATGTATGCACGTATATCACTTCTACTAACAACCGATGCATTTCTGACCAACTGGCACCTCGCAACAACGTGAGTGATGGTCCGGGAACCGGTAAACACCCCAGTAGCGCGCTCGCCAGCCGCCATCATCCCACATCCACTAGGCTCGCAAAAAGCTAACCCTGGCCAGATGTCAAAGGTTAATTATACCAACGGGTTTAACGCTGGAAAAGGACGGTCCGCCCGCCACTCGCTATCACGCACTCTCTCTGAGATTCTGTGATTCTGTGCGTTAAGTTGCCGACCCGCCACGCATCATACATACATGCATGCAGTACTGCAGCAGGCAAGCGTCGGACCGACGAATTGGCGGTGGCAAGCAGCGCCACCGCGGGTCCGACGCTGATTTTATCAAAATAGAAGAGCAGAAGCCTTCAGAAGCGCGTCGGACTTTCCTACTTGAGTCGTGTTCTTAATATAATGCAGTGTTCCTAGCTGATATGGGCTCGCGCTACAGCGTACGAGATAATCTGATAACGCAGACGATACGATGGTTGCGGGATTTCAGTTGCTCGACGTCGGAATAGCGGAATGATTTGGACTCGGATTGTCAGTTAGCGCCGCGTCTGAAATCATCTTTATCAGCCTTCGCACTGCTACAGGTTCATAGATAACGCTGGCCAATGGTTGGAATACGGTTATACAAACGATCGGCCGTAGAACATGAGGAGGATCCTATGATAACAAGGTGTTAATTATCATGTTTCTAGTGATCACACACACCGTAGGGAGGTCTAGTGACTACGCTGCTATGAATGAACATGTGAGTACACACCACAAGCTCGCAAGTCTGTGTTTTCAGACGCTGGTCAACCCTGAGGCGTCCCCATGGCCGAAACATTTCAGCGAACTGATTCCACAGAGAAAACAAAGGCTTCTTCAGCAATTCAGTCGGATTTTGGAGAGGTATAGATATGATTATCGTATGCTATCCCGATTCCCAAGTCCTTCGGATGCTCTATAGAAGCCCTTCTAAGGGCCCGGCTACTTGGCTATGCGTCCTCGCTGGAAGGAGTCCCGGCGGCACGTCCGACATCTTCGTCCATCGAAGAATTGAATTTTATGGACGTGCGAATCAGGCCCGAAGGCAGCGAATGATCCCTGAGTTCGAGAACCGCGCGACCCACATTGTACTAGACCTTCTATCATTTGGAAAAAAATGCCACACTCGCGGGAGACTAGGACAAGAGTTGGTGGAGCTGGAGGTGGATGCGATATTCTTGGTCAGGACGAATTTTTTGCGGGATATAGTCTTGATACCGGGCGTGATGATTTTGGCCTGCAGACTACGTATATGGTAACACTTATTCGTAGGGATTCTCGATAACGCGTAGTATCAATGTTTTTCAGTAGCTGCCGTCTTTGGATCCATCTATTCTCACTCGGCCGCTAAGCTATCTCTGCGACGAATAAAAGACTGCGGCTTATCGACCGTCGACCTAGAACTCTACTTACTCCCAATTCTACTCAGCTTATTTAAAGTATGTTGCTTTTACAACGATCATCCATAACCAAGTACCTTCCACTACAAGTCTTCGTTCCAACCTTCAGAGCCATTGCGGCCTTTCGCGAAGGCGTTCTGTTTTGGTTCTGTTGTCTTTCAGATAAAATAATACAAGTCCAGTCCGGTCTGTGCGGGATGCACCCAATAGCCGGTGTGATATTTTTAGCATTGACCGCGGGACCGAGAATGAGCTAAAATTAGAACTAACATTGGCACCAGTCCAGCCTTTGTACTAATTTACCCGATTTTGGTAGGGAAGCTTGGAATTGCTATTCATATGCTTTGGAAGTATACAATTGCGCTGTAAGCTTAGGCTTATAGGGACCCACTGGCACTAGTCAGTGTACTTACTAGTGACATGGTGTGTCAGAAACGTTCGGAATAGCGGGGCAATTGTGTTAAACATCAGGTAGATTAAAGTCATTATTCATTTACGCATACGCTTTCATTTAAAACTAGAATTGAAGCGGCCTGCTCCCGTGCGTATAATATAGGAGTAGCCAGGTCTCAAATATGACTAAATGCGACATAACTCACATAATCGCTAATTTGTCTTCTCACAGGATTGTCATTTAACGCTATTGAGCTCTGTACATAACATAACACTGTGATACTCATATTGATCCTGATATTAATACAGTCTTTAAAAGTCGCCTATAAGTATTTCACCCCAAAAGTGATGCTCGACAAGAAACACTGCTATAGAAAATGCTCGATTGGAATGAAGACAAGTCAAAAAAATTGATTGTCACGGTTTACAGCCAGGAAGCCTCCTGTACGATGCTTTCTACTAAGATATCTCCAGCTTAGTCTCTACCCGCGCCCGAGAGGATTCAAGGGGTCATTCCTGCACTGAGTAACGGCAGCGCATTTGCCATCTACGCCTCATCGACGGTGGCGCACCTCCACTGTCTGACTAATTATCCATTCTCGACATCGAACGTTGGTACGAAGATGGCTGATGATGACCGCTTATCCCTTTTGCATGACTGTAGAAACTTTCGATGAAGTATATCTGGTGGGTCATGAGGCCAGCAATTGGTATTTCAATGAAAACGTGTATTCTTATTTTTCAACGATGTGTAAATCATCGAGGACCAATCTTATCAATCTCAAAAGCTTCGTATCAAGTCTTTAACATAGAAAAGGATATGAAGAGTACTTATGAATAAACTTATTCCTACAACTAAAGTTAGAACCACTCAATCGAAGTGCGCCAAACATCTTCAAAACAAGCCAACATTTCCGGATTGACTTCAAGTAGGTGCCACAACTGAGGAGGGGGCCCAAAAAGTGGTACCATACTCGTTGGACACAATCGATCCTGCATATGCCTGCAGTCGATCTATTGCCAAGAACCACTGAAGCTCTAGGCATCATTGATGTGCCCAGACTTAGGGAGACTAGACTAAACAAATTCCACAATTTGAAATTTATATTTGTCTAGAAAAACCTTCACGAAGAGCAACCAGCTAAACAAATCAAAGTAATCGATGGGCCATAAAAATCCCAATCGGCTTCTCAGACGGCCTAGTTATGAACCCCAAAATCGATCTCCGGGAACTTGAAATGGAGGACGAAGTTGGTGAGCATGAACGAGGTATAGGAGAGCTGAGAGAATAGGGGGATGGACATCCGGCTAATTTCTGTACGCCAATGAACGAAAGAAAGGTTTAGACTAAAGAAACTTAAGGCGTTTCTAATAAATGATCGATGAAATTTTTGATTATGAATGTGCATATTTGGTCTTTGGTCACCGGCGTCTAATTACATAAAGACCTGCTTCTGGATACACAACTACTACATTCGGAATTCCCAACTTTGAAACTGTAAAAATTAGAGTCAGTAAGTCTACTTTCAATATCCGAATATGTTTTAATGGCTGACTAAATTTTGATGATATTTTCCTACCTGTGAATGTTACTTATCCTGCTGAATCAGATACGAAGCAACATTACTGTGAAGTGCGAATCTTTACATATGGATTTTGGCTTCTTAGTGACTGACAGTTTCGTTGACATCTCGTTTATTGTTTTATGTGTTTACAAAATATTCTGATGAACACTAACGGAGAAAACGAAGGTCCATGGCGTCGATAGCAAGGATCGAACGGATTGATGGACTTCTATTCATACAGAGAACCTCACTGCGCAGTCTGGGAGTGATTGTCATGAATCCCCCCACATAGTGCATTGACTTCTATGATCTGCAGAACATAACTATCAATTGTAGCCGATATGGTCACAGACGGTCACCGTGTCGATCCTGTTTTTCACAATGTTCGCATGATTCAACGTAAAGCCAATTCTTGGCACTTACATACTGAGTTATTTCCACTTTTCAGGTTTGTCATGGAGTCGCAGCACTTGCTACTCTCGATTGTATCTCCGATAATAATCTCTCAAAGTAACTAGTAGCCTAACAAGGTACAGCGCCATTAACACCGAATGCGAGTTCAAACATATAACAGTATACAATCAACTGTATTAATAGTCACGGATGGACACTGCAATCTAGCTATAATACAGGGTTTACAAACTAATCTAATACAGTGTGAACAAGTGTAGCTAAATGAGTACTACTAATGTCCGGAAAACAGTTTTTACGATTTACGTTAGAATTGCAGATAACGAAAGAAAGAAATGGTATACACGCTGGGTTAACCGTCGCTCTGGGAACAGGGTATCCAGGACGGGGGTAAGATATCGGTGGTATATAGGCTCTTGAAGCCGGTGCGATAGAGAGGCAGGTATACAAATACAGTAGTGGTGAAGGTAGTAGTTCATGAACAGGCACTCCTGAATAAAGGCCGAGATGAAAATAAGCGGAATTATGCTACCAGAAGTCCTTGACTTGCGGGATAATCCACAGCCGAGGTAAGAGAGACCAGCTTTGTAGAGTCAGACTGAAGAATTATTTGGTTATCAATGAGATCCGGTAAGAGGTTGTCTTGATGTAAACCATCGTCGTCAGGACATTCCCATTCATCAAACAATGTAATCAAGAAATACCTGCAAGAGGCACGAACATGCTCATGCTCTGTACACCCCCGACCAAGATATTGACGCAATGCCGGAGAAAGGCGACGGTATACATCGTAGTCGATGCTGACGCGGCAGTTGAGTTCATACTATCAGTGGCAGTCTGAATCATTTGACGAAAGATTTTGACTGTAGAGGACCAACAAATCTATTGTGGATTAATAAAAAGTTCAGTGAATCATTAGTTACCAGCTGATAAATTCGCAAAGAAAATTCGAGCTCACAGCGAGAATTGGATCCAGGTAACAATAGTCATTCTCGCTAAGGTGGTTGACTAATTCGACCAACTTTTTTGCTGCCCATGAAATCTTTAAATTCATGGTACTGTCAGGGTGAAGATGGATGGTAGAGGCATGGATGAGTGCGTGCGCAATGTATAGATCAGTGTCGATTGTAGGTTTTCCAGTGTCATGAGAATCTCGCCAAGTCAATGGGTGAATGAGGGATGATAGACGTTCCAAAGCAATCTCCGAAGAGCGATGATAAGCCCACGTTGCGCTGTCCTTTGAAGATGCCGGCGTATCTAAAGTACCAATGCCAGTCAGTTAAGGAACATTGAGCCGAAATAACGATGGGCTGTGGGGAAAACGTACTATGAAAACGTAACGCGCGATCAAAAATACAGCACGCCAGGGCCTTAAAAGCATCAACTGATAACAACGTTCCCCGAAAAACGTCAGAGTCGAACATAGCGTTCAGCGGGCTGTTGGCAGCCACAAGTTCCTTTTGGCCATGTCCAAAATTCAGGAACGAAGATACCAAACATAAAATGACAAAGAACTCACGAGGTCCGCGCCTTCTTGCACCGGTAAAGGCGTTGTAATGTAACGACATGGAGCATCGAAGTCAGCCTGAGCGTATGCTTCCCAGCAATCACAATTGAGTGCCCAAAACTTCTCCACCATGAATAACCCCCAGAGAACAGCGGTCTTCTCCTGCCAATCGTGTGACGACGAATCGAAGGAATAATCAAAGTCGAATGAAAAGGTTGGAAGTGACACCTGGTGTAAACCCAAGTCAAATGCTATCCGTTTAGCTGTAGTAAGATGCCGAGTCCCCTCCATGCCTCGTCCATTGAAGAAGAAATACTGTGCTAGGAGGTAAGATGCTTGTACAACATCCATCAGTTGGTCTTGATTGTGCAATGACCGGGCCACCTCCTGCTGGGTCTGTTCACACAATTGTTTCTGCAACCCAAGATTTTGGACGAAGAAGGATCCCATGAGGTAAATTGCGCTCATCAGGGCCGGGTTAGGTGGTGTATTTTGGTAAACAGTCGCCGATGAGGATCGATCGAATCTGCTGGTATTGGAATAGAAGCAACATTGCTTGCGGTGTTCAATGAACGTTTGCACTCTATGATGTGATATTAAAACACCGTAACTTTGAATGAAACTGCATATTTTCAGGACTCACAGCATGTTGTGCATCTCGATGGTCAAGTTCATCGTGTGGGGGTCTGGCGCTGACCTGTCGAATAAATCCGGCACTGGTGTACCGGATGAGTCTGTGAACGGAATAGGACTGACGCTGGATGGATGGGCAGAATAGTGGGGTAACGATACATCCAGCAACACAGATGCTTTTTGTGAATTCGAAGAGGACGATCCGGATCCCGAGTCGGTTTGTAGGTCGTAATTGGGATTGGTGCTGATCCATTCTTGTGGCACCAGAGGTATCAGCGAATCGAGATCGTCGCTCAGCCATGAAACAGAATTGAGGGGGTTCATGGCAAGTCCTGGTTGATTTTGAAAAGGATCGTCGTACGAAAATGCATTGGACGGCCCAGCGCCAGTACTAACTGGCGGCGCCGACGACGAGGATGACGGGTCTGACGGGTCTGGCGATGGGTTACTGCTTTCGAGTTCACGAACTTTAGCTTCGAGGGCAGACACCTTCTCGCGTAGTGTTTGGGTGCGGCTTTTTCGTGAGCTATCGTCGTACACGCATTCGTGGACCCTCCTCATAGCGTTGCACTGCTGACATACAGGCCGGACGCCATCGCATCGCTATAACACAAATCCAATCAGTATGACTGCCATATTCCAAGATCTCGATAAACCGCTCACTAGTTTTCTTCTCCTAGATAACGCCGCCAGTCATGAGCAATCCAGGAATAGTGGCCAATACCGGCAATAAAGAGTAGAGCAAGTGCTCACCGACACGAAAGACACGCAGAACCTCGTCGTAGTATACCGGATGACTCGGATGTCCGTGGCATATGGTGGTGAATAGCAGGAAGGAATCAAGTAACTTGTAAAGGAGGATCTTCTATCCTCGATAGGTTGAATAGGTTGGTGATATGGGTGTTTATAAATGCCGACAAACACGCAGGACGTCAGAGGTTGTTTCTTCAACTCGCCAGTGTTTTCGTGCAAGTGCTAGAAGGGTAGGCCATTCTGGTACATGGCAGCGGGTAATACCAAGTACCTTTTTAAAGCTCGCTTTATATCGAAGTGGACACGATGTTGGATTTAGTAACAGAGTGACAAACGGGGCGTCCGTATGTCAATTAGCCAGATCCAAGATTTATTACTATTAGGTCCAGTGATGGATCTCCGGTCGCTTAATCATCGTTATTCGACCTATCCTGGACGATGTGCCGGTTCTAAACATAAATATGCCGCCTCAAGGCTTCAAGCTTGAAACCTGATGCATCTGTTGTGAAGTGACTAGGTCACTAGGATGGTATGGGCTATTGAACCTCTTCAGAGAAGCGCAAAAGGGCGTATTTTCAGCCAGTTCTGAAATTGTACGACTAGTAACTCACTCAAGAGATTGAAAACGAAAACAACCATGGCGGATCAGCGTGATCCTCTCGTCCTCAGCTCATAATTTGGGAAGAATGGAAGATGCGCCAGATGCTGTGAAACGCATCTCAAATGAGAACAAGAATTTTGAAAAGAATTGCGTAGCACTGATTGGAGGGCGTAGCATGATACTACGGAAGAGACCTTGCTATACGACCGAAGCGATGTTACTGAAACAGGTCCTGATCATTATTGACACGAGCTTAATTTTAGTCGAATAGCTTTCAGCTCAGCCCGCAACAGTTGATAATGGGAAGTTGAGGGAGGATGGAAGTAAGCCATTTTTACCGCAGTGCCTTAGTAAAAGCGGAAGGATTGTCGTTGACACGAACGGAAGCAAATTCCTGTAAACGCTTACAATCATCGGCATTTACGCCATGTGCCCGATCAAAAGTTTTTCTCTGAATGAGGAACTATACTTGAAGCTTGAGGCCGTTAGTTGAAATCTTCCATATCATCCCCCGGTCATTAAGATATGTTTGAATGCACCAACAAGATGTCCATCTATGCAAAACTACATGCAAATAATCTACTTTCTACCGACGAAGATAGATTTGAGATTGTCCCAGACAACGCTTGGTGATTGAGCAGCATCGATCCCGTGCCAGAGACCCTTGGCCTTATAGTAATCCACTACAGGTCCTGTTTGCGCGTGGAAAGCACCAAGACGCTTACGGAGAGTCTCGACATTGTCGTCGGAACGCTGGATAAGCGGTTCACCGGTTACGTCATCGACGTTGGGCTTCTTCGGTGGGCTAGAAAGATTATGCGTAAGTTACTGACTCGTTTGCTTTCTAAAAGAGCGTGGAATAAGCTCACTGGAATTCCTTGTGGTATGTACGACCACTGGGAGCGTGGATCAGACGGCCAGTAATACGTGAAATGAGAAGTTGATCGTCGATGAGCAGCTGAACAACAGAGTCAAGCTTCTCGCCGCGCTTTTCGAGCATGCCATCAAGTTTTTGGGCTTGTGGTACAGTTCGGGGGAATCCGTCGAGCACAAAGCTAAAGGGAGGAAAGAAGAACGAACGGCGCGTTAGCGGTCGTGGAAAATCGCATGATGCAGCGGTGGGAATGACAGCGCAGGAAGCGGACTGCACGACGAGGCAAGGACAACGCGTAACGGGCAATCCAGGGAGGATGTACGTTCAATAGACGAAGTATCTTCGTTATTCGCTTGAACAAACGTTCGGCCTTTTGTCCTCCCGTGTTCATTCGTGGCACTCACCCATTCTTACAGCTTTTGTTGTTGTCCAACTGGTCCTGGATCATGCCAACCATAATTTCGTCAGAGACGAGTCCCCCAGCATCCATGATTTTCTTCGCCTGAATTCCGAGTGGGGTCTTTTGCTGGACCTGTTCACGCAACATATCCCCGGTGGCCAAGTGGCAGACACAGAAATCATCACGAATTCTAGGCGCCTGAGTTCCCTTGCCTGACAAGAACGTCGGTAACATAAGCAAACACTCGCCAGCGCAACATACCTGCACCAGGAGGGCCAATAAGGATGGTCCTCAATTGCTGGGCTGGCGTTTTGGCTGGCGCAGGAGCTTTCGCCTTCGACTCCAAAGCAGCGATCTTCTCATTTAGCTGATTGACCAGCGACTTGAGATATTCTAGTTCCTCAGAGGCACCCATTTGTCCGAAGCGAAAGAACGAAGAAAGAAGCAGAAAGCAGGGATCTTATGAACGTCGTCCCAGGCTGCTGTTATTTCGTGTCAAAAAGATCAATGACCGGTCGGAGTTTAGGCGGTCCAGCCGATGGCATTCCGCCCCAAGCCGAATGTTTCCGACAGCGCGTTACGTAAACATTCATAGCAATGCCGCGCTGTGCCGCTCTTAAAGCTGCAGGCAAATATGTCATAACTGTGCGCGTAGCAGCGAACGCGACGTGGAAGCAAAAATCTCACATACAAATCTCTCATACACCATATATCTCGTTCAGGTCTCTAGGAGCTTTGGAACCCATGTTCTCTCTTAGGAGACTTCTAGCTGTCTCTCTGGGTCTGGCCGGTCTCGTAAATGCAAAATCCAGCACTGGTAATGCAGTCCTGGTCGTGGTAGAACCCACACGCCAAGGCGATTTCTCCATATTCTTTGACGGATTGAAAAGTCAGTTTGTGATTTAATACTTTGTGTTTATAATCTTTTATAATTGCTTTAATAGATCAAGGTTATGACTTGACCTTCCGTGCGCCCAAGGACGAAGCACCGGCCATTATTCAGTATGACGAGGCATCATTTGCTCACGTCGTTATCCTCGCTTCAGAGACCAAAAGTGAGTGCAGTCACTCATATTAGACTAAATGCATAGTTGCTAATATAATGTTGTCTTAAGACTTTGCAAAGGATATCACTCCACAATCCCTCATTTCACTCCTTGACCTCAAAACCAACCTAATTGTTGCTCTCTCAACGAAGCAAACCCCATTAAGTTCCCTGGCGCCTGAATTCTCCTTGGTACTCCCTCCCCCCGGCACACCGCTCATCTCTTACTTCCCAAAACGCGATGAGCCAGCCTCACTTATCCCAATTACACCTTCCAAGTACGACGCGACGAACATCCTGAGCAAAAACTTGGCTCCGATCTGGTTCTCAGGCGTTCCCCAATCACTCGGTAACAACCCTCTCCTCGTCCCCATTCTGCATGCACCACCCCAGAGCTTTGCGTCTGAGGTAGACGGCGGCTCTGCAGACGCACTTGTTGATTCTGCGGAAAAGGGAGGCGAAGGCCTGTGGGCCGGAAGCCAACTCGGCGTGGTGACAGGTTTCCAAACTCTTACTGGTGCCAGGATCACCTGGTTGGGCGGCGCAGATGTGTTCAGCGATGAATATGCTCGCAAGGAAGTGTCAAAGTGAGCATATTTGCATTCACATATGCCTAACATATCTCAAATATGCGATATAGGGGCGTTCCTTCCGGAAATACTCAGTTCGCGCGTGACGTAGTAGCCTGGACTTTCCAGGAATCGCTTGTATTGCGTGTCGACAAAGTTGAGCATCACCGCCAGAACGAAACAGAAGCGAAGGAGCTCTACACTACCAACGATCAACTAGTGCGTGATATCTCGTTGTTAAAATCGTGGAATGATCATTAACACAAAATTTAGGTGTACAGCATTTACATTTCCAAGTTTAACGCGAAGAAGGATACCTGGGAGCCATACTCAGGCATCAAGGACCTCCAGCTTGAATTCACGATGCTCGACCCACATGTCCGCACCAGCCTTCCTCCCGTCCCAGGTACACCAGGAAAATACTCCACCTCATTCCGAGCCCCAGACAGGCACGGTGTGTTCAAATTCGTCGTTGACTACAAACGCAAGGGGTGCGTAATCTAACCTTCCCTGGGTGTTGTCCTCCGACGCTAATCTGATTTTGATGTACTTTAGATGGAGTCACCTGCACAGCTCGACGACCGTGCCTGTGGTGCCCCCGCGCCACGACGGATACCCCCGCTTCTTGTCGGCGGCGTGGCCATACTATGCAGGTGCAATTAGCACCAGCGTCGCGTTCTTCCTCTTCTCTGCCATCTGGCTGGCGGGAGAGGTCAAGGAGGGCGCGAAACGCTCTGTGAAATCTGGTAAGACCGAGTGAGCTGGCTAGCTCTGTATCAAACCTACTCCAACCTGTATAGAAAATATTTCATGAAAGAATACACAACCTTTCTGATACCCAACCCATATTGTTCTCGTATGTATCTGCGTTTGCATATGATAATCTGAATAGGTAACTTTGGAGATCGGGCAACGTAGTGGCTACACGTGCCTGTTTAACTCACGCAGTTCGTTGATGGCGATTGGCGTTTAAAATTCGTGCTTTGTTCTGAATTCGTGCAAGTTATTTTATGCGATAACACATGGTATTGTTTATGCCAACCCGCCTCTCCTGTGGACCTGTGGTGTTTGGTCACAAGTACGTATCAACATATCAAAAATCAATTGACCCGATAATAACACAGCGCAGTTGTACTAAGTACTTATTTTTACAGAGCAATGATACATTTGTGTGATCCGGGGTCGGGGGGTACCTCTCTCCATGTGGTATCCAAGGGTTCGCCGAGCAGTCCCTCTATTCGTTTGGTCGTGAACCGGTATCCGGTGTATATACATACAAAGTGATGACACGGGCGGCTGTCGCTTTCGGTCAGGGTTGTAAAGACCCTTGCTCTTCTTCCCCGCCCGCGCGTAGGATATTTATAGTCCGCAAACGTTTCCCGAAAGCGTGGCCCGGGGAGGGCACATGGACACTGCCCCCCAGTCAAAGCGGGCCTGTGTTTTCCTTGTATGTCAGAACATATGCGTGTAATCCCCTGTCGCGGAAGTTGGTTGAAGAATGCAAAAAGAAGGGGTATTGCCGGGTCTTCAGGAATTGAGTTGAAGTTTAACTATTTACGCTGCGCAGCCAAGGGTAAGAAATGCAAGTGAAAAGTACGGAAAACATATGGCTGAATGAATAGGCGTGCTTAGTCTGGTTTTTTTGTTGATTTTGTGTGTTATTTACTGTTTCAGCAGTACACTAGATGTTTGAATCATGTTTCGTTTGATACAAGCTTCATATCGAGTACTTGTGGCACTCATTAAATTGCCGATATGGGTATGCACTGGGTATGAATACCTTTATGTCAGAGAGGAAAAGATTGTGTCTATTTGACGCGATGGCAGACATAGAAAACTCATGGCACCCACGTGAATAGATTTTTCCCCGTCCTATGTGGTCGGATTTCAGGCCATATACCGCAGTTGATCCTAAATACTTTTGAACTTTGGTGATAGGTATGTAGCTGTAGTTTATTTCTAAATGCAAATCCTTTATTGAGGGATGAAGACATGTGGGCAATCGATTTGGTATGGGGTCATGATTCTCGGAGCAGTGGGCCAGGAGTGGTTTGCAACTCTGGTCACGCCGTAAGAGACGCCAAAAAAATTATCTGATAATTATTAGCAAGGATTACTAGAGTCTAGCATTGAGAGGTCTCATTGATCTCAGAGGCTTCTTTCTTGAGCTTACTGAGAATATAAAAAATCATACTGTCGGGTTGAATGACCAAAATGACAACACCTCATGCTGCACCGAGGACTCACTACCGTTGTTGAGACAATCATGCATACCCACCGATCATGCAACTGGTATCATACGCAAATATCATTAAAAACTAAGTTAATTTGCTCTACATTTTGATGCTCCCATGAAAAGATCGAGGTGGAGGTAAAAGTTTAGAACCCCAACGGTTAGGTCCTTCAAGCGGGGTATTATTAGTGTACACTTTTTTGGGTGATCATATGCATATGGTCGTGTCAATCATTGGGAGTACGCAGAAAACGGCTCTCCGGAGAAGCCTGTCGTCTATCGTACCTCAACGGTATAATTGTACGCGCTGCACGGAGGCTCGAGAGTGCTGGTGATATTGCATATCTATTTTTGGAGCAGGGTAGGCACAATCCAATAATAGAAATTTCCGGTATCTTTAGCGAATGATCGATCATATGTGGTCACTGAGTTTCCCAGGGTCAGATCATACTGGTCTTCCGAGTCGACTTGTTTGTTTTCACTCTTGATTCTCTTCTGAGTGACCCTCAAGTCAACTCTGGATAATCCTAGCAATTGGCCTTTGAGGGGTTTCTGATCCTATTAGCTACTCCTAAATACTTATTTGGTAATGACCACTCATCTCGGGTGGTCACAGGCCACGCCGTGAGGCATCCCATCTCAGTGTGGATGGCTTTGGACAATGATGATCACAGTGGAAATCTGATCGTCAAGGTTCAATAGTTATCGTTTCTTCTTCTACCTTATCCAATTACTTTATATCTGTGATATTATGTGCAGTGTTTCTCTTTGTAGTCAATCATAAAGAACCTTATACTTGAAATCAGAAGTTATACCGTTGCTCTTGGAAATCAATTCCGCTCCATGATATAGGTCATCGCTTAGAAGATATTCTGGTTCCTGTATCCAGAAAGCTGTTTCGATACCCTTGTATTGTATTTTAGGCTTGAGCATTGATGACACCCGCCGTGGCTTGTGAAAATTGTTGGCTGTGTTTTGCAGTATGGAGTTAGAACTGGTATGGTTCGCCGAACAACGAAGGCGGGATCGCCAAAATGACCTCTGTCAGATTATATCATTATGGGAACAATCAGAGGATTTATTGGGCGCTCTTTCCTCTTCAAACTGCATCGGGTATGGTTCAATGTCGCCTCCGTTGCAAATAATGGCTTAGTGTTCTTGTAGTACCTAAAGTGCCTCAGTTGAACGTCCATAAATACTGCCACACGACTCTAAAGGTATACTGTACCTTACACAAACATCACCAGATCGAGGTTCTGATAATGCAACTCAATTGAACTGTTCGGTACTGAACGCACTACGTTACGAACCTGAAAACGGAAAGTGGCAACCCAATGAGAATGGTTCCAACTGGAGAAGTCACGAATATTTGTTACTCAGAGAGTATGGAAAAGGATCATAAAAATTATATCGTTCTGTACCATCGATCTCAACAATATTTCTTGTCGAGTGGTGACGTATAACCCGAACTTGCAAAGAGATTTGATTTCCTAATATTCAGAGTCAGTCTCCGTCGACAGTAACATGGATGCAACAGTAAAAAATCAAAATTCTTGTTGTTTAACTGCAACGCTTGAACGTGGTCTTCCGTATACAAAATTTTGTGGTAGAAAGAGTGGCCATATTGATATGGGGCGACTTCAGTGCCAAGTGAACATCACAGCATCTGCAAACCGTTCAAGGTTTCCGCAGGAACGATCGTGGGAAAGTCAATTTAGAAGGGTGAACGACACCTCTCTACTGACTCTTATTACCCTCACTTGCAACTTCCAGCACGTCGCCCTTGTGTTTATACCACAATGACCAACAGACCCGACATTGAAGCGGGTGCCGCTGGGCAAATGCCCAACGACTATGATGCCAATGATACCGAGACAGAGTCTCTCCTTCCAACCACACGGCCTGAAGAAGATGTGTTGTTGCATTCACCGAAGAAGTCAAGGTCCACCTTCCACGATAAAGCCTGTGGACAACCAAGGTTCGGAGTTTTGCATATAACTGGGGCGTTTGTGCTGGGCACTATTGCGACACTGGCTGCGCAGTACGCCATTTGCGGGTCCAGCTGTTTCACAGGAGGACAGCAAGGTTCGCGTTCGGCTTCTGCGTATTCGCATCAGAACCAGGAAGTTGTCACCGCGCTAGCACCGCCGTGGGTCGGATCCACTGAGTCGCACCAGTTCCCCCCTCCCAATCCAACGAACGCGTTCCCTTCGTTGTTCCCTTCTGATGTAGGCTATGCCGGCCCAACACCCACGGGAGCAGAGGCTGGAGTTATCGCGACAGCTCCTGCATACCCAATGCATACGGGTCAGTGCTCGCATGAGCTCCTGAAGCCCGCGTCGCTGTACGGAGAGGCGAAGAAGGATCCGGAACATAACGAAGCGAAGGGAAAGAAATCCAAATTCAACTTGTTCCGTAGCTGGGGCAATCTTTCCCCGTGGTATAGCGTTGACAGAGGCCGTTTTGGCGTGGATTCTAGCCCTGATGTTCCAGAGACATGTCGGGTTACAGGGTTGCATTTCTTGCATAGACACGGCGCCAGGTATCCTACAGCGTGGGGTAAGAGCTTCATTCGCCCCTATCCTTGACTGTTACTGAGTCATCTGTATCTCAGCAAGCTTCGGTGGTCCTGCCAAGTTGGGAAGGAAACTTCATAGATCTCCAGAATCCTGGAATGCGTCTGGAGATCTCGAATTTTTGAATGGATGGTGTGTGTATCGCTACATCCCATTTCGTCATACTTATACCATTACAGGACCTATAAACTTGGAGAAGAGAGTACGATTGCCGTCTTTGTTTTCAAGGTCCTAGTATTTACAAACTGTTGTAGTCTTGACACCATTTGGAAGGCAGCAACTTTGTAAGTACAAATTTCGAACTGGATTTATATTACTTATCTGACCTATGCGTTTAGATGATCTTGGAATCTCACTACGAATCAAATATGGGTTCCTGCTGCAGGTTTGTCTCTTTACAGTAAACCCACGTCTGTTTACTTAATGAAACATTCAGAACTTCACTGAGAAGAACACGCTTCCTGTGTTCAGAACTGAATCTCAGTATGTGCCGACCCACCTATTTCACCTAGTTTTCGTTCTTAAATGGCCTCCACAGAGATCGCATGCTTGCTTCTGCCCAAAACTTTGCAGTTGGGTTCTTTGGTTACCCTCTTGATGGTCAATACCAGCAGAGTATTACAATCGAAGAGGACGGGGTACGTGGTCATACTTTTTC
The DNA here is from genome assembly GCF_017499595.1 of Psilocybe cubensis. NCBI lineage: Eukaryota > Fungi > Basidiomycota > Agaricomycetes > Agaricales > Agrocybaceae > Psilocybe > Psilocybe cubensis. The sequence continues at coordinate 808,878 of NC_063001.1, read as the reverse complement.
TATTTCCTTTCCATCGACTTACTTTCATACAGTTCAACAACACGCTATCTCCTTACAAGACGTGTCCTAATGCCAAAATTATCCACAAGTCGGAGCGAGGACAATGGTACATCAAGCGCTGGGCAAATATCTACCTCAAAGAAGCCCAAAAGCGATTGCAAAAACAGTTGCATGGCATTGATCTGACAATTGAAGAGACATACATGATGCAACAGCTTTGTCCATACGAGGTCTGTGTTCCTGTTAGAGTTGATTAGCCATTCAAAAGTGTTGATGTTGTTTGTTGTGTTTAGACTGTGGCCCTTGGATACTCCAAGTTCTGTGAGCTGTTCACCGAAGAAGAGTGGGAGGGATTCAACTATGCGTATGTCTTTTTTGTTATTTCTCTTTTCATCATCATCATACTGACAATATAACAGACTCGATTTGCAATTCTGGTACCGCATTTCTGTCGTTGCACTATTTCTCTCTCTAACTTTCATTTGCAGGTATGGGTCTGCGTTTGGTTCACCCGTCGCTCGCGTGCAGGGCATTGGTTACGTCCAGGAAATGGTTGCTCGTCTAACCAACACACCCATCCAAACGCACAACTCTTCCACTAACGCCACATTAAATGACAACCCCATTACATTCCCTCTTGGCCAGAGTCTGTATGTCGATGCCACCCACGAAGTTGTCGTTTTAAACAGTTAGTCACTGCGTCCTTCAATTTGCTGATGAAGATGTTGATTTGATTTCTTTGCCATCCTCTCTTTCTAGTCATTACTGCCCTCAACTTAACTTCGTTCGCCGGATCAGGACCTCTTCCTTATACACATATGGACCCCAATCGTACATTTAGGGTCTCCGAACTCGCTCCGTTCGCCACGAATGTCCAATTCCAACGTACGCACCCCTGTTTCTTTGAACTCCATACCTACCATAACTCAGTTTCATAAACCTTTTTTTCACATATAGTTCTGGAATGTACGTCGACCCCAGGCCAACAGATCAGGGTGATCATCAACGACGGCGTCGTGCCACTCACAGGCATCCGCGGATGTCCCGAGCAGAAGGACGGCATGTGCCCAGTGGACACCTTCGTCGCAGCACAGAAGGAGATCATCAAGGAGGTCGACTGGCTATACGACTGTCATGGCGATTGGACGGTCCCGGAAGGTACTGAGTGGGAGACTGTTATCGGCTCGCCGCCGAAGCGAGCTTAACTGGCTTCGGATTCGGGGTTTTCAGTAGTGCAATGGACATGAATGTGCTTTGCGGAGATTACTAGGGGCGGGGCGTCGTCGACTTGCTGAAGATACCGTTGTTTTTGAATGATACCTTCAGTCTAGGTTTGTTGATTTGATATGTTACTTGTACTCATATGCATTTCGGGCTGGTGCGTAGGGAACGCCAGCGTGTTACATACGCCATGGACCACAGCTTGGACCGGTAAAACCTTTGAGAGATTTCACGCATTATCTACGCCTCCTGAAGGTTTAGCATTTTGTTTTATACACACTATTTGGTACATAGGGTTAGTCATCTATACATAGAGGGATATCTGATACATTCGATATATAGCATTTGCGATTAGTTTCAAGGACGTGGGCGCATCAAAGTATTACGTGCCGCACAAGTAGTGGCATCTGGTTCGACTTGTTTGGGTCCGAAGCGAGGACAGGCCGCGTTACAATTACTGACTTCTTCTGGATCTCGGAGGCCGGCACTGCTAGCTCAAACTCAAAAGCTCGAACTAGCGTGAAAAGGAGCGCTTTCATTCTGGTAAAATGTTAGCAAATGTATGGGTCAACAGACCGAAATTCTCTTGGATTATTACTTACTCGACGAGAGCAAATCGGTATCCGATGCATGCCCTGGGCCCTCCCAGGAAGCTCAATGTGTTTCCCCAAACTCCGGGAATGGCAGCAACGTCTTCGGGGATATTGTACCATCTTTCTGGTCTTCAACGCGCGCATATATCAGCAGCAAGACAGCGACGCCAGGAGAATGGCATACTTGAATAGAGAAGCATCTTCTCCCCACAGTGACTTGGAGCGATTTATGGGTGTTATCGGGATGATAACTGTCTGACCTTTGCGAACACTAATATATTTATTCTGTGTCAATGGATTGAATCCGGTTTGAATAGGAGCGGTCAACATACTGGACTTCATAATGTTTCTTTCCAGTTTTGTCGGTATATGGTACGTTGAGAGGAAGAACGTCGTCTTTCGAGGCGACGCGCATGGTAGCTGGGACAGGGGCGTGGACACGCAGGGTCTCGCGTACCACGGCATCAAGATATGACAATGCATTCAGCTCATCCATCGTTGGGTTGTCCGTGGAAACTGTCAAGAGCTCTTCTCGAAGCTTCGTTTGAGAATCTTTGTTTTGGGTAAGAGAGTACAGCGCCCATGTTGTGGCGATACTGAAATTCCTGTCAGTAAATCTTTGCAAGATGGTTGATGTTGTTGTACCTCGTTGTTTCGTGACCAGCGATCAAAAAGGTTGGTATTTCTTTACAATAAAGTCAGAAAGAAAGTTAAATGCCACAAGTAGCTATATAACTCACGAGCCAAAACATCTTTGTCCAACAACCTCTGGCTTTCAGGTATATCAGGCATGGCGTTTGCACGCACAAGAATTGACAAAAGATCTCGAGCTGCCCACGCTCTCTTATTGGACTCTTCTTTCTTGATACATGCTTTCGTTTTTTCCAATAATTCTGTGCCCACTCTAAACATGGTCTGAGAGGCCTGTTTCGCTTCCGCATCCCTGTCTGCTGGCTGACCGAACATATAAGTATTGACAAAATATACAATACACAAAGCATGACTTACAAGAAATCTCAACCATGGAAATATACCTCTCATTATTCCAATAACGTCGATCTTGGTACCGGTTTTGAACATAATTGCGAACGCTTTGCTGAGCTCGTTCAACTCTGGGTCATCAGTTAAAGCATGAAAATTATAGTTGAACCCTGAAAACCTATTCAGCTCCTGTTTGATATACCACCATTGTGAAAGAGGTATTAACCTGCTAGACCAATGACATCCAGCGTCAAGCGACTCAGCCAAGAAAGAGCGTCAACCTTCGCTGGTCCATCATCATTCTGCCTTTTAATCTCTGAAGACCAAATGTCTCTGAGCTTAAGCACAGTCACAGTGTATTCAAAATATATTTAACGATGATGTTCTTACTTGAATGGCCTTTTCAATAAAAATTTCGGTCAGCTCGCGAATTTGTTGAGGTCCAAAGGCAGGATTCTACCTTTTCATCAATTTTTTCGCCATGCGAAGAAGTAAAAGGATTCGCACCAATATCTTTCGCTTTCGCATTATCGACGCGTCAACTTGAAAAATATGAAATCTTCGAAGGTGCGCATCATACCTGTTGCTTGTGGATGTCGCCTTCGACCAGTAGAACTCCTTTAAAACTGTAATGAAGTTACCATCAAGTAACCAAAGCAAGTGGTCATACCCTCCCCCAGAATACGCTTGATGTTGTATACTGCAGATTCAGGCTTTGGATAATCGTAAGAATTGACCAGAATGTGGTTGATAGCCTTGAGATCGGTAGTGTACAACCTCTTAAGCTGCGAATACAAATCAACTACGACTCTTGGAGTGACAATGAAAGAGATATACTCCGGCTGGACCCATGTACTTGATAGTACTCCCATGTTCCTCAACCCACTTGTCATAGATTGCAGAGTCGGTCTATACCAAAATGTATAACATGAGTGAACTACGCGGTACACCTCTGCAGCACTCACTGAGTTCCAGATATCCTTTATGTTTCCCCAGATAAAGCTAGGGCTTTCAGGGCCCGGCAGACCACGCAGCGGTGATGTGGCCTCTTCATGTATCAAATTGACAAGTTTATAGACCGTATAGAGAGCCAAAGGAGCTATTGCAGACCAAATGAACTGTCCTAGAGAGCTTGGAACATCAAAAGGCAGGAGCTTCGTTGTGCTTGACATGATTTAGAAAGCGAGGCAAGCTTTCGAGTAAGACAACCCCCGCTAAGAGGTCTCAGTACGATATTGCCATTAAGACAGTGATTTCCTGACATTCGGAAGCCGTTCTAATCCTGAGATCATGGTACAACGAGGTCATGGACCAGTGACAACCTTTTTGATATTGGCCCGGTGATCTCGGACATGTGTGCCATTGCTTCAAATTATTTCTCAAATTCAACAGTAATTGATACCTTTGCGCTATGATATCTTTTTTTGAAGGTCGATGTAAATTGAATCTAGCTCGAACGGAAATATGAAGAATTTCTCCACATTTCACTGAGGAGTGTTAGTGAACAGTACAAACGAGCAGAAATCCATGGCCGCCGTGACGGTGAATTACATATTCCGAATGTCAAAGCAAAGCATCCGTTCTTTGTTAATATCCTACAGGCCGCACAATCAAAGGCATTTGTTCCCTCTTCTTTCGATCAGTCTCATTCTTGAGAACAGGCCTTCGAAGCGTGAACTTTTGGGTCCCGATGTCTTCACCGGGAACGGCCAGGTCAAACTCGAATGCTCTCATCATGGTAAAAAGAACTACTTTCATTCTGTTGACAGACAAAAATCAGTGAATTGTAAGCAAGGAAGGATAGCAATCTAACACGCACTCCACGACAGCAAACTTCCATCCTATACAAGCTCTTGGTCCTCCGATGAAAGTCATGCTGTTACCCCATATTCCAGGAATACTGGATGCGGCTTCTGGAATATTTTCCCAGCGTTCGGGTCTTCGCATATAGTCTTGTCAGGACCAGACCTTAGTAAATGAATACAAAAGTATCACCTGAATTCCAAAGCGTCTTCTCCCCAGATCGATTTTGCTTGATTGACGACTATCACTGGTACCATTACGCGTTGCCCTTTCTGCAGCCTTATGAATAACGACGATTTAGTGATAACGCCTACGGTATTCGACACCACTAAGACCTACCTGATCTCGTTGTGTACAACACCTTTCTTATCTACGACTGGTTTGCTGAGAGGTACAAACGTGTCCTGCCCAACAACACGCGACGTGGCTGGCACAGGGCCGTGAAGTCGCAGCGACTCTCGTACTACGTAATCCAGATACGGCAAATCGTTCAGCTCATCCATCGAAGGATTGTCAGTAGCCACGTTGGACACCTCCTCGCGAAGTTTTCGTTGAGCATTCTTGTTTTGAGTAAGAGCGTAAAACATCCAAGCGAGTGCAACTGCAGTCGTCTCGTGACCAGCGATTAGGAAAGTTGGAATTTCTGTTGGTAACGTCAAGAAAAGGGGTGCCAGACAATAACTGTCAGAGATACTTACGAGCTATTACTTCCTTGTCAGTAAGTCTCTGGGACTCGGGAACATCGTCCAATTCATTCGCGCGCACGAGCAGAGTAAGGATATCTCGGGACAGAGTCGATTTGCCGTCGGCCTTGCGTATGGCAGCCTTGCTTTTTTCCAACAGCTCAGCTGCAATACGGTACAAAGTATCAGCAGCCCTCTTTCCCTCGGGGTCCGCATCTCCTGGCTAGATTGTACCGCCAATACATGAATCATAAGTTTACATAGTCTATCGGACCGTCTCACCAGAAAAGACAAAGATGGAAAGATAAATTTGAGAAAGCCGATGAAATTGATTCTGTCTTCTACGTTGGAGGTGATAGCAAATGCGTTGCCCAATTCATTTTTGCTGGGATCATCTACTAGAGCGTCAAAGTTGTAATCAAATCCTGTATTAAATTATTAGATTGTGCATGAGATAAATGAAAATTGTCGACTATTACCCGCAATACCAATTATATCAAGGGCGAGACGACTAAACCACGATAAAACATCGATCACTTCAGGCTCTTCCGAGCTCTTTTGGCTCAATTTCTCTGCCCATATGTCTCGCAACTAAACACTCAATTAGCACGCGTGTTGCATATACAGATAGAAGATGCTCACCACAGCCGTCTTCTCGACAAATAGATCTGTTACTTCTCTAATTTGCTGAGGTGCAAATCCTGGGTTCTTGAGACGGCAATAATTCAATGTGGCGTAGTCAAGGTAAAGGTGAAGAATCTCACGAGAAGTCGTCTCTATAAACATATCATTTGTCATGAAGCCGCGGCCCGTGTATACTGACTATGACAAAAAGTGCTGACCTGTTTCTTATGCACGTCGCCGTCCGCGAAGACTAGTCCTAGAAAAGTATCAGCAGCTGTGCCCAACGTATAAGGACTGATAAGAAATCAAACCATCTCCAAGGATGCGCTTGAAAATGTAGATGTTGGGATTGGGCTTTAGGAATTCATAGTTGTTCATGAGAATATGATTCATAGCCTTGAGATCCGTAGAATAGAAATACGTTGTCTAAACCAGAAAGATTGGGTTAGTTTGAATAATGGTATGCCCCAAAAACGATGATTTGTTGTTTTACCCCGAAAAATCCCTTATACTTGATCGTGCTCCCATATTGCTGCTCCCATTTCTGCAGTACCGATGGATTTGAAGCATTCTACATCGAAGGAAGTTGGTGTCTGTCCCAACAAGCTAGGTAAAGACGTACCGTTAACCCTAATTCCTGCATATTTCCGAACATGAAGTTTCTGCTTGGAGGGCCAGGGAGGTCGCGCAGGGAGGACGTAAATTCGTCATATATGAGATTGGCAACCTTATACACCACAAAAACGACAAAGGCGACACCGAAGGACCAGAAAAGTTGTCCAAAATTAAAGAAATCTGTACCCAGCATGGTTGGAAGATGGAGTTAAGCTTGAGGGCAGGTTGACACCCGGGTGAGATATACATTTCATGGAGTCCGTTGGTTAAAGCCCCTTTGTGTGAGAATTTCCTCAAAAGGACCTGTGAGTGAATTGTATTCTGTCTCTGGAGCAATGCCTTGATATCCCAGGGCATTGTTGATATGCCTTCCTTGTCAGCTTAATTACAAAATCACAGATATCTCTGAAGTGAGAACCAACAGCGTTAATTTGGAGAATTGGACTGACTGTGAGAGTCAAGAAAATTAGGCTGACCTGATTGAGATAGTATGCACTGAGTTTTATTAAGATCTCAGTTATGTCACTCTGGGTGCAATTTTTTATATATGCCCGAAACCATGCAGCATTAGACCTCATTAGATCCAGTGAATAGAACTGAAATTGGTCCCCGTAGGACAATCGGCCAGATTTATCATCATTTATATTGAAGTTTAGAGATCAGGGAGCAGTAGGAGAGAAAATCGCATAAGAATCTCCACAAGAGTAAAAGTTGATTCTTAAGAAAATGCGAAGGAGTAGAGTCGACAGTCGGGAACAATGTAAAACGATAATCACGGATACAGTTGTAGTTCTCACGCAAGACTTCCATTTTCACGTCACGTGAAATGCGTCGCGTCGCGACTAAGCGCTAATTGCTCCATTCAAGAAGAAAAGACACGAATTCATAACTTCCGCAGGCATTTTTTAAAAATTCAACGCATGTGTATTATTTGATTTTTACAACATGAACTTGAACTCTCAGTTAATTATCCGAAAAATCCTTAATACAATCCTCCATTACTACCCGCAAGTTTAACCATGAGTTCCGGGCCCAGTTTCAAATATCAATAGGACTTACAGCAGTGGTCGGGGCAGCGGCAGAAGCATCAGTCTTTGTTGCCGCGGGAGCAGACGTAGTGGTAGCGGACTCCTTTGCGTGGCGGTGCTTCCTGTGGTGCTTGCCGTGCTTTCCATGCTTGCCGTGTTTGCCGTGTTTGTGGTGGTGGTGGTGGTGCTTTAAAAATATCACATTTTAGCCTTTATACAAATGAAAAAAAAAAAAAAGACAAAACTTACGGGCTTCTTGGGGGCAGCCTCTTCACTACCTGCAGCCGGCGTCTTGGCAGCGTCTGCTACATCTGTGCCAGTCTTGGTAGGCTCAGATGCAGAAGTGGAAGTAGTCGGGTCAGCCTTCTGAGATTTGGTTCGATGTAAGATTGGGTATAATCTCGCTAATTATTGTAATACTAACCTTCTTCTTGAGGAAGCTGAGAAGACCGCGTGCGGAAACCGGAGGCTTCATGAAATAGTCAGATGAGCACTTATTATTATCCAAGAAAGAAACAACGGCACTTACAGCAGAAGCAGCATCAGAGGAAGATGCATCAGGAGTAGTAGGAGCACCCGTATCTGCTCCAGCAGGGGTCTGAGTACTGGTGTCAGCTTGTTTGGCCTGATTGCAATCCAATTAACACAATGAATTTGTAAACCAGGCAATAAATGAATGAATTACCTTTTGACCTTGACCGTGGCGACCGCCAGCGTGTCCTGCGTGCCTGTGAGGGCGTCTGCCGTGTCTTCCTTGTTTACCGAATTTGCCAAACTTGCCGCCATGGCGGAATCTAGCACCTCCTCGCAAACCAACTCTTGGGCGGACTCCACCGTACGCTCCCCGAATCTGAGGTTAATATATCAGAAAATCAATTTCTTTAGCTAGAAGGATAGTATAACTCACAGGGCTTCGTGCTGCGAGCTAAGAAGTTAAATAAAATAATTATTAACGGTGTCATTTTTTGATCTTCATACTAATGGACGTACTGTTGCCTGCGCAGCGGAAGCGTCAGCAGGAGTCGCAGCCGCCGACTCCTTTGCCGATCCAGCGAGATCACTGGAAGTGCCCTTCTGGGATTTTCCCTTGTGGTGTAGACGGTGGTGTCCGTGGTGACCGTGGTGGTGGTGGTGGCCATGGTGGTGCTTGTGGTGGTGGTGACCATGGTGGTGCTTGTGGTGGTGCTTCCCATGTTTCGTCGACTTAGAAACTTCAGATGCAGTGGTAGTGGCAGCTGCAGCCGCAGTGGTCGTGGACGAAGACCCAGTAGTGGCGTCAGTAGTAGCATCAGTTGCCGCAGTCGGGGAATCTGCACGTGCATCGAAGTCTTCGAGATCCATGTCGTACATGCGGGTCTCGAGGTCGGTGTAGTCGCGCTCAGCAAGATCATATGAGTTTTTCTAAGATTTATATGAGCATTTACCGTACACACTGCCAACAGATTCGAGAACATACCATGGGGAGAGACATCACGACACCACCGTAAGCAAGGCAGGCAACAAGAGCGAGAGTAGATTTTGAAGGCATTTTAAAGAATGGAAATTTAATAAAAGAGTTCTAAAAACGACGTCAGTTATGAGCATTGCGAACGAGGAGGAAGCTGAGATTTCGGTAGCTCACTGATTGAAAAGTTGATGTCGTGAAGATATTAGGTTAGGGAGCCGGCCCTAGTAGTGTTCTGAATAAAAGTCAGTAAGTAGAAATCGAATAACTTGCGGTAGGGCACATACTGTTTATGCGTGAAATGGGGAAGATGCACCAGGCACTTGGGGAATCTCAGGTGCCCCACCAAGGTTTTTATATCTGGGCGGTCGTGATGCGATATCCCGGATCGCTCATAGCCCACTATGTGACAGAAACTATACCCCTTCTAACACATCCAGGTGATCATTCCATTGACGTAGAAACGCATCCTATGGCACAAGGTTATTTTTAGATCATCTATTTTTATCGCATAACTGGTCTCGAGTATGTCAAGAGAATTTTGATTCATAGTAAAAAGGAATCTTACGGAATAGAGAGCTTGTAGCTTAAAAAAGTTTGCGGTTCTGAAATCACATTCCGAGTTATTTCTTGAGAATATTGCACTGTAGATTGTATTCGACCAAAATACCCTGACGGCAATACCGTTGCATGGAGCCCAGCTACCCACTGGATAAAAATATGGTTTGATGGGTTGGATAAGCTATCGGACAGGACGCAGCCCACCTCATAGCAAGTTGACATGGCGCGTGAAGGCTATACCTATCGAATCAGTCGGGGTATCCGGTTGATGTTAAATTGCCCTCGTCCTTTTCCCGGCTCTGTTTGCCCGAACGAAGTAATGATCAGCCACACTGCACCAACCTGTTGGTGGCAACACATATTGAAAGTGTAATGAGAATACCTTGAGTTGGTATACAGCATTGGCCTTACCAGCCAACAATGTTATATATAAGCTGAAATATCTGCGTTGTAGTACCCCGTTCTTTCCAACACGGCCGACAGGGGCTCAGCTCGGGAGCATCTGTCAATCTTTGGATATCTTCTGCAATAATGCGTACACTCTAAATCTGGTAAACCATCAAACAGGGGCTTAAGATTGAAGACATACCAAACTTGTAAGCTAAAATGATGTTTATAACGCCATTCAGTCTCGACGGGCATATGTAGCCAACCCTAAGTTACAGACGGTAGAATGAGCAAAGCTACTCCAATGAACATGATGGCCATCAAAGTCCAAAGACATACCATATCATGCTGAAGTATCTGATTCGTTCAAGGAGTGTTTCCTCAGTGGTGCATTCAAGAGAAGTACTAGGATACATAGCTGCATGAGGTCACATCTGAAGAACCTTCTCAATTTAGACATTCAATTCTGCCTATTGAATTATCATTCCCGAAAGCTGTGTCCATGGCTCCCTAGAGTATTTGGTAGGAAGACCAAAGCATTTTTTTTTCTTTTTGGAATTGAGGAATGCCACCCGCCAGGTCAGTGACGAGGCCCTTTGGCACAACTTGCGTAGAGTATGTCAAAGCAACTGGCCAAAGGCACAACAACGATGCGGAGGCGTCTTCAAGATAAAGATAACAGAGATCCACTGGACAATTGAATAGGAGTATATGCACGACATCCTTTGCGGTTTCAAGCTTCAAGTTTAACTTGTCGACGTTGTGGTTTGAGTGTCAATGAAAAAAAGGGTAAAAGCGGGATCAGTGTGACGTGACCTTACGCGTTGAAATTGTCACAGGAGGCACCAACGCGTGATGTCATAGGTCAACATGGGCCACAATGGGACCGTGGCCCGTAACCATGGCGCATCACATATCATATATAACACAGAGCCTGGACAACAGGGCGCATTTCTCTTTCTCTCCTAAACTTAATTCACCCACACCAGTAAGCGCACGTCGCCTTTTACACTAGTACATCTCACCAAATGGCACCCAGTATGTTGTCTGACCCTACTTTTTGAATGTATGGCTTGAGGTGGAGCTAATTAAATCTCCTTCCTCAGAAACCAAACGCACAGAGGAAAGCGAGGCTGAGCCCACTGGACGAGCCAGTAAAGTGGCACGCACGTCAAAGAACGGTGCTGCATCGAAGAACGGAACTAAGAAAGCCCCAGCTAAGGTAGAGTTACTCGCTCTTCTGCAAAATATGTAACTAATACTTCCCGCTCGTAGGCTCCTCTTTCGACGGAGCAGTTTACCGCAAAAGCTTTGCCTTTACATGTGAACCTCACGCATACCCCACCGAGCATCACCAAAGACGGTGATATTGACGCCGAAGGCCGCGAAGAGCATCCTACTCCAGTGGAAGTCGCCACAGATTCGACGTCTGGCGATGTTGGATTCATCGGCAATCTCACTCTCGTGCCAACAACGTTCAGCACAGGAAGCTACGGTTGGAAAGGTAGCAAGAAGATTGTTGTCGAGTTGCAAAGCGGCGATGTCGATGCGGAAGGGGGGAGGGAAAAAGTACAAGTGATGCTCTCGTAAGCTTATCGCGCCTTTCATTTGTCAGATAGAGGGTCTCATTCGTTTTTAGGGTAAATGCCACCGTTGTTGGAAGTAAGCCTTCCAAAGATAAGAAAGAACAGAAAGGTGGCAAGGCCACTGCTGACGAGGTCGAGGAGGAATCAAACTCCGCAGACCAAGAAGCAGAGGACACAGAGGCTTAAAATTCCAAATGTCCCCCTGTGCTCCTGTTCGACAAATGCCTCGTACCAGCTCGTGCCCTCCTCGATGATATTTTATGTCTCTTCTCTATTTCTTTCTGGGTTATTACTTATGTCTTATGTTAACTAAAGTAGTGTGCAACTGGGAAAATACAATAAACATCGCAATAAAGTCTAAGCTGGGGGAAGACGCGACTTCAAAAATATCACACATGTTTTAAACACTGAAGCATGTATATCTTTCTTGCATTGTCCATGGAATACTCTGGAAAAGGGACATATCCCATTACTTCACGTTAAGAGACCCTTCACTACTCTACAGTGTGTCTAAGATATATTTTACTGTCCTTTATGCGTCAAATTTCTTGCTCCAGGCAACATAAATAACAAAGAAAAAGTTCGACTTAATGGTCGATCCCAGCAAGTTCGGCCAACAAGGACCTAGCAGCACGAGTTCCCTAAAGATTCGCCAGGTCAGCTTACATGTCATTGACATTTTTCATAGATTTGCTTACCGGAACCTTGGCTGCACCCTGGAGCTTCTCCTAAAGGAAGTAGAAGATTAATACCATGTGAATATCGAATTCTGAGCGAAGGATTAAAACACAATACCTTTAATCCAGTAAGTTTGTTGGCAATATTTCCTTTGATTCCACTTGCAACACTGTTTCCAGAGAGGTTGGATCCTGTACTTTGACTCCCAGTACTCTGCGAGGACCCAAACAATGAGGTGCTGGTCGCAGTCGCAGCGGCCGCTGTTACGGTCGCAGAAGAAATATCCGCAACGCTCGTGGTAGAGAGGTCAGACGAATCCGTTGAGAACACATTATCTGTGGCGGTAGAAAGATCGGCCGAGTCTGTCGCTGTAGATGTTGAGTCAACTGTTGTACTGCTGCTATCATCCGAGGAGGTGGAGTTTGAACTGGAGTTGCTATCCTGTGATACAACCATACAGTTTCCAAACCCAGCGACGTTTTTAAATTGCTACAAAGAGGTTAGGTATACTGCAGATATTATTTTCAATGCTTGCTTACGACGAGACATTTGTTTTTGGTCGCTCCCCCTGTGCAAACCATTCCAGCTGGAAGTTGCGCAACAATTGGCTGAGAGCCGAGGTTTTGAGAAACCTGATACATAATATTTAAAAAATTCCATGAAATCGGAAAATAAAATTCATACCTTGTCGCCGTTAGTAGTCACAGTCATGGGGGTGAAGCTAGAGCCTGTCCCGGTCGGGTCGACAGCAGCTGATACTTGTCGTGAACCGTCCAACAATCTGAAAAAATGTTAAATGCTTTCTAAATTTCTATAGATATTGAATATCGACCTGTTGAAGTTAAATACCACACCGTTGAATGAACCCGAAGCGTCAGCGGGAGCGGCCGTCGAGGAGTCAAATTCACTGGCAATGTTGACGCCAGCGCCGCACGGGTTGATGTTATTCGGGCGCTTAACGTCAGCGCGGACCGGGTTACCGGAGACACCGAGGACGGGAGCGACTGCGGCGTGCCCATGAACCTGTAGGGCGAAGACCAACACAAGAGCAGATTGAATGAATGAACGAGAGAACATATTAGTGGGAGTGGAAAATTAAAATGTCGCAGACAGATAGGGAGAAGGGAGATGGAAAGAACCAGAAGTGTGAATTTGAACAAAATAAAGGAAATTGCCACAAACAAGGAACCTGTCCTGGGAGAAAGGGAAGAAACTGCAAAGGGTGATTGGGTGCAGAGACCTGGTGCAATATGCCAGGTATTTATCCAATTCTGACCCCCAGGTATGACACGATTTGTAGTATAATCATTGCGCTCGGTTTTGCTATGCAGCATAAGGGGAAACCCAAGGCTACCGACATACCATGTGTCAATCTCCACCTAACCAGAGAAACTCCCGATCCCAGTGGAGCTAGTTCATTCTTCTTTAGCACGATGTTGATTCAAAGCGGGCTGTCTTCTCGTTACCTAGGGAGGGAGGGACCAAATAAGTTCCTTCACAGAAAATACCTCAAAGCTGTAGCGTTGTTGTATCGTTTCGTTCAATTTCATCACACTTCGTTAGTTGCATGGCCATTCACCAACACAGAGGCAAATAAAGGTGAACGGCAACTCTTGGGGTACATGGGAGGGATTGACAGTATTAAAAATAGCAGGCAAGACCAATGGTTGATAGAGCCTGACAACGACGAATGGAAGGCAGTGATGGGTAACCAAACCGTGTAATTAGCAGTGCGTGTGAGCGCTAAAGCTAAACAGTAGCCTTAAAATTTGCCTCTAACACGACGTTTGTGAACAACATGGAAAACCGTGCTTGTTTGCACAAAACCCTTTGGTGTACTTTTCCTAATAGAAATCACAACAATCGCACCTCGTAACTTGCACCTATCTGTCACAGCGAGTTTCAGATGCTGTTAGAACCTCCGATTCCCTTAATCTCGAATATTCTTAATTTCACTGTCCAGTTTGGAGTACACGGGTACTGTGGTTGATATGACTTTAGCGACGACGACGATCATTTGGAAGCACTGAGGCCTGTCATGATACAGTCCCTAAATCATTCATAGGAAGATATTCAGGACCTCACAACAAATGGAGCCTTTTGCCGTGCAAGTTTATTTGCTGGTCGTCTCGGTCACCAACTAATTTTTTCCAAGTCTTTAGTCAGTCTATTTTTAAGTGAGTATCATGGCTTCTTTCACTAAGCTTCTAGAGCCCGGTGATTGATTTTAAATCCACCATGATACCTCCTGACCGTAGCTGGATTTCTCACCACAATACCATGCCTCCCTACCGTCGTCTCCAGCAGTATGCCATAGGCATAAGCATTATTAGCGTGATATACAACGGTCTTGAAGGCGGTATATCCATCGGATTTGGAGCTGAATCCAATTCGAGATCATTAATTTTCTTCGGCATCCAATCCGGGATCGAAGTCGTATCAGCACTTCTTGTCGTTTGGAGATTTAGAAAGATAGCAAAACCTGGAGAGGAACGAGGAGCTGCTTTGAACACGAAGGACTTGCAGTACGGCAATGATTGCATGGCTTTTCTGAGCTTACATTCAATCTAGATTCGAGAAGTATGGGACATTTGGCATTGGCGTTCTCCTCATCGCGCTAGGGTTAGGGACATTAGCCAGCTCGATCGCCATTTTGGTCCTACACAGAGAACCAGACACATCGAATGCATCCCTGATCATATCTGCTTCCGCTCTTGTCATCATGGTCCTTATCTGGTTGCCAAAGCGTTATCTGGCCACAGCCCTGAACAGTAGCACGATGCGAGGAGAGGCCGTATGTTCGCTCAGCTGTATTCAGCTAACCTGCGTGCTCTTTGTTGGTAGCTTGATATTCCGAGTCTGGCATGGAGGATGGTGGATCGACGGGGCGACATCTATGATCCTGAGCGTGTTATTCGGTTGGGAGGGGTACAAGATGGTTGCGTGGGCTAGTAGCAATGAATTTACAGGTGGATGCTGCGAAGACTGTCGGGCAAGGCCGGAGGTTAAGGAATGTCCCGAGAACGAGGATGGTGAGAAAGGGAACGGTGCCTCAGAGGAGAGTGGCGGATGTGGTTGTTGCTCGGATCTCGAAAAAGGAAGTTGTGGCGGCTATGATGCTGATAAGTCGGATGACTGTTTGCCAAGTTCCCAGGTGATGCTTTATACGTGTGAGCAGATGCAGAATTAAACTAGCCTCCACAGATGCAATTGGATGGGCCTACACCCAGAGAAAAATGCTGCGCAGTTCCCGTTGCAACTCCTGTGGCAAAAGCTGGTCAAGGTGATATTTCATTTCGGCCTGGGGGAAGTGGAATCGACGAACCAACAACGAAAATTGAACATGTACCATGCTGCGAATTCCCTTCGGCGTCTAAGTGTCAAAACATAATTCCTTCGCACAGAATTCCTGAATCAAAAGAGGTAGAAATGGACGGCGCCGCTTCGTGTTGCTCAGATTGCCACGACTAGCCTGCAATATCTGAAAAGAGACATAGGAATTAGGACCTTCGATGACTTCCATAGTATTTTGATACGCACACGCATATCGTAACGGGAGTTGATGGTGTCAAAATTTTCATCTAGCTGATATTTCATTATATCCTAGCCGTGTAAATGGGCACGATACATCTATCTTTTCTATGTCGTATATGGCATTGTGTCTCGGTTTGAGTCGAATTTGAGGGTAGCCTGGAATTTCATTTTCAAGGGAAATAAGTAGAACCAGCTATTGAAACTCGTATCATGCGATTTAACCTTACGCGCCCTTTTATCGTCACCTCTCTGAATTTCCTGAATGGTTGCACCGAAGGTATCGCTATGGACGATTCTGTTTTCATGTCTTCGTTCTATCCATTCTGCCCCCATGGTAGATGAGCCTTCGTCCCAGGTTGACTCCGCAGCGTACCCAAGCATGGCGTCATGTTTTTCTTGCCAAAAAGCTATACCCTTCATGTTGGACGATGTTGAAAGCCTTCTTTTCGGTCCATGGTCGCCACCCGATCCGACGGTTTCTTCAAACATCTTATCTAATCAACACCAATACCCGTTCTCCTTTTCATATATGGCGACCCCTTCCCCTTCAACAACAGAATCAACGTTAACGATAACGATAACCAAAGAGGAGGTAACCACTGTCACAGTGTCTTTGTCGCCGACGACAGTAACGGAGATTATCACTGTAACAAGTTCTATTATCCCTTCAACTCCAACGAACTCCGCACCCAATGATTTGCCCACGGATGGGACGAAAACCACATGGTCGTCACCTCCAGACATGACCGATCTCAGTTCATTCCAAATCTCCAAATTTGCCGGAGGTGAAAAAAACATGAAGATTATCGTAGACACGTCATCAAGGAATAACGATTCAGATCTTGCGGCATCTAGTCAAGGAAACCCTGTTCCAGACAGCGACAGTTCAGTTATGCAGTTGTTGTATCCCGCCAACTCCATCGACCCAGCGAATAAGCCACAAGGAGGTGCTGAATTTTACGCATCCCCTATCGATATTTCGAATGCGCGTAACGTAACTATGGGTTATAGCGTCTTCTTTCCCGAGAATTTCGACTGGGTGCTAGGCGGAAAACTTCCAGGTTTGTATGGCGGACATACAGGGTGTTCAGGAGGAAATGCTGCGTTGGATTGCTTTAGTACCCGACTCATGTGGAGGGAGGATGGAGCAGGGGAATTGTACCTGGTACGTCTGCATCGCGTTTAGCTACTACTTATCATTCATGAAAATCGCATAGTACGCACCAAAAGACAAACAAACAGATGCTCTTTGTTCAGATCCGAATTCGGTTTGCGATGCCACATACGGACTATCAGTAGGTCGTGGTTTGTTCAACTGGCAAGCAGGTTCATGGACAACGGTAAAGCAAACTGTCGTCTTGAATACTCCCGGGAAGCAAGATGGACGTTTCACTCTACACGTCAACGGAGAACAGGCCATACATCGAGACGACATATTTTACCGCGACGATCTTAAAGCCAAGAAGGTATCACCTAGCAAAACCAGAAAGACAACGCGGCCCAAAAAAACATCAACGAAGCACCCAGCACCGACCAGCACCTCAGATGATGGAGATGACGGAGGGCTTCTTGGACCAATCTTGGGAGGCATACTTGGTATCCGCCGTCGCGGAACGCCAGTTCCAGAAGGCTCCCATGATGGCAGTCGGCAGATTGTGCAAACTACACTCTCCGATCCATTGGGCCCCAGGTTACGGGAGACTAGATTACAACCGCGGGGGCCTCGCACGTTCGATGTAATAGTTAGCACCACAGGAGTGCCAGTCGCAGCCGCAACGACAGCGATCCCAGTTGCAATCGAATCGGTCGAAGAATCGGAGGTAAAATTTGCTGGAATCTTCTTCAGGTAAGATCAATTCACGTATGCCCATTCTTCGTTCACAAACTGACTACCCCGCCTTCAAGTACCTTCTTTGGTGGCCATGAATCAAAGTATGCGACTCCTCAGGACCAATATGTATGGTTCAAGGATTTCTCGCTGACGTATAACGCGTAATGATATCTAGAATTGGTGTGGTTGAGTATCTTTTTAAATAAATGAGGATTGGAGTGTTGAAATCAAAGTGAAATAGCGTACATGTAGATTTGATCTTCTCCGATGTGTAAAATTCTTCGAATAGTGGGGACAACATGCATACGCCTTCTAACGTGCTGATATCACTGGTGAGTGTGAGATGTAGACAGGAGGAACAGTCGCGTTGTTGTTGTTCGGCTTTTGCCGGTATTACTGATCCTCTTGCTCTTGGTCTCAGAACAAAACGTCGAGCTGAACGTAAATTGGTATAATTCAGAGTGGCGCGTATTTTCCAACCTCACTGTTTCTTTAGCCTTGGATTTAGGACAATGTCGAGTTCAAAGAGAACAGCGTCGAATCGACTAACATCTCGGGTTAGCCAGTTCGACCCTCAAGTTACCTTACTTGAGATTTCGGGCCCTCAGGATTCCCCGCGTCGCTCTAAACGAATCAAAACAGAGATCAAAGCTGAAGTCAAGACCGAAAGTTTGGTTGACTTGGAAGACCTTAACCTGGTCAAGCTCGACCCGGAGTCAGAGACAGATACCCCGAAGAAACGCAAAAGAGCAACGCCGACAAAGGTGGTTAGACCTTCCTTACAAGATGCTGCACAGTCAAGCAACCCGACACCGCAGAAGAAACCTGCTACCAATGTGACGTCTCCGAAGAAAGGGAAGACGAAGGCTATACCCCAGGAATTGGGCACCCCACATCCAGCTCCTCCGAAGTGGAGGGAGACATACGACACTATTAAAGAAATGAGGTCGCGTTTTGTAGCACCTGTGGACACTATGGGTTGCCAGCAAGCACAGGTCGCGGAGACGGATCCTAAGGTGCTGTCCGTCCATAGAACTTCGCGGCGGCATTTACTCACATATTTGCTGTTTACAGAATCGACGTTACGCGACACTCGTTTCGTTGATGCTCTCCTCGCAAACAAAAGACGAAGTGACGAATGCCGCTGTAGACAACCTCAGAAAAGCATTCGGAGGCAGCATCTCCGTCGACGCCATGATCGCAGCAGATGACTCCGTTATTTCAGAAGCAATCGCTAAAGTAGGCTTTTGGAGGAGAAAGACTACGTATTTGCTTTCTATATCTTCCTCATTTTCACTTTGAATTAACGCGGTGCACTGGAACAGCTACCTCAAGCAAGCTGCCATTCGTCTGCGCGACGATTTCGACTCTGATGTCCCTAGTTCAGTGGACGAGTTATGCTCTTTACCTGGAGTGGGACCCAAGATGGCTTTCCTTGCTTTGCAGATTGCGTGGAATCAGTGAGTAACAATGTGAATAAATCGCCTAGCGCTTCTAATCCCGCACGTTAGGTATGATGGCATTGGAGTGGACGTTCATGTTCATCGTATAACCAACCTTCTCGGATGGCACAAACCCCCTACCACCACGCCAGAGCAAACGCGGTGCGTCCAAAATTGATCCTCGTGAATGGTTTCATTGAATACTGAACGGCGATTGCCCCCAATAGACTTAACTTGCAATCCTGGCTGCCAAAAGAACTGTTCGGCGATATCAACCACATGCTGGTGGGGTTTGGACAGGTAACTATGATTGACGCTGGCTTTGTATTGCGATACATCATACTCAATGGTTATCAGGTCGTTTGCCTACCTGTAGGGCCTAGATGTGATATGTGTGACTTGAGCGCCAAGGGCCTTTGCCCAAGCGCTAGGACAGTGACCACCAAGAATCGGAAAGAAATCATCTTCACCAATGTTACCAAAGTTCAGGATTCACCACCGAAAGTCGAAATAAAGCTGGAGGAAGAAACGGAAGAAATGAAATATGTACCACCGAGACCCAGCGAAGAACTCGAGTTAAAGCAAGAAACTGAAGATGAAAAACCTATACTACATGAACCTCCAAAAGTTGATGCCAATTTAGAAAAGAAACCAAGGAAGGAGTTATACGTTCCACCGCCGCCACCGCCACCAGCGCAGTCATAGGCAATATCATCCCCCTCTATTCAGAAGTTTTCGGTTATTCGCCATGCTATACCATCTCTATTCCTTAATCTATTCGCTGTATATATATCGGGGCATACATATATCAATAATTCTTTGCACATCTTACTCGCTCAACTGCATCGCCATGTCCCAGAACCCTTTCTCCAACCTCGTACATCTCTCCCAAACGGTCTGCCACTCTTTCAGCCTTTGTGCGGATGGCGGGTCGGCTACGGCGTACGATTCTATTGTTTCTATATTTTCGGATTCACGACGGTGTCAGGAGACGGTGGACATTCTACAGGGATCAATACCCACCTAAACCAATTCTAACGGCGTCCTGGTACATCGATCCGGAGTATTCTTGGATCCAATGTTTGTACGGATTTCCCTCTAGCATAACCCAGCTGTTTTTTGTGCTGGCTTGTTTTTTCAACCAAAGGCCCACCTCCCCATATCCGAGTAAGCATGCTGTCAACGCCATCACCAATTTCATAGAATCGCCTGGAAGATATTATATTTAATTCTTGGCTCGTAGAACGTGTTGAGCACAACGTTTGAGCTTACCTTGCAAGCCAACATCCATGATATAGGCACCGTAGGAAGTTGTAGCTGCTGACTCTGGTGTGCTCTCTAGTTCAGCCTCTGTAATGCCAAAAGTGGAGCAGTACGTTTTGTGGTTTCCAATCTCGTGAAGGACGTTGAGGATCGTCTCTGTTGCGCTTCGTATCCACCCGAAGGATGTTGATTTCGCGGCAAGGAGCCTTGTATGGCGATACACGTAAGTGTTGCGCAAAGAATGAGCAATACTGTACTTACCCATATGCCCGTGCATAGTATTTGAGGTACAGGTAGTCCTGTCTGACCAGATACAAATAGTGTCAGTATTGGTCAACTAGGCTTCTGTGGCGAAGCATATGCAGTAAATTACACACATACTTGATGAAATGAATAAATCGAGCTCGATCGAGAGTCCCTTCTCCAAGTTGCTTGACGAAGGCGTGCTCGACATAATCTTTCCAACTGGATGAGGCACCTTCAATGAGGAGTCGAGTGAAAGGGTACGGATTTGTCTCCGTGCGCCTAAATTCGTAAGTAAAAATCAGTTTTCTTTTACCAACCTTTCCTGTGCTTACTGTGGAATCAAAATTTTCGTGACGTTGTGAAAGTGATTTAGAGGCCCATGTCCACTGCCGATCGGATCCGCAGCTTGAATTCCGAGATGTGTGTACAACGCAGCATTCGCAACTGCATCTTCCACTAGCACATCGATGAGACTGTGAAGCAGGCCTGTCGGATGATCTTGTACGTACAAGGAGATCCATTGGCGAGTTCCGCGGCAATGGCAGAGCTCAAAGTACATCCTGTACCATGTGTACTCGAGGATTTGATGTGTGGGCGTACAAAGATTGTCGTTGAGCCAGATTTTTGACAGAGCACATCTGCGACCAGTTCCAAGTTCTCAATCGCGATTTCTGGGTAGTTGACCAGAATAATCTCCATGTTGTCTCCTAGCATGCCCTGTTTAATGACCTTTAAACCGGAGTATTTTTCCTGAGCCAAAACGACTTCGTCAATGCTGGTAATGACATGCCCTCCTTTGAGAAGTACAGCTTCACATCCGACCGATAACAGTTTCTTCGCGGATGACAACATGTCATCCAAGTTGTTGATTTCAACATCCGGCACACCCATTTTTGATAGGAGAAGCTCAGCTTCAGGTTTGTTAGGGGTGATAAGAGTAGCAAGAGGGAAGAGCTCTGAAATGAGGACTTGAAGGGCATCTTCATGTAACAGCGTATGGCCTGAGGTCGAAACGCAAACTGGATCGCAAATGACAGGGGGCAGCGCACCCTGTGCTACATGCGTTTTGAGGCATTGAGCAACCACTGTCGCGATTGCTGCATCGAAAAGCATTCCAGTCTTGATAGCACGAACATCCAAGTCGTCGAATATGGATGTTATCTATGATAAATAGAGCAATTCATATGTCAAAATGTGTTCATAACCATTACCGCCCCAAGACAAGTGAGAATCGAGGTTTGAGAAACACGGATGCTTACTTGCTGCGCTACGAATCCGGGTGGAGTTGCATGAACACCCTGTATTCCTTTGGTGTTTTGAGCGGTCAAGGCGGTAATTACACTCGTTCCGTAGCAGCCATGAGCAGCGAAAGCCTTCAGGTCGGCCTGTTTTTGTTCCGTATCAACTTGAGCCGCGAGCTGCTGGTCCGATGAATATAGCACTCGCCTGTATACCAGCTCCAGCACTAGAGTCAGAGCCTGCAATGGTCAAAACAACGTTGCTCATTGCAGAATCGAACGTGAACAAAATCTGAAGGAACTTGACAAAGCGCAAACATCGAGTTGAGCAGAATCAATCAACGCCACGGTAACAACCAGCCAAGAACAAACTGCCTAGAACCGTTATCTTATCTCATGGTTGTGGGATCATCATGATGTCATCATGCCGGTGCTTTTAGCACAACAGTTGTAGGTCCTGGATAAGATAACTTGCCTCTTGTGTAGGAAGCCAATGAGTAATAAACTGAAAATGGTTCTCAGTATGTGTGAAACCGTGCAAACCAAGTTATTCGGTCAGATGAGATATCTGCAAGAAGATACGCAAGTAAACCGTTGTTCACAGAGTACTTGATGTGCCTTGGGCTTGAGCGTGATCGGCGTGTCAAATCACGTGACTTCGAACGCGTCCTGCTTGACTTGTTCGAATAGGCGAGCACGCCGAGAGCATGGTCCCGATGAAATGGATCCAATGCTCGTGGGCACGAAGAATGCCCATACTAAATCAAATCCAAACCTTTCAGCAAGTCCTGAAGAGAAGGAGAGCTGGGTAAGACCAGAGCACCTGGTTAGTAACATGGAGATTGGGACGAGACTGCTATACCAGGTGCTGAAAAGGGAGCGGTGGGTGGGAAACGAAAACTGAAGCCTAGAACGCGATTGGGATCAGAAAATCACACACAAAAGACAATCACTCTTTTGTGGATGTGCCTTAGGTACAGTCAACCTTGTTTGCATCTCTTATGATTGCAAGGCTACGGTTGACTGTACAGTACCTGCTTCTGATCCAATCGTCTGACGTTATCTTATCCTGTGATGTGTCCGGCTTCACCTGTCACATTTGGGAACTGTCCTGGACAGTGGACACGCAGCGCGCACACTGTTGGACTATTGCAAATCAATATACAGGAATGGGAACTCTTGAATAGTTCGATAATACAGGTCGCGTATATTGAGTAGTACATTGTAATGACATGGTTTGGAAGCTGATGCTATACATTCGAACGGTCGTTTTTATTGGCGTAAACGTTATCACTGAGGCGTGATATGATTCTCTTCGGCAAGTAGCCATGGTGCAAGTCAGGGGTAGAATGAGACTGAATGGAAGGGAAGGTATCCTAGATAATGTGTGTAAATCTTGAGTTACTTCAAGACTAGGACCAGACAACGGCATACTTGATGTGGGGAGAAGATGATGTTATCCGAATGTGACGAAAACGGTCGAGGGCCTTGAGCTAGACGAAAAGAGATACACGTGAGTAGATTTCTGCAGAACATTTCCAATTAACTTACAGCCGTTGTAGGCTGTTTCTGTTGCGCTTGTGCTGTGCATCCCTGAACTATCAACCACCTCGTTCATGAGACCGTGAGACATTGTATCTCTGTGTATCAAGACGTAGAGCATTGTAAGAGTATATACTCTTCCAAGGAACAAGGCGAAACACGTGGAAACTGAAATAAAATGTCATTACAGAATCCCGTAGGTCTGAGAGCAACTTACCTCTGGAAAGAGGTAAACACAGGAATAAAATTAGTACAACAACGGCAGCGATGGAAGTCACAGCTCCGGTGACTATTGCCATGGTCATGATTCGTCTGACGAGGCTAAACGTAGAGTCAGTAACGGCCAATTTTTTGCACAGTAACTAAGCAAGCGCACTGTTTGGTGGCTCTGTTAAAGGTTTCTGTCGCGTATAGGGTCAATGTGAGGGCTATAGTAATAGCGATGTCTGCTGCTGCTGTTCCAGCAAGTGATATTCTGTTTGAAAGTTGAGTATGAGCCGCCCCAATACCGAGACGAGCGAGAATACGCACACAACGTCGCGAGTGTCGGTTAATCGATCATCGGCTGTTCGATCGGAATGTGAAGATCTCACTGCGAGATTAATGTCCCCCGCGAACTGTTATTGCCTTACGTCGATGAATGGGAAACAATTTTCAAAAGCCTTCTTACCCCAAAAATCATCAAACAGCCGATTATGATTGTGACATATATATTGGATGACCTGTCATAAGAAGTGTATATCAACAATAAAAACAATCAAGTGTTAGTTAATGGCTTACAGCTTCCAATATCGATAGGTGAGAAAACTTTGTACCACAAATGAAGAAATGGAGTTAGTGACGATGTTGGTTATCAGAGACCAGTGAGAGTTTCGAATTCTATCACCATTGCCTGGGGTCAAGTAAGTAGGCATAACAATTATCCGAGAAGAAATACTGACCCCAGAATGTTACACAATACTTATAGTGGATGAGATTAAACTGTGATATCCAAAGAAAAAGAAAACATACAGTGTATGCCCATGCACAAGCTGAAAAACTCCCGACTGTGTCCACTATTAGATTAAAAAGCACAGCGAAGGTGATAAGCCTTCGCTCCTTCTTCGCCCTCGGTGTCCGAAAGTAAATGATTACCGACACAACTTCCACTGTGTACAGTATTGTGTTGAAGAAAGTCCCAATCAAGGGTGGTCTGTGAATGAAACCTAGTTAAAGATGATTTGAAAAGAGAAGGGTTGGCTTACCCAAGGTATAAATGAATGGGAACGGATCCTGCTTCTTCCATCCTGAATGAGCAGCCACAGGAATGTTGATGTGGGTAAGAACCAGCTCTAGTACAGGATGTTGGTAGAATCCAGAGTCATCCTGTGCAATATGGTGCGTATCCAAAATTGTTTTGGGATGTCTTTGATTCTTATAAACCATGAGATCGGCGGAAGCAAATGAAGTGTAGTGTCCTAATGCATGTGGTCGTCCGCAAGCCAATAATTAATTATAATCCTACTAGAAATATTAAACCTCTTGACCATAATTTTGACCGTTTTTATGTTATTGACAGCGTTCAAGGTTTCCTTTAGAGCTGACTTTTGAATACCTGAAGGACTCGGATCGGTGTGAGGATTTAGAACACAAAATTATCGTTTGTTGGTGGTCATGAGACATTAGAAATGAAAGATAATCCGCCTATTAAACCAAATAGATCGATTTACTTGGAAGACGGAAGGAACGAGTACAAGTTGGAAGGTGAAGGTTAGTTCAGGGACTGAAGCCGGTGTCGGCGGAAGATAAAATTGTTCTTTGTTACATTGATAAGATAAGATGAGCGGATGTTAAAAAGTGCCAAGACCCGCCACCAACAATACCCCTTTGTATATAGGTTCTTGTCCGCATCATCTCATAAGCTCGTTCGCCCAGAAGTCTTGAATGTGAATCTCTCTATATGGATCCTCTTGAAGCACAAGCCGCACGACGCGTAGAGTCTCGGAAGAAGAAGACTGATGAAAAAGCAAAGCAAGCAGAGGAATTGAAAACCTTGGTATGTACTGCCCCATTTACCTCGAATCTGTTCTAGTATTAACGGTTTCTGCATCAGGGAAATGAAAGTTTCAGAAGCGGAAATTATCTCAAAGCTGTCAAATACTATGTCGAAGCCATAAACGTTTGTGGTCCAACGGCCGTCCTGTTGTCCAACTTGTCGGCGGCGTTCGCTAAAGCGAATTAGTGAGATGTTTATATGCTCATAATCAACTCTGAAATTAACCTTCCAACGCTCTTGAATAGTGTCGAAGAATCAATTTGGGCAGCGTCAACTGCTCTCGAATGTGATCCACGTTTTCATAAAGCTCGGTTCAGGAGGGCTATGGCGCGCAAGCAACTGAAGTTTTACGCTGCTGCCATCAAAGGCACGTTTTTCTTTTGTTGTCAAAGGAAGAATACTCTGACAAGTGAACAGACCTTGAAGTCGTACTAAAATATCAACCAGGCAACAAAGAGGCACAGGATGAATTAAACACCATACGCAATCTTTTTCGAAGTGACCGAGGACTGCCTCTCAGCGCAATAGTACGCGACCATCCCCGCATCGAGGATGGGCCATGGGAGACATACGAAGAGTCTGACACCGAAGATTGTGAGCACAAAGGAAATTTGACCCCTTGCCGATTTTACAACCACGCTGGCTGTGCGCGAGGAAGTCAATGTCAGTATTCGCATGCCCCAGACGACAACAGTATCCGTGATAATCTGGGCAAGAATGTATGCGTCGAACTACTTCTGGGAACTTGCAAGTTTGGCGATGCGAAATGCATATATTCGCATGATACAAGTTTCCTCCCCGCGACTGGATGGTGGAACGACCCTTCCAAAGTTCAGGCAGCAAGGGAAATGCGAAACGATGGGGATGATCTCGACGACATGTTTCATGAGGGCATTTTAATCACTGACTCAAAGATCAGTGGGTATACTGCTAGGAGGCGCCACGAGATCATCATGAGTCAACTCTATGAATACTATCAAGCGATTAAAGAGGAATCCAAGACGCCTCCACGGACACCGTCTCAATCTGACCGATTTGTTCTTGTTCTGGTATTCGAATATGACGACCTAGTCAGAAGCATTCACAGCCACCTACTCGCTGCACTTCGGCGAAAAATAAAAGTCGTAGAAATCTCAAATTCGATTGACAGTGCATTACAACACCTAGCCATGCCCAACCTTGCAGCAGTGTTGGTTGCCGATCCTATAATAGCGAAGGAACATCGATATGC
The DNA here is from genome assembly GCF_017499595.1 of Psilocybe cubensis. Lineage (NCBI taxonomy): Eukaryota > Fungi > Basidiomycota > Agaricomycetes > Agaricales > Agrocybaceae > Psilocybe > Psilocybe cubensis. The sequence goes on along the minus strand of NC_063001.1, from coordinate 782,312 downwards.
GGGAGTGGTGTCTAAACTCGTCGAGTATGTGAAAACTGGCGGATCCGTCGCGCTTGCAGGTCAATTCAGCAACCACATTTCACCTCCACAATTTGACCGGTTCATCAAGAGGTCTTTTGGCCTTGATTGGAAATTTGGAGCATATCATCGCACTACTTTCAAGGTCAACCCTTCAAACGAGCTCGTCAATCGGAACCCGTCTTTGGTAGCGACATATAGTATGAAGACCGTACACATCGCCGACATCTCTCCTGATATGGCGATTTACGTGCCGACAGATGGTGCACGTTTGCAATCCATGGTGTTTCCCGCCCATCTCATCAAGGATACCTCTGAATCACCTGCTGTATGCGCAAGAGTCGGACGAGGTCTTCTCAGTTTTCTGGGTGATGTCAATGGGGAAGAATCTTCAACCAACACGACTCTCGCTATGCTAGGGCTCCTTGATGAACCTAATCCTGTTGTTGATCCACCGCCACCGGATCTCTCGAGCTCATGTAACGCTGCTGGCCCATCGAATGGCACCAACGGTAATCCAGATAGCAGACCGTCTTCCAAGAAAAAGAAGGGGAAAAAGAAGAAGCGCAGTAACGCTCAGGCCAATCCCCAAAATGAGAATTCCGGAGATGGTATGGAAGGAAGGTCAGGATATGCGGTTCTCAACGGCAACAGTGGAAACATCCAGCTCGCGACCGACTTCATACGAGGCCCAAGAAGTCAATGGGGTGAACAGACCGGCTATGCATATATGTCTGAAGATGATGAGAACGGTGGTGAGGAAACATCTGAAGTTAAGAAATCATCGCGCGCAGTTAGTGAGCAGGAGATAGTGGCTAGGTCAGGATATGCTCGGGTGTGTGAAGAACCCCCGAAGACGGAAGTCACAGGCGCAGCCTCTGGTACAGAACGCGTTGCTGCTGCCTCAAGAACCTCTGGGTTTGTTCTCGTCGTAGCTCTTTCTAACTACGACATGTTTATGCGAATCCATACGGAGCAAATCGAAGCTATTAAGCAGAAAGCGGAGGTCAAGTCGGCATTGACGCCTTCACAGGTCCTAGAGCACCTCAAATCTCCGGACATCCGTGGTGTTTACATTGCAGACGAAGGGATAGCGAGGCCGGCAAATTCTCAAGCTCTAAACGAAATTGTTCAATATTTCAAAAGAGGAGGACAAGTAGTCATTGGCGGACTGTTTCCAAGTATGACTGGACCTCCAGACATCACAAAAGTGCTGTCTGTTTTCGGAGTCCCTTGGAAAGCAGGGTCATATACTCGCACCTTAGTGGAACGTAACAACCATCACGAAACGGCTGCCAGAAATCCATCTCTCTCCGAGGAATTTTCCATGAAAGCTGTCCACCTCACTGGATTTCACCCCGAAGATCTCTTTTATGAACAATATCCTCAAACGAGCAATAATTGGGAAGCACCCGTTCTAAGGACTAAGCGTGGAAATGGGCATTTTGGTTACATCGGCGACGTCAACGCGGAAGAAGAGTCCACTGATATCATCCTTGCCATGTTGGAGCTATTGTCATCAAAGAGAGAAGTAGTCCCTGACTCGAAGAAGTTTTTCATGATCTTGACATCTATGAACAAGGATGAAGAGTATATGAACCGTTTCATGGGCGACTTCATTAAGGACGCGAAAAAGAAAGCTGAAGTACTTCTTGGCCTGTCGAACGCCAGAGTCATCGACCTTTTGCCCTCTCGCGACCTGCTTGGTATATTTATCACTGACCCATACATCCTCAACATCGAACATGAGTACTTACTCTCCAAAGTGGTCGAATATTCGAAGCAGGGTGGTACTGTCGTTTTTGGATGTGTGTTTTCTCGCCTGGTCTCTTTGAGTCAATTTCGACCGCTTTTCTGGAACAACTGGGAGCTAGACTGGGAAATGTTCATGGGAGAAGAAGACGCCGTAGTTGCGAAAAATGCCAAAAATCCATTGGCGAGCAAGCTGGACCAGCTCAAAGCACCCAACACGTTCCAGCTCGATGGGGCCAATTATGTCAGAGGGATCACCTCCTCGATGGCTGTGTATATTCCGCAGAAGCGACAGCGTTTGTGGAAACCAGCAGACGGCAACTTTAGTTCATCTATCGTATATACTGATGTTGGTAAGGGTCACCTTGGCTTCATCGGAGTAAGCATCATGGACGAGAATATTCGCGCCATATTCTACTCGATGATAGGTCTGATTTAATGGGCCTATCCCTTAATCTCGCTTTTTACTTGTTATCGACCTATTAATGTACTCATACTCCTCTCTTTGTGTTCGCATATGTTACAGAGTACTTGTTAATATTTCAAAGCGGAGTAGCCGTCATGGAATAAAATACAGTCTCATCAATGATGAAAAATCGTGGGCAAATCGTCGGAAGCATCCTCATCAGCCCCTGGTCAAGCCTCCGCCTCCGTATCAACATTAGCAGTTGGGGTCCTTTCTTCAATCTTCTTCTCCACCTTTACAGACGCAAGCTGTGGAACCCAGCAAATAGCCATTTCAGTTCTTTGGTTATTTTTACCAATCTTGAAAAGGTCATTCTGGGCTTTATTGGCGTTAACAATGCCGTTGACGAGGTTCGTGCCATATTCTATGCTATGATAGGTTTGAAGTGAAATATTGCAATTGATTCCTTTATTTACTTACTTGCTCGTAATACAAAACCCTAGCATACATATACATTTACTTACTTTACAGTTTGTGTATTTTGATTTATAGCTCAATATCACTTTTATTTGCGGGTATTCGACGTGGTGGATCCGTATTCATGTCCTGCAACGAAGGTTTTGATAATTTGCGGATTTTGAGTCTCTTATTATCAGAGTCATCTGCAGGAGCGAGTTCGATTAAGAGAGATGCATCGGCGTCGCTGCTCTGCCGTGGTTTTCGCCTTTGAGTCTTTGTTAGAGCTTTCATTTTCATTTTGAGCAACTTCGTCTGACACCTGGTTAGTGGATTGCTGCGTTCATAGATAACAGCAATACACACCTCATTCTCTCGAGTAACGACGTCTTCCTGCAGTTTCTTGAACTCAATTTCTTTATCCTTAACAAGATTGAGGTATTTCTCAGCTCGCTGTTGCTGTCTCTCGACCTCATCCCTCGCATTCTTGACTTCGCGTCTTGCCTTGACAAGTTGTTCTTTATAACCAACTTTCGAGGATTCCGCAGCGGCTAGTCGTTCCTGGAGCTTCTCATTGAGTTCTTTGACTTCAGCAAGTTGTTTGAACACCGGGGCAATCCGACTTTCGAGGTTTTCCATAGCGCGAAGTATCCGAGCCTATGAATATAATCTCACATGAAGCAGAACAGTAGAATACAGGAAGACACCCACAGCCACATCAGAGTTTTCTCCCTCTTTTTCATACAATCTCTTGACTTTGCGACTGGCGCGCTCGACACTCTGAGCCGGTGTTTCGGCGTTGATTCTATCCAGTCCGTCCAGTTCTTTAATCTGCGGTTGATCGTGGCTTTCCGCTATTTGAGTGGCATAGGTTATGTCGTCCGGATTGAGATATATTCGATGAGGGGGCGTTGTAAATTTAACACAACAGAAAGGACATGTAGATTTAATCTTTCCAGGACATTCTGAGCAGAGATAATGGCCTGTAATTCACAAGAAAGCGTAGGTTGTGAGTGCTTGAGTTCCAATCATAAACCCCTGAACGGAAGCCAAAAGTCCTGGAAAACATACCACAGTGCAAAAAGAGAATATCAGAAAGTGGTATCCTCGAGGCATAGCATATTCCACAGTCTAGAAATATCTGGGTTGTCATTTCTGGTACGTGGCGTACAATTGAGAGTGAAAACAAGTGGCAATTCGCGTGTTCTAAACGACGCGAGCTTTTCTTTGACTTTGAACCACGATCACATGATTTATTCACGATCTAAATTTAACCATCGACTTACCATCGATTCAGACGCTTGTATGAATTCCAGATAGAATCAAGATAGAATATTCTGTAAGTTGTTTTGGTGTTTTCAGAAAATTATGGCACAGACTCGGATTCCGATTACATATTTCGGAATCTGGAAATCAAACAATATATGAATGGGTACCAGCAGTGTCTCCACACTATCCTTTGCAATCCGTTCATACTTCAACGTAGCCAGATACGACACACTGTACAAATCCGCCTGCTTCTTTTCATTTTACTGCATATGCAAATCAAAAATGAATTACATCCAATTCTATCAGGGAATCTAACCAATCCACATTAGCATAGACCAATCATAGTCCTAACCTCCTTCATAGTTTTCTGCGACCTTTCCTTTGCCTTGCTAGCGCCAAGTTTCGCCATTTCCGCCAGATAACCTGGATCCTGTCTGAGTCTTTCAAACTCTGCTCGTGGACCCTTTAACAGATTTTCAAGTGCTTCAGAGACGTCCTTCTTTAATACCGCATTACTTTTATCCGCGTATTTTTCTGCAACTTTCTCGACTTCTGCATCTTCACACGCGGCAAGCATCGTTAGGAGATTGGAAATTCCTGGTCGACCCACTGGGTCGTACGTGATGCCTTGAATCGAATCTGTGACTGCGCCTTTAATTTTGCGCTCGATCTGGGAGCTTGTATCGGTAAGCATGATGCGGGACGAGGGATCCGGAGATGACTTGGACATCTTTGACTGCGGGTCTTTGAGAGACAGAACGCGCTTGCAGGGTGCTGTGGGGATTTTACAAGTGATTCGGAGGAAAAAGAACTAGTTCAACGTACTTATAAGCTGTGTTGGGGTTGGGAAGAACTTTTTTCGGCGGTCGAATGCTAGATTGAAGGACCTTGCCAGCTCTCTGCTGAGTTCTAGATGTTGAGTCTGGTCTTCACCGACGGGAACGTGTGTAGCCCGGTATGCAAGAATGTCCGCTGCCTGGAGTATCGGATAAGTGAATAACCCTGCGTTGAGCATCGATTCGTCGACTTCGGATTCATCGTTTGAATTGCGACTTGTAGCCAGCCGTGACTATGCGAGAAGTCAAGTTATCTAAACTGGCAATACTTCTCGAAAGGTATACCTTCCAAGTCGTCATTCGTTGCAGCTTTCCAACCGGCGTAAGGCAACTCAATATCCAAGTAAGTTCTACGTGGCATCGATTCTAGGAGAGAAAATGAGCGTGGATTCGGTGAGAAGTAGCAGATCCTTACATCGTCCTGGTGGAAGACAACAGATTTACGAGGGTCTATTCCAAATGCAAGTAGCGTTGCGAACATATCGGCGCGCGATGCAGATAAACTTTTTGGATTTTGAGGTAGCGTGAGCGCGTGCCAGCCTACAATCGAGAATATCACATCGTCCTCGGGCCCTGCTTCATTCTGTAGCTTCACCCAGTTCGAAAGTGCCCCAAAATAATTGCCAAGCTACGATTGGCCATGTGAATAAGATACAGCATAAAGCAACGAAACTGACGGACATGTACGATGCCAGTTGGTTGAATCCCAGAGAAGATAACGCGCCCTTTGCTGGGCACCGGAGCTGCGTCGGGCAACGAAGAGTACCATCGTGAGTGTCGTCGTCGGGTCAAACAACGGAGACGCGACGAGTAAAAGGCTTTTGAGAACATTTTCACACAGCCACAACCCATTTTCAGACTGTCTTGTGCAGTGATGCGATGCCCAAACATAACCATGATTTATTCCGAACCACCATCAAGACGATAGTCCTCGGGTGCTCTTCCTGGTCCTTGCATAGGCCAAGGATATGGCAGATGTCATTCCGATCGAATGTGAACTACCAGGCGCTGAGTACGCCTTTCAAGATGTCACCAGTCTTTTTCTCGAGGCCTCTGCTGGTGCGTGTTGCTTTCTTATTGTTTAAGACCATCTTACCAAAGAAGAAAAAACTGTAGAGTTGGAGCCTGACAACCTACTCTTCATGGAGAACTTCACGTTGCAAGATGCCATGAGTGCCCTTGAGGTGAAGCGCTTTCAAAAGAACTTGCGATTGAATGTTTACCAACGTTCCGTATAGATTGGCGAGCCTCGATTAGACAGCGGACTAGTCGTGCAGGAGCAACTAAGACCGCCTTTTGACCCTCTGAAACCTTTGCTACCAGAGGAGGTTTGCTGGATACTGGACAAAGCGCTGGCGTTTGAGGTATGCTCGCATTTCTTTGCACAAAACATCGAGTTCAATTCATGAATTGTTTTAGTTGGAATTTCACGCCGGAAACTTCTTAGCCCATACCGTCCACACCCTCCTTTATGTTCACCACATACGAGATATTGATCCTGACGTGTTAGTGCGGAACACCGCCAATGTTGACCCCGCCCGGCCTATAGAACTTATTACAATCGTTCTACGATCCGCCGTTCAGGGGCTCTTAAAATGCTGCGATCTTACTTGGAGGGAGCTTGCAAGAGGCGGGATGTACGATGTTCGTCTCAATCGCCTTTCGTTTCTCCATATATGCGTCTAAATGTTGGCAGACAGAAGATTGGCAAAGCGACAAGTGTGAAGTCAGTCTCCTTGAGGGCATGCCTACTCACCACATAATCACCAAACTCGATGATTCGATTATCTGGCTGCTTGAATCTTCTTGCAAGTTTCATTTACGTTCTAGCTCGATCTTCGATGATAACCATTCAATACAGTGCCCATAACGTGGAAAAACGCGCTCAGAGCTCGATTGCTTCTTCGAAAGGTTAGTTATGAAAGTACCTACGCGGCATAATATCTTAGACGTCTTTCAGACCATGCTTCAAGTCATGAGCACCATACCTAGCCAAGATCGGTTTGAGTTCCAGAGGCTTCTGTTACTCGCCAGAGATCATCTTCATACAGTCAAATCAAATCCATCACCGGACTGTGAACCTGGGTCTCCAGCTCAACTTGCTTTCGATCCGTACATCGGCAGACGCCTACAGACTGCGACACCTATTCGTATTGTTACTCCGCCATCCATTGAAGACACTTACAAAAGCTTGTATCGTTTACTCGACGGTCTATACGAAGTTGGTTTATTGGAAACCTTCGACCAAATAACCGCGTGGGAGGTAAGCCGTCCTCTAGCTGAATAATGTATGACTTAATAGAATGAATTTTTTCAGATCGTAGGGAACCTGAAATCCTGGTTAGCGCAACCCCCTCCAACCACACCATATGTAAGATCGTTATTGCAGGTATGTTTCAAAAGAGAATTCAAAAGAGAAAAAGGTTTATTCTTACTAATATCAACAGACGACATTCTACGACGGCGTTTTGATCCTCAACAAATACTCATTTGAATGGATGATCAACCGGTTTTTCTTCGAAACGGTTGGAGTCAAATACGACGCCATAAAGTCATTGGTCACGATAAGGTGGAAAGGAACTGAGGCGGAAACATTTTTCAAGAAGGCGGAACGGACACTGTATAAGGTATAACCTGTTCTACATGGTAAATAGGCCTCTTGCTCACCCCATTTTCATGTAGCTTATCACACCACGTATCAGAGCGTTGTGGAATAACCCCCCGAGGAAACGTCGGCATTTTATGAAATTGCTAATAGAGTGGCATGCATTGTATGACATTCTATTGCAGATTAGAGACAACACCGACCTCGAGGTGGGTGTACCTTTACGTGGACATGGGCCTTGTATTGACGGAGATTAATGCTCATACTCTAGGGTCTTCCGCGAGGGCATATTCTCAATCACCTACCCGATGCCGCCCTTCTGTGGCGACTATCTGACATCCGTGAAATCGTTTTCTCGGGCTTTCAAATGGAATTGTATGCAAAAGAGGAAAAATCGTTTGCATATTGGTATGCTGCCCAAGTCATCGACAAGCATCTTGCTTGTCTTGATGATTTGCTACCTGTGGTGGATGACGGTAAGATTAACCTTGGCACCACTAGATCCCCCTACCTGACAAATCTGATAGGCTCAAGCGTGCATAACGAGATGCTGTTCCAAATACAGTTCCTTACCGCATTACAGTCTTTGTGCACAGCCTCCTTTGTGGTATGCGTACCCTCTTCTTTTCTCTTAGTTTGGTCCAATTAACAAAGTTCATTCCTAGGTGTCTCTCCCGTTAACGTCATTCGATTGGACGCGGACGAAGCCAACGTTCTTTCGCCGGTACAAGTGGGCGTTCAAGTTGGAGTATGAGGTCTTCAGTAGCGTGCCTGTTGCACAACCAGAGTTGCATGAGTTCATACGAACTTGTGCTCATATACTGCAAGTAAGTGCTATTGTAGCAATAGATCATTATATATGCTCATCCACAATCGCTCAATAGAACGGGAACCCTGTTCCGGTGGAACCCGTACACTTGGCTAAATCAATTTTGACTGATCTTGTCAAATCAAACAATGTCGGCGGTTGGGCAGGCCTGTGGGCTAGAGAAAGAGTCCAGGTGTGTATCTCAGCCTTATTTCTTGCTGGTAGAATATTAATAAAAGTGCGTTGGATGTAGCTCATCCAAAATCTTTTGTCCGTATGTGATAACCTTGCAGGCCTTCCGAGTACAGCAGAGGAGATGGAAGACTTTAGGCCAATGAATCTAAAGTGGGATCCGGAGTATCATCCTTGGTTCCCTTCTCTTTCACAACCACAGCAACCTCATTCGGGAAAAGTCAACGGAAACGGCTTCTGCATGAAGGATCCTGAAAGTTGACATTTATTTTTGAGCTCAAGGATTGCTGCTTGACACTGCTTTCGATTTCCAATCTTTCTATCACCCTTACACGTAATTATCCACGACTATATGTGATCACAAGTGCTTGCTTATCTTTTTCATGCCAAATCGTCACTGCTCTACACACCCTTATAGACACGTTGGTTTCTTCCATCATTTTATGTACCACTTTTTTGCTCGTCGAAGTCGAGAAGATTGGGTGCATTTACATAGGCACTTTGTCCGATTTGAGGCACGATGAAAGACTCATTAATCATCAGTCGATTTAGTGCCTTTGAAGAATGTGGCACCACAAGTCTATAATCGATATTAACACATTGAGATCCAAGAAAAATTTATGAATAACAACATCCAAGAAAGATAACCAAGAAACCACTCCCTTACTCCGTTTAATCTTCGGTTCACCTCAACTTGACCATCCAAACACGTTCTACATCTACGTCTCCACCGCCCGGAGTCGTTACAGCCACTAATTCACACTCCCTCGTCACTTCTTTCACAACCGCCTTTACTACCCTCTCTAATCCCATTCTCTCCCCCTCATACAATTCTTCTCCCCTTTCAAGGTCTCTGGTGCAATCCACGTTGTCCTCAGTTGGTCTAGTAACCCAAAGTTGCTTGCAGCGTCGTAAAAATCCTGTGACGGTGAGTTGTGAAATTGTCATGGATAATTGAAAAATTGACCTAACCCTCACCTAAATCCTGCTGCTCCGATTCGTCCACCAGTCCATTCCATATCTGAGCCCTCAATACACGAGCCGTTTTCAGGACGTCGTATAGTCTCCAGTCGGAAGACTGACTATTTACCAATGCCTCTGGGGAATTGGTATCGTTGGGATGCTCCAAGGCATGTTTGATCGCAGTCATTTGTGAATTGTTGAGTCTCACATCACCGTCTGCGCTGGGTAGGAACGTGCGCAATGTTATGCGGGCAGTGATATCCGTGGCTAAGGTGGAAAGCGGAATAGGCTCTCGCATTGGTGAGAACGCTCCAGAAATGGATTCTGCAGTCATTTTAATGACGGCAGCTGGCGCTGGCCACTGGGCGTCACGGTTGGGAATTTCGGGGACTGTGGTCGCGGATACCCTCAAGCTGGGGTTCGTCGGCATCGTTCGCAATTCAGTTCCAGACTGGGTAGAATGGTTATCGGTGGCTCCCGCCCAACGATATACACAATCCGTAATTCTGTGCCCAATGACCGATAGGATGCTCCCCCGTGGACAAACCAAGAATATTAAGATGGTAATACAAGCGAGTGTCATGGAATAGATTAAATCGAAATTGCTGTCGGTTTGGAAGCTACCAGTAATCATAGTAGTCGAATTGGCTTTTCTCATCCTATTCTATCCCCTCTTTTATACGTATCCACGACCTTGAATACGAATTCACGATTTTTAGGTACACCAAAGCCAATTACTCCAATGGCTGTGAATTGATAAGGGTTTCCTTGGTTGTTACTTAAATTGGCGCAGCACAGAACACCGCATTACACCGCAACCTTCTTACAGTTTTGGCTTGGAGCGTTCTAGCTAGATGTGCTACCCTGCTGATAATAACCTTGATATCCTTTAATCCCTAGAACCTTCTCTCTCCGCGACCTTCCCCCGTTTGAAGTTGAGGTACTTCCAGTCTTGGATACTTAAAGATAAGTAGTTGGTAAATAGAAGGAAGTGCTTAAAGCTTTTAAAATTCAAAGAGTAGGAGATTAGGTCAATTATTAGACGAGTCGTAATATTTTACAACGGCGCCAACTTATACGCGACGCGTTTTGATGGACCACGTGCTAAGAAAAGTGGGTCACGCGCTTGTATCTGATGGTTGCCACATGTACAACTACAAGCAACTCAAGGCCATCGGGACAACGTTTGAAATTTGAAACTTGAAAGTATCTGGCATTCTACTCATCTTTCGATCCTCCAAAACAATTAGGGCCAATATGGACTTCCCACAGAGACTGTAGCTATCATATTCGAACATGGTTGTAACATTCATTGTCAGACAGGAGTGTCAATCTCGCACATTTGCCGGAACTGGCTCTCAGTTGCTCTAGGATGCTCTAGAATGTGGTCGTACTACACGGCCACAGTGGAAAGATACACGGGCGCGAACCTGTGAGTATGTACCAAGTATTCTCTAGTGAAACCTCGCAAACAATTTTTAGACTTGACTTCGTGTTGGAGAGTGACTCCTATCTCCTTCCCGCCGGACTGGACTGTTATGTAGGTAAGAGAACCCTACAATAACTCGAAAGTGCAATTACACACTCGAATAGATGACACCGTTATATACTGGAGGGTGAATAAATTGCCAACACAGAAAACGCACCTGCCAGGTCAGCATATTGGGGACGATCTCTCTCCCTTTTACAATTCTTCAAACTTCCCGATCACGACGTTAGACTTAAAAGCTTTGAATTGAATGACGAATGAGATTTCACCCCATGCCTTCTCTAGGACGATTACGAACCAATGCTTCGTATGACAATTCTGACGGTATAATCTGCATTGATGGCACGGAGAAATGCAGCGATGTAGTCACGATGACAGCGGTGAAGCCTCTGGACTATGGTTGACAATGTGTCTATACAAGTTTCTAATTATCGCAAGTCTGTCTATCCTGGCGTTCATGGCTATCGTGGATCGTACACGTATCTCAACAGAGAGAATTTCGTCAAGGAGCTTGACCGACTCGTTACTACCTAAAAAGATCTCGCAACCAGCCCTTGAATTTGTCCCTCCTGCTAGAGCCATACGCTTCATCTGAGAAACCACCTTGGATCTCCGTTTGTTTTCCTGGGCGTTTTCGGACAAGCCACCATTGTAGTTTCTGCTACCTCATGAAGTACATACTTGATGAGTTTGTGGACAGTCGCGACAACTACTGCAAAAACCTTGCCTCTTTAACCTTCGTCAATCAAGAGTACGACAGTTGGCAGTTGTATCTGGGAGCCTGATGGTAAAGAAAGTAGAAGTTCTCAATTGGAATTAACAGACTTGAGGGATGAAGGTATGTGACGTTGCTTCTAGTCAAATACTACAGTTTTCTGTGCGCTTTGCTGTACACGGAAATATAGGAAGGTTGTGCTTTTACATTCGTAATCCTCAAGGTGGACTTGATGAGCACCAGGACGTGGTATTAACGAGGTGAGTACATGACAGATGCCATTCGTTATTAATAAAGCTTGTGAAGTTATGCTTAGTTCATTTTGTCGATCCTTCTTCCACGGAGCTACGTTCAACTCTTCCTCACCTTGAGCGTGTTCGGAAATTTCCAGATGTTTGTCTGTTTGGGCCGTCGTCAAAAGCAGATTGTAAGACTTGTTCACAAAGTCCGATGCGACAGTCCAGACTCGCACTGTCGTAAGTACATCCAAGTTGCTTTGCTCAAACCAAGCTGATAATCAAAATCAAATATGTATAAGCTTTCCGTGGAAAAGGAAAAAAGGCCTACTCTTAATTTTGTTGTAATATACGTAGTCCTGTGGTGACAGGCGGCAAGCTGCTTCTGGTGAATTTGAATGTGATGCCTTCCATTTCCATATCCAATCCACAATGGACCACCAATATTCTTCAAAACCTTAAACCTAAGGCTGAAAACTGATTACATTGTTGGTAGAACATGACAAATTTCTGTATAACAATTCATGCCTGCTTCCGCAATTGTGTACACAAGAACCCGGAAGGTCCAGGAATTAAGCATGACTCCTACTGAAAAATATTGATGTCATAACCAAGTCAGAACTATCCGCGAACTGCCAATCGGAGTTTGTGCTATTCACGAAACCGAACAACGAGCAACATCTCGACCATTTATATCAAGAAGTCATAATGTAAGATTCGAATTGCATGAATCGTGGAGTTCGTCGACGTCGGACTCGTTCTCTCGCCGCCTGAATTCTGTGTATCATAGTTCTTCACATCGACGCCTTTCCTTTACGGAATGGGTCAGGTGGTAACCAATTCTCATCAGAAATTAAGAGAATGTAATTCTGAGAGTAGGATACTCTACCTCGTTGCCCACACTGGTGAATGGATTAGAGAGCAGCCAAGTTACCGGAGATACTCGTATACGATATTATCCAAATTTAGTACCCAAATGAAAAAAGTGGGCAGTACGAGGGTATAAAATGGATGTCCTGGACATGTTAGCTATATTCCTCAGAAAGTTGTCTTTCTTCACTCAGTTCGTTTCACCAAAGATGAAGTTCCTCTCTGCCATCGCTCTCGCTCTCTCGACTCTGCCCTTCATGGCTTCGGCAGCTGCGACTGCGCCTGCATGCAGCGCATTTTGCTGTGACGCTGTCGTCCCGAGCGTCCGCCCAGGTGGAAACGTTGGCAGTTCGTATCTCCGTATTTGACTGTGGTACAGGGACTCATTTAAACTGACTTTGCTTTGTTTATGTGTTGCATAGTCAACTGCACGCCTGGTGGCCTCGACTGTGGATTCCATGGGCAAACGACTGCATGTTGCGTCCGTTTAGTACGTGATAACCTTCTGCATCGTTGCCGCTAGGCTCATCATAGTAAATTGACATTGACCTACGCTCCTATAGACCCCTATCGGCGCTCGAACTGGTACCGCAGTTGGCTGCAATTGAGATACAGACAGTACTTTGCATAACCTCGACAGCCTAAAAGAAAACAAACAAAAAAATGTGCAATGAGAAATAGCTGGGAGAAAATAATGTAATAAACCTTGTTTTTGGCAACATATATGAATTCAGTGGATAATTTTTGAAAAACCATAAGGGTCATCAATGTCAACGATCTGATGTTCCAAGATCATGCGTTTTGTTGTCTGTTGACCTGTTGAATTTCCAGAGTTTTGATTTGGTGCTATTCAGTTTAAACCTTTTCACTTATGGACGCCAAATGCTGCCATTGTGCCAATGTCCCAGTTCTCAAGCTATGTGTTGGTAGATCTCTGACGGCTGTTCGAATACCGGTTCCGGCATGGGACGAGAGACTGGTATAGTACAGTACTTCGCATAATATGAATATGTCTATTTGTGTGAGCACATCAATTATGAGGCTCACATCTAAGATTCATAAGTGACTTGCGGTGCGCGGTTTACACTGCCGCGCTTAGAAAGGTTCTTGGCATTTCGCCACTACGCCAAATATCGATAGGCGCCCATTGAAACCTGTAAGCGCCCGAGTCCCAACTCATCAGCATGATCCATCATTCAAGCATTCCCGATATCTGGAGAATAAATGCAATGTTTGTACGACGCGGTGCATTTTGTACAAGTGGATATGTGTATGTAAGAGCGTAATAAAAAAGCAATATAAGAGGAAAAAAATCGGAAACTGCTGTTATAGCACCGACCGTTGAGACTAGCGAGTGTCGCCTGCTGAACTCCACAAACTCAAATCCTCTGAAGTTTTCCTCACTTGAGAGTCTCCGGAATTTTCCAGATGCTTGTGGGTTCAGGGGGTCATCAAACGCATATGTTGCATGGTCGTAAGACTTATTCACAAAAACTAAAGCAGCAGTCAAGACTCGCACAAGGTTAGACACAGTTTATCTTGAGTTGCTTTACTTAGTAAACCGAGCTGAAAATAAAAATCAGAATCTTGAAATAGGTATAAGCTCTGTGAAAAAGGGAGAAGATTCTTGCCTTGAATTTTATTGTAATGTACGCGCAAATGGAACCTGTGGCAACGGGCGAGCTGCTTCTGGCGAATTTAAATGTGACGTCTTCCAGTATAATATGATCCATCCATACTCTTCGAACCCTTGACACTAAAGCTCACACCCATCTACATTGTTGATATAGATCTACAAGAAGGCCAGGTAATTTCATTGGGCCTTTTGTTATTCACAAAACCGAACAAAGTGACCGCGCACCTTGTCCATTTACATCAATGGGTCATACGGTAAAATTCTAAATACATTAACTCTGGGTTCGTTGACGTTGTGGCACCTTTCCTGGCCGGTTCAAGATACCAGGTTCGGCAAATCACATCTCTTCTAATTGCTTTACTTCAAGACAGGGCTAAATATCGATCGATTCTCCATAGAGTTAAAAGGAAATGCAGCTCTGACAGGTGGTCCAATTCACCTCATTGCAAGCTGGGACTGGAATAGCAAGAAACCCTGTTCCTGGAGAAATTCACGCAAGTTTGAAGTTGTACTGTAGTTTCCAAATAGGAAAATAGTGGTTATCGCGAGGTATAAAATGGATGTCGAACTTGACTGTGCCCCTCAGAAAGTCGCCTTTCTTCATTCAGTTAATCGTGATAACGACGTACGCGTTGCAAGAGAGGCGCGGTTTCCCGCGCACGGCTCTCCAGATCCACGGGATCGTTGTGCGACAATCAGCAATCACAACTGAGGGATCAAATCAGATCAGCGGTCTATTTTTGGAAAATGAGGTCAGACGCAAAAGGAGATCATGTAGCGCGGACGGGGGAGCAAGGAGCAAGGAAGAGCAGAGCATTGGAAATATCCCTGTATGATACATGGGTTTCGGTCCGTTCAAGGCTGTACTGCTATTTTGTGGGCAGAGGCCGAGGCCGGGAGGGTGTTAATCAGCTGGACCTGCATTGGTAAATCAAGATGAGAGACTGGGTTTGTAGCTGCGGTGATGTTAGATGCTATACTATCTGTATTTCATTTTGTAGCAGTAGAACTCTTCTATCAGACATTTAAATGCAAAGAAAGATAAATGTACATCTCATTGTCCAATCCTGAAGTTTTGAAGATTGATGATGAGTTTCGTCCTTTTTTCTTGGCCATTCGCATGCCAGACATACTACCTCATGAGTTCCGTGGTTCCTATTAATCCCTCGCAGGATTCAGCGTGTCAACGAGTGAGCAAAGAAGGACAATGAAAATAAAGAATTTAAACAAAGAGAGGACCTCTGGCTGCACTTGTACCCGAAAGATATGTTTCTACTGCGCTCTCCGCCCTTTTCTAAGAATTATTTGTGATTAGTCTTTTACATTTACTTGCTGGAAAAGCATCGGCGCAAATCTCGTGGCTACTCATCGGAGAGATGATACCCGAGCATTGACTGTGTATTTAGTTGACCGTGTTAATGTCAATCTCAGTGAAAATCCGGGTGACAATGACATGTCAGCATGGTACTGGTACTGATACGGGCGCGACGGGATCGACCGTTTGTATAGTAGAATGTATAGAATGGCCCTAGAGAGATGATATGTAAATGGGTGAGCTTCAGATATTGAGGTTGTGATGCGATCCGATATGTTAAAGGAACTTAATGGTAGGATGGCGTCGTAACTTGTGTGGCGCGTGAATACTCTTGATGGTATCATTCGTGTGCACTTTGCTCTTGATTACCGTTACTTTTCAATGGGCAGGAACAAACTCCAGGAACGACGATGATTTCATGTATTTTACTTCATTTCAAAGTTTGGCCTGTTTTCCATTTTATTTCTGAAAGGCTTTCCAAGTTTCAACGCCCATATTTCGAGTACAGAGAACCTTGAGCAACTTATTTCCTGTACTAGATCTCCTTGCGCCTCAATGCTGATATTCCCGTCGTTCAGTTCAACTGACTTTGCCTTGTCCCTTATTATCTATTTCTCCTCCTCCTCCCGATTCTCCTAATTAACTCTCTCCCCTAAACAAGCATGAGATAAAAATAAATACATGCATTGAAAGCTCCCGAGATAATTTCAATTTCTCCTCGATGTCCTGATCCAGTTGGGTGTGGGGAAGCCCCTGGAAGCCCCTGTGGGTTGACTCCCCATGGTCCGAGAAAATTAGAATTGGTTTTCGGGCTCGATACTGATAGCGGTGACGGATACGGATACGGATTCTGAGTTTGAAAAAAATCACGGAAAATATTATGTAATTATGAAGTCATCCCCGTGCATCCGTTCTCGAGAACCCAACGAGAACGACAACTCCAGCTATAAATCTCTTTGTACTGCCTTCGATAACCGGCTTCGTTTATTTATGAACACGGAATTATTTCCTGTGAACAACGAACGCGAACAAGATCACATTCCGGCTGCACAGAATGGAATGCAGAGCCAGTTTGGGGCACCTTTGAGGCTCGGAGGCAATGCTGACGCAAGGTGAGCCAGAAGGCCTTGTTTGCTTGTTTGAACCGTGACTAAAGTGCACTGGCAGTGCTAGGAACTTGGCTGGGAGGCTTACCTATACGAGAAACTTGCACAACATCACTATCAATGGTATGCGAACTAGTTCATCAGAATCTGCTTTCTAGGGTACTCACACTCACGGTTGTCACTTCCCACACAGATAATCTTGCCGATGCCCCAAATGCAGCTCTTGGGACACCTTCGTCGTCGGTGACGGCCCCTCTTGCAACGTGTGCGCACACCGTTGCCGTCGATTCCCCACGTCCACGACGCGGTCGACCTCCTGGATCCGGGTACAAACAAAAGCGAGCGGCTGCACTAGCGTTAGAGGGAGTAGCGCCGCCTGCAAAACGTCCACGAGGAAGGCCAAAAAAACAGAAGTTGGCATCTCCTGCAGTGTCGATCGAATTCAGGACATCGGTGCGTGGTTTTTTGTTTTGTGATATCTTTCTTCTCATTATTTTCTAGACAAATCCTGGTACTAGCAGGATAACACCTCCAGCTTTGCTTGCCCCACCTTATTCCTTTGTTCCACCATCCCGCAGTTCAAATCATAGTCCCAGACCCAGTGTACCGCCTCAACTGCACAGCGGCCAGTTGGTTGCATCCAATCCCTGCACCACACGTCCGCCACCATCTACCCACACAACGCCTCCACATGATACAATTATTGGTAGTGAAGATCCACAGCGCGAAATTGTGCCGCTGGATGATGACGATGCATCTGGAGATGGTGTTGGTGTCGAAGATGATTTGGATGACGATGAAGATTGCCCTTCACCTTTGTCTTCTGGAGCTCCCATGGTAAAGCCGTTACCCGAGTGGCTGATGGAGCAATTTCGACAACATCTCAAAGAGTCGCGGCAACGCGACGCAAATGGTCTGCCTCCATTATATGCCAATCAACACACATTTTGGTTTCCGACAAAATCGGTTTATTTCATTCTTCGAAACTCGTCGCACCCATCACCTCCCGATTGCTATGACTCTCGATTTATGCTCTGGGATCCCCTTCCTCTTTGCAACGACGGTATCTCTTGCCCCAAGTGCGGAAGACGCTTGCAACGGCATTCTGAAATTCCACGTCCTCGTCGATGTGTTGATATGGACTCAACATTCTATATTATCGGATATCGTTACCGTTGCCCCACATGTATTTATTCAAAACCTGGAACACGTACAGTCACATTTCGAAGTTGGGATCCCGAGATCCTTAAAATGCTTCCTTGCAAGAATAAGTTATCGTAGTGCCATATCCAAGACAGCGTTTAATTGGTTGAGAACCTGTATTCAGAATGGTATGGGAACAAAGCAATTTTCCGACGGTTTGCGTACACAGCATCTGCTTCGACATGACCTGCTCAATCTGCAGTATCTGACACACCTTTGCGAACGAAGAAACACATTGGATGGCACCTGGAATAACAGAAAATTTGAATCCTTTCTGCCCTTCAATGACACAAGCCCAAGAGGACGTCATGGATATATTCCTAGTGCCCAATGGATTCGAGATATGTATGACTCGTTTATTGAAAAGCACGGCCACGATTTCAACCAGCACACGGCGATGTTGACGGGTGAGATATGTGCTATTGACCATAGCCACAAAGTCAGTATATTTTCTTCAATTCTCTGATTAATTGCTAATTGGAAGCAATATAGATTACAAAACACTTAGCCCGTGTCGAAGGTGAACAGGTTTTCACTGGCCTTCTTACGGTAACCAATGAAAAAGGCGAAATAAGGACGTGCAATCTTGTTGCAACCAAAGCGCAATCACAATCTGAATTGCCTTTGAAAGCCATGGCAAAGTCTCTTGATCTTTACGGTCACTCCCAGCCTCAACTTTTCTTCACCGATAATATCACCGATAAGGCATTCTTGGAGCGGTGCTTCCCTTCTCTTCGAGCCGGTGTAGTGCCAGTTGAAAAGTATGCAGATTTGGAGCCCTTTGAACTTTCTCCGCAGGTCAAGCTTCTTCCCAAGGATTCACCACACTCAATCAATGATGCTGCACGATCTATTCTCGATGATGTTCCCCAGGATCAGGGATATATTGCTGTTGGTTTTGATTCTGAATGGAATGTAGAGCTTTCGTCTCGTGGTCACGTGACCCATCGTGGCAAGACAGCGATTATACAAATTGCTTATCAGGATTGCATATATGTGCTTCAGGTGGGTTTTTGTTGATGAATATTATAGTATAGTGACCTGACCTGCTTTTACAAATTAGATTAGTGAAATGCTTGCAAAGGGGGACCTGCCACATCAACTAAAGCTGTTACTCGCTCATCCACGAATTTTGAAAGTGGGTCGGATGATCAAATCTGACCTCTCTTATCTCCAAAAAGCCTCTAACTCGTCGTATGACTTTGTCGGGGGAGTTGATCTTGGAAAACTTGCCAAAGATCGCCTTTTAATATCAAATATTTCAAAAACAAGTCTGGCAGATCTGTGTGCACGGATTTTGCATAAACGTCTCGACAAAAATGTACCAGAACGAATCAGTAACTTGTGGGAGAATATTGTTTTGTCCCCCGAGCAGTTAAGCTATGCTGCAAAAGATGCATACGCTTCGCTCTGCCTCTACAAAGAAATGCAAAACATCAAAGTGCCATCTCTACTCCCATCATTGGTGGAACCTTGCATGCCGGTCATTCTCTTCAGCAACGATAACACTACAATCATTGCAGAAGGTCAAATATCACGTCACGCCCGAAGCCAAACATATGATGGAATCAAAGTTTCTGCACGGAGAACAGTTATTGATGTTCTCAAAGTTCTTGTTCCGGGTGCGATTATTCCACAGCATCGTCGGCAAACTCTGAAATCGTTTGGCCAAACACCGTTTTCGATAGTCTGCTTACAGAGCCATCTTCGACTTTATGATCCTGCCGCCTCATCAACAAGGACAATCAAATTTTGTGAATCTGCCAGCTCCGAGCCTGAAACCGAAACCCCCTATGAATCTGCAAGCATTTTTCAGGATGCTGATTCCGAATGTGACTTTGCTGCACCCAATGATTCAGAGCCTTCTTGCTCGGTTGGGGATCTCTTATCTGATGACCTCTCTGAAGGATGTTCTACTGATTCTGTGCAAGGCTTTGAGGTTGATCCTGAAAGTGTGTTATTCTGCAAGGAGTACTTGGGAAAAGATCCAGATCAGTGGGATTATACACTGCACAGTCGTGTCATCAAGGACGTGTGGCATGTTTTCCACATGTTCTACATTCCCGCCACTCATGGGCTCCGAAAGCAGTTTACTCGTGATCTGCGCGATGCAATCTTTATTCCTGATAAAGATGACAAGGATCGTATTGACGCAATTGGTGCAACGTGGTCTCCACCTCAAACATATGAGCAGCTACGAAATTCACGCTCAGAATGGGTACGTCAATGATGCAAGCACCATATTCCATCACCACATATTGTCTATGAATATCTTGCCAAAGTCTTTCGCACATATGGTCCCTTGAGGGATCCCAAAACCAAAAAGCCCCTGTTTTCAGTGGAAGGCTGGAAAACTGCCAAACATATTCTTGAACTTGCTATAGGAGGATATTTATCTGATCCTCCTGGAATTCCTTTGTATACACGAATTGGGACCGACAAATCAACAGGCCTTCCCATATACAGATGTGCCCGTGGTACAAATACAACTGAAGGCGGTGTTCATACCCATATACGGTCCCGCTTGCCAAAGTTTGGCACGTCTTTCCGACATATGCAGGCTTGTCTTAAGGACTTTGTTCTTCGGCACAATCTCCAGGTAAGTAAATTTACTATTTCAATCAAATTTCAACAATTACTAACTAAACATGACTTTAGACGGGTACATACAACTCTACTGGCCAACCATATCGAAGTCATTTCTCGATATGGATCATAAACAAACTCCAGGAACTTACAATTTCACTCGACAATATACTCATCAACCCAGTCCAAATTGATGGCTGGGTCAATGGCAACCTCTATTCGCCAACGACTGAAGTTCTTGGGATTCTGCCTATTCCAGAAAGCATTCGAACGGCCACAGGCATGCTTCCATATAATTCAAATACTGTTATTCCTAATCAGCCACAAATGCATCAGTATCTTGCCAATATTCAGGGCACTCGAAAGCCTGTGCTACCTGTTCATACAGCAACGGAAAAGAAGCTCTTCCATGATCTGATCAAAAGTCACGCTGCCTTTAGTCCGGTGTCTGGAGAGCCACAATGGCGAGATGCAGTTCCAGTATGGAATGCAAAGGCTGACATAACAAATGATGTCTCTTACAAGGTATGTTGTTTTGGTCTTTTTGTTTGTGAGTAACATCTTAGTCCAAATATTCATTTTTTTTAGCTTGTTGAGCAATTGAGCGCATATTATAATAAATGGAAAACACTTTCACACATCCACGAAACTCTGTCTCTTACTGCAGATATCCGTGGACCACTCTCAATCATCATTCACGACCCATCACGTTCACGAAAAGCACCTGTTGTACCTTTCAAACCGTGCCCACAACCTCTCACTGCTTGCGAAGGCTTGCTAGAAACCAATGATAATGGAAATCGCATGTTGGCACCGTTGCCCATTACAACAAATGCCATGCATGTTGACTCGGATTTACCAAGTCAACAGCTTTCTCGCGATGACATGGCAAGCCGGGACATTGAATTTTGGCGCGAAACAGATGTTATTTCAGCTCCTCAACAACTCGAACATCAGCAAATGTGCCCTACCTCGCCTAGAAGCCATCAATTACAGAACAAAATCATTATGGAGAAGCTTGCGCGTCAACGAGTGGTTGAATCACTCCAGAAAACAAAGCCAATCAAAAAGCCACGAAAACGGCGGACGTGCCGCAAATGTGGCCAAAGAGACTGCTCCGGAAGCAGCAACGTTAACCTGTGTCGCAACCGCTGTCAAGATTGCGGCCAATACAATAGCTGCAAAGGCAGAAATACAAAGAGACCCACGAAGAAGTGTTATGAGGGATGGAATTAATGGACTACTAGCATACTTACATACTACCGTAACCTGCAATCTAATCGTGCTTTCCAACTTTAGCTTAGTCTGCGAATATAATCTACGCGAGTATCTGTGCCGAAAATACAAGAAAAAGGGTCTGAACCAATGCCATGCTAATTTGAGAGAGAACCAAACCAGTTAAGCGACAATCCAGCTCATAAAGGTATAAAAAAGGGTCCCCCGAACTAGCCATGCGAGCCTACTAATCATTATTGGACATCACAGGTACAGTGTTATCTAAACTGTCGCAAAGCTAAGCAATAATCCCTTCCTTTCTCCTCTCCCTTTTTCTTTTCTTTTTCTTTTTCCTTTTTTATTTTTCGCATCACTCCTATCAGTATCGGGCCGGTTTTCGCATAGAACCCCAGAATGTTCCAGTTGGGAAACTGTAGTCCATTCCCCTTCCAACATTCAATTAGAGCCTCCAGCACAGTCCAAGCGAGTCCAAGTCGGGGCCGGGGGCGGCCTCGCTGTGCCATGCATTCGTTTATTATCCAGCCGATGACTTACTAATGGCAAATAATATCGATGCCTGCTACTGCAAGCTGCACCGCCATGAACTTGTGGCATGAGATCTTGAGACTTGACCTGGGCTGCGCTTCCCTGATTTGATTCAGAGATCGACTGAAAGGGGTTGCTCGGGTTCAAGTTCAAGTCCAGTGAGGCTTTAATTCCGGTGGTGGGGTTATGTAATGAATGAAAGCATTGTGGTACGACCTTAGATTTTTGGTTGTTGTTGTCCGTTTATGGTTGGCGTTGGATGACCTCACCACCTATTGTGTATCTACCACCACCACCGCCGCCGCTGTCGTCGTCGCCGACGTTGCTCCTCTTTCTTTCCTTTCGCTCTGTTCCAAGCAATCGCACCCTTAGCTCGCCAGGAGCTGCTCCAAGACGACGCACTCAACGAACCACGATAAAACTTTGAACGGGAGATTACGTTAACGATATTGGCACATTTGGGATTCAGACGCACACATTTACTTCTTCAAATTTCAATACCTGGATAACATTGCTTGACATACATATACGACACTAAACCACTACCAATACAACGGTGCTGTTCGTTCAGACACCACAGCAGCCATCGTATCGCATCATATCGTATCCACCCACGCCCCGTCGCACCGTTGACGACTGACGGAGGGACCCCATATCCGTTTCATTCACTGGACCGCCATTCAATCTCCTAAACCAAGCGACCCAACACAACAGATACGTATTACGCACTCACGAGCGACGAGCAGGTAGTGCGACTTTTGACTTGGGCCCAAGCTTAAATAACACCAAGATTTGCTTGACCAGGGAACTAAGAAAGCGAACCAACAAGTAAGTCAACCATTTGCCGATAACCGTTACTCCTCTAAGCAACCTCCAACCTTTGCGGCATACAGCGCACCCTATCTATCCCATAACACTATACTCTAGACACTCATGCCCCAAATCCCGGCAACCTCACCGGCAACAGGCCTCCCGACTACCCCATCTTTCCTGCACACGACATCGTTTTCATTCGTCGATACACATGGGCGCACGCTGCTGCTGCGTGGTGTGAACCTGAGCGGCGCGTCTAAAGCCCCCGTGGGTCGCCTCTCGCATGTGCTGGACGGGTTCTGGGAGAGTGCGGGGGCAGACGAGGATACGGATTGTTGGTACGGGGAAGAAGAAGATGACGAAGAAGCTATTGTAGATGACGAAGAAGATGAGGATAGGGTTGGGGAGAGCTCGGGCAGCAGCTCCGGGCGGAGTAGTCGGGCGAGCAGTAGAAGTTCAGGAAAAGGCAAGGGCAAGGCACGGGACAAGCTGAGCTTTGTTGGGCGCCCCCTGCGGCTGGAAGATGGTAGTGCGGATGTCCACCTCGCGCGCCTCCGTGGATGGGGCTTCAATCTGCTCAGGTTCCCATTCACTTGGGAGGCGCTGGAGCATGAAGGGCCGTAAGTATTTCCCTTTCTTCCTTCCTTTTTTTCCCTTTTCTTTTTTTGTTGGAAGCTGCCGCGGTCGGATGCATTGCGCGCGTAGGAAGCTAGAAGGAATGCACTACCGTTAGGTATTGCCACTGAAGATGTCTTTGGGTACATGTCGCTGGGCAGCCGCAAGAGTTATTGTCCCAATGACTTACACTCATTAAACCCCGGCTTGCCTGGCCTAGTTATTGTGGAGGAGGTATATGTTCCCTAGGACGCCATCATGTGCTCTCCACTGTTTCGCGAGACAGCACAAACAACCTTACCATTTTCCATTGCACGATTTCCCATGCCTAACTGGTCAAGTTCTGTTTGTCTGACCTCAGGCAAATCTTTACCTTTCATTGTCGTTTTTGTGTCTTTCTTTTATTCCTTGCTGTCATTCTAAACCTTCCGTTCGCTGACATGATTGTGTGTGATTTTTAGTGGCAAATACGACTACGAGTTCATGGACTATACGATTCAAGTTCTCTGTAAATGCAAAGAGTACGGTTTCAGAGTATACATGGATCCACACCAAGACACTGTGAGTCTTCTGCAAACCATTTTGCGCTCTCACTCACATCCTGCAGTGGTCCCGTTTCTCTGGCGGTTCCGGTGCGCCTTTCTGGACCCTCCCCGCCTGCGGCATCAACCCACGACACATAACCGCGACCCAAGCCGCCCTCCTCCACTGCGAATACCCATCCCCATACGACCCCTCAGGCCCCGCCCCCGCAACGCTCCCCGCCATGGCCTGGTCGACAAACTATGGCCGTCTCCTCTCACAGACCGTCTTCACACTTTTCTTTGCCGGACGTGATTTTGCGCCAAATTGCATCATCGATGGCGTGAACATCCAAGATTACCTCCAGTCACACTACATTGAAGCTTGCGGGCGGCTTGCGGACCGTATTCGCGCGTACGATGACGCGCAGATTGCAGCGGGTGTGTGGCGGAGAGGCGAGGGCTTGCTGGATGCATGTGTGATTGGATGGGACTCGCTGAACGAGCCGTTTGAGGGTTTGTGTGGGTGGGTAGATCTCGCTGTGAATCCGACCGCTCAGGGATCGACGCTCAAGAAAGGCACGTATCCTACACCGGCACAGAGTCTGCGGCTTGGCATGGGCCAAAAGCAAACGGTTGAGCACTGGACGTTCGGCGCGTTCGGTCCTACGCGCGACGGTGTAGTTGAGATTGACCCCAAGGGACGCAAAGTATGGGCGGACGCTGCTGCACTCTCACCTGATGCCGACTCCGACTGGGCGGGTGGCGAGTTGCCAGACGGCACGCATCCGCGCTGGGGGTGGAAGCGCGATGTGTCGAAATGGCCGTTGGGGACGTGTATCTGGGCACAGCACGGCGTCTGGGACGTTGAGACAGGCTTTGTGCTGCGTCCTGCGTACTTCCGCACGCACCCGGTGACGGGCGTCGAGGTCGAGTTCCTGTCCGACTACTGGAAGCCGCATTGGCTTGCGTACGCCGCTCGTGTACGGCGCGCCCACCCTGAAGGCATGGTCTTCGTCCAGCCTCCGGTCTTTGCGATTCCGCCTGCGTTCACAGAGGAAGAGCTCGGTGGGCGCACTGCATACGCGCCACATTACTATGACGGCCTCACGCTTGTCACGCGCCACTGGAACTGGTTCAACGCGGATGCGCTAGGGTTGCTGCGAGGCAAGTATACGTCGGCGCTGCGCGCGGTGAAGCTCGGTGAGGGCGCGATCCGCAAGTCACTGCACGAGCAGCTGGGGTACCTCCAGGGCGACGTGTCTGCGGCATCTGGCGTGCTGGGTGGTGATTCGACGCGCGGGTATCCGACGGTGATTGGGGAGATCGGGACGCCGTTCGATATGGATGGGAAGCGTGCGTATGGGTGGACGGACTCGGGTAAACACCAGGGGGATTACAGCTCACAGGAAAAGGCGCTCGACGCCAGTCTACAGGCGTGCGATGCGTGGGTGCTGACGAAGGGTAAGGAGAGGGAGAGGGAACGCGAAACAGGTGGGGGTAATGGGCGAGGGGATAGTTTGAATTATACGGTGTGGACGTATGTCCCCGACGACCATTCACATGAATGGGGAGATGGATGGAACTTGGAGGATTTGAGTTTGTGGAGTCCAGATGATGTTGTTAGGGACGACGAGGAGGAATGTTGTTGTTGCTGTGATGAAGAAGATGAAACAGACATTGTGCGCCGTCAACAGCAGCAACAGCGGGAGGCGGAGGGTGTGTACGGGGACGTGCAGGATATGCGCATACCTCGCGTCTCCTCTGACAACAATGAACTGGACGACGTCGTTGCTGAGGCCGATGCCACGACGCTCCGCACGGACAGTCGTGCGGTGCTCCTCATGGACGGTGAACGCGAGGCCGATGCGCTCGCTAGTCTCGCCGGCGCTGGAGCTCATGCTAGCAGCGCGTCGGCGATCAAATGCAACTGCTCTCCTCGCAACTGCGCGCGCCGCCGACGCCGTCCCCAAGTTTCGCGGGCGGGGTCGAGTGCTAAATTGGTGAAAGCTGATCGCAAGTTACAGCGTCAGCAGCAGCCGGAGCGGTCGCTGCCTATGACAGCGGCGTTGTCGTCTTTGAGTCTTGCAACCCTCGGGTCGTCGACGGGTATGGGCGTGGATGTGCATGCGCTCTCGCAGCAAGTTCAAAGGCAGCGATTCACTCGCGCCCAGTCCTCCGCCCAGCAACTTGAACAGGATGAACGGGGAAGACCGGGGAACGCGCGCTCGAGGTCCAAGGTGTCGGTTGCGTCGACCGCGACGGCGTCGTCGTTTGATTCGGAGCGTACGTCAAAGTCAAGTTTGGTGAAACATCGCCATCATCATCACAGTAAATCATGTCCCCGACATCATCCACACACCCGTTCATCATCCTCCAATTCCACTTCTTCCGGTATCCCGCTCCCCCTCCTCCGTGCGGGTTACGACCTGAACCCGTACACATTCCTGACGAATGGCGCCCGCGCTGTGCGTGCGTTCGCGCGGCCGTGGCCTGTTGCCGTTGTGGGTCGTGCAGTGGATGTACGATTTGACGTGGCAAAGGGCGTGTTCAAGCTTGTGGTATGGGTTGGGTGGGAAGACCGGCCGCCTGCTGGTAGCAGTAATCGCAGCAGTAGGAGTAGTGGTACCAGAACCCAGGAAGACGGTGATGAAGGGGGAGTGGAGAGACGGATGCCAACTGAGGTGTTCTTACCGCTTGTGCACTATGCACATCCCAGGTTGCTTGAGAGCGCACGGAGTGGGAAAGATAGCACGCGGAGGAGCTCGAAGGAGGAGAAAGCAAAGGCGATGGAGAAATATGCAGCACAGGGAAACTTGAAGCTGAGAGATGAGCGTGGGCGAGGAGGTTACCCGCCTACGGCAAGCATGGCAAGCCTCGTCCCGCACGATGGAGATGAAGAGGGTGCCGCACAGCGACGAGGGACGAGTTTGGAGTCGAGTGTGACCACGCTGGCGCCGACGCCTGTTATCACGAGTGCGCCGCCACCGCCGCATGTGCGCGCTCTCGAACCGGTGACGCGCAAGTCAAGCGATGAGCTCAGTTCGCCTCTGAGCACGATGACGAACCCTATTCCTGGACCTATGAGCGCGTCGAGCACGGGTGCAAGTGCGAGTACGAGTACGACGGCTGCTACGCTCGTGAACGTCATCACCTCCTCCGGTACCTCCAAGTCTGGCCCCAAATCCTCGATTTCGACGTTTACCGCTGCCTCTGGCAAGCCGAGTAGCAGTCTGTTCCCACCTGGTATTGACCCCACCGCACGCGCACCGCTGCTCATTGGGGATACGTTCTCCCCATCTTCGTCACCGCCGTCTCCATCCTCTGACCCCGAAGACGATCGCGACGACGACCGCCGCGCGCACCCGCTCATCGACGTCGAAGTCTCTCTCTCTGGCGGGCGGTACTCTATCCGCGGCCAACGCCTGTTCTGGTGGTACGATATCCCAAAAGAGGGTGAGCCGCGACGGGAGTATGTTTTGGAAGTGAAACGCCGCGGTGGGCCTGTGGGTGTTCCGCCTACCAAGGGGCCACAGGATAAGAAGAAATCTAGAGCGAAGAATGGAAAGGAGGGGTGGTCTGGGGCGTCGGCATCTATGTTGTCGTTGTTTGTGAGCAATGGAAGTAAAGAACAGGTGGGGGAGGATAAAGAAAGTCGTCGGAGGGAGAGGGAGAGGAGGAAACGACAGCAACAGCAAGGCGGGGAGGGAGAGGACAAGAATAGAGGGTGTTGTCAGAGCCTGTGTGATGAGCATGGAGGCCTGTTTGGCGGCTGCGTTATCGCTTGAAACGAGAGCCCTTTTTTATGCTTGTGCGAGAACACTTTTAATGGGCGTTTGGTACCTTTTTCACTTTTTTCGCTTTTACGTTTACTCTACTATTTGCACACATGGTTCCCTATCTCATGGTTTCGGTATTGTTCTCTTATATTGCTTTTTTATTACGCTCTTACATACACATATCCACTTGTACAAAATGCACCGCGTCGTACAAACATTGCATTTATTCTCCAGATATCGGGAATGCTTGAATGATGGATCATGCTGATGAGTTGGGACTCGGGCGCTTACAGGTTTCAATGGGCGCCTATCGATATTTGGCGTAGTGGCGAAATGCCAAGAACCTTTCTAAGCGCGGCAGTGTAAACCGCGCACCGCAAGTCACTTATGAATCTTAGATGTGAGCCTCATAATTGATGTGCTCACACAAATAGACATATTCATATTATGCGAAGTACTGTACTATACCAGTCTCTCGTCCCATGCCGGAACCGGTATTCGAACAGCCGTCAGAGATCTACCAACACATAGCTTGAGAACTGGGACATTGGCACAATGGCAGCATTTGGCGTCCATAAGTGAAAAGGTTTAAACTGAATAGCACCAAATCAAAACTCTGGAAATTCAACAGGTCAACAGACAACAAAACGCATGATCTTGGAACATCAGATCGTTGACATTGATGACCCTTATGGTTTTTTAAAAATTATCCACTGAATTCATATATGTTGCCAAAAACAAGGTTTATTACATTATTTTCTCCCAGCTATTTCTCATTGCACATTTTTTTGTTTGTTTTCTTTTAGGCTGTCGAGGTTATGCAAAGTACTGTCTGTATCTCAATTGCAGCCAACTGCGGTACCAGTTCGAGCGCCGATAGGGGTCTATAGGAGCGTAGGTCAATGTCAATTTACTATGATGAGCCTAGCGGCAACGATGCAGAAGGTTATCACGTACTAAACGGACGCAACATGCAGTCGTTTGCCCATGGAATCCACAGTCGAGGCCACCAGGCGTGCAGTTGACTATGCAACACATAAACAAAGCAAAGTCAGTTTAAATGAGTCCCTGTACCACAGTCAAATACGGAGATACGAACTGCCAACGTTTCCACCTGGGCGGACGCTCGGGACGACAGCGTCACAGCAAAATGCGCTGCATGCAGGCGCAGTCGCAGCTGCCGAAGCCATGAAGGGCAGAGTCGAGAGAGCGAGAGCGATGGCAGAGAGGAACTTCATCTTTGGTGAAACGAACTGAGTGAAGAAAGACAACTTTCTGAGGAATATAGCTAACATGTCCAGGACATCCATTTTATACCCTCGTACTGCCCACTTTTTTCATTTGGGTACTAAATTTGGATAATATCGTATACGAGTATCTCCGGTAACTTGGCTGCTCTCTAATCCATTCACCAGTGTGGGCAACGAGGTAGAGTATCCTACTCTCAGAATTACATTCTCTTAATTTCTGATGAGAATTGGTTACCACCTGACCCATTCCGTAAAGGAAAGGCGTCGATGTGAAGAACTATGATACACAGAATTCAGGCGGCGAGAGAACGAGTCCGACGTCGACGAACTCCACGATTCATGCAATCCGAATCTTACATTATGACTTCTTGATATAAATGGTCGAGATGTTGCTCGTTGTTCGGTTTCGTGAATAGCACAAACTCCGATTGGCAGTTCGCGGATAGTTCTGACTTGGTTATGACATCAATATTTTTCAGTAGGAGTCATGCTTAATTCCTGGACCTTCCGGGTTCTTGTGTACACAATTGCGGAAGCAGGCATGAATTGTTATACAGAAATTTGTCATGTTCTACCAACAATGTAGTCGGTTTTAGGTTTTGAAAAATATTGGGTCCATTGTGGATTGCAGATGGAAATGGAAGACATCACATTCAGATTCACCAGAAGCAGCTTGCGGCCTGTCACCACAGGACTACGTAAATTACAGGCCTTTTTTCCTTTTCCACGGAAAGCTTATGCATATTTGATTTTGATTATCAGCTTGGTTTGAGCAAAGCAACTTGGATGTACTTACGACAGTGCGAGTCTACTGTCGCATCGGACTTTGTGAACAAGTCTTACAATCTGCTTTTGACGACGGCAAGCATCTGGAAATTTGCTCAAGGTAAGGAAGAGTTGAATGTAACTCCGTGGAAGAAGGATCGACAAAATAAACTACGCACAAATTCGCAAGCTTTATTAATAACTGTCATGTCGTTAATACTACGAGCTTTATGACCCGTCGCTACGCGCCGTGGGGTTCGCTTCGCTCACCCACTTGCTTCGCTGACGGGCCAACAGCTCGCGGGGGCTGCGCCCCTCGACCCCCCCAGGGGCTTCGCCCCTGGACCCCGTCGGCGCTTCGCGCCTCCTCATTGATACATTATTTCAATTTAATCTTTTTATCCCTTTGTATTCTTTCCCTGTAGTACCATACACAACCCGTCAGATATGACTTGTGGATTTTATAGATATTTTCACCAAATTTATAAACCCAGTACCCATTGGAATAGTCGGAAACCATGTGTAGCACATTGGATAACCCATCAAGTTGAACATTTCAGGAGGTATTCTGAGGCTTTTACAGACTTATATTCAATTTTCAATATTTTATTTTGTACACAAATGTACTTGATAGCAAATCATATCAACTTGAAAAGGCACACCTCAAAATTTTTGCCAAAGATTTATTCTCTGAACCCGTCAGGCTGAATCTTTCAGGAACACAGAGATGCCCTTAGAACACCCAAAAAAATGCTCACACTTTCATTTTGTACACGGATATGCATTGCAAATACATTGTATCTAAAACAAACGAACCCGTTTACCTCAAGTTGTGATCATTCACGCCGCGCTTACCTCCCGCATCTGACCATGCGCGGCGTGCGTATTTGTTTGGTTCAAACAAAAATACTGCACCTCCCACATCTGACTCTGCACGGCGTGCGCGTATTTGCTTGGTTCAAAGAAAAGTACTAATGCATTAAAAAAATGAACCCGTTCCCCTCATTCACGCCGCGCACGCCTCATCTGACCACGCGCGGCGTGCGCGTATTTGTTTGGTTGGCGGACTTGCTCGGTCCCGGGGACAGGAGTATGGAAAGCCGGAAGAGCGAGGTGCCCAGACACAAACCAAACATCGTCCGGCAGAGATGCCGAGTGATCGCTAGGCAATTCACAATCCCGCTATGGCTGAACGACTTCCGACACCCTGCACCGAGTGCACTATATAAATATCTATATTCTGTCAGGATACACATATTATTACATGTAATCTAGTACACAATAGCAAACACAATTTTACTGGCATGGCAGGCAATTGCTGCGAAGCCGCCTTTTTGAGTCATTTTTCGCACTCTATTATTTACTAGTTATGGCCTGTAAGAAAGGGTTTTTGCATCAGTTACAAGTTTTTCTCGCCCCCGCTGTGACGTTAGTGACAATATTGACACCGAGAGTAATAGCGGTTCCGTAGCCTTCATTTATATTGTAAAAATAAGGTGTTCAAAAGAAATAGACAAAGAAAGAGATAACAGGGTTAATTGGGAAATACATGAAGGTCGAGTATAAGTCAGTTTCAAGGAATAGGAAAATAGAGTAAAGAAAATGTGCTAAAGGACTGGGTGTATCGGGTGGATGGAACGAAGGTGAAGTCCACAGAAAAGTAAATTAAAGATAAGATAAAAGGAAGATAATCGGCGGTGTGGGAAACAGTCAGGATCGTCAAACCCGCCCTGCCACCCACCATTGGTTTTCTACAGGCTCATATCAAGGCTCACATCTTCAGCTCAAGGTCTCAACGACGTCAAGCTTAGACCACTCACCGTGCTCTATCACCTGCCCTAGATCTCTTCTCTCTCCTCTCCTCTCATGTCCATTGCGTCCGTTGCCCATGATCAACCGTCCCGCCATGCTGAGCGCATACCAGAGTTTGGTTTGGGTCTAATGGGGGAGTATAAGTACTCTAGATCTTTTTACAAGCAGTTTACCTGTCCTAGTTCACTTCCTCTCATGTCATCAATGTGCTAGCCAAGGCCCAAACACCGCAGTCATTTTAGTCATGCAAAATATTGAATTTATTGCCTTTCTTACAGGCCATAACTAAATAATAGATGGCGAAAAACATACCTAAAGTATGTGACGGAATATAGATTTTTGTATAGAGCACTCGGTGCGGGGTGTCGGAAGTCGTTCAGCCATAGCGGGATTGTGAATTGCCTAGCGATCACTCGGCATCTCTGCCGGACGATGTTTGGTTTGTGTCTGGGCACCTCGCTCTTCCGGCTTTCCATACAGGAGAGACTTGCTTATGTAAAATTTAGGTAAGCAAGGGACCTTCCTCTCTTTCTATATACACGGCGGGCAAAAGTGCTGACTAGTCAGCCTGGGAGTTGGTCTGACCAGTCACCTGACCATATCGTGACGCGTTCCGTGACGAATCAACTGACCAGTCAGGAGAGGTCACACAAATGTTGTCACGCTGGTTAGTATTGGTAAATGAGTTCAGTAACATAAGATTAAATGGGAATAAACCATTGTCTTCCGAAGCAATCTCACTGAAGAAAAGCAATGAATGAATTGGACATTTCTTGTGTTTGGTTGAAATTCGGTCATTATTCAAACAAATGGACAATTAATAGATGCTATACCAAAATTGTGTCGATGCATGCTAGATATCTTTAACAAGATTCATGAAAGAAGCAAATAATGTAAGTCTGGGGCATAGAAAAGAGATCTTCTGTTCTACAATCAATGAGCGGAATTACAGAAACTTAGCAGCGTGACAATAAATGCGTGACAGCTACATGACTAGTCAGGTGACTAGTCAGCACGCTGGTCAGGTGACTGGTCAGACCAACTCCCAGGCTGACTAGTCAGCACTTTTGCCCGCCGTGATAGATGTCCGATTGTACATGGCATCTCGGGGCCCAGTTCTACACCGTAAGTTTGTGCGCGAAGATTGAACCTATGTATTTGATGGACGGCATCTCCGGCGGGCCATTGTTGTTCGATTGTTCTGCTCACTCAGGCTGGTGTCCCGCTCAGTACCCGTCGTTGGATACTAGACAGACTCTTTGCGCCTGTTATTGTCGACACCGAACCATATCACCGCCACTGCCACCCACCATTAATGACATGGACAGTTAATTGTTTGTTCTTTTCAGCGCCCATGCATATGGGGAGGGGCACCCAGTCTCGGGTAAAGCACTATCAATTATGAAACGTAGGAGAACAAAAGACTGGTGTAGGGTATTCGTCATTGGACTCTGATTTCTGGAATGGATGGAACAATTTTGACTTTGACTGTAAGTGGGCGGTGTTGCTGTTTGCTATAACGACGGGTGGGGGGTTTGAAAGGCTTCTTTGCGACTCTCGAAGCAAAGCTGAATGTACGGATGACAATAATAGACGCTCTATCAATGCGCCAGGCCAATATTAGGCCAAGAGGCGTGGCACTGTGGCACGCAAATAACATCGCGACAAATGACAATGGCGGACAAACGTTATGTGAACAATGGGTGGGAATAGCCATTTGGTTTATATACCCGACTGTCTACATTTCTTTTCTTTCTGTACTTTGCCGTCGTCGTCCAGAACGCGTCTGCCCGTCCGTCGAAAGTCAGGTCAAAAGGTCAAGTCAGTCGTCGATCGATCAGACCCCGAACGTCATTTTTATTGTATATCTATCATCCTTTTTATAAAACCAAAACTTCAACCAACTTTTCTCTTCTTTTCTCGCCCACGCCCACGACTAAACACAAATCTACGAACCCGCCCAACGCCCGAGTACTTGTAACCGTCAACACCTTCGCAGCTTCTATTACTTTCGTGAGTTGATTCGCATACTCATTTCCCGCCACGGGCAACGCTCAAACACCGCCCGCTCGACGTATAGATAGCTCAGGCTCTCGACGGGCGAGTTTCAGCATTTCACAACCCAGTCTTCAAACACACTCTGCAGCGCAGATAAACAACACGCTTACAAGCAACCACATTCACTCGCCCGCAAAACAACTCCAACTCACCTACCTCCAACCCAAACCACCTCACACCCCAACCCAACCCAATCCGAACCAAACCAAAATGTTCGCCCTCGTCAAATTTGCGCTTTCCTTCCTCCTCGCCATGGCCTGCCTCGTCACCGCCTCGCCCGTCCCCGCTCCCGCCCCGGGCCTCGGCATCCCGCTCCTCTCAGGCGGCGCCGAGTCGTCCTCCAACGCCGCCTCCTCGCCCCTCGCGATCCTCGACAACCTCTCGGCGCTCCCCGCTGCCAACAGCGCCCCAAACGCCAACACCAACGCTGTTGAGGCACCCGTCGCGGACCCAGCCACAGCCGGCGGACTCGCTGAGCCTCTGAAACCGCTCAGCCTACTTGGCCGTGTCGTTGCGTACCGCCGCGAGCACCGCGAGCGTGATTTGGACGATGAGGAGGAGTATGAGAGGCAGGAGAGGGACGCGGCGCCAGCGATGATGAAGCGCGCGGAGCGCTTCCAGCTCGCGATGATGCGCCGCGCCGCCGCCGCTAGAGCGTGAGGACTGCTCTGAATGCCTTGAGTTTTTGGTTTGCCTCGATTCGACTTGATTCGACCCGATTTGATCAGTATCATGGCCTCGACCCGGACCGCACGACGTATGCTTGATGCATACACGCACGACGAAAACGCTAGACGCTTGTTATCGCTATTTATCCACAGCAAAGCTCGACGCTTACATGCATTGTATTCTATCCCATCGTCATTGTACACTATCCTATCCAATCCTACGCATCGTCTCGCACGCATACTTTGACCAGAACAGGACGGGCTTACCGTCCAGCTGTAGTGACCCACAAGCTATCTTTGCATCCGCACCGCAAACAAACCAGCGCCGCTTAGGCTACTAGTAGTAGATATCTGTTTTTTGTACCTGGGCGTCCTGTAGGCTGTCTGCCCGTTTGTATGTCATTGATACAATACAAAAAATGGATTACTTCTCCATCACTCAAAGTTTCCACCCCAATCGTTCAACACATCCCTCCAAAGAGCAAGCTAGCAAACCGTGGACACATTGGAAGTTTCCAACATTGATTCAAACTCCAAGGTAATATACAATGCCCCTGCGGAGAAGCAGCTATACTTCAGAAGCTCCAAAATATTTTTAGATCTGTGTTCTGTGTAAATCCAGTCTAATCCAGTGCGCCTGAGTCGATTAAATTCCTGTGCTGGAAGAAAAAAAACAAAATGTATGTCGGCATGGACACCTTACCTTCCGGATCCGGCTTTCCACACCCCGAAGATGCCGTTTAAACTCCGCACAAGAACCTTGCTGACTAACGGGGTGGTTTTTCTTCAACTCGTGATCTATGCAACACCGAATCCCAGGGCGAGTAGGTTCTGTCTAGGACGATCTCGTTCAATTCCAGGAAAGCTTTCATTATGTTCTGTCCCTGAACTGTAACAGTCCTGAAAACAACCCCAGAAAATTAAAATACAATCAACTGGAGGAGTCCAAATAATTAATATTAAGCACGAGCATAATTTACTTTCCTTGGACTTGTACACTCACAATAAAGTGGACGCGCACTCTAGACGCACTATGCACAGCGCAATGGATGCTCCTACTGAAATACTCCAAATTATATTTGAAGAGGCTTGTCATGCTCCAGGGGCACACGCCTCAGAAGGCGTGCCTCTGCCAGTGCCAGCTATATCTCATTCAAAATATTTGGTCACAGTACATGTATCGCAATCGCAAGAATTTTTTCAAGGAACTTAACTAACTTGCTTACTACCTAGAAAGATCCCACAAACAACTTTTTGAATCTATTGTTCAGGCTGGAACCGTATGATGTAATTAATAAACCCGTCTTGCGTGCAACCAGGCTTTCTGTCGAATCTAGGGCACTTTTGTTGGTTCAAAAATCCGTTCTTTGCTGTTTCTGCAAATGGTAGCATCGCTAAGACACCCGGGCCTTATTAACGAGTGATGTTGCGGTCGGTAGCGGTAATGTACTGTATCACACCGATCTCTGGACGTCTTTCGCACTTTTGTGTCATTGACAGTCATATCTTCACAACAATGCTACCCTTCTTCTACGCACATACTTGACTCCTAGCTGGCTCATAGCCTGAACGTATGCTATATCAGGTATGTCCTCACCATTAGTGTATGCCAGCCTGACCGTGTAGGGAAGCTATCAATTGGGATCAACTAACTTTCAGTAGGGGATGATGGTACGTAATGTTGCTTCTACTCATTCCGTGATTTCACCTCAAATCTAAAGCCTTTGGAATCTCCGAGCACCTGGATATATTTTGCCAAGGCAAGTCAATGAGCGATGTTCTTTATTTACAAAGCTTGTGACGTTGCGCTTGTGCTTAGTCCATTTCTGAGTCGTCGATCCTTCTTCACGGAGCTACGTTCAACTCTTTCTCAACTTGACCGTGTTCGGAAATTTACATATGCTTTTTTGCTGAGGGCGTCGTCAAAAGAATCTGTTGCACAGTGGCTGTCATAAGTGCATCCAAGATGGTTTGCTCAAACCGACCTGAAAATGAAAATCAAATGTGCATAAGATTACCGTGGAAAAACGAATGACTTGTAATATACGAACAAGTAGCCCTGTGGTGACGGGAGAATTGCTTCTGGCGAATGTGA
The DNA here is from genome assembly GCF_017499595.1 of Psilocybe cubensis. Lineage (NCBI taxonomy): Eukaryota > Fungi > Basidiomycota > Agaricomycetes > Agaricales > Agrocybaceae > Psilocybe > Psilocybe cubensis. The sequence continues at coordinate 745,714 of NC_063001.1, read as the reverse complement.
ATGTGACGTCTTCCAATCCACCAGAGGCCACCCATACTCTTACGGATTTTGATAAAAATCCACGACATGGACAAGTTTTCTTTCGTTCTTTTTTGTGTTACTCACAAAATCGACCAAAGTGAGTGATCAGCCAGTCATATCAATAAGTTATTCGAATGTAAGATTTGAATCACCTAAATCCCGGGCTCGACAATGTTGGGCACGTTTTATGGTCATCTAAAGATACCAGGTTCTCTTCTAATCGCTTTACTTTAAAATTAAGACAGGGTAGATGCTAATCAATTCTCTTGAAGAAACACAGTTTTGAAGGTGGTCCAACTCACCTCATTGCAAGCTGGGATTGGAATAGCAAGGAGCCATATTTCTGGGAAGATTTGCATACGACGCAGACCAAATTGGGAGTTGTACTGGAGAGCTCAAATGAAAAAAGGGTGGTCATCGCGAGGTATAAAATGGATGTCGAAGCTGCCTATGTTCTTCAGAAAGTCGTCTTTCTTCATTCAGTTAATCGTCACTCACCAAAGATGAAGTTCCTCTCTGCCATCGCTCTCGCCCTCTCGACGTTGCCCTTCATGGCTTCCGCAGCTGCTACTGCGCCTGAATGCCGCCCATTCTGCTGTGACGCTCTCGTCCCGAGCATCCGCCCAGCTGGAAACGTCGGAAGTTAGTATGATTTCGTTTTGATTGCAGGAACTTGTTTGAGCTGATTTTCTTTTCAAAGTAAACTGCAGTCCTGGATTTGACTGTCCGTTTGGCGGCCAAATCTCTGCGTGCTGCGTTCGTTTGGTATGTGATCGTTAGCTGGCCAAAAGTCATAGTCATTTTCATTAATATATCATCTTATAGGCCCCTAACGGTGCTGAAACTGGTACCGGCATTGGCTGCAACTGAGATACAACTATTTGGGCAACATTTCTAGCAAAGATGAAGGAAAAGAGAGGACAACAAATATGTATCAAGGAGAAATACTGGAAAAGCATATATACAATTTTGTTACACCGGATCTGGACTATGTTGAGATATTTGAAAGAATCATAACTGTCAGAGGTCCACAATCCAAAGATAATGTTACACTGGTGCATTATTTCCTTGCCTTCAATTTCTCTGGTAATTGTAAAATATCTGAAGACAAAATGACTGGACATAGGACTAGAGATCCGTTCTATGCTGCCTCAACGTACCTGATGACACGGACCGCATGGCGAGCCGTAAATGCAAGTCCACCCCCGTACCCCCCAGTTAAATCTGCAATCATCGATATAAGATTCTGACTGGCTCACATTCACAGGAATATGATCAGTGCTCTCACTGTCGAGAGTGGGAACAAGGGCCACGTAAGCACAAGGTTCAAAATTTACTCTCTTCAAACTTGTACACTCACCGACATCGCATTACGGAGGACGCGCACTCTAGTCGCACTATGCACGCCGCAATGGATGCTCCTACTGAAATACTCCAAATTATATTTGAAGAGGCTTGTCATGCTCCAGGGGCACACGCCTCAGAAGACGTGCCTCTGCAAGTGGCTATATCTCAAGTCTGTCGGTCCTGGCGTGCAGTGGCTATTGGAAGTCCAAAGCTTTGGTCACAGTACACGTATTGGAACGGGAAGAATTTCATCAAGGAGCTTGACCGGCTTGCTCACTACCTAGAAAGATCCCACAACCAACTCTTGGACCTATCATTCAGGCTGGAACCGTATGATCTGATTAAGAAACCCGTCTTACGTCCAACCAGTAGCCTTTCTGTCGAATCTAGGGCACTTTCTTTGGTTCAGAAAGCTACAGAGCATGCAGGTCGATGGCGCCGAATTTTAGTGCACATCGATGGAGAAACAGAGGAGACATATCCAGATCCTCCCCAAAGCCCCTTGGTTTTCTTGCAGCAAATCTCCCTGCCGAATTTGGAGACCTTTGAGTTGATTACCTCCGAGAGGTTTGCTTCTCCAGAATACGTTAGCGCTTTGGCTGGAATGGCCCCCAAATTGAACTTTATCCGGATTGACGCTATTACGCTGTTGTCGTTCACACTGTCGCAGAACATTACGACGTTGGAAATAGAATGGACATCCAGCAGCATACATAGAAGCCCAATTTTACTAGCGTTGAGGGAAGTCATTGCGTCTCCAACTCTGATCTCCTTTTCTATCCGTGGAGTGCCTTCAAGAATGTCGCCACCTGCAGAATATTATGAAAATGTCCAGGCAAAAGTTAGCAACTTGAAGCATCTGCGCTGTAGCAACACCATCGCTGCACCTACCTTATTCTTCCGCATTCGCTATCCTCAGCTAGAGTCGTTGACCCTCAAGGACCTCACCATCGCCCACATCGCATGGAAATTTCCCCCCAGTATCCTAGGCGGCATCTTCCCCGCATTGCGCACTCTGGCATTTATTGATTGTGGATTAAACGAGTCTGAACATTTCGTCTATTCCATCGCCAAACACGCCAACAACATTTCCCATTTGTATGTTCTAAAAGGGGCTTTTCGGATGAACTACAAATGTAGTTTTTACAACCTTATGCTGCACATACTTGAAGGGTTTCTGCATAGTCGCGACAACTACTGCAAAAACCTTACCTTCTTCGTCAATCAAGCTTACGACAGTTGGCAGGATGAAGATGATATCCGAATCTATCGCCGGTATGCTTTGGAAGGACGGGAAAGGGGCACGGTTCGCCTTCCTTCGTTTATTGTGGATCGCTACAAAGTTTTGGATGATGGATTGTGGCGGGAGCTCGAAGACTCGGGTGTGCTTGAGGTTATCGCCGGTCAAAATTTGCAGATGTTTTTGCCACCGTGGCCTGCACGAAGTGGTGTTGGGGAATCTGAAGGCTTGGGACATGGGACTAGAGATCCTTTCTATGCTGCCTCAACCGGTGGCATCTTCAAAAGTTAGATGGCTTATTATCAAGTAGGATTACGGTCGCTGATGCAACATATCGCACTTCTGCTTAACGCTTTCAGAATTCTTGTATGGCTGTAATAATTTGCAAGGATGTTTCAATTCGTTTCTCCATATATAATTCACTTCTAGCTGATTTGGCCTGGTATTGGCGATATCAGATGTGTTCTAATACTCCGTATGCTTTTATATAGTTATTTTCATTACTTATGTGTGACCGCGCATCTCATTCCGACGTTGATAATTTCGGAATCACAATAACCTGAGGTCTACGATTTGCAGACCACATGTCATGTTGTTCCAATTGACGTTCACTTTAGATTGCATGTGAACTTTGAACATGCGAATGAAAAGGATACGAACGCGTAAAGGGCTCGGTACTTGTCAACCTTGAAGCTTGAGGATCTTCAACACTCAAAACGTGGTGACAGAAGTTTCCCCCAGAATAATGAGCAACAAACGATAACGGTTAGGTGGGCCACAGATGTTTGATGTAACCCAGAACGCACACCCACATTCAAGCTAATCCCGCACGTTCCCCGGTACCACTTTCGGCGTTGAATCCGGTTCCCGGGATGTGGAATTAGATGGGGGATGAGACGAGGACGTATTGGGAGAGGAAGAAGGCAGCGGCTCAGGCAGCGACGCGGAGACAAACACAGACGTGGGGCCCGTGTGCGCGACGGGGGTTGGGAACGCGTCAGTGTCTGCGGACTGTGATGAGGATGAGGAAGAAGGTAGCAGTCCCGCCCCACCCCGCAGCTGCACGAGCGCGGGCGGGGCGAGCTGGACGCGGGGCAGCTGGACGGGTGTGTCCTTGAACTCTACCCAGCCGCCGCGCAGGCCGATCTCAACGACGCGTTCAAGTATACGCGCGAGCTCGTCGTTTCTGAAGGGTTGCATGAGCCAATGATGTTGACAAGGAGAATTGTGATCACGCACCTTTGTGTCTCCGCACTCCGCTCCTCCTCCCACTTCTGCGCCATCTCTTCAATTCGCGTGTTCAGCCCCGCAATGCGCGCACCCAGATCCTCGAGTTGGTCGTCGACGGTATCGCGCCGCTTGCTTTGATTACGCGACGAGCGCCACGTTTCTCCGATGATGAGCGCCGCAGCAACAGTAAAGAGGAATCCTTCTGCCAGCGCATTTGCGCCGTTGTCGATGGCTCTACGCGGTCAGTCAGTCGTTCTTGTTTGAGCTTGTGCTTGGGAAGGGAACGCACTTTGCTTCGGAGAGTGGGCGAATGTGTTTAGCTGGCTCGCCGAGGATATTGGTACGCAGCTTCACCTCGGAGCGGTACATGAACTGCGCGAGGTTGACGCACAGCCCGCGGAATCGCTCATGCCTGGGCACCGTCGTCGATATAGTACAAACACGACAGGACACGGAGAGAGAGAAGCACTCACTGCCGCGCCTGTTCCTTGATTCGAGTGGAGATGGGTTTGGCCAGCGTCTAAGCAAATACAAGTCAAAATCAGCATAAAAAATGAGGAGTTGGAGCTGTGAATTGGTTGGTATGCTCACCCTGATAATGAGGGTTGCGAGTTTCGCGGATGCCATTGGGCTCTAGATTCGAAGAATATACTGATATTAAGATAGGACTTTTCTAATGAGGAAGGAGTGTAGCCGTCGTCGAGTGCACCGATGGCAATGCCGATACAATTACGCCGACACGCGTTCTATGTAAAGCTCGAAGGCTGCGAATAAGTTACGATACAACTTCAGAGCCTGCCCTTGTTCAGTAAAAACTTGTGAGGCACGCACCACGTCCGAATATTACTTTTGGTATTGACGATGAAGGTGGTGGTGGAAGTACAAGGTGCAATTGAAGCGCGACGCTGCCACGCGTTTGAGTCCCAGCCGTGCGCGTGAGAAGCCGCGCCGAGCTTTATCGTCATATGCCGGATCTCTCCTGGTGCAGGGGACTTGGCGATAAAACTTGAAGGCTTGAATTATTTGGGCGACATTGGGAAAACAAGTTGAACAATAACAGCGATGATATCAACAATTTCACTGAAGTAACAAAATTCAACGTGTTCTATTATTCCTCCGACTACATTCCACATGGATTGCGCTGAGCGTATTAATACCCAAAAGTATTCTAGTTGCAACCAACGCCGGTACCCTTGAAAGCTTCTGAAGGAACCTAAAGCAAGCATTAATAATCGTCTAGACACGTAAGGCTATAAGTTATTAACATACCACACGAGTACAGCATGCGTCTACTTGACCGTTGAACCCACACTCGACAATTCCAACAGGCGTGCAATTTACTTTGTAAGGAGATAATTATTAGCACAAGAGTTTTTAGGACATATCATAGAGCTGAAGAATACACACAGCCGACGTTTCCATTGGAACGGGCACTCGGGACAACAGCGTCGCAACAGAGTGGCTTGCATTGAGGCTCACCAGTGGCATCCGCTGAAACCATGAAGGGAAGAGTAACGATGGCGAGAGCAAACGAGAGAAACCTCATTTTAATTATGAGAGGGTTGGGTGAGGAAAGATACTAAGCTTTCTGAGAGATGGGTGAATATCGGCATCCCTTTTATACCTCGTCATGACATAACCACGTTTTGGCACGACGTTCCCAAGTTTGATTGGTCTAATAGTATCCTTCTAGAAAAGTAGGCTTGTCGCCGCTCCTCGGGTTCCAGGTATGAACAAGCTAAATAATGTCAGTTCAATCGTTTCTTGTTACAATAATCTTGACGAGCCTCGTTTACTTTACCGCCTAATCTAATTATCTGGAATGTGACTCTTTGAAGCCAATAAAAAAGGCTAAAAAGAGTTGCATGGCTTGTTATCCTCAGGCGGCCAGACAGTAATGTCGAACTCAGGGGCCTTAACTTCGAGTGATAACAATCCATACAATGTCAGGTTTTCAACTTATTACTCAAGTACGTACTAGTTTATGACATATTCGGCAGCTTGTTCGGCTGGGTAAAGTCCATCTAAGTAACAAAAAAGACGGGAGTGAATGTCTTGAAGCAAGTAAAAATCGTACAGGAAAAGACGGACCATGGATGGATTTCTCCTAACAATAATTATCAATCGTTTATGAGCGGTGAGCCTGAATGTCGTATGTTCCGAGCGTTTCGAAGAATATCGGCTGTCTAGATATAAAAACGCTACACTCAAATACCCCAGAAGCAACTCGCCTTAAACTTAAAGAATTCACCTTTGCGCTAAGTACTTGCCTTTGTTTGTAATTTACGCTATATCCTAACTCCAGTAACGGAAAGAGAGTTCAGGGTAGGGGGGCATGGCTTCTCTCCGCGACTATGATTGGGATCCAATATATTTTTCTGGTTCTACGACGGTGTGCTGCGACGATGTGAAGGGTAGTTGACAGACTTGAGATAAAGAAACTTGTAGAGGCACATCCTCTGGGGCACATTCTTTCTGTCTTCCGTTTTACAGAAAGAATCCATTTTCCTACTACGTGTTCAAGTCATCATCCCTGCCAAAAAATCGCGTCAAATCGATAGAAATGAATGAACACTTTACTTTTCATTGGTCAGCTTTGATCCATTTCCACGAAGGTATCGTCACCAGGCCCCTCGTACTAATGTACGTAAGACGATTCAGGATGCAATTTGAAGGGTCTCGAAGAAGGAGACCTGATCGCTTTCCAAATAATTTTAAATGATTGCCTTTCATCCTGGCCCTTTATCGCTGGGGCTGTCCAGGATTCAAATGTGAAAGTATAGAACTTGGATTGTCCGCACAGTCTATGTTCGAGGCAGACAAAAGCACAGTGACAGCAACGAGCACAGATGAAAACCACAAATCACAATGAACGAGCTGTCCACATAGGTTAAGGTCGTTCTCTTTCAAAGGCTCTGTAAGCAAGATCGTCAGCATCGCGAGTACTAAAGCAGTCATCACATTAGAGCATCTGAATCGAGCATCGAGGACACAAAGGAGCCAGGGCAATTAAACAGAAGTTGGGCATTGCATTGTTGCCTCGCGGTGCGCAGCAAAGCTTGAGCGAAACACGCTCTTTACACGAGCTTGAAGTCGGCAAGAACAGGCATATAGAGAGGTATTGCTTCGGCGACATTGTAGACAGTGCAAAGACCCTTGGCGAGAGAGCTTCGAGGTGAGAAGCAAGGGTTGGAGATAGTGCATGCTAGTGGGGACAAAGTTGAAGCATCAAGCGTCAACAAGGAGATATTAGAGCCTGAGCATTGAGCGGTAGACCTCGCAAGACAACAAGGAACATCGCGGCGCAGGAGAGAACGGGACAAGGCCCTGAATAGCCCCTAAACGCGTTTACCAGAACGTTACAAGAGAAAAGGAGATAAATCTTACCTTACTTGACAAGTTCATTCCGATATATCCTCTCATACAAGCTGTCCAGAACATGAAAACAGTCCGAAGGACTACAAAGGGCTTAGTTAGTCCGAAGACATCACAATCGATGGACTGTAGAGGCAGTTCTCCAATGCCAAGCGAATGGATCGCCATTGATAGCAGCCGATATGTAGCACAGCAACGGCAACGAGGCGCACTGCAGATAGCAGGGGCTGATCCCTGGGGAGATGACGCAGGGGTAACGCCGTTGTCGTTTACAGTACAAATACCCCGTCGTCGTCAGTGTTTTCCTTGTCCTGCCCACCTGCTTGTGAATCTCCTCCTATTCGACACTACCCCTTTCAAGGAGCCGTAACTTTGTGAAACATGGACTTCCTCAAAAATCTCCACCTCGACGACAAGAAGCAGTCTTCTGACAATCATACCGAGCCCACGTCCCAGCCTTCCACAGCATCGCGCGCCGGATCTTTCTTGAACAAACTGGGAGATGCTTTGAATGAGCACAAATCCCCCACTCCAACCGCCTCTGCGCCTGCTCCCCAAGTTGCCACCGCTCCAACACCATCCACCGCATCGAACAAAGAAGATATCTTCTCGAAGATCGGGGGAGCACTTTCCGGCCGTAAGACACCAGAGGCTGCCCCTGACCCTGCCCCCTTTGCTGTTCCCGCTTCTTCATCTGGCAAAGAGGATATATTTTCCAAGATCGGAGACGCGCTGTCCGGAAGGAAGACACCCCCGCCTGTTTCTGTTGCTGCACCCACCCCTGCACCCGCTTCGTCGCGTAAAGACGACCTCTTCTCCAAGATCGGCGACGCGATTTCAGGCAAACCATCCACCCCACCTCCCGCACCCGTAGCTGCACCTGCACCACGCAAAGATGAAAATATATTCCACAAGATTGGCGACGCAATTTCCGGGAAACAGACCCCGCCTCCTGCACCCGCTCCTCGTAAAGAGGAGAATCTACTATCCAAAATCGGAGATGCTATTGGCCGCAAGCAGACACCTCCGCCTGCACCAGCGCCTCAGAAGCCGCAGAACTTGGTCGGCAAGTTGACTGAAGCTGTCGTGGGCAAAAAAGATGAGGCTCCTCCACCGAATCCCAGTCTTATCCACCAAATCTCGGAGGTCGTTGTTGGGCCTAAGAAACAGGAGCAGCAGAAGCCGCAGGGACTGATGAACAAGATCAACCATTCACTTGGTGGTGGCTCCAAGGGCGAGGAGGAGGAGGACAGACTGGATAAAGGTACGCGAATTTTCAAAATTTTGTATAAATTTGAGGCTTACAATATGCGCAGCAATCGACATGTTCCAAGAGCACATCTTGAGAGAAGGTCCTCAGAACAACGAGTCGGCATTGGAGCAGGCCAAAGATAAGCAAATTGCAAACATGATCAGGACTACAGTTGGGATGAAGGAGAAAAAATGATTCTGTTCATCTTTGGAGATACGACAAAGATACGATGGACTTGACTGTAATACTAGTGTGCCAATTTGTGAACAATTCTGTAGTTTTAAAATGTCGAATACATACCTGATTTTTCCTTGATTTGACCACCTATTAAATTGCGACTCTTCAACAACGACTTCCGAGATATTGTAGGCAACAAAACACCTCGTGCAGTGGTTCCTGCCAGCAGCGGCAGCGGAGTTACAATTATACTGAATGTCCTACGCTAATGTTTTTACACGCTCACGACTGTTTGAAAGTGATATCCCTCCAACCATGGCATTAAATGCCGACGATAGGTACAGGGCCTGCGTTTATAATTGCCTATGCTATACGCAAAGGCTTGCCAATGTGAGCATATGTATAGTCAGATACTACAAGACTAATAATCTTATCCAACTCCGCCCAACTCGGCACCAACTTCTTGTGATCCTCAACCAGTCGATGGCTTCATTCAAACGAACAATTTTTAATATAGGAGTCATATGAAAGGTCTTTCTCCAGCTTTCAGTTTCCAAAGCCATCGGCATCGATTAGTCTGCAACATTGCTTCTGTATTTCGGTCCAGAGCGATCGCGCTACACCAGGCGGAAACCATTTCAGAGTATCCGCACATTGACGCACGCTAAGCTCCGGGATACCGTATTTCTGCTAGTTTTTTCGATGCTGATTGTAGCGCTGAGCAATGGGCGAGTTAGGCTTTCCACCCGATATTCAGCCCTGACCGGGACATTATCGATCTTTCCGAGCAAATTTACGAGCCAGACTCAAACATGATCTCCTACTCGCCCTGCGGGTGTATATAAACATGCAAACAAGCAGCTGTATTCTTCATCAGGTTCACCTGCTCTTCTTTAGATATCCAGATACCCCTTCGAGTCCTATCACAACCGTCTTCAGCATGAAATTCTCAAAACTATTCGGAGGCCTTCTCTCTCTCGCTAGCGTTGTCCATGCGGTTCCTACTCCCTCTGGTGGGCTTGGGACTAATGGAAGCGAACCTTATTATCACCCTCTGAGCGACTTCGACTTCCAGTCTATCAACTTGGCACTTAATCAGGAGTGGATTGAGCTCGACCTCTTCCACCACGGCCTCGCGAAATTCTCAGTGGAAGAGTTTGAAGCTGCCGGACTGAACGCAGAAGACCGATACCTCATCCAATTCATGGCCGAGCAAGAAGTCGGGCACGCAGAACTGCTCACCAATATTCTCGGACCCAGGGCAGCGAAGCAGTGTACGTACCAGTATCCGTTCGAAACTGTGCGCGAGTTCGTCGACTTCTGCCAGAAGCTCACGCGCTTTGGTGAATCTGGTGTGTATGGATTCCTGGAGCACCTGAACTCGCGCGATGCGGCGCAGTTGTTACTGCAGTCTATTACGACAGAGGCGAGGCAGCAAATGATCTTTAGGCAGTTTGAGGGATTGTTCCCGATGCCTGTGTGGTTCGAGACAGGTATTTCCCAGTCGATGGCATGGACGCTCCTCGCACCCTACCTTGTCACCTGCCCCGCTGAAAACCCGCGCATTGAGTGGACAAACTTCCCCGCTCTCAATATTATCAACAACCCCGATGCTACTCCTCTGTATAACACTTCTATCATTGGCAACAACACCACCCCTGCTATCACCCACAACCGCAGCGAGCCCCTCTCCTACCCTGGACGCGAAGTCTTCTTGACGTGGGATGCTCCCGGCCAGATTGTCAGCTACAACAACAGCTACGTGACGAACACAACAGCTGGTGCTCCCGCCTATGTCGCCTGGATTTCCCAGCTCAACGTCACCTACACAGAGCTCTTCAATATCAGCGGACGTAGCGGACAGACCATCCAGCCCAGCGGCAACGTGTATGGCGATAACACGGCGCCTATCGTCAACGGTACCATGTTTATCGCTGTCACCGATACGAATGTCCCCATCTCACCCGCCAATGTGTCGATGCTGAACGACCACATCGTCGCGGGCCCTGCTCTGTACCAATCTGGTTAGATTTAGTGTAATTTCGATTTCTTTTGTTTGGACTCGGGCTTGATTTCGTTTAAATTTCTTTGGATCGTTTTTTGTATTACTTGTTTATTTGTTTCTACTTTTTCTCAAAATTCGACTCCTTTTTCGTCTGGATATAACCCAACCATATCATTGCGACCCGCCGGTCTTCTGTCAACTTGGTTTGCGAGATCAGGACAATCGGGTGGGGAAGCAGCAAAGTAATATGCTAACCTCAGCAATCAATGGGGATCTAGGTATCAAACCAGCTGCCGTCGTAGCACGAATTTCCTAAGTATTGCCACTCCTATCATAGGTATTCAAGACTAGAATCCATAGGACGCAAGAATGGATCTCCATCGTAGATGTCAGCGGGACGTTTGATCCCTTGAGGCTCTCGCAAAGGCCAAGGCAACCAGCGTCCTATCGACTTGTTGGCATCGACAGGAATTATCTCGAGCTTTCCTGTATCCGAAAATGACGTCCACAGTACAGGGTCTTCTGATTCCCAGCGCTCCGCGTTATACCTGGGGACGCGGAGCATACATTGTTTTTTCCGCTTTTGGACAATGTCGATGCATGATGCAACTTGTTCCGATGAGACATCATAGTCTATTGGTCTAGAGAACGTAATGGTGTCGAGATCAGGCCATATAGTTGTATTGGAAAGGATCTTCTCGTCGACTATCACGAAGAACACCGATCGTTCTCCAAGGTCAAATGGATCCTCTTCTAAAAAATCCGGTTCTTGGATGACGAATAGATGCCTCACATTCTGCGTGTATTGGGCGAGAGTAATTATGTATGAATCCTGAGCGCTCTCGCAGTTGAGCAGAATAAGAGTTCGTAGACTAGGAAAGATCTTCGAAGTCGGGTCGATTGGTTGAACATCCTCAAATATTTCCCGGAGGACAATCTCCCGCAACCAGAGCACTTCCAGCTGAGGGAACTGAAAATGACGAAATATAGCGCTCGAGAATATAGAGCTACTGCACCGAAGGTTTTTGATAGAGGTGGAAAGCCGTTTCTTCTTTGTCCGGAACTCCTTAGCGTATTCATCATCCAACATCTCTCCAATTATGGATACGGTCGTCAACATCGGAGAGGCCATGATATCCCATAATTCTTGGAAAAAATTGGGCATTAATGGGTATGGGTCTCCGTACTCCCAATGTAACTCAAGTGTTGTGATACTGTGTGGTGGAATGAAGTGCGCAAAAGGGATGGGGTCTATGCGAACAAACCACAGCTTAGGAGTCGCCAGTTCACCACCACACAAGTCACCTGAGCAAGCACTGCTCAATAAGTGTGGCACGTACACCTCAAAGGTCTCCAGTTCTGGGAAAGATAAATTTTGTAGAGGCGAGAAGAAACTCCACAAGCTTTGATCGGATTCTTCCTCCCCTCGAATGTCGATTGAGATACAACGCCATCTGCGAGCGTGCTCTGTGGCTTTCTGTAATAGAGAAATTGCTCTTGATTCTTTGGAATCGGAGTGTGTCCTAGGGTGGAGGATACGTGGGCCAGGGAGATATGACCGGAGTACGAACCACAAATACAGAGGATGGTTGCAAGATCGTTCGAGATAAACGACAAGTCGCTCTAATTCCTGTTTATGCCTTTTCTCGTGGCGATATGCGTACCACGACCACAATTTGGGATGTCCTATCGCTATCGATCGCCAGGCAGAGCAGACGTGTGATACAACAATTTCCGCGAGTAGGTCGTTGGGCTCTTCCTGTGTTTGATTTTGGTGATGTTCAAAAATCAAAGATAATAATTCTATCGGGAGATTCAGGATTGATGCGTTCATTGGGTCCAGAGGAGAGTGGTACTGATGATGGTGGGTGCTTCAAGCTCTTGTTGCACGTAACACGGAACAGTAACCACCGGTAAATTCCGTGTGGCCCGAACAAACTTAGAAACGAAGAGAACGAAAGCACTTTGTTGACTTGAATCTTGTCAATAACGACTGTTTGATCTCCAGTATGTGTTTAAAGGGTAGTATAGTTACAACACTTCACTTTAGCCTCAAACATTTTGGTTCACATCTGAAAACCCTTCCTGAGGGACAAATTTGAACAGAGACAGGATCGGAAATCAATGCAGGAATAACTATTCGGAGGCCTTATCTCTCTCGCTAGCGTTGTACATGCGGTTCCTATTCTCTCTGGTGGGCTTATTGACGCGAACCCGTTTATGGCGATAACACAGCGCCTATCGTCAACGATACCATGTTTATTGCTGTCACCGATACGAATGTCCCCATCTCACCCGTCAATGTGTCGATGCTGAACGACCACATCGTCGCGGGCCCTGCTCTGTACCAGTCTGGTTAGATTTAGTGTATTTTCGATTTCTTTTGTTTGGACTCCGGCTTGATTTCGTGTATTTTCTTGGATCGTTTTTTGTATTACTTGTTTGTTCGCTTCTACTTTTTCTCAAAATTGGAATGCTTTTTTCATGTGGATGGGTTACATCCACATCATTTCTATTCATGCGTCTTCTGTCAACTTGGCTTGGGAGATCAGGACAATCCTAGTGACAAGCAATTAAAATTGATATATAGCGGGTGGGGAAGCAGCAAAGTTATATGCTAACCTCAGCAATCGGGATCTGGGTATCAACCCAGATGTCATGGTAGCACGAATTTCCTAAGAATTGCCACTGCTATCATAGTCTTCAAGACTAGAATCAATAGGACGCAAGAATGGATCTCCATTGTAGATGTCAGCGAGACGTTTAATCCCTTGAAGCTTTCGCGAAGGCCAAGGCAACCAGCGGCCTATCGATTTGTTGGCGTCGACAGGAATTATCTCGAGCTTTCCTGTATCCGAAAATGACGCCCACAGTACAGGGTCTTCTGATTCCCAGTACTTCGCGTTATACCTGGGGATGCGGAGCATACATTGTTTTTTCCGGATCTGGACAATGTCGATGCATGATGCAACTTGTTCCGAGGAGATAACATGTGGTAATGGTGTAGAGAACATTACGGTGTCAAGATCAGGCCATATAGTTGTATTGGAAAGGATCTTCTCGTCGACTATCGCGAAGAACACCGATCTTTCTTCATAGTCAACTAGATGCACTCCTATTAATAGCGCCGGATCTTGAAGGATGTATAGATGCTTCACATTCTGCGTGTATTGGGCGAGAGAAATTATGCATTCTCGAGTGAGGCTGTAGCAGTTGAGGAGAATAAGAGTTCGTAGTCTAGGAAAGATCTTCAAAATCGGGTCGATTGGTCGGAAATTAAATATTCTCCTGAGGACAATCTCCTGCAAGAACAGCATTTCCAGCCGAGGGAACTGAAAATGACGAAATATAGCGCTCGAGAATATAGAGCTACTGCACCGAAGGTTTTTGATAGAAGTAGAAAACCGTTTCCTCTTTGACAGAAACCCGGTAGTGCATGCATCATCGAACATTTCTCCAATTATGGATACGGTCGTCAACATTGGAGAGGCCATGATTTCCAATAATACTTCGAGGAATTCGGGCATTAATGGGTATGGGTCGCCGTACTCCCAATGTAACTCGAGTGTTGTGATACTGTGTGGTGGATTGAAATGCAGAGAAGAGATGGGGTCTATGCGAACAAACCACAGCTTAGGAGTCGCCAGTTCACCACCAAACAAGTCGTCTAAGTAAGCACTGTACAATAAGCGTGGCACATACACCTCAAAGGTCTCCAGTTCTGGGAAAGATAGATTTTGTAGAGGCGAGAAGAAACTCGACGATCTTTGATAGGATTCTTCCGCCCCTCGAATGTCGATTGAGATACAACGCCATCTGCGAGCGTGCTTTGTGGCTTTCTGGATTAGAGAAATTGCTCTTGATTCTTTGGTATCGGAGTGTGCCCTTGGGTGGAGGATACGTGGGCCAGGGAGATATGACCGGAGTACGAACCACAAATACAGAGGATGGTTGCAAGATCGTTCGAGATAAACGACAAGTCGCTCTAATTCCTGTTTATGCCTTTTCTCGTGGCGATATGCGTACCATGACCAGAACCTGGGATATCCTATCGCTATCGATCGCCAGGCAGAGCAGACGTGTGATACGACAATTTCCGCGAGTAGGTCGTTGGGCTCCTCCTGTGTTTGATTTTGGAGATGTTCAAAAATAAAATACAATAATTCTATCGGGAGACTCAAGGCTGATGCGTGCATTGGGTCGAGAGGAGAGCGGTACTGATAATAGTTGGTGGTGCTAATGCGGCTGAAGTACAAGCTCTTCTGTCAGTGTACGTAACACGGAACAGTATCTACCGGTAAATTCCGGGTGTGGCCCGAACAAACTGAGAAAAGAAGAGAACGAAAGCCTAGCAGTCTGTTGACTTGAATCTTGTTAATAACGACTGATTGATCTCTAGTATGTAACTCAACGGTGGTATAATTACAACACTGCACTTTACCCTCAACATTTTGGTTCATGTCCGTAAACCCTTCCTGAGGGACAAATAACAGAGACAGGAATTGAGCAGGATTTTCGGACCAAGTCCTGCAATAAATACTTGTAGTACCTCTTTACTCATAGTATTCTCCATTATCATCATCCGAGCGACGATATCGGTCTTCGCTAATATTCAGGTTCTCTGCTCCGAATGTATCGTCGCCTCCATAGCCTGACTCGTACCCCGAAGGAGGGGCATCGTAACTTGGTGCATATCCCTCTAAGAAATGATCAACCCTGTATTGCGACTGGTAACCTCCACCTTCCTGGTACTCCGAGGCATCACCGTAGTCAGGCCTCTCATAATTTCCGCCACCGTAGGTTGGTTCGCCGTAGGATCTTGACCCATAGTCCCGGCTGGAATACTCCTGCGTTTCACTCTCTTCGGAAACCTGGTAAGAAGGCCTTCGACTGGGCGCACTTCCGTGGCCACACCCGCCGTAGCCAGCTTCCTCTGTGTCATTCAATCCTGGTCGTTTGTTCTTGTGATCACGAACGCTCTCCTGAATAACATTTTTGTTATATATAAATTCGAGCAAGAGAAGACATATGTTGCACAAACCTTGGTTAAAGAGTCTAGAATTATATCTGCGTCGTCACCAAGCTCACCAATCCATCTTTCCATATGATCGAACATTCTGTTCTGGATCTCGGATCGACCAGTTGCATAGTAGGGGTGGTGGAAGGCTTCGAGAATCTGAGCAGCACATCAGTATTGTTTTACTTATCTGTAAAAAATAAAGCGCACTTTGTCGATAGTCCGGTTGGGATTTTCATCATTGCTCCATGCCTGAACAATCAAGTTGACGCTATTTTCTACAACAATCTGAGCGATCTTTCCAGCAGGTTCGTTAAGGATCAACCCAAAATGATCCTAAAATATAACCGTTAGATGTTTCTTTTGAGCCTATTGAAATTGACAAACCTTTGAGAGCAAGCTGTGAGAAGGGTCATGAGCGTCGGGATTATCAAAGACCTATGAAGATCAGAATTTTTACGACATCAGCACTTAACTGAGACGTACCTCGTATTGGTCCTCATTATCAATCACGGCTTTGCTGCCTTCGTCGAGAACAGACGTTGCCTGGCTCAAAATAGGCTGTATAACAATAGTTAGCACCAAAATGGACACGGAAAAACGAATCAGTACATACGCCAATATATGGAGCGAGAACGGTATACACATCTATGACAAGCGTCAAATTCTGCTGACCGTGCCACAAGCAAAAGCTTACATTCATTCATCGCATTGGACAACTCCTCCAACATATTGGAAAGGCCAGGAACCATTTCAATCTTTTTGGTTATATCTCTCATAATGTCATCATGCCATTTAAGAAGGTCCAGAAGTTGCTTCTGAACTTCAGGAGGGGCGATGTTATCGGGATCAAAGTCGTATGCCTTGGCTTGCTGTTTGATCTCTTCTCCCTGGTTGATCTTATCGTCCTCGCCACCTCCAAACATACCGATGATCTTTTTGATGGTCTCGATTTTAGGCCCAATATCTTCTTGCGAACTCTGTCCGACGAGAGTTAGCGGGGTATTGGTCATGTGCTTTGAAGTTGTACGTACGTTGTTTATCTTTGCGGAAAGGTCTGTGACGCTGGCCTGGCTCAATTTGCTGATCATGGGGTTGTAAGTAAGGCAATTATGTCAGTAAAAATCTGATACCGACTCTCCAGCCTCTCCCAACAGAGAATGCAAGAAATCAGCACCTTCATTGATATGATATCAGCGACAAAAGTCATATAGTAGACAAAAAAAGGCTCACTCCCAAAGGTCCCAGTTACAAGAGGAGGGGCTGGTCCATTGGGTGTTTCGATGATGACTAGATTTTAACAATCAACATCAAAGCAACCCAACGTCAAAGCTTAGAGCGAACCATTGTCTCCAACATGGCAGAAAATATTACTGTGTCCCATCTTACGCAGGGCAAGCTCACACCAATTACTATGAGCGAGTAAATCTTCCAATGTATGAAGACCTGTGCCGAGGAGACGATACGCCTCCCACAAGTCGGGACCTTCCTCTCCCCCTGAGCGCCTTCCGTACTCAATGCATGCCTCCAGAGTTCGTCGAATAAACGCGGTTGATGTGTCCCATCCCTGATTTTCTGTAGCAATATATTTCTTCGAATCGTAAGTAAAAAAAAAAAAACATGGCGAGTCATGGTAATTTATAACTAACCTTCATTCCCGTATTCTCATCAATTTCCAGCTCGCGAGGATCGACAGGAGGACGAAGTTTTGGGTGGAACTGTCGAGCATCTCCTTCAGCTTCAGCGTATCCTCTATAGATAGAGTGATTTGTCAAGATTTGGTCAAAACATCATGTCTCTAGACGCCTACTTGGGATTATCTATATGTTCCTGTGATTTTTTAGAAACTAAGAAACACGGGAAGCGCCAAAAACATACCACAGGAAGGTATACCCCGAGCCGATCTGCGGTAACTTCATACTCCTCGGAAGCGAAGCCGAAGGTCTAGAGAAGGTCGCCGTCAACAGCGTAGAAAAAAGGATGGGTGTAATGCCTCACCATGAAGCCGAGAACAGAGACGACAAGAACAAGGGTATCAGCCGTCAGTTTGCTAAGTCCAGCGATGTCCATAGCCTTCAAGATCAAGTTAGCCTAAAATCATCACAGAAAAAATGAACAAACAAACCTGAGAATAATCTCTAAGCCAATTTCCCTGCACCATACAGGTAAGCGCCTGCCTCGGTGGCATCGTTTCTAAAAGTAAAGTCTCACAAAATACACTTTCTTGATATCGCTTTTGCTGAAGTTCGATCCACCCTTTACGCGGTCGATCAAAGAGGACGCAAACTTTCCAAAAAGTCCTGAGCCAACGGCGGCTCCACCAGCCGATTTCGCCAAAGTTTCCAAAATATTTTCAATATCTCCATGTCGGAACGCTTTATCTGTAAAGACATTGTGAGGCAGACAATTTGAGAAAATCGTGATCAATGATAAAGGACTTGGATGGAAAGATTAGACAGAACATACCGTTAAGATAAGCAAAGTCCGGAATATCTCCAGCTCCGAAAGCATAGGTCTCTACAGGGAGCAAGACGACGAGGAACGTAATGAGCAGAAGCGTGTTCGTGAGGTTAGGTGCCATGTTAGGCGATCAAGAGAGGGATGCGATGGATGACAACCAAGTCGTTGTATTTAAAGCAAGAACAATGCCAAGACAAATCAGATTGTCGATGAGAGTGAAATCGTTACCACCTGCAACCCCTTGACTTTTCCTTGACTTGACCTCCGAGAACCGAGTCCATGCCGATTTGTTCCTTGGTAGACTTCTTCTCGGCCTGTGGCATTTGTTTCTCAGCTTTTGGGACTGCGGCTTTCGGGTATTATCAGGCATTACGCATTACTTCATTATCCCCTTCTTGATTCTCTCTGGATTTTATCGCGTAGACAACACAAGTTCTGATGCCAATAAGGCATTTGAGAGGCTGAAGATTTACAGGTTGCTTTACAGGGTAAATGTGAGTAGGACATGTGACAGAAATAGACGTGAGTGGAGTACAAGTACAACAGGTATCAGGCGTGACTGAATGAAATTCCCAAGTTCCAACAATTTCGCTTCTTCATCTTCATCTTCGTATCATACATCCATCAGTACTCCGCCAGTGGTATAACTTTGCCTATAAGAGCAGCCAAATCCTTCTTAGCCACATAAAACCACACGATTACAATAAAGAAACATACCGATATCGGAAAACGGCGACTTCTTCTTTCGCCCCAAAAGTGCGACCTCTCCACTATCAAAGAACGAGTATCCAGCTGCAATGAACCCTCATCAGGCCAAACTGATTCGAAAACGAAACATCAATGATAAAACTCACGAAGGGCAACTTCTTCCTCATCAGATGACCCCGGATCGGACGTGGCACCATGGATAGGCCTACCCGTCTTCGAATCACGCAAAATTCCTAGATGGTCGACGAACGGCGCAGGACGCTGATTGGCTGACCTATGCAGCTGAATGAGCTGCCGCTGGATCTCGAGGAGGTATCCCTGCAGTGTATCCAAGAACCGACGAGTCTGAAGATGTTTCGATGAAGCGCAACTGCAAGATTGATCAATCAGGGGTTCGCTTTCCAAAAATTGAGGTTAACAAGAAGCATACATGGAAATGCCATCCTCTTTGATGATGTACCCGATTCCATAACCTTCAGCAGCTACAGGTCCGAATCCGAACAACCTTAGGGCAGGGTTACCGCAATTTGATGTTGACAGGATGCTCGTCCCGAGGAGTGCCCATCCGTGATCGGTAAAAATGGCGGGCATCTTGTCGATCTTGTACGAAGGGGGCGGAGATGGCGAGGAAGGAACAATACCATTAGGTTCTGATTCCGTCTTGTTCTGCAGTTGTCGTTGAATGAGGCAGTAAATCGCATATAGGTGTCTGAATTCAGAGAAACAAAGGACGTTGGTTTCCAAAGAGACAAAGTTAAGGTAATGTTGAACTTACCTGTCCTGGCCCAATCCTTGACTGCATGCTTTAGTCAGTTTGACATGGGTATCACACGCCTTGCGAAGCGCAGCCACTTTTTGAGATGGCGAAGCTTCAGAATAGAATGTCTGAAATGATAAAAACATTTCAAGCACCATTCAACGGGCAGGAAAGAAAGTTATTCACCTTCGTAAAGTGTACACTCTCCGGTTGGACGGAGCGGATGGCTTCCGTACGACCATGCAAGAAAGCTTTGGTCATCGCGGGCTCGTAGACACATTCCGTTCGGCCTTGATGCAAAAGGTATATCAACACCCAAAGCGTTGAAAACAAAATATTCACCTACCATACAGCCCAAAATACGCCGCCTGGAAGGCCATTTGGACAAAGGCATCGGGACTCAACCCATGACTAGTGATAAAGTTCTTCCCGTATCCCTTGAATTCGAGGGCCTGGCAATCGTTCTGGCAAATCAGATCGCTGATCCGAGTCTCTGCATATCGCACACCGGCACGCAGCTCAGGTGTCAAGTTCCATTCAAGCTTCTTGGGCGTCGTGTCAATCTTCTCGGTGTGAATAGGAGATTCTAGAGGCAACTAGACATAAGTTTCATGGCGAATTTATTTTTACGAAGACACTTACTCTGACCACCACGAGGGGGTTTATATGCTCTTGCTCGCGGGGAAAGTGGAGCGTGGAAGAGTGTCGGAGCGGATGGGTTGATGGATCTGGCCAGAAGCATAAGTCCTTCGGTGAATATGTCAGCAGCAAATCTGAAAACGGCGATAGGGTTAGAACACGGGCAATTCGAACAAGGTCAGGAATGACTAACCGCAAAACAGTGTGTCCATCGACTCCTGTATGTTCGAAGTTGATTCCAGCTGCCCCATCAGCACATACGATGATTTGAAGCTTGCGGATTATACGGTTAGCGTCACATTACGTGGATATTCATCGAAAAGAACTCACTTTATCGTACCAGCGATTAGTGCAAGTTCCTACTTGTTCTCCTTCTTGGAGATTGTATGTTCCGCACAAGAAGTTACTGCAAAGATCAGCCAGAGATTCCGGGGCAGCATCGTCAAGGCAAACAACAAAGAGTGCGTTGTCTACGATATCAAGACATGATTTGTTGTTCTTGTCCTTTGCAAGCATGCCGCGTAGGCCAGACCACACTTTCCGATTTTCTGTTGATAGGACTCCAATAGCACCTCTAGCTACCTGTTTGCGTCATAATTGGATGAGAAAAAGAAGCCTGTAAAAGGAACCAATAGTCACCTTCGATTTATCTGTTTTATCAGCGTCGGACACAATTGCCTGCAAATTGCGCAACACTTCCCGTTCCGTCAAGACTGGTAGATTATCTTCGTCGAGAACATCGAACCAATCTTGGATATAGACTATTAGCCGTGACTCTTCCTTTTGTTATTTATAACAAAAAACATACAGAATTGGCCTCTTCGAAGAACGACAATATGTCTAGATTCCGAATGAACTTCCATCCTGCATCCTCGCTATAATAAGAACATTGTAAGCCACAACACTCATGGTGATGAAAGAGGACGTGGGCGTACATCTGTGGGTATTCTGGAGGTTCCAAAAAGGCGAGAATATTGGTCCATATCGAGAGGGATGCCGCGGACGTTGTCTGGTTCAAGAATGCCTGCCCGCAGGTCATGGATGAAACCGAGAGAAGAAACAATGAGAGATGCGGCTCGAGGAAGCTGGGTACCGCGATCCGGTGTTGGGTCATTCCTAATGTATTTATCAGTACCAATAAACGTATTGTATATCAAGGAAACGGTTCTTACTCGAGAACGAAGAAAGGGTTTAAGGCAAGTACAACGGGATCGCTGTGCGAGAGGTATGATTCGTACCTGAATCATTCCACGAGTCAACACCAATACAAGCACGTCACAAGCAACTTCATCTACCAGAATTCCTCGATGTAACTAGATGCGAGATCAGTGTCATCCCCTACTCAGATCTACGGACAACTCACCTCGCCTTGTCTTTGGCGTATTCCTGCAACATAGCATGCAGCTTGGGGCCATCTGTTTCCAGGAATTCCTTGACCGCTGCTTTAGTGATTTCGTGCTCCTTCTCATCCTGCAAGCCCTCAAGTGCACGGAGGTACCGACTACAAGTGTCTTCGAGGGCGGGTATCGGTAGCTTGGGTAGCTTGTCTTGATATGCCAGCGTCCGATTCGATGGTTTCCTGTCAGAGAATTCAGTAGAGGAAGCCATCGGGGAAGATGATGAGACGCCGGGAATGCGTAAGAGTTAAAAGAGGCGGACCCACACGTCTTGCGATGCCATGACGGAGCTCCTCTAAGGTGATTGATAGCGGAAATGCGGGGAAGTGGGGTTCGGGGGATATAATCAATTTGCAATCAACGCCTATTTTATACGCTCCTTGTCGCTCTTGTACGGCGGATTCGGACTGCGATTGCGCAGGATTGCGCATGACAATGTCATTTCTGCGGCTAAGATTAAACCTCTTCTGTATACCTTGCCACATCAGAAAAGAATAGAAAAGGATGCATGCGCCGAATGAACATTGAATATCCGTTCAGTTTTGGAACCCCTCCGAAATCGGCGTCGTCATTGTTCCCGGCACCGGATCCAAATACGCTTTACGCGGCCTTGGCCAATCTTAGGTATTCTCCCAATTCTCCTATTCGTTAAGCAGAGCAAGATGCACAATCCACGACAAGAACGGTCAAGAAAAGAGTGAGGAGGCGAACAGAACATGAAATTGCGGGGATTGTGCGTTCCATCACGGTCATCATGCCGATTCATGCGACCCCGGACGGGTTCCGACGCGGATATGGCCCACAACATCCGATGGCTCAACGATGTAGACGATGATGCCGCCTCCCGAGCATCCGGTCTGGGGGTCTGGGCTTGTCTTGTACGTTGTGGGTCCGGATGTATCTGTCCAACCAGTTTGAAAATTGAAAAAAAATTGATGATATGGTAAGCCTTGAGCAAGGCTTGAAGGAACGGAGATTAAATGGCGTTTAGGAACAACACTTTCATGGGGTATACCATTTTTAATAAAACTACAGATATACAACGGGGTATGCGATACACGTAGGCGAAAATTTAGCATAGAGAGCAGAGATAAAAAAGTAACGAACGTGTTCAACTACCATCACCTACAAAAAATCTGAAAAAGAATGTCTAGAAGTTCTCGTGAACCTTCAGTGTGAAACATGTTCTTTCCCGCAGGAATTTTCTACGTGAAGCCTAAGATTTATGTGATTACCTGGACATTTACAGGTTGGCAAGTATCCAGGGTGTAGTGTGGGTGACCTGTGACAGGAGAGAAGACAAGATCCACACGTGCGTTAGCACTCGTATTGGTGCAAAGAGAAAACGCATTGGCTTGTCCATTAAAGGCCAGAATCGGTGGGCTGCCGACGGGGGCCGTAGGATCGGTCTAAACGGAAAAAAGGAAGAATTGTCAGAAATTAAAATTTAAAACGATTAATAGTTCTGAGATTTTGCCGATCGATCGTAGAAAGAGAAGGAATGTACTTACCATGGTGCAGTATGCCTGAGAGCCTGCGAATGCAGGTACAGAAGCAACAAAGTTAGGAGATTCACCGTCATTTGTAAAAGTAGATGTCATTTGCTGAGTTGAAACAACTACTGAATGCGGGCTGATAATCGAGTTCGAGAGGCTGATGGACGGCCATTCCGAGCAGCACGTCGTGCATGCCTACGTGATAAATTTTTTCAAGACTAAACAGAAACGATAGGGAGAAGAGAAACGCACAGAAAGAACGGTCCACACAACATTCTTCACAATTTCCACAGCCACAACCTTGAGAGGAACGCTAGATGGCCCAGTAATGGGAGGGTTCTTGAACTGCGCCCTCAACGTAAAATTCGCCAAGTTTGTGTCCAAACAAACTTGCGGACCAGGCGGCTTCCCAGTCGGCGAGAACTCATACACCGCCACGCGATTCGCATTCCCGCAGTATTCAGCATGATTCACCTGGCAGATTTGGCGGCAATCTGCGTCTCCGACCCGTTGTGTTGGTGCATGGACTGTGTTGTCGCACCCTGTGTAAAATAAGGCAAAAAGCGTAAGGAATGAGGAACCAACGATGTGTGTGTGTCATGTAAACGTCTTAGAAGAAAAAGGGGAAAAAACGTACAGCATTCGTGTCCATTTTCAACACCCGCAAATGTGAATCCGCCTTGTGCCAAACATGCAGCAGCGCAAGATTCAGGAGTCGTACCAAGTGGGATGTTCGCGCCTGTTCCCAGAGTTCTTGCCTGAGGAGAATCCCTAGAATTACAATAAGTATAAAAATGAATCCAATGCGAGGCAACTCGCAGATGAAAAGGACTAACGTGAAACATCCTTGGTACGTCCATAGACCCGTTCCAGTTGTAATGTTCTGAACGATAACAGGAGGGGGCCTGTTGCTTTGGAAGATGTTTAGACGGATAGGTCCACCACAAAGTTCGCTAGCATTCCCGCTGCATGCCATGTTACAATCTGTCGCTGGTTCTGCCGTACTTGGAATTTGAATCGTCGAATCGCAATCTAGGTGTCGTCGAATTAGTACACGAAGTTTGAGCTATTCTTGATAGACAACGGCTTACAGCATTCCTGAAGCACGTCAAATAGCAAAGATTCAATAACCTCCTAAGGAAAATAAAGTATATGCATACCCCTACGAAGAGTCAGCACATGCATTTTACACGTCACTGGAACGAGATACGTACGTCCGAATTCAACTCCCGCGAACAAAAACCCGCCAGAGTCACAGAAACTGATACAAGTCTCAATAGTCATAGGGTCTTGAACCAATGAAGTAGCAGCCAAAGTACGCGATGTCGAGATGTCACTAAAAATACAATGAATAAAATGAGTCTATGGGTTGGGGAGGAAATTAAGGAGTTCTCATCGACCTAAAGCACCCCACAGACGTCCAATTCACAGGTAACACTGCTGGAATAGCTGGAATAGTTTGGGCGGCCACGCGCTAGGAAACAGAGATGGATAAGCAGAGAGCGACGCGTCGAACAAGACGCGTCTCACAGAACTCAACAACGCCCCACCGCCACCCAATAACAACGCGAAAGAAAAAGGCATCTTGCCAGTTCGGGGGGCACCAAGACTCAAAATGAAAAACCAAAGGGAAAGAAAGAACGACACGTTCGGCGAACGCGTAGAACCATCGAGCCGACGGTGGCTCTTTATACACCCATACAGCTCAGCCCACGCATGCGGCCACGAATAGCTTCATGTTGATTGATCCTACACGATACACCCGCCAAAACCTGGCACCAGGCACAGATCAAACAACGAGATGAAAAGAACACCCTTCGAGACCCCAGGAACAACCGTAGAGAAGGCAGGAAAAAAACGCGGGACGGCGGACATCCAACCTCCCATGCTTGTCATGTTTGAAGGACGCGCACGGATTCTGCGGGTGTTCGAGCTCGTTCCGAATTGCAATCAGTCTATTCTTTGCCTTTCAGCCAGCCAGGCGTGGTTTAGGAGGTCCAGAGCTGATTGGTGGGACAGATGAAGCCATCAATGATGATGATCGCTGGCTTGTTGACAGCATTCCCTATGTGCGGTCGCAGGGTACCGTTGAAGTTTGACGGAAGTACCACTCCGTGGAATGTTAAATCGCCTCTTACTCCAACGTCGTTACAATCAACTCTGAAAATGAAACAGCACCCTCGCTATGAGCAGCTGTTGGAAAGATAATAAAGTATCTGTCACTCGCACATCCTCGCCATGTGGAAGTGTTTTCCTGATAGCTGGTTCAAGATGATCATCGTTCGAAGGCACCGAAGTTATTTGGGCCTTTTGCTAATTTTGGACACACTGTCGACGTGGCGCAGTGCATGTACAGGGTGCGTTGAATATACCTACCCAAGTTTCAACAGAAGTTAGCCACCGTTTCGAGGAAGGAGGGATGAAGATAACAAAGATAACACACCCGAAGTTCTGTCGTGTTTTCAACACCATATCAGATGTTCTCGAAAATCAGAATCATCAAGACCTTTACTGCCGATCCGTAAAATTTGATTGAAAGGATTGGAAGGGTTCCGAACACGTAGGATTTCCGTGTGAATCGATGCCGGACATGAGTATCTTAGGTCCATATATGCACAAAATTCATTGTTGTAGTGATAGCCGTGTGCATTTTCTAACATTTTCGGAGGTATGCCATCGTTGAGTAGATGTGGGTAATCAAGTCGTGTTTCGTCAGTGGTGGGAAAGCAATCAGAGGAGTGACATGACAGAGATTCTATCAGCGCAGATGGGCACGGAAATGAGTAAAAAACGTACATAAAGGTGCCGTGGACATGTCAGAGGGTATATGACCCTGTGTAGCATTGAGAACGGTGAGTGGGTCTTGTTTCTATTACGATGATGCTTTGCATAGGCAATGTTCTTAGTATAAACAGCCGTCTATTGTTTCTGAATCTTCTCCGCTGTTTGGTGACAGGTAGTAGTATTGGGGGTCGTCTCCGCAGCTGAGCCAGCAAGACGGCATACCTCGATAAATCTCAAACACGAACCCATAAAAAGAAAGAAAACCGATTTTGTGATACCTAGAATGCATGTACATCTATAGATATGGGACCTATAATCAATGTTGATTAGTCAAATCATGATCTTGGATGAATAGTTTAGCTATAACTGACCAGCCGCGAGCATACACATAGGGCCGTCCTGCAACTACTTTGAAGTGAATCATCTAACGCAACAGTATCCCGTCACAAAATATGGCCATACACACACTTCATGAAAGGCCTGAGGAAGCGCACTTTCAAGATTGACAGTTATTCAATTGACTATGAGAGCCACGAGAACAACTTGAATCGAGCGCCTCGTCGGAAGATCGGTTACTTTATCGACATGAATGAAACTACGACGCTTGAGAGTCAGAAATATGTCCACTGCATAGTAAGTCCCGTAGAGAGTGATGTGAGATTTGACCGACTCGTTGTTTTTCAAGGTTGCTGCTGCTCAGAGAGTCCTAAGCCCATGAGCATTGAAATATTGATGAGTGTATCACCTTTGGAGACTGAGCAGGGTCGGAACTTGTTGTACTTTATTTACTATGCAAGGCGTCGGAGCTCGTCGGAGAGCAAAGTTACGGCGCGCGCCGACGGCCGTCAACAACATTTTCGGCATCGATGCACACGACGGCAGCGTCCGCCGCTGCATGCTCAGGTTGCATGCAAGTTTCTTGGTACCACCGTACCATTAGTGTTGTCCTACTCAAAATCATTCTTAGCGAATAAAATGGTAAATTCCTCAAATTTTGTTGCAAACGTATCAACAACTTTTGCATGAGTCATGCCCCTTACTCTGCCATCTGGAGGAATATGAAGATGTCGACGGAATTTAAGCGCCCAATACGCCTTCTCATGTTTTGTATTCTTGGTTTTGCTTCCTTTGCAAGGCGGTGCAGACCTTCCCGGACACGGTCTTGATCGCTCGAATTTCACGGGAATGTCTCTTTGAGGATGTACACCCACTCACCTTTCAGGTTATTCTTAGAAATGTAAAACATCTTCCTTGTTCTGCATATATCTATTAACACTGCGGGCGCCGACCGCTGTAAGTTAAACATACAGCAGAAAACTTACATGTCTTATGTAAGTTTCGCTGTAAGTTCAGCATACAGTACACGTGTATGAAAAACAAACACTCGACAAAGACATATTGTGTTTGGTGGCTGCATGCTGACCAAACACAATTGCTGTTAGTGGACTGTAAATAAAATAAACACCTAAATTACACAAATTGTGTTTGTCCGGTGTTAGTAAAACATACACATTTTCTGTAAATGACACAAACAGCACTTGCTGTAAGTAAAATTTACACACAAAGAACACTATTTGTGTATGTCAGACTTACACCATTAAATGAATTGAAAAACTTGTGTAAGTATAATATACACAAATTGTTTTCTTTGTGTGTAATTTTTACTTACAGTAAGTGCTGTTTTGGTCATTTACAGAAAATGTGTATGTTTTACTAACACCGGACAAACACAATTTGTGTAATTTAGGTGTTTATTCTATTTACAGGCTACTTACAGCAATTGTGTTTGGTCGGCATACAGCCACCAAACACAATACGTCTTTGTTAAATTTTTGTTTTCCCGACACATATGCTGTAAGTTGAACATACACCTAAACTTACATAAGACATGTAAGTTTAGTGCTGTATGTTTAACTTACAGCAGTCGGCGCCTGCAGTGCACTGCGGGCGCTGACTGCTGTAAGTTAAACATACAGCAGTAAACTTACATGTCTTATGTAAGTTTAGGTGTATGTTCAACTTACAGCGCATGTGTCAGGAAAACAAACATTTGACAAAGACATATTGTGTTTGGTGGCTATATGCCAACCAAACACAATTACTGTAAGTAGCCTGTAAATAGAATAAACACCTAAATTACACAAATTGTGTTTGTCCGGTGTTAGTAAAACATACACATTTTCTGTAAGTAATACAAACAGCACTTACTGTAAGTAGAAATTACACACAAAGAAAACAATTTGTGTATGTTATACTTACACAAGTTTTTCAATTCATTTAATGGTGTAAGTCTGACATACACAAATAGTGTTCTTTGTATGTAAATTTTACTTACAGCAAGTGCTGTTTGTGTCATTTACAGAAAATGTGTATGTTTTACTAACACCGGACAAACACAATTTGTGTAATTTAGGTGTTTATTTTATTTACAGTCTACTTACAGCAATTGTGTTTGGTCGGCATACAGCCACCAAACACAATATGTCTTTGTCGAGTGTTTGTTTTTTATACACGTGTGCTGTATGTTGAACTTACAGCGAAACTTACATAAGACATGTAAGTTTTCTGCTGTATGTTTAACTTACAGCGGTCGGCGCCCGCAGTGATTATAATTACCAGACACATCGTCAACCGTGTTTCTTTGCATTTGCCGATTACGAACTTATCGCGCTCACACGAGCGCCAATCATCCTCGGGAAGTTCTATGAATAGTGTCTACATATCTAGTACTAGTACTACGTAGTAGAAGTCGTTATCTGAAATAGAAATTTTGTATTACAGATGAAATAGCATGAAACAATTGATTTCATGAACTAAGGTCTTGGGCAACAAGACGCCGTTTACCAGCCACTGGTGGCAGCCACCATCCTTGCGTCATTGAAAGGTGTCTAAAATTAGCTTCATCTCCGTGACGCCCAACGGGCCGCAGCCGTCTTGCTTCACAATGACAATTTCTCAGAAATGGTTGACAATTCTGGACACCTGTACTGGACCTACCCACAATGGTAGGAGTTAATATGTAATCACTCGGGACAGGTGTGTTTTATAGAAGTGATCAGTAGCACATACCTCTGAAGGAGACAAGTTGGTGCAAAACAGCAAAACTCGGGACACCATCGAAAATCTACAACTACAATTCAAAAGCGATCGCTGCCACAGTGCCAGACATTATATACCTATAGGGGTGTAGATTATCTCTTTCAAACATGTTGGTGTATTAATCTCATCTCGGCAATCATGAGTGCCACTAGTACGTAAATTTGACGGCTGTGAAGTGTCATCGGCGGATGCAAGGCAGCATCACCATCCGTAGCTGATAAAACCAGGACCGTAAGCTTGAGCCTGTCGCCTGCACTCCCCCTCGTGTCCAGAGCTCCCACTACCCATGAAGCCGCTGTGCGTTCACTGCTGGTCAATCGAATATACACCTCCAATCTCATAAAGGACATTATGTACAGGAAAAGCACAATTGTGGACGGTGTATTCAATTTGCTGAACAAGTTACCGAAGAGATGGCATCTGAAAGAGCTGCTTTTTGTCTCTACTTCGCTGTTGACTATGATTGGGTTTTCTGCGCTACTCACCTTGGCGCCTATATCAACACAGACCACGGCGGCAGCAACATTTCGGAGCGACGTTCTAAACGGAAAGCAAGATGGGGTATAATCTTTGCTTGGTTGCATTCAGGAAATAACTATTTTTCTGACGTCCAATTCGCATTGTATCTAGATCTTCTTTCTGGGGCATATTTATCAGATCGATATCCCTGGCCGAACCTTCGAAGTCCAGTGGATTGTCGGTGCTTGTGGGCGCTTCCTACTTACATCAGCGGAGACGTATGATGCAAACAGAGCTCAATGTGGAGCGCCAAATGTCCCTCTGAACATATACATCGACAAGTATGTGACTACAGTTTTACCCCCGAGGTCGTACTTACACCATATTAGCAACTTGGTGAATACATACAATCCGGACGACCTTTATGATTTTAACGAAAGCACGAACAAAACAATTGGGTAGAATTCTATATCCTCTTACATTCCAGTGCGGTGCTAATGTTCCTGGTATGCTACTGAAGCGTTGTACACTTCCTAAAGACGCATTCCATCGACATTGCAACTGCACAACTAGGCTCCAAACGCGTGTATGATCAGCTTTTCTGGTATCCGTTCGACTTCTACCACAGCGGCTCTGATTTCTTCGTCATCAACGCCAACGACAACTCTTCCTTACCCGTCATCAAAGCGGTGTTCGCCGACCCAGTCAATAACTTTGCGCCTCAGTCCACGGAGACGCGGACAAAGGCGCTGGTGAACGGAACACTAATCGAGTCGCGCAACACGGTTGTGAACCTGAGTAGGACATTGAATGCGAAGATGTATACCATCTTACTGTTTATTGTAAATTGGGGGTTGACGCTGCTGGTGGCGCATATCACAACGCTGGTCATTTGCGGACAAAAACTGGGAGAAGGAATTGTGGTCTTGCCTTTGACCATGATACTTACGATGCCGACCATCCGAGGACTCTTTGTTGAAAACCCTCCCTTCGGTAAGTGGTTTTTGGCTCAGACTCAAAGAATTCTCAAGCCAACCTGCATACCCAAATTTCAGGGATACTACTGGGTAAGATTTCTGTATTGCACCTTTCTAGTCGAATCATTGATTTTGTGAATTCATGTAGACAGCGTGGGCATCGTTCTACAAATGATTGTAGTTTCTCTATGCAGCGTTCTTATTTTGATTCCGATTGTTTCCAAAGAACCAGCGCCAACCTACATCTCTCTGCCGACGAAGGAACATGATTGAAAATGCCAGTCTTCCAGTTGGTAGATTTGCTTACGACTTTATTTATGAACTCATTAATATTATCTTGATCGTCCCCATGCCATATATACTTACCTTTTCAACACCAGTCCTACCAACCGGATATAGGCCTTTCACCAAATTTGACACTAGTATAATTTATTATTTGACGATTGTACGTGGCATGGTTCAACATGACTTTACAAGTGGGTGGATTGCCTGAGAAAGGTAGAAGGTTGAAGTAAACACTCCGGTACTGACGTACTGCGCCAGTAAATACTGAACGACGCACAAGAAACGACTGTATTACAGCCTCAACAATATCTTTCCATTATTTTTGGCGGACATGGAACGTAAGAAATACTTCGGAAAATCAGACCTCAGAAACCTGTTCTAAATCAGGAAGATAGTTTCTAAAATAACTTCTTCCAAACCTCCAATTTGGACCGCCTTGCTCCGCTCAGGCGACCACGACTGACAGTCTATAGATGAGCTGTATCTTTTAAGATATAGGCACAATATCATCTAAATTGCAAAATGATGACCGTTCGTGTTGTGTAGTCTAGTTTCGACCTTTATTAAAAATGAATTCCCCACGTTCGACGCGATTGGAAACGTTGCACGCGTCTATTAGCGCGCGTCTGAATCAATTAGCGCTTCTTTTTTGATTCAAAAAGATTCTTAGACGATAGTTATAAAATCAGAGTAAGCCTACAATTTTGAGTTGGCCAGACATATCTTGGATATACGTTTCATGCAATTGTAGGTTTTTTATGAATGTGTATTTCTTGCTCACAAATTGAAGCAAATTTGAAGATAACAAGGAAGAAATCGGAGTGCATGGTTCCGTTGGACATTGCTAGAAGCAGGTTTAGCACGACCATGCGTCGCGCTTACACGTAAGACCTAATAGTAACAACCCAAATGCCGAAATAGCAGTTATTATCTTCACTGTGCTATCTTTTATCCAAATTCCTCACTGCTTTCGGCACTCTGAACCCGCAAATGAACAAGTCCATGTGGACGTTTTTTTTTGCGAGTGGAAGCAGTGGCGTGGCGCTATAGCAACTATTAGATGAGAAGAATGGAGGGTGCCTTTATTCTCTGCAATGGATTACTCTAACATACGTTATAAGCACTGAAGAATGGTCTCTCGAATCTTACTGGAATGAACTCTCATGTTAATTTTATGACGTCTCGATCTGGCCTCCCAAGCGTTTTTCAAATGCTCCTTCATTTAGAGTCAGGAACGTGGCCGGAATGACTACAAATTTCCCACGGGAAGTAACTGTTGTCAGGACGACTCATCCGACAGGTTATCTCATGCACCAACTTTCCACCCTCGATGCTACATGATCGTTTGTAGAATTTCCTTTGGATGTTCAATTTTCAAGGTCATTCGACGGAAACTGGATGAAAGATAACGAGCGTGGTTTACACCACCGAGTCTGCGGCTAGAAGAACGACAAAAAACCACTATCGTGGCGTTAACCCCATCCATCCTTGATGCGCACAAATTCACCAGCGTCCCTGTCGATATGCTCAAGCCGAGCAAAGACACGGAAAATACCCTGATATGGAGGATTTCTGGGTAGAATGGAGCCTTGCCGCTCGGAGAGCTGAGCCCGGAAACCAGTTTTTTTGCCGAGAAATCGACTCGATTGAGCCAAAAATTTCTAGGGGTCAAGATGAATCCATGATGAACGCAGGGTATCATCCATCCGCTCATTTCCTGATTAGCTTCAGGAACTGTTGGTTTATAAACTAGACTGTCAACTTTTCACTCCAACGACTTGGACAGACTCCCTTTTGTACGACTCCTTCCCTCTTCCTGTACCTACGCTTGTACTATCCCGCTCGGTTTACGCCAAACCACACACTCTCTTTCTTTAAGGCCAACCACACTCTTTTTCAACGCGGCTCAATAAGTTGAAGTCAATGTTTCGAGCTGCAACCCTTCTCACAGCGGCCTTGTGGCTAAGCGGCGCCAACGCCCATCTTGCAGCTTTCCACAAAGGAATGTACTGTTTGAATGTGCGTTGCAGTCCTCTTCTTAAGATGTTCAGAAGCGCTGAAGAATCTACATTCCAATTCAAAATTCTTTCTATAGGGTCCGCAAGCTGCGCAAGATTTGAATTCCTATGCGATTGTCTCACCTCTATACCAGCTCAACTTTAAGGATTGGTGGTGTACGTGCCTTGCCGTTGTGCTATGTTCATCTCATTAAACAACACTCTGCAGTCCATCATATCAACAACGTGTGTTTTGGTGCAATTGTTAACCTAGTATTCTCTGAAACTTGCGAAACAATCTTAGTGTGACCTATATCCTCCTGCAGACGGGGACTTCCTCGAGCTGTGAGTCCCAACACACCTGTATTTTTAATTTCCGTCGTCTAAACCCCGACTTCAGTCCTGCTGGTGGAAGCTTCACCGTCGAGATCGCCTCCAACCGCGCAAAGACCACACTGGCGTACAACGGGCGCGACACCTCAGAATGGCCAGACGGTGCGACATACCCCGAGGACTATGTGCGTGTCTTTCCCATATTCCTAGCAACTGATTAATTAACCCACTGTGCCTCACAGAATGTCCCTTCATGCATCACGTCCCCAAACAGTGAGCGGCCCTCGTTATTGCCCCTCGTTTCTTGGCGTTTTTGCTGATTCATTTTTGTGCAGTGCATGCCCAGAATCAATCTATGGCGGCCGGAACCGCATTCGCAATCTCGTACAACGTAAGTCCCCAACTCTCGTTCAAAATCATATCTAGCGCTCACTTTGCAAATACTTTCTAGTCTGACATCAAGGCAGTAACTCCCCAGAACCTTGCAGTGTTCACTGTTCGTTATAAGTGAGTGGTTTTCATTCCTTGCAAATAAATCAATGACGCTTATCAATAAAATCCCCCACAGCACACCCTGGAAGCGCGTTATCAGCTACGATGTCCCGGCCAACTTGCCCGCCTGCCCTGAAGGAGGCTGCATCTGCGCTGTAAGCCGACTTCTATTCAAACTTCACATTTTTCGTCTAACTCTTTCCACAGTGGGGATGGGTCCCGAACGGCTGCGGCCAGCCGAACATGTACCACCAGCCATTCAAGTGCAAAGTCACCGGCGCAAAGAGCACTACGCCCATTGCACCCCCACAGCCACCCGTGTGGTGCGAGGGCAACCCAGGTGCCTGCGTCAAGGGCTCGAAGCAGATGATTTACTGGAACCAGAACGAGGGCAACAACATCGCTGTCAGTGGATACGACCTTTCAGGCAGCTTCAAGTCTCCAGCATACAATGCCAAGCTGGGTTTCGCTGATGGTTGGTTTCAATGATTATTTTTTTTTATTTCGGATTGTAAGTGGCTGACCTGGCGTTTTTTTGCGATTCTTCTTTTCAGGCGCGCAGAACGATATCTTTGCTGGCGCTCCGAGTGCTCCCGCAGGCAACTCCGGTTCCAACAATTCTGGCTCCAACAACAACAACTCGGGCTCGAACAAATCCAACTCAAACAACGGCTCAGGCTCGAACAACGCAAACTCAGGTGGAAACACCGGCGCAAGCCCCGCCCCCGCCAATCTCGCCGCAGGCGCTTCTTCCTCTGCCTCTGCCTCTGCCTCCGCTTCTTCTGCATCCGCTGCTTCTGTGTCCAGCAGCAACGACAACGGCAACCCCGCCCCGTCTTGCCAGAAGCGCTCGAGCAGGCGCAGGAGACGCGCTTTGCTTCCCTCCCCGGAGGAGGGCGTGCTCGTCAAGAAATCGCCCGAGCCCGAGCCACAGGTGAAAGTAGCTGCAACCACCGCGCACAGGAGGCTTTACGCGAAGAGGCAGTGGTTCTCGCTCTGAGCGCCCCCCCTCCCCTTCCGTCGTGCCTCCCTGCATGCCATACATGTCTGTCCAAGTCTCCTCCCCCCCTTCCCTCCCTTCCCATCTAGTTCAGTAACCGATACCCGGAGTTGATTTCCACCCACATACGCACCTATTCACTTCTTGCGGGCCAACATCACACCTCGGAGGATGAGAGGGAGGAGAGCACACGCGCGTGCATGCATGCTCGGAGGATCCCTTCTGTCCATCCCTACACCGCCTGGCGCTCGATGCTGTCTGTTGCTACCACCACCACCACCAAGCCCCTCGTGTATATCGTTCAGTCCAGTTCCCGCTTTCTCCTTTTGTTTTCTATTTCTTTCCCCCGTTTCTGCTTTTTTTTGTTTTGATGTAGTAGAAAGACTCACCGGTCGTGCTTGATTTGTGCACTTGCACGCGTGCGTGCGAGGACGAGTGACCACTGCAGAGCAGGTGGCGCGGTACGCGGGTGATCGTCGACGACGCGTTGACGTGTCGAAGACGAATTTGTAAAAAGTAGAAGATCTTTGTAGAGTAGAGTTGTTGTAGAAAACTATTGGAATCGGAACTGGATTTTGGATTTCGAGCCGTTCTGATTTGATTCTCGTTTCGTCTTCCTTCGATTTCGTTCTCGATTTTCCCCCCTCTGCATTGTTCTCCTCTTTTTCTTCTTCTTCGGCATGTTCACCTCGTTATCATCCACCTCTACCTTCTGCCTGTTGTGTTCTCCTCTGCTGCATAGTGTGCACGCACACCCGACCGCACATTTCCTATATTTAATTTTCTCCCATCTTTATGACCTTGTTTTCCCAGATTCACATTCACGTTAACACTTATACCTTTTTTCATGTGTGTACAGCCGACATACTACTACTACACCTATAGTAACCTACCTACCCTATCTATCCCCACCAGCTGTGCATGTGCTCCTGAATCATACTCTACACTACGAGATGTATGTATACCTGTTTTAGCAAGTAATCACTAGACGTTGTGTCGATGCGGTGCATGCGGCGAATTGCAACTAAGTAGGACACTGGCATACCTTTGGCGTCAGCCCCTTGAAGAAGGCAGTCGGCCTTCGTTTTTGATGAGCTCCTTGACCACCGTCACGCCGTGCACCTTGCGCTCAAGTCCTTTCCGTTGGAAGATGAAGGAGGCGACACATGTTGCACTCTCCGCCTCATCCCCACAGCACCTATATTACCCGCTTCGTCTTCTCACTCACACACCCCGATCTTCGCCTACCTTGATATTTGTGAGCATCTAGGGGAAACTGAGGTACGTTATTGTCCGTCTTTTTATATTTGACTTTCTCAGTTGTTGGATCTCAGCTTGAGGCCGCATGTCCGTATAGGGGAATGTGGCAGCACGCAGACTCATCACTAAACAACGTTGATCCCAACGTCGACACGCCGCCGTCATGGGACAAGCGATGGATGCCCAAGCCAGTGACAGCACCCTTGCAGAGTCTTTCCACCCCCGTCAAGCCACAGTGCATGCAGCATTCAGCCCGCCATTCAAGACAGTTTCGCAGACAAACTGAGCGGGCATACCTTTAACCAACACCCAAGGTTCCTTGCGCCTCAAAGAACAAGGCTCGCGCATACAGTCGTGCCCGACTAGAGGTCAATTGGTGCGTCAATAGGTTGGTTGGGTTATTATATCGACGGCTTACCTTGCGGTCAAGAGTCTTTGCTCGCTATCCATGGACCTAGGGGGTCGATTTGTGTCACAGGTCAGTAGACAACTCTTTCAACCTCAAGGGACCGTGCTTACCGCTTTCCCTCAGCTGTGTGCATTCTGGGCGGCCGTCAAGACAGCGTCACTGCGCGCTATCCAGCACACAGCGCAGGTCATCGATGGTGTGGGCAGGCCATGTCAATTTTCAACAGCTTGTATCACCGGTCAGTAAGTTGACAATTCTTTTGACCGCGAGGGATTGTGCTTACCTCTCTCCCCTCAGCTGCATGCATTCTGGACGGCCGTCAAGACAGTGTCGCTGCGCGCGGTCATTGGTGGTATGGGGCAATGCGGAGAGGGAAAGGATACAAGGAGAGTGTGGGATGGAGTAATCGGCACGGTCAGTACTCTGCAGTTCGTTACGCATCTAAACTTCTTTTTTTTCACGCCGTCAATCGTTATGCCAGGGAGAGGAGCGGGATGGATCAAGAAGACATTCTGTCAAGGTATTTCGTCAGCTTTCTACGTATCAGGGGCCCCGACTCACAGAAATTCTGTAGGCAATGCCTTGTCTGTGTAGCGAGAAGCGGTGTTGGCTGGTCTGGGCAGAGCGGGACAGGCTAGGTGGTGTTCTGTCGAGGTATGTTGTCAGCGTTCTGCGGTGACCAACGCACCTATAGCACTTCTACGAGGAATGCGTCAGAATCACATTGGCATCGTGTGCATGTTACTCACCGTCGCCTCAAAC
This sequence comes from Psilocybe cubensis, assembly GCF_017499595.1. Lineage (NCBI taxonomy): Eukaryota > Fungi > Basidiomycota > Agaricomycetes > Agaricales > Agrocybaceae > Psilocybe > Psilocybe cubensis. The sequence goes on along the minus strand of NC_063001.1, from coordinate 708,736 downwards.
GGTGGCTCTGGTGTGCTCAACGTCAGCGCTGTCGACTACAAAGCTCACCGTCTGCCCGAACACGTCATCCAAGCCCAAAGATGAAGAATGCCAGCAACACCCGTGGTCTTTATACCCGCGTAGGGTCGTCTACCCCAGCAAGCGTCGGATTAATCAGCAAGCACTTTCAGTCGCTCTCGACACTCACCGTGGAGCGGGATTTGGGGGGCATGTTATGTCCCCTCATAGTCCAATGGATCCAACTTGCAGTGACAGAGGCGGGCGGGGAATCTAATTTCAAGGTGGGTCAGTAAAGCATCTGTTAGTTATTGCCCTACTACTTACCGTCGTTATCGTGTCCACACCGTCTAGGACCTTTCCAGCAACCTTCACGGTATCAACCAGCCCACGCCGTCAGGTGGATGGATCGAGAGGCCATTCTGTCAAGGTGCGTTGTCAGCGCTCTGCGTGTCATAGGGGCCCCGACTCACGGAAATCCTTACTTTTCTGTGCAGCGAGAAGCAAAGTGAGTAGCAGCGCATCGTTGGGTGGGTGCAACTCACCTTTACGGGCAAGGTTAGGAGGGGTGTTTTCATCGTGGTGCGCGGGCCTATGAGAAACGCGTCAGAATCGCCTCGGCGTCGTGTCAATATCACTCACCAATGCCTATATAGTGCACAACGTCAGCGCCGTCGAGAACGAACTAGAAGGCTCACCGTCTGCCAGAACGCGCCATCCAAGCCCGAAGAGAAAAGAAGAGGAGAGCTGAAGAGGCAGAGGAGAGTAGGCGGTGAGGGGATGAAGAAAGGCCAGCAAGGTGCGTGGTCTTTATATACCCGCGTGGGGCTGTTACTAGTACGCCTGTTACATGTCGTAAGTAGACCGAATAATGAAATATACAGATTCTTTTTTTTTTTCGGTGTCGCTTGTTAGTGCGGGTTCGGATTTGGGTTACGCGAGTTGTGGTCCGATCGTCCGTGTGTGTCGAGATTGTAGATTGGATGTGGTTTCTCCGTTTGCAGTGAGTGAAACTTTGGGTGGGTGTGTTGTATTGTGAAATATGATTTCGTACATTTGTTTGTTTGAGCTGATGTCGATGCATTGCGCTCAAGAGAGAATTATATTCAACTCAATAAAGAATAAAGATTTACAATGCTTGAAGACGCAAACCAGGACAATACAAGTACTGGATTCATGATACACTCCATTTCCTCAAAATTGCCTGAACGACGAATAACAAAACTTTAGCACCAAATCTTCCACAATTTTCAAATGCTTCACGACTCGGGGAAACCAGTACGTACATTCAATTCACCACCCATACGTATTCTACCCATAATCACACAAACGACACATTCTAGCTCTCCCGGAGTGCGGACACTTGCTCTGTAGTCAACACCCGTAAAACTCGTCTTCTGCACAGCGACAAATTGAACGCCGCTGTCTTCTTCTGATCTGCCGTTATGACTCTGAGTAGCCGAGGTGGTGAGATTCCGAAGCCGGAAGAAAAGAAATGCGGTTGGAATGGGGTGGAATGCGGATTTGGGAGAGGAGGTGCAGATTCGGATGTGATTGGTTCAGCTGTTTCGATGGTTCCGCGGGGTGGATGGTTTGGAGGGGTAGAGCTGAGAGGTATTATTACCCCTGTCATCTTTCTAGAGGTGTGTGTAGTGTTGTTTTGCACTGTATGTAGATATGCACGTTCTCGGCGCTTATTTGGAGTTGATACGCAGTACACCCTTTTCCATCGTGCTCCGAGCTCAACAAGTCTCGCAGACATACTCACATACTGAAGAGCATCTATCATATCACTCAGGGGCTACCTGACATTGAAAAACCATGTAAACCCGTTATTCCAACAATGAGGGCATTCGGCTCCATGAGCACACTTGCAATACGAAACCAGACAAACCTTACGACTTTTCAACCTTCGATCCGACGCCCAGACACCAGCATAACACCATAGGTAACGTATTAAAACACCCTAAATGCCAGGAATACGCGGAAAACGCGCAGAATTGTACGGTACGTATCATTGCATTTGTGTATTCAGCTGAAGACCGTCAGTGGTTGCTTTCATTTCCGTCCTTCTAGGTCGGGTGACGGCAGCCTAGCCTAGCCGAGCAGGTCCCCGTTAGTGCCGGAAAAGACCAGGAAGAAAGGGAGGCGTTCGAAATGGGCTGTATTCGCGAATCGGGGGAGGGGGAGGATGTTGGTATGTACGTGAGTTGAAAATTTTGTTGAATTTTTTGGGATTGTTGACATGGGATGCACGATGTGAGTGATTAGGGGTTCTGCTGCTATACAGAGATACCTGAGGAATGCCTTTGGAATTGCTGTATTCACGCAATTCAGTGTGATGTCTATTCGGGCGCTTAATATTTTTTGAAATGTGTAACTTTTCTCAAGGTTTCAGCACTCAAATTTCACTACTCATCACTTAAATTTCATACTATTCCAACCCCTCAGCTCACAAAATCCCCCCTACACCTCTTCAAACTGCGGGAATGCGCGATTTACACCATTTCACGGCTCGACGTGAATAACTCCAAATTGTCGATTTTTCCTTGCACCACGGCGCATCATCTCTTCAACCACGCATTACTACACCTATACGCATCCGCCAAACCGCCTCAAATGGCGAGTATGCAGCAAACGGCCGCGGTACGCATGCCACGTTGTTATTACCCGCCTGCACTGTATCCAATCAACTACGTTCTTCTGGGCTCTAGAGGACCGATTCACAACGTTATTCGCGAGCCGAAGGGTGCTAGGCTAATCTATAATAAGGTACGGATGGAATGGAAACGACTGAAACGACGTAAATTGACGTATCGGGGGAGGAGGAGAATGTCATTGGTTTATATGTCAAACAAATGTCATTGCTTCCTGTGAGTGATTTTGGACTATTCTAGGTAATATATCAGTACTGGTACACCATACCCTGCCTGTGGGCTTGTTGTAATCTATATTCTGCGGATGAAATTGCTTGCAGTCGATTTTAGGACGAGTACTTGAAAATTCACAAGAGATTTCAATTTATTCTGTTAGTTACAAGTGGATTTTATCATATTGTCTTCTATTCACACTCTATGGTACACTATTCAACTCACAGACGCCTTATGGAGGTCAAACTACCGTGAATTCGAATGCCACGTCACTGTATTTTTCTCAATCCTCCGAAACTTCAGAGTCTCCGCTGAACATTGTGATGGCTCCGAGCAGCCGAGGCACTAGCCTCATTGAGCTAAAATCCTGACATAGACTTGAAATTTGCGTTCAAGAGCGGAACAGGGGCTCAAGGAACCCCTGCACGAGTTATTTAAGTATCCGTTTCCGAGACGGATTTTCGGCCGCAGAGTGTACTGAATATTTATCTGAGCGCGTATATCAAATCTATACAGTGCTACAGATAGTCAGCGAGTATGCGGATGCAACCTGACTTACCGGTATGCCCACAAACAATGTCTGTAGAGTATACCTCGAGATTTAGTTATATTTACATTGAAAACAAGCCAGAGTTATATTTAACTCCCATGAAAACACCTTCAATTACAGTCGCTACATCAAAAATGACCCCCAGACGTAGTAGAAAGCTCTCCAGCAAGCATTTATGTAAATGTGGGCCTGGATGTTGGTCTGCCCAGATTTAAAATTAGGCTTGAATCAAGGATCGTGAATCCGGAATCGCGATGACACGGATCGGGCGCTAGCGCGACTATTCCAAAAGCGGGTTTCAAAGGAAGCAGCGCTTGTTACGAAAATGTGCGTCATTAGATTAAACAGCTCAGCTCTGCCCTGACACGCGTCCGACGCGTCGCGTCAAGTTCAGCTGACTTTGTTATCCGAAACCAATTCGCGTTTAGGGGTGCTCGCGTTCAGGGTCTTTTTGCTCGGGATGAGATGTGTCGCGTCGCATTCAGGATACCTGAATGCTGAATGTGCATTATGCGCGTGTTGTGCCAGCGGTACAGGACGTTATGTTGGATGTAAATGCACGTAATGTTGTGAAGCAACGTTCAACAAAACTACGGCCTTCTACGCGTAAGTGGATCTCCGGGTCTAGCACAATGATACGAGTTTACGAGGATGGAAAGCGGCTGTTCCAGTGCTCGAGCATGGAATGTAATTTGTGGATGTGGACAGTTTTCGGACATTTGTAGCAGGATCTTCTGCCTTGGAATTCAAGTTGGAGAGCAAACAGGGAAGTGGAATCACTCATATTCCCGGACTCCTAAGAGTCAAATTATGGCATTCCATAAAATAAATTTTACACTTCGTAAACGAAGTTGGAGTGAAGCGAAGACTAGTCTAATTGATGAAGCTACAGAAATGAGGTGATGTGCCAGCAAAATTACAACGTGACCTTGAAAACTTGGAAAAAAAGAGTATAAAGAGGGACTGGAATTTCATGAAACCCAGCCGTGCATTATGCCCTAATGCTGGATGTACGTCGACGTGTACCCGTCCTCGTCGTTACCTCCCTCGTTGCACACCTTTCTTTTTGCGTACCCTCCTCGTCATGCACCCATTGTTGTGCACCCTCCTCGTCGTGGACGTTCCTCATCGTCATGCACCCTCCTTGGCATCGCACTCTGCCTATGCCATGCTCTAGTATCAACCTTGGGCTCTCGGGCTACGTAATCTGGTTTCAACCTTGTAAGTTTTATACCTTCAAAGACTTATATAGTACTGACAATGTGTGCAGAATCAAATTTGAGATTCGGGTGTCCGACGAATGCTGGTAAAGGAATGCGCGGTAACCAAGAGGTATGTGACATTGGATATAGTGTTGAAAACATGTACTGACTTTGTATCAGTTTCGCCTTGAAGCTATGCATCGATACTCGCCTTGAGAATAAAGGGCCATGGTATTGGTAAGTGTATTGCTGTTCAGAGTGCTAGACATGTGCTTAACTGTTTTCCATAACCCAGATTACTCCGACGCAATGTATTTCTTCCCCGCGACTCGCTAGTGCCAGCATGCCTAAAGATGCTCTGAGGCAACATATCGTCGTCCGGCGAGCTAAACCCACCCGCTTTGCTTGTCCCAAGGACACCAAATAATGCCCCGACACGATATATCGCTGTCCGGCGAGCTGGACCCTCCCCTTTACTCGTATCGACTCCATGTGCGACCAACGGATGCTTCAACGCAATGCGTCGTCTTCCGGCGAGCAGGATCCACCACACTCCTTGTCCAACTACGCTCTGACGCTATGTATTGCCGTCCGGCGAGCTGGGCCCTCCTCTTTGCTTGTTTTGACTCTATGTGCAACCAGCGGATGCTCCAACGCGATGCATCGTCTTGCGGCAAGCAGGATTTAACCCACTATGCGCTGACGCTATGTATCGCCGTCCGGCGAGCTCAATTCTCCCCTTTGCTCGTCTCGACTACATATGCCCCAATGCAGCATATCGTCTTCCGGCGAGTAGGATCTACCCAACTCTTATCCATGTATTGCCGTCCGGCAAGACGCGCATCTCCTCCTTCATCCAATGTTGTCCAGCCTCTTTGGAGGCAGTGCTATGCACCCACCCAACTGGAGATGTATTGCTGTCTGCCGAACTGGATACAGCCTACTCCTCACCCAGCACCAGTATGGCGTTAGACAAACACGACACATCGTTGCTTTGACCCGGCGAGCAGGACTCACCCTAATTTCCGTTCAGCACCCTCGAGTCACCCCGCTATGCTCTGACACAACATAATGGCGTCCGGGGAGCTTTGACGCAGGGGTATGCTCTAGCGATTATTGTTGGACACCTCTGAAGTGGACCCGCGCGGGGCCCTTGAACCCTCTAACACGACGTAGGCGGGCCTATTGTCAACCCGGGAAGAACACGTATGACCCGTCGTTGTGGTAGGATGTTTGTCCCGTGACCTTGACAGATTTTCGCCGGTGAGTGATTTCCCTGTAGATAGACCGGTTACGCCCCATTCTGGCCTTCGGGCGGGGCTAACCTCTGCTTGTACGATAAATTGAAGGTGTTGGAATGCATGGACTACGCTCTTTTTTTGGCCTATTAATAGATCTCGACATTTTACCGAGAAAAAACTCGCCAGAAAAAGCAACATCTGCACATCATAAATAGTAATCTATCAATTTAGGTGGTCTGCCTCCCCTTCTTCCATGATGAACGCAGGGTATCATCCATCCGCTCACTTCCTGATTAGCTTATAAACTAGACTGTCAACTTTTCACTCCAACGACTTGTACGACTCCTTCCTGTACCATCCCGCTCGGTTTACGCCAAACTTTCTTCAAGGCCAACCACACTCTTTTTCAACGCGGCTCAACAAGTTCAAGTCAATGTTTCGAGCTGCAACCCTTCTCACAGCGGCCTTGTGGCTAAGCGGCGCCAACGCCCATCTTGCAGCTTTCCACAAAGGAATGTAGTCCTCATTTCAAAATGTTCAGAACCGCTGAAGAATCTACATTCTTTCTATAGGGTCCGCAAGCTGCGCAAGACTTGAATTCCTACGCGATTGTCCAGCTCAACTTTAAGGATTGGTGGTGTACGTGTTTTGCCGTTGTGCTATGTTCATCTCATTAAACAACACTCTGCAGTCCATCATATCAACAACGCAATTGTTAACCTAGTGTGACCTATATCCTCCTGCAGACGGGGACTTCCTCGAGCTGTGAGTCCCAACACACCTGTATTTTTGATTTCCGTCGTCTAAACCCCGACTTCAGTCCTGCTGGTGGAAGCTTCACCGTCGAGATCGCCTCCAACCGCGCAAAGACCACGCTGGCGTACAACGGGCGCGACACCTCAGAATGGCCAGACGGTGCGACATACCCCGAGGACTATGTGCGTGTCTTTCCCATATTCCTAGCAACTGATTAATTAACCCACTGTGCCTCACAGAATGTCCCTTCATGCATCACGTCCCCAAACAGTGAGCGGCCCTCGTTTCTTGGCGTTTTTGCTGATTCATTTTTGTGCAGTGCATGCCCAGAATCAGTCTATGGCGGCCGGAACCGCATTCGCAATCTCGTACAACGCAAGTCCCCAACTCTCGTTCAAAATCATATCTAGCGCTCACTTTGCAAATACTTTCTAGTCTGACATCAAGGCAGTAACTCCCCAGAACCTTGCAGTGTTCACTGTTCGTTATAAGTGAGTGGTTTTCATTCCTTGCAAATAAATCAATGACGCTTATCAATAAAATCCCCCACAGCACACCCTGGAAGCGCGTTATCAGCTACGATGTCCCGGCCAACTTGCCCGCCTGCCCTGAAGGAGGCTGCATCTGCGCTGTAAGCCGACTTCTATTCAAACTTCACATTTTTCGTCTAACTCTTTCCACAGTGGGGATGGGTCCCGAACGGCTGCGGCCAGCCGAACATGTACCACCAGCCATTCAAGTGCAAAGTCACCGGCGCAAAGAGCACTACGCCCATTGCACCCCCACAGCCACCCGTGTGGTGCGAGGGCAACCCAGGTGCCTGCGTCAAGGGCTCGAAGCAGATGATTTACTGGAACCAGAACGAGGGCAACAACATCGCTGTCAGTGGATACGACCTTTCAGGCAGCTTCAAGTCTCCAGCATACAATGCCAAGCTGGGTTTCGCTGATGGTTGGTTTCAATGATTATTTTTTTTTATTTCGGATTGTAAGTGGCTGACCTGGCGTTTTTTTGCGATTCTTCTTTTCAGGCGCGCAGAACGATATCTTTGCTGGCGCTCCGAGTGCTCCCGCAGGCAACTCCGGTTCCAACAATTCTGGCTCCAACAACAACAACTCGGGCTCGAACAAATCCAACTCAAACAACGGCTCAGGCTCGAACAACGCAAACTCAGGTGGAAACACCGGCGCAAGCCCCGCCCCCGCCAATCTCGCCGCAGGCGCTTCTTCCTCTGCCTCTGCCTCTGCCTCCGCTTCTTCTGCATCCGCTGCTTCTGTGTCCAGCAGCAACGACAACGGCAACCCCGCCCCGTCTTGCCAGAAGCGCTCGAGCAGGCGCAGGAGACGCGCTTTGCTTCCCTCCCCGGAGGAGGGCGTGCTCGTCAAGAAATCGCCCGAGCCCGAGCCACAGGTGAAAGTAGCTGCAACCACCGCGCACAGGAGGCTTTACGCGAAGAGGCAGTGGTTCTCGCTCTGAGCGCCCCCCCTCCCCTTCCGTCGTGCCTCCCTGCATGCCATACATGTCTGTCCAAGTCTCCTCCCCCCCTTCCCTCCCTTCCCATCTAGTTCAGTAACCGATACCCGGAGTTGATTTCCACCCACATACGCACCTATTCACTTCTTGCGGGCCAACATCACACCTCGGAGGATGAGAGGGAGGAGAGCACACGCGCGTGCATGCATGCTCGGAGGATCCCTTCTGTCCATCCCTACACCGCCTGGCGCTCGATGCTGTCTGTTGCTACCACCACCACCACCAAGCCCCTCGTGTATATCGTTCAGTCCAGTTCCCGCTTTCTCCTTTTGTTTTCTATTTCTTTCCCCCGTTTCTGCTTTTTTTTGTTTTGATGTAGTAGAAAGACTCACCGGTCGTGCTTGATTTGTGCACTTGCACGCGTGCGTGCGAGGACGAGTGACCACTGCAGAGCAGGTGGCGCGGTACGCGGGTGATCGTCGACGACGCGTTGACGTGTCGAAGACGAATTTGTAAAAAGTAGAAGATCTTTGTAGAGTAGAGTTGTTGTAGAAAACTATTGGAATCGGAACTGGATTTTGGATTTCGAGCCGTTCTGATTTGATTCTCGTTTCGTCTTCCTTCGATTTCGTTCTCGATTTTCCCCCCTCTGCATTGTTCTCCTCTTTTTCTTCTTCTTCGGCATGTTCACCTCGTTATCATCCACCTCTACCTTCTGCCTGTTGTGTTCTCCTCTGCTGCATAGTGTGCACGCACACCCGACCGCACATTTCCTATATTTAATTTTCTCCCATCTTTATGACCTTGTTTTCCCAGATTCACATTCACGTTAACACTTATACCTTTTTTCATGTGTGTACAGCCGACATACTACTACTACACCTATAGTAACCTACCTACCCTATCTATCCCCACCAGCTGTGCATGTGCTCCTGAATCATACTCTACACTACGAGATGTATGTATACCTGTTTTAGCAAGTAATCACTAGACGTTGTGTCGATGCGGTGCATGCGGCGAATTGCAACTAAGTAGGACACTGGCATACCTTTGGCGTCAGCCCCTTGAAGAAGGCAGTCGGCCTTCGTTTTTGATGAGCTCCTTGACCACCGTCACGCCGTGCACCTTGCGCTCAAGTCCTTTCCGTTGGAAGATGAAGGAGGCGACACATGTTGCACTCTCCGCCTCATCCCCACAGCACCTATATTACCCGCTTCGTCTTCTCACTCACACACCCCGATCTTCGCCTACCTTGATATTTGTGAGCATCTAGGGGAAACTGAGGTACGTTATTGTCCGTCTTTTTATATTTGACTTTCTCAGTTGTTGGATCTCAGCTTGAGGCCGCATGTCCGTATAGGGGAATGTGGCAGCACGCAGACTCATCACTAAACAACGTTGATCCCAACGTCGACACGCCGCCGTCATGGGACAAGCGATGGATGCCCAAGCCAGTGACAGCACCCTTGCAGAGTCTTTCCACCCCCGTCAAGCCACAGTGCATGCAGCATTCAGCCCGCCATTCAAGACAGTTTCGCAGACAAACTGAGCGGGCATACCTTTAACCAACACCCAAGGTTCCTTGCGCCTCAAAGAACAAGGCTCGCGCATACAGTCGTGCCCGACTAGAGGTCAATTGGTGCGTCAATAGGTTGGTTGGGTTATTATATCGACGGCTTACCTTGCGGTCAAGAGTCTTTGCTCGCTATCCATGGACCTAGGGGGTCGATTTGTGTCACAGGTCAGTAGACAACTCTTTCAACCTCAAGGGACCGTGCTTACCGCTTTCCCTCAGCTGTGTGCATTCTGGGCGGCCGTCAAGACAGCGTCACTGCGCGCTATCCAGCACACAGCGCAGGTCATCGATGGTGTGGGCAGGCCATGTCAATTTTCAACAGCTTGTATCACCGGTCAGTAAGTTGACAATTCTTTTGACCGCGAGGGATTGTGCTTACCTCTCTCCCCTCAGCTGCATGCATTCTGGACGGCCGTCAAGACAGTGTCGCTGCGCGCGGTCATTGGTGGTATGGGGCAATGCGGAGAGGGAAAGGATACAAGGAGAGTGTGGGATGGAGTAATCGGCACGGTCAGTACTCTGCAGTTCGTTACGCATCTAAACTTCTTTTTTTTCACGCCGTCAATCGTTATGCCAGGGAGAGGAGCGGGATGGATCAAGAAGACATTCTGTCAAGGTATTTCGTCAGCTTTCTACGTATCAGGGGCCCCGACTCACAGAAATTCTGTAGGCAATGCCTTGTCTGTGTAGCGAGAAGCGGTGTTGGCTGGTCTGGGCAGAGCGGGACAGGCTAGGTGGTGTTCTGTCGAGGTATGTTGTCAGCGTTCTGCGGTGACCAACGCACCTATAGCACTTCTACGAGGAATGCGTCAGAATCACATTGGCATCGTGTGCATGTTACTCACCGTCGCCTCAAACGGTGGCTCTGGTGTGCTCAACGTCAGCGCTGTCGACTACAAAGCTCACCGTCTGCCCGAACACGTCATCCAAGCCCAAAGATGAAGAATGCCAGCAACACCCGTGGTCTTTATACCCGCGTAGGGTCGTCTACCCCAGCAAGCGTCGGATTAATCAGCAAGCACTTTCAGTCGCTCTCGACACTCACCGTGGAGCGGGATTTGGGGGGCATGTTATGTCCCCTCATAGTCCAATGGATCCAACTTGCAGTGACAGAGGCGGGCGGGGAATCTAATTTCAAGGTGGGTCAGTAAAGCATCTGTTAGTTATTGCCCTACTACTTACCGTCGTTATCGTGTCCACACCGTCTAGGACCTTTCCAGCAACCTTCACGGTATCAACCAGCCCACGCCGTCAGGTGGATGGATCGAGAGGCCATTCTGTCAAGGTGCGTTGTCAGCGCTCTGCGTGTCATAGGGGCCCCGACTCACGGAAATCCTTACTTTTCTGTGCAGCGAGAAGCAAAGTGAGTAGCAGCGCATCGTTGGGTGGGTGCAACTCACCTTTACGGGCAAGGTTAGGAGGGGTGTTTTCATCGTGGTGCGCGGGCCTATGAGAAACGCGTCAGAATCGCCTCGGCGTCGTGTCAATATCACTCACCAATGCCTATATAGTGCACAACGTCAGCGCCGTCGAGAACGAACTAGAAGGCTCACCGTCTGCCAGAACGCGCCATCCAAGCCCGAAGAGAAAAGAAGAGGAGAGCTGAAGAGGCAGAGGAGAGTAGGCGGTGAGGGGATGAAGAAAGGCCAGCAAGGTGCGTGGTCTTTATATACCCGCGTGGGGCTGTTACTAGTACGCCTGTTACATGTCGTAAGTAGACCGAATAATGAAATATACAGATTCTTTTTTTTTTTCGGTGTCGCTTGTTAGTGCGGGTTCGGATTTGGGTTACGCGAGTTGTGGTCCGATCGTCCGTGTGTGTCGAGATTGTAGATTGGATGTGGTTTCTCCGTTTGCAGTGAGTGAAACTTTGGGTGGGTGTGTTGTATTGTGAAATATGATTTCGTACATTTGTTTGTTTGAGCTGATGTCGATGCATTGCGCTCAAGAGAGAATTATATTCAACTCAATAAAGAATAAAGATTTACAATGCTTGAAGACGCAAACCAGGACAATACAAGTACTGGATTCATGATACACTCCATTTCCTCAAAATTGCCTGAACGACGAATAACAAAACTTTAGCACCAAATCTTCCACAATTTTCAAATGCTTCACGACTCGGGGAAACCAGTACGTACATTCAATTCACCACCCATACGTATTCTACCCATAATCACACAAACGACACATTCTAGCTCTCCCGGAGTGCGGACACTTGCTCTGTAGTCAACACCCGTAAAACTCGTCTTCTGCACAGCGACAAATTGAACGCCGCTGTCTTCTTCTGATCTGCCGTTATGACTCTGAGTAGCCGAGGTGGTGAGATTCCGAAGCCGGAAGAAAAGAAATGCGGTTGGAATGGGGTGGAATGCGGATTTGGGAGAGGAGGTGCAGATTCGGATGTGATTGGTTCAGCTGTTTCGATGGTTCCGCGGGGTGGATGGTTTGGAGGGGTAGAGCTGAGAGGTATTATTACCCCTGTCATCTTTCTAGAGGTGTGTGTAGTGTTGTTTTGCACTGTATGTAGATATGCACGTTCTCGGCGCTTATTTGGAGTTGATACGCAGTACACCCTTTTCCATCGTGCTCCGAGCTCAACAAGTCTCGCAGACATACTCACATACTGAAGAGCATCTATCATATCACTCAGGGGCTACCTGACATTGAAAAACCATGTAAACCCGTTATTCCAACAATGAGGGCATTCGGCTCCATGAGCACACTTGCAATACGAAACCAGACAAACCTTACGACTTTTCAACCTTCGATCCGACGCCCAGACACCAGCATAACACCATAGGTAACGTATTAAAACACCCTAAATGCCAGGAATACGCGGAAAACGCGCAGAATTGTACGGTACGTATCATTGCATTTGTGTATTCAGCTGAAGACCGTCAGTGGTTGCTTTCATTTCCGTCCTTCTAGGTCGGGTGACGGCAGCCTAGCCTAGCCGAGCAGGTCCCCGTTAGTGCCGGAAAAGACCAGGAAGAAAGGGAGGCGTTCGAAATGGGCTGTATTCGCGAATCGGGGGAGGGGGAGGATGTTGGTATGTACGTGAGTTGAAAATTTTGTTGAATTTTTTGGGATTGTTGACATGGGATGCACGATGTGAGTGATTAGGGGTTCTGCTGCTATACAGAGATACCTGAGGAATGCCTTTGGAATTGCTGTATTCACGCAATTCAGTGTGATGTCTATTCGGGCGCTTAATATTTTTTGAAATGTGTAACTTTTCTCAAGGTTTCAGCACTCAAATTTCACTACTCATCACTTAAATTTCATACTATTCCAACCCCTCAGCTCACAAAATCCCCCCTACACCTCTTCAAACTGCGGGAATGCGCGATTTACACCATTTCACGGCTCGACGTGAATAACTCCAAATTGTCGATTTTTCCTTGCACCACGGCGCATCATCTCTTCAACCACGCATTACTACACCTATACGCATCCGCCAAACCGCCTCAAATGGCGAGTATGCAGCAAACGGCCGCGGTACGCATGCCACGTTGTTATTACCCGCCTGCACTGTATCCAATCAACTACGTTCTTCTGGGCTCTAGAGGACCGATTCACAACGTTATTCGCGAGCCGAAGGGTGCTAGGCTAATCTATAATAAGGTACGGATGGAATGGAAACGACTGAAACGACGTAAATTGACGTATCGGGGGAGGAGGAGAATGTCATTGGTTTATATGTCAAACAAATGTCATTGCTTCCTGTGAGTGATTTTGGACTATTCTAGGTAATATATCAGTACTGGTACACCATACCCTGCCTGTGGGCTTGTTGTAATCTATATTCTGCGGATGAAATTGCTTGCAGTCGATTTTAGGACGAGTACTTGAAAATTCACAAGAGATTTCAATTTATTCTGTTAGTTACAAGTGGATTTTATCATATTGTCTTCTATTCACACTCTATGGTACACTATTCAACTCACAGACGCCTTATGGAGGTCAAACTACCGTGAATTCGAATGCCACGTCACTGTATTTTTCTCAATCCTCCGAAACTTCAGAGTCTCCGCTGAACATTGTGATGGCTCCGAGCAGCCGAGGCACTAGCCTCATTGAGCTAAAATCCTGACATAGACTTGAAATTTGCGTTCAAGAGCGGAACAGGGGCTCAAGGAACCCCTGCACGAGTTATTTAAGTATCCGTTTCCGAGACGGATTTTCGGCCGCAGAGTGTACTGAATATTTATCTGAGCGCGTATATCAAATCTATACAGTGCTACAGATAGTCAGCGAGTATGCGGATGCAACCTGACTTACCGGTATGCCCACAAACAATGTCTGTAGAGTATACCTCGAGATTTAGTTATATTTACATTGAAAACAAGCCAGAGTTATATTTAACTCCCATGAAAACACCTTCAATTACAGTCGCTACATCAAAAATGACCCCCAGACGTAGTAGAAAGCTCTCCAGCAAGCATTTATGTAAATGTGGGCCTGGATGTTGGTCTGCCCAGATTTAAAATTAGGCTTGAATCAAGGATCGTGAATCCGGAATCGCGATGACACGGATCGGGCGCTAGCGCGACTATTCCAAAAGCGGGTTTCAAAGGAAGCAGCGCTTGTTACGAAAATGTGCGTCATTAGATTAAACAGCTCAGCTCTGCCCTGACACGCGTCCGACGCGTCGCGTCAAGTTCAGCTGACTTTGTTATCCGAAACCAATTCGCGTTTAGGGGTGCTCGCGTTCAGGGTCTTTTTGCTCGGGATGAGATGTGTCGCGTCGCATTCAGGATACCTGAATGCTGAATGTGCATTATGCGCGTGTTGTGCCAGCGGTACAGGACGTTATGTTGGATGTAAATGCACGTAATGTTGTGAAGCAACGTTCAACAAAACTACGGCCTTCTACGCGTAAGTGGATCTCCGGGTCTAGCACAATGATACGAGTTTACGAGGATGGAAAGCGGCTGTTCCAGTGCTCGAGCATGGAATGTAATTTGTGGATGTGGACAGTTTTCGGACATTTGTAGCAGGATCTTCTGCCTTGGAATTCAAGTTGGAGAGCAAACAGGGAAGTGGAATCACTCATATTCCCGGACTCCTAAGAGTCAAATTATGGCATTCCATAAAATAAATTTTACACTTCGTAAACGAAGTTGGAGTGAAGCGAAGACTAGTCTAATTGATGAAGCTACAGAAATGAGGTGATGTGCCAGCAAAATTACAACGTGACCTTGAAAACTTGGAAAAAAAGAGTATAAAGAGGGACTGGAATTTCATGAAACCCAGCCGTGCATTATGCCCTAATGCTGGATGTACGTCGACGTGTACCCGTCCTCGTCGTTACCTCCCTCGTTGCACACCTTTCTTTTTGCGTACCCTCCTCGTCATGCACCCATTGTTGTGCACCCTCCTCGTCGTGGACGTTCCTCATCGTCATGCACCCTCCTTGGCATCGCACTCTGCCTATGCCATGCTCTAGTATCAACCTTGGGCTCTCGGGCTACGTAATCTGGTTTCAACCTTGTAAGTTTTATACCTTCAAAGACTTATATAGTACTGACAATGTGTGCAGAATCAAATTTGAGATTCGGGTGTCCGACGAATGCTGGTAAAGGAATGCGCGGTAACCAAGAGGTATGTGACATTGGATATAGTGTTGAAAACATGTACTGACTTTGTATCAGTTTCGCCTTGAAGCTATGCATCGATACTCGCCTTGAGAATAAAGGGCCATGGTATTGGTAAGTGTATTGCTGTTCAGAGTGCTAGACATGTGCTTAACTGTTTTCCATAACCCAGATTACTCCGACGCAATGTATTTCTTCCCCGCGACTCGCTAGTGCCAGCATGCCTAAAGATGCTCTGAGGCAACATATCGTCGTCCGGCGAGCTAAACCCACCCGCTTTGCTTGTCCCAAGGACACCAAATAATGCCCCGACACGATATATCGCTGTCCGGCGAGCTGGACCCTCCCCTTTACTCGTATCGACTCCATGTGCGACCAACGGATGCTTCAACGCAATGCGTCGTCTTCCGGCGAGCAGGATCCACCACACTCCTTGTCCAACTACGCTCTGACGCTATGTATTGCCGTCCGGCGAGCTGGGCCCTCCTCTTTGCTTGTTTTGACTCTATGTGCAACCAGCGGATGCTCCAACGCGATGCATCGTCTTGCGGCAAGCAGGATTTAACCCACTATGCGCTGACGCTATGTATCGCCGTCCGGCGAGCTCAATTCTCCCCTTTGCTCGTCTCGACTACATATGCCCCAATGCAGCATATCGTCTTCCGGCGAGTAGGATCTACCCAACTCTTATCCATGTATTGCCGTCCGGCAAGACGCGCATCTCCTCCTTCATCCAATGTTGTCCAGCCTCTTTGGAGGCAGTGCTATGCACCCACCCAACTGGAGATGTATTGCTGTCTGCCGAACTGGATACAGCCTACTCCTCACCCAGCACCAGTATGGCGTTAGACAAACACGACACATCGTTGCTTTGACCCGGCGAGCAGGACTCACCCTAATTTCCGTTCAGCACCCTCGAGTCACCCCGCTATGCTCTGACACAACATAATGGCGTCCGGGGAGCTTTGACGCAGGGGTATGCTCTAGCGATTATTGTTGGACACCTCTGAAGTGGACCCGCGCGGGGCCCTTGAACCCTCTAACACGACGTAGGCGGGCCTATTGTCAACCCGGGAAGAACACGTATGACCCGTCGTTGTGGTAGGATGTTTGTCCCGTGACCTTGACAGATTTTCGCCGGTGAGTGATTTCCCTGTAGATAGACCGGTTACGCCCCATTCTGGCCTTCGGGCGGGGCTAACCTCTGCTTGTACGATAAATTGAAGGTGTTGGAATGCATGGACTACGCTCTTTTTTTGGCCTATTAATAGATCTCGACATTTTACCGAGAAAAAACTCGCCAGAAAAAGCAACATCTGCACATCATAAATAGTAATCTATCAATTTAGGTGGTCTGCCTCCCCTTCTTCCATGATGAACGCAGGGTATCATCCATCCGCTCACTTCCTGATTAGCTTATAAACTAGACTGTCAACTTTTCACTCCAACGACTTGTACGACTCCTTCCTGTACCATCCCGCTCGGTTTACGCCAAACTTTCTTCAAGGCCAACCACACTCTTTTTCAACGCGGCTCAACAAGTTCAAGTCAATGTTTCGAGCTGCAACCCTTCTCACAGCGGCCTTGTGGCTAAGCGGCGCCAACGCCCATCTTGCAGCTTTCCACAAAGGAATGTAGTCCTCATTTCAAAATGTTCAGAACCGCTGAAGAATCTACATTCTTTCTATAGGGTCCGCAAGCTGCGCAAGACTTGAATTCCTACGCGATTGTCCAGCTCAACTTTAAGGATTGGTGGTGTACGTGTTTTGCCGTTGTGCTATGTTCATCTCATTAAACAACACTCTGCAGTCCATCATATCAACAACGCAATTGTTAACCTAGTGTGACCTATATCCTCCTGCAGACGGGGACTTCCTCGAGCTGTGAGTCCCAACACACCTGTATTTTTGATTTCCGTCGTCTAAACCCCGACTTCAGTCCTGCTGGTGGAAGCTTCACCGTCGAGATCGCCTCCAACCGCGCAAAGACCACGCTGGCGTACAACGGGCGCGACACCTCAGAATGGCCAGACGGTGCGACATACCCCGAGGACTATGTGCGTGTCTTTCCCATATTCCTAGCAACTGATTAATTAACCCACTGTGCCTCACAGAATGTCCCTTCATGCATCACGTCCCCAAACAGTGAGCGGCCCTCGTTTCTTGGCGTTTTTGCTGATTCATTTTTGTGCAGTGCATGCCCAGAATCAGTCTATGGCGGCCGGAACCGCATTCGCAATCTCGTACAACGCAAGTCCCCAACTCTCGTTCAAAATCATATCTAGCGCTCACTTTGCAAATACTTTCTAGTCTGACATCAAGGCAGTAACTCCCCAGAACCTTGCAGTGTTCACTGTTCGTTATAAGTGAGTGGTTTTCATTCCTTGCAAATAAATCAATGACGCTTATCAATAAAATCCCCCACAGCACACCCTGGAAGCGCGTTATCAGCTACGATGTCCCGGCCAACTTGCCCGCCTGCCCTGAAGGAGGCTGCATCTGCGCTGTAAGCCGACTTCTATTCAAACTTCACATTTTTCGTCTAACTCTTTCCACAGTGGGGATGGGTCCCGAACGGCTGCGGCCAGCCGAACATGTACCACCAGCCATTCAAGTGCAAAGTCACCGGCGCGAAGAGCACTACGCCCATTGCACCCCCACAGCCACCCGTGTGGTGCGAGGGCAACCCAGGTGCCTGCGTCAAGGGCTCGAAGCAGATGATTTACTGGAACCAGAACGAGGGCAACAACATCGCTGTCAGTGGATACGACCTTTCAGGCAGCTTCAAGTCTCCAGCATACAATGCCAAGCTGGGTTTCGCTGATGGTTGGTTTCAATGATTATTTTTTTTTTATTTCGGATTGTAAGTGGCTGACCTGGCGTTTTTTTGCGATTCTTCTTTTCAGGCGCGCAGAACGATATCTTTGCCGGCGCTCCGAGTGCTCCCGCAGGCAACTCCGGTTCCAACAATTCTGGCTCCAACAACAACAACTCGGGCTCGAACAAACCCAACTCAAACAACGGCTCAGGCTCGAACAACGCAAACTCAGGTGGGAACACCGGTGCAAGCCCCGCCCCCGCCAACCTCGCCGCAGGCGCTTCTTCCTCTGCCTCTGCCTCCGCTTCTTCTGCATCCGCTGCTTCTGTTTCTACCAGCAACGACAACGGCAACCCCGCCCCGTCTTGCCAGAAGCGCTCGAGCAGGCGCAGGAGACGCGCTTTGCTTCCCTCCCCGGAGGAGGGCGTGCTCGTCAAGAAATCGCCCGAGCCCGAGCCACAGGTGAAAGTAGCTGCAACCACCGCGCACAGGAGGCTTCACGCGAAGAGGCAGTGGTTCTCACTCTGAGCGCCCTCCTTCTTCCGTCGTGCCTCCCTGCATACCATACATGTCTGTCCAAGTCTCCTCCCCCCCTTCCCATCTAGTTCAGTAACCGATACCCGGAGTTGATTTCCACCCACATACGCACCTATTCACTTTTTGCGGGCCAACATCACACCTCGGAGGATGAGAGGGAGGGGAGCACACGCGCGTGCATGCATGCTCGGAGGATCCCTTCTGTCCATCCCTAGACCGCCTGGCGCTCGATGCTGTCTGTTGTTGCCACCACCACCACCACCACCACCAAGCCCCTCGTGTATATCGTCCAGTCCAGTTCCCGCTTTCTCCTTTTGTTTTCTATTTCTTTCCCCCGTTTCTGCTTTTTTTTGTTTTGATGTAGTAGAAAGACTCACCGGTCGTGCTTGATTTGTGCACTTGCACGCGTGCGTGCGAGGACGAGTGACCACTGCAGAGCAGGTGGCGCGGTACGCGGGTGATCGTCGACGACGCGTTGACGTGTCGAAGACGAATTTGTAAAAGTAGAAGATCTTTGTAGAGTAGAGTTGTTGTAGAAAACTATTGGAATCGGAACTGGATTTTGGATTTCGAGCCGTTCTGATTTGATTCTCGTTTCGTCTTCCTTCAATTTCGTTCTCGATTTTCCCTCCTCTGCATTGTTCTCCTCTTTTTCTTCTTCTTCGGCATGTTCACCTCGTTATCATCCACCTCTACCTTCTGCCTGTTGTGTTCTCCTCTGCTGCATAGTGTGCACGCACACCCGACCGCACATTTCCTATATTTAATTTTCTCCCATCTTTATGACCTTGTTTTCCCAGATTCACATTCACGTTAACACTTATACCTTTTTTCATGTGTGTACAGCCGACATACTACTACTACACCTATAGTAACCTACCTACCCTATCTATCCCCACCAGCTGTGCATGTGCTCCTGAATCATACTCTACACTACGAGATGTATGTATACCTGTTTTAGCAAGTAATCACTAGACGTTGTGTCGATGCGGTGCATGCGGCGAATTGCAACTAAGTAGGACACTGGCATACCTTTGGCGTCAGCCCCTTGAAGAAGGCAGTCGGCCTTCGTTTTTGATGAGCTCCTTGACCACCGTCACGCCGTGCACCTTGCGCTCAAGTCCTTTCCGTTGGAAGATGAAGGAGGCGACACATGTTGCACTCTCCGCCTCATCCCCACAGCACCTATATTACCCGCTTCGTCTTCTCACTCACACACCCCGATCTTCGCCTACCTTGATATTTGTGAGCATCTAGGGGAAACTGAGGTACGTTATTGTCCGTCTTTTTATATTTGACTTTCTCAGTTGTTGGATCTCAGCTTGAGGCCGCATGTCCGTATAGGGGAATGTGGCAGCACGCAGACTCATCACTAAACAACGTTGATCCCAACGTCGACACGCCGCCGTCATGGGACAAGCGATGGATGCCCAAGCCAGTGACAGCACCCTTGCAGAGTCTTTCCACCCCCGTCAAGCCACAGTGCATGCAGCATTCAGCCCGCCATTCAAGACAGTTTCGCAGACAAACTGAGCGGGCATACCTTTAACCAACACCCAAGGTTCCTTGCGCCTCAAAGAACAAGGCTCGCGCATACAGTCGTGCCCGACTAGAGGTCAATTGGTGCGTCAATAGGTTGGTTGGGTTATTATATCGACGGCTTACCTTGCGGTCAAGAGTCTTTGCTCGCTATCCATGGACCTAGGGGGTCGATTTGTGTCACAGGTCAGTAGACAACTCTTTCAACCTCAAGGGACCGTGCTTACCGCTTTCCCTCAGCTGTGTGCATTCTGGGCGGCCGTCAAGACAGCGTCACTGCGCGCTATCCAGCACACAGCGCAGGTCATCGATGGTGTGGGCAGGCCATGTCAATTTTCAACAGCTTGTATCACCGGTCAGTAAGTTGACAATTCTTTTGACCGCGAGGGATTGTGCTTACCTCTCTCCCCTCAGCTGCATGCATTCTGGACGGCCGTCAAGACAGTGTCGCTGCGCGCGGTCATTGGTGGTATGGGGCAATGCGGAGAGGGAAAGGATACAAGGAGAGTGTGGGATGGAGTAATCGGCACGGTCAGTACTCTGCAGTTCGTTACGCATCTAAACTTCTTTTTTTTCACGCCGTCAATCGTTATGCCAGGGAGAGGAGCGGGATGGATCAAGAAGACATTCTGTCAAGGTATTTCGTCAGCTTTCTACGTATCAGGGGCCCCGACTCACAGAAATTCTGTAGGCAATGCCTTGTCTGTGTAGCGAGAAGCGGTGTTGGCTGGTCTGGGCAGAGCGGGACAGGCTAGGTGGTGTTCTGTCGAGGTATGTTGTCAGCGTTCTGCGGTGACCAACGCACCTATAGCACTTCTACGAGGAATGCGTCAGAATCACATTGGCATCGTGTGCATGTTACTCACCGTCGCCTCAAACGGTGGCTCTGGTGTGCTCAACGTCAGCGCTGTCGACTACAAAGCTCACCGTCTGCCCGAACACGTCATCCAAGCCCAAAGATGAAGAATGCCAGCAACACCCGTGGTCTTTATACCCGCGTAGGGTCGTCTACCCCAGCAAGCGTCGGATTAATCAGCAAGCACTTTCAGTCGCTCTCGACACTCACCGTGGAGCGGGATTTGGGGGGCATGTTATGTCCCCTCATAGTCCAATGGATCCAACTTGCAGTGACAGAGGCGGGCGGGGAATCTAATTTCAAGGTGGGTCAGTAAAGCATCTGTTAGTTATTGCCCTACTACTTACCGTCGTTATCGTGTCCACACCGTCTAGGACCTTTCCAGCAACCTTCACGGTATCAACCAGCCCACGCCGTCAGGTGGATGGATCGAGAGGCCATTCTGTCAAGGTGCGTTGTCAGCGCTCTGCGTGTCATAGGGGCCCCGACTCACGGAAATCCTTACTTTTCTGTGCAGCGAGAAGCAAAGTGAGTAGCAGCGCATCGTTGGGTGGGTGCAACTCACCTTTACGGGCAAGGTTAGGAGGGGTGTTTTCATCGTGGTGCGCGGGCCTATGAGAAACGCGTCAGAATCGCCTCGGCGTCGTGTCAATATCACTCACCAATGCCTATATAGTGCACAACGTCAGCGCCGTCGAGAACGAACTAGAAGGCTCACCGTCTGCCAGAACGCGCCATCCAAGCCCGAAGAGAAAAGAAGAGGAGAGCTGAAGAGGCAGAGGAGAGTAGGCGGTGAGGGGATGAAGAAAGGCCAGCAAGGTGCGTGGTCTTTATATACCCGCGTGGGGCTGTTACTAGTACGCCTGTTACATGTCGTAAGTAGACCGAATAATGAAATATACAGATTCTTTTTTTTTTTCGGTGTCGCTTGTTAGTGCGGGTTCGGATTTGGGTTACGCGAGTTGTGGTCCGATCGTCCGTGTGTGTCGAGATTGTAGATTGGATGTGGTTTCTCCGTTTGCAGTGAGTGAAACTTTGGGTGGGTGTGTTGTATTGTGAAATATGATTTCGTACATTTGTTTGTTTGAGCTGATGTCGATGCATTGCGCTCAAGAGAGAATTATATTCAACTCAATAAAGAATAAAGATTTACAATGCTTGAAGACGCAAACCAGGACAATACAAGTACTGGATTCATGATACACTCCATTTCCTCAAAATTGCCTGAACGACGAATAACAAAACTTTAGCACCAAATCTTCCACAATTTTCAAATGCTTCACGACTCGGGGAAACCAGTACGTACATTCAATTCACCACCCATACGTATTCTACCCATAATCACACAAACGACACATTCTAGCTCTCCCGGAGTGCGGACACTTGCTCTGTAGTCAACACCCGTAAAACTCGTCTTCTGCACAGCGACAAATTGAACGCCGCTGTCTTCTTCTGATCTGCCGTTATGACTCTGAGTAGCCGAGGTGGTGAGATTCCGAAGCCGGAAGAAAAGAAATGCGGTTGGAATGGGGTGGAATGCGGATTTGGGAGAGGAGGTGCAGATTCGGATGTGATTGGTTCAGCTGTTTCGATGGTTCCGCGGGGTGGATGGTTTGGAGGGGTAGAGCTGAGAGGTATTATTACCCCTGTCATCTTTCTAGAGGTGTGTGTAGTGTTGTTTTGCACTGTATGTAGATATGCACGTTCTCGGCGCTTATTTGGAGTTGATACGCAGTACACCCTTTTCCATCGTGCTCCGAGCTCAACAAGTCTCGCAGACATACTCACATACTGAAGAGCATCTATCATATCACTCAGGGGCTACCTGACATTGAAAAACCATGTAAACCCGTTATTCCAACAATGAGGGCATTCGGCTCCATGAGCACACTTGCAATACGAAACCAGACAAACCTTACGACTTTTCAACCTTCGATCCGACGCCCAGACACCAGCATAACACCATAGGTAACGTATTAAAACACCCTAAATGCCAGGAATACGCGGAAAACGCGCAGAATTGTACGGTACGTATCATTGCATTTGTGTATTCAGCTGAAGACCGTCAGTGGTTGCTTTCATTTCCGTCCTTCTAGGTCGGGTGACGGCAGCCTAGCCTAGCCGAGCAGGTCCCCGTTAGTGCCGGAAAAGACCAGGAAGAAAGGGAGGCGTTCGAAATGGGCTGTATTCGCGAATCGGGGGAGGGGGAGGATGTTGGTATGTACGTGAGTTGAAAATTTTGTTGAATTTTTTGGGATTGTTGACATGGGATGCACGATGTGAGTGATTAGGGGTATGGTAGTATCTGCTGCTATACAGAGATACCTGAGGAATGCCTTTGGAATTGCTGTGTTCACGCAATTCAGTGTGATGTCTATTCGGGCGCTTAATATTTTTTGAAATGTGTAACTTTTCTCAAGGTTTTAGCACTCAAATTTCACTACTCATCACTTAAATTTCATACTATTCCAGCCCCTCAGCTCACAAAATCCCCCCTACACCTCTTCAAACTGCGGGAATGCGCGATTTACACCATTTCACGGCTTGACGTGAACAACTCCAAATTGCCGACTTTTCTTTGCACCACGGCGCATCATCTCTTCAACCACGCATCACTACACCTATACGCATCCGCCAAACCGCCTCAAATGGCGAGTATGCAGCAAACGGCCGCGGTACGCATGCCACATTGTTATTACCCGCCTGCACTGTATCCAATCAACTACGTTCTTCTGGGCTCTAGAGCACCGATTCACAACGTTATTTGCGAGCCGAAGGGTGCTAGGCTAATCTATAATAAGGTACGGATAGAATGGAAACGACTGAAACGACGTAAAATGACGTATCGGGGGAGGAGGAGAATGTCATTGGTTTATATGTCAAACAAATGTCATTGCTTCCTGTGAGTGATTTTGGACTATTCTAGGTAATATATCAGTACTGGTACACCATACCCTGCCTGTGGGCTTGTTGTAATCTATATTCTGCGGATGAAATTGCGTGCAGTCGATTTTAGGACGAGTACTTGAAAATTCACAAGAGATTTCAATTTATTCTGTTAGTTACAAGTGGATTTTATCATATTGTCTTCTATTCACTATTCAACTCACAGACGCCTTATGGAGGTCAAACTACTGTGAATTTGAATGCCACGTCATTGTATTTTTCTCAATCCTCCGAAACTTCAGAGTCTCCGCTGAACATTGTGATGGCTCCGAGCAGCCGAGCCACTAGCCTTGTTGAGGTAAAGCATGTCATAGGCTGCAGTTAGACTTTAAATTTACATTCAAGAGCGGGACAGGGGCTCGGGTGACCCCTGCATGAGTTATTTAAATATCCGTTCAGAGACGGATTTTTGGCCGCAGAGTGAAATGAATGTTAATATAAGCACGTATATCAAACCTCTACAGTGCTACAGATAGTCAGCGAGTATGCAGATGCAACCTGACTTACCGGTATTCCCACAAACAATTTCTGTAGAGTATACCTCGAGATTTAATTATATTTACATTGAAAACAAGCCAGAGTTATATTTAACTCCCATGAAAACACCTTCAATTACAGTCGCTACATCAAAAATGACCCCCAGACGTAGTAGAAAGCTCTCCAGCAAGCATTTATGTAAATGTGGGCCTGGATGTTGGTCTGCCCAGATTTAAATTTAGGCTTGAATCAAGGATCGTGAATCCGGAATCGCGATGACACGGATCGGGCGCTAGCGCGACTATTCCAAAAGCGGGTTTCAAAGGAAGCAGCGCTTGTTACGAAAATGTGCGTCATTAGATTAAACAGCTCAGCTGCCCTGACACGCGTCCGACGCGTCGCGTCGAGTTCAAGTGACTTTGTTATTTTCGGAGTCAATTCGCGTTTAGGGGCGTTCAGGGTCTTTTTGCTTTCTGGCGTTGTGGATGAGATGCGTCGCGTCGAATTCAGAATACCTGCATGCCGTGTGCGCGTGTTGTGCCAGCGGTGCAGGACGTTATGTTGGATGTAAATGCACGTAATGTTGTGAAGCAACGTTCAACAAAACTACGGCCTTCTACGCGTAAGTGGATCTCCGGGTCTAGCACAATGATACGAGTTTACGAGGATCGAAAGCGGCTGTTCCAGTGCTCGAGCATGGAATGTAATTTGTGGATGTGGACAGTTTTCGGACATTTGTAGCAGGATCTTCTGCCTTGGAATTCAAGTTGGAGAGCAAACAGGGAAGTGGAATCACTCATATTCCCGGACTCCTAAGAGTCAAATTATGGCATTCCAATAAATAAATTTTACACTTCGTAAACGAAGTTGGAGTGAAGCGAAGACTAGTGTAATTGATGAAGCTACAGAAATGAGGTGATGTGCCAGCGAAAATACAACGTGACCTTGAAAACTTGGTAAAAAAAGAGTATAAAGAGGGACTGGAATTTCATGAACACCAGCCGTGCATTATGCCCTAATGCTGGATGTACGTCGACGTGTACCCGTCCTCGTCGTTACCTCCCTCGTTGCACACCTTTCTTTTTGCGTACCCTCCTCGTCATGCACCCATTGTTGTGCACCCTCCTTGTCGTGGACGTTCCTCATCGTCATGCACCCTCCTTGGCATCGCACTCTGTCTATGCCATGCTCTAGTATCAACCTAGGTCTCTCGGGCGATGTATTCTGGTTTCAACCTTGTAAGTTTTATACGCTTCAAAGACTTATAAGTACTGACAATGTGTGCAGAATCAAATTTGAGATTCGGGTGTCCGACGAATGCTGGTAAAGGAATGCATGGTAACCAAGAGGTATGTGACATTGGATATAGTGTTGAAAACATGTACTGACTTTGTATCAGTTTTGCCTTGAAGCTATGCATTGATTCTCGCCTTGAGAATAAAGGGCTGTGGTATTGGTAAGTGTATTGCTGTTCACAGTGCTAGACATGTGCTTAACTGTTTTCCATAACTCAGATTACTCCGACGCGATATATTTCTTTCCCGCGACTCGCTAGTGCCAGCATGCCTAAAGATGCTCTGAGGCAACATATCGTCGTCCGGCGAGCTAAACCCACCCGCTTTGCTTGTCCCAAGGACACCAAATAATGCCCCGACACGATATATCGCTGTCCGGCGAGCTGGACCCTCCCCTTTACTCGTATCGACTCCATGTGCAACCAACGGATGCTTCAACGCAATGCAACGTCTTCCGGCGAGCAGGATCCACCACACTCCTTGTCCAACTACGCTCTGACGCTATGTATTGCCGTCCGGCGAGCTGGGCCCTCCTCTTTGCTTGTTTTGACTCTATGTGCAACCAGCGGATGCTCCAACGCGAAGCATCGTCTTCCGGCAAGCAGGATTTAACCCACTACGTATCCAGCTATGCGCCGACGCCATGTATCGCCTTCCGGTGAGCTGGACCCTCCCCTTTGCTCGTCTCGACTTCATGTGCAACCAACGTATGCCCCAACGCAACGTATCGCCTTCCGGCGAGCTCAATTCTCCCCTTTGCTCGTGTCGACTTTATGTGCCACCAACATATGCCCCAACGCAACGTATCGTCTTCCGGCGAGTAGGATCTACCCAACTCTTATCCATGTATTGCTGTCCGGCAAGACGCGCATCTCCTCCTTCATCCAATGTTGTCCAGCCTCTTTGGAGGCAGTGCTATGCACCCACCCAACTGGAGATGTATTGCTGTCTGCCGAACTGGATACAGCCTACTCCTCACCCAGCACCAGTATGGCGTTAGACAAACACGACACATCGTTGCTTTGACCCGGCGAGCAGGACTCACCCTAATTTCCGTTCAGCACCCTCGAGTCACCCCGCTATGCTCTGACACAACATAATGGCGTCCGGGGAGCTTTGACGCAGGGGTATGCTCTAGCGATTATTGTTGGACACCTCTGAAGTGGACCCGCGCGGGGCCCTTGAACCCTCTAACACGACGTAGGCGGGCCTATTGTCAACCCGGGAAGAACACGTATGACCCGTCGTTGTGGTAGGATGTTTGTCCCGTGACCTTGACAGATTTTCGCCGGTGAGTGATTTCCCTGTAGATAGACCGGTTACGCCCCATTCTGGCCTTCGGGCGGGGCTAACCTCTGCTTGTACGATAAATTGAAGGTGTTGGAATGCATGGACTACGCTCTTTTTTTGGCCTATTAATAGATCTCGACATTTTACCGAGAAAAAACTCGCCAGAAAAAGCAACATCTGCACATCATAAATAGTAATCTATCAATTTAGGTGGTCTGCCTCCCCTTCTTCCATGATGAACGCAGGGTATCATCCATCCGCTCACTTCCTGATTAGCTTATAAACTAGACTGTCAACTTTTCACTCCAACGACTTGTACGACTCCTTCCTGTACCATCCCGCTCGGTTTACGCCAAACTTTCTTCAAGGCCAACCACACTCTTTTTCAACGCGGCTCAACAAGTTCAAGTCAATGTTTCGAGCTGCAACCCTTCTCACAGCGGCCTTGTGGCTAAGCGGCGCCAACGCCCATCTTGCAGCTTTCCACAAAGGAATGTAGTCCTCATTTCAAAATGTTCAGAACCGCTGAAGAATCTACATTCTTTCTATAGGGTCCGCAAGCTGCGCAAGACTTGAATTCCTACGCGATTGTCCAGCTCAACTTTAAGGATTGGTGGTGTACGTGTTTTGCCGTTGTGCTATGTTCATCTCATTAAACAACACTCTGCAGTCCATCATATCAACAACGCAATTGTTAACCTAGTGTGACCTATATCCTCCTGCAGACGGGGACTTCCTCGAGCTGTGAGTCCCAACACACCTGTATTTTTGATTTCCGTCGTCTAAACCCCGACTTCAGTCCTGCTGGTGGAAGCTTCACCGTCGAGATCGCCTCCAACCGCGCAAAGACCACGCTGGCGTACAACGGGCGCGACACCTCAGAATGGCCAGACGGTGCGACATACCCCGAGGACTATGTGCGTGTCTTTCCCATATTCCTAGCAACTGATTAATTAACCCACTGTGCCTCACAGAATGTCCCTTCATGCATCACGTCCCCAAACAGTGAGCGGCCCTCGTTTCTTGGCGTTTTTGCTGATTCATTTTTGTGCAGTGCATGCCCAGAATCAGTCTATGGCGGCCGGAACCGCATTCGCAATCTCGTACAACGCAAGTCCCCAACTCTCGTTCAAAATCATATCTAGCGCTCACTTTGCAAATACTTTCTAGTCTGACATCAAGGCAGTAACTCCCCAGAACCTTGCAGTGTTCACTGTTCGTTATAAGTGAGTGGTTTTCATTCCTTGCAAATAAATCAATGACGCTTATCAATAAAATCCCCCACAGCACACCCTGGAAGCGCGTTATCAGCTACGATGTCCCGGCCAACTTGCCCGCCTGCCCTGAAGGAGGCTGCATCTGCGCTGTAAGCCGACTTCTATTCAAACTTCACATTTTTCGTCTAACTCTTTCCACAGTGGGGATGGGTCCCGAACGGCTGCGGCCAGCCGAACATGTACCACCAGCCATTCAAGTGCAAAGTCACCGGCGCGAAGAGCACTACGCCCATTGCACCCCCACAGCCACCCGTGTGGTGCGAGGGCAACCCAGGTGCCTGCGTCAAGGGCTCGAAGCAGATGATTTACTGGAACCAGAACGAGGGCAACAACATCGCTGTCAGTGGATACGACCTTTCAGGCAGCTTCAAGTCTCCAGCATACAATGCCAAGCTGGGTTTCGCTGATGGTTGGTTTCAATGATTATTTTTTTTTTATTTCGGATTGTAAGTGGCTGACCTGGCGTTTTTTTGCGATTCTTCTTTTCAGGCGCGCAGAACGATATCTTTGCCGGCGCTCCGAGTGCTCCCGCAGGCAACTCCGGTTCCAACAATTCTGGCTCCAACAACAACAACTCGGGCTCGAACAAACCCAACTCAAACAACGGCTCAGGCTCGAACAACGCAAACTCAGGTGGGAACACCGGTGCAAGCCCCGCCCCCGCCAACCTCGCCGCAGGCGCTTCTTCCTCTGCCTCTGCCTCCGCTTCTTCTGCATCCGCTGCTTCTGTTTCTACCAGCAACGACAACGGCAACCCCGCCCCGTCTTGCCAGAAGCGCTCGAGCAGGCGCAGGAGACGCGCTTTGCTTCCCTCCCCGGAGGAGGGCGTGCTCGTCAAGAAATCGCCCGAGCCCGAGCCACAGGTGAAAGTAGCTGCAACCACCGCGCACAGGAGGCTTCACGCGAAGAGGCAGTGGTTCTCACTCTGAGCGCCCTCCTTCTTCCGTCGTGCCTCCCTGCATACCATACATGTCTGTCCAAGTCTCCTCCCCCCCTTCCCATCTAGTTCAGTAACCGATACCCGGAGTTGATTTCCACCCACATACGCACCTATTCACTTTTTGCGGGCCAACATCACACCTCGGAGGATGAGAGGGAGGGGAGCACACGCGCGTGCATGCATGCTCGGAGGATCCCTTCTGTCCATCCCTAGACCGCCTGGCGCTCGATGCTGTCTGTTGTTGCCACCACCACCACCACCACCACCAAGCCCCTCGTGTATATCGTCCAGTCCAGTTCCCGCTTTCTCCTTTTGTTTTCTATTTCTTTCCCCCGTTTCTGCTTTTTTTTGTTTTGATGTAGTAGAAAGACTCACCGGTCGTGCTTGATTTGTGCACTTGCACGCGTGCGTGCGAGGACGAGTGACCACTGCAGAGCAGGTGGCGCGGTACGCGGGTGATCGTCGACGACGCGTTGACGTGTCGAAGACGAATTTGTAAAAGTAGAAGATCTTTGTAGAGTAGAGTTGTTGTAGAAAACTATTGGAATCGGAACTGGATTTTGGATTTCGAGCCGTTCTGATTTGATTCTCGTTTCGTCTTCCTTCAATTTCGTTCTCGATTTTCCCTCCTCTGCATTGTTCTCCTCTTTTTCTTCTTCTTCGGCATGTTCACCTCGTTATCATCCACCTCTACCTTCTGCCTGTTGTGTTCTCCTCTGCTGCATAGTGTGCACGCACACCCGACCGCACATTTCCTATATTTAATTTTCTCCCATCTTTATGACCTTGTTTTCCCAGATTCACATTCACGTTAACACTTATACCTTTTTTCATGTGTGTACAGCCGACATACTACTACTACACCTATAGTAACCTACCTACCCTATCTATCCCCACCAGCTGTGCATGTGCTCCTGAATCATACTCTACACTACGAGATGTATGTATACCTGTTTTAGCAAGTAATCACTAGACGTTGTGTCGATGCGGTGCATGCGGCGAATTGCAACTAAGTAGGACACTGGCATACCTTTGGCGTCAGCCCCTTGAAGAAGGCAGTCGGCCTTCGTTTTTGATGAGCTCCTTGACCACCGTCACGCCGTGCACCTTGCGCTCAAGTCCTTTCCGTTGGAAGATGAAGGAGGCGACACATGTTGCACTCTCCGCCTCATCCCCACAGCACCTATATTACCCGCTTCGTCTTCTCACTCACACACCCCGATCTTCGCCTACCTTGATATTTGTGAGCATCTAGGGGAAACTGAGGTACGTTATTGTCCGTCTTTTTATATTTGACTTTCTCAGTTGTTGGATCTCAGCTTGAGGCCGCATGTCCGTATAGGGGAATGTGGCAGCACGCAGACTCATCACTAAACAACGTTGATCCCAACGTCGACACGCCGCCGTCATGGGACAAGCGATGGATGCCCAAGCCAGTGACAGCACCCTTGCAGAGTCTTTCCACCCCCGTCAAGCCACAGTGCATGCAGCATTCAGCCCGCCATTCAAGACAGTTTCGCAGACAAACTGAGCGGGCATACCTTTAACCAACACCCAAGGTTCCTTGCGCCTCAAAGAACAAGGCTCGCGCATACAGTCGTGCCCGACTAGAGGTCAATTGGTGCGTCAATAGGTTGGTTGGGTTATTATATCGACGGCTTACCTTGCGGTCAAGAGTCTTTGCTCGCTATCCATGGACCTAGGGGGTCGATTTGTGTCACAGGTCAGTAGACAACTCTTTCAACCTCAAGGGACCGTGCTTACCGCTTTCCCTCAGCTGTGTGCATTCTGGGCGGCCGTCAAGACAGCGTCACTGCGCGCTATCCAGCACACAGCGCAGGTCATCGATGGTGTGGGCAGGCCATGTCAATTTTCAACAGCTTGTATCACCGGTCAGTAAGTTGACAATTCTTTTGACCGCGAGGGATTGTGCTTACCTCTCTCCCCTCAGCTGCATGCATTCTGGACGGCCGTCAAGACAGTGTCGCTGCGCGCGGTCATTGGTGGTATGGGGCAATGCGGAGAGGGAAAGGATACAAGGAGAGTGTGGGATGGAGTAATCGGCACGGTCAGTACTCTGCAGTTCGTTACGCATCTAAACTTCTTTTTTTTCACGCCGTCAATCGTTATGCCAGGGAGAGGAGCGGGATGGATCAAGAAGACATTCTGTCAAGGTATTTCGTCAGCTTTCTACGTATCAGGGGCCCCGACTCACAGAAATTCTGTAGGCAATGCCTTGTCTGTGTAGCGAGAAGCGGTGTTGGCTGGTCTGGGCAGAGCGGGACAGGCTAGGTGGTGTTCTGTCGAGGTATGTTGTCAGCGTTCTGCGGTGACCAACGCACCTATAGCACTTCTACGAGGAATGCGTCAGAATCACATTGGCATCGTGTGCATGTTACTCACCGTCGCCTCAAACGGTGGCTCTGGTGTGCTCAACGTCAGCGCTGTCGACTACAAAGCTCACCGTCTGCCCGAACACGTCATCCAAGCCCAAAGATGAAGAATTCCAGCAACACCCGTGGTCTTTATACCCGCGTAGGGTCGTCTACCCCAGCAAGCGTCGGATTAATCAGCAAGCACTTTCAGTCGCTCTCGACACTCACCGTGGAGCGGGATTTGGGGGGCATGTTATGTCCCCTCATAGTCCAATGGATCCAACTTGCAGTGACAGAGGCGGGCGGGGAATCTAATTTCAAGGTGGGTCAGTAAAGCATCTGTTAGTTATTGCCCTACTACTTACCGTCGTTATCGTGTCCACACCGTCTAGGACCTTTCCAGCAACCTTCACGGTATCAACCAGCCCACGCCGTCAGGTGGATGGATCGAGAGGCCATTCTGTCAAGGTGCGTTGTCAGCGCTCTGCGTGTCATAGGGGCCCCGACTCACGGAAATCCTTACTTTTCTGTGCAGCGAGAAGCAAAGTGAGTAGCAGCGCATCGTTGGGTGGGTGCAACTCACCTTTACGGGCAAGGTTAGGAGGGGTGTTTTCATCGTGGTGCGCGGGCCTATGAGAAACGCGTCAGAATCGCCTCGGCGTCGTGTCAATATCACTCACCAATGCCTATATAGTGCACAACGTCAGCGCCGTCGAGAACGAACTAGAAGGCTCACCGTCTGCCAGAACGCGCCATCCAAGCCCGAAGAGAAAAGAAGAGGAGAGCTGAAGAGGCAGAGGAGAGTAGGCGGTGAGGGGATGAAGAAAGGCCAGCAAGGTGCGTGGTCTTTATATACCCGCGTGGGGCTGTTACTAGTACGCCTGTTACATGTCGTAAGTAGACCGAATAATGAAATATACAGATTCTTTTTTTTTTTCGGTGTCGCTTGTTAGTGCGGGTTCGGATTTGGGTTACGCGAGTTGTGGTCCGATCGTCCGTGTGTGTCGAGATTGTAGATTGGATGTGGTTTCTCCGTTTGCAGTGAGTGAAACTTTGGGTGGGTGTGTTGTATTGTGAAATATGATTTCGTACATTTGTTTGTTTGAGCTGATGTCGATGCATTGCGCTCAAGAGAGAATTATATTCAACTCAATAAAGAATAAAGATTTACAATGCTTGAAGACGCAAACCAGGACAATACAAGTACTGGATTCATGATACACTCCATTTCCTCAAAATTGCCTGAACGACGAATAACAAAACTTTAGCACCAAATCTTCCACAATTTTCAAATGCTTCACGACTCGGGGAAACCAGTACGTACATTCAATTCACCACCCATACGTATTCTACCCATAATCACACAAACGACACATTCTAGCTCTCCCGGAGTGCGGACACTTGCTCTGTAGTCAACACCCGTAAAACTCGTCTTCTGCACAGCGACAAATTGAACGCCGCTGTCTTCTTCTGATCTGCCGTTATGACTCTGAGTAGCCGAGGTGGTGAGATTCCGAAGCCGGAAGAAAAGAAATGCGGTTGGAATGGGGTGGAATGCGGATTTGGGAGAGGAGGTGCAGATTCGGATGTGATTGGTTCAGCTGTTTCGATGGTTCCGCGGGGTGGATGGTTTGGAGGGGTAGAGCTGAGAGGTATTATTACCCCTGTCATCTTTCTAGAGGTGTGTGTAGTGTTGTTTTGCACTGTATGTAGATATGCACGTTCTCGGCGCTTATTTGGAGTTGATACGCAGTACACCCTTTTCCATCGTGCTCCGAGCTCAACAAGTCTCGCAGACATACTCACATACTGAAGAGCATCTATCATATCACTCAGGGGCTACCTGACATTGAAAAACCATGTAAACCCGTTATTCCAACAATGAGGGCATTCGGCTCCATGAGCACACTTGCAATACGAAACCAGACAAACCTTACGACTTTTCAACCTTCGATCCGACGCCCAGACACCAGCATAACACCATAGGTAACGTATTAAAACACCCTAAATGCCAGGAATACGCGGAAAACGCGCAGAATTGTACGGTACGTATCATTGCATTTGTGTATTCAGCTGAAGACCGTCAGTGGTTGCTTTCATTTCCGTCCTTCTAGGTCGGGTGACGGCAGCCTAGCCTAGCCGAGCAGGTCCCCGTTAGTGCCGGAAAAGACCAGGAAGAAAGGGAGGCGTTCGAAATGGGCTGTATTCGCGAATCGGGGGAGGGGGAGGATGTTGGTATGTACGTGAGTTGAAAATTTTGTTGAATTTTTTGGGATTGTTGACATGGGATGCACGATGTGAGTGATTAGGGGTATGGTAGTATCTGCTGCTATACAGAGATACCTGAGGAATGCCTTTGGAATTGCTGTGTTCACGCAATTCAGTGTGATGTCTATTCGGGCGCTTAATATTTTTTGAAATGTGTAACTTTTCTCAAGGTTTTAGCACTCAAATTTCACTACTCATCACTTAAATTTCATACTATTCCAGCCCCTCAGCTCACAAAATCCCCCCTACACCTCTTCAAACTGCGGGAATGCGCGATTTACACCATTTCACGGCTTGACGTGAACAACTCCAAATTGCCGACTTTTCCTTGCACCACGGCGCATCATCTCTTCAACCACGCATCACTACATCTATACGCATCCGCCAAACCGCCTCAAATGGCGAGTATGCAGCAAACAGCCGCGGTACGCATGACACGTTGTTATTACCCGCCTGCACTGTATCCAATCAACTACGTTCTTCTGGGCTCTAGAGCACCGATTCACAACGTTATTCGCGAGCCAAAGGGTGCTAGGCTAATCTATAATAAGGTACGGATAGAATGGAAACGACTAAAACGACGTAAATTGACGTATCGGGGGAGGAGGAGAATGTCATTGGTTTATATGTCAAACAAATGCCATTGCTTCCTGTGAGTGATTTTGGACTATTCTAGGTAATATATCAGTACTGGTACACCATACCCTGCCTGTGGGCTTGTTGTAATCTATATTCTGCGGATGAAATTGCGTGCAGTCGATTTTAGGACGAGTACTTGAAAATTCACAAGAGATTTCAATTTATTCTGTTAGTTACAAGTGGATTTTATCATATTGTCTTCTATTCACACTCTATGGTACACTATTCAGCTCACAGACGTCTTATGGAGGTCAAACTACTGTGAATTTGAATGCCACGTCATTGTATTTTTCTCAATCCTCCGAAACTTCAGAGTCTCCGCTGAACATTGTGATGGCTCCGAGCAGCCGAGGCACTAGCCTTGTTGAGGTAAAGCATGTCATAGGCCTGCAGTTAGACTTTAAATTTACATTCAAGAGCGGGACAGGGGCTCGGGTGACCCCTGCATGAGTTATTTAAATATCCGTTCAGAGACGGATTTTTGGCCGCAGAGTGAAATGAATGTTAATATAAGCACGTATATCAAACCTCTACAGTGCTACAGATAGTCAGCGAGTATGCAGATGCAACCTGACTTACCGGTATTCCCACAAACAATTTCTGTAGAGTATACCTTGAGATTTAGTTATATTTACATTGAAAACAAGCCAGAGTTACATTTAACTCCCATGAAAACACCTTCAATTACAGTCGCTACATCAAAAATGACCCCCAGACATAGTAGAAAGCTCTCCAGCAAGCATTTATGTAAATGTGGGCCTGGATGTTGGTCTGCCCAGATTTAAATTTAGGCTTGAATCGAGGATCGTGAATCCGGAATCGCGATGACACGGATCGGGCGCTAGCGCGACTATTCCAAAAGCGGGTTTCAAAGGAAGCAGCGCTTGTTACGAAAATGTGCGTCATTAGATTAAACAGCTCAGCTCTGCCCTGACACGCGTCCGACGCGTCGCGTCAAGTTCAGCTGACTTTGTTATCCGAAACCAATTCGCGTTTAGGGGCGTTCGCGTTCAGGGTCTTTTGCTTTCTGGCGTTGTGGATGAGACGCGTCGCGTCGAATTCAGAATACCTGCATGCCGGGTGCGCGTGTTGTGCCAGCGGTACAGGACGTTATGTTGGATGTAAATGCACGTAATGTTGTGAAGCAACGTTCAACAAAACTACGGCCTTCTACGCGTAAGTGGATCTCCGGGTCTAGCACAATAATACGAGTTTACGAGGATGGAAAGCGGCTGTTCCAGTGCTCGAGCATGGAATGTAATTTGTGGATGTGGACAGTTTTCGGACATTTGTAGCAGGATCTTCTGCCTTGGAATTCAAGTCGGAGAGCAACAGGGAAGTGGAATCACTCATATTCCCGGACTCCTAAGAGTCAAATTATGGCATTCCAATAAATAAATTTTACACTTCGTAAACGAAGTTGGAGTGAAGCGAAGACTAGTGTAATTGATGAAGCTACAGAAATGAGGTGATGTGCCAGCGAAAATACAACGTGACCTTGAAAACTTGGTAAAAAAAGAGTATAAAGAGGGACTGGAATTTCATGAACACCAGCCGTGCATTATGCCCTAATGCTGGATGTACGTCGACGTGTACCCGTCCTCGTCGTTACCTCCCTCGTTGCACACCTTTCTTTTTGCGTACCCTCCTCGTCATGCACCCATTGTTGTGCACCCTCCTCGTCGTGGATGTTCCTCATCGTCATGCACCCTCCTTGGCATCGCACTCTGTCTATGCCATGCTCTAGTATCAACCTAGGTCTCTCGGGCGATGTATTCTGGTTTCAACCTTGTAAGTTTTATACGCTTCAAAGACTTATAAGTACTGACAATGTGTGCAGAATCAAATTTGAGATTCGGGTGTCCGACGAATGCTGGTAAAGGAATGCGCGGTAACCAAGAGGTATGTGACATTGGATATAGTGTTGAAAACATGTACTGACTTTGTATCAGTTTCGCCTTGAAGCTATGCATCGATACTCGCCTTGAGAATAAAGGGCTGTGGTATTGGTAAGTGTATTGCTGTTCAGAGTGCTAGACATGTGCTTAACTGTTTTCCATAACTCAGATTACTCCGACGCAATGTATTTCTTCCCCGCGATTCGCTAGTGCCAGCATGCCTAAAGATGCTCTGAGGCAACATATCGTCGTCCGGCGAGCTAAACCCACCCGCTTTGCTTGTCCCAAGGAGTCCTGTACCACCAAATAATGCCCCGACACGATATATCGCTGTCCGGCGAGCTGGACCCTCCCCTTTACTTGTATGGACTCCATGTGCAACCAACGGATGCTTCAACGCAATGCGACGTCTTCCGGCGAGCAGGATCCACCACACTCCTTGTCCAACTACGCTCCGACGCTATGTATTGCCGTCCGGCGAGCTGGGCCCTCCTCTTTGCTTGTTTTGACTCTATGTGCAACCAGCGGATGCTCCAACGCGAAGCATCGTCTTCCGGCAAGCAGGATTTAACCCACTACGTATCCAGCTATGCGCCGACGCCATGTATCGCCTTCCGGCGAGCTGGACCCTCCCCTTTGCTCGTCTCGACTTCATGTGCAACCAACGTATGCCCCAACGCAACGTATCGCCTTCCGGCGAGCTCAATTCTCCCCTTTGCTCGTGTCGACTTTATGTGCCACCAACATATGCCCCAACGCAACGTATCGTCTTCCGGCGAGTAGGATCTACCCAACTCTTATCCATGTATTGCTGTCCGGCAAGACGCGCATCTCCTCCTTCATCCAATGTTGTCCAGCCTCTTTGGAGGCAGTGCTATGCACCCACCCAACTGGAGATGTATTGCTGTCTGCCGAACTGGATACAGCCTACTCCTCACCCAGCACCAGTATGGCGTTAGACAAACACGACACATCGTTGCTTTGACCCGGCGAGCAGGACTCACCCTAATTTCCGTTCAGCACCCTCGAGTCACCCCGCTATGCTCTGACACAACATAATGGCGTCCGGGGAGCTTTGACGCAGGGGTATGCTCTAGCGATTATTGTTGGACACCTCTGAAGTGGACCCGCGCGGGGCCCTTGAACCCTCTAACACGACGTAGGCGGGCCTATTGTCAACCCGGGAAGAACACGTATGACCCGTCGTTGTGGTAGGATGTTTGTCCCGTGACCTTGACAGATTTTCGCCGGTGAGTGATTTCCCTGTAGATAGACCGGTTACGCCCCATTCTGGCCTTCGGGCGGGGCTAACCTCTGCTTGTACGATAAATTGAAGGTGTTGGAATGCATGGACTACGCTCTTTTTTTGGCCTATTAATAGATCTCGACATTTTACCGAGAAAAAACTCGCCAGAAAAAGCAACATCTGCACATCATAAATAGTAATCTATCAATTTAGGTGGTCTGCCTCCCCTTCTTCCATGATGAACGCAGGGTATCATCCATCCGCTCACTTCCTGATTAGCTTATAAACTAGACTGTCAACTTTTCACTCCAACGACTTGTACGACTCCTTCCTGTACCATCCCGCTCGGTTTACGCCAAACTTTCTTCAAGGCCAACCACACTCTTTTTCAACGCGGCTCAACAAGTTCAAGTCAATGTTTCGAGCTGCAACCCTTCTCACAGCGGCCTTGTGGCTAAGCGGCGCCAACGCCCATCTTGCAGCTTTCCACAAAGGAATGTAGTCCTCATTTCAAAATGTTCAGAACCGCTGAAGAATCTACATTCTTTCTATAGGGTCCGCAAGCTGCGCAAGACTTGAATTCCTACGCGATTGTCCAGCTCAACTTTAAGGATTGGTGGTGTACGTGTTTTGCCGTTGTGCTATGTTCATCTCATTAAACAACACTCTGCAGTCCATCATATCAACAACGCAATTGTTAACCTAGTGTGACCTATATCCTCCTGCAGACGGGGACTTCCTCGAGCTGTGAGTCCCAACACACCTGTATTTTTGATTTCCGTCGTCTAAACCCCGACTTCAGTCCTGCTGGTGGAAGCTTCACCGTCGAGATCGCCTCCAACCGCGCAAAGACCACGCTGGCGTACAACGGGCGCGACACCTCAGAATGGCCAGACGGTGCGACATACCCCGAGGACTATGTGCGTGTCTTTCCCATATTCCTAGCAACTGATTAATTAACCCACTGTGCCTCACAGAATGTCCCTTCATGCATCACGTCCCCAAACAGTGAGCGGCCCTCGTTTCTTGGCGTTTTTGCTGATTCATTTTTGTGCAGTGCATGCCCAGAATCAGTCTATGGCGGCCGGAACCGCATTCGCAATCTCGTACAACGCAAGTCCCCAACTCTCGTTCAAAATCATATCTAGCGCTCACTTTGCAAATACTTTCTAGTCTGACATCAAGGCAGTAACTCCCCAGAACCTTGCAGTGTTCACTGTTCGTTATAAGTGAGTGGTTTTCATTCCTTGCAAATAAATCAATGACGCTTATCAATAAAATCCCCCACAGCACACCCTGGAAGCGCGTTATCAGCTACGATGTCCCGGCCAACTTGCCCGCCTGCCCTGAAGGAGGCTGCATCTGCGCTGTAAGCCGACTTCTATTCAAACTTCACATTTTTCGTCTAACTCTTTCCACAGTGGGGATGGGTCCCGAACGGCTGCGGCCAGCCGAACATGTACCACCAGCCATTCAAGTGCAAAGTCACCGGCGCGAAGAGCACTACGCCCATTGCACCCCCACAGCCACCCGTGTGGTGCGAGGGCAACCCAGGTGCCTGCGTCAAGGGCTCGAAGCAGATGATTTACTGGAACCAGAACGAGGGCAACAACATCGCTGTCAGTGGATACGACCTTTCAGGCAGCTTCAAGTCTCCAGCATACAATGCCAAGCTGGGTTTCGCTGATGGTTGGTTTCAATGATTATTTTTTTTTTATTTCGGATTGTAAGTGGCTGACCTGGCGTTTTTTTGCGATTCTTCTTTTCAGGCGCGCAGAACGATATCTTTGCCGGCGCTCCGAGTGCTCCCGCAGGCAACTCCGGTTCCAACAATTCTGGCTCCAACAACAACAACTCGGGCTCGAACAAACCCAACTCAAACAACGGCTCAGGCTCGAACAACGCAAACTCAGGTGGGAACACCGGTGCAAGCCCCGCCCCCGCCAACCTCGCCGCAGGCGCTTCTTCCTCTGCCTCTGCCTCCGCTTCTTCTGCATCCGCTGCTTCTGTTTCTACCAGCAACGACAACGGCAACCCCGCCCCGTCTTGCCAGAAGCGCTCGAGCAGGCGCAGGAGACGCGCTTTGCTTCCCTCCCCGGAGGAGGGCGTGCTCGTCAAGAAATCGCCCGAGCCCGAGCCACAGGTGAAAGTAGCTGCAACCACCGCGCACAGGAGGCTTCACGCGAAGAGGCAGTGGTTCTCACTCTGAGCGCCCTCCTTCTTCCGTCGTGCCTCCCTGCATACCATACATGTCTGTCCAAGTCTCCTCCCCCCCTTCCCATCTAGTTCAGTAACCGATACCCGGAGTTGATTTCCACCCACATACGCACCTATTCACTTTTTGCGGGCCAACATCACACCTCGGAGGATGAGAGGGAGGGGAGCACACGCGCGTGCATGCATGCTCGGAGGATCCCTTCTGTCCATCCCTAGACCGCCTGGCGCTCGATGCTGTCTGTTGTTGCCACCACCACCACCACCACCACCAAGCCCCTCGTGTATATCGTCCAGTCCAGTTCCCGCTTTCTCCTTTTGTTTTCTATTTCTTTCCCCCGTTTCTGCTTTTTTTTGTTTTGATGTAGTAGAAAGACTCACCGGTCGTGCTTGATTTGTGCACTTGCACGCGTGCGTGCGAGGACGAGTGACCACTGCAGAGCAGGTGGCGCGGTACGCGGGTGATCGTCGACGACGCGTTGACGTGTCGAAGACGAATTTGTAAAAGTAGAAGATCTTTGTAGAGTAGAGTTGTTGTAGAAAACTATTGGAATCGGAACTGGATTTTGGATTTCGAGCCGTTCTGATTTGATTCTCGTTTCGTCTTCCTTCAATTTCGTTCTCGATTTTCCCTCCTCTGCATTGTTCTCCTCTTTTTCTTCTTCTTCGGCATGTTCACCTCGTTATCATCCACCTCTACCTTCTGCCTGTTGTGTTCTCCTCTGCTGCATAGTGTGCACGCACACCCGACCGCACATTTCCTATATTTAATTTTCTCCCATCTTTATGACCTTGTTTTCCCAGATTCACATTCACGTTAACACTTATACCTTTTTTCATGTGTGTACAGCCGACATACTACTACTACACCTATAGTAACCTACCTACCCTATCTATCCCCACCAGCTGTGCATGTGCTCCTGAATCATACTCTACACTACGAGATGTATGTATACCTGTTTTAGCAAGTAATCACTAGACGTTGTGTCGATGCGGTGCATGCGGCGAATTGCAACTAAGTAGGACACTGGCATACCTTTGGCGTCAGCCCCTTGAAGAAGGCAGTCGGCCTTCGTTTTTGATGAGCTCCTTGACCACCGTCACGCCGTGCACCTTGCGCTCAAGTCCTTTCCGTTGGAAGATGAAGGAGGCGACACATGTTGCACTCTCCGCCTCATCCCCACAGCACCTATATTACCCGCTTCGTCTTCTCACTCACACACCCCGATCTTCGCCTACCTTGATATTTGTGAGCATCTAGGGGAAACTGAGGTACGTTATTGTCCGTCTTTTTATATTTGACTTTCTCAGTTGTTGGATCTCAGCTTGAGGCCGCATGTCCGTATAGGGGAATGTGGCAGCACGCAGACTCATCACTAAACAACGTTGATCCCAACGTCGACACGCCGCCGTCATGGGACAAGCGATGGATGCCCAAGCCAGTGACAGCACCCTTGCAGAGTCTTTCCACCCCCGTCAAGCCACAGTGCATGCAGCATTCAGCCCGCCATTCAAGACAGTTTCGCAGACAAACTGAGCGGGCATACCTTTAACCAACACCCAAGGTTCCTTGCGCCTCAAAGAACAAGGCTCGCGCATACAGTCGTGCCCGACTAGAGGTCAATTGGTGCGTCAATAGGTTGGTTGGGTTATTATATCGACGGCTTACCTTGCGGTCAAGAGTCTTTGCTCGCTATCCATGGACCTAGGGGGTCGATTTGTGTCACAGGTCAGTAGACAACTCTTTCAACCTCAAGGGACCGT
This sequence comes from Psilocybe cubensis, assembly GCF_017499595.1. Taxonomy (NCBI): domain Eukaryota; kingdom Fungi; phylum Basidiomycota; class Agaricomycetes; order Agaricales; family Agrocybaceae; genus Psilocybe; species Psilocybe cubensis. The sequence continues at coordinate 667,093 of NC_063001.1, read as the reverse complement.
GCTTACCGCTTTCCCTCAGCTGTGTGCATTCTGGGCGGCCGTCAAGACAGCGTCACTGCGCGCTATCCAGCACACAGCGCAGGTCATCGATGGTGTGGGCAGGCCATGTCAATTTTCAACAGCTTGTATCACCGGTCAGTAAGTTGACAATTCTTTTGACCGCGAGGGATTGTGCTTACCTCTCTCCCCTCAGCTGCATGCATTCTGGACGGCCGTCAAGACAGTGTCGCTGCGCGCGGTCATTGGTGGTATGGGGCAATGCGGAGAGGGAAAGGATACAAGGAGAGTGTGGGATGGAGTAATCGGCACGGTCAGTACTCTGCAGTTCGTTACGCATCTAAACTTCTTTTTTTTCACGCCGTCAATCGTTATGCCAGGGAGAGGAGCGGGATGGATCAAGAAGACATTCTGTCAAGGTATTTCGTCAGCTTTCTACGTATCAGGGGCCCCGACTCACAGAAATTCTGTAGGCAATGCCTTGTCTGTGTAGCGAGAAGCGGTGTTGGCTGGTCTGGGCAGAGCGGGACAGGCTAGGTGGTGTTCTGTCGAGGTATGTTGTCAGCGTTCTGCGGTGACCAACGCACCTATAGCACTTCTACGAGGAATGCGTCAGAATCACATTGGCATCGTGTGCATGTTACTCACCGTCGCCTCAAACGGTGGCTCTGGTGTGCTCAACGTCAGCGCTGTCGACTACAAAGCTCACCGTCTGCCCGAACACGTCATCCAAGCCCAAAGATGAAGAATTCCAGCAACACCCGTGGTCTTTATACCCGCGTAGGGTCGTCTACCCCAGCAAGCGTCGGATTAATCAGCAAGCACTTTCAGTCGCTCTCGACACTCACCGTGGAGCGGGATTTGGGGGGCATGTTATGTCCCCTCATAGTCCAATGGATCCAACTTGCAGTGACAGAGGCGGGCGGGGAATCTAATTTCAAGGTGGGTCAGTAAAGCATCTGTTAGTTATTGCCCTACTACTTACCGTCGTTATCGTGTCCACACCGTCTAGGACCTTTCCAGCAACCTTCACGGTATCAACCAGCCCACGCCGTCAGGTGGATGGATCGAGAGGCCATTCTGTCAAGGTGCGTTGTCAGCGCTCTGCGTGTCATAGGGGCCCCGACTCACGGAAATCCTTACTTTTCTGTGCAGCGAGAAGCAAAGTGAGTAGCAGCGCATCGTTGGGTGGGTGCAACTCACCTTTACGGGCAAGGTTAGGAGGGGTGTTTTCATCGTGGTGCGCGGGCCTATGAGAAACGCGTCAGAATCGCCTCGGCGTCGTGTCAATATCACTCACCAATGCCTATATAGTGCACAACGTCAGCGCCGTCGAGAACGAACTAGAAGGCTCACCGTCTGCCAGAACGCGCCATCCAAGCCCGAAGAGAAAAGAAGAGGAGAGCTGAAGAGGCAGAGGAGAGTAGGCGGTGAGGGGATGAAGAAAGGCCAGCAAGGTGCGTGGTCTTTATATACCCGCGTGGGGCTGTTACTAGTACGCCTGTTACATGTCGTAAGTAGACCGAATAATGAAATATACAGATTCTTTTTTTTTTTCGGTGTCGCTTGTTAGTGCGGGTTCGGATTTGGGTTACGCGAGTTGTGGTCCGATCGTCCGTGTGTGTCGAGATTGTAGATTGGATGTGGTTTCTCCGTTTGCAGTGAGTGAAACTTTGGGTGGGTGTGTTGTATTGTGAAATATGATTTCGTACATTTGTTTGTTTGAGCTGATGTCGATGCATTGCGCTCAAGAGAGAATTATATTCAACTCAATAAAGAATAAAGATTTACAATGCTTGAAGACGCAAACCAGGACAATACAAGTACTGGATTCATGATACACTCCATTTCCTCAAAATTGCCTGAACGACGAATAACAAAACTTTAGCACCAAATCTTCCACAATTTTCAAATGCTTCACGACTCGGGGAAACCAGTACGTACATTCAATTCACCACCCATACGTATTCTACCCATAATCACACAAACGACACATTCTAGCTCTCCCGGAGTGCGGACACTTGCTCTGTAGTCAACACCCGTAAAACTCGTCTTCTGCACAGCGACAAATTGAACGCCGCTGTCTTCTTCTGATCTGCCGTTATGACTCTGAGTAGCCGAGGTGGTGAGATTCCGAAGCCGGAAGAAAAGAAATGCGGTTGGAATGGGGTGGAATGCGGATTTGGGAGAGGAGGTGCAGATTCGGATGTGATTGGTTCAGCTGTTTCGATGGTTCCGCGGGGTGGATGGTTTGGAGGGGTAGAGCTGAGAGGTATTATTACCCCTGTCATCTTTCTAGAGGTGTGTGTAGTGTTGTTTTGCACTGTATGTAGATATGCACGTTCTCGGCGCTTATTTGGAGTTGATACGCAGTACACCCTTTTCCATCGTGCTCCGAGCTCAACAAGTCTCGCAGACATACTCACATACTGAAGAGCATCTATCATATCACTCAGGGGCTACCTGACATTGAAAAACCATGTAAACCCGTTATTCCAACAATGAGGGCATTCGGCTCCATGAGCACACTTGCAATACGAAACCAGACAAACCTTACGACTTTTCAACCTTCGATCCGACGCCCAGACACCAGCATAACACCATAGGTAACGTATTAAAACACCCTAAATGCCAGGAATACGCGGAAAACGCGCAGAATTGTACGGTACGTATCATTGCATTTGTGTATTCAGCTGAAGACCGTCAGTGGTTGCTTTCATTTCCGTCCTTCTAGGTCGGGTGACGGCAGCCTAGCCTAGCCGAGCAGGTCCCCGTTAGTGCCGGAAAAGACCAGGAAGAAAGGGAGGCGTTCGAAATGGGCTGTATTCGCGAATCGGGGGAGGGGGAGGATGTTGGTATGTACGTGAGTTGAAAATTTTGTTGAATTTTTTGGGATTGTTGACATGGGATGCACGATGTGAGTGATTAGGGGTATGGTAGTATCTGCTGCTATACAGAGATACCTGAGGAATGCCTTTGGAATTGCTGTGTTCACGCAATTCAGTGTGATGTCTATTCGGGCGCTTAATATTTTTTGAAATGTGTAACTTTTCTCAAGGTTTTAGCACTCAAATTTCACTACTCATCACTTAAATTTCATACTATTCCAGCCCCTCAGCTCACAAAATCCCCCCTACACCTCTTCAAACTGCGGGAATGCGCGATTTACACCATTTCACGGCTTGACGTGAACAACTCCAAATTGCCGACTTTTCTTTGCACCACGGCGCATCATCTCTTCAACCACGCATCACTACACCTATACGCATCCGCCAAACCGCCTCAAATGGCGAGTATGCAGCAAACGGCCGCGGTACGCATGCCACATTGTTATTACCCGCCTGCACTGTATCCAATCAACTACGTTCTTCTGGGCTCTAGAGCACCGATTCACAACGTTATTTGCGAGCCGAAGGGTGCTAGGCTAATCTATAATAAGGTACGGATAGAATGGAAACGACTGAAACGACGTAAAATGACGTATCGGGGGAGGAGGAGAATGTCATTGGTTTATATGTCAAACAAATGTCATTGCTTCCTGTGAGTGATTTTGGACTATTCTAGGTAATATATCAGTACTGGTACACCATACCCTGCCTGTGGGCTTGTTGTAATCTATATTCTGCGGATGAAATTGCGTGCAGTCGATTTTAGGACGAGTACTTGAAAATTCACAAGAGATTTCAATTTATTCTGTTAGTTACAAGTGGATTTTATCATATTGTCTTCTATTCACTATTCAACTCACAGACGCCTTATGGAGGTCAAACTACTGTGAATTTGAATGCCACGTCATTGTATTTTTCTCAATCCTCCGAAACTTCAGAGTCTCCGCTGAACATTGTGATGGCTCCGAGCAGCCGAGCCACTAGCCTTGTTGAGGTAAAGCATGTCATAGGCTGCAGTTAGACTTTAAATTTACATTCAAGAGCGGGACAGGGGCTCGGGTGACCCCTGCATGAGTTATTTAAATATCCGTTCAGAGACGGATTTTTGGCCGCAGAGTGAAATGAATGTTAATATAAGCACGTATATCAAACCTCTACAGTGCTACAGATAGTCAGCGAGTATGCAGATGCAACCTGACTTACCGGTATTCCCACAAACAATTTCTGTAGAGTATACCTTGAGATTTAGTTATATTTACATTGAAAACAAGCCAGAGTTACATTTAACTCCCATGAAAACACCTTCAATTACAGTCGCTACATCAAAAATGACCCCCAGACATAGTAGAAAGCTCTCCAGCAAGCATTTATGTAAATGTGGGCCTGGATGTTGGTCTGCCCAGATTTAAATTTAGGCTTGAATCGAGGATCGTGAATCCGGAATCGCGATGACACGGATCGGGCGCTAGCGCGACTATTCCAAAAGCGGGTTTCAAAGGAAGCAGCGCTTGTTACGAAAATGTGCGTCATTAGATTAAACAGCTCAGCTCTGCCCTGACACGCGTCCGACGCGTCGCGTCAAGTTCAGCTGACTTTGTTATCCGAAACCAATTCGCGTTTAGGGGCGTTCGCGTTCAGGGTCTTTTGCTTTCTGGCGTTGTGGATGAGACGCGTCGCGTCGAATTCAGAATACCTGCATGCCGGGTGCGCGTGTTGTGCCAGCGGTACAGGACGTTATGTTGGATGTAAATGCACGTAATGTTGTGAAGCAACGTTCAACAAAACTACGGCCTTCTACGCGTAAGTGGATCTCCGGGTCTAGCACAATAATACGAGTTTACGAGGATGGAAAGCGGCTGTTCCAGTGCTCGAGCATGGAATGTAATTTGTGGATGTGGACAGTTTTCGGACATTTGTAGCAGGATCTTCTGCCTTGGAATTCAAGTCGGAGAGCAACAGGGAAGTGGAATCACTCATATTCCCGGACTCCTAAGAGTCAAATTATGGCATTCCAATAAATAAATTTTACACTTCGTAAACGAAGTTGGAGTGAAGCGAAGACTAGTGTAATTGATGAAGCTACAGAAATGAGGTGATGTGCCAGCGAAAATACAACGTGACCTTGAAAACTTGGTAAAAAAAGAGTATAAAGAGGGACTGGAATTTCATGAACACCAGCCGTGCATTATGCCCTAATGCTGGATGTACGTCGACGTGTACCCGTCCTCGTCGTTACCTCCCTCGTTGCACACCTTTCTTTTTGCGTACCCTCCTCGTCATGCACCCATTGTTGTGCACCCTCCTCGTCGTGGATGTTCCTCATCGTCATGCACCCTCCTTGGCATCGCACTCTGTCTATGCCATGCTCTAGTATCAACCTAGGTCTCTCGGGCGATGTATTCTGGTTTCAACCTTGTAAGTTTTATACGCTTCAAAGACTTATAAGTACTGACAATGTGTGCAGAATCAAATTTGAGATTCGGGTGTCCGACGAATGCTGGTAAAGGAATGCGCGGTAACCAAGAGGTATGTGACATTGGATATAGTGTTGAAAACATGTACTGACTTTGTATCAGTTTCGCCTTGAAGCTATGCATCGATACTCGCCTTGAGAATAAAGGGCTGTGGTATTGGTAAGTGTATTGCTGTTCAGAGTGCTAGACATGTGCTTAACTGTTTTCCATAACTCAGATTACTCCGACGCAATGTATTTCTTCCCCGCGATTCGCTAGTGCCAGCATGCCTAAAGATGCTCTGAGGCAACATATCGTCGTCCGGCGAGCTAAACCCACCCGCTTTGCTTGTCCCAAGGAGTCCTGTACCACCAAATAATGCCCCGACACGATATATCGCTGTCCGGCGAGCTGGACCCTCCCCTTTACTTGTATGGACTCCATGTGCAACCAACGGATGCTTCAACGCAATGCGACGTCTTCCGGCGAGCAGGATCCACCACACTCCTTGTCCAACTACGCTCCGACGCTATGTATTGCCGTCCGGCGAGCTGGGCCCTCCTCTTTGCTTGTTTTGACTCTATGTGCAACCAGCGGATGCTCCAACGCGAAGCATCGTCTTCCGGCAAGCAGGATTTAACCCACTACGTATCCAGCTATGCGCCGACGCCATGTATCGCCTTCCGGCGAGCTGGACCCTCCCCTTTGCTCGTCTCGACTTCATGTGCAACCAACGTATGCCCTAACGCAACGTATCGCCTTCCGGCGAGCTGGACCCTCCCCTTTGCTCGTCTCGACTTCATGTGCAACCAACGTATGCCCCAACGCAACGTATCGCCTTCCGGAGAGCTGGACCCTCCCCTTTGCTCGTCTCGACTTCATGTGCAACCAACGTATGCCCCAACGCAACGTATCGCCTTCCGGAGAGCTGGACCCTCCCCTTTGCTCGTCTCGACTACATATGCCCCAATGCAGCATATCGTCTTCCGGCGAGTAGGATCTACCCAACTCTTATCCATGTATTGCCGTCCGGCAAGACGCGCATCTCCTCCTTCATCCAATGTTGTCCAGCCTCTTTGGAGGCAGTGCTATGCACCCACCCAACTGGAGATGTATTGCTGTCTGCCGAACTGGATACAGCCTACTCCTCACCCAGCACCCTCGAGTCACCCCAGTATGGCGTTAGACAAACACGACACATCGTTGCTTTGACCCGGCGAGCAGGACTCACCCTAATTTCCGTTCGGCCCGCTATGCTCTGACACAACATAATGGCGTCCGGGGAGCTTTAACACAGGGGTATGCTCTAGCGATTATTGTTGGACACCTCTGAAGTGGACCCGCGCACTTCATCCGGGGCCTCTGATCAGTGAGGCAGGCCTATTGTCAACCCGGGAAGAACACGTATGACCCGTCGTTGTGGTAGGATGTTTGTCCCGTGACCTTGACAGATTTTCGCTACTGAGACCCGGTGAGTGATTTCCCTGTAGATAGACCGGTTACGCCCCATTCTGGCCTTCGGGCGGGGCTAACCTCTGCTTGTACGATAAATTGAAGGTGTTGGAATGCATGGACTACGCTCTTTTTTTGGCCTATTAATAGATCTCGACATTTTACCGAGTAAAAACTCGCCAGAAAAAGCAACATCTGCACATCATAAATAGTAATCTATCAATTTAGGTGGTCTGCCTCCCCTTCTTCCATGATGAACGCAGGGTATCATCCATCCGCTCACTTCCTGATTAGCTTATAAACTAGACTGTCAACTTTTCACTCCAACGACTTGGACAGACGACTCCTTCCCCCTTCCTGTACCTACGCTTGTACTATCCCGCTCGGTTTACGCCAAACTTTCTTCAAGGCCAACCACACTCTTTTTCAACGCGGCTCAATAAGTTGAAGTCAATGTTTCGAGCTGCAACCCTTCTCACAGCGGCCTTGTGGCTAAGCGGCGCCAACGCCCATCTTGCAGCTTTCCACAAAGGAATGTAGTCCTCATTTCAAAATGTTCAGAACCGCTGAAGAATCTACATTCTTTCTATAGGGTCCGCAAGCTGCGCAAGACTTGAATTCCTATGCGATTGTCTCACCTCTATACCAGCTCAACTTTAAGGATTGGTGGTGTACGTGCCTTGCCGTTGTGCTATGTTCATCTCATTAAACAACACTCTGCAGTCCATCATATCAACAACGTGTGTTTTTGGTGCAATTGTTAACCTAGTATTCTCTGAAACTTGCGAAACAATCTTAGTGTGACCTATATCCTCCTGCAGACGGGGACTTCCTCGAGCTGTGAGTCCCAACACACCTGTATTTTTGATTTCCGTCGTCTAAACCCCGACTTCAGTCCTGCTGGTGGAAGCTTCACCGTCGAGATCGCCTCCAACCGCGCAAAGACCACGCTGGCGTACAACGGGCGCGACACCTCAGAATGGCCAGACGGTGCGACATACCCCGAGGACTATGTGCGTGTCTTTCCCATATTCCTAGCAACTGATTAATTAACCCACTGTGCCTCACAGAATGTCCCTTCATGCATCACGTCCCCAAACAGTGAGCGGCCCTCGTTTCTTGGCGTTTTTGCTGATTCATTTTTGTGCAGTGCATGCCCAGAATCAGTCTATGGCGGCCGGAACCGCATTCGCAATCTCGTACAACGCAAGTCCCCAACTCTCGTTCAAAATCATATCTAGCGCTCACTTTGCAAATACTTTCTAGTCTGACATCAAGGCAGTAACTCCCCAGAACCTTGCAGTGTTCACTGTTCGTTATAAGTGAGTGGTTTTCATTCCTTGCAAATAAATCAATGACGCTTATCAATAAAATCCCCCACAGCACACCCTGGAAGCGCGTTATCAGCTACGATGTCCCGGCCAACTTGCCCGCCTGCCCTGAAGGAGGCTGCATCTGCGCTGTAAGCCGACTTCTATTCAAACTTCACATTTTTCGTCTAACTCTTTCCACAGTGGGGATGGGTCCCGAACGGCTGCGGCCAGCCGAACATGTACCACCAGCCATTCAAGTGCAAAGTCACCGGCGCGAAGAGCACTACGCCCATTGCACCCCCACAGCCACCCGTGTGGTGCGAGGGCAACCCAGGTGCCTGCGTCAAGGGCTCGAAGCAGATGATTTACTGGAACCAGAACGAGGGCAACAACATCGCTGTCAGTGGATACGACCTTTCAGGCAGCTTCAAGTCTCCAGCATACAACGCCAAGCTGGGTTTCGCTGATGGTTTGTTTTTAATGATTTTTTTATTATTTCGGATTGTAAGAGGCTGACTTGGCGTTTTTGCGATTCTTCTTTTCAGGCGCGCAGAACGATATCTTTGCTGGCGCTCCGAGTGCTCCCGCAGGCAACTCCGGTTCCAACAATTCTGGCTCCAACAACAACAACTCGGGCTCGAACAAATCCAACTCAAACAACGGCTCAGGCTCGAACAACGCAAACTCAGGTGGGAACACCGGTGCAAGCCCCGCCCCCGCCAACTTCGCCGCAGGCGCTTCTTCCTCTGCCTCTGCCTCCGCTTCTTCTGCATCCGCTGCTTCTGTTTCTACCAGCAACGACAACGGCAACCCCGCCCCGTCTTGCCAGAAGCGCTCGAGCAGGCGCAGGAGACGCGCTTTGCTTCCCTCCCCGGAGGAGGGCGTGCTCGTCAAGAAATCGCCCGAGCCCGAGCCACAGGTGAAAGTAGCTGCAACCACCGCGCACAGGAGGCTTCACGCGAAGAGGCAGTGGTTCTCGCTCTGAGCGCCCCCCCTCCTCCTTCCGTCGTGCCTCCCTGCATGCCATACATGTCTGTCCAAGTCTCCTCCCCCCCTTCCCTCCCTTCCCATCTAGTTCAGTAACCGATACCCGGAGTTGATTTCCACCCACATACGCACCTATTCACTTCTTGCGGGCCAACATCACACCTCGGAGGATGAGAGGGAGGGGAGCACACGCGCGTGCATGCATGCTCGGAGGATCCCTTCTGTCCATCCCTAGACCGCCTGGCGCTCGATGCTGTCTGTTGTTGCCACCACCACCACCACCACCAAGCCCCTCGTGTATATCGTCCAGTCCAGTTCCCGCTTTCTCCTTTTGTTTTCTATTTCTTTCCCCCGTTTCTGCTTTTTTTTGTTTTGATGTAGTAGAAAGACTCACCGGTCGTGCTTGATTTGTGCACTTGCACGCGTGCGTGCGAGGGCGAGTGACCACTGCAGAGCAGGTGGCGCGGTACGCGGGTGATCGTCGACGACGCGTTGACGTGTCGAAGACGAATTTGTAAAAGTAGAAGATCTTTGTAGAGTAGAGTTGTTGTAGAAAACTATTGGAATCGGAACTGGATTTTGGATTTCGAGCCGTTCTGATTTGATTCTCGTTTCGTCTTCCTTCAATTTCGTTCTCGATTTTCCCCCCTCTGCATTGTTCTCCTCTTTTTCTTCTTCTTCGGCATGTTCACCTCGTTATCATCCACCTCTACCTTCTGCCTGTTGTGTTCTCCTCTGCTGCGTAGTGTGCACGCACACCCGACCGCACATTTCCTATATTTAATTTTCTCCCATCTTTATGACCTTGTTTTCCCAGATTCGCATTCACGTTAACACTTATACCATTTTTCTCCTCCTAGACTTCTATTGCCTCCCAACCCACGCCTATCCTTCCCTTACATGATATTCCCATACACGTCCATCCATCCATACCGGGCGTGTACGACTACCCCCATCATATCACACTCTACGCCCTTCACAGGCTATCTTATTACTGTCATACCTCCATTGTCTATTGGTGTACATATACATGCAGTGTATGTATGTATGTATGTATGTACAGCCGACATACTACTACACCTATAGTAACCTACCTACCCTATCTATCCCCACCAGCTGTGCTCCTGAATCATACTCTACACTACGAGATGTATGTATACCTGTTTTAGCAAGTAATTACTAGACGTTGTGTCGATGCGGTGCGTGATGCGAATTGCAACTAAGTAGGACACTGGCATACCTTTGGCGTCAGCCCCTTGAAGAAGGCAGTCGGGCCTTCGTTTTTGATGAGCTCCTTGACCACCGTCACGCCGTGCACCTTGCGCTCAAGTCCTTTCCGTTGGAAGATGAAGGAGGCGACACATGTTGCACTCTCCGCCTCATCCCCACAGCACCTATATTACCCGCTTCGTCTTCTCACTCACACACCCCGATCTTCGCCTACCTTGATATTTCTGAGCATCTATCCGTCTTTTTATATTTGACTTTCTCAGTTGTTGGATCTCAGCTTGAGGCCGGATGTCCGTATAGGGGAATAACGTTGATCCCAACGTCGACACGCCGCCGTCATGGGACAAGCGATGGATGCCCAAGCCGGTGACAGCACCCTTGCAGAGTCTTTCCACCCCCGTCAAGCCACAGTGCATGCAGCATTCAGCCTGCCATTCAAGACGGTTTCGCAGACAAACTGAGCGGGCATACCTTTAACCAACACCCAAGGTTCCTTGCGCCTCAAACAACAAGGCTCGCGCATACAGTCGTGCCCGACTAGAAGTCAATTGGTGCGTCAATAGGTTGGTTGGGTTATTATATCGACGGCTTACCTTGCGGTCAAGAGTCTTTGCTCGCTATCCACGGACCTAGGGGGTCGATCTCAATAGCTTGCGTCACAGGTCAGTAGACACTTTCAACTGCGAGGCATCGTGCTTACCGCTTTCCCTCAGCTGTGTGCATTCTGGGCGGCCGTCAAGACAGCGTCAGGCCATCGATGGAGTGGGCAATGTGGAGAGCAGTTGATAGAGGCCAGTGCTGGGGAGAGGATAGACACCATGTCAATTTTCAACAGCTTGTATCACCGGTCAGTAAGTTGACAATTCTTTTGACCGCAAGGGATTGTGCTTACCGCTCTCCCTTCAGCTGCATGCATTCTGAACGGCCGTCAAAAGAGCGTCACTACACGCTATCCAGCGCACGGTGCAGGCCATCGATGGTGTGGGCAATGTAGAGAGTGGCTGACAGAGGCCAAAGCAGGGGAGAGGATACAAGGAGAGTGTGGGATGGAGTAATTGGCAAGCTCAGTACTCTGCTGCTCGTTACGCATTGTAGGTACGGTACCGGAATAAACTTCTTTTTTTTCACGCCGTCAATCGTTATACCAGGGAGAGGAGCGGGATGGATCAAGAAGACATTCTGTCAAGGTATGTTGTCAGCTTTCTACGTATCAGGGGCCCCGACTCACAGAAATTCTGTAGGCAATGCCTTGTCTGTGTAGCGAGAAGCGGTGTTGGCTGGTCTGGGCAGAGCGGGACAGGCTAGGTGGTGTTCTGTCGAGGTATGTTGTCAGCGTTCTGCGGTGACCAACGCACCTATAGCACTTCTACGAGGAATGCGTCAGAATCACATTGGCATCGTGTGCATGTTACTCACCGTCGCCTCAAACGGTGGCTCTGGTGTGCTCAACGTCAGCGCTGTCGACTACAAAGCTCACTGTCTGCCCGAACACGTCATCCAAGCCCAAAGATGAAGAATGCCAGCAACATCCGCGGTCTTTATACCCGCGTAGGGTCGTCTATCCCAGCAAGCAAGCACTTTCAGTCGCTCTCAACACTCACCGTGGAGCGGGATTTGGGGGGGCATGTTATGTCCCCTCATAGTCCGGTGGATCCAACTTGCAGTGACAGAGGCGGGCGGGGAATCTAATTTCAAGGTGGGTCAGTAAACCATATGTTAGTTATTGCCCTGCTACTTACCGTCGTTATCGTGTCCACACCGTCTAGGACCTTTCCAGCAACCTTCACGGTATCAACCAGCCCACGCCGTCAGTCGTCAGGTGGATGGATCGAGAGGCCATTCTGTCAAGGTGCGTTGTCAGCGCTCTGCGTGTCATAGGGGCCCCGACTCACGGAAATCCTTACTTTTCTGTGCAGCGAGAAGCAAAGTGAGTAGCAGCGCATCGTTGGGTGGGTGCAACTCACCTTTACGGGCAAGGTTAGGAGGGGTGTTTTCATCGTGGTGCGCGGGCCTATGAGAAACGCGTCAGAATCGCCTCGGCGTCGTGTCAATATCACTCACCAATGCCTATATAGTGCACAACGTCAGCGCCGTCGAGAACGAACTAGAAGGCTCACCGTCTGCCAGAACGCGCTATCCAAGCCCGAAGAGAAAAGAAGAGGAGAGCTGAAGAGGCAGAGGAGAGTAGGCGGTGAGGGGATGAAGAAAGGCCAGCAAGGTGCGTGGTCTTTATATACCCGCGTGGGGCTGTTACTAGTACGCCTGTTACATGTCGTAAGTAGACCGAATAATGAAATATACAGATTCTTTTTTTTTTTCGGTGTCGCTTGTTAGTGCGGGTTCGGATTTGGGTTACGCGAGTTGTGGTCCGATCGTCCGTGTGTGTCGAGATTGTAGATTGGATGTGGTTTCTCCGTTTGCAGTGAGTGAAACTTTGGGTGGGTGTGTTGTATTGTGAAATGTGATTTCGTACATTTGTTTGTTTGAGCTGATGTCGATGCATTGCGCTCAAGAGAGAATTATATTCAACTCAATACAGAATAAAGATTTACAATGCTTGAAGACGCAAACCAGGACCATACAAGTACTGGATTCACGATACACTCCATTTCCTCAAAATTGCCTGAACGACGAATAACAAAACTTTAGCACCAAATCTTCCACAATTTTCAAATGCTTCACGACTCGGGGAAACCAGTACGTACATTCAATTCACCACCCATACGTATTCTACACATAATCGCACAAACGACACATTCTAGCTCTCCCGGGGTGCGGACACTTGCTCTGTAGTCAACACCCGTAAAACTCGTCTTCTGCACAGCGACAAATTGAACGCCGCTGTCTTCTTCTGATCTGCCGTTATGACTTTGAGTAGCCGAGGTGGTGAGATTCCGAAGCCGGAAGAAAAGAAATGCGGTTGGAATGGGGTGGAATGCGGATTTGGGAGAGGAGGTGCAGATTCGGATGTGATTGGTTCAGCTGTTTCGATGGTTCCGCGGGGTGGATGGTTTGGAGGGGTAGAGCTGAGAGGTACTATTACCCCTGTCATCTTTCTAGAGGTGTGTGTAGTGTTGTTTTGCACTGTATGTAGATATGCACGTTCTCGGCGCTTATTTGGAGTTGATACGCAGTACACCCTTTTCCATCGTGCTCCGAGCTCAACAAGTCTCGCAGACCTACTCACATACTGAAGAGCATCTATCATATCACTCAGGGGCTACCTGACATTGAAAAACCATGTAAACCCGTTATTCCAACAATGAGGGCATTCGGCTCCATGAGCACACTTGCAATACGAAACCAGACAAACCTTACGACTTTTCAACCTTCGATCCGACGCCCAGACACCAGCATAACACCATAGGTAACGTATTAAAACACCCTAAATGCCAGGAATACGCGGAAAACGCGCAGAATTGTACGGTACGTATCATTGCATTTGTGTATTCAGCTGAAGACCGTCAGTGGTTGCTTTCATTTCCGTCCTTCTAGGTCGGGTGACGGCAGCCTAGCCTAGCCGAGCAGGTCCCCGTTAGTGCCGGAAAAGACCAGGAAGAAAGGGAGGCGTTCGAAATGGGCTGTATTCGCGAATCGGGGGAGGGGGAGGATGTTGGTATGTACGTGAGTTGAAAATTTTGTTGAATTTTTTGGGATTGTTGACATGGGATGCACGATGTGAGTGATTAGGGGTATGGTAGTATCTGCTGCTATACAGAGATACCTGAGGAATGCCTTTGGAATTGCTGTGTTCACGCAATTCAGTGTGATGTCTATTCGGGCGCTTAATATTTTTTGAAATGTGTAACTTTTCTCAAGGTTTTAGCACTCAAATTTCACTACTCATCACTTAAATTTCATACTATTCCAGCCCCTCAGCTCACAAAATCCCCCCTACACCTCTTCAAACTGCGGGAATGCGCGATTTACACCATTTCACGGCTTGACGTGAACAACTCCAAATTGCCGACTTTTCCTTGCACCACGGCGCATCATCTCTTCAACCACGCATCACTACATCTATACGCATCCGCCAAACCGCCTCAAATGGCGAGTATGCAGCAAACAGCCGCGGTACGCATGACACGTTGTTATTACCCGCCTGCACTGTATCCAATCAACTACGTTCTTCTGGGCTCTAGAGCACCGATTCACAACGTTATTCGCGAGCCAAAGGGTGCTAGGCTAATCTATAATAAGGTACGGATAGAATGGAAACGACTAAAACGACGTAAATTGACGTATCGGGGGAGGAGGAGAATGTCATTGGTTTATATGTCAAACAAATGCCATTGCTTCCTGTGAGTGATTTTGGACTATTCTAGGTAATATATCAGTACTGGTACACCATACCCTGCCTGTGGGCTTGTTGTAATCTATATTCTGCGGATGAAATTGCGTGCAGTCGATTTTAGGACGAGTACTTGAAAATTCACAAGAGATTTCAATTTATTCTGTTAGTTACAAGTGGATTTTATCATATTGTCTTCTATTCACACTCTATGGTACACTATTCAGCTCACAGACGTCTTATGGAGGTCAAACTACTGTGAATTTGAATGCCACGTCATTGTATTTTTCTCAATCCTCCGAAACTTCAGAGTCTCCGCTGAACATTGTGATGGCTCCGAGCAGCCGAGGCACTAGCCTTGTTGAGGTAAAGCATGTCATAGGCCTGCAGTTAGACTTTAAATTTACATTCAAGAGCGGGACAGGGGCTCGGGTGACCCCTGCATGAGTTATTTAAATATCCGTTCAGAGACGGATTTTTGGCCGCAGAGTGAAATGAATGTTAATATAAGCACGTATATCAAACCTCTACAGTGCTACAGATAGTCAGCGAGTATGCAGATGCAACCTGACTTACCGGTATTCCCACAAACAATTTCTGTAGAGTATACCTTGAGATTTAGTTATATTTACATTGAAAACAAGCCAGAGTTACATTTAACTCCCATGAAAACACCTTCAATTACAGTCGCTACATCAAAAATGACCCCCAGACATAGTAGAAAGCTCTCCAGCAAGCATTTATGTAAATGTGGGCCTGGATGTTGGTCTGCCCAGATTTAAATTTAGGCTTGAATCGAGGATCGTGAATCCGGAATCGCGATGACACGGATCGGGCGCTAGCGCGACTATTCCAAAAGCGGGTTTCAAAGGAAGCAGCGCTTGTTACGAAAATGTGCGTCATTAGATTAAACAGCTCAGCTCTGCCCTGACACGCGTCCGACGCGTCGCGTCAAGTTCAGCTGACTTTGTTATCCGAAACCAATTCGCGTTTAGGGGCGTTCGCGTTCAGGGTCTTTTGCTTTCTGGCGTTGTGGATGAGACGCGTCGCGTCGAATTCAGAATACCTGCATGCCGGGTGCGCGTGTTGTGCCAGCGGTACAGGACGTTATGTTGGATGTAAATGCACGTAATGTTGTGAAGCAACGTTCAACAAAACTACGGCCTTCTACGCGTAAG
This sequence comes from Psilocybe cubensis, assembly GCF_017499595.1. Lineage (NCBI taxonomy): Eukaryota > Fungi > Basidiomycota > Agaricomycetes > Agaricales > Agrocybaceae > Psilocybe > Psilocybe cubensis. Next base: position 651,304 of record NC_063001.1, on the reverse strand, counting down.
TGGATCTCCGGGTCTAGCACAATAATACGAGTTTACGAGGATGGAAAGCGGCTGTTCCAGTGCTCGAGCATGGAATGTAATTTGTGGATGTGGACAGTTTTCGGACATTTGTAGCAGGATCTTCTGCCTTGGAATTCAAGTCGGAGAGCAACAGGGAAGTGGAATCACTCATATTCCCGGACTCCTAAGAGTCAAATTATGGCATTCCAATAAATAAATTTTACACTTCGTAAACGAAGTTGGAGTGAAGCGAAGACTAGTGTAATTGATGAAGCTACAGAAATGAGGTGATGTGCCAGCGAAAATACAACGTGACCTTGAAAACTTGGTAAAAAAAGAGTATAAAGAGGGACTGGAATTTCATGAACACCAGCCGTGCATTATGCCCTAATGCTGGATGTACGTCGACGTGTACCCGTCCTCGTCGTTACCTCCCTCGTTGCACACCTTTCTTTTTGCGTACCCTCCTCGTCATGCACCCATTGTTGTGCACCCTCCTCGTCGTGGATGTTCCTCATCGTCATGCACCCTCCTTGGCATCGCACTCTGTCTATGCCATGCTCTAGTATCAACCTAGGTCTCTCGGGCGATGTATTCTGGTTTCAACCTTGTAAGTTTTATACGCTTCAAAGACTTATAAGTACTGACAATGTGTGCAGAATCAAATTTGAGATTCGGGTGTCCGACGAATGCTGGTAAAGGAATGCGCGGTAACCAAGAGGTATGTGACATTGGATATAGTGTTGAAAACATGTACTGACTTTGTATCAGTTTCGCCTTGAAGCTATGCATCGATACTCGCCTTGAGAATAAAGGGCTGTGGTATTGGTAAGTGTATTGCTGTTCAGAGTGCTAGACATGTGCTTAACTGTTTTCCATAACTCAGATTACTCCGACGCAATGTATTTCTTCCCCGCGATTCGCTAGTGCCAGCATGCCTAAAGATGCTCTGAGGCAACATATCGTCGTCCGGCGAGCTAAACCCACCCGCTTTGCTTGTCCCAAGGAGTCCTGTACCACCAAATAATGCCCCGACACGATATATCGCTGTCCGGCGAGCTGGACCCTCCCCTTTACTTGTATGGACTCCATGTGCAACCAACGGATGCTTCAACGCAATGCGACGTCTTCCGGCGAGCAGGATCCACCACACTCCTTGTCCAACTACGCTCCGACGCTATGTATTGCCGTCCGGCGAGCTGGGCCCTCCTCTTTGCTTGTTTTGACTCTATGTGCAACCAGCGGATGCTCCAACGCGAAGCATCGTCTTCCGGCAAGCAGGATTTAACCCACTACGTATCCAGCTATGCGCCGACGCCATGTATCGCCTTCCGGCGAGCTGGACCCTCCCCTTTGCTCGTCTCGACTTCATGTGCAACCAACGTATGCCCTAACGCAACGTATCGCCTTCCGGCGAGCTGGACCCTCCCCTTTGCTCGTCTCGACTTCATGTGCAACCAACGTATGCCCCAACGCAACGTATCGCCTTCCGGAGAGCTGGACCCTCCCCTTTGCTCGTCTCGACTTCATGTGCAACCAACGTATGCCCTAACGCAACGTATCGCCTTCCGGCGAGCTGGACCCTCCCCTTTGCTCGTCTCGACTTCATGTGCAACCAACGTATGCCCCAACGCAACGTATCGCCTTCCGGAGAGCTGGACCCTCCCCTTTGCTCGTCTCGACTTCATGTGCAACCAACGTATGCCCCAACGCAACGTATCGCCTTCCGGAGAGCTGGACCCTCCCCTTTGCTCGTCTCGACTACATATGCCCCAATGCAGCATATCGTCTTCCGGCGAGTAGGATCTACCCAACTCTTATCCATGTATTGCCGTCCGGCAAGACGCGCATCTCCTCCTTCATCCAATGTTGTCCAGCCTCTTTGGAGGCAGTGCTATGCACCCACCCAACTGGAGATGTATTGCTGTCTGCCGAACTGGATACAGCCTACTCCTCACCCAGCACCCTCGAGTCACCCCAGTATGGCGTTAGACAAACACGACACATCGTTGCTTTGACCCGGCGAGCAGGACTCACCCTAATTTCCGTTCGGCCCGCTATGCTCTGACACAACATAATGGCGTCCGGGGAGCTTTAACACAGGGGTATGCTCTAGCGATTATTGTTGGACACCTCTGAAGTGGACCCGCGCACTTCATCCGGGGCCTCTGATCAGTGAGGCAGGCCTATTGTCAACCCGGGAAGAACACGTATGACCCGTCGTTGTGGTAGGATGTTTGTCCCGTGACCTTGACAGATTTTCGCTACTGAGACCCGGTGAGTGATTTCCCTGTAGATAGACCGGTTACGCCCCATTCTGGCCTTCGGGCGGGGCTAACCTCTGCTTGTACGATAAATTGAAGGTGTTGGAATGCATGGACTACGCTCTTTTTTTGGCCTATTAATAGATCTCGACATTTTACCGAGTAAAAACTCGCCAGAAAAAGCAACATCTGCACATCATAAATAGTAATCTATCAATTTAGGTGGTCTGCCTCCCCTTCTTCCATGATGAACGCAGGGTATCATCCATCCGCTCACTTCCTGATTAGCTTATAAACTAGACTGTCAACTTTTCACTCCAACGACTTGGACAGACGACTCCTTCCCCCTTCCTGTACCTACGCTTGTACTATCCCGCTCGGTTTACGCCAAACTTTCTTCAAGGCCAACCACACTCTTTTTCAACGCGGCTCAATAAGTTGAAGTCAATGTTTCGAGCTGCAACCCTTCTCACAGCGGCCTTGTGGCTAAGCGGCGCCAACGCCCATCTTGCAGCTTTCCACAAAGGAATGTAGTCCTCATTTCAAAATGTTCAGAACCGCTGAAGAATCTACATTCTTTCTATAGGGTCCGCAAGCTGCGCAAGACTTGAATTCCTATGCGATTGTCTCACCTCTATACCAGCTCAACTTTAAGGATTGGTGGTGTACGTGCCTTGCCGTTGTGCTATGTTCATCTCATTAAACAACACTCTGCAGTCCATCATATCAACAACGTGTGTTTTTGGTGCAATTGTTAACCTAGTATTCTCTGAAACTTGCGAAACAATCTTAGTGTGACCTATATCCTCCTGCAGACGGGGACTTCCTCGAGCTGTGAGTCCCAACACACCTGTATTTTTGATTTCCGTCGTCTAAACCCCGACTTCAGTCCTGCTGGTGGAAGCTTCACCGTCGAGATCGCCTCCAACCGCGCAAAGACCACGCTGGCGTACAACGGGCGCGACACCTCAGAATGGCCAGACGGTGCGACATACCCCGAGGACTATGTGCGTGTCTTTCCCATATTCCTAGCAACTGATTAATTAACCCACTGTGCCTCACAGAATGTCCCTTCATGCATCACGTCCCCAAACAGTGAGCGGCCCTCGTTTCTTGGCGTTTTTGCTGATTCATTTTTGTGCAGTGCATGCCCAGAATCAGTCTATGGCGGCCGGAACCGCATTCGCAATCTCGTACAACGCAAGTCCCCAACTCTCGTTCAAAATCATATCTAGCGCTCACTTTGCAAATACTTTCTAGTCTGACATCAAGGCAGTAACTCCCCAGAACCTTGCAGTGTTCACTGTTCGTTATAAGTGAGTGGTTTTCATTCCTTGCAAATAAATCAATGACGCTTATCAATAAAATCCCCCACAGCACACCCTGGAAGCGCGTTATCAGCTACGATGTCCCGGCCAACTTGCCCGCCTGCCCTGAAGGAGGCTGCATCTGCGCTGTAAGCCGACTTCTATTCAAACTTCACATTTTTCGTCTAACTCTTTCCACAGTGGGGATGGGTCCCGAACGGCTGCGGCCAGCCGAACATGTACCACCAGCCATTCAAGTGCAAAGTCACCGGCGCGAAGAGCACTACGCCCATTGCACCCCCACAGCCACCCGTGTGGTGCGAGGGCAACCCAGGTGCCTGCGTCAAGGGCTCGAAGCAGATGATTTACTGGAACCAGAACGAGGGCAACAACATCGCTGTCAGTGGATACGACCTTTCAGGCAGCTTCAAGTCTCCAGCATACAACGCCAAGCTGGGTTTCGCTGATGGTTTGTTTTTAATGATTTTTTTATTATTTCGGATTGTAAGAGGCTGACTTGGCGTTTTTGCGATTCTTCTTTTCAGGCGCGCAGAACGATATCTTTGCTGGCGCTCCGAGTGCTCCCGCAGGCAACTCCGGTTCCAACAATTCTGGCTCCAACAACAACAACTCGGGCTCGAACAAATCCAACTCAAACAACGGCTCAGGCTCGAACAACGCAAACTCAGGTGGGAACACCGGTGCAAGCCCCGCCCCCGCCAACTTCGCCGCAGGCGCTTCTTCCTCTGCCTCTGCCTCCGCTTCTTCTGCATCCGCTGCTTCTGTTTCTACCAGCAACGACAACGGCAACCCCGCCCCGTCTTGCCAGAAGCGCTCGAGCAGGCGCAGGAGACGCGCTTTGCTTCCCTCCCCGGAGGAGGGCGTGCTCGTCAAGAAATCGCCCGAGCCCGAGCCACAGGTGAAAGTAGCTGCAACCACCGCGCACAGGAGGCTTCACGCGAAGAGGCAGTGGTTCTCGCTCTGAGCGCCCCCCCTCCTCCTTCCGTCGTGCCTCCCTGCATGCCATACATGTCTGTCCAAGTCTCCTCCCCCCCTTCCCTCCCTTCCCATCTAGTTCAGTAACCGATACCCGGAGTTGATTTCCACCCACATACGCACCTATTCACTTCTTGCGGGCCAACATCACACCTCGGAGGATGAGAGGGAGGGGAGCACACGCGCGTGCATGCATGCTCGGAGGATCCCTTCTGTCCATCCCTAGACCGCCTGGCGCTCGATGCTGTCTGTTGTTGCCACCACCACCACCACCACCAAGCCCCTCGTGTATATCGTCCAGTCCAGTTCCCGCTTTCTCCTTTTGTTTTCTATTTCTTTCCCCCGTTTCTGCTTTTTTTTGTTTTGATGTAGTAGAAAGACTCACCGGTCGTGCTTGATTTGTGCACTTGCACGCGTGCGTGCGAGGGCGAGTGACCACTGCAGAGCAGGTGGCGCGGTACGCGGGTGATCGTCGACGACGCGTTGACGTGTCGAAGACGAATTTGTAAAAGTAGAAGATCTTTGTAGAGTAGAGTTGTTGTAGAAAACTATTGGAATCGGAACTGGATTTTGGATTTCGAGCCGTTCTGATTTGATTCTCGTTTCGTCTTCCTTCAATTTCGTTCTCGATTTTCCCCCCTCTGCATTGTTCTCCTCTTTTTCTTCTTCTTCGGCATGTTCACCTCGTTATCATCCACCTCTACCTTCTGCCTGTTGTGTTCTCCTCTGCTGCGTAGTGTGCACGCACACCCGACCGCACATTTCCTATATTTAATTTTCTCCCATCTTTATGACCTTGTTTTCCCAGATTCGCATTCACGTTAACACTTATACCATTTTTCTCCTCCTAGACTTCTATTGCCTCCCAACCCACGCCTATCCTTCCCTTACATGATATTCCCATACACGTCCATCCATCCATACCGGGCGTGTACGACTACCCCCATCATATCACACTCTACGCCCTTCACAGGCTATCTTATTACTGTCATACCTCCATTGTCTATTGGTGTACATATACATGCAGTGTATGTATGTATGTATGTATGTACAGCCGACATACTACTACACCTATAGTAACCTACCTACCCTATCTATCCCCACCAGCTGTGCTCCTGAATCATACTCTACACTACGAGATGTATGTATACCTGTTTTAGCAAGTAATTACTAGACGTTGTGTCGATGCGGTGCGTGATGCGAATTGCAACTAAGTAGGACACTGGCATACCTTTGGCGTCAGCCCCTTGAAGAAGGCAGTCGGCCTTCGTTTTTGATGAGCTCCTTGACCACCGTCACGCCGTGCACCTTGCGCTCAAGTCCTTTCCGTTGGAAGATGAAGGAGGCGACACATGTTGCACTCTCCGCCTCATCCCCACAGCACCTATATTACCCGCTTCGTCTTCTCACTCACACACCCCGATCTTCGCCTACCTTGATATTTCTGAGCATCTATCCGTCTTTTTATATTTGACTTTCTCAGTTGTTGGATCTCAGCTTGAGGCCGGATGTCCGTATAGGGGAATAACGTTGATCCCAACGTCGACACGCCGCCGTCATGGGACAAGCGATGGATGCCCAAGCCGGTGACAGCACCCTTGCAGAGTCTTTCCACCCCCGTCAAGCCACAGTGCATGCAGCATTCAGCCTGCCATTCAAGACGGTTTCGCAGACAAACTGAGCGGGCATACCTTTAACCAACACCCAAGGTTCCTTGCGCCTCAAACAACAAGGCTCGCGCATACAGTCGTGCCCGACTAGAAGTCAATTGGTGCGTCAATAGGTTGGTTGGGTTATTATATCGACGGCTTACCTTGCGGTCAAGAGTCTTTGCTCGCTATCCACGGACCTAGGGGGTCGATCTCAATAGCTTGCGTCACAGGTCAGTAGACACTTTCAACTGCGAGGCATCGTGCTTACCGCTTTCCCTCAGCTGTGTGCATTCTGGGCGGCCGTCAAGACAGCGTCAGGCCATCGATGGAGTGGGCAATGTGGAGAGCAGTTGATAGAGGCCAGTGCTGGGGAGAGGATAGACACCATGTCAATTTTCAACAGCTTGTATCACCGGTCAGTAAGTTGACAATTCTTTTGACCGCAAGGGATTGTGCTTACCGCTCTCCCTTCAGCTGCATGCATTCTGAACGGCCGTCAAAAGAGCGTCACTACACGCTATCCAGCGCACGGTGCAGGCCATCGATGGTGTGGGCAATGTAGAGAGTGGCTGACAGAGGCCAAAGCAGGGGAGAGGATACAAGGAGAGTGTGGGATGGAGTAATTGGCAAGCTCAGTACTCTGCTGCTCGTTACGCATTGTAGGTACGGTACCGGAATAAACTTCTTTTTTTTCACGCCGTCAATCGTTATACCAGGGAGAGGAGCGGGATGGATCAAGAAGACATTCTGTCAAGGTATGTTGTCAGCTTTCTACGTATCAGGGGCCCCGACTCACAGAAATTCTGTAGGCAATGCCTTGTCTGTGTAGCGAGAAGCGGTGTTGGCTGGTCTGGGCAGAGCGGGACAGGCTAGGTGGTGTTCTGTCGAGGTATGTTGTCAGCGTTCTGCGGTGACCAACGCACCTATAGCACTTCTACGAGGAATGCGTCAGAATCACATTGGCATCGTGTGCATGTTACTCACCGTCGCCTCAAACGGTGGCTCTGGTGTGCTCAACGTCAGCGCTGTCGACTACAAAGCTCACTGTCTGCCCGAACACGTCATCCAAGCCCAAAGATGAAGAATGCCAGCAACATCCGCGGTCTTTATACCCGCGTAGGGTCGTCTATCCCAGCAAGCAAGCACTTTCAGTCGCTCTCAACACTCACCGTGGAGCGGGATTTGGGGGGGCATGTTATGTCCCCTCATAGTCCGGTGGATCCAACTTGCAGTGACAGAGGCGGGCGGGGAATCTAATTTCAAGGTGGGTCAGTAAACCATATGTTAGTTATTGCCCTGCTACTTACCGTCGTTATCGTGTCCACACCGTCTAGGACCTTTCCAGCAACCTTCACGGTATCAACCAGCCCACGCCGTCAGTCGTCAGGTGGATGGATCGAGAGGCCATTCTGTCAAGGTGCGTTGTCAGCGCTCTGCGTGTCATAGGGGCCCCGACTCACGGAAATCCTTACTTTTCTGTGCAGCGAGAAGCAAAGTGAGTAGCAGCGCATCGTTGGGTGGGTGCAACTCACCTTTACGGGCAAGGTTAGGAGGGGTGTTTTCATCGTGGTGCGCGGGCCTATGAGAAACGCGTCAGAATCGCCTCGGCGTCGTGTCAATATCACTCACCAATGCCTATATAGTGCACAACGTCAGCGCCGTCGAGAACGAACTAGAAGGCTCACCGTCTGCCAGAACGCGCCATCCAAGCCCGAAGAGAAAAGAAGAGGAGAGCTGAAGAGGCAGAGGAGAGTAGGCGGTGAGGGGATGAAGAAAGGCCAGCAAGGTGCGTGGTCTTTATATACCCGCGTGGGGCTGTTACTAGTACGCCTGTTACATGTCGTAAGTAGACCGAATAATGAAATATACAGATTCTTTTTTTTTTTCGGTGTCGCTTGTTAGTGCGGGTTCGGATTTGGGTTACGCGAGTTGTGGTCCGATCGTCCGTGTGTGTCGAGATTGTAGATTGGATGTGGTTTCTCCGTTTGCAGTGAGTGAAACTTTGGGTGGGTGTGTTGTATTGTGAAATGTGATTTCGTACATTTGTTTGTTTGAGCTGATGTCGATGCATTGCGCTCAAGAGAGAATTATATTCAACTCAATACAGAATAAAGATTTACAATGCTTGAAGACGCAAACCAGGACCATACAAGTACTGGATTCACGATACACTCCATTTCCTCAAAATTGCCTGAACGACGAATAACAAAACTTTAGCACCAAATCTTCCACAATTTTCAAATGCTTCACGACTCGGGGAAACCAGTACGTACATTCAATTCACCACCCATACGTATTCTACACATAATCGCACAAACGACACATTCTAGCTCTCCCGGGGTGCGGACACTTGCTCTGTAGTCAACACCCGTAAAACTCGTCTTCTGCACAGCGACAAATTGAACGCCGCTGTCTTCTTCTGATCTGCCGTTATGACTTTGAGTAGCCGAGGTGGTGAGATTCCGAAGCCGGAAGAAAAGAAATGCGGTTGGAATGGGGTGGAATGCGGATTTGGGAGAGGAGGTGCAGATTCGGATGTGATTGGTTCAGCTGTTTCGATGGTTCCGCGGGGTGGATGGTTTGGAGGGGTAGAGCTGAGAGGTACTATTACCCCTGTCATCTTTCTAGAGGTGTGTGTAGTGTTGTTTTGCACTGTATGTAGATATGCACGTTCTCGGCGCTTATTTGGAGTTGATACGCAGTACACCCTTTTCCATCGTGCTCCGAGCTCAACAAGTCTCGCAGACCTACTCACATACTGAAGAGCATCTATCATATCACTCAGGGGCTACCTGACATTGAAAAACCATGTAAACCCGTTATTCCAACAATGAGGGCATTCGGCTCCATGAGCACACTTGCAATACGAAACCAGACAAACCTTACGACTTTTCAACCTTCGATCCGACGCCCAGACACCAGCATAACACCATAGGTAACGTATTAAAACACCCTAAATGCCAGGAATACGCGGAAAACGCGCAGAATTGTACGGTACGTATCATTGCATTTGTGTATTCAGCTGAAGACCGTCAGTGGTTGCTTTCATTTCCGTCCTTCTAGGTCGGGTGACGGCAGCCTAGCCTAGCCGAGCAGGTCCCCGTTAGTGCCGGAAAAGACCAGGAAGAAAGGGAGGCGTTCGAAATGGGCTGTATTCGCGAATCGGGGGAGGGGGAGGATGTTGGTATGTACGTGAGTTGAAAATTTTGTTGAATTTTTTGGGATTGTTGACATGGGATGCACGATGTGAGTGATTAGGGGTATGGTAGTATCTGCTGCTATACAGAGATACCTGAGGAATGCCTTTGGAATTGCTGTGTTCACGCAATTCAGTGTGATGTCTATTCGGGCGCTTAATATTTTTTGAAATGTGTAACTTTTCTCAAGGTTTTAGCACTCAAATTTCACTACTCATCACTTAAATTTCATACTATTCCAGCCCCTCAGCTCACAAAATCCCCCCTACACCTCTTCAAACTGCGGGAATGCGCGATTTACACCATTTCACGGCTTGACGTGAACAACTCCAAATTGCCGACTTTTCCTTGCACCACGGCGCATCATCTCTTCAACCACGCATCACTACATCTATACGCATCCGCCAAACCGCCTCAAATGGCGAGTATGCAGCAAACAGCCGCGGTACGCATGACACGTTGTTATTACCCGCCTGCACTGTATCCAATCAACTACGTTCTTCTGGGCTCTAGAGCACCGATTCACAACGTTATTCGCGAGCCAAAGGGTGCTAGGCTAATCTATAATAAGGTACGGATAGAATGGAAACGACTAAAACGACGTAAATTGACGTATCGGGGGAGGAGGAGAATGTCATTGGTTTATATGTCAAACAAATGCCATTGCTTCCTGTGAGTGATTTTGGACTATTCTAGGTAATATATCAGTACTGGTACACCATACCCTGCCTGTGGGCTTGTTGTAATCTATATTCTGCGGATGAAATTGCGTGCAGTCGATTTTAGGACGAGTACTTGAAAATTCACAAGAGATTTCAATTTATTCTGTTAGTTACAAGTGGATTTTATCATATTGTCTTCTATTCACACTCTATGGTACACTATTCAGCTCACAGACGTCTTATGGAGGTCAAACTACTGTGAATTTGAATGCCACGTCATTGTATTTTTCTCAATCCTCCGAAACTTCAGAGTCTCCGCTGAACATTGTGATGGCTCCGAGCAGCCGAGGCACTAGCCTTGTTGAGGTAAAGCATGTCATAGGCCTGCAGTTAGACTTTAAATTTACATTCAAGAGCGGGACAGGGGCTCGGGTGACCCCTGCATGAGTTATTTAAATATCCGTTCAGAGACGGATTTTTGGCCGCAGAGTGAAATGAATGTTAATATAAGCACGTATATCAAACCTCTACAGTGCTACAGATAGTCAGCGAGTATGCAGATGCAACCTGACTTACCGGTATTCCCACAAACAATTTCTGTAGAGTATACCTTGAGATTTAGTTATATTTACATTGAAAACAAGCCAGAGTTACATTTAACTCCCATGAAAACACCTTCAATTACAGTCGCTACATCAAAAATGACCCCCAGACATAGTAGAAAGCTCTCCAGCAAGCATTTATGTAAATGTGGGCCTGGATGTTGGTCTGCCCAGATTTAAATTTAGGCTTGAATCGAGGATCGTGAATCCGGAATCGCGATGACACGGATCGGGCGCTAGCGCGACTATTCCAAAAGCGGGTTTCAAAGGAAGCAGCGCTTGTTACGAAAATGTGCGTCATTAGATTAAACAGCTCAGCTCTGCCCTGACACGCGTCCGACGCGTCGCGTCAAGTTCAGCTGACTTTGTTATCCGAAACCAATTCGCGTTTAGGGGCGTTCGCGTTCAGGGTCTTTTGCTTTCTGGCGTTGTGGATGAGACGCGTCGCGTCGAATTCAGAATACCTGCATGCCGGGTGCGCGTGTTGTGCCAGCGGTACAGGACGTTATGTTGGATGTAAATGCACGTAATGTTGTGAAGCAACGTTCAACAAAACTACGGCCTTCTACGCGTAAGTGGATCTCCGGGTCTAGCACAATAATACGAGTTTACGAGGATGGAAAGCGGCTGTTCCAGTGCTCGAGCATGGAATGTAATTTGTGGATGTGGACAGTTTTCGGACATTTGTAGCAGGATCTTCTGCCTTGGAATTCAAGTCGGAGAGCAACAGGGAAGTGGAATCACTCATATTCCCGGACTCCTAAGAGTCAAATTATGGCATTCCAATAAATAAATTTTACACTTCGTAAACGAAGTTGGAGTGAAGCGAAGACTAGTGTAATTGATGAAGCTACAGAAATGAGGTGATGTGCCAGCGAAAATACAACGTGACCTTGAAAACTTGGTAAAAAAAGAGTATAAAGAGGGACTGGAATTTCATGAACACCAGCCGTGCATTATGCCCTAATGCTGGATGTACGTCGACGTGTACCCGTCCTCGTCGTTACCTCCCTCGTTGCACACCTTTCTTTTTGCGTACCCTCCTCGTCATGCACCCATTGTTGTGCACCCTCCTCGTCGTGGATGTTCCTCATCGTCATGCACCCTCCTTGGCATCGCACTCTGTCTATGCCATGCTCTAGTATCAACCTAGGTCTCTCGGGCGATGTATTCTGGTTTCAACCTTGTAAGTTTTATACGCTTCAAAGACTTATAAGTACTGACAATGTGTGCAGAATCAAATTTGAGATTCGGGTGTCCGACGAATGCTGGTAAAGGAATGCGCGGTAACCAAGAGGTATGTGACATTGGATATAGTGTTGAAAACATGTACTGACTTTGTATCAGTTTCGCCTTGAAGCTATGCATCGATACTCGCCTTGAGAATAAAGGGCTGTGGTATTGGTAAGTGTATTGCTGTTCAGAGTGCTAGACATGTGCTTAACTGTTTTCCATAACTCAGATTACTCCGACGCAATGTATTTCTTCCCCGCGATTCGCTAGTGCCAGCATGCCTAAAGATGCTCTGAGGCAACATATCGTCGTCCGGCGAGCTAAACCCACCCGCTTTGCTTGTCCCAAGGAGTCCTGTACCACCAAATAATGCCCCGACACGATATATCGCTGTCCGGCGAGCTGGACCCTCCCCTTTACTTGTATGGACTCCATGTGCAACCAACGGATGCTTCAACGCAATGCGACGTCTTCCGGCGAGCAGGATCCACCACACTCCTTGTCCAACTACGCTCCGACGCTATGTATTGCCGTCCGGCGAGCTGGGCCCTCCTCTTTGCTTGTTTTGACTCTATGTGCAACCAGCGGATGCTCCAACGCGAAGCATCGTCTTCCGGCAAGCAGGATTTAACCCACTACGTATCCAGCTATGCGCCGACGCCATGTATCGCCTTCCGGCGAGCTGGACCCTCCCCTTTGCTCGTCTCGACTTCATGTGCAACCAACGTATGCCCTAACGCAACGTATCGCCTTCCGGCGAGCTGGACCCTCCCCTTTGCTCGTCTCGACTTCATGTGCAACCAACGTATGCCCCAACGCAACGTATCGCCTTCCGGAGAGCTGGACCCTCCCCTTTGCTCGTCTCGACTTCATGTGCAACCAACGTATGCCCCAACGCAACGTATCGCCTTCCGGAGAGCTGGACCCTCCCCTTTGCTCGTCTCGACTACATATGCCCCAATGCAGCATATCGTCTTCCGGCGAGTAGGATCTACCCAACTCTTATCCATGTATTGCCGTCCGGCAAGACGCGCATCTCCTCCTTCATCCAATGTTGTCCAGCCTCTTTGGAGGCAGTGCTATGCACCCACCCAACTGGAGATGTATTGCTGTCTGCCGAACTGGATACAGCCTACTCCTCACCCAGCACCCTCGAGTCACCCCAGTATGGCGTTAGACAAACACGACACATCGTTGCTTTGACCCGGCGAGCAGGACTCACCCTAATTTCCGTTCGGCCCGCTATGCTCTGACACAACATAATGGCGTCCGGGGAGCTTTAACACAGGGGTATGCTCTAGCGATTATTGTTGGACACCTCTGAAGTGGACCCGCGCACTTCATCCGGGGCCTCTGATCAGTGAGGCAGGCCTATTGTCAACCCGGGAAGAACACGTATGACCCGTCGTTGTGGTAGGATGTTTGTCCCGTGACCTTGACAGATTTTCGCTACTGAGACCCGGTGAGTGATTTCCCTGTAGATAGACCGGTTACGCCCCATTCTGGCCTTCGGGCGGGGCTAACCTCTGCTTGTACGATAAATTGAAGGTGTTGGAATGCATGGACTACGCTCTTTTTTTGGCCTATTAATAGATCTCGACATTTTACCGAGTAAAAACTCGCCAGAAAAAGCAACATCTGCACATCATAAATAGTAATCTATCAATTTAGGTGGTCTGCCTCCCCTTCTTCCATGATGAACGCAGGGTATCATCCATCCGCTCACTTCCTGATTAGCTTATAAACTAGACTGTCAACTTTTCACTCCAACGACTTGGACAGACGACTCCTTCCCCCTTCCTGTACCTACGCTTGTACTATCCCGCTCGGTTTACGCCAAACTTTCTTCAAGGCCAACCACACTCTTTTTCAACGCGGCTCAATAAGTTGAAGTCAATGTTTCGAGCTGCAACCCTTCTCACAGCGGCCTTGTGGCTAAGCGGCGCCAACGCCCATCTTGCAGCTTTCCACAAAGGAATGTAGTCCTCATTTCAAAATGTTCAGAACCGCTGAAGAATCTACATTCTTTCTATAGGGTCCGCAAGCTGCGCAAGACTTGAATTCCTATGCGATTGTCTCACCTCTATACCAGCTCAACTTTAAGGATTGGTGGTGTACGTGCCTTGCCGTTGTGCTATGTTCATCTCATTAAACAACACTCTGCAGTCCATCATATCAACAACGTGTGTTTTTGGTGCAATTGTTAACCTAGTATTCTCTGAAACTTGCGAAACAATCTTAGTGTGACCTATATCCTCCTGCAGACGGGGACTTCCTCGAGCTGTGAGTCCCAACACACCTGTATTTTTGATTTCCGTCGTCTAAACCCCGACTTCAGTCCTGCTGGTGGAAGCTTCACCGTCGAGATCGCCTCCAACCGCGCAAAGACCACGCTGGCGTACAACGGGCGCGACACCTCAGAATGGCCAGACGGTGCGACATACCCCGAGGACTATGTGCGTGTCTTTCCCATATTCCTAGCAACTGATTAATTAACCCACTGTGCCTCACAGAATGTCCCTTCATGCATCACGTCCCCAAACAGTGAGCGGCCCTCGTTTCTTGGCGTTTTTGCTGATTCATTTTTGTGCAGTGCATGCCCAGAATCAGTCTATGGCGGCCGGAACCGCATTCGCAATCTCGTACAACGCAAGTCCCCAACTCTCGTTCAAAATCATATCTAGCGCTCACTTTGCAAATACTTTCTAGTCTGACATCAAGGCAGTAACTCCCCAGAACCTTGCAGTGTTCACTGTTCGTTATAAGTGAGTGGTTTTCATTCCTTGCAAATAAATCAATGACGCTTATCAATAAAATCCCCCACAGCACACCCTGGAAGCGCGTTATCAGCTACGATGTCCCGGCCAACTTGCCCGCCTGCCCTGAAGGAGGCTGCATCTGCGCTGTAAGCCGACTTCTATTCAAACTTCACATTTTTCGTCTAACTCTTTCCACAGTGGGGATGGGTCCCGAACGGCTGCGGCCAGCCGAACATGTACCACCAGCCATTCAAGTGCAAAGTCACCGGCGCGAAGAGCACTACGCCCATTGCACCCCCACAGCCACCCGTGTGGTGCGAGGGCAACCCAGGTGCCTGCGTCAAGGGCTCGAAGCAGATGATTTACTGGAACCAGAACGAGGGCAACAACATCGCTGTCAGTGGATACGACCTTTCAGGCAGCTTCAAGTCTCCAGCATACAACGCCAAGCTGGGTTTCGCTGATGGTTTGTTTTTAATGATTTTTTTATTATTTCGGATTGTAAGAGGCTGACTTGGCGTTTTTGCGATTCTTCTTTTCAGGCGCGCAGAACGATATCTTTGCTGGCGCTCCGAGTGCTCCCGCAGGCAACTCCGGTTCCAACAATTCTGGCTCCAACAACAACAACTCGGGCTCGAACAAATCCAACTCAAACAACGGCTCAGGCTCGAACAACGCAAACTCAGGTGGGAACACCGGTGCAAGCCCCGCCCCCGCCAACTTCGCCGCAGGCGCTTCTTCCTCTGCCTCTGCCTCCGCTTCTTCTGCATCCGCTGCTTCTGTTTCTACCAGCAACGACAACGGCAACCCCGCCCCGTCTTGCCAGAAGCGCTCGAGCAGGCGCAGGAGACGCGCTTTGCTTCCCTCCCCGGAGGAGGGCGTGCTCGTCAAGAAATCGCCCGAGCCCGAGCCACAGGTGAAAGTAGCTGCAACCACCGCGCACAGGAGGCTTCACGCGAAGAGGCAGTGGTTCTCGCTCTGAGCGCCCCCCCTCCTCCTTCCGTCGTGCCTCCCTGCATGCCATACATGTCTGTCCAAGTCTCCTCCCCCCCTTCCCTCCCTTCCCATCTAGTTCAGTAACCGATACCCGGAGTTGATTTCCACCCACATACGCACCTATTCACTTCTTGCGGGCCAACATCACACCTCGGAGGATGAGAGGGAGGGGAGCACACGCGCGTGCATGCATGCTCGGAGGATCCCTTCTGTCCATCCCTAGACCGCCTGGCGCTCGATGCTGTCTGTTGTTGCCACCACCACCACCACCACCAAGCCCCTCGTGTATATCGTCCAGTCCAGTTCCCGCTTTCTCCTTTTGTTTTCTATTTCTTTCCCCCGTTTCTGCTTTTTTTTGTTTTGATGTAGTAGAAAGACTCACCGGTCGTGCTTGATTTGTGCACTTGCACGCGTGCGTGCGAGGGCGAGTGACCACTGCAGAGCAGGTGGCGCGGTACGCGGGTGATCGTCGACGACGCGTTGACGTGTCGAAGACGAATTTGTAAAAGTAGAAGATCTTTGTAGAGTAGAGTTGTTGTAGAAAACTATTGGAATCGGAACTGGATTTTGGATTTCGAGCCGTTCTGATTTGATTCTCGTTTCGTCTTCCTTCAATTTCGTTCTCGATTTTCCCCCCTCTGCATTGTTCTCCTCTTTTTCTTCTTCTTCGGCATGTTCACCTCGTTATCATCCACCTCTACCTTCTGCCTGTTGTGTTCTCCTCTGCTGCGTAGTGTGCACGCACACCCGACCGCACATTTCCTATATTTAATTTTCTCCCATCTTTATGACCTTGTTTTCCCAGATTCGCATTCACGTTAACACTTATACCATTTTTCTCCTCCTAGACTTCTATTGCCTCCCAACCCACGCCTATCCTTCCCTTACATGATATTCCCATACACGTCCATCCATCCATACCGGGCGTGTACGACTACCCCCATCATATCACACTCTACGCCCTTCACAGGCTATCTTATTACTGTCATACCTCCATTGTCTATTGGTGTACATATACATGCAGTGTATGTATGTATGTATGTATGTACAGCCGACATACTACTACACCTATAGTAACCTACCTACCCTATCTATCCCCACCAGCTGTGCTCCTGAATCATACTCTACACTACGAGATGTATGTATACCTGTTTTAGCAAGTAATTACTAGACGTTGTGTCGATGCGGTGCGTGATGCGAATTGCAACTAAGTAGGACACTGGCATACCTTTGGCGTCAGCCCCTTGAAGAAGGCAGTCGGCCTTCGTTTTTGATGAGCTCCTTGACCACCGTCACGCCGTGCACCTTGCGCTCAAGTCCTTTCCGTTGGAAGATGAAGGAGGCGACACATGTTGCACTCTCCGCCTCATCCCCACAGCACCTATATTACCCGCTTCGTCTTCTCACTCACACACCCCGATCTTCGCCTACCTTGATATTTCTGAGCATCTATCCGTCTTTTTATATTTGACTTTCTCAGTTGTTGGATCTCAGCTTGAGGCCGGATGTCCGTATAGGGGAATAACGTTGATCCCAACGTCGACACGCCGCCGTCATGGGACAAGCGATGGATGCCCAAGCCGGTGACAGCACCCTTGCAGAGTCTTTCCACCCCCGTCAAGCCACAGTGCATGCAGCATTCAGCCTGCCATTCAAGACGGTTTCGCAGACAAACTGAGCGGGCATACCTTTAACCAACACCCAAGGTTCCTTGCGCCTCAAACAACAAGGCTCGCGCATACAGTCGTGCCCGACTAGAAGTCAATTGGTGCGTCAATAGGTTGGTTGGGTTATTATATCGACGGCTTACCTTGCGGTCAAGAGTCTTTGCTCGCTATCCACGGACCTAGGGGGTCGATCTCAATAGCTTGCGTCACAGGTCAGTAGACACTTTCAACTGCGAGGCATCGTGCTTACCGCTTTCCCTCAGCTGTGTGCATTCTGGGCGGCCGTCAAGACAGCGTCAGGCCATCGATGGAGTGGGCAATGTGGAGAGCAGTTGATAGAGGCCAGTGCTGGGGAGAGGATAGACACCATGTCAATTTTCAACAGCTTGTATCACCGGTCAGTAAGTTGACAATTCTTTTGACCGCAAGGGATTGTGCTTACCGCTCTCCCTTCAGCTGCATGCATTCTGAACGGCCGTCAAAAGAGCGTCACTACACGCTATCCAGCGCACGGTGCAGGCCATCGATGGTGTGGGCAATGTAGAGAGTGGCTGACAGAGGCCAAAGCAGGGGAGAGGATACAAGGAGAGTGTGGGATGGAGTAATTGGCAAGCTCAGTACTCTGCTGCTCGTTACGCATTGTAGGTACGGTACCGGAATAAACTTCTTTTTTTTCACGCCGTCAATCGTTATACCAGGGAGAGGAGCGGGATGGATCAAGAAGACATTCTGTCAAGGTATGTTGTCAGCTTTCTACGTATCAGGGGCCCCGACTCACAGAAATTCTGTAGGCAATGCCTTGTCTGTGTAGCGAGAAGCGGTGTTGGCTGGTCTGGGCAGAGCGGGACAGGCTAGGTGGTGTTCTGTCGAGGTATGTTGTCAGCGTTCTGCGGTGACCAACGCACCTATAGCACTTCTACGAGGAATGCGTCAGAATCACATTGGCATCGTGTGCATGTTACTCACCGTCGCCTCAAACGGTGGCTCTGGTGTGCTCAACGTCAGCGCTGTCGACTACAAAGCTCACTGTCTGCCCGAACACGTCATCCAAGCCCAAAGATGAAGAATGCCAGCAACATCCGCGGTCTTTATACCCGCGTAGGGTCGTCTATCCCAGCAAGCAAGCACTTTCAGTCGCTCTCAACACTCACCGTGGAGCGGGATTTGGGGGGGCATGTTATGTCCCCTCATAGTCCGGTGGATCCAACTTGCAGTGACAGAGGCGGGCGGGGAATCTAATTTCAAGGTGGGTCAGTAAACCATATGTTAGTTATTGCCCTGCTACTTACCGTCGTTATCGTGTCCACACCGTCTAGGACCTTTCCAGCAACCTTCACGGTATCAACCAGCCCACGCCGTCAGGTGGATGGATCGAGAGGCCATTCTGTCAAGGTGCGTTGTCAGCGCTCTGCGTGTCATAGGGGCCCCGACTCACGGAAATCCTTACTTTTCTGTGCAGCGAGAAGCAAAGTGAGTAGCAGCGCATCGTTGGGTGGGTGCAACTCACCTTTACGGGCAAGGTTAGGAGGGGTGTTTTCATCGTGGTGCGCGGGCCTATGAGAAACGCGTCAGAATCGCCTCGGCGTCGTGTCAATATCACTCACCAATGCCTATATAGTGCACAACGTCAGCGCCGTCGAGAACGAACTAGAAGGCTCACCGTCTGCCAGAACGCGCCATCCAAGCCCGAAGAGAAAAGAAGAGGAGAGCTGAAGAGGCAGAGGAGAGTAGGCGGTGAGGGGATGAAGAAAGGCCAGCAAGGTGCGTGGTCTTTATATACCCGCGTGGGGCTGTTACTAGTACGCCTGTTACATGTCGTAAGTAGACCGAATAATGAAATATACAGATTCTTTTTTTTTTTCGGTGTCGCTTGTTAGTGCGGGTTCGGATTTGGGTTACGCGAGTTGTGGTCCGATCGTCCGTGTGTGTCGAGATTGTAGATTGGATGTGGTTTCTCCGTTTGCAGTGAGTGAAACTTTGGGTGGGTGTGTTGTATTGTGAAATATGATTTCGTACATTTGTTTGTTTGAGCTGATGTCGATGCATTGCGCTCAAGAGAGAATTATATTCAACTCAATAAAGAATAAAGATTTACAATGCTTGAAGACGCAAACCAGGACAATACAAGTACTGGATTCATGATACACTCCATTTCCTCAAAATTGCCTGAACGACGAATAACAAAACTTTAGCACCAAATCTTCCACAATTTTCAAATGCTTCACGACTCGGGGAAACCAGTACGTACATTCAATTCACCACCCATACGTATTCTACCCATAATCACACAAACGACACATTCTAGCTCTCCCGGAGTGCGGACACTTGCTCTGTAGTCAACACCCGTAAAACTCGTCTTCTGCACAGCGACAAATTGAACGCCGCTGTCTTCTTCTGATCTGCCGTTATGACTCTGAGTAGCCGAGGTGGTGAGATTCCGAAGCCGGAAGAAAAGAAATGCGGTTGGAATGGGGTGGAATGCGGATTTGGGAGAGGAGGTGCAGATTCGGATGTGATTGGTTCAGCTGTTTCGATGGTTCCGCGGGGTGGATGGTTTGGAGGGGTAGAGCTGAGAGGTATTATTACCCCTGTCATCTTTCTAGAGGTGTGTGTAGTGTTGTTTTGCACTGTATGTAGATATGCACGTTCTCGGCGCTTATTTGGAGTTGATACGCAGTACACCCTTTTCCATCGTGCTCCGAGCTCAACAAGTCTCGCAGACATACTCACATACTGAAGAGCATCTATCATATCACTCAGGGGCTACCTGACATTGAAAAACCATGTAAACCCGTTATTCCAACAATGAGGGCATTCGGCTCCATGAGCACACTTGCAATACGAAACCAGACAAACCTTACGACTTTTCAACCTTCGATCCGACGCCCAGACACCAGCATAACACCATAGGTAACGTATTAAAACACCCTAAATGCCAGGAATACGCGGAAAACGCGCAGAATTGTACGGTACGTATCATTGCATTTGTGTATTCAGCTGAAGACCGTCAGTGGTTGCTTTCATTTCCGTCCTTCTAGGTCGGGTGACGGCAGCCTAGCCTAGCCGAGCAGGTCCCCGTTAGTGCCGGAAAAGACCAGGAAGAAAGGGAGGCGTTCGAAATGGGCTGTATTCGCGAATCGGGGGAGGGGGAGGATGTTGGTATGTACGTGAGTTGAAAATTTTGTTGAATTTTTTGGGATTGTTGACATGGGATGCACGATGTGAGTGATTAGGGGTTCTGCTGCTATACAGAGATACCTGAGGAATGCCTTTGGAATTGCTGTATTCACGCAATTCAGTGTGATGTCTATTCGGGCGCTTAATATTTTTTGAAATGTGTAACTTTTCTCAAGGTTTCAGCACTCAAATTTCACTACTCATCACTTAAATTTCATACTATTCCAACCCCTCAGCTCACAAAATCCCCCCTACACCTCTTCAAACTGCGGGAATGCGCGATTTACACCATTTCACGGCTCGACGTGAATAACTCCAAATTGTCGATTTTTCCTTGCACCACGGCGCATCATCTCTTCAACCACGCATTACTACACCTATACGCATCCGCCAAACCGCCTCAAATGGCGAGTATGCAGCAAACGGCCGCGGTACGCATGCCACGTTGTTATTACCCGCCTGCACTGTATCCAATCAACTACGTTCTTCTGGGCTCTAGAGGACCGATTCACAACGTTATTCGCGAGCCGAAGGGTGCTAGGCTAATCTATAATAAGGTACGGATGGAATGGAAACGACTGAAACGACGTAAATTGACGTATCGGGGGAGGAGGAGAATGTCATTGGTTTATATGTCAAACAAATGTCATTGCTTCCTGTGAGTGATTTTGGACTATTCTAGGTAATATATCAGTACTGGTACACCATACCCTGCCTGTGGGCTTGTTGTAATCTATATTCTGCGGATGAAATTGCTTGCAGTCGATTTTAGGACGAGTACTTGAAAATTCACAAGAGATTTCAATTTATTCTGTTAGTTACAAGTGGATTTTATCATATTGTCTTCTATTCACACTCTATGGTACACTATTCAACTCACAGACGCCTTATGGAGGTCAAACTACCGTGAATTCGAATGCCACGTCACTGTATTTTTCTCAATCCTCCGAAACTTCAGAGTCTCCGCTGAACATTGTGATGGCTCCGAGCAGCCGAGGCACTAGCCTCATTGAGCTAAAATCCTGACATAGACTTGAAATTTGCGTTCAAGAGCGGAACAGGGGCTCAAGGAACCCCTGCACGAGTTATTTAAGTATCCGTTTCCGAGACGGATTTTCGGCCGCAGAGTGTACTGAATATTTATCTGAGCGCGTATATCAAATCTATACAGTGCTACAGATAGTCAGCGAGTATGCGGATGCAACCTGACTTACCGGTATGCCCACAAACAATGTCTGTAGAGTATACCTCGAGATTTAGTTATATTTACATTGAAAACAAGCCAGAGTTATATTTAACTCCCATGAAAACACCTTCAATTACAGTCGCTACATCAAAAATGACCCCCAGACGTAGTAGAAAGCTCTCCAGCAAGCATTTATGTAAATGTGGGCCTGGATGTTGGTCTGCCCAGATTTAAAATTAGGCTTGAATCAAGGATCGTGAATCCGGAATCGCGATGACACGGATCGGGCGCTAGCGCGACTATTCCAAAAGCGGGTTTCAAAGGAAGCAGCGCTTGTTACGAAAATGTGCGTCATTAGATTAAACAGCTCAGCTCTGCCCTGACACGCGTCCGACGCGTCGCGTCAAGTTCAGCTGACTTTGTTATCCGAAACCAATTCGCGTTTAGGGGTGCTCGCGTTCAGGGTCTTTTTGCTCGGGATGAGATGTGTCGCGTCGCATTCAGGATACCTGAATGCTGAATGTGCATTATGCGCGTGTTGTGCCAGCGGTACAGGACGTTATGTTGGATGTAAATGCACGTAATGTTGTGAAGCAACGTTCAACAAAACTACGGCCTTCTACGCGTAAGTGGATCTCCGGGTCTAGCACAATGATACGAGTTTACGAGGATGGAAAGCGGCTGTTCCAGTGCTCGAGCATGGAATGTAATTTGTGGATGTGGACAGTTTTCGGACATTTGTAGCAGGATCTTCTGCCTTGGAATTCAAGTTGGAGAGCAAACAGGGAAGTGGAATCACTCATATTCCCGGACTCCTAAGAGTCAAATTATGGCATTCCATAAAATAAATTTTACACTTCGTAAACGAAGTTGGAGTGAAGCGAAGACTAGTCTAATTGATGAAGCTACAGAAATGAGGTGATGTGCCAGCAAAATTACAACGTGACCTTGAAAACTTGGAAAAAAAGAGTATAAAGAGGGACTGGAATTTCATGAAACCCAGCCGTGCATTATGCCCTAATGCTGGATGTACGTCGACGTGTACCCGTCCTCGTCGTTACCTCCCTCGTTGCACACCTTTCTTTTTGCGTACCCTCCTCGTCATGCACCCATTGTTGTGCACCCTCCTCGTCGTGGACGTTCCTCATCGTCATGCACCCTCCTTGGCATCGCACTCTGCCTATGCCATGCTCTAGTATCAACCTTGGGCTCTCGGGCTACGTAATCTGGTTTCAACCTTGTAAGTTTTATACCTTCAAAGACTTATATAGTACTGACAATGTGTGCAGAATCAAATTTGAGATTCGGGTGTCCGACGAATGCTGGTAAAGGAATGCGCGGTAACCAAGAGGTATGTGACATTGGATATAGTGTTGAAAACATGTACTGACTTTGTATCAGTTTCGCCTTGAAGCTATGCATCGATACTCGCCTTGAGAATAAAGGGCCATGGTATTGGTAAGTGTATTGCTGTTCAGAGTGCTAGACATGTGCTTAACTGTTTTCCATAACCCAGATTACTCCGACGCAATGTATTTCTTCCCCGCGACTCGCTAGTGCCAGCATGCCTAAAGATGCTCTGAGGCAACATATCGTCGTCCGGCGAGCTAAACCCACCCGCTTTGCTTGTCCCAAGGACACCAAATAATGCCCCGACACGATATATCGCTGTCCGGCGAGCTGGACCCTCCCCTTTACTCGTATCGACTCCATGTGCGACCAACGGATGCTTCAACGCAATGCGTCGTCTTCCGGCGAGCAGGATCCACCACACTCCTTGTCCAACTACGCTCTGACGCTATGTATTGCCGTCCGGCGAGCTGGGCCCTCCTCTTTGCTTGTTTTGACTCTATGTGCAACCAGCGGATGCTCCAACGCGATGCATCGTCTTGCGGCAAGCAGGATTTAACCCACTATGCGCTGACGCTATGTATCGCCGTCCGGCGAGCTCAATTCTCCCCTTTGCTCGTCTCGACTACATATGCCCCAATGCAGCATATCGTCTTCCGGCGAGTAGGATCTACCCAACTCTTATCCATGTATTGCCGTCCGGCAAGACGCGCATCTCCTCCTTCATCCAATGTTGTCCAGCCTCTTTGGAGGCAGTGCTATGCACCCACCCAACTGGAGATGTATTGCTGTCTGCCGAACTGGATACAGCCTACTCCTCACCCAGCACCAGTATGGCGTTAGACAAACACGACACATCGTTGCTTTGACCCGGCGAGCAGGACTCACCCTAATTTCCGTTCAGCACCCTCGAGTCACCCCGCTATGCTCTGACACAACATAATGGCGTCCGGGGAGCTTTGACGCAGGGGTATGCTCTAGCGATTATTGTTGGACACCTCTGAAGTGGACCCGCGCGGGGCCCTTGAACCCTCTAACACGACGTAGGCGGGCCTATTGTCAACCCGGGAAGAACACGTATGACCCGTCGTTGTGGTAGGATGTTTGTCCCGTGACCTTGACAGATTTTCGCCGGTGAGTGATTTCCCTGTAGATAGACCGGTTACGCCCCATTCTGGCCTTCGGGCGGGGCTAACCTCTGCTTGTACGATAAATTGAAGGTGTTGGAATGCATGGACTACGCTCTTTTTTTGGCCTATTAATAGATCTCGACATTTTACCGAGAAAAAACTCGCCAGAAAAAGCAACATCTGCACATCATAAATAGTAATCTATCAATTTAGGTGGTCTGCCTCCCCTTCTTCCATGATGAACGCAGGGTATCATCCATCCGCTCACTTCCTGATTAGCTTATAAACTAGACTGTCAACTTTTCACTCCAACGACTTGTACGACTCCTTCCTGTACCATCCCGCTCGGTTTACGCCAAACTTTCTTCAAGGCCAACCACACTCTTTTTCAACGCGGCTCAACAAGTTCAAGTCAATGTTTCGAGCTGCAACCCTTCTCACAGCGGCCTTGTGGCTAAGCGGCGCCAACGCCCATCTTGCAGCTTTCCACAAAGGAATGTAGTCCTCATTTCAAAATGTTCAGAACCGCTGAAGAATCTACATTCTTTCTATAGGGTCCGCAAGCTGCGCAAGACTTGAATTCCTACGCGATTGTCCAGCTCAACTTTAAGGATTGGTGGTGTACGTGTTTTGCCGTTGTGCTATGTTCATCTCATTAAACAACACTCTGCAGTCCATCATATCAACAACGCAATTGTTAACCTAGTGTGACCTATATCCTCCTGCAGACGGGGACTTCCTCGAGCTGTGAGTCCCAACACACCTGTATTTTTGATTTCCGTCGTCTAAACCCCGACTTCAGTCCTGCTGGTGGAAGCTTCACCGTCGAGATCGCCTCCAACCGCGCAAAGACCACGCTGGCGTACAACGGGCGCGACACCTCAGAATGGCCAGACGGTGCGACATACCCCGAGGACTATGTGCGTGTCTTTCCCATATTCCTAGCAACTGATTAATTAACCCACTGTGCCTCACAGAATGTCCCTTCATGCATCACGTCCCCAAACAGTGAGCGGCCCTCGTTTCTTGGCGTTTTTGCTGATTCATTTTTGTGCAGTGCATGCCCAGAATCAGTCTATGGCGGCCGGAACCGCATTCGCAATCTCGTACAACGCAAGTCCCCAACTCTCGTTCAAAATCATATCTAGCGCTCACTTTGCAAATACTTTCTAGTCTGACATCAAGGCAGTAACTCCCCAGAACCTTGCAGTGTTCACTGTTCGTTATAAGTGAGTGGTTTTCATTCCTTGCAAATAAATCAATGACGCTTATCAATAAAATCCCCCACAGCACACCCTGGAAGCGCGTTATCAGCTACGATGTCCCGGCCAACTTGCCCGCCTGCCCTGAAGGAGGCTGCATCTGCGCTGTAAGCCGACTTCTATTCAAACTTCACATTTTTCGTCTAACTCTTTCCACAGTGGGGATGGGTCCCGAACGGCTGCGGCCAGCCGAACATGTACCACCAGCCATTCAAGTGCAAAGTCACCGGCGCGAAGAGCACTACGCCCATTGCACCCCCACAGCCACCCGTGTGGTGCGAGGGCAACCCAGGTGCCTGCGTCA
Source organism: Psilocybe cubensis (assembly GCF_017499595.1). NCBI lineage: Eukaryota > Fungi > Basidiomycota > Agaricomycetes > Agaricales > Agrocybaceae > Psilocybe > Psilocybe cubensis. The sequence continues at coordinate 625,560 of NC_063001.1, read as the reverse complement.
AGGGCTCGAAGCAGATGATTTACTGGAACCAGAACGAGGGCAACAACATCGCTGTCAGTGGATACGACCTTTCAGGCAGCTTCAAGTCTCCAGCATACAATGCCAAGCTGGGTTTCGCTGATGGTTGGTTTCAATGATTATTTTTTTTTTATTTCGGATTGTAAGTGGCTGACCTGGCGTTTTTTTGCGATTCTTCTTTTCAGGCGCGCAGAACGATATCTTTGCCGGCGCTCCGAGTGCTCCCGCAGGCAACTCCGGTTCCAACAATTCTGGCTCCAACAACAACAACTCGGGCTCGAACAAACCCAACTCAAACAACGGCTCAGGCTCGAACAACGCAAACTCAGGTGGGAACACCGGTGCAAGCCCCGCCCCCGCCAACCTCGCCGCAGGCGCTTCTTCCTCTGCCTCTGCCTCCGCTTCTTCTGCATCCGCTGCTTCTGTTTCTACCAGCAACGACAACGGCAACCCCGCCCCGTCTTGCCAGAAGCGCTCGAGCAGGCGCAGGAGACGCGCTTTGCTTCCCTCCCCGGAGGAGGGCGTGCTCGTCAAGAAATCGCCCGAGCCCGAGCCACAGGTGAAAGTAGCTGCAACCACCGCGCACAGGAGGCTTCACGCGAAGAGGCAGTGGTTCTCACTCTGAGCGCCCTCCTTCTTCCGTCGTGCCTCCCTGCATACCATACATGTCTGTCCAAGTCTCCTCCCCCCCTTCCCATCTAGTTCAGTAACCGATACCCGGAGTTGATTTCCACCCACATACGCACCTATTCACTTTTTGCGGGCCAACATCACACCTCGGAGGATGAGAGGGAGGGGAGCACACGCGCGTGCATGCATGCTCGGAGGATCCCTTCTGTCCATCCCTAGACCGCCTGGCGCTCGATGCTGTCTGTTGTTGCCACCACCACCACCACCACCACCAAGCCCCTCGTGTATATCGTCCAGTCCAGTTCCCGCTTTCTCCTTTTGTTTTCTATTTCTTTCCCCCGTTTCTGCTTTTTTTTGTTTTGATGTAGTAGAAAGACTCACCGGTCGTGCTTGATTTGTGCACTTGCACGCGTGCGTGCGAGGACGAGTGACCACTGCAGAGCAGGTGGCGCGGTACGCGGGTGATCGTCGACGACGCGTTGACGTGTCGAAGACGAATTTGTAAAAGTAGAAGATCTTTGTAGAGTAGAGTTGTTGTAGAAAACTATTGGAATCGGAACTGGATTTTGGATTTCGAGCCGTTCTGATTTGATTCTCGTTTCGTCTTCCTTCAATTTCGTTCTCGATTTTCCCTCCTCTGCATTGTTCTCCTCTTTTTCTTCTTCTTCGGCATGTTCACCTCGTTATCATCCACCTCTACCTTCTGCCTGTTGTGTTCTCCTCTGCTGCATAGTGTGCACGCACACCCGACCGCACATTTCCTATATTTAATTTTCTCCCATCTTTATGACCTTGTTTTCCCAGATTCACATTCACGTTAACACTTATACCTTTTTTCATGTGTGTACAGCCGACATACTACTACTACACCTATAGTAACCTACCTACCCTATCTATCCCCACCAGCTGTGCATGTGCTCCTGAATCATACTCTACACTACGAGATGTATGTATACCTGTTTTAGCAAGTAATCACTAGACGTTGTGTCGATGCGGTGCATGCGGCGAATTGCAACTAAGTAGGACACTGGCATACCTTTGGCGTCAGCCCCTTGAAGAAGGCAGTCGGCCTTCGTTTTTGATGAGCTCCTTGACCACCGTCACGCCGTGCACCTTGCGCTCAAGTCCTTTCCGTTGGAAGATGAAGGAGGCGACACATGTTGCACTCTCCGCCTCATCCCCACAGCACCTATATTACCCGCTTCGTCTTCTCACTCACACACCCCGATCTTCGCCTACCTTGATATTTGTGAGCATCTAGGGGAAACTGAGGTACGTTATTGTCCGTCTTTTTATATTTGACTTTCTCAGTTGTTGGATCTCAGCTTGAGGCCGCATGTCCGTATAGGGGAATGTGGCAGCACGCAGACTCATCACTAAACAACGTTGATCCCAACGTCGACACGCCGCCGTCATGGGACAAGCGATGGATGCCCAAGCCAGTGACAGCACCCTTGCAGAGTCTTTCCACCCCCGTCAAGCCACAGTGCATGCAGCATTCAGCCCGCCATTCAAGACAGTTTCGCAGACAAACTGAGCGGGCATACCTTTAACCAACACCCAAGGTTCCTTGCGCCTCAAAGAACAAGGCTCGCGCATACAGTCGTGCCCGACTAGAGGTCAATTGGTGCGTCAATAGGTTGGTTGGGTTATTATATCGACGGCTTACCTTGCGGTCAAGAGTCTTTGCTCGCTATCCATGGACCTAGGGGGTCGATTTGTGTCACAGGTCAGTAGACAACTCTTTCAACCTCAAGGGACCGTGCTTACCGCTTTCCCTCAGCTGTGTGCATTCTGGGCGGCCGTCAAGACAGCGTCACTGCGCGCTATCCAGCACACAGCGCAGGTCATCGATGGTGTGGGCAGGCCATGTCAATTTTCAACAGCTTGTATCACCGGTCAGTAAGTTGACAATTCTTTTGACCGCGAGGGATTGTGCTTACCTCTCTCCCCTCAGCTGCATGCATTCTGGACGGCCGTCAAGACAGTGTCGCTGCGCGCGGTCATTGGTGGTATGGGGCAATGCGGAGAGGGAAAGGATACAAGGAGAGTGTGGGATGGAGTAATCGGCACGGTCAGTACTCTGCAGTTCGTTACGCATCTAAACTTCTTTTTTTTCACGCCGTCAATCGTTATGCCAGGGAGAGGAGCGGGATGGATCAAGAAGACATTCTGTCAAGGTATTTCGTCAGCTTTCTACGTATCAGGGGCCCCGACTCACAGAAATTCTGTAGGCAATGCCTTGTCTGTGTAGCGAGAAGCGGTGTTGGCTGGTCTGGGCAGAGCGGGACAGGCTAGGTGGTGTTCTGTCGAGGTATGTTGTCAGCGTTCTGCGGTGACCAACGCACCTATAGCACTTCTACGAGGAATGCGTCAGAATCACATTGGCATCGTGTGCATGTTACTCACCGTCGCCTCAAACGGTGGCTCTGGTGTGCTCAACGTCAGCGCTGTCGACTACAAAGCTCACCGTCTGCCCGAACACGTCATCCAAGCCCAAAGATGAAGAATGCCAGCAACACCCGTGGTCTTTATACCCGCGTAGGGTCGTCTACCCCAGCAAGCGTCGGATTAATCAGCAAGCACTTTCAGTCGCTCTCGACACTCACCGTGGAGCGGGATTTGGGGGGCATGTTATGTCCCCTCATAGTCCAATGGATCCAACTTGCAGTGACAGAGGCGGGCGGGGAATCTAATTTCAAGGTGGGTCAGTAAAGCATCTGTTAGTTATTGCCCTACTACTTACCGTCGTTATCGTGTCCACACCGTCTAGGACCTTTCCAGCAACCTTCACGGTATCAACCAGCCCACGCCGTCAGGTGGATGGATCGAGAGGCCATTCTGTCAAGGTGCGTTGTCAGCGCTCTGCGTGTCATAGGGGCCCCGACTCACGGAAATCCTTACTTTTCTGTGCAGCGAGAAGCAAAGTGAGTAGCAGCGCATCGTTGGGTGGGTGCAACTCACCTTTACGGGCAAGGTTAGGAGGGGTGTTTTCATCGTGGTGCGCGGGCCTATGAGAAACGCGTCAGAATCGCCTCGGCGTCGTGTCAATATCACTCACCAATGCCTATATAGTGCACAACGTCAGCGCCGTCGAGAACGAACTAGAAGGCTCACCGTCTGCCAGAACGCGCCATCCAAGCCCGAAGAGAAAAGAAGAGGAGAGCTGAAGAGGCAGAGGAGAGTAGGCGGTGAGGGGATGAAGAAAGGCCAGCAAGGTGCGTGGTCTTTATATACCCGCGTGGGGCTGTTACTAGTACGCCTGTTACATGTCGTAAGTAGACCGAATAATGAAATATACAGATTCTTTTTTTTTTTCGGTGTCGCTTGTTAGTGCGGGTTCGGATTTGGGTTACGCGAGTTGTGGTCCGATCGTCCGTGTGTGTCGAGATTGTAGATTGGATGTGGTTTCTCCGTTTGCAGTGAGTGAAACTTTGGGTGGGTGTGTTGTATTGTGAAATATGATTTCGTACATTTGTTTGTTTGAGCTGATGTCGATGCATTGCGCTCAAGAGAGAATTATATTCAACTCAATAAAGAATAAAGATTTACAATGCTTGAAGACGCAAACCAGGACAATACAAGTACTGGATTCATGATACACTCCATTTCCTCAAAATTGCCTGAACGACGAATAACAAAACTTTAGCACCAAATCTTCCACAATTTTCAAATGCTTCACGACTCGGGGAAACCAGTACGTACATTCAATTCACCACCCATACGTATTCTACCCATAATCACACAAACGACACATTCTAGCTCTCCCGGAGTGCGGACACTTGCTCTGTAGTCAACACCCGTAAAACTCGTCTTCTGCACAGCGACAAATTGAACGCCGCTGTCTTCTTCTGATCTGCCGTTATGACTCTGAGTAGCCGAGGTGGTGAGATTCCGAAGCCGGAAGAAAAGAAATGCGGTTGGAATGGGGTGGAATGCGGATTTGGGAGAGGAGGTGCAGATTCGGATGTGATTGGTTCAGCTGTTTCGATGGTTCCGCGGGGTGGATGGTTTGGAGGGGTAGAGCTGAGAGGTATTATTACCCCTGTCATCTTTCTAGAGGTGTGTGTAGTGTTGTTTTGCACTGTATGTAGATATGCACGTTCTCGGCGCTTATTTGGAGTTGATACGCAGTACACCCTTTTCCATCGTGCTCCGAGCTCAACAAGTCTCGCAGACATACTCACATACTGAAGAGCATCTATCATATCACTCAGGGGCTACCTGACATTGAAAAACCATGTAAACCCGTTATTCCAACAATGAGGGCATTCGGCTCCATGAGCACACTTGCAATACGAAACCAGACAAACCTTACGACTTTTCAACCTTCGATCCGACGCCCAGACACCAGCATAACACCATAGGTAACGTATTAAAACACCCTAAATGCCAGGAATACGCGGAAAACGCGCAGAATTGTACGGTACGTATCATTGCATTTGTGTATTCAGCTGAAGACCGTCAGTGGTTGCTTTCATTTCCGTCCTTCTAGGTCGGGTGACGGCAGCCTAGCCTAGCCGAGCAGGTCCCCGTTAGTGCCGGAAAAGACCAGGAAGAAAGGGAGGCGTTCGAAATGGGCTGTATTCGCGAATCGGGGGAGGGGGAGGATGTTGGTATGTACGTGAGTTGAAAATTTTGTTGAATTTTTTGGGATTGTTGACATGGGATGCACGATGTGAGTGATTAGGGGTATGGTAGTATCTGCTGCTATACAGAGATACCTGAGGAATGCCTTTGGAATTGCTGTGTTCACGCAATTCAGTGTGATGTCTATTCGGGCGCTTAATATTTTTTGAAATGTGTAACTTTTCTCAAGGTTTTAGCACTCAAATTTCACTACTCATCACTTAAATTTCATACTATTCCAGCCCCTCAGCTCACAAAATCCCCCCTACACCTCTTCAAACTGCGGGAATGCGCGATTTACACCATTTCACGGCTTGACGTGAACAACTCCAAATTGCCGACTTTTCTTTGCACCACGGCGCATCATCTCTTCAACCACGCATCACTACACCTATACGCATCCGCCAAACCGCCTCAAATGGCGAGTATGCAGCAAACGGCCGCGGTACGCATGCCACATTGTTATTACCCGCCTGCACTGTATCCAATCAACTACGTTCTTCTGGGCTCTAGAGCACCGATTCACAACGTTATTTGCGAGCCGAAGGGTGCTAGGCTAATCTATAATAAGGTACGGATAGAATGGAAACGACTGAAACGACGTAAAATGACGTATCGGGGGAGGAGGAGAATGTCATTGGTTTATATGTCAAACAAATGTCATTGCTTCCTGTGAGTGATTTTGGACTATTCTAGGTAATATATCAGTACTGGTACACCATACCCTGCCTGTGGGCTTGTTGTAATCTATATTCTGCGGATGAAATTGCGTGCAGTCGATTTTAGGACGAGTACTTGAAAATTCACAAGAGATTTCAATTTATTCTGTTAGTTACAAGTGGATTTTATCATATTGTCTTCTATTCACTATTCAACTCACAGACGCCTTATGGAGGTCAAACTACTGTGAATTTGAATGCCACGTCATTGTATTTTTCTCAATCCTCCGAAACTTCAGAGTCTCCGCTGAACATTGTGATGGCTCCGAGCAGCCGAGCCACTAGCCTTGTTGAGGTAAAGCATGTCATAGGCTGCAGTTAGACTTTAAATTTACATTCAAGAGCGGGACAGGGGCTCGGGTGACCCCTGCATGAGTTATTTAAATATCCGTTCAGAGACGGATTTTTGGCCGCAGAGTGAAATGAATGTTAATATAAGCACGTATATCAAACCTCTACAGTGCTACAGATAGTCAGCGAGTATGCAGATGCAACCTGACTTACCGGTATTCCCACAAACAATTTCTGTAGAGTATACCTCGAGATTTAATTATATTTACATTGAAAACAAGCCAGAGTTATATTTAACTCCCATGAAAACACCTTCAATTACAGTCGCTACATCAAAAATGACCCCCAGACGTAGTAGAAAGCTCTCCAGCAAGCATTTATGTAAATGTGGGCCTGGATGTTGGTCTGCCCAGATTTAAATTTAGGCTTGAATCAAGGATCGTGAATCCGGAATCGCGATGACACGGATCGGGCGCTAGCGCGACTATTCCAAAAGCGGGTTTCAAAGGAAGCAGCGCTTGTTACGAAAATGTGCGTCATTAGATTAAACAGCTCAGCTGCCCTGACACGCGTCCGACGCGTCGCGTCGAGTTCAAGTGACTTTGTTATTTTCGGAGTCAATTCGCGTTTAGGGGCGTTCAGGGTCTTTTTGCTTTCTGGCGTTGTGGATGAGATGCGTCGCGTCGAATTCAGAATACCTGCATGCCGTGTGCGCGTGTTGTGCCAGCGGTGCAGGACGTTATGTTGGATGTAAATGCACGTAATGTTGTGAAGCAACGTTCAACAAAACTACGGCCTTCTACGCGTAAGTGGATCTCCGGGTCTAGCACAATGATACGAGTTTACGAGGATCGAAAGCGGCTGTTCCAGTGCTCGAGCATGGAATGTAATTTGTGGATGTGGACAGTTTTCGGACATTTGTAGCAGGATCTTCTGCCTTGGAATTCAAGTTGGAGAGCAAACAGGGAAGTGGAATCACTCATATTCCCGGACTCCTAAGAGTCAAATTATGGCATTCCAATAAATAAATTTTACACTTCGTAAACGAAGTTGGAGTGAAGCGAAGACTAGTGTAATTGATGAAGCTACAGAAATGAGGTGATGTGCCAGCGAAAATACAACGTGACCTTGAAAACTTGGTAAAAAAAGAGTATAAAGAGGGACTGGAATTTCATGAACACCAGCCGTGCATTATGCCCTAATGCTGGATGTACGTCGACGTGTACCCGTCCTCGTCGTTACCTCCCTCGTTGCACACCTTTCTTTTTGCGTACCCTCCTCGTCATGCACCCATTGTTGTGCACCCTCCTTGTCGTGGACGTTCCTCATCGTCATGCACCCTCCTTGGCATCGCACTCTGTCTATGCCATGCTCTAGTATCAACCTAGGTCTCTCGGGCGATGTATTCTGGTTTCAACCTTGTAAGTTTTATACGCTTCAAAGACTTATAAGTACTGACAATGTGTGCAGAATCAAATTTGAGATTCGGGTGTCCGACGAATGCTGGTAAAGGAATGCATGGTAACCAAGAGGTATGTGACATTGGATATAGTGTTGAAAACATGTACTGACTTTGTATCAGTTTTGCCTTGAAGCTATGCATTGATTCTCGCCTTGAGAATAAAGGGCTGTGGTATTGGTAAGTGTATTGCTGTTCACAGTGCTAGACATGTGCTTAACTGTTTTCCATAACTCAGATTACTCCGACGCGATATATTTCTTTCCCGCGACTCGCTAGTGCCAGCATGCCTAAAGATGCTCTGAGGCAACATATCGTCGTCCGGCGAGCTAAACCCACCCGCTTTGCTTGTCCCAAGGACACCAAATAATGCCCCGACACGATATATCGCTGTCCGGCGAGCTGGACCCTCCCCTTTACTCGTATCGACTCCATGTGCAACCAACGGATGCTTCAACGCAATGCAACGTCTTCCGGCGAGCAGGATCCACCACACTCCTTGTCCAACTACGCTCTGACGCTATGTATTGCCGTCCGGCGAGCTGGGCCCTCCTCTTTGCTTGTTTTGACTCTATGTGCAACCAGCGGATGCTCCAACGCGAAGCATCGTCTTCCGGCAAGCAGGATTTAACCCACTACGTATCCAGCTATGCGCCGACGCCATGTATCGCCTTCCGGTGAGCTGGACCCTCCCCTTTGCTCGTCTCGACTTCATGTGCAACCAACGTATGCCCCAACGCAACGTATCGCCTTCCGGCGAGCTCAATTCTCCCCTTTGCTCGTGTCGACTTTATGTGCCACCAACATATGCCCCAACGCAACGTATCGTCTTCCGGCGAGTAGGATCTACCCAACTCTTATCCATGTATTGCTGTCCGGCAAGACGCGCATCTCCTCCTTCATCCAATGTTGTCCAGCCTCTTTGGAGGCAGTGCTATGCACCCACCCAACTGGAGATGTATTGCTGTCTGCCGAACTGGATACAGCCTACTCCTCACCCAGCACCAGTATGGCGTTAGACAAACACGACACATCGTTGCTTTGACCCGGCGAGCAGGACTCACCCTAATTTCCGTTCAGCACCCTCGAGTCACCCCGCTATGCTCTGACACAACATAATGGCGTCCGGGGAGCTTTGACGCAGGGGTATGCTCTAGCGATTATTGTTGGACACCTCTGAAGTGGACCCGCGCGGGGCCCTTGAACCCTCTAACACGACGTAGGCGGGCCTATTGTCAACCCGGGAAGAACACGTATGACCCGTCGTTGTGGTAGGATGTTTGTCCCGTGACCTTGACAGATTTTCGCCGGTGAGTGATTTCCCTGTAGATAGACCGGTTACGCCCCATTCTGGCCTTCGGGCGGGGCTAACCTCTGCTAGTACGATAAATTGAAGGTGTTGGAATGCATGGACTACGCTCTTTTTTTGGCCTATTAATAGATCTCGACATTTTACCGAGAAAAAACTCGCCAGAAAAAGCAACATCTGCACATCATAAATAGTAATCTATCTTCTGTGTCCACCAGCAACAACAACGGCAACCCCGCCCCGTCTGAGCCCGGAATCAGGTTTTTTGCCGAAAAATCGACGAGGGGTCAAGATGAATCCAAGATGAACGCAGGGTATCATCCATCCGCTCATTTCCTGATTAGCTTATAAACTAGACTGTCAACTTTTCACTCCAACGACTTGGACAGACGACTCCTTCCCCTTTCCTGTACCTACGCTTGTACTATCCCGCTCGGTTTACGCCAAACCACACACTCTCTTTCTTCAAGGCCAACCACACTCTTTTTCAACGCGGCTCAACAAGTTCAAGTCAACCTTCTCACAGCGGCCTTGTGGCTAAGCGGCGCCAACGCCCATCTTGCAGCTTTCCACAAAGGAATGTAGTCCTCATTTCAAAATGTTCAGAACCGCTGAAGAATCTACATTCTTTCTATAGGGTCCGCAAGCTGCGCAAGACTTGAATTCCTACGCGATTGTCCAGCTCAACTTTAAGGATTGGTGGTGTACGTGTTTTGCCGTTGTGCTATGTTCATCTCATTAAACAACACTCTGCAGTCCATCATATCAACAACGCAATTGTTAACCTAGTGTGACCTATATCCTCCTGCAGACGGGGACTTCCTCGAGCTGTGAGTCCCAACACACCTGTATTTTTGATTTCCGTCGTCTAAACCCCGACTTCAGTCCTGCTGGTGGAAGCTTCACCGTCGAGATCGCCTCCAACCGCGCAAAGACCACGCTGGCGTACAACGGGCGCGACACCTCAGAATGGCCAGACGGTGCGACATACCCCGAGGACTATGTGCGTGTCTTTCCCATATTCCTAGCAACTGATTAATTAACCCACTGTGCCTCACAGAATGTCCCTTCATGCATCACGTCCCCAAACAGTGAGCGGCCCTCGTTTCTTGGCGTTTTTGCTGATTCATTTTTGTGCAGTGCATGCCCAGAATCAGTCTATGGCGGCCGGAACCGCATTCGCAATCTCGTACAACGCAAGTCCCCAACTCTCGTTCAAAATCATATCTAGCGCTCACTTTGCAAATACTTTCTAGTCTGACATCAAGGCAGTAACTCCCCAGAACCTTGCAGTGTTCACTGTTCGTTATAAGTGAGTGGTTTTCATTCCTTGCAAATAAATCAATGACGCTTATCAATAAAATCCCCCACAGCACACCCTGGAAGCGCGTTATCAGCTACGATGTCCCGGCCAACTTGCCCGCCTGCCCTGAAGGAGGCTGCATCTGCGCTGTAAGCCGACTTCTATTCAAACTTCACATTTTTCGTCTAACTCTTTCCACAGTGGGGATGGGTCCCGAACGGCTGCGGCCAGCCGAACATGTACCACCAGCCATTCAAGTGCAAAGTCACCGGCGCGAAGAGCACTACGCCCATTGCACCCCCACAGCCACCCGTGTGGTGCGAGGGCAACCCAGGTGCCTGCGTCAAGGGCTCGAAGCAGATGATTTACTGGAACCAGAACGAGGGCAACAACATCGCTGTCAGTGGATACGACCTTTCAGGCAGCTTCAAGTCTCCAGCATACAATGCCAAGCTGGGTTTCGCTGATGGTTGGTTTCAATGATTATTTTTTTTTTATTTCGGATTGTAAGTGGCTGACCTGGCGTTTTTTTGCGATTCTTCTTTTCAGGCGCGCAGAACGATATCTTTGCCGGCGCTCCGAGTGCTCCCGCAGGCAACTCCGGTTCCAACAATTCTGGCTCCAACAACAACAACTCGGGCTCGAACAAACCCAACTCAAACAACGGCTCAGGCTCGAACAACGCAAACTCAGGTGGGAACACCGGTGCAAGCCCCGCCCCCGCCAACCTCGCCGCAGGCGCTTCTTCCTCTGCCTCTGCCTCCGCTTCTTCTGCATCCGCTGCTTCTGTTTCTACCAGCAACGACAACGGCAACCCCGCCCCGTCTTGCCAGAAGCGCTCGAGCAGGCGCAGGAGACGCGCTTTGCTTCCCTCCCCGGAGGAGGGCGTGCTCGTCAAGAAATCGCCCGAGCCCGAGCCACAGGTGAAAGTAGCTGCAACCACCGCGCACAGGAGGCTTCACGCGAAGAGGCAGTGGTTCTCACTCTGAGCGCCCTCCTTCTTCCGTCGTGCCTCCCTGCATACCATACATGTCTGTCCAAGTCTCCTCCCCCCCTTCCCATCTAGTTCAGTAACCGATACCCGGAGTTGATTTCCACCCACATACGCACCTATTCACTTTTTGCGGGCCAACATCACACCTCGGAGGATGAGAGGGAGGGGAGCACACGCGCGTGCATGCATGCTCGGAGGATCCCTTCTGTCCATCCCTAGACCGCCTGGCGCTCGATGCTGTCTGTTGTTGCCACCACCACCACCACCACCACCAAGCCCCTCGTGTATATCGTCCAGTCCAGTTCCCGCTTTCTCCTTTTGTTTTCTATTTCTTTCCCCCGTTTCTGCTTTTTTTTGTTTTGATGTAGTAGAAAGACTCACCGGTCGTGCTTGATTTGTGCACTTGCACGCGTGCGTGCGAGGACGAGTGACCACTGCAGAGCAGGTGGCGCGGTACGCGGGTGATCGTCGACGACGCGTTGACGTGTCGAAGACGAATTTGTAAAAGTAGAAGATCTTTGTAGAGTAGAGTTGTTGTAGAAAACTATTGGAATCGGAACTGGATTTTGGATTTCGAGCCGTTCTGATTTGATTCTCGTTTCGTCTTCCTTCAATTTCGTTCTCGATTTTCCCTCCTCTGCATTGTTCTCCTCTTTTTCTTCTTCTTCGGCATGTTCACCTCGTTATCATCCACCTCTACCTTCTGCCTGTTGTGTTCTCCTCTGCTGCATAGTGTGCACGCACACCCGACCGCACATTTCCTATATTTAATTTTCTCCCATCTTTATGACCTTGTTTTCCCAGATTCACATTCACGTTAACACTTATACCTTTTTTCATGTGTGTACAGCCGACATACTACTACTACACCTATAGTAACCTACCTACCCTATCTATCCCCACCAGCTGTGCATGTGCTCCTGAATCATACTCTACACTACGAGATGTATGTATACCTGTTTTAGCAAGTAATCACTAGACGTTGTGTCGATGCGGTGCATGCGGCGAATTGCAACTAAGTAGGACACTGGCATACCTTTGGCGTCAGCCCCTTGAAGAAGGCAGTCGGCCTTCGTTTTTGATGAGCTCCTTGACCACCGTCACGCCGTGCACCTTGCGCTCAAGTCCTTTCCGTTGGAAGATGAAGGAGGCGACACATGTTGCACTCTCCGCCTCATCCCCACAGCACCTATATTACCCGCTTCGTCTTCTCACTCACACACCCCGATCTTCGCCTACCTTGATATTTGTGAGCATCTAGGGGAAACTGAGGTACGTTATTGTCCGTCTTTTTATATTTGACTTTCTCAGTTGTTGGATCTCAGCTTGAGGCCGCATGTCCGTATAGGGGAATGTGGCAGCACGCAGACTCATCACTAAACAACGTTGATCCCAACGTCGACACGCCGCCGTCATGGGACAAGCGATGGATGCCCAAGCCAGTGACAGCACCCTTGCAGAGTCTTTCCACCCCCGTCAAGCCACAGTGCATGCAGCATTCAGCCCGCCATTCAAGACAGTTTCGCAGACAAACTGAGCGGGCATACCTTTAACCAACACCCAAGGTTCCTTGCGCCTCAAAGAACAAGGCTCGCGCATACAGTCGTGCCCGACTAGAGGTCAATTGGTGCGTCAATAGGTTGGTTGGGTTATTATATCGACGGCTTACCTTGCGGTCAAGAGTCTTTGCTCGCTATCCATGGACCTAGGGGGTCGATTTGTGTCACAGGTCAGTAGACAACTCTTTCAACCTCAAGGGACCGTGCTTACCGCTTTCCCTCAGCTGTGTGCATTCTGGGCGGCCGTCAAGACAGCGTCACTGCGCGCTATCCAGCACACAGCGCAGGTCATCGATGGTGTGGGCAGGCCATGTCAATTTTCAACAGCTTGTATCACCGGTCAGTAAGTTGACAATTCTTTTGACCGCGAGGGATTGTGCTTACCTCTCTCCCCTCAGCTGCATGCATTCTGGACGGCCGTCAAGACAGTGTCGCTGCGCGCGGTCATTGGTGGTATGGGGCAATGCGGAGAGGGAAAGGATACAAGGAGAGTGTGGGATGGAGTAATCGGCACGGTCAGTACTCTGCAGTTCGTTACGCATCTAAACTTCTTTTTTTTCACGCCGTCAATCGTTATGCCAGGGAGAGGAGCGGGATGGATCAAGAAGACATTCTGTCAAGGTATTTCGTCAGCTTTCTACGTATCAGGGGCCCCGACTCACAGAAATTCTGTAGGCAATGCCTTGTCTGTGTAGCGAGAAGCGGTGTTGGCTGGTCTGGGCAGAGCGGGACAGGCTAGGTGGTGTTCTGTCGAGGTATGTTGTCAGCGTTCTGCGGTGACCAACGCACCTATAGCACTTCTACGAGGAATGCGTCAGAATCACATTGGCATCGTGTGCATGTTACTCACCGTCGCCTCAAACGGTGGCTCTGGTGTGCTCAACGTCAGCGCTGTCGACTACAAAGCTCACCGTCTGCCCGAACACGTCATCCAAGCCCAAAGATGAAGAATGCCAGCAACACCCGTGGTCTTTATACCCGCGTAGGGTCGTCTACCCCAGCAAGCGTCGGATTAATCAGCAAGCACTTTCAGTCGCTCTCGACACTCACCGTGGAGCGGGATTTGGGGGGCATGTTATGTCCCCTCATAGTCCAATGGATCCAACTTGCAGTGACAGAGGCGGGCGGGGAATCTAATTTCAAGGTGGGTCAGTAAAGCATCTGTTAGTTATTGCCCTACTACTTACCGTCGTTATCGTGTCCACACCGTCTAGGACCTTTCCAGCAACCTTCACGGTATCAACCAGCCCACGCCGTCAGGTGGATGGATCGAGAGGCCATTCTGTCAAGGTGCGTTGTCAGCGCTCTGCGTGTCATAGGGGCCCCGACTCACGGAAATCCTTACTTTTCTGTGCAGCGAGAAGCAAAGTGAGTAGCAGCGCATCGTTGGGTGGGTGCAACTCACCTTTACGGGCAAGGTTAGGAGGGGTGTTTTCATCGTGGTGCGCGGGCCTATGAGAAACGCGTCAGAATCGCCTCGGCGTCGTGTCAATATCACTCACCAATGCCTATATAGTGCACAACGTCAGCGCCGTCGAGAACGAACTAGAAGGCTCACCGTCTGCCAGAACGCGCCATCCAAGCCCGAAGAGAAAAGAAGAGGAGAGCTGAAGAGGCAGAGGAGAGTAGGCGGTGAGGGGATGAAGAAAGGCCAGCAAGGTGCGTGGTCTTTATATACCCGCGTGGGGCTGTTACTAGTACGCCTGTTACATGTCGTAAGTAGACCGAATAATGAAATATACAGATTCTTTTTTTTTTTCGGTGTCGCTTGTTAGTGCGGGTTCGGATTTGGGTTACGCGAGTTGTGGTCCGATCGTCCGTGTGTGTCGAGATTGTAGATTGGATGTGGTTTCTCCGTTTGCAGTGAGTGAAACTTTGGGTGGGTGTGTTGTATTGTGAAATATGATTTCGTACATTTGTTTGTTTGAGCTGATGTCGATGCATTGCGCTCAAGAGAGAATTATATTCAACTCAATAAAGAATAAAGATTTACAATGCTTGAAGACGCAAACCAGGACAATACAAGTACTGGATTCATGATACACTCCATTTCCTCAAAATTGCCTGAACGACGAATAACAAAACTTTAGCACCAAATCTTCCACAATTTTCAAATGCTTCACGACTCGGGGAAACCAGTACGTACATTCAATTCACCACCCATACGTATTCTACCCATAATCACACAAACGACACATTCTAGCTCTCCCGGAGTGCGGACACTTGCTCTGTAGTCAACACCCGTAAAACTCGTCTTCTGCACAGCGACAAATTGAACGCCGCTGTCTTCTTCTGATCTGCCGTTATGACTCTGAGTAGCCGAGGTGGTGAGATTCCGAAGCCGGAAGAAAAGAAATGCGGTTGGAATGGGGTGGAATGCGGATTTGGGAGAGGAGGTGCAGATTCGGATGTGATTGGTTCAGCTGTTTCGATGGTTCCGCGGGGTGGATGGTTTGGAGGGGTAGAGCTGAGAGGTATTATTACCCCTGTCATCTTTCTAGAGGTGTGTGTAGTGTTGTTTTGCACTGTATGTAGATATGCACGTTCTCGGCGCTTATTTGGAGTTGATACGCAGTACACCCTTTTCCATCGTGCTCCGAGCTCAACAAGTCTCGCAGACATACTCACATACTGAAGAGCATCTATCATATCACTCAGGGGCTACCTGACATTGAAAAACCATGTAAACCCGTTATTCCAACAATGAGGGCATTCGGCTCCATGAGCACACTTGCAATACGAAACCAGACAAACCTTACGACTTTTCAACCTTCGATCCGACGCCCAGACACCAGCATAACACCATAGGTAACGTATTAAAACACCCTAAATGCCAGGAATACGCGGAAAACGCGCAGAATTGTACGGTACGTATCATTGCATTTGTGTATTCAGCTGAAGACCGTCAGTGGTTGCTTTCATTTCCGTCCTTCTAGGTCGGGTGACGGCAGCCTAGCCTAGCCGAGCAGGTCCCCGTTAGTGCCGGAAAAGACCAGGAAGAAAGGGAGGCGTTCGAAATGGGCTGTATTCGCGAATCGGGGGAGGGGGAGGATGTTGGTATGTACGTGAGTTGAAAATTTTGTTGAATTTTTTGGGATTGTTGACATGGGATGCACGATGTGAGTGATTAGGGGTATGGTAGTATCTGCTGCTATACAGAGATACCTGAGGAATGCCTTTGGAATTGCTGTGTTCACGCAATTCAGTGTGATGTCTATTCGGGCGCTTAATATTTTTTGAAATGTGTAACTTTTCTCAAGGTTTTAGCACTCAAATTTCACTACTCATCACTTAAATTTCATACTATTCCAGCCCCTCAGCTCACAAAATCCCCCCTACACCTCTTCAAACTGCGGGAATGCGCGATTTACACCATTTCACGGCTTGACGTGAACAACTCCAAATTGCCGACTTTTCTTTGCACCACGGCGCATCATCTCTTCAACCACGCATCACTACACCTATACGCATCCGCCAAACCGCCTCAAATGGCGAGTATGCAGCAAACGGCCGCGGTACGCATGCCACATTGTTATTACCCGCCTGCACTGTATCCAATCAACTACGTTCTTCTGGGCTCTAGAGCACCGATTCACAACGTTATTTGCGAGCCGAAGGGTGCTAGGCTAATCTATAATAAGGTACGGATAGAATGGAAACGACTGAAACGACGTAAAATGACGTATCGGGGGAGGAGGAGAATGTCATTGGTTTATATGTCAAACAAATGTCATTGCTTCCTGTGAGTGATTTTGGACTATTCTAGGTAATATATCAGTACTGGTACACCATACCCTGCCTGTGGGCTTGTTGTAATCTATATTCTGCGGATGAAATTGCGTGCAGTCGATTTTAGGACGAGTACTTGAAAATTCACAAGAGATTTCAATTTATTCTGTTAGTTACAAGTGGATTTTATCATATTGTCTTCTATTCACTATTCAACTCACAGACGCCTTATGGAGGTCAAACTACTGTGAATTTGAATGCCACGTCATTGTATTTTTCTCAATCCTCCGAAACTTCAGAGTCTCCGCTGAACATTGTGATGGCTCCGAGCAGCCGAGCCACTAGCCTTGTTGAGGTAAAGCATGTCATAGGCTGCAGTTAGACTTTAAATTTACATTCAAGAGCGGGACAGGGGCTCGGGTGACCCCTGCATGAGTTATTTAAATATCCGTTCAGAGACGGATTTTTGGCCGCAGAGTGAAATGAATGTTAATATAAGCACGTATATCAAACCTCTACAGTGCTACAGATAGTCAGCGAGTATGCAGATGCAACCTGACTTACCGGTATTCCCACAAACAATTTCTGTAGAGTATACCTCGAGATTTAATTATATTTACATTGAAAACAAGCCAGAGTTATATTTAACTCCCATGAAAACACCTTCAATTACAGTCGCTACATCAAAAATGACCCCCAGACGTAGTAGAAAGCTCTCCAGCAAGCATTTATGTAAATGTGGGCCTGGATGTTGGTCTGCCCAGATTTAAATTTAGGCTTGAATCAAGGATCGTGAATCCGGAATCGCGATGACACGGATCGGGCGCTAGCGCGACTATTCCAAAAGCGGGTTTCAAAGGAAGCAGCGCTTGTTACGAAAATGTGCGTCATTAGATTAAACAGCTCAGCTGCCCTGACACGCGTCCGACGCGTCGCGTCGAGTTCAAGTGACTTTGTTATTTTCGGAGTCAATTCGCGTTTAGGGGCGTTCAGGGTCTTTTTGCTTTCTGGCGTTGTGGATGAGATGCGTCGCGTCGAATTCAGAATACCTGCATGCCGTGTGCGCGTGTTGTGCCAGCGGTGCAGGACGTTATGTTGGATGTAAATGCACGTAATGTTGTGAAGCAACGTTCAACAAAACTACGGCCTTCTACGCGTAAGTGGATCTCCGGGTCTAGCACAATGATACGAGTTTACGAGGATCGAAAGCGGCTGTTCCAGTGCTCGAGCATGGAATGTAATTTGTGGATGTGGACAGTTTTCGGACATTTGTAGCAGGATCTTCTGCCTTGGAATTCAAGTTGGAGAGCAAACAGGGAAGTGGAATCACTCATATTCCCGGACTCCTAAGAGTCAAATTATGGCATTCCAATAAATAAATTTTACACTTCGTAAACGAAGTTGGAGTGAAGCGAAGACTAGTGTAATTGATGAAGCTACAGAAATGAGGTGATGTGCCAGCGAAAATACAACGTGACCTTGAAAACTTGGTAAAAAAAGAGTATAAAGAGGGACTGGAATTTCATGAACACCAGCCGTGCATTATGCCCTAATGCTGGATGTACGTCGACGTGTACCCGTCCTCGTCGTTACCTCCCTCGTTGCACACCTTTCTTTTTGCGTACCCTCCTCGTCATGCACCCATTGTTGTGCACCCTCCTTGTCGTGGACGTTCCTCATCGTCATGCACCCTCCTTGGCATCGCACTCTGTCTATGCCATGCTCTAGTATCAACCTAGGTCTCTCGGGCGATGTATTCTGGTTTCAACCTTGTAAGTTTTATACGCTTCAAAGACTTATAAGTACTGACAATGTGTGCAGAATCAAATTTGAGATTCGGGTGTCCGACGAATGCTGGTAAAGGAATGCATGGTAACCAAGAGGTATGTGACATTGGATATAGTGTTGAAAACATGTACTGACTTTGTATCAGTTTTGCCTTGAAGCTATGCATTGATTCTCGCCTTGAGAATAAAGGGCTGTGGTATTGGTAAGTGTATTGCTGTTCACAGTGCTAGACATGTGCTTAACTGTTTTCCATAACTCAGATTACTCCGACGCGATATATTTCTTTCCCGCGACTCGCTAGTGCCAGCATGCCTAAAGATGCTCTGAGGCAACATATCGTCGTCCGGCGAGCTAAACCCACCCGCTTTGCTTGTCCCAAGGACACCAAATAATGCCCCGACACGATATATCGCTGTCCGGCGAGCTGGACCCTCCCCTTTACTCGTATCGACTCCATGTGCAACCAACGGATGCTTCAACGCAATGCAACGTCTTCCGGCGAGCAGGATCCACCACACTCCTTGTCCAACTACGCTCTGACGCTATGTATTGCCGTCCGGCGAGCTGGGCCCTCCTCTTTGCTTGTTTTGACTCTATGTGCAACCAGCGGATGCTCCAACGCGAAGCATCGTCTTCCGGCAAGCAGGATTTAACCCACTACGTATCCAGCTATGCGCCGACGCCATGTATCGCCTTCCGGTGAGCTGGACCCTCCCCTTTGCTCGTCTCGACTTCATGTGCAACCAACGTATGCCCCAACGCAACGTATCGCCTTCCGGCGAGCTCAATTCTCCCCTTTGCTCGTGTCGACTTTATGTGCCACCAACATATGCCCCAACGCAACGTATCGTCTTCCGGCGAGTAGGATCTACCCAACTCTTATCCATGTATTGCTGTCCGGCAAGACGCGCATCTCCTCCTTCATCCAATGTTGTCCAGCCTCTTTGGAGGCAGTGCTATGCACCCACCCAACTGGAGATGTATTGCTGTCTGCCGAACTGGATACAGCCTACTCCTCACCCAGCACCAGTATGGCGTTAGACAAACACGACACATCGTTGCTTTGACCCGGCGAGCAGGACTCACCCTAATTTCCGTTCAGCACCCTCGAGTCACCCCGCTATGCTCTGACACAACATAATGGCGTCCGGGGAGCTTTGACGCAGGGGTATGCTCTAGCGATTATTGTTGGACACCTCTGAAGTGGACCCGCGCGGGGCCCTTGAACCCTCTAACACGACGTAGGCGGGCCTATTGTCAACCCGGGAAGAACACGTATGACCCGTCGTTGTGGTAGGATGTTTGTCCCGTGACCTTGACAGATTTTCGCCGGTGAGTGATTTCCCTGTAGATAGACCGGTTACGCCCCATTCTGGCCTTCGGGCGGGGCTAACCTCTGCTAGTACGATAAATTGAAGGTGTTGGAATGCATGGACTACGCTCTTTTTTTGGCCTATTAATAGATCTCGACATTTTACCGAGAAAAAACTCGCCAGAAAAAGCAACATCTGCACATCATAAATAGTAATCTATCTTCTGTGTCCACCAGCAACAACAACGGCAACCCCGCCCCGTCTGAGCCCGGAATCAGGTTTTTTGCCGAAAAATCGACGAGGGGTCAAGATGAATCCAAGATGAACGCAGGGTATCATCCATCCGCTCATTTCCTGATTAGCTTATAAACTAGACTGTCAACTTTTCACTCCAACGACTTGGACAGACGACTCCTTCCCCTTTCCTGTACCTACGCTTGTACTATCCCGCTCGGTTTACGCCAAACCACACACTCTCTTTCTTCAAGGCCAACCACACTCTTTTTCAACGCGGCTCAACAAGTTCAAGTCAACCTTCTCACAGCGGCCTTGTGGCTAAGCGGCGCCAACGCCCATCTTGCAGCTTTCCACAAAGGAATGTAGTCCTCATTTCAAAATGTTCAGAACCGCTGAAGAATCTACATTCTTTCTATAGGGTCCGCAAGCTGCGCAAGACTTGAATTCCTACGCGATTGTCCAGCTCAACTTTAAGGATTGGTGGTGTACGTGTTTTGCCGTTGTGCTATGTTCATCTCATTAAACAACACTCTGCAGTCCATCATATCAACAACGCAATTGTTAACCTAGTGTGACCTATATCCTCCTGCAGACGGGGACTTCCTCGAGCTGTGAGTCCCAACACACCTGTATTTTTGATTTCCGTCGTCTAAACCCCGACTTCAGTCCTGCTGGTGGAAGCTTCACCGTCGAGATCGCCTCCAACCGCGCAAAGACCACGCTGGCGTACAACGGGCGCGACACCTCAGAATGGCCAGACGGTGCGACATACCCCGAGGACTATGTGCGTGTCTTTCCCATATTCCTAGCAACTGATTAATTAACCCACTGTGCCTCACAGAATGTCCCTTCATGCATCACGTCCCCAAACAGTGAGCGGCCCTCGTTTCTTGGCGTTTTTGCTGATTCATTTTTGTGCAGTGCATGCCCAGAATCAGTCTATGGCGGCCGGAACCGCATTCGCAATCTCGTACAACGCAAGTCCCCAACTCTCGTTCAAAATCATATCTAGCGCTCACTTTGCAAATACTTTCTAGTCTGACATCAAGGCAGTAACTCCCCAGAACCTTGCAGTGTTCACTGTTCGTTATAAGTGAGTGGTTTTCATTCCTTGCAAATAAATCAATGACGCTTATCAATAAAATCCCCCACAGCACACCCTGGAAGCGCGTTATCAGCTACGATGTCCCGGCCAACTTGCCCGCCTGCCCTGAAGGAGGCTGCATCTGCGCTGTAAGCCGACTTCTATTCAAACTTCACATTTTTCGTCTAACTCTTTCCACAGTGGGGATGGGTCCCGAACGGCTGCGGCCAGCCGAACATGTACCACCAGCCATTCAAGTGCAAAGTCACCGGCGCGAAGAGCACTACGCCCATTGCACCCCCACAGCCACCCGTGTGGTGCGAGGGCAACCCAGGTGCCTGCGTCAAGGGCTCGAAGCAGATGATTTACTGGAACCAGAACGAGGGCAACAACATCGCTGTCAGTGGATACGACCTTTCAGGCAGCTTCAAGTCTCCAGCATACAATGCCAAGCTGGGTTTCGCTGATGGTTGGTTTCAATGATTATTTTTTTTTTATTTCGGATTGTAAGTGGCTGACCTGGCGTTTTTTTGCGATTCTTCTTTTCAGGCGCGCAGAACGATATCTTTGCCGGCGCTCCGAGTGCTCCCGCAGGCAACTCCGGTTCCAACAATTCTGGCTCCAACAACAACAACTCGGGCTCGAACAAACCCAACTCAAACAACGGCTCAGGCTCGAACAACGCAAACTCAGGTGGGAACACCGGTGCAAGCCCCGCCCCCGCCAACCTCGCCGCAGGCGCTTCTTCCTCTGCCTCTGCCTCCGCTTCTTCTGCATCCGCTGCTTCTGTTTCTACCAGCAACGACAACGGCAACCCCGCCCCGTCTTGCCAGAAGCGCTCGAGCAGGCGCAGGAGACGCGCTTTGCTTCCCTCCCCGGAGGAGGGCGTGCTCGTCAAGAAATCGCCCGAGCCCGAGCCACAGGTGAAAGTAGCTGCAACCACCGCGCACAGGAGGCTTCACGCGAAGAGGCAGTGGTTCTCACTCTGAGCGCCCTCCTTCTTCCGTCGTGCCTCCCTGCATACCATACATGTCTGTCCAAGTCTCCTCCCCCCCTTCCCATCTAGTTCAGTAACCGATACCCGGAGTTGATTTCCACCCACATACGCACCTATTCACTTTTTGCGGGCCAACATCACACCTCGGAGGATGAGAGGGAGGGGAGCACACGCGCGTGCATGCATGCTCGGAGGATCCCTTCTGTCCATCCCTAGACCGCCTGGCGCTCGATGCTGTCTGTTGTTGCCACCACCACCACCACCACCACCAAGCCCCTCGTGTATATCGTCCAGTCCAGTTCCCGCTTTCTCCTTTTGTTTTCTATTTCTTTCCCCCGTTTCTGCTTTTTTTTGTTTTGATGTAGTAGAAAGACTCACCGGTCGTGCTTGATTTGTGCACTTGCACGCGTGCGTGCGAGGACGAGTGACCACTGCAGAGCAGGTGGCGCGGTACGCGGGTGATCGTCGACGACGCGTTGACGTGTCGAAGACGAATTTGTAAAAGTAGAAGATCTTTGTAGAGTAGAGTTGTTGTAGAAAACTATTGGAATCGGAACTGGATTTTGGATTTCGAGCCGTTCTGATTTGATTCTCGTTTCGTCTTCCTTCAATTTCGTTCTCGATTTTCCCTCCTCTGCATTGTTCTCCTCTTTTTCTTCTTCTTCGGCATGTTCACCTCGTTATCATCCACCTCTACCTTCTGCCTGTTGTGTTCTCCTCTGCTGCATAGTGTGCACGCACACCCGACCGCACATTTCCTATATTTAATTTTCTCCCATCTTTATGACCTTGTTTTCCCAGATTCACATTCACGTTAACACTTATACCTTTTTTCATGTGTGTACAGCCGACATACTACTACTACACCTATAGTAACCTACCTACCCTATCTATCCCCACCAGCTGTGCATGTGCTCCTGAATCATACTCTACACTACGAGATGTATGTATACCTGTTTTAGCAAGTAATCACTAGACGTTGTGTCGATGCGGTGCATGCGGCGAATTGCAACTAAGTAGGACACTGGCATACCTTTGGCGTCAGCCCCTTGAAGAAGGCAGTCGGCCTTCGTTTTTGATGAGCTCCTTGACCACCGTCACGCCGTGCACCTTGCGCTCAAGTCCTTTCCGTTGGAAGATGAAGGAGGCGACACATGTTGCACTCTCCGCCTCATCCCCACAGCACCTATATTACCCGCTTCGTCTTCTCACTCACACACCCCGATCTTCGCCTACCTTGATATTTGTGAGCATCTAGGGGAAACTGAGGTACGTTATTGTCCGTCTTTTTATATTTGACTTTCTCAGTTGTTGGATCTCAGCTTGAGGCCGCATGTCCGTATAGGGGAATGTGGCAGCACGCAGACTCATCACTAAACAACGTTGATCCCAACGTCGACACGCCGCCGTCATGGGACAAGCGATGGATGCCCAAGCCAGTGACAGCACCCTTGCAGAGTCTTTCCACCCCCGTCAAGCCACAGTGCATGCAGCATTCAGCCCGCCATTCAAGACAGTTTCGCAGACAAACTGAGCGGGCATACCTTTAACCAACACCCAAGGTTCCTTGCGCCTCAAAGAACAAGGCTCGCGCATACAGTCGTGCCCGACTAGAGGTCAATTGGTGCGTCAATAGGTTGGTTGGGTTATTATATCGACGGCTTACCTTGCGGTCAAGAGTCTTTGCTCGCTATCCATGGACCTAGGGGGTCGATTTGTGTCACAGGTCAGTAGACAACTCTTTCAACCTCAAGGGACCGTGCTTACCGCTTTCCCTCAGCTGTGTGCATTCTGGGCGGCCGTCAAGACAGCGTCACTGCGCGCTATCCAGCACACAGCGCAGGTCATCGATGGTGTGGGCAGGCCATGTCAATTTTCAACAGCTTGTATCACCGGTCAGTAAGTTGACAATTCTTTTGACCGCGAGGGATTGTGCTTACCTCTCTCCCCTCAGCTGCATGCATTCTGGACGGCCGTCAAGACAGTGTCGCTGCGCGCGGTCATTGGTGGTATGGGGCAATGCGGAGAGGGAAAGGATACAAGGAGAGTGTGGGATGGAGTAATCGGCACGGTCAGTACTCTGCAGTTCGTTACGCATCTAAACTTCTTTTTTTTCACGCCGTCAATCGTTATGCCAGGGAGAGGAGCGGGATGGATCAAGAAGACATTCTGTCAAGGTATTTCGTCAGCTTTCTACGTATCAGGGGCCCCGACTCACAGAAATTCTGTAGGCAATGCCTTGTCTGTGTAGCGAGAAGCGGTGTTGGCTGGTCTGGGCAGAGCGGGACAGGCTAGGTGGTGTTCTGTCGAGGTATGTTGTCAGCGTTCTGCGGTGACCAACGCACCTATAGCACTTCTACGAGGAATGCGTCAGAATCACATTGGCATCGTGTGCATGTTACTCACCGTCGCCTCAAACGGTGGCTCTGGTGTGCTCAACGTCAGCGCTGTCGACTACAAAGCTCACCGTCTGCCCGAACACGTCATCCAAGCCCAAAGATGAAGAATGCCAGCAACACCCGTGGTCTTTATACCCGCGTAGGGTCGTCTACCCCAGCAAGCGTCGGATTAATCAGCAAGCACTTTCAGTCGCTCTCGACACTCACCGTGGAGCGGGATTTGGGGGGCATGTTATGTCCCCTCATAGTCCAATGGATCCAACTTGCAGTGACAGAGGCGGGCGGGGAATCTAATTTCAAGGTGGGTCAGTAAAGCATCTGTTAGTTATTGCCCTACTACTTACCGTCGTTATCGTGTCCACACCGTCTAGGACCTTTCCAGCAACCTTCACGGTATCAACCAGCCCACGCCGTCAGGTGGATGGATCGAGAGGCCATTCTGTCAAGGTGCGTTGTCAGCGCTCTGCGTGTCATAGGGGCCCCGACTCACGGAAATCCTTACTTTTCTGTGCAGCGAGAAGCAAAGTGAGTAGCAGCGCATCGTTGGGTGGGTGCAACTCACCTTTACGGGCAAGGTTAGGAGGGGTGTTTTCATCGTGGTGCGCGGGCCTATGAGAAACGCGTCAGAATCGCCTCGGCGTCGTGTCAATATCACTCACCAATGCCTATATAGTGCACAACGTCAGCGCCGTCGAGAACGAACTAGAAGGCTCACCGTCTGCCAGAACGCGCCATCCAAGCCCGAAGAGAAAAGAAGAGGAGAGCTGAAGAGGCAGAGGAGAGTAGGCGGTGAGGGGATGAAGAAAGGCCAGCAAGGTGCGTGGTCTTTATATACCCGCGTGGGGCTGTTACTAGTACGCCTGTTACATGTCGTAAGTAGACCGAATAATGAAATATACAGATTCTTTTTTTTTTTCGGTGTCGCTTGTTAGTGCGGGTTCGGATTTGGGTTACGCGAGTTGTGGTCCGATCGTCCGTGTGTGTCGAGATTGTAGATTGGATGTGGTTTCTCCGTTTGCAGTGAGTGAAACTTTGGGTGGGTGTGTTGTATTGTGAAATATGATTTCGTACATTTGTTTGTTTGAGCTGATGTCGATGCATTGCGCTCAAGAGAGAATTATATTCAACTCAATAAAGAATAAAGATTTACAATGCTTGAAGACGCAAACCAGGACAATACAAGTACTGGATTCATGATACACTCCATTTCCTCAAAATTGCCTGAACGACGAATAACAAAACTTTAGCACCAAATCTTCCACAATTTTCAAATGCTTCACGACTCGGGGAAACCAGTACGTACATTCAATTCACCACCCATACGTATTCTACCCATAATCACACAAACGACACATTCTAGCTCTCCCGGAGTGCGGACACTTGCTCTGTAGTCAACACCCGTAAAACTCGTCTTCTGCACAGCGACAAATTGAACGCCGCTGTCTTCTTCTGATCTGCCGTTATGACTCTGAGTAGCCGAGGTGGTGAGATTCCGAAGCCGGAAGAAAAGAAATGCGGTTGGAATGGGGTGGAATGCGGATTTGGGAGAGGAGGTGCAGATTCGGATGTGATTGGTTCAGCTGTTTCGATGGTTCCGCGGGGTGGATGGTTTGGAGGGGTAGAGCTGAGAGGTATTATTACCCCTGTCATCTTTCTAGAGGTGTGTGTAGTGTTGTTTTGCACTGTATGTAGATATGCACGTTCTCGGCGCTTATTTGGAGTTGATACGCAGTACACCCTTTTCCATCGTGCTCCGAGCTCAACAAGTCTCGCAGACATACTCACATACTGAAGAGCATCTATCATATCACTCAGGGGCTACCTGACATTGAAAAACCATGTAAACCCGTTATTCCAACAATGAGGGCATTCGGCTCCATGAGCACACTTGCAATACGAAACCAGACAAACCTTACGACTTTTCAACCTTCGATCCGACGCCCAGACACCAGCATAACACCATAGGTAACGTATTAAAACACCCTAAATGCCAGGAATACGCGGAAAACGCGCAGAATTGTACGGTACGTATCATTGCATTTGTGTATTCAGCTGAAGACCGTCAGTGGTTGCTTTCATTTCCGTCCTTCTAGGTCGGGTGACGGCAGCCTAGCCTAGCCGAGCAGGTCCCCGTTAGTGCCGGAAAAGACCAGGAAGAAAGGGAGGCGTTCGAAATGGGCTGTATTCGCGAATCGGGGGAGGGGGAGGATGTTGGTATGTACGTGAGTTGAAAATTTTGTTGAATTTTTTGGGATTGTTGACATGGGATGCACGATGTGAGTGATTAGGGGTATGGTAGTATCTGCTGCTATACAGAGATACCTGAGGAATGCCTTTGGAATTGCTGTGTTCACGCAATTCAGTGTGATGTCTATTCGGGCGCTTAATATTTTTTGAAATGTGTAACTTTTCTCAAGGTTTTAGCACTCAAATTTCACTACTCATCACTTAAATTTCATACTATTCCAGCCCCTCAGCTCACAAAATCCCCCCTACACCTCTTCAAACTGCGGGAATGCGCGATTTACACCATTTCACGGCTTGACGTGAACAACTCCAAATTGCCGACTTTTCTTTGCACCACGGCGCATCATCTCTTCAACCACGCATCACTACACCTATACGCATCCGCCAAACCGCCTCAAATGGCGAGTATGCAGCAAACGGCCGCGGTACGCATGCCACATTGTTATTACCCGCCTGCACTGTATCCAATCAACTACGTTCTTCTGGGCTCTAGAGCACCGATTCACAACGTTATTTGCGAGCCGAAGGGTGCTAGGCTAATCTATAATAAGGTACGGATAGAATGGAAACGACTGAAACGACGTAAAATGACGTATCGGGGGAGGAGGAGAATGTCATTGGTTTATATGTCAAACAAATGTCATTGCTTCCTGTGAGTGATTTTGGACTATTCTAGGTAATATATCAGTACTGGTACACCATACCCTGCCTGTGGGCTTGTTGTAATCTATATTCTGCGGATGAAATTGCGTGCAGTCGATTTTAGGACGAGTACTTGAAAATTCACAAGAGATTTCAATTTATTCTGTTAGTTACAAGTGGATTTTATCATATTGTCTTCTATTCACTATTCAACTCACAGACGCCTTATGGAGGTCAAACTACTGTGAATTTGAATGCCACGTCATTGTATTTTTCTCAATCCTCCGAAACTTCAGAGTCTCCGCTGAACATTGTGATGGCTCCGAGCAGCCGAGCCACTAGCCTTGTTGAGGTAAAGCATGTCATAGGCTGCAGTTAGACTTTAAATTTACATTCAAGAGCGGGACAGGGGCTCGGGTGACCCCTGCATGAGTTATTTAAATATCCGTTCAGAGACGGATTTTTGGCCGCAGAGTGAAATGAATGTTAATATAAGCACGTATATCAAACCTCTACAGTGCTACAGATAGTCAGCGAGTATGCAGATGCAACCTGACTTACCGGTATTCCCACAAACAATTTCTGTAGAGTATACCTCGAGATTTAATTATATTTACATTGAAAACAAGCCAGAGTTATATTTAACTCCCATGAAAACACCTTCAATTACAGTCGCTACATCAAAAATGACCCCCAGACGTAGTAGAAAGCTCTCCAGCAAGCATTTATGTAAATGTGGGCCTGGATGTTGGTCTGCCCAGATTTAAATTTAGGCTTGAATCAAGGATCGTGAATCCGGAATCGCGATGACACGGATCGGGCGCTAGCGCGACTATTCCAAAAGCGGGTTTCAAAGGAAGCAGCGCTTGTTACGAAAATGTGCGTCATTAGATTAAACAGCTCAGCTGCCCTGACACGCGTCCGACGCGTCGCGTCGAGTTCAAGTGACTTTGTTATTTTCGGAGTCAATTCGCGTTTAGGGGCGTTCAGGGTCTTTTTGCTTTCTGGCGTTGTGGATGAGATGCGTCGCGTCGAATTCAGAATACCTGCATGCCGTGTGCGCGTGTTGTGCCAGCGGTGCAGGACGTTATGTTGGATGTAAATGCACGTAATGTTGTGAAGCAACGTTCAACAAAACTACGGCCTTCTACGCGTAAGTGGATCTCCGGGTCTAGCACAATGATACGAGTTTACGAGGATCGAAAGCGGCTGTTCCAGTGCTCGAGCATGGAATGTAATTTGTGGATGTGGACAGTTTTCGGACATTTGTAGCAGGATCTTCTGCCTTGGAATTCAAGTTGGAGAGCAAACAGGGAAGTGGAATCACTCATATTCCCGGACTCCTAAGAGTCAAATTATGGCATTCCAATAAATAAATTTTACACTTCGTAAACGAAGTTGGAGTGAAGCGAAGACTAGTGTAATTGATGAAGCTACAGAAATGAGGTGATGTGCCAGCGAAAATACAACGTGACCTTGAAAACTTGGTAAAAAAAGAGTATAAAGAGGGACTGGAATTTCATGAACACCAGCCGTGCATTATGCCCTAATGCTGGATGTACGTCGACGTGTACCCGTCCTCGTCGTTACCTCCCTCGTTGCACACCTTTCTTTTTGCGTACCCTCCTCGTCATGCACCCATTGTTGTGCACCCTCCTTGTCGTGGACGTTCCTCATCGTCATGCACCCTCCTTGGCATCGCACTCTGTCTATGCCATGCTCTAGTATCAACCTAGGTCTCTCGGGCGATGTATTCTGGTTTCAACCTTGTAAGTTTTATACGCTTCAAAGACTTATAAGTACTGACAATGTGTGCAGAATCAAATTTGAGATTCGGGTGTCCGACGAATGCTGGTAAAGGAATGCATGGTAACCAAGAGGTATGTGACATTGGATATAGTGTTGAAAACATGTACTGACTTTGTATCAGTTTTGCCTTGAAGCTATGCATTGATTCTCGCCTTGAGAATAAAGGGCTGTGGTATTGGTAAGTGTATTGCTGTTCACAGTGCTAGACATGTGCTTAACTGTTTTCCATAACTCAGATTACTCCGACGCGATATATTTCTTTCCCGCGACTCGCTAGTGCCAGCATGCCTAAAGATGCTCTGAGGCAACATATCGTCGTCCGGCGAGCTAAACCCACCCGCTTTGCTTGTCCCAAGGACACCAAATAATGCCCCGACACGATATATCGCTGTCCGGCGAGCTGGACCCTCCCCTTTACTCGTATCGACTCCATGTGCAACCAACGGATGCTTCAACGCAATGCAACGTCTTCCGGCGAGCAGGATCCACCACACTCCTTGTCCAACTACGCTCTGACGCTATGTATTGCCGTCCGGCGAGCTGGGCCCTCCTCTTTGCTTGTTTTGACTCTATGTGCAACCAGCGGATGCTCCAACGCGAAGCATCGTCTTCCGGCAAGCAGGATTTAACCCACTACGTATCCAGCTATGCGCCGACGCCATGTATCGCCTTCCGGTGAGCTGGACCCTCCCCTTTGCTCGTCTCGACTTCATGTGCAACCAACGTATGCCCCAACGCAACGTATCGCCTTCCGGCGAGCTCAATTCTCCCCTTTGCTCGTGTCGACTTTATGTGCCACCAACATATGCCCCAACGCAACGTATCGTCTTCCGGCGAGTAGGATCTACCCAACTCTTATCCATGTATTGCTGTCCGGCAAGACGCGCATCTCCTCCTTCATCCAATGTTGTCCAGCCTCTTTGGAGGCAGTGCTATGCACCCACCCAACTGGAGATGTATTGCTGTCTGCCGAACTGGATACAGCCTACTCCTCACCCAGCACCAGTATGGCGTTAGACAAACACGACACATCGTTGCTTTGACCCGGCGAGCAGGACTCACCCTAATTTCCGTTCAGCACCCTCGAGTCACCCCGCTATGCTCTGACACAACATAATGGCGTCCGGGGAGCTTTGACGCAGGGGTATGCTCTAGCGATTATTGTTGGACACCTCTGAAGTGGACCCGCGCGGGGCCCTTGAACCCTCTAACACGACGTAGGCGGGCCTATTGTCAACCCGGGAAGAACACGTATGACCCGTCGTTGTGGTAGGATGTTTGTCCCGTGACCTTGACAGATTTTCGCCGGTGAGTGATTTCCCTGTAGATAGACCGGTTACGCCCCATTCTGGCCTTCGGGCGGGGCTAACCTCTGCTAGTACGATAAATTGAAGGTGTTGGAATGCATGGACTACGCTCTTTTTTTGGCCTATTAATAGATCTCGACATTTTACCGAGAAAAAACTCGCCAGAAAAAGCAACATCTGCACATCATAAATAGTAATCTATCTTCTGTGTCCACCAGCAACAACAACGGCAACCCCGCCCCGTCTGAGCCCGGAATCAGGTTTTTTGCCGAAAAATCGACGAGGGGTCAAGATGAATCCAAGATGAACGCAGGGTATCATCCATCCGCTCATTTCCTGATTAGCTTATAAACTAGACTGTCAACTTTTCACTCCAACGACTTGGACAGACGACTCCTTCCCCTTTCCTGTACCTACGCTTGTACTATCCCGCTCGGTTTACGCCAAACCACACACTCTCTTTCTTCAAGGCCAACCACACTCTTTTTCAACGCGGCTCAACAAGTTCAAGTCAACCTTCTCACAGCGGCCTTGTGGCTAAGCGGCGCCAACGCCCATCTTGCAGCTTTCCACAAAGGAATGTAGTCCTCATTTCAAAATGTTCAGAACCGCTGAAGAATCTACATTCTTTCTATAGGGTCCGCAAGCTGCGCAAGACTTGAATTCCTACGCGATTGTCCAGCTCAACTTTAAGGATTGGTGGTGTACGTGTTTTGCCGTTGTGCTATGTTCATCTCATTAAACAACACTCTGCAGTCCATCATATCAACAACGCAATTGTTAACCTAGTGTGACCTATATCCTCCTGCAGACGGGGACTTCCTCGAGCTGTGAGTCCCAACACACCTGTATTTTTGATTTCCGTCGTCTAAACCCCGACTTCAGTCCTGCTGGTGGAAGCTTCACCGTCGAGATCGCCTCCAACCGCGCAAAGACCACGCTGGCGTACAACGGGCGCGACACCTCAGAATGGCCAGACGGTGCGACATACCCCGAGGACTATGTGCGTGTCTTTCCCATATTCCTAGCAACTGATTAATTAACCCACTGTGCCTCACAGAATGTCCCTTCATGCATCACGTCCCCAAACAGTGAGCGGCCCTCGTTTCTTGGCGTTTTTGCTGATTCATTTTTGTGCAGTGCATGCCCAGAATCAGTCTATGGCGGCCGGAACCGCATTCGCAATCTCGTACAACGCAAGTCCCCAACTCTCGTTCAAAATCATATCTAGCGCTCACTTTGCAAATACTTTCTAGTCTGACATCAAGGCAGTAACTCCCCAGAACCTTGCAGTGTTCACTGTTCGTTATAAGTGAGTGGTTTTCATTCCTTGCAAATAAATCAATGACGCTTATCAATAAAATCCCCCACAGCACACCCTGGAAGCGCGTTATCAGCTACGATGTCCCGGCCAACTTGCCCGCCTGCCCTGAAGGAGGCTGCATCTGCGCTGTAAGCCGACTTCTATTCAAACTTCACATTTTTCGTCTAACTCTTTCCACAGTGGGGATGGGTCCCGAACGGCTGCGGCCAGCCGAACATGTACCACCAGCCATTCAAGTGCAAAGTCACCGGCGCAAAGAGCACTACGCCCATTGCACCCCCACAGCCACCCGTGTGGTGCGAGGGCAACCCAGGTGCCTGCGTCAAGGGCTCGAAGCAGATGATTTACTGGAACCAGAACGAGGGCAACAACATCGCTGTCAGTGGATACGACCTTTCAGGCAGCTTCAAGTCTCCAGCATACAATGCCAAGCTGGGTTTCGCTGATGGTTGGTTTCAATGATTATTTTTTTTTTATTTCGGATTGTAAGTGGCTGACCTGGCGTTTTTTTGCGATTCTTCTTTTCAGGCGCGCAGAACGATATCTTTGCCGGCGCTCCGAGTGCTCCCGCAGGCAACTCCGGTTCCAACAATTCTGGCTCCAACAACAACAACTCGGGCTCGAACAAACCCAACTCAAACAACGGCTCAGGCTCGAACAACGCAAACTCAGGTGGGAACACCGGTGCAAGCCCCGCCCCCGCCAACCTCGCCGCAGGCGCTTCTTCCTCTGCCTCTGCCTCCGCTTCTTCTGCATCCGCTGCTTCTGTTTCTACCAGCAACGACAACGGCAACCCCGCCCCGTCTTGCCAGAAGCGCTCGAGCAGGCGCAGGAGACGCGCTTTGCTTCCCTCCCCGGAGGAGGGCGTGCTCGTCAAGAAATCGCCCGAGCCCGAGCCACAGGTGAAAGTAGCTGCAACCACCGCGCACAGGAGGCTTCACGCGAAGAGGCAGTGGTTCTCACTCTGAGCGCCCTCCTTCTTCCGTCGTGCCTCCCTGCATACCATACATGTCTGTCCAAGTCTCCTCCCCCCCTTCCCATCTAGTTCAGTAACCGATACCCGGAGTTGATTTCCACCCACATACGCACCTATTCACTTTTTGCGGGCCAACATCACACCTCGGAGGATGAGAGGGAGGGGAGCACACGCGCGTGCATGCATGCTCGGAGGATCCCTTCTGTCCATCCCTAGACCGCCTGGCGCTCGATGCTGTCTGTTGTTGCCACCACCACCACCACCACCACCAAGCCCCTCGTGTATATCGTCCAGTCCAGTTCCCGCTTTCTCCTTTTGTTTTCTATTTCTTTCCCCCGTTTCTGCTTTTTTTTGTTTTGATGTAGTAGAAAGACTCACCGGTCGTGCTTGATTTGTGCACTTGCACGCGTGCGTGCGAGGACGAGTGACCACTGCAGAGCAGGTGGCGCGGTACGCGGGTGATCGTCGACGACGCGTTGACGTGTCGAAGACGAATTTGTAAAAGTAGAAGATCTTTGTAGAGTAGAGTTGTTGTAGAAAACTATTGGAATCGGAACTGGATTTTGGATTTCGAGCCGTTCTGATTTGATTCTCGTTTCGTCTTCCTTCAATTTCGTTCTCGATTTTCCCTCCTCTGCATTGTTCTCCTCTTTTTCTTCTTCTTCGGCATGTTCACCTCGTTATCATCCACCTCTACCTTCTGCCTGTTGTGTTCTCCTCTGCTGCATAGTGTGCACGCACACCCGACCGCACATTTCCTATATTTAATTTTCTCCCATCTTTATGACCTTGTTTTCCCAGATTCACATTCACGTTAACACTTATACCTTTTTTCATGTGTGTACAGCCGACATACTACTACTACACCTATAGTAACCTACCTACCCTATCTATCCCCACCAGCTGTGCATGTGCTCCTGAATCATACTCTACACTACGAGATGTATGTATACCTGTTTTAGCAAGTAATCACTAGACGTTGTGTCGATGCGGTGCATGCGGCGAATTGCAACTAAGTAGGACACTGGCATACCTTTGGCGTCAGCCCCTTGAAGAAGGCAGTCGGCCTTCGTTTTTGATGAGCTCCTTGACCACCGTCACGCCGTGCACCTTGCGCTCAAGTCCTTTCCGTTGGAAGATGAAGGAGGCGACACATGTTGCACTCTCCGCCTCATCCCCACAGCACCTATATTACCCGCTTCGTCTTCTCACTCACACACCCCGATCTTCGCCTACCTTGATATTTGTGAGCATCTAGGGGAAACTGAGGTACGTTATTGTCCGTCTTTTTATATTTGACTTTCTCAGTTGTTGGATCTCAGCTTGAGGCCGCATGTCCGTATAGGGGAATGTGGCAGCACGCAGACTCATCACTAAACAACGTTGATCCCAACGTCGACACGCCGCCGTCATGGGACAAGCGATGGATGCCCAAGCCAGTGACAGCACCCTTGCAGAGTCTTTCCACCCCCGTCAAGCCACAGTGCATGCAGCATTCAGCCCGCCATTCAAGACAGTTTCGCAGACAAACTGAGCGGGCATACCTTTAACCAACACCCAAGGTTCCTTGCGCCTCAAAGAACAAGGCTCGCGCATACAGTCGTGCCCGACTAGAGGTCAATTGGTGCGTCAATAGGTTGGTTGGGTTATTATATCGACGGCTTACCTTGCGGTCAAGAGTCTTTGCTCGCTATCCATGGACCTAGGGGGTCGATTTGTGTCACAGGTCAGTAGACAACTCTTTCAACCTCAAGGGACCGTGCTTACCGCTTTCCCTCAGCTGTGTGCATTCTGGGCGGCCGTCAAGACAGCGTCACTGCGCGCTATCCAGCACACAGCGCAGGTCATCGATGGTGTGGGCAGGCCATGTCAATTTTCAACAGCTTGTATCACCGGTCAGTAAGTTGACAATTCTTTTGACCGCGAGGGATTGTGCTTACCTCTCTCCCCTCAGCTGCATGCATTCTGGACGGCCGTCAAGACAGTGTCGCTGCGCGCGGTCATTGGTGGTATGGGGCAATGCGGAGAGGGAAAGGATACAAGGAGAGTGTGGGATGGAGTAATCGGCACGGTCAGTACTCTGCAGTTCGTTACGCATCTAAACTTCTTTTTTTTCACGCCGTCAATCGTTATGCCAGGGAGAGGAGCGGGATGGATCAAGAAGACATTCTGTCAAGGTATTTCGTCAGCTTTCTACGTATCAGGGGCCCCGACTCACAGAAATTCTGTAGGCAATGCCTTGTCTGTGTAGCGAGAAGCGGTGTTGGCTGGTCTGGGCAGAGCGGGACAGGCTAGGTGGTGTTCTGTCGAGGTATGTTGTCAGCGTTCTGCGGTGACCAACGCACCTATAGCACTTCTACGAGGAATGCGTCAGAATCACATTGGCATCGTGTGCATGTTACTCACCGTCGCCTCAAACGGTGGCTCTGGTGTGCTCAACGTCAGCGCTGTCGACTACAAAGCTCACCGTCTGCCCGAACACGTCATCCAAGCCCAAAGATGAAGAATGCCAGCAACACCCGTGGTCTTTATACCCGCGTAGGGTCGTCTACCCCAGCAAGCGTCGGATTAATCAGCAAGCACTTTCAGTCGCTCTCGACACTCACCGTGGAGCGGGATTTGGGGGGCATGTTATGTCCCCTCATAGTCCAATGGATCCAACTTGCAGTGACAGAGGCGGGCGGGGAATCTAATTTCAAGGTGGGTCAGTAAAGCATCTGTTAGTTATTGCCCTACTACTTACCGTCGTTATCGTGTCCACACCGTCTAGGACCTTTCCAGCAACCTTCACGGTATCAACCAGCCCACGCCGTCAGGTGGATGGATCGAGAGGCCATTCTGTCAAGGTGCGTTGTCAGCGCTCTGCGTGTCATAGGGGCCCCGACTCACGGAAATCCTTACTTTTCTGTGCAGCGAGAAGCAAAGTGAGTAGCAGCGCATCGTTGGGTGGGTGCAACTCACCTTTACGGGCAAGGTTAGGAGGGGTGTTTTCATCGTGGTGCGCGGGCCTATGAGAAACGCGTCAGAATCGCCTCGGCGTCGTGTCAATATCACTCACCAATGCCTATATAGTGCACAACGTCAGCGCCGTCGAGAACGAACTAGAAGGCTCACCGTCTGCCAGAACGCGCCATCCAAGCCCGAAGAGAAAAGAAGAGGAGAGCTGAAGAGGCAGAGGAGAGTAGGCGGTGAGGGGATGAAGAAAGGCCAGCAAGGTGCGTGGTCTTTATATACCCGCGTGGGGCTGTTACTAGTACGCCTGTTACATGTCGTAAGTAGACCGAATAATGAAATATACAGATTCTTTTTTTTTTTCGGTGTCGCTTGTTAGTGCGGGTTCGGATTTGGGTTACGCGAGTTGTGGTCCGATCGTCCGTGTGTGTCGAGATTGTAGATTGGATGTGGTTTCTCCGTTTGCAGTGAGTGAAACTTTGGGTGGGTGTGTTGTATTGTGAAATGTGATTTCGTACATTTGTTTGTTTGAGCTGATGTCGATGCATTGCGCTCAAGAGAGAATTATATTCAACTCAATACAGAATAAAGATTTACAATGCTTGAAGACGCAAACCAGGACCATACAAGTACTGGATTCACGATACACTCCATTTCCTCAAAATTGCCTGAACGACGAATAACAAAACTTTAGCACCAAATCTTCCACAATTTTCAAATGCTTCACGACTCGGGGAAACCAGTACGTACATTCAATTCACCACCCATACGTATTCTACACATAATCGCACAAACGACACATTCTAGCTCTCCCGGGGTGCGGACACTTGCTCTGTAGTCAACACCCGTAAAACTCGTCTTCTGCACAGCGACAAATTGAACGCCGCTGTCTTCTTCTGATCTGCCGTTATGACTTTGAGTAGCCGAGGTGGTGAGATTCCGAAGCCGGAAGAAAAGAAATGCGGTTGGAATGGGGTGGAATGCGGATTTGGGAGAGGAGGTGCAGATTCGGATGTGATTGGTTCAGCTGTTTCGATGGTTCCGCGGGGTGGATGGTTTGGAGGGGTAGAGCTGAGAGGTACTATTACCCCTGTCATCTTTCTAGAGGTGTGTGTAGTGTTGTTTTGCACTGTATGTAGATATGCACGTTCTCGGCGCTTATTTGGAGTTGATACGCAGTACACCCTTTTCCATCGTGCTCCGAGCTCAACAAGTCTCGCAGACCTACTCACATACTGAAGAGCATCTATCATATCACTCAGGGGCTACCTGACATTGAAAAACCATGTAAACCCGTTATTCCAACAATGAGGGCATTCGGCTCCATGAGCACACTTGCAATACGAAACCAGACAAACCTTACGACTTTTCAACCTTCGATCCGACGCCCAGACACCAGCATAACACCATAGGTAACGTATTAAAACACCCTAAATGCCAGGAATACGCGGAAAACGCGCAGAATTGTACGGTACGTATCATTGCATTTGTGTATTCAGCTGAAGACCGTCAGTGGTTGCTTTCATTTCCGTCCTTCTAGGTCGGGTGACGGCAGCCTAGCCTAGCCGAGCAGGTCCCCGTTAGTGCCGGAAAAGACCAGGAAGAAAGGGAGGCGTTCGAAATGGGCTGTATTCGCGAATCGGGGGAGGGGGAGGATGTTGGTATGTACGTGAGTTGAAAATTTTGTTGAATTTTTTGGGATTGTTGACATGGGATGCACGATGTGAGTGATTAGGGGTATGGTAGTATCTGCTGCTATACAGAGATACCTGAGGAATGCCTTTGGAATTGCTGTGTTCACGCAATTCAGTGTGATGTCTATTCGGGCGCTTAATATTTTTTGAAATGTGTAACTTTTCTCAAGGTTTTAGCACTCAAATTTCACTACTCATCACTTAAATTTCATACTATTCCAGCCCCTCAGCTCACAAAATCCCCCCTACACCTCTTCAAACTGCGGGAATGCGCGATTTACACCATTTCACGGCTTGACGTGAACAACTCCAAATTGCCGACTTTTCCTTGCACCACGGCGCATCATCTCTTCAACCACGCATCACTACATCTATACGCATCCGCCAAACCGCCTCAAATGGCGAGTATGCAGCAAACAGCCGCGGTACGCATGACACGTTGTTATTACCCGCCTGCACTGTATCCAATCAACTACGTTCTTCTGGGCTCTAGAGCACCGATTCACAACGTTATTCGCGAGCCAAAGGGTGCTAGGCTAATCTATAATAAGGTACGGATAGAATGGAAACGACTAAAACGACGTAAATTGACGTATCGGGGGAGGAGGAGAATGTCATTGGTTTATATGTCAAACAAATGCCATTGCTTCCTGTGAGTGATTTTGGACTATTCTAGGTAATATATCAGTACTGGTACACCATACCCTGCCTGTGGGCTTGTTGTAATCTATATTCTGCGGATGAAATTGCGTGCAGTCGATTTTAGGACGAGTACTTGAAAATTCACAAGAGATTTCAATTTATTCTGTTAGTTACAAGTGGATTTTATCATATTGTCTTCTATTCACACTCTATGGTACACTATTCAGCTCACAGACGTCTTATGGAGGTCAAACTACTGTGAATTTGAATGCCACGTCATTGTATTTTTCTCAATCCTCCGAAACTTCAGAGTCTCCGCTGAACATTGTGATGGCTCCGAGCAGCCGAGGCACTAGCCTTGTTGAGGTAAAGCATGTCATAGGCCTGCAGTTAGACTTTAAATTTACATTCAAGAGCGGGACAGGGGCTCGGGTGACCCCTGCATGAGTTATTTAAATATCCGTTCAGAGACGGATTTTTGGCCGCAGAGTGAAATGAATGTTAATATAAGCACGTATATCAAACCTCTACAGTGCTACAGATAGTCAGCGAGTATGCAGATGCAACCTGACTTACCGGTATTCCCACAAACAATTTCTGTAGAGTATACCTTGAGATTTAGTTATATTTACATTGAAAACAAGCCAGAGTTATATTTAACTCCCATGAAAACACCTTCAATTACAGTCGCTACATCAAAAATGACCCCCAGACGTAGTAGAAAGCTCTCCAGCAAGCATTTATGTAAATGTGGGCCTGGATGTTGGTCTGCCCAGATTTAAATTTAGGCTTGAATCAAGGATCGTGAATCCGGAATCGCGATGACACGGATCGGGCGCTAGCGCGACTATTCCAAAAGCGGGTTTCAAAGGAAGCAGCGCTTGTTACGAAAATGTGCGTCATTAGATTAAACAGCTCAGCTGCCCTGACACGCGTCCGACGCGTCGCGTCGAGTTCAAGTGACTTTGTTATTTTCGGAGTCAATTCGCGTTTAGGGGCGTTCAGGGTCTTTTTGCTTTCTGGCGTTGTGGATGAGATGCGTCGCGTCGAATTCAGAATACCTGCATGCCGTGTGCGCGTGTTGTGCCAGCGGTGCAGGACGTTATGTTGGATGTAAATGCACGTAATGTTGTGAAGCAACGTTCAACAAAACTACGGCCTTCTACGCGTAAGTGGATCTCCGGGTCTAGCACAATGATACGAGTTTACGAGGATCGAAAGCGGCTG
This sequence comes from Psilocybe cubensis, assembly GCF_017499595.1. Classification (NCBI taxonomy): domain Eukaryota; kingdom Fungi; phylum Basidiomycota; class Agaricomycetes; order Agaricales; family Agrocybaceae; genus Psilocybe; species Psilocybe cubensis. The sequence goes on along the minus strand of NC_063001.1, from coordinate 586,282 downwards.
TTCCAGTGCTCGAGCATGGAATGTAATTTGTGGATGTGGACAGTTTTCGGACATTTGTAGCAGGATCTTCTGCCTTGGAATTCAAGTTGGAGAGCAAACAGGGAAGTGGAATCACTCATATTCCCGGACTCCTAAGAGTCAAATTATGGCATTCCAATAAATAAATTTTACACTTCGTAAACGAAGTTGGAGTGAAGCGAAGACTAGTGTAATTGATGAAGCTACAGAAATGAGGTGATGTGCCAGCGAAAATACAACGTGACCTTGAAAACTTGGTAAAAAAAGAGTATAAAGAGGGACTGGAATTTCATGAACACCAGCCGTGCATTATGCCCTAATGCTGGATGTACGTCGACGTGTACCCGTCCTCGTCGTTACCTCCCTCGTTGCACACCTTTCTTTTTGCGTACCCTCCTCGTCATGCACCCATTGTTGTGCACCCTCCTTGTCGTGGACGTTCCTCATCGTCATGCACCCTCCTTGGCATCGCACTCTGTCTATGCCATGCTCTAGTATCAACCTAGGTCTCTCGGGCGATGTATTCTGGTTTCAACCTTGTAAGTTTTATACGCTTCAAAGACTTATAAGTACTGACAATGTGTGCAGAATCAAATTTGAGATTCGGGTGTCCGACGAATGCTGGTAAAGGAATGCATGGTAACCAAGAGGTATGTGACATTGGATATAGTGTTGAAAACATGTACTGACTTTGTATCAGTTTTGCCTTGAAGCTATGCATTGATTCTCGCCTTGAGAATAAAGGGCTGTGGTATTGGTAAGTGTATTGCTGTTCACAGTGCTAGACATGTGCTTAACTGTTTTCCATAACTCAGATTACTCCGACGCGATATATTTCTTTCCCGCGACTCGCTAGTGCCAGCATGCCTAAAGATGCTCTGAGGCAACATATCGTCGTCCGGCGAGCTAAACCCACCCGCTTTGCTTGTCCCAAGGACACCAAATAATGCCCCGACACGATATATCGCTGTCCGGCGAGCTGGACCCTCCCCTTTACTCGTATCGACTCCATGTGCAACCAACGGATGCTTCAACGCAATGCAACGTCTTCCGGCGAGCAGGATCCACCACACTCCTTGTCCAACTACGCTCTGACGCTATGTATTGCCGTCCGGCGAGCTGGGCCCTCCTCTTTGCTTGTTTTGACTCTATGTGCAACCAGCGGATGCTCCAACGCGAAGCATCGTCTTCCGGCAAGCAGGATTTAACCCACTACGTATCCAGCTATGCGCCGACGCCATGTATCGCCTTCCGGTGAGCTGGACCCTCCCCTTTGCTCGTCTCGACTTCATGTGCAACCAACGTATGCCCCAACGCAACGTATCGCCTTCCGGCGAGCTCAATTCTCCCCTTTGCTCGTGTCGACTTTATGTGCCACCAACATATGCCCCAACGCAACGTATCGTCTTCCGGCGAGTAGGATCTACCCAACTCTTATCCATGTATTGCTGTCCGGCAAGACGCGCATCTCCTCCTTCATCCAATGTTGTCCAGCCTCTTTGGAGGCAGTGCTATGCACCCACCCAACTGGAGATGTATTGCTGTCTGCCGAACTGGATACAGCCTACTCCTCACCCAGCACCAGTATGGCGTTAGACAAACACGACACATCGTTGCTTTGACCCGGCGAGCAGGACTCACCCTAATTTCCGTTCAGCACCCTCGAGTCACCCCGCTATGCTCTGACACAACATAATGGCGTCCGGGGAGCTTTGACGCAGGGGTATGCTCTAGCGATTATTGTTGGACACCTCTGAAGTGGACCCGCGCGGGGCCCTTGAACCCTCTAACACGACGTAGGCGGGCCTATTGTCAACCCGGGAAGAACACGTATGACCCGTCGTTGTGGTAGGATGTTTGTCCCGTGACCTTGACAGATTTTCGCCGGTGAGTGATTTCCCTGTAGATAGACCGGTTACGCCCCATTCTGGCCTTCGGGCGGGGCTAACCTCTGCTAGTACGATAAATTGAAGGTGTTGGAATGCATGGACTACGCTCTTTTTTTGGCCTATTAATAGATCTCGACATTTTACCGAGAAAAAACTCGCCAGAAAAAGCAACATCTGCACATCATAAATAGTAATCTATCTTCTGTGTCCACCAGCAACAACAACGGCAACCCCGCCCCGTCTGAGCCCGGAATCAGGTTTTTTGCCGAAAAATCGACGAGGGGTCAAGATGAATCCAAGATGAACGCAGGGTATCATCCATCCGCTCATTTCCTGATTAGCTTATAAACTAGACTGTCAACTTTTCACTCCAACGACTTGGACAGACGACTCCTTCCCCTTTCCTGTACCTACGCTTGTACTATCCCGCTCGGTTTACGCCAAACCACACACTCTCTTTCTTCAAGGCCAACCACACTCTTTTTCAACGCGGCTCAACAAGTTCAAGTCAACCTTCTCACAGCGGCCTTGTGGCTAAGCGGCGCCAACGCCCATCTTGCAGCTTTCCACAAAGGAATGTACTGTTTGAATGTGCGTTGCAGTCCTCTTCTTAAGATGTTCAGAAGCGCTGAAGAATCTACATTCCAATTCAAAATTCTTTCTATAGGGTCCGCAAGCTGCGCAAGATTTGAATTCCTATGCGATTGTCTCACCTCTATACCAGCTCAACTTTAAGGATTGGTGGTGTACGTGCCTTGCCGTTGTGCTATGTTCATCTCATTAAACAACACTCTGCAGTCCATCATATCAACAACGTGTGTTTTTGGTGCAATTGTTAACCTAGTATTCTCTGAAACTTGCGAAACAATCTTAGTGTGACCTATATCCTCCTGCAGACGGGGACTTCCTCGAGCTGTGAGTCCCAACACACCTGTATTTTTGATTTCCGTCGTCTAAACCCCGACTTCAGTCCTGCTGGTGGAAGCTTCACCGTCGAGATCGCCTCCAACCGCGCAAAGACCACGCTGGCGTACAACGGGCGCGACACCTCAGAATGGCCAGACGGTGCGACATACCCCGAGGACTATGTGCGTGTCTTTCCCATATTCCTAGCAACTGATTAATTAACCCACTGTGCCTCACAGAATGTCCCTTCATGCATCACGTCCCCAAACAGTGAGCGGCCCTCGTTTCTTGGCGTTTTTGCTGATTCATTTTTGTGCAGTGCATGCCCAGAATCAGTCTATGGCGGCCGGAACCGCATTCGCAATCTCGTACAACGCAAGTCCCCAACTCTCGTTCAAAATCATATCTAGCGCTCACTTTGCAAATACTTTCTAGTCTGACATCAAGGCAGTAACTCCCCAGAACCTTGCAGTGTTCACTGTTCGTTATAAGTGAGTGGTTTTCATTCCTTGCAAATAAATCAATGACGCTTATCAATAAAATCCCCCACAGCACACCCTGGAAGCGCGTTATCAGCTACGATGTCCCGGCCAACTTGCCCGCCTGCCCTGAAGGAGGCTGCATCTGCGCTGTAAGCCGACTTCTATTCAAACTTCACATTTTTCGTCTAACTCTTTCCACAGTGGGGATGGGTCCCGAACGGCTGCGGCCAGCCGAACATGTACCACCAGCCATTCAAGTGCAAAGTCACCGGCGCAAAGAGCACTACGCCCATTGCACCCCCACAGCCACCCGTGTGGTGCGAGGGCAACCCAGGTGCCTGCGTCAAGGGCTCGAAGCAGATGATTTACTGGAACCAGAACGAGGGCAACAACATCGCTGTCAGTGGATACGACCTTTCAGGCAGCTTCAAGTCTCCAGCATACAACGCCAAGCTGGGTTTCGCTGATGGTTTGTTTTTAATGATTTTTTTATTATTTCGGATTGTAAGAGGCTGACTTGGCGTTTTTGCGATTCTTCTTTTCAGGCGCGCAGAACGATATCTTTGCTGGCGCTCCGAGTGCTCCCGCAGGCAACTCCGGTTCCAACAATTCTGGCTCCAACAACAACAACTCGGGCTCGAACAAATCCAACTCAAACAACGGCTCAGGCTCGAACAACGCAAACTCAGGTGGGAACACCGGTGCAAGCCCCGCCCCCGCCAACCTCGCCGCAGGCGCTTCTTCCTCTGCCTCTGCCTCCGCTTCTTCTGCATCCGCTGCTTCTGTTTCTACCAGCAACGACAACGGCAACCCTGCCCCGTCATGCCAGAAGCGCTCGAGCAGGCGCAGGAGACGCGCTTTGCTTCCCTCCCCTGAGGAGGGCGTGCTCGTCAAGAAATCGCCCGAGCCCGAGCCACAGGTGAAAGTAGCTGCAACCACCGCGCACAGGAGGCTTCACGCGAAGAGGCAGTGGTTCTCGCTCTGAGCGCCCCCCCTCCTCCTTCCGTCGTGCCTCCCTGCATGCCATACATGTCTGTCCAAGTCTCCTCCCCCCCTTCCCTCCCTTCCCATCTAGTTCAGTAACCGATACCCGGAGTTGATTTCCACCCACATACGCACCTATTCACTTTTTGCGGGCCAACATCACACCTCGGAGGATGAGAGGGAGGGGAGCACACGCGCGTGCATGCATGCTCGGAGGATCCCTTCTGTCCATCCCTAGACCGCCTGGCGCTCGATGCTGTCTGTTGCTACCACCACCACCACCAAGCCCCTCGTGTATATCGTTCAGTCCAGTTCCCGCTTTCTCCTTTTGTTTTCTATTTCTTTCCCCCATATCTGTTTTTTTGTTTTGATGCAGTAGAAAGACTCACCGGTCGTGCTTGATTTGTGCACTTGCACGCGTGCGTGCGAGGACGAGTGACCACTGCAGAGCAGGTGGCGCGGTACGCGGGTGATCGTCGACGACGCGTTGACGTGTCGAAGACGAATTTGTAAAAGTAGAAGATCTTTGTAGAGTAGAGTTGTTGTAGAAAACTATTGGAATCGGAACTGGATTTTGGATTTCGAGCCGTTCTGATTTGATTCTCGTTTCGTCTTCCTTCAATTTCGTTCTCGATTTTCCCCCCTCTGCATTGTTCTCCTCTTTTTCTTCTTCTTCGGCATGTTCACCTCGTTATCATCCACCTCTACCTTCTGCCTGTTGTGTTCTCCTCTGCTGCGTAGTGTGCACGCACACCCGACCGCACATTTCCTATATTTAATTTTCTCCCATCTTTATGACCTTGTTTTCCCAGATTCGCATTCACGTTAACACTTATACCATTTTTCTCCTCCTAGACTTCTATTGCCTCCCAACCCACGCCTATCCTTCCCTTACACGATATTCCCATACACGTCCATCCATCCATACCGGGCGTGTACGACTACCCCCATCATATCACACTCTACATCCTTCACAGGCTATCTTATTACTGTCATACCTCCATTGTCTATTGGTGTACATATACATCCAGTGTATGTATGTACAGCCGACATACTACTACACCTATAGTAACCTACCTACCCTATCTATCCCCACCAGCTGTGCTCCTGAATCATACTCTACACTACGAGATGTATGTATACCTGTTTTAGCAAGTAATTACTAGACGTTGTGTCGATGCGGTGCGTGATGCGAATTGCAACTAAGTAGGACACTGGCATACCTTTGGCGTCAGCCCCTTGAAGAAGGCAGTCGGGCCTTCGTTTTTGATGAGCTCCTTGACCACCGTCACGCCGTGCACCTTGCGCTCAAGTCCTTTCCGTTGGAAGATGAAGGAGGCGACACATGTTGCACTCTCCGCCTCATCCCCACAGCACCTATATTACCCGCTTCGTCTTCTCACTCACACACCCCGATCTTCGCCTACCTTGATATTTGTGAGCATCTAGGGGAAACTGAGGTACGTTATTGTCCGTCTTTTTATATTTGACTTTCTCAGTTGTTGGATCTCAGCTTGAGGCCGCATGTCCGTATAGGGGAATGTGGCAGCACGCAGACTCATCACTAAACAACGTTGATCCCAACGTCGACACGCCGCCGTCATGGGACAAGCGATGGATGCCCAAGCCAGTGACAGCACCCTTGCAGAGTCTTTCCACCCCCGTCAAGCCACAGTGCATGCAGCATTCAGCCCGCCATTCAAGACAGTTTCGCAGACAAACTGAGCGGGCATACCTTTAACCAACACCCAAGGTTCCTTGCGCCTCAAAGAACAAGGCTCGCGCATACAGTCGTGCCCGACTAGAGGTCAATTGGTGCGTCAATAGGTTGGTTGGGTTATTATATCGACGGCTTACCTTGCGGTCAAGAGTCTTTGCTCGCTATCCATGGACCTAGGGGGTCGATTTGTGTCACAGGTCAGTAGACAACTCTTTCAACCTCAAGGGACCGTGCTTACCGCTTTCCCTCAGCTGTGTGCATTCTGGGCGGCCGTCAAGACAGCGTCACTGCGCGCTATCCAGCACACAGCGCAGGTCATCGATGGTGTGGGCAGGCCATGTCAATTTTCAACAGCTTGTATCACCGGTCAGTAAGTTGACAATTCTTTTGACCGCGAGGGATTGTGCTTACCTCTCTCCCCTCAGCTGCATGCATTCTGGACGGCCGTCAAGACAGTGTCGCTGCGCGCGGTCATTGGTGGTATGGGGCAATGCGGAGAGGGAAAGGATACAAGGAGAGTGTGGGATGGAGTAATCGGCACGGTCAGTACTCTGCAGTTCGTTACGCATCTAAACTTCTTTTTTTTCACGCCGTCAATCGTTATGCCAGGGAGAGGAGCGGGATGGATCAAGAAGACATTCTGTCAAGGTATTTCGTCAGCTTTCTACGTATCAGGGGCCCCGACTCACAGAAATTCTGTAGGCAATGCCTTGTCTGTGTAGCGAGAAGCGGTGTTGGCTGGTCTGGGCAGAGCGGGACAGGCTAGGTGGTGTTCTGTCGAGGTATGTTGTCAGCGTTCTGCGGTGACCAACGCACCTATAGCACTTCTACGATGAATGCGTCAGAATCACATTGGCATCGTGTGGATGTTACTCACCGTTGCCTCAAACCGCGGCTCTGGTGTGCTCAACTTCAGCGCTGTCGACTACAAAGCTTACCGTCTGCCCGAACACGTCATCCAAGCCCAAAGATGAAGAATGCCAGCAACATCCGCGGTCTTTATACCCGCGTAGGGTCGTCTATCCCAGCAAGCAAGCACTTTCAGTCGCTCTCAACACTCACCGTGGAGCGGGATTTGGGGGGCATGTTATGTCCCCTCATAGTCCAATGGATCCAACTTGCAGTGACAGAGGCGGGCGGGGAATCTAATTTCAAGGTGGGTCAGTAAACCATATGTTAGTTATTGCCCTACTACTTACCGTCGTTATCGTGTCCACACCGCCTTGCACCCATCCAACAATCTTCATATCAATCCCACACGCCGTCAGTCGTCAGGTGGATGGATCGAGAGGTCATTCTGTGAAGGTGCGTCGTCAGCGTTCTGCGTGTCATAGGGGCCCTGACTCATGCCTTTTCTGTGCAGCCAGAAGCAAAGTGAGTAGCAGCGCATCATTGGGTGGGTGCAACTCACCTTTACGGGCAAGGTTAGGAGGGGTGTTTTCATCGTGGTGCGCGGGCCTATGAGAAACGCGTCAGAATCGCCTCGGCGTCGTGTCAATATCACTCACCAATGCCTATATAGTGCACAACGTCAGCGCCGTCGAGAACGAACTAGAAGGCTCACCGTCTGCCAGAACGCGCCATCCAAGCCCGAAGAGAAAAGAAGAGGAGAGCTGAAGAGGCAGAGGAGAGTAGGCGGTGAGGGGATGAAGAAAGGCCAGCAAGGTGCGTGGTCTTTATATACCCGCGTGGGGCTGTTACTAGTACGCCTGTTACATGTCGTAAGTAGACCGAATAATGAAATAAACAGATTCTTTTTCTTTCGGTGTCGCTTGTTAGTGCGGGTTCGGATTTGGGTTACGCAAGTGGTGGTCCGATCGTCCGTGTGTGTTGAAATTGTAGATTGGATGTGGTTTCTCCGTTTGCAGTGATTGAAACTTTGGGTGGGTGTGTTGTATTGTGAAATGTGATTTCGTACATTTGTTTGTTTGAGCTGATGTCGATGCATTGCGCTCAAGAGAGAATTATATTCAACTCAATAAAGAATAAAGATTTACAATGCTTGAAGACGCAAACCAGGACCATACAAGTACTGGATTCATGATACACTCCATTTCCTCAAAATCGCTTGAACAACCACTAACGAAACTTTAGCACTAAATCCCCTCGAACAATCTTCCACAATGTTCAAATGCTGCACGACTCGGGGAACCAAGTACGTACATTCAATCCACCACCCATACGTATTCTACCCATAATCACACAAACGACACATTCTAGCTCTCCCGGAGTGCGGACACTTGCTCTGTAGTCAACACCCGTAAAACTCGTCTTCTGCACAGCGACAAATTGAACGCCGCTGTCTTCTTCTGATCTGCCGTTATGACTCTGAGTAGCCGAGGTGGTGTAATTCCGGAGCCGAAGGGAAAGAAAAGCGGTTGGAATGGGGTGGAATGCGGATTTGGGAGAGGAGGTGCAGATTCGGATGTGATTGGTTCAGCTGTTTCGATGGTTCCGCGGGATGGATGGTTTGGAGGGGTAGAGCTGAGAGGTATTATTACCCCTGTCATCTTTCTAGAGGTGTGTGTAGTGTTGTTTTGCACTGTATGTAGATATGCACGTTCTCGGCGCTTATTTGGAGTTGATACGCAGTACACCCTTTTCCATCGTGCTCCGAGCTCAACAAGTCTCGCAGACCTACTCAGATACTGAAGAGCATCTATCATATCACTCAGGGGCTACCTGACATTGAAAAACCATGTAAACCCGTTATTCCAACAATGAGGGCATTCGGCTCCATGAGCACACTTGCAATACGAAACCAGACAAACCTTACGACTTTTCAACCTTCGATCCGACGCCCAGACACCAGCATAACACCATAGGTAACGTATTAAAACACCCTAAATGCCAGGAATACGCGGAAAACGCGCAGAATTGTACGGTACGTATCATTGCATTTGTGTATTCAGCTGAAGACCGTCAGTGGTTGCTTTCATTTCCGTCCTTCTAGGTCGGGTGACGGCAGCCTAGCCTAGCCGAGCAGGTCCCCGTTAGTGCCGGAAAAGACCAGGAAGAAAGGGAGGCGTTCGAAATGGGCTGTATTCGCGAATCGGGGGAGGGGGAGGATGTTGGTATGTACGTGAGTTGAAAATTTTGTTGAATTTTTTGGGATTGTTGACATGGGATGCACGATGTGAGTGATTAGGGGTATGGTAGTATCTGCTGCTATACAGAGATACCTGAGGAATGCCTTTGGAATTGCTGTGTTCACGCAATTCAGTGTGATGTCTATTCGGGCGCTTAATATTTTTTGAAATGTGTAACTTTTCTCAAGGTTTCAGCACTCAAATTTCACTACTCATCACTTAAATTTCATACTATTCCAACCCCTCAGCTCACAAAATGCCCCCTACACCTCTTCAAACTGCGGGAATGCGCGATTTACACCATTTCACGGCTCGACGTGAACAACTCCAAATTGCCGACTTTTCCTTGCACCACGGCGCATCATCTCTTCAACCACGCATCACTACATCTATACGCATCCGCCAAACCGCCTCAAATGGCGAGTATGCAGCAAACAGCCGCGGTACGCATGACACGTTGTTATTACAAGCCTGCACTGTATCCAATCAAGTACGTTCTTCTGGGCTCTAGAGCACAGATTCACAACGTTATTCGCGAGCCGAAGAGTGCTAGGCTAATCTATAATAAGGTACGGATAGAATGGAAACGACTGAAACGACGTAAATTGATGTATCGGGGGAGGAGGAGAATGTCGTTGGTTTGTATGTCAAACAAATATCATTATTTCGGACTATTCTAGGTAATATATCAGTACTGATGCACCATACTCTGCCTGTGAGCTTGTTGTAATCTATATTCTGCGTATGAAATTGCGTGCAGTCGATTTTAGGACGAGTACTTGAAAATTCACAAGAGATTTCAATTTATTCTGTTAGTTACAAGTGGATTTTATCATATTGTCTTCTATTCACACTCTATGGTACACTATTCAGCTCACAGACGCCTTATGGAGGTCAAACTACCGTTAATTCGAATGCCACGTCATTGTATTTTTCTCAATCCTCCGAAACTTCAGAGTCTCCGCTGAACATTGTGATGGCTCCGAGCAGCCGAGACACTAGCCTCATTGAGCTAAAATCCTGACATAGACTTGAAATTTGCGTTCAAGAGCGGAACAGGGGCTCAAGGAACCCCTGCACGAGTTATTTAAGTATCCGTTTCCGAGACGGATTTTCGGCCGCAGAGTGTACTGAATATTTATCTGAGCGCGTATATCAAATCTATACAGTGCTACAGATAGTCAGCGAGTATGCGGATGCAACCTGACTTACCGGTATGCCCACAAACAATGTCTGTAGAGTATACCTCGAGATTTAGTTATATTTACATTGAAAACAAGCCAGAGTTATATTTAACTCCCATGAAAACACCTTCAATTACAGTCGCTACATCAAAAATGACCCCCAGACGTAGTAGAAAGCTCTCCAGCAAGCATTTATGTAAATGTGGGCCTGGATGTTGGTCTGCCCAGATTTAAAATTAGGCTTGAATCAAGGATCGTGAATCCGGAATCGCGATGACACGGATCGGGCGCTAGCGCGACTATTCCAAAAGCGGGTTTCAAAGGAAGCAGCGCTTGTTACGAAAATGTGCGTCATTAGATTAAACAGCTCAGCTGCCCTGACACGCGTCCGACGCGTCGCGTCAAGTTCAGCTGACTTTGTTATCCGAAACCAATTCGCGTTTAGGGGCGTTCGCGTTCAGGGTCTTTTGCTTTCTGGCGTTGTGGATGAGACGCGTCGCGTCGAATTCAGAATACCTGCATGCCGGGTGCGCGTGTTGTGCCAGCGGTACAGGACGTTATGTTGGATGTAAATGCACGTAATGTTGTGAAGCAACGTTCAACAAAACTACGGCCTTCTACGCGTAAGTGGATCTCCGGGTCTAGCACAATAATACGAGTTTACGAGGATGGAAAGCGGCTGTTCCAGTGCTCGAGCATGGAATGTAATTTGTGGATGTGGACAGTTTTCGGACATTTGTAGCAGGATCTTCTGCCTTGGAATTCAAGTTGGAGAGCAAACAGGGAAGTGGAATCACTCATATTCCCGGACTCCTAAGAGTCAAATTATGGCATTCCATAAAATAAATTTTACACTTCGTAAACGAAGTTGGAGTGAAGCGAAGACTAGTGTAATTGATGAAGCTACAGAAATGAGGTGATGTGCCAGCGAAAATACAACGTGACCTTGAAAACTTGGTAAAAAAAGAGTATAAAGAGGGACTGGAATTTCATGAACACCAGCCGTGCATTATGCCCTAATGCTGGATGTACGTCGACGTGTACCCGTCCTCGTCGTTACCTCCCTCGTTGCACACCTTTCTTTTTGCGTACCCTCCTCGTCATGCACCCATTGTTGTGCACCCTCCTTGTCGTGGACGTTCCTCATCGTCATGCACCCTCCTTGGCATCGCACTCTGTCTATGCCATGCTCTAGTATCAACCTAGGTCTCTCGGGCGATGTATTCTGGTTTCAACCTTGTAAGTTTTATACGCTTCAAAGACTTATAAGTACTGACAATGTGTGCAGAATCAAATTTGAGATTCGGGTGTCCGACGAATGCTGGTAAAGGAATGCATGGTAACCAAGAGGTATGTGACATTGGATATAGTGTTGAAAACATGTACTGACTTTGTATCAGTTTTGCCTTGAAGCTATGCATTGATTCTCGCCTTGAGAATAAAGGGCTGTGGTATTGGTAAGTGTATTGCTGTTCACAGTGCTAGACATGTGCTTAACTGTTTTCCATAACTCAGATTACTCCGACGCGATATATTTCTTTCCCGCGACTCGCTAGTGCCAGCATGCCTAAAGATGCTCTGAGGCAACATATCGTCGTCCGGCGAGCTAAACCCACCCGCTTTGCTTGTCCCAAGGACACCAAATAATGCCCCGACACGATATATCGCTGTCCGGCGAGCTGGACCCTCCCCTTTACTCGTATCGACTCCATGTGCAACCAACGGATGCTTCAACGCAATGCGACGTCTTCCGGCGAGCAGGATCCACCACACTCCTTGTCCAACTACGCTCCGACGCTATGTATTGCCGTCCGGCGAGCTGGGCCCTCCTCTTTGCTTGTTTTGACTCTATGTGCAACCAGCGGATGCTCCAACGCGATGCATCGTCTTCCGGCAAGCAGGATTTAACCCACTATGCGCTGACGCTATGTATCGCCGTCCGGCGAGCTCAATTCTCCCCTTTGCTTGTCTCGACTACATATGCCCCAATGCAGCATATCGTCTTCCGGCGAGTAGGATCTACCCAACTCTTATCCAGCTATGCTCCGACACCATGTATTGCCGTCCGGCGAGACGCGCATCTCCTCCTTCATCCAATGTTGCCCAGCCTCTTTGGAGGCAGTGCTATGCACCCACCCAACTGGAGATGTATTGCTGTCTGCCGAACTGGATACAGCCTACCTCCTCACCCAGCACCAGTATGGCGTTAGACAAACACGACACATCGTTGCTTTGACCCGGCGAGCAGGACTCACCCTAATTTCCGTTCGACACCCTCGAGTCACCCCGCTATGCTCTGACACAACATAATGGCGTCCGGGGAGCTTTGACGGAGGGGTATGCTCTAGCGATTATTGTTGGCCACCTCTGAAGTGGACCCGCGCACTTCATCCGGGGCCTCTGATCAGTGAGGCAGGCCTATTGTCAACCCGGGAAGAACACGTATGACCCGTCGTTGTGGTAGGATGTTTGTCCCGTGACCTTGACAGATTTTCGCTACTGAGACCCGGTGAGTGATTTCCCTGTAGATACTATCCAGTGGTGGCATAGTCGGCGACTTAGTCGGAATAGTCGCATGACTATGCGGCTTAGTCGGATTTCCGACTAGACCCGACTAAGTTCCCAAATATAGGCTGATATGAAGTCATAGTCGGGACTTTCCCACGTTCAAATGTGAACTTCGTCGCATCGCAGATTCATAGTCTGGACTTCGAATACATATTGTCTTTGGTACAGTTGTAGTAAAATAAATAGCTCAAATACATCTAACTTGTAAGTATACTATCAACACTATCCTCAACATCATAATCAACATCATCCACTTCACCATGTGCATCAAGATCAAGTAGGTCATATAATTCTAATTCATCTTCCAAGCTTCCAACTGCACTTCGCTGTGCATGTGGGATCCAAGCAGCATTCTGTGAAAGATTAAACCACTCTGTAATTAACCTCTTTTTTGGTGTTCCCAGGTCTTCTGGAATATCTTCTGGGTCATTATCCTCATCAACCATATTGATAAGGCGAGAGGTTAGTTGAGTAAGATTGGATTGTGACCGGCCTGATTGAGTTTGCACCTCCATAGTTGAATCCAATTCAGGTTCGTGTCCATGTTCAGGCTGATATGAAGAAGAAGAAGAAGAAATGTTGGAGATTGTTTGGGATGGGACATCACCTGGCTGTGAATGTGATTCACTTCCGCCATGAACTCCAAATAGACGTCGTCTAATGTTTGTCTTGTTGTTTGTCTCCAAAAACTCGTTGCGCAAATGAAGTTTGCACTCGGCAAGATCCACCACCTTTTGAAGGCCAAGAGAAGCTCGTAATTTGGTAAGTATTAAACCAAAGGTGCTGAACAATCGTTCACATGAAGCAGAGTTTGGACAAATAGATAGAATGTGAAGTGCCAATTTGATAAGTGGTGATGGCTCTTTTCCTGGAATTGTAATATCCTGGTATACTTGCACCGGATTTGGACTTTTATTCTAGTATTCCAAAATATTGTATTTTAGATTATAAACAAGCAAAATTTAAACAAACACTTACCTGACTTGCTGCAGTATTTTGAAGACGATTGACTGTCTGCTCTAAGATTGCATATTTGGATGTGTTGTGCAGATATTGACGAATCTCTTCATAGAATGTGTCTGGACACTGGGACTTGAAAAATCGTGCCCAAAGTCGAGCAAGGAGCTGATAAATTGCACCCTGACTGATAATATCTTCATCGTAGTTGAAAGGTGTGAGCTGGAATAAATAATATATCAAATGTTAAGAATATATATATTAGGCAAAATTACTCACTTTAATGAATGGGTTTAATATTATAGCAGCTACAAATACGTCTTGGTCACATTTCTCCCAACGTCGCTCAATACTGCCTAACAAAGCTTCTCGAACTTCAATATCAATTAGATCATTGAGTTTTTGATATTCTATAAAAAGAGTAGCAAAGGTTAGTGCAACTTCATCAAGCCGGCAGTGCGATGACTGTGTAATGTTTGCTGCAATAGCCAGAGGAGCAAGATGATGTTTGATTCTAATATATTAGAGTTTATTAAATCATAAAAATCATAAATGAGAAACGTATAAACAGAACCTGGCAATTGAAATCCAAAATATAGAATTTTTAATTAACTCCACCATGCGCTCCGCCTTTTGCCTTGCAAGACGATCCAAAGATGGCTGAATAATAAGGCGATCATTGGGTTGCAAAATAGCATCTTCAAAGGCAATAAGCTCTAGTGCTGTTCGGAGGTCCAAAAGTCGACGATAGGCCAAATAATATGCTGTCCATCGTGTAGGAACAGGACGGATGACTGAAAGAGGTTTACGACCTTTTAAAATCATTACTTCCTTGATTTTTCCAAGAATTTGAGTCTTTGATCGAAGCCATGCAATCAGTTCGTTTGCCTCAGCCGAATAGCGGAGAAATTGTGTTCCATTTGATTTAAAGTAGTCGCCAACAATCAAATTAATCTTGAATATACAATAGTTAATATAGTACTGTAAAATATATATTTTGAATTAAAGACTTACTTGATGGGCATAGCAGTCTGGAGTAACAAGTTCTGGACGTTCAAGTGAAAGAAGACGTCGTGCCTTTCGAGATTCTCCTGAAGCATCAGTGGTAAATGCAGCCACAGTAACCTTCCACTCATTTTCAAGAAGATTAATAACTTCTAGCATATGTGCCAGAAGCTTTGCTGCAGTTTTGCGCTCAGTAGTAGTGTCTTTAACCGTTATAGTATGAATCTATAATAATAGTGTTATAAGAAGAAATTTAAATTGGAAAGTAGTACATACCTCGTCATGGGTTGAAAGCATAAATGCCACTAAGTGGGTATGGTTCAATGCTGTCCAACCATCACATTGAATAGTAATAGTTTGACCCATAACCTTTTGTCGAATAGAGGCACGAATATTGGTAAGAAGATTTGGCAATATACGGTTGGATAGTACTCGACGAGAAGGTACTTTGGCAGAAGGAAGAAATTCTTGGCAGAATCGAATAAACTCTGGGTTGGTTACCCAATTAAATGGTAGATTGGCCGAGGCTGTAAGACGCGCCAGAGAAACTTCAAATTGCTTTTGTTTGTCAATATTCCATGAAGCTGCTGTTCCAGGATCACTAAGAACGGATGATGAGCGCTTGAGGGCTGTAGAAGATCGTCGGGCATATTTAGAAACATGTGAGGAAGATGATGTATATGCTGATCCAGCAGAATAGACAGAAGCTGAATCGGGTGAAGCATTGGAAGGAAATGGAAATAATCCAGTATGAGAGCTTTCTTGAATAAAAGGGTCCGAAGGAAATGGTGAATTTCGGTGCTGATTGAATTGTACAGATGGAGGACGCAAGTTTAAGGTATTAGAGGTGCCTTGGGCCTGTTCCAAATGCCATTGCATTATAAAATTGGGAGCAGCAGGAATAGGATAGACAGGACGAGGAGAAACAATGTTTGTGTTTGATGCAATTCGTTGGGCACGAGGTGTTGTGTCTGGATTTATAGTATTGTTTCCAGTTCTAGAGCGAGCTTGTGCAATACTCCGAATTTCAGGAGACACCAGTGGACAGTGTAGTAGATGGGTAAGGCTAGTATCTGATCTTGCTTCAATCCATAAGCGGTTGGGATCATTGGCAGAAGTATTAAAAACTGTATACAAGTTAGACAAAGTCAATGAGGCAGAATTATAACATACAAGACAGCTTTATATCATTATGGGAACGAGGTAAAAAGGTACTGTCTTGTGCAGCCTTTTGTTCGTCTTCCTGGATTGCCATACCAATATGACTATCCAAACATTTCTTGCAAATGATTTTGATTTTGTCTTTGTGCTGGTTTGCCCAGACAGAATCAGGACGGTTTTGGGGATTTCCCTTTTGATAAAGAGGATGGTCCACAAAGTAAGAGCGATACCAAGAGCGACTCATGTTGAGCTATGGAAAGAAAACAGACAAAGAGTTGCTTTTATCCTACTCTAGCTCTAATTTTATTATCATCGCAGATATGTTGGTACAATATTGGGCAAACATTTCTCCATATTTGAATTGAACTGCATACCATCACAAAATAGATTATTATAGGCTATCATGAGGCTTGTTATGCATTCTAATGTGACTACATTTTTCTATTTAATCATGACTTATTTCTCGGATAAATGCCTTCTAAACTATTCTAAATGGATAAACTTCTGTAGAATCACTATTTTCTGCCTTTCTATTAGGATAATTATTAGTATCATGTTGTTGAAGCAAGAATGAGGTCTGTTCTTGTTATCAACAGTGAATTGACGGTCAAAATTGGTGTTTTGAGATGAAGTCCAACGCCAAGCCGCTTACATGATGCACAATCAAACTCCGACACATCTCAAGATGGCGCACAAACTGCTATGGAACTTTTCACATGCAAATTGTAAGCAGAATAGATTTAAATCATTTACCATACACTGTATAAATTGTTTTTGAGGTGTAATTATCTATATACAATCCAAATGTCTCAATGCAGATTTGTCGGGCCTCCGTCTAGTTGAAACCCAGATTGATCCAAGTTTTGGATTGCACGTGATACATAGTCTGAGAAAATTTCTATTCTTGGCGATAGTCGTCGACTTAGTCGGACTTAGTCGACTTAGTCGGGATCCGACTATCGACTATAGTCGCCGACTATGCCACCACTGGTAGATAGACCGGTTACGCCCCATTCTGGCCTTCGGGCGGGGCTAACCTCTGCTAGTACGATAAATTGAAGGTGTTGGAATGCATGGACTACGCTCTTTTTTTGGCCTATTAATAGATCTCGACATTTTACCGAGTAAAAACTCGCCAGAAAAAGCAACATCTGCACATCATAAATAGTAATCTATCAATTTAGGTGGTCTGCCTCCCCTTCTTCCATGATGAACGCAGGGTATCATCCATCCGCTCACTTCCTGATTAGCTTATAAACTAGACTGTCAACTTTTCACTCCAACGACTTGGACAGACTCCCTTTTGTACGACTCCTTCCCCTTTCCTGTACCTACGCTTGTACTATCCCGCTCGGTTTACGCCAAACCACACACTCTCTTTCTTCAAGGCCAACCACACTCTTTTTCAACGCGGCTCAACAAGTTCAAGTCAACCTTCTCACAGCGGCCTTCTTGCAGCTTTCCACAAAGGAATGTAGTCCTCATTTCAAAATGTTCAGAACCGCTGAAGAATCTACATTCTTTCTATAGGGTCCCGCAAGACTTGAATTCCTACGCGATTGTCCAGCTCAACTTTAAGGATTGGTGGTGTACGTGCCTTGCCGTTGTGCTATGTTCATCTCATTAAACAACACTCTGCAGTCCATCATATCAACAACGTGTGTTTTTGGTGCAATTGTTAACCTAGTATTCTCTGAAACTTGCGAAACAATCTTAGTGTGACCTATATCCTCCTGCAGACGGGGACTTCCTCGAGCTGTGAGTCCCAACACACCTGTATTTTTGATTTCCGTCGTCTAAACCCCGACTTCAGTCCTGCTGGTGGAAGCTTCACCGTCGAGATCGCCTCCAACCGCGCAAAGACCACGCTGGCGTACAACGGGCGCGACACCTCAGAATGGCCAGACGGTGCGACATACCCCGAGGACTATGTGCGTGTCTTTCCCATATTCCTAGCAACTGATTAATTAACCCACTGTGCCTCACAGAATGTCCCTTCATGCATCACGTCCCCAAACAGTGAGCGGCCCTCGTTTCTTGGCGTTTTTGCTGATTCATTTTTGTGCAGTGCATGCCCAGAATCAGTCTATGGCGGCCGGAACCGCATTCGCAATCTCGTACAACGCAAGTCCCCAACTCTCGTTCAAAATCATATCTAGCGCTCACTTTGCAAATACTTTCTAGTCTGACATCAAGGCAGTAACTCCCCAGAACCTTGCAGTGTTCACTGTTCGTTATAAGTGAGTGGTTTTCATTCCTTGCAAATAAATCAATGACGCTTATCAATAAAATCCCCCACAGCACACCCTGGAAGCGCGTTATCAGCTACGATGTCCCGGCCAACTTGCCCGCCTGCCCTGAAGGAGGCTGCATCTGCGCTGTAAGCCGACTTCTATTCAAACTTCACATTTTTCGTCTAACTCTTTCCACAGTGGGGATGGGTCCCGAACGGCTGCGGCCAGCCGAACATGTACCACCAGCCATTCAAGTGCAAAGTCACCGGCGCAAAGAGCACTACGCCCATTGCACCCCCACAGCCACCCGTGTGGTGCGAGGGCAACCCAGGTGCCTGCGTCAAGGGCTCGAAGCAGATGATTTACTGGAACCAGAACGAGGGCAACAACATCGCTGTCAGTGGATACGACCTTTCAGGCAGCTTCAAGTCTCCAGCATACAACGCCAAGCTGGGTTTCGCTGATGGTTTGTTTTTAATGATTTTTTTATTATTTCGGATTGTAAGAGGCTGACTTGGCGTTTTTGCGATTCTTCTTTTCAGGCGCGCAGAACGATATCTTTGCTGGCGCTCCGAGTGCTCCCGCAGGCAACTCCGGTTCCAACAATTCTGGCTCCAACAACAACAACTCGGGCTCGAACAAATCCAACTCAAACAACGGCTCAGGCTCGAACAACGCAAACTCAGGTGGGAACACCGGTGCAAGCCCCGCCCCCGCCAACCTCGCCGCAGGCGCTTCTTCCTCTGCCTCTGCCTCCGCTTCTTCTGCATCCGCTGCTTCTGTTTCTACCAGCAACGACAACGGCAACCCTGCCCCGTCATGCCAGAAGCGCTCGAGCAGGCGCAGGAGACGCGCTTTGCTTCCCTCCCCTGAGGAGGGCGTGCTCGTCAAGAAATCGCCCGAGCCCGAGCCACAGGTGAAAGTAGCTGCAACCACCGCGCACAGGAGGCTTCACGCGAAGAGGCAGTGGTTCTCGCTCTGAGCGCCCCCCCTCCTCCTTCCGTCGTGCCTCCCTGCATGCCATACATGTCTGTCCAAGTCTCCTCCCCCCCTTCCCTCCCTTCCCATCTAGTTCAGTAACCGATACCCGGAGTTGATTTCCACCCACATACGCACCTATTCACTTTTTGCGGGCCAACATCACACCTCGGAGGATGAGAGGGAGGGGAGCACACGCGCGTGCATGCATGCTCGGAGGATCCCTTCTGTCCATCCCTACACCGCCTGGCGCTCGATGCTGTCTGTTGCTACCACCACCACCACCAAGCCCCTCGTGTATATCGTTCAGTCCAGTTCCCGCTTTCTCCTTTTGTTTTCTATTTCTTTCCCCCGTTTCTGCTTTTTTTTGTTTTGATGTAGTAGAAAGACTCACCGGTCGTGCTTGATTTGTGCACTTGCACGCGTGCGTGCGAGGACGAGTGACCACTGCAGAGCAGGTGGCGCGGTACGCGGGTGATCGTCGACGACGCGTTGACGTGTCGAAGACGAATTTGTAAAAGTAGAAGATCTTTGTAGAGTAGAGTTGTTGTAGAAAACTATTGGAATCGGAACTGGATTTTGGATTTCGAGCCGTTCTGATTTGATTCTCGTTTCGTCTTCCTTCAATTTCGTTCTCGATTTTCCCCCCTCTGCATTGTTCTCCTCTTTTTCTTCTTCTTCGGCATGTTCACCTCGTTATCATCCACCTCTACCTTCTGCCTGTTGTGTTCTCCTCTGCTGCGTAGTGTGCACGCACACCCGACCGCACATTTCCTATATTTAATTTTCTCCCATCTTTATGACCTTGTTTTCCCAGATTCGCATTCACGTTAACACTTATACCATTTTTCTCCTCCTAGACTTCTATTGCCTCCCAACCCACGCCTATCCTTCCCTTACATGATATTCCCATACACGTCCATCCATCCATACCGGGCGTGTACGACTACCCCCATCATATCACACTCTACGCCCTTCACAGGCTATCTTATTACTGTCATACCTCCATTGTCTATTGGTGTACATATACATCCAGTGTATGTATGTATGTATGTACAGCCGACATACTACTACACCTATAGTAACCTACCTACCCTATCTATCCCCACCAGCTGTGCTGCTGAATCATACTCTACGAGATGTATGTATAACTGTTTTAGCAAGTAATCACTAGACGTTGTGTCGATGCGGTGCGTGCTGCGTGCTGCGAACTGCAACCAAGTAGGACGCGTGCAATCGTGTAAAAAGTCGTTTTTGGTATCGCAATAACTTGAATAAGGCTTAACCTTAACTTCGTTCTGAGTCGCACATGTACAGACGTGAACTCGGGATTAGGTTCAGATGTACACTAGACAAAGTGCAAAGCGCATCCTGTTACGGTATTGAACCTTCAACCAACTTTGAAGCTAACCCCGAAACACAATATGGCATAGGCATAAAATATTAAAAAAAGTGGATTCATGTGAGATGGGGTTGTAGATTCGATTATAAACCTATTATCTAAATATGCATTAAGAATTTTCGTGCGCACTCAAGCGACAGGCGGCGGGGGTGGTGGTGGTGGTGATGGTTGTGGCGGTGGTCCATGTAGGGGGTGGGTAGTTGGTCATGACAATCAACAGTGGCTAA
Source organism: Psilocybe cubensis (assembly GCF_017499595.1). Lineage (NCBI taxonomy): Eukaryota > Fungi > Basidiomycota > Agaricomycetes > Agaricales > Agrocybaceae > Psilocybe > Psilocybe cubensis. The sequence goes on along the minus strand of NC_063001.1, from coordinate 565,478 downwards.
CAGTAGTAACACTAAAAAACCCTAAAGAAAGAAAGAAAAATACAGGAACGGGGGAGAACGAGAGAAGAACAAGCAGCAACGTCAGTATCATCAATCAGGTGAATATATATATGTAAGTGGGTCATTCCTGCACCGTAAGTAAATAGGTCGATCGTGGTCTAATAAAGTAAGTAGGTAAGTATCTAATTAACTTTTTATCTGTGTTTCCTTCCTTCCGTCCACGAAATGAATCAAGGATGGGATGGGGGATATAAGATGGCGGGATGGAGTTGGGGTGCCATCCCTATAGAGCTACTCCTTAAACGTATTTGGAGAAGAGTGGTATCAACGACTGAGCAAGCGTGTAGCTGAACACGAGCTTAGGTCCAACAACCAAAATCTAAAATCGCAAGAAGTCGCCAAAGTCAGCCGCCATCCACACGCACCAAAAAAGGACACTGGCATACCTTTGGCGTCAGCCCCTTGAAGAAGGCAGTCGGGCCTTCGTTTTTGATGAGCTCCTTGACCACCGTCACACCGTGCACCTTGCGCTCAAAGTTGGCGTTCTGGATGCGGGTCTTGACGGTGTCGAGGGGGGCAGCGACGGTGATGGACGCGACGGCACCCGCGATCGACGCAATAAAGTTCTGGCCCCACGTCGCCTTTGAGTAGTCGGACACGCCGAGCACATATTCCTTTGTTACGGCCGAAGCACCGAAGAGCTGTGTCATACACATATCACATCACGCGAGGAGAACGAGAGCGTCAGCTGAGAAGTTGGGGATATAGGAAGGGAGAAAAAGACGCACAGCGAAGCTTCCGGGGGCGTTACGAGCCATGGTCCATCCCCAGCCACGGTAGAGAGTGGTACCCTCCTCCATGAAGATCCGGACGACACCACGGCCGCGGAATGCTTCAGGGTTCACCTGACGCTTGATCTTCAAAGCGTCCAATGGCAATAGAACCTTTAATTTTCAACGAGCGAACGCACAATTAGCGCAAATCTTTAGACAGGCAATGATGCAACATACGACTTCGCCGATACCTGTCAAGCTGGAATCGACGCGTCAGTATCCAATTTTAGAATTCTCGGGAAAATGAAAAGAAAGTAGCAAGGGAGAGAAAACATAACAGCTGCGGCAGCTGCACTGCAGTATGGTGTACGATCGGCTGAGCATGTGGGTATGGGTGACTGGACGTACCTTCCAGCCGTGGCCTGCATCATCATTTTCCCCTTGCGCTCGCCAAAGGTGTTCGTGAAACTGGACTTGTAGTGCTTATTGATGATATCGTTGAACCAGGGCTGTCCACCGAACTTGTACACGCGCTGGGCGACCTTGTATCCAGCGGCATATCCAAGACCGGGGAAAAGCGACAGGAACTTGGTCACTAGTGGCTTCGAAGCGGCGTCACGGAAGATGATGGGCGACAGAGTCGAGGCGGAAACCTGCAGGTTGAAGAAGAATTAAGATCCCTTTTCTTCCCTGACATTTAGGACGAAGTCCGTGCAAATTACCACGAACCTTGGCCTTGTTGCTCATCAGGCGCTTGGCCACGGTGTCCACAGGGTGGAAAATGAGGAGCTCGGCAATTCCTGAATGCGCATATACCGGGAGTTATTAGCAAAAGACTAAACTGGATGGACAACCAGCCCGTACGAAACGCGTCGCAAGTCAAAACGTTAGTATTTACCTGAAGTTCCCGAACCCAACACCCTAGCAGCTGCAGAGTCCTTTCCGTTGGATGATGAAGGAGGCGACATCGTGGTTGAAGTCAAAGAAGGAGGCAAAGGAAAGGGAATACAAGGGATAGGGATATTAGGTTAGGATGGCGTCCGGCTGTAAACGGTGCTTTGCAGTGAAAATGAAAAATTTGAAGCCCTTGCACAACAACGACAAAGGGTCGGTCCGGATTTCCCATAACCCCTATTTCTATTTCTATGATCACTAAAACGTGGCGGCCACGGTGGTAACAAACGAACCTCTTCTTAGTCTCCGGACTGTTGGTATACAGGTTATTGGCTTTCTCACTACGTTTAACATAGAAAATAATCACAGCATGTGCACACAAACTATTTGGGCTGGGTAACCCTGCTCATCAGAAAAAGTACAAACCTACTAACAGACACTTTTGCACCTTTCAAACTTGTAGGGTGGGCCACCACTTTGTATGGCATGTACGAGTCCTCAAAATCCACATGTTTTCATTCTTTTATTGGTGCCACAATATAACTTATATCACGGCTGGCGCTGGTACATATTTGCCACAAAAATATGGACTGGCAATTAGGCTTTCTATGTTTTTTGACATATTTTGCTGGTATATAGACTTTGAGGCCCGGCAACCCCAAAGTTTATATACCAGAAAAATATGTCAACAAAAAAGGGGAAACATAATTACTGGTTCTAATCTTTCTTGAATATACATATGAGCGTCAGTGGTGTATCTCAAATCATTTGTTTTAGTTGGCACAATTTCTAGAACTTGAAACCATTGACAAATTGACTAGGAAGAAAGATTTTTGACTCAAATTTAATTTATTATCACTCTTCTACAGACCACATATTTGGAACCTGTAATACCTTCATTTAAGAGAGAAAACCAAAATAATAAATTTAAAGATGCGGCCTGTGGTACAGAAAAAAAGGTGCACCCTTCATGACATTAAAGTGTATAATGTGGTAATCATGGGAGGAAATTGCAATTCTTATATCCACTAAATGAACTATAGAGACAAGATAAAGAAAAACAGATACAACAATAGGCCCAAAGGACTGGATGGGAGGAGAAAGCGTAAGGCAAAAAAAATCCCCTGGTATAGGGCTTGCCAGCTTAAAATTAATTATCACAGGTATTAAGCTCCATAGCGTTGTTCTCCCTAGAAAAATGGCGCTGAATTATGTCTGAAATATTGTTATTCAAATGTTTGTTGTAAAATTGCGGTAAAATAAAATATATTTGTTTGACAAAATAAAAATTGTGCAAGTGACTACAGTATAGCATAAGACTTACATGGAAGACGCTTTGAAAAGTGGATGAAATGCATTAACATTAGAAGGGACGAAAGAAAGATGAAAAGATGACCATTGACCGGCAAGCTCAGGAGTCAGCGCTAGTCAGCTGTTAGTCGGAGATCAATTCTTAAATCACAGATGTGACTCCGAGCCGTGCGGCATCACTAACAAAAATGCCTCAATCAAAACAAAGCCGATTGGTGCCGGCTAAAAAAGCGCAACTGGCAGGAACGTCGCCTCATAAGCCCTCTTATCATAAGGAAAAAGTGCCAAAAGTATGCAAGTGTTGGATGCTTGCAGCTGTCCAAATCCTTCACCTTTGAAAGTATTGAAAGAGTCATCAAAAGCAACAAACTAGATGTTCATGCTTTTTTTGGAAGTGTTTTCAGCTAGTGCATTTTTTGCTTGATTGTTGACATTAAATGAAATGATATACCATTTTCTGAAAGACAGGCATTATAGGTATGCATGAATTACCAACCAACAATTGAGATACAATCAGACACTACCTTTGAGGGTATAAATGTAATGCTGCTGTCCGATGTCCGAACACAGCAGTGACACTCAAACTAAAAGAACCAATTAAGAAACATATTGTTTCTTAATCACGGACAGTATATATACAGCAGAAACGGTAGTGTAGTAAGGCAGCAGGCTTACAATAAAATACCAACGGCAGAACAACATACAATTTTACTACAGTATCAAATTGACCTTCCGCGTCTCCTACTGTTAAGACAAAAGCGACTGTGTCCAAACACAGAGCTAATATTAATACTGGCGGTAAGGTAAAAGAAGCAATGAAGAAATGACTCAGATATATTTCTTAATTATGAATAGCATATATACAGCGGAAGCGGGAGTGTAGTCAGACAGCAGGCTTGCAGCTATATCATTCAGGTTCCCTTACATTTTATCTTTGGATAACGTAGCCCATCTGCGACCTGTAACAAGAATCTTACAGTGAAGGGTTTTGAACAATGATTTGGACAGAACAAATTGCCTGTCGTTCTTGCTAGCTTTGAAGTTGTGGCTTCAATTCCGTCTCACAAGCTCTCCCCTACTCAAATTTTTGGCCCATGATTACAACCGCCAATCGCATCCGTGAAAAGGTCATGGCCTAAGTATCATGCCGTCTGGCTCTGCCTTTTTCGCCATCAAGAAGTAGTATTTATAGTATATACATCCACGCTAACGTGGTACTTTGGTTCAAACATACGCTACCTTTGAAGTGCCTCTGTCTGCATCCGCGCCGCTTTGTGAGTGATGATCAGTGATAGTCGAATACCTTTTATTTCTAGTCATACAACATATAAGTATCGGACATATTGCCAATCACACATTATTTCAGAGTTGCCGGGGACAAACCGTTCACGCGCACATTGGGCGCCAATCTCATTCTGCCCGCCAAGCGCACTCAAAGCACTTTATATTTACGTAGTGTCCTACTAACATGTTGCCGTTTGGTTAATAAGTACTCTCTAACCTCATGGTTACCTTGTTCTTTCCGTTAAAAACTCGTTAAGCACCCGCCCAACGATATGACACGATTTGAAAACAGTCCAACACCAAATAACCCATTTCATGCAGTCGATCTACTACCACTCAGATTTTGAACATAATGCCACTTGACTTGAATCGGCGTCTAAATTAGAACTGTCTCCGTGACGCCCATTTCTCATCATGTGCTGTTGCTTGGCGGGAGAAGTTGGCGTAATCGGGCTACAAGTTCACTTGTTGACCACCATGATACCCTATGCCAAAGTGAACCTCCGAGCAGCCTGGTTTCTCACCGTCATATTCTCCCAACAATTTTGGCTATTGCGGACCCCCGTTGAACGTTCAAACTTGGTGCTGTGCTCTATGGGCTGCTACTGGCGACATTAAACGTGTTTCATGCAATATAAGCGGATGGAATATAACTCAATCAACTCTCCTTAAACGATAGGCTCTCGCTCCAAACCAAAGGCAACCTGGAAACAAGGCCGCACAGCATTTTGTCTTTACCGCTGAAGGTTGCGTTTTCAAGTCCAACCGCTGCTGCCGGGAATATCTGGGCAAATTGCCTGCAGGCTTTTTTTGTTCGCTCATGTCAAAGGTGTTGGCTGCAGTTTTTCATCTCGGCAATCAGGATATAGGAGCGCTTTTCATACGTAAGTTGGCATCGGATGGAAGGAGGCTTGGTTTTCCGTGTAGGTAGGTGTTGACTCCTGAATCATTTAGGTCCATGTATAAAACCCAGGGCTGTCAAATCAAGCCTGTAGTTTGCGCTCCGTTATCTGTGTCTGCTCCAAGCCTACGTGCTCAACGCTGGTCATCCTAATCGTACTTCAAACAACTCCATTGCATTTACGCTCGCTATGGCGCACAGCATATCCAATAGATGGCGAATTAAAGAGTTGTTTTTTGTCATTGTTGCATTGTTGGCCATGATCGGCGTATCTGCGCTACTCACTTTGGTACCTATATCAACTCAGACCACGGCAGCAGGGACGTATCAAAGCGATATTCTGAACGGGAAACAAGATGGAGTACGTGGTTAGGTGTTTTAATATGACTACCTTTTGCTAACGTACTGCAGATCTTCTTCCTGGGGCACATTTTTGAAATTGATATTCCTGGGCGAACATTCGAAGTACAGTGGGTTGTCGGAGCATGCGGACGCTTCCTCTTAACACCAGCGGAGACGTATGATGCAAGCCAATCTCCCTGCGGACTGCCGAATGTGCCTCTGAATATATACATTGACAAGTATGTGGCCGTATCCATGATGTAAACTTGAAGATTGACTAACGCCTATAAAGTAACCTGGAAAACACGTACGATCCGCAAGACCTTTACCAATTGGACAAACGTTCCAACAAAACTACTGGGTATGTCTTGAAGTCCTGTTCAATTGTAGTGCGGCGCTGACGTTACTTGATGAAGATTCGTACATTTCATGAAGACGCATTCCATTGACATCGCAACCGCCCAATTAGGCTCCAAACGCGTCTATGACCAACTCTTTTGGTATCCATTCGACTTTTACCACAGCGGCTCCGACTTCTTCGTCATCAACACCAACGACAACACCTCGCTGCCGATTATCAAGGCCGTGTTCGCTGACCCTGTCAACAACTTTGCACCGCAGTCAATAGAGACGCCAACAGAGTCCATCGTGAACGGGACGCTGATCCAGTCCCGCAATACGTTCCTGGGTCTGAGGAGGACGGTGAATGCAAAGATGTATACGTTCCTGTTGTTCATTGTGAACTGGGGCTTGACGGTTCTGGTGGCGTATATCACAATGCTTGTTATGGCCGGTGAAAGCTTGGGAGAAGGCATTGTGGTGTTGCCGTTGACGATTATACTGACGATGCCGACTATTCGAGGGTTGTTTGTGGAGAACCCTCCCTTTGGTAAGCACTTGCTCTTTCAGATAAATTATCAAGCTAACTTAAGTATCTTTCTGGAAATTTAGGAATCTTGCTTGGTAAGAATTCAGTACCGCTTCTTTCTACCATCAAATGACTGACCTATATGAAATCACGTAGACAACCTCGGCCTCGTTCTACAAATGATTGTGGTCGCTCTGTGCAGCGTTCTTATTTTGATTCCGAGTGTCTTGAAAAAGAAACCTTACAGCTCGATGCCAACGAAGGAATTTTGAACAACAGGGTTTCCTTCTGTTCCCTTAGTAGTTGCTGTGGTTACGTTTTCTGTCATGAGCTTCATTTCTTTTATGTCCACCATATGTATATTTACTGCACTCATCATCACGACCTCGGATGTTCTCGCTTTTAGATATTTATTAGATATCCCCCGTCTTTTAAATGACAGTCGATGTTCATGTTAACGGCGATGAGATTCGTTTCGAATGTGCAAATCGCATATTGCACCGGAATTAATTGAGGTTTGTATATCAATCGAATGCCCGCACTCAAACGGACCTTCTTTGAACGGCTATATTGCATACTACACTCTACGCAACGAGGACTATATGAATTTAAACGAGAGAGATGCAGAGTTACTTGCTGAGAAGTGCACAATAATACCTACCATCATATTACACTGCTTCGCAAAATGGTGACAAGAGTGGACCTGTCCTGAGAAAACAGAAAACATCTACAAAACGCTGGATTGTTTGGCCTACTTTAACTAATAAAACGATATTTACCGTCGAACATATTCCGTCGTATGTTCAAATCTTTTATATTGGGTGGGCCTCAGTTAGCATCCAATTGTCAGATTACATTGTTTAGATTACTCTTTGGCTATCAACCAAATAGTACAGCCAAGGACAAACCCAATCTATTAAGTTGATTTGTATTTTTGTTGAATGGAGTCAACCTGCTAACCTTCAATATCTCTGCCGCCTTCATGATCAACAACAGTTCTGCATAGCACACTCCCTTTAGCTCACACCGTCCGTTCCGATCGTACATGAAGAACTCACGCACATAGAGCCTCATGACATTATTGGTTGGGCGTACGTATGCCGCAGCCGGCGTGTCCTAGATGTATCTAATCTGGTCGTGGAGACCCGCCGCCACTGCATGCCACAACATCGGACATTAACACACCGTACCGACATGTTATCGAGGTATGAAGTCAATTAAGCCAATAATATGGGTAGTATATATGTTAAATACAACTCCTGAGGTGTAGAAAGTTACACTATAGCCAATGCGAACATGGAAATCGTTGAATATGAAGCCTTGCTGGACGGGCGCCTATTTGGTAAAGCTGTGTAACTAAGTTTGATGGACTGCGAGAATGTTGACACGGGACAAGCCATTTGCGATTCTTATTTCTCCAGGCTGCGGATATCACTCCAGAACGTTCGATGCTATGAGGATAAGAAAAGACCTTCCACGACCTTCTTCAACCTAGTTAGAAGGTACATTGAGGCGCTTATTCGTTGTTCAAAAGGACAGTGAAGCGAGTGGAGATATAGCATAACCCATTCTCCATGGATTTCTTCACACTTTGTATCATTTCTGCGTCGGTGTTTACCCTGACGGCGCTTTACTTCTCTGCACCACGTATCTTCATCAGCAATTCAAATGGTCAGCCTGAGGGTACACCAGCATACCAGTATATCTTGCTCAAGATGAAAGCTGTCCTCAATCCTCCTAACGCCGACATTGCGACCCTTCTCAAGGAGCGAGCGGATTCAAACCAAAGGCTGGTTCGCGCTCTTAATCTTTCAAATACTTTCGTCAGTCCCGATCCTGCTACACACAAGGAATTTGTCACACAGGCGCAGTCTCTCCTCACTAGTGCTAAGCGAAGAGGCTGGACCCATTTCCAAGGGATTGCATTAGAGGCAGCGAGATGGCAAATAACACAATTGGATCAGTCATCTCAAGAAAGTCCGGGCATCCCATTTGACTCTTTCATCCAGAACGTCACACTCATCGTCGTGCTCGTCGGCTTACTTCGAGTGGACAAACCCATCGACTCATTTTCATATCTTGACGTCTGCACTGTTGCAAAAAATATTACGACACTTTGGGCACTGTCCAAGCGGCCAGAGCCTATACCTGCAACACTTTTGGAACAACTTTCAAACCATCTATCCGAACTCGTTGGCGCCGAAGAGGAGAAGTTTCCTTATCCTCTCAATTTTGTGGTGCCCGCGTGGGAGACCCTTTGGAGAGTTGTGGCAACTACGGTTGCGTATTCGTACAACGATGAGACCGTTTGCGAAGAATTCTGCACGTTTAATTCGTCGCCATCTGAAGATGCATTCCGAGGAGAGAAACAATTAGGGGAGGATGCACCACACCTCTCTCGTCATGTATCTATCAAATCGGTCGTCAACGAGGCAATGAGACTGCACCCACCTTCAAAACGGATTGCCAGAGTACGACGACGCGCATGGTGCCCATCTTTCATCGATATATGGACTAAACCAGACAACACATTGACCAGACGGAAACACCACGCGGACGTCGAGAGACTTTTGCGATGCCAAGATGTGTGGGGATTGGATGCAGAAAAATTCAGGCATTCACGACACGACACCCAACTGGAAGGTTTACCTCAGGAGCGGGAAGAGTCTATGGGTTTTGTGTTTGGACATGGGCCGCTCCGGTGTATCGCAGCATCTTGGGCACCGCTGGCTGCTGCCGTTATTTCAGGAGCTATTATCGAAAGCCTTCGCGCGGATAAGTATAACCTAGATTCGGGAGAAGCTATTGGCGGAAGAGATGGATGGGCCGGGTGGTCCTTTAACAAGATATAAATTCTGTCTACGAACAGAACATTAATTAATAGTTTTACATGATTTTATGTCAAGGTCAGTATGTCAGTATTCTTCTGGGCGTTTGTTCTGCAAGTACATATACTACTGTATGAGCTCTCAAGTAATTTTATTGAATTATATGAATTCCAATCTGCATTTTACAGCATGTTGAGTAAAATTGACCATGAATAACTGGTCGATCACCAGGGGAATGTTATAAGCCTTTTTGTGTTGGAATGTGGACTCGTCCAACGAATATCAGACTTCGCTATAAATAAAGTGTTGGGCGCTTATATCTACCTGGCCGTCCGATGGACACCGTCATGAGGTAGCTATCATCAGCCTCCTTGGCTCAGTTGGCTAGAGCGCAGGTCTCATAGTTACTCTATGAGTGAGTAAGAACTCACGCAATCCTGAGGTCGCAAGTTCGAGCCTTGCAGGGGGCAGTTGCTTTTTGTTTCTGAGTGAAAGATGATTTTTTGGACCACGAGAGAATCCCAACAGGACCTTCAACTAAATACTTTATGTTAAACTCGTTCAGATGTTGTACTGACGGTGAAGAATTTGTTTGACTCTATCCTGACGTCCAACGCCAGCCGGGATGTTTCGTTAGAAGATGAGTAGCACAGCCTCCTTGGCTCAGTTGGCTAGAGCGCAGGTCTCATAGTAATCCTATGAGTGAGTTCAACTCACGCAATCCTGAGGTCGCAAGTTCGAGCCTTGCAGGGGGCATTCCTTTTTCCATTCGTTTCTTTATGGTTGGGCGAACTGGACTCGTGAACGTCGCGGAGTTTATTTCCACATTCTGTTAATGAGTTCCAACAGTAAACCCTGCTTTAAGCAGACCATGCAGTTCACGGTACTTCAACAATTTTTTTGCCAGTTGATGAATGCAGTTGTATACCCGACATACGACGCAAAGAGGCTCGTAAAAAGCAACAGCCGTTATTAGATGGTATATTATAGTATACATGTTCAAAAATACTATTAGAGACAAGGAATAAGTTATGCATATCCCAGATACGACAAGGGTATACGGAATCAACTTACAAGTACACCGATAATTCATGAATAAGATCCTTCAAGAAATACTACAGTTCATCTCCGCCCCGCTTCACGCGCTGTCTTGGAACCTGCTCCTCCACGTAGACAACGTCGCCATCCTTCTTGAGTCCACCCAGAACATCGTCCCGAGCGCTCAGCCAGATGTCTTTGGGCATGCTGTAAAGATGCACATCGCTTAGCTCGCCGACTTGGCCTTGGTATTGCAATCCCGGATAAGCATTGATCAGGCTCGATGGGGCGTTGAGGAACGATGAGTTGGGGGAGAATGTTACAGCCAAGTAGCCGTGAGTGTCGTGGTTTAGCTGGTGCGGCATTTTTATTTTGAATATGTGAGCGACTGGAAGTTTGAAGTCTGAGGAGCTATTGAATGTGTGGAGGCGCCTGCTTGATCGCTGCGGATGGTGGTGGTAAGAGGCAGAGAGGATGCTGAACTTCATCTTCAGAGCTCGTGATCATGACCTCATAAAGACACGATAACAAAAATGGAAATTATCCTGTCGGGCACTCGTACTTAGCACTAGAGCTTAACATGATTTGCCACTGGGCAGGCTACAAAAGAAGATGGCCACGAATCATAAAAAACCAAGAGGAAAGTTCAAGGAAAGTTCAAGGAAAGCTCATTTTCTATGTTAGTAAACTGAGTGTCCAGGTTCAATGGTCAACCGGTCAAGCTCAAGTTCAAGCTTGAAGGTGATATTGCGAAAATATTTATGGAAGATTCGGCATCCGAGTCGGAGAAAGCAAAGCATAACGGGACGAGGAGAGCAATTTTAACTCGGAAAGTACTAATTTGCGAGGCAGAGTTCAAAGTTTTAAATTTTAAGAATCGCACTTAAGTGACTTTAACAGCGTCCTTGTGCTCATTTTATTTAGCTTGATTATCTACGGATACTTTCATATTGTATGATTATGTGTTCTTCTATCTGAGCATTTCTTTTGAGAATTTTTTTGTGCACTAAGAAGTGCTTAGCAATACGAATTCGGTACCCGCACTTCGAGGCAAACAGCATGGATGAGTACGAGCGCTTAACACCGACGACCCCTCAATCAATAGACTACATCTTTCCGCCTGACCCGAAGGTCAATGCCACTCAACTGAAGCCCTGACCCAAAGTTCACGGTGTTCCCAGCATCAGACGTAATCAATGCCGACTTGCAGGAACAACACCTATTGTTCCAAGTCAGAATGTCTCTGCTTCTTCTTCTGTCGGAAAATCATCAGACGCCTCGATACAAGCCACGCATTGCGCAATGCAGTAATTATTTTAATTTCTGTATGATTGCGGTTTGAAACTCTCCATTCGATACGGACTTGACCGGTAAGCGTGTACCCAGAAAAGTCAAAATTTCGCGGGCAAAAATAGAGACGGCTGGAAGTGGAACAGTTGCGCCATAGTAGTTGCCATCACAACTCATGATTTTTGTGCAGGGGATTTATGTCGGAGTGAAGCAGTTTACTGCTTCATTTTGGATGCTGTGCTCAGTGAGACCGTCTTTATTCAATCTTCAACACTGGAGCCTGGAGCCTGATTGCTGATCGCTGATTGCTGACAGAAAAATACATCTTTACACCCTGCGCATTATTAGAGCCGGTTGTGCTATTATCAATGATGCGCATTGTAAAGCTGCGTGCATTTCGACAGACGCAAAGTACCGAAATAACCGAGACGTGAATTTGTCGGCCAGGGACTGTAATTTCAGTCCTCCTTCACCTGTCAAACGGTTCCAAGGAAAGCCAATTAGCAAAAAGCAGGTTTGCGCGTCCATTGATGTCTAGTCAGCCTTCGCAGTTACATACTCCATCGTTGAGATAAAATCATGATCATGATTCCAGCGCCGTGGTTCGCTCCGCTCGAAGCGCGAAGTTAGAAAATGCGCCAGGCGCCGCCGTTGGAGCACCGGGAGCTATGAAAGCTATGTTTACCTTGGCAAGTCAGGAGTGTTTTGATGATCAGAAAATGGTCTATTATCCGCATCTGTTTTGCCACATGTTCCTTCATTTTGTGAGCCTCCGTGAACGTCTGCTTTGACTTGCGTATGCATCGATAGGGGTCCTGTTTTTGAACACTAAGTCAGTCATTATATTATAGTCAATTAGACGAGTAGCTTGTTATAATTCCAAAAAGCTCGTTGAAGAATGGATGTTATGGCAGTAAGCCTGTGTGGCGGAGGGGTAAGTATGGTGTCATGATGGATATCACAGCCCTGCTGCCATGCTTCCGCGCTAAGAGCTGAAACAGTGAGAACCCCGACGATATACAAATCAAGCCCTATTCGGGGATACCCACCAAAGTATTTAAACCATGGGTACCACTGTCAAATTTCCCCAAGCCCGGTGCTCTAACAAACTTAGTGAGTAGCCAACAAGCCTAGTCATCGCCGTGCTTGCTGCTGACCATGCATCTCTCTTGTGCAGTCTTAGGCTGGTCCTTTGATTCATTCACGACTTCAAGAAATCTTCATCCACTTGGTGTGTCTTTTCTCCTGCGTCGTCTTTGAGCTCGTCAGCTAACGTTGCGATATTCTTTTCAGTTTTTTAAAACTTCTTCATCCACCCACTTTTAAATCTCAATCATGCAGCTCACCGCCAACTTTGTTGTTCTCGCCTCTGCCCTCGCTCTCGGATCCACCAGCGTCCTCGCACTCCCCGTCGGTTCCTCTTCCTTCGCCACCCGTGAAGTTCAGGATATCGATGCCCGTGAAGTTGATGAATTCGCTCTCGAGGCTCGTGAGCTCCCCTCATTGAGCTTGGATGCCCGCAGCTTCTTCGACTATGAAGATGACCTTGAAGCTCGCGAAGTGGTATGTTCTATTAAAGTTTTCAATGTTAATGTGCAATGCTTACTTGTATGGTTTAGACCACCCCCACGTCTGCCACCACCCCGGTGACAGGTGGCTCGGCACCTGCTACGCCCGCCACTGCGACCACGCCTACTACGCCCAACACCCCCAACACCCCGGCTACTCCCAACTCTGCCAAGTCCGTCACTGGCAAGTCTGAGAAACATGCCGCGAAGCACGCCGCGTACAAAGCCGCATTGGCCGACCCCAGCAATCCCAACCACAAAGCCGCCGTGAGGAAGCACGCCCTTAAAAAGGCGCTCGCTGACCCTAACCACCCCAACCACGCTAAGGCTAAGAAGATTGCTGCGAAGCACGCCGAGGAGAAGGCCGCTCTCAAGGACAAGACGCACCCTGGCCACGCCGCCGCTGCCAGGAAGCACGCCCTGAAGAAGGCGCTCGCTGACCCCAACCACCCCAACCACGCTAAAGCCAAGAAGCTGTTGGCGAAGCACGCCGCACACAGGGAGGCGCTCAAGGACAAGACCCACCCTCACCACCAAGCTGCTCTCCGAAAGGAGGCTCTCCGCAAGTCCAAGGCATCAGGACTTGATGGCAAGTCTTCCCTGAGGAAGCACTCCAAGCTTTCGCGCCACGAGTTGGACACCGCCGAACACAAGCACAGCAAGCTCTCTGGCCTTCGCAAGAGCTCGCGTCTCTCAGAGAAAGAGCGCTCTGGATCTCACCGCCACTCTGAGGATCGCTTGACCGGTGCTCGCCGCCACGGCGAGGACAGGCTCACCGGTGCTCACCGTCACTCCGAGGAGAGACTTTCTGGTTCTCACCGTCACTCCGAGGACCGTCTCTCGTCGTCCACTCACCGCAAAGGGTCCCGTCTTTCTGAGACTGAGGGTGGCTCGCGCCGCCACTCCTCTGAACGCCACTCCGTTGATGAGCCCTCCACCCACAGGCACAAGTCAGAGGCTCTCCGAGAATCCAAATCCTCGACTCGCACTGAGAAGTCTTCTCGTGTCTAAGTTGTAGATTTGTAGCCCTCTGTATGATCTTTGATGTAGTTTAGAAAACAATTGAAGTTTTCTCGTGAATATTCTTTGTGTGATGAGGTGTTTGAATTTTTAAGTGCTCATACTGAATGATGAGGGTGGTTTGTGAGTAGGAGTTGTGTAGTATTAGCCCAAATCGTACTCTGCACTTGATCGCTTGGTTGCTAGCAAACCAGGAATGCTCGGCTTTTGTTCTCCAAGGTGGCGGCGTTGCACATGAATGTCTCCTTAGGCAACTGATTTGTGAAATTAAATTGTTCCTTTTCACCACATACAGCGACGAACTCGAAAGAAGATCAATGTCAGACTTAACCAATACCCAGGCGTTGGCAACACAGGTCGGCGGCCACGCAGGCGTTACGACCACAGAGGACGGTTCGCTCCTCATCAAGCCCGCCCTGCCGCGCGAGCTCGAGTTCTACCAGAAACTGCAAGGCGACAGCGCCCTCGACGAACTAAGGGCGTTCATACCCAACTTCATTGGCACGCTTAGGTTGGAGGGGCAGGTTGATCCTGCTCACCCTGATCTGGCGGAGGGCATCGTTTTGCAGCAAACGGCGGCGACGGACCAGAAAGATATGTCTCTATTTCTGTTTTTGTCGATGTCGTTTGTCAACGTCTGTTGCGTTGAACGATCCTTACCGTGTGTTTGTTGCTTTGGTATTTTTACAGTCCATAGTTCTTGAGAACTTGTCGTATCCGTTCCTCAAGCCCAACATCCTCGATATCAAACTTGGAACTATTCTGTACGATGAGACCGCCGACGAGGAAAAGGTCGCTCGGATGATCAAGACAGCCAGAGAAACCACATCTCTCGAAACCGGTGTGCGACTAACTGGCTTCCAGGTACGTTTGTTTTGGCTATTCACATCTTTCTAAAATTGCCTCACTCTATTTCACCCGCTGTTTAGGTCTACGATAACGTCACTTCTCTGCCTGTGAACACACCCAAATCGTACGGCAAATCCATCAGAGCGGACCAGCTCGGCGAGGGCATCGCAAAGTTCTTCCCTGTTGGAACGCCTGTGCCTACTGATGCTGCTGCTGTTCCGGCGCCCTCTTCCGGCCTGCCTCGCGAGACCCTGGTCCCGATCTTGCGTGCGATCCGTGATGAAGTCGCACTAGTCAGAGAGGTCTTTTCCGAGATCGAAATGCGTATGGTCGGCGGAAGTTTGCTTGTGATCTACGAGGCGGACTGGGCACGGGCAGAGGAAGGCATTAAACGATACCTTGCCGACGATGACGAAGAGGAGGAGGAGGAAGAAGAGGCAGATGACGAAGAGAATGCGTCCAAGCGACCTGGGCCGCCATTCGTTGTCAAGCTCATCGATTTCGCGCATACGCGTTTCGTACCGGGCCAGGGGCCGGACGAAGGTGTATTATTGGGCATGGACACAGTTCTGAAGCTTTTGGATGCCAGATTAAAGGACATCGAAGCATCTTGACGGTTTTAAAACCTTCATATTCTAATTCTGACCTTCACCTTGCAATTTTATGTCGCATGCGCTGTGGCCATGGTGAGCATAGCATCAGTCTTAGTCAATGTCGTCTTCTGTTTCTTATGATCACCATTTCTTTCAGCTTCGATACCCTTCCATGTGTACTTCGTGTTTGGATCCCACAGTCCCGAGTATAGAATGAAATGGAACATTTGCCGACCTTTCGCTTGAGAAACTCGATGCATCATGATGACTTGAGCACAACCTCCCAAATGCAGTCTGCATAGTGAAATTCAAATGACGACAGTGCCAGAATGATCTTACGACAGACAAGCTGTTCAAACCACTGTCATTTGCTTGATCTAACTGACATTCAGAATACCCTTGCTCTAGGACTCGGCTTGTCCAAACCTGTCAGGCTTACCGACAGTGCTACGCAGCATCACCCTAAAACTTGAACATATCAATCGAACTATGAACTACAGATGCAGATATAGGGCACAAAGTTCGCAAATGGGGTCCATATCTAGGTGAAGAATCAAATGAACGCATCGCCGACAAGACGACTTTCTCCACCTCCGATCCGATGGGGTGCAATTTTGTCCATGAAAGCGTTGGTTCAAGGCCAAATGTGGGTTCCGAAGGAGCCACTTTTCATTCATTCGTTCAATGATGTTTCTCCGACCGTTTCCACATTCCCATACATCTGTGTACGTGTAATCTCCCTTCTGACAGCCTGAGCAACTCCTCTCTTCCCATGATAGATGTCCCCATCGTCAGGTTCGCGGAAGATTGGCGAGCATAGTGTGATTGTCTTCTTTGCTCTTCTGATCTGTTTTGTTTTTGAGTTACTTAAACTTAACCTTGACCAGGACAAGGCATTTCACTTGGATCCGGATGTCGTTATTATATAGCACACAGGGGCTATAAAAAGCGAGGACACTTCGAACACCTAAGCACATTGTGCCTCTGTCTTCTCTCTCCTCAGTTTCTCTCTGGTTCCTTTAGCCATTCCTTTCTCTTCCTTTCAAGTACCCGTTTCTCTTCCAATTCTTTCGACAGAATCGTCATCTTTTGACTTGAACATTGCATGCATACTGATTTGAAACCATGTCGGTGTTGGTGATTCCGAAGGCGCCCTTCCCCTCATTCACACAAGCGCTACTCTCAGGAGGCCACTCCGCTCGTTTCAACGTTGACGACGACGAGAGTCTCGACGAACGCACACACCATCCGGCAAGCGGTGCTGTAGTCGATCTCATGGTAAGCATCTGGTTCTACTTCTTCCTTCCTTTCTTTCCTTGGGCGCATTCGGCCCATATCAACCGTTTTCTGGTTGAACAGTTGATGACCCCTGTTTCATTCGCCAGAAAACTCTTGATACGAGGACGTCGCATTCGTGGGATATGGTAAGTTGCGAACCACACATTCAAGCTTCTATAACCTAACTTACGATACCTTGATTCGATACAGACGTTTGCCTTAAACGAGGACGACTCTGATACTGAAACCATCTTCGAAGAACGGCCCCGGAGGACCAAGCAATGCAAAAGGCCGGTTTACCTGGCGAGTATCCTTAGTCTGAATCTTCAGAACGTAATATTGATACACATACCTTCTCTTCCTTTTGTTCTGTTCTGTTTTCAGCCCAAGATCTTCACGATTCTTCGCAGGCTGACGTGTTTCTGTGGAAAGTCACAAATATCGTCTAATAGACTCGAAAAGCATCAATGAACAATTTCATTCATTCATTCATTCATTGTATATGAACATGAAAACCACGCAGCGCCGCTGGATGGATTCTGTCGGGCGAGGTGGAGGAACCGCGGCATCATGAGAGAGGTAGTTGCATATGATATGCATATGAGGTTACAAAGCAATCTAGAGAGGGAGTAAATAGATAGATTAGATCCCTAGATGGCCGATGTGATGAGTATGAACGAACATGACAACAATTTATACATAAGTACATGCCATGCACACCATGCCCTAACGTAATCGGCGGACTTCAACCTCAAGGGCTCCCGATGATGTTTCGAGACCTTCAGTATGACCGTGTTCCCGAGTCTTTCTCTTTGTTGTATTCTTTCATAAGCAGCAAGACCAGCGCGTGGTTTCTAACGATCAATGACAAATTGCAGAAGGATGTGCAAAGTCCACAGGGTAAATAAAAAGGAAAAGCTAAGGTACGTACACGTACACGATCCGGAGCTCGAAGATGATATACTGATACAGACAATAGCGCCTAAAGCGCTGGGCACAGGGCAGGTAATGCAAAGTCGGAACTGAACCCGACCTAACCTAACAAAAAAAATCTGCCGAAGGCGAAGAAGGGCCGAAGCTGTCCTTGACAAGCAATGACCAAAAGCAGGGAGGTGTTCAATCAATGTTTGATTAACCAAGGTTTATTGGTTTGGATCCATGTATCCAACATTTTCCAGAAATGAGCGACAGTCGACTTGTCGACATGCCGTCTATGAGGGTCAATCTTGAAGTGGAAAAGTCAGCACACAAATTTCGAGATTTAAGAGGAGGGTCTTGTTCACTTTTAATTCAGTGACATTCCAATCCTTAATTTTCGCATTGGGGGGGTCGTTTGACCATGACACGTAAATTCCTTTGACTATCGCAAGTCAATGGTTAGAATATGGGCTTAGGAGAAAAGGGCGGATGAAATACCATTATGGAATAATTGACGAGGTTCGTTCCATTTATACGGCCGGAATTGCCATGCCTGTCCAGTGGTCATCACGCATACCACTCGATCCCATGCGTCCGTCCCAAATTTTGCGAGCGCGTCAACTCCATCGATCACCCAGTATGTCGACTTGATCACGGTCTCCTTCCCACTCGTGTCGATCGAGGTTCGCTTCCGATAGATAGCGAGCACATCTTCGGGTTTTACATTGCCTTCTGCTGTCGCTCTGGCACGAGCGTCTTGGGAAGTTTCGAATCTGTATACAGTTAAGCGGAGATAGTTAAGACAAGGGAGAAGAAAACATACACTGAATCTTCCAAAAATCTTTTGACGTTGTGCATTGTGATAAGGGCGGAGGGTGAAGAAGAAATAATGATGATAGGTTGGGTATGGCCTAGCAGATTGCTTGTTATGGATAGAAACTGAAAAAGGATAACACTTACGAGCTTTGCGGACGAGTTTTGGATCTGATGCAGGTGTTGCCGGTATCGACGACGTTCCTGACCTGCTGGCCTCCTTGAGCTTCTTCAATTTCTCCACATACGAAAGTCGGACCGCCGAAAAATTCTACACAGGATCAGCATGTGGGACATTGCATATACTTTTTTACTCACATTGGCTTTGGTCCCTCTTAGCACCGTAGTTCGATCTCGAAGTTCAGATTCGTTCTGCTTGATCTTCTTGACGACCTCAAGATCGTGAGAGTCGGCTACATAGCGTCTTTTAGCAGGTGACGAAGTAGCAGCTTCTGCGTTACGGGCGCGCGGCGTTACAGGGAGTGCCTGTCCAGTGGTAGTTCTGGGAGGTGTCCCAGGTGGCGTTGTAGAGTCCGCTGTAGGTCCTATTAGTACATTTAAAGACACGACCGACACCGGACACTCACAAGCGAGAGGTGCTATCCGGTCATTGTCCGAAGCTTTGCCTTCCAGCCAGTCCACAACATGCTTTCGCTCTGTCACTGAAACAAACCCTACAGCCAACCCATGTTCTCGCGCTTGTTTCATGTATTCCGCGCCATTGAGCTGTCGCAAGAGCCACGCCACGTATACAGCGTCCAATGAATAAAAATCTGAGGATGTGCCTGCCTTGCGATATCGAGTACGACTTGATTTTGGGAATGACCTTCCGTCAATGACTAGTTGTGTTGCATCGTGCAGGGATGAGCAAGGTCCACTTGAGTTGGCGTATGTTACTTTTCTTTGCGACTTCACGGCCTGTTGTAGGGCCAGTAATGGATCAGAGATTGAGCTCATCGTTCAGGAACAGTGTTGAGAGTCGCGTCAATGATGCACTCACATCTCAACGGCTACCAAAGTATTTCGATCTCCGCTTCAAGATTACCAATCACTGGCACCATCTGCGACTTCTAACTTTTTGTCTTTTCGTTTCGTTTGTTTGTTTTCCGAATTTCGCATGTCTCTCAAATGGCTAACAAGGCGCGTTATATTATTTCCTGTACATCCATCACTAGCCTGTACAAAACGGCTAATCTAACGAACAAGTAAGTCATCGATTCGCACTATCTCTGTCATGTAATTTCTGGAAGTACACACCTGAACATTTGAGCTATGCAATTTTAAGAAGCTGTAAGGGCTATTATCACGAATAGTATTGGTCACAAACCGGGATGGATGGTCCCCTTCATTTTACACACCAATGTCATTTCTATAGAGATATTCAAGGGATCCGCACGTTTCCAGTGCCCCATTCCCCGTTTTGTTCGACAAAAATAGGTCAAGATGTTTGCAGAGATCTGCTTCAATATGCAATCATTCAGCATCTTGAGCTACGTCTCTTATTTTACCTCGGTGCCATTGTGCGCTTCCTAGGAAGGACGTGGGTGGGGTTAAAATGCAGAGTCTATCAGCTAGTACCGCCATCACGGTCATACTGACCTAATGTGACCGCATCTCGTGTATAAAAGCCGACACTCAGGTAGGAAATCCTCAGAAGCTCGCGCCTCCCAGCGAGTTTCAAGCACTCACGAAACCACTCCATTGACACTAATAGCTGAATTTATTTGGCAAGGTACGCTCCTCGCTGGGAAATCCCTTTATGTGAGGATTGATGTGATCTTTTTTTACTATTTAGGAATCTGGTCCGTTATATGTGTTGTCATCTTCGCCTGGTTAGGAAGTATAAACATGGGTAACAGGTATATATACTTCACCGGAATCTCACGAAATAGCCTTTCGTCTCTAATTTTTTCTTGTAGGTATGTTGTACATGCTCGAGACCGCCTTTGTTCTTATGTCCACTACGATCCAGCTATACGACGGTCCAAGAAGTACATCTCCATCGCGCCACTCAGCTTCTACACATGGAAGACGCACCCCTCCCTGCGGCACTCCAGTCTACGCATAATGGCCTGAACGCCTGCATACCCATCGCCAAACTACCTGCGGAAATCTTGGAAGAGGTATTCAAGATCTGCGTATCCTGGTTCTACGGGACTAAAAAACCCAAACATCGCCTAGCCTGGACGCAAGTATGCTGCTCATGGCGGCTCATTTCGCTGAGCTCAAGTAGACTTTGGCAGCGCATCGACCTCTGCGATCCCCGCCTTGCGGAGGTGTTTCTTGTCCGGTCAAAACAAGCGCCACTTTCTGTCTTCTCTGGAACTCCAGTTAGATTAAGTGCAAATAATCTTGCACCGTACGCACACCGCTTGCAGTCCATCGACCTCTGTCTATGTCCAAACGATATGGTCGAGGTTTTCTCTGGTGTGGGCGGTCACCTATCGTCCCTAAATGCCATATCGCTCAAAATTCCACCAGTGTCACATGTAATCCACTTAGACGTATCTTTCCCGCAAGTTCGACACCTCTCCGTAGACGGTGTGGCGATAAACTGGGACCAATGCCAAAATCTCGTCGAACTCAATATCCGAAACCTCCCACCTGCATTCTGTCCTTCTATTCCACAGGTCCAGGGAATATTCAGAAGGTCTCCCAACCTCAAGCATGTCCGGTTAGAGGCTCTCGTGACGCCCTGCTTGGAAGCAACCTGCGAGTCAAAACTGCCTATCTACCTTTTGAACGTCGAAGATATGGTCATCTCAGGACCTCAAGCGTCGATCGCCGCTCTTCTTACTACTTTGAAGCTGGGACCGCAGTCGCGTTTACGTCTGTACACATCGTGTTCCAACGACATATTTCCTCACGGGCTCCCGCAAGCATCTAGCACGAACGGTGACGTTATTCGTATTCCCACTGTCCGTCTCTCGCCTCATGGGCTACGCCTTCTGTACGATGGCACAAAAGCATGGTCAGAGGAGCCGAGTCGTATGTTACTTTCCATCAGCGCTGCGCAGATGCCAAATATCTACAACTCCCTCTGCGCGCTCGTCGACGCGTCTTGCGTCACGAAGCTTGAGCTAAACTCGGGCGTACTTTACTCGATACCCTTCAAAGACCTCATTAACCTTTTCGCGAATCTCGGGAACCTGGAGACTCTTTGTACGGCGTTGAACGATCTGGAGGAACTTTGCACGGTGCTGCAGATGTCGCTTCCCACCACGGCATCGGCATCGTCATTATCGCTATCCCCAATCTCATCCTCGTGTTCCTTCAAGATCAATTATGGCTCAAATTCTAATTCTAATTCTGTGCAGCCTCTCTACGTCCCTCGCCTCCGCAACTTATCCTTCAGCAAATCAGCCGATCGGTGGTGGAACTTCAAAGACAGGTGGTTGACAACTATCGCGGCATGCTTAAAATATAGACAATCACGGTCATACCCCGTGCACACTATCGAATTTCTTCGGTGTCAAGGTATTTCTACAACCTCGACAAAGGAGTTGGCAGACTTTGTTTCACAGGTTGTCATTACAGAGGACATTGGTACTGGCTCTCTCTTTTGAGCGCCTGTTTACAGGACTATACATTGTTTTATTTGGTTAAAGCTAGTGCTCAATGATTTTCATCGCTCGAGACAAATGCTGTTCCGTCACTTGCACCTGGATGTTCTATAAACTTGCAAAGTTCACAATTGTAAATCGAGTCCGAGCGATACGGGCTTCTTCAGGCTTCCTTGATCGGACCGAAAAGAGTCTATTCTGAGTCTTCATCTTGCATTGAATCGACTCGGATACCTAAGGAACCTTGAGGAACACTCTAAGAAATGAAACTGTCGACAGCGGTATTACTCCTCGCGCAATAACGGTATGGCCTCGGTTACTTGGCATTGGCATATCCACGTCCACGTCCTTCCTCAGAGTAGAAAGTACATATCGGTTCCCAGATATATTCCTTGCGAAATTTGCGATAAATGTCCGAATGAAACGCGCGAAAACGTGGTGCGAGTCCCTTCCTCCACCCCTCTAGATATAAGAGCGGCAGGTAGCACGCTTGAAGCGGACTGTCAATGCAAAGGGGCGAAGTCCTTAAATTAAAACCTGGCGCGAAATGGTTGTCGCTTTGAGAAGGATGCTAGAGATGCGCGGCTTTTTATGCGTTGTTTCCGACCTGATGGCTTGCCATAGATGGGATGGGAATTTTCTCTTGAAGAGCCGCAACTTTCGGAAGGCGTCATTCTCGAAGGCTGTATTTTTGGACAGAGATGAGGGCTGCAACTGGAGGTGGCGAAATTCAAGGAACAGTTGCGGTTCTGCGCAGTGCGTCAGAGGTTCCTGGGTGACTTGTCTGTAATTCTGTATATTGAATCAGGAAGAGTCTCGTAGAATGCCCGGGAGCGAAACGTTGAACGTTGAAAGCTTGTTTGAACTCATTACACGCATCGTGACAGAACAATGGCCCATGCTAGTTGTCCTCTTCAGCAGACGGAACCTTGGCCAGAATTGAGCAGGCAATGTCAGTTGTCGGTGGTCATGCGATCAACAGCCCTATAGTCATACATTTTGATTCCAGTTAAAAGGCACCCAAGTATGCTCCAAAAACTTCCGATACGGTGTGTCCCCTTATCCTTGAAAAATGACATGGATGAGATTAGATTGCACGCCCCTGTCAGGTATAGGAGTAAGTTGATTATGAATAGTTGTCAATGGGCATACTTGGATTCTGAATACTACACCAGTGATTACAATTTTATGAACTCGTATTTCAGAGTAATGGGAGGAAACATGTCTACGGAAACAAATGAAAGCAATAACTGGGACTCCCGTGCTCAAAGAGGAGACAATTGTGTTTACGTAAACAAATCCGAGGGGTCGCCGGTTCAATCAGGCCATCTCAATCAGTGACCACCATAGACGACGACGATGGCGCAGTGGGGACAGGGTCAGCAGGGGTTTCAATACCCCATGCAGACTGGTTTCCAGCAGCCTAATCAACAATTCCAACAAAACCAACAATTTCAGCCTCAAAACCCACAATTTCAACCCCAAAATCCCACTTTCCAACAGCAGGGCCCACAGTTCCAGCAAGGCGGTCTGGGGATCCCCAATGGCGGACCTCTACTTTCTCAGCCTACGGGGTTCCAAGCACAGAGGCAGCCTGGCTTCCAACAACCACAGCAGACTGGCTTTCAAGGAGGATCTGGGTTTCTGCAGTCACAGCCTACGGGGTTCCCTGGAGGCAATTTCCAGCAGCAGAATCGGCCAGCACCTCCTCCTGTTCCTCCAATTCCATCTCGGTTTCAACAACCTGGTCAACAACCTAGCTTTTTGAATATGCCTCCACCGCAACCAAGCCGCCTCATGAATGCGTCACCCGGCTTCGGGGGCGGAGGGTTGTTGCCGCAGCAGACAGGCTTTCCAGGCAATTCTCCAGCACCGCTGGTTCCTCAAATGACAGGATTTGTCGACCCGAGGCTGCAGATGATGTCGCAGACGTTCATGCCTATGAACACGTCGGCTCCATTCGGAGCAGGAGGTGTCCCTCAGCTTCCTCCGCAGCAGCAAAACCTTGTCCAGTCCATCCAGCAGCATAATGAAGCCCAACGTGGTTCATCAGGTCAACAATTACCATGGGCTTTGACCAAGGCCGAGAAGAAGAATTACGACAAGATCTTCAGGTCGTGGGATGCTCAGGGTACTGGGTTTATCAGTGGAGCGACTGCTTTGGACGTCTTTGGAGCAAGTGGTTTGCCTAAGGATGATCTTGCTCGTATTTGGTATGTAAATGGAATCTATAGACTTCTACATGCTTTAATCATATTCCAGGACACTCGCCGATATCAACGATCGTGGAAAGCTCAACATTGCAGAGTTCCATGTAGCTATGGGTTTGATCTATCGAAGTAAGGATATCACCGAGTTGCGGATTGTAAATGGCCCTGTCTGACATGGGATTTTGTTTTTGACCACAGGACTCAATGGAATGCCAGTTCCTGATCAGTTACCTCAGGAGCTTGTTCCGCCATCTGTCGCAGACCTTGATAGCACAGTTGACCGCGTCAAGGAGCTGCTTGCTAACGACACACGGTCTGGATCAGGCAACAAACATTCTTTCACCAGCAAGCCACCTACGACCGAGGGCCGTCGCGACGCTGCAAACTACAAACATTCGGATACAGAACCCATCGGCGGATACTACAAACCGGCCAATCGCCATGTTAATCGATCAGCTGTTCGTTCTCGTGAAGACGAGGATAGCCCATCTGCAGATTTGTCGGATATGAAACGCCAGCTGGAGAGCACCGCGCACATGCTGGACCGTGCCGCGGAGGAAAGCGCGAACAGGACCAGGGAGGACGAGGAACTTGACCAGGAGATGGAAGATCTGAAGTATCGCGTGAAGAGGGTCAAAGACGATTTGGACTATGTCGCTCGGGGTCCAAAGACTGCCGCGAAGGAGGAAGAACGACGTCGTCTGGAACGAGATCTACTCTCTCTTCTACACGAGCGCATTCCCGAGGTCGAGCGCAAGATCAAGGCGCGCGATGAAAGAAAAGAAAGGGAAAAGCGACAATGGGCACGTGACCGAGATAGGGCGAATGATAGGTTCGGAAGATACGATAGGTATAGGGATGATGATTATTCTTCGAGGAGGGATGACGACCGGGATCGTGATAGGCCATATTCAAGAGGCGATACCCTTGACAGACCGTACTCAAGAGGGGGTGACAGGCCATACTCCAGGGGTGGCGATGATCGTGATAGACCGTACTCTCGAGGTGCTGATGACCGCGACAGACCATATTCTCGCGGCGGCGACGACCGCGATAGACCATATTCGCGTGGTGCCGACGACCGCGACAGGCCTTATTCACGCGGCGCGTACGACGACAGAGGAGGGTCTTACCGCGACGGAGATCGTTCTCGAGACGACAGGGACAGGAGAGATGGAGCTTACGACCGTGCTCCCGCTGCTCGTTCACCGCCTCCTGTTCCAGCTGCTGCTCCAGCATCAGCTATCCGAGATCCTCCTGCTGCCCCTGCGCCCCCGAAGTCCACTCCCTCTCCATCTGTCAAGAATATGACGGCGGCTGAGCGTCAAGCATTTGCTAAGGCCGAAGCTCAGCGTCGTATTCAAGCCAGAATGGCAGCGCTAGGCGTGACTGTGCCTTCTAGCTCTACGGATGTAGATACCTCGGTAGAGGACAGACTGCAGCAAGAGAAAAAGGAAGCGGAAGAAAAGGCTCGAGCTGCCGAATTGCAAGCAGAGGAAAGAGAACGGGCAAGGAAGGAGCGACTGGCCAATGAAAAGGCATTGCAAGAAGAGAAAGCAGCACCTCCACCTCAGCCTCCAGCGCCCACACCTACATCTACATACACGGCGCCGCCTCCCGCACCTGCGCCAAAGGCTGCCCCAACCCCCAAAGTTGCACCGCCTCCTCCCAAACCTCGTGTGGCGCCTGCTCCTCCTGTGCGTAAGGGTGCCGCTCCTCGTCCACCCGTTGCAGCGGCGGCGCCAGTGGCACCTCCAGCACCTGCTCCTCCTAAAGAACCAGAGGTTGACCCTGAAGAAGAAGAATGGCGCGCTCGGGAAGCTAAACTTCGCAAGCAGAAAGAGGAGAGGTTGGCCAGAATGAGGCAGCTTGAGCAGGAAGAGGAGGAGGCCGCGCGACTTGAGCAAGAACGGGCTGCAAGGGTGGAAGCTATGAAAGCTCGTGCAGCTAAGCCGCCTACTCCACCACCCGCTGCCCCGGTAGCACCTCCTGCTCCTCCTGCACCCCCCGCCCCAACGCGTGTGGAAGCAGACCGAAAGCCTGCACCTCCACCTAACTTCTCCACACCCGCCGTTTCTCCCGGAAACAAATCTTCTACGAACCCGTTCAGTAAGATGCTCGACAAAGAAAGCACGTCTTCGCCTGTTTCTCCTCCAACGGCTAACGGTAATGGAAACACCAGCCCCAACCCCTGGGCGAATATTGCGCCGGTGTCTACTCCTCCATCCTTTACCCCTGTTCGTGCTTCTTCAATTCCTCCTCCTTCAAAGAGCCCTGCGCCGTCTTCTGCCAAGACGAGCTACCAGACTGCGCCTTCTACAACGGACGACGACTGGGACGATATCAAAGAAAAGGACGACGACGATGATAGTAGTGACGACGAAATTACGCGTTCCAGAAGTGTACGCACCAACATAGCTCAACAGCTCTTTGGGGGGATGCTTCCCAGGCCAACATCGGCTGCAGCTTCTGCACCTACTTCCTCCCCTTCTACTCCTGCTCCTGGTGGCGCGGATTCAGGTTTCGGTGGACCTCCTCCTCCTCCACCACCACCAGGTCCTCCCCCTCCTCCTGCAGTAAAGGCTGCGCCTGTTGTTGTGGCGTCTGGCCCAGCTGACGTTAACGCGTTATTGCTTTCTATTCAAGGAGGAAAGAAATTGCGAGCAACGAAGACAGTTGACAGAAGCGCACCTCCGGTGTCGGGGAGAGTGTTAGGCGACACCGCGCCTCCTGCACACATCAACAACGCTCCCCGACCTGCGTCTCCTCCCGCACCTTCACCGCCGCCCGCGCAGGAATATATCCCACCAGAGACGACGCCGATGAGCCATGATGACGGAAACCGCTCGTCCAACCGACAGTCTGTGGCGTGGCTTGCGGACCGTGCGGCTGATGTTGGCAGTATACCGGAAGATATCCATAGGCTGCCGTCGACTGCTGAGGAGGAAGAGGAAGTTTATGTTCCGCCAGCCCCTGCTCCAGCTGAAACTTCCATCCCTAAGATCATGGTCGATGAGCCGACACCCGAACCAATGTCTGATCTTATGGCTGATATTGACAAGTCTACTCGTTAGTTCTTTTTAAGCCGCTGACTGAAATTTATTTTGGAAACTCATTATCTTTCCTAGAACTCAAAGTGCGGTCATTGTATGCGTTTGAGGGCGATGGTCCTGAAGATCTCTGTGAGTATCGGCCAATTTTCTTTTCACTTCTCCCTTTTACTAAATATAACGAACAGCCTTCGGAGAAAATCTTATCATTAATGCCAACCCCTCGAAGAGTGGTGGAGATTGGTGGTATGGCTCCGTTGTGAGCACTGGAAAGTCGGGTCTTTTCCCCAAGACCTACGTTGAAGTCGTGAAACCAAGTGCGTCTTTTTTCTCTTTTCTTATTGGCATTCGAATTGTTGACTAACCTCAACCAGAAAAAGCCAAGGCTATATATTCGTACACCGGCAACAACGCAGACGAACTTCCCATCAGCGAAGGCGAGACGCTGTCTATCATAGATACATCTGAAGAGGAGTGGTGGAAAACAGAACGAGACGGAGTGGTCTTCATTGTTCCTGCTGCATATCTGGAGCTTGTCGAGGGTTAGTGACCTTACATTTACCCCCTGAGTTTCCCTGTTTACCTATGATGGCATTAGGCTGAAGTCTTTCTTTCTGCTTTATTTTTCATGTACACACCCTCGAATAACACACAAATTCTACATTGGAATGGAAATATATCCGAAATGTTTTTCATCATCTAAACACTAAAAAGACCGTGAAGTCAATGTCAAACCGAGCCTTGCCGTGAACTCAGTCCCACAAGTGGGAAACGTTCCCACCACCGAAAGTACTGCTAACCAATCCAACAGTACGTATGATCGTGCCGAAAGCGATTCAGATGACTCGGACTCGGATTCGGATTCGGATTCGGACTATCTGTCATTTGATGAAAGCGACAATGAAGAAACCGCAACAGCGACAACCAAAGATAAAGAGGCACGAGAACGCGAGCGACAGCTTGTCCTGGAAGCCGCCGGCCTCATTGTGAATCGCGATGTTGGCCCACCACCTGTGCGTAACAGAAGTGTCAAGCGTCGGCCAGCACCTGCAGCACCCAAACGCTCGCCATCTTTCTACAAGGATCTGCCTGCGCTTCCACAGTCTGAGCCTGAGCCTGACGTCGAACCCATTTCACACGAAGCTAGGTTAGACGACGCGTTTGCTCGATATGAGCAGTTCAAGAATGCACAGGGGAATCTCAATCGACTGTCGGTGGTGTCGACGGACTCTGGGACCAATCTGCCATCGTCGCCTGCCACCACAGTATCCTCGATGTCGCCCGCGCAGGGTCAGCGGGAAAGCGAAGGTCGGTATTCACATTTCCTGCATTTTTTGACAGGAAGCAAGTCGTCATCGACGGAAGGCGAGCGGCGGAGCGCAAGCACGTTGAATATTTCAGCTCCGATCATGAATGTTTCGACCAGCCAAGGGACGCCGCAGGATGGGCCGTCCAGATCGAACAGCCCTTCCTTTGGGATGGTCAGTCCACTTTCTGCTTGTTTTTCTTTACCTTTACTTGAGCTCCTGGATCTTGACGGCTCGTTGTTATATCAGTCATGGGCGAGTCTTGTCGATAAAGATGCGTTAGATGGAATACCCCCCAGCGAGAGAAAACGACAAGAGGTATGTGTACCTCCTATTTATGTACCCTTGGTATCTAGGTCATGCGCTGATGTCAATTGCAGGCGATCTTTGAACTTATAAACACCGAAGTGGCTTATGTTAGGGACCTACAATTAATTGTCGAGGTAGCTAGTGTACAGCGACTGCTTATATTCGATGTCGCTGAGTGCACCTCCAGGTCTTTTACTCAAGTATGATTCCTTTGTTGTCGCGGAAGGAAATCACCGTTGTCTTCGCCAACATTGAAGATATCCTCCTTACAAACACCGTCCGCTTCTTTGCTCCTATTCCGCGGAATTTCATCTGACATTTTCGCTAGGCCTTCGTCAGCTCACTTGAAGAACGGCAAAAAGACTGTCGGTTGTATGTCGACAAGATAGGTGATATTCTACTCAGCCATGTACCCAACATGGGTGTTTATATGGTTCGTCATAAACTAAATAACGCTTGACGAGTTGAAATTAATTCTAGCCAACTCACATAGGAGTACTGCGTCAATCAGTCAACGGCGATCAAAGTTCTACAATCTCTGCGCGACTCCAATCCCGAGCTTGCGTCTCATTTACAGGTGACTTGCGCTCCATATGCTCCATTGATTCATTGTGTTTAGTCTGGCCTTCATTAGCATATGCGCGATGACAACCCAGCTGTGCGAAATTTGGATTTGTCCAGCTACTTGCTTGCTCCGAGTGAGAATTGGTTCTTTGTTCTTCTCCAGCCCTTCTGATGTGTAATATCGCAGTGCAACGAATTACCAGATACCCATTGCTAATAAAACAGGCATGTCCGCCCAGTCAGGCATTTATTATCTAAATAATGATTTTCCAATCGACAGATTCTTCATTATACCGAAGTCGGAGAAGAGCACGATGGGATTGCTGTCGCTCGCGATATGACCGAAAAGCTTCTTGACCATATTAACGAAGCTATCCGCGACCAAGAAGGATATGAAACTCTAAAAAAGATCTCTCAAAACCTTTGGATTGGACAAGGGTACGCGTATTTATAATAAACTCTCGGTTATGGCGCTAATGTTCTGTTAGGCGACTTGATCTCACAGCTCCCACACGGTTTATGGGTCCCCGACGGCTCCTTAGACAAGGGGTGCTCATCAAAGCGAAGAGTGGGAAGAAGTTGCATGGATTCTTGTGCAGCGATATTCTTGTCCTTCTGGACGAGTCCATGAAGAACCTGTATCGAATGGTAGACACCTTTCGTATCTTGACTTTTCTGATCTAACTGGTGTTCTTCTTAGCCCATTCCATTGGCCCATGCTCAAGTAAAGGAGGGTGGAAAAGGCATGTGTTACCCCTCACAAGAGACATTCGTGCAAGAGCTAATTCCCATTAAGATGACACTGCTTTCACGATAACGCAAGCGTACCCTCGAGGAGGCGACACAGTGGCCCTGCGTGCACTTTCTCCTCGCGATTGTCAACGTAAAGCATTCTTCTTGAATCGTATGCTGACAGACATCTAACCACTGGACAGAATGGATGCAGGAAATTGGCTATGCGACGAGACGCGCTCGACACGCTGAAGACAGAGCCGCGCGAAGAATCGGCCGCCGATGATCATGCCGCCCAGGCCCAGGTTACTCTTCCTTCTTTTTCCATGCTTCGCTTATTGGTGTAAATATACGTTTGACTCTTGCTATTTGGACTTTTGGTTTCGACATTCTCTTACTTATTTAGAGTACTGCATTTTCAGGTTAAAACATTATACGCATCCTTAGACTTTATACCTTTGCATTTAACATACCAATACGTATGTTTTAATTAGATACTTTTCCTAATAGTCTAATATACTTTTTCACCTCCTATTTTTCATTAACCAATGCTTATACAACGTCATACGGTATACCGGAACCTCGGACTCCGAGGGGACAGTGCAGCTTCCTATACCGGGAACTGAAGAAGCCGAATAGCACCCGAACCTCCTTGAAATGCAACTGGATCTCTATAAGTTATACATGTTCCAGCTCCTTACGTTCTCCTCCTATACCCGTTCAATCACATACTAGCCCACCATGTCGTCTGGTAAGCCTATTGTCCTTGAGGATTTTGCAGAATTTGCTAATATGACCGTGTACGTGCAGATCTTCGTCTCGAGTCGTTGTTCAAGGTTGCTGGGAAGATCGGTGAGCCATGGCTTCGCCGCTGCAGTGTTCGATTGTTGTTAACAAAGCCTACTTCAGTTTTGGTTACGGGCGGAGGATCCGGCATTGGGAAGATGATTGCCACTGGATTTGCTCAAAATGGAGCCAAGGTCTACATCGCTGCGCGGAAAGAGAATCAACTCAAAGAAGTACGTTGCAACGCCGGAGAATACTTTCATAGAACGCCAACCATAATGGTTGGGTATTAATATCTCTATTTTACAGGCTGTAGATGATATCAACAAAGTCGCTACTGGACCCAAGGCGGAATACATTGTTGCCAACGTCGGCGTATGTCATCCCCGCCATATTGCCTCGTGCGACAAACAATCTAATTGCTTGTGTTCCAGTCAAAAGCAGGTTGCAATGCTCTAATTGCAGAGTTCCGAAAGCGCGAAAACAAGCTCCATGTTCTGGTGAACAACTCTGGCATCACATGGGGTGGACCCTTCCTCGACTTTCCCGAGGAGAAGGGTTGGGACAACGTCTTTAACGTCAACGTGAAAAGTATCTTTTACAGTACGCACATCAACGTCTTTACATCTCCTCCAATTTCTCATTTACAAACTTTCTAGTGACTGCTGGGTAAATCTTGAGACTCTACGCTGGTCTGAATACAAATTAATCACTTCAACTAGACTCTCGGATCTTCTCATCAAAGATTCAACGAATCGCGACCCCGCACGCGTCATCAACATCTCTTCGACCGCATCTGTAGAACCCGGAAGCGAAGGCGCGCTCAGTGCTGAAGGAAACGGAACATGGAGTTGTATGTATCATTTTTTGAATCATTTTCTATTACATGTGCTGATTTGATGACCCAGACCAATCTAGTAAAGCAGCTGGTCAGCCTCAGCTTCTATAAACTGACTCTTTTGCGGCATGAACTGACATAGTCCCTGTGAATGTACAGTAAACCATTTGACATCACAGCTCGCTCTCAAGCTTATTTCCAACAATGTCACGTAAGTGTTCATGTCTCATGATCACTGGTTTCTTATGTTTTTGACCCATTTCTATTTCTTGGCAGTGTCAATGCTATCCTACCGGGGTATGTAAATCTTAGAGCGCAATAGCTGTACAAAATTACCAGCGGATGACTGACACAATTTACCCCAGTCTCTTCCCCAGCAAAATGACCGCGTTCGGACTCAGAACTGCTGGCGAGGAAGCTTTCAACGAAGGCCAACCCACAGGCCGCATTGGCGCGTCATCTGACATCGCTGGGCTTGCCCTATTCCTCGCCTCGCCTGCCTCGGCACACATCACTGGCACACATACCCTCATTGACGGTGGTTCACGATACCTCCGGCATGCGATTGCGCCCGCAGTCAAATTGTAATTTACTCCTCACTTTAGGTGCTGTATGTATATCGTATGCTATCTGGGCTCAAATATATACCTTTCACTTCATCTTTTTGGTCGCTTACTACTTACGCAGCCCGAAAAGAAACACCGGTACCGTACCGGGAGGTTGCGTCTGAGTTTCAAGTTAACATTGCACCTTTGTTTGTTGTTAGCCCCTAAAACACAACTTGCTTCTGACTTCCACCAGCTTCCGCCATGGCAGAACCCAGCCAGGCCATTTCAGAACAGAAAAGATACAACTTTCTAGCCTCAACTACTTCCGAGGACGTTGTTGACTCTGTTGATGAAATCGCGCGACTTAAGAAAGAGCTCGACATTATCAAGAATGTGGCAAGTATTTCCAATGTCAACTGTATTTCGCGCGTTCTTACTTTGTCTGAAGAACCCCTTTCGAATGGCTGAGCTCGCCATTGAGATTCAGATCGAGCGCCTACGCGTCGTTGAGATCTCCAAAGCACGCGACGCCGCACTGCAGAGGCTGGCCGATGTTTATGTCTCCGTTCGCCAGAAGAACGAGTTGATTGAACAACTGCAACGTGAGAAAGGCGGCGATGGTGGCGGCGCCGGATTGCTTTCTGGCAGTCAGCTCTCGAGGGCTCTCAATAGCGCTGAAGTCGATGATTTGAAGGCGCATATATCTGATCTGGAAAAGACGATTGAGGATTTGCGAGTGATCATCCGGCAATCAGCTGGGAGGCCATGTATGCCTGTCAGGAGCAACGACCCACCGCCTTCATACGAAGAGAATCCAGGAAAGGTTTGGTGGTCTTGCTTAACATACCGCGATAGTCACTACATCCATGTTCTAGCGATCCGTGGAAATGGGAACGCAGACGGAGCCCGAAGAGACTCCTACTATAGTGGATGTCAACAACTATAAACCTGGGGATCCAGATTTCAAGGTATTTCCTACTTCTACTTTTTACACCATCCACTCATGCAATTCTAGTACATGCCACCTGAGACAGATGACCCTATCGAATTGGCAAATGCTAGAAATTTGACTCTGGCTTCCATCCCTCTGCCACCGAACCCTCCGGACGCTACACTGAGTGCCATCGTCATCCCACCTCCGTTTACATTGCACGAATTCCTCAACGGAGCCCCAGCAGTGAGTTTATTCAAAGATTCACTTTTTGGTGGCTAATACCTTTGAAAACGTCAACAGACCTTACGGAACGCGTAAGTAGTATACTTTCACGAACAGCTTATACCCTAACACGCACAGGAGCAGTTTATCGAATTATAGGATCCTTCATAATGTGACTACACTTTGGTGCCCTGAGCGTGAAGAACATGGCTATATGTACACACCAGTCTATAAATGCAGCACCAACCCTAGGATTGCAACAGCGCATCGATGGGCCCCAATGGATGTCATCGGTCGCATGAGCAAACCTACTGGTGTGTTTGTCAGTTAATGTTACCTTGACCCGTTCAACTCAAGCTCGCCAACAGAATGTTTTTACAACAAAGAGGGAGTATGGTATTATGCTGGATCATACAAGGCGTTCAGGCTGGATAACCTCTCGACCAAGGAGTGGATGCAGTTGCCTTCAGAGGTATGTCCTTCTGGTGCTACTACGGACTAATTTGTTGAACAGCCTTCTAGACCATCTCTGCCATCATCAAAGAGACGATTTCGGGAAGAAAAAACTCATCTCCACAGAACACATATGAAACTTCACAGCTTTATGCTGCAGGTGCTTTGAAGGTTGCTTGCGTTGGTCTGCAATGTGTCGGCTTCAATCAGGAAGTCTACAAATCCATCATCGATCATTCTATTAAGTTCAGCGAAACTAAGTGGAAGTCTCTTGCGTCAGCCAGTGTCTCTAGTCCGCTCACCCCTCAGTCGACACATGCCAGTACCGCAGGCACGCCGTCTCCCGGGGTGAAGACACCTGTTGTTTCCCGACACATGCACCGTACGCCGAATTATCTTGGGTCTGGAAACTCTTCTGCTGGCAGTCCATGTCCGTCTAGCCACTTGGGGACTCCTACTGGTAGTCTGGGTCTGGGATCTTCTTTATGGAACATCTCAAACGCATCTGCATCCCCTGTAAGCATTGATGCTGCTGCTAAGAAAGTATTCGAAGGCGGCGAAAATCTGGCGACTGTTGAACAAGCTGGAAAGCGCTGAATGATTTGGTTATTATGGTCTGGCTCTCATCATCTTTGTATTTCTTGGTTCTTTTTTCACTGTCTACTCTTCAAGAACTTGTATCTGCACAAGTATGTTTCTATCCGCTAGCTGTCCTGGACTTGGGCTAGCATCCACACGACTCGAACAGTATTTCTATCAGTTTCTTGTTTTTATTTTTGTTTTGCAAATTGATGTGTAACATTTATTATCAATCCTATTGGAACCACTTTCACTCTAAGTGATTAGGAGCCGATGTCCCTTGATAACTGGCTTGGACCTGCATAAATTCCAATACGTCAGATTCGATGGCAGCTGGCTGTCTGGGGAAAATATTCTGCCACCGCGTACCAACGCTGTAGCTCGCTGCTTTACTGAGGAGGTATTTTCTATGTAATAGGATGGACGGAGCACAGTGCGCGAAGCTTACAAGGGCAAAATCATAATTCACACATTTCATTAAGTATGGTACGTCAATACAACATCATTCAAATTTTAAAAAGTTGCATACAGTCCCAACCTGGACAGAAAAGAAGTTTTATTCTCAAAATATGGCGTTGAGAAGCCATTCGAACACATATTCACAAGCCTCATCGTGCGTGTCCATTCATTGAACTTGAGGCTGACGGAAAGACAGCGACAAGTCTTTCAAGAGCATCGGCAATCCGGGCAAGGTTAGTGTCGATTGACGCCAGTCGGTTCGATAAGTCTGCAGGAACTGAGGTTGTTGTGGTCCCAAAGGGCGGCGGCACCTCCGCAACAGGTGTCATCGGCTTCGGTGGTACAGGAGGCTTAAAATCGTCGAATGCGTCGTCTTGAGGATATTCCTTCAGGTCTAACGGTTCCAGAGGCGGAAGTTTGGCAGTTTCAGTAGCGTAGCTAATTGGTCGCTTTTTGTCGATAACTTCGCCATAAGTTGGACAAAGTACATAACCGATACATCCCCGGCGTTTGACGGTAACCTTCTTTCCTTCCACCACGATGATCTTGAAGGCGTACACACGTCTACATGAAATGTCGACCAGAGCGTACGCCTTCCATTCCCACTCGCCGTTGTTTCTTTCCTGCCCAATCTCGAGGTCAATCTCCGTCTTTCCGGTCTTTAACGCCTGATACACCGCTTTCTCTAGCCTCTTCACTTTCACCTCGGAGCTTGAGATCTCGACCACG
The DNA here is from genome assembly GCF_017499595.1 of Psilocybe cubensis. NCBI lineage: Eukaryota > Fungi > Basidiomycota > Agaricomycetes > Agaricales > Agrocybaceae > Psilocybe > Psilocybe cubensis. The sequence goes on along the minus strand of NC_063001.1, from coordinate 529,627 downwards.
CCCGTAGGATTGTCAACTGGCTTCACTTCGACATAACACCGGTCATGGGTCTCTGTGTTGTCGAAGAAGAAGAAACCCAGGTAGTTTTCCTTGGGCTTGGTGAGAGCGAATGGCTTGAAGACGTACTCCAGCACAAGCGAGCACTGCTCGCCCTCGATGTCCTCCACTACCAGCTTGATCCGCACCGGTCTATGCCTCGCCAAAAATGCTCTGTGCCACCATCGAATGTCGTACTTGGCGTCTTCCTCCGTACGGGGTACTGCTACTTGGAAATTGAGCTGCGAGGACTGTCGAGGCTCAATTGTAATTGGCAATATATTGAATCCATCCAGTAGTTTGCATTCTTCAACAGGCGCGTATTCAGGGTCTCCAATCATGCGATAAGAGGCTGAGATACCCGCAATAGTGACTGGATTCAGTGATCCTGGAGGATTGTTGTTGAATACGGACACCTTGCCGATAAAGTAGTCGAATTTAGAGCCGGCGATATTTGGGTTGGCCTCGAGGGGAGGATCGGACATTGCTTTGAGGATCACTCGAAGGGCAGGCGTACTCCGAGTTTTGAAGTTGGTCCGGACAGGGCGTGAAGGGGCTTCCGGTAGTGTTGGGCCAACTGTCACCGTCTCCGGTAGGGTATACGGAGAAGCAGGGATGAAAGAGCGGATACCACCTTCTGACGTGGTCAAGATATCACCCGACTTTGTGCATGTGGAAAGGTCAATAGGGCAGACGCGGACCCATGGGTTGGCAGAGGTCGCACTCTTCGCAATGATCCGTATGCCTGTGATTTTACCTGAAATCGACAGTATCCACTCGGCGAGGGCGTATTCGTTTTCATCGGGAGATGTACGATAGATTAGGGTGCGGCGAGAAAGTCGGACTGATTTTGTAATGTCTTCCAGTTCCTTGGCAGTGAAAGTGTTGAAGTAGTAAGGGTACTTATACCATACCCTGCCAACAATGACCAACAAGGTGTTGTTCTCAACCCGGCCACCCCGCGACTTCCATCGGAAAAGCTGGCCTACACTGGCCGATACCGTGTCGTCAGTTTCAAGATTCGTATCTTCCACGACGGCCCATTTTTCATTTGTATCCGTATAGCTCGTCACGTCTCGGGCTCGCGGGAAGAAGGCGGCGTAAGCATAGTCGCAGTGATGTTTTGCTCGATGCGTTCCGAATTGACATGGGTGCGCTGTGCTGCAGCAAGGGAACTGCTTCGACCAGCCATCGTATTCGGCACGATGGAAAGAGCAGGCCTTTGGCCCGTTTGTGTAATTGGTGAACTCTTTGTCGCACTGTACACATATGAACTTTTGTTCCGCCTCCATAGAGTTAATTTCCATAGCAAGATTCTTCAAGCCATCTGCGATGGCCGTGCCAACATTGTCGCGAAGAATGTTTTCGAGTCGAACGTGGTTCTGTTGAACGGAATCTGCAATATTTGCATTAAGCTGTTCCATAACTGAATCATCCATGACTAGGTGCTGCTGCTGGGCAAACTCTTTGACGAGCTCTCGGTCGTGCATGACAGCATCAACACTCCCACCGTGAGCATCAACGAAGGTTTTAGCAGCAATATCTTCTTCGTCATTCGGTATATCGCGCGTTAAAATATCGAGTTGGACAGTCTGATGAATCTGAAGACTCATAAGTAAGTCCCGGCAGCAGTTGTTGATGCTCTCCGCACATGTGGCGAATTTTTCTCGATTTGAGATCTTCAGCCGTCTCGCAACACGACTCTGCTTGCGATACGCCGAAATCAGCGACGCGGAGTCCTTGAGCGCTTCGTTCATCCTCTCGATAACCTGTCGCGTGGCGTCCTTGATTTCAATTTTCTGCAGCGCCGGTAGATGGCTGAGCATGAATGTGATGCGGTCCAGCAAATCCGAGCACTTCGCGTCCACATCCTGTGCCCTTTTCTCCAGATCAACGATGACTTTGAGGATAACAAAGGCCGGTGCGACAAAGGGGATTACGCGGCCAACGTCAGCGAGCGTCTCGATGATCTGCATCGCGTTCCCCAAGCTGGGGTTGTTGACGACGGGATCTACAACGTTGCTGGCAGTGTTAAGAGAAGTGGTTCTGGTGGGCTGGCGCGCAAGTTCGCCATTTTCATGAAGTTCTCGGTGAAGTGAGTGATAGTCCCTGTCCATATGTGAGCACCGTGCTCTAGAATTTGGAAACTAGCTTAAAAACTCACATTTTCTGCAGGGTCGCGCAAGGGTCGTGTTGTAGGGAAACGAAGCAAAATTCGACGTGGTAGTAATGCCCAGTTTTATGTGGTGCGGCATCTGAAAGAGCGCCATCCCTGTCCGTATGATTTGACGACAGTACAGCTGTTGGACATGATGGCGGCGGTAAAGGTCAATGATTGACAGGCACCATCATTGCTCATGTAGTGTTTATGGTGTGGCTGTGCTCCTGGCGACCATCAAGGCCACTTTTGGTTATGAAAAGTATGCATTGGACATACATAGCAAACAAGAAGAGATATGGAATATCTAGTCAGTGCAAATCTCAATGAGCGACATAGGGAATTCGACTTTTTGGAGCTCATGACACGAGAATAAATCAAATATACACACCAATTCCAGCTTACAGTAGTAGGCTGCCCACTCGGGAAACTTGGCCGCTCGGGAAACTTGGCCACTCGGAAAACTTGCAAAGCCAATAACAAAGCCATTTCTATCAGTACAAAATTCTGAGCCTTCTAGTTTTAGTTCTCCCGGTAAGACTGACCATTTGATTTATTAGAATACTCAATGAACAATGATGATCGAATTCGGGGAGCAATGAGCATTCGCGGCCTAAAAGTTATGTGCGTCTTGATGTTAGGCCATACACTGGTTATACAAGACCTGTACTTAAATTTCAGCGACAATGGGGTAAAATTAGGCAGAAAGCGTGCCATTTTACTGTACCAATACCTGCAAGCACTTTGAAGACTTGAAATACGAATAAAAGTTTGAGGAAGGATCGGTGGCATGGTGCCCATTGAACCGGTACCTCTTTTGCGTTCAGATGTCACTGGATCACGGCAAAATAATAGTCAGAGACAAGAGAGGGATTCTCTTGAGGTATTTTCACAGATGTAAAAGGTCTTAAACGGGCCACCTATTTGTGCTTCTCGCCTGGAGAAGATTCAAGTTAAAAGAACGGCGGCTTGCATAGACGCCAACAGAGCTTGACATACGCTGTTGAGGTGCAGTTAGAACCAGCCATTTGACCAAGGACTTCACTACTTGCTAGGTCAGAATCAGTGTAGGATATTTACAGTCGACGCTCACAAAGCTAGGTGCGGCAGGTCAACGTTCCGGCCCTGCAACGATGACTTCAGTTGTTTTTCGATTTTCCTGAATTTAATTATCTTGATATGGGAGGGATCTCGGAGAGAATGACTCTGGCTGACTTGGAAATCGCTCTACTTTTCATTTGATACTTCTGAGGAGCCGGGGAATACCTGAGAGTTTACTTAACACAAAGTAACAGATTCAAAAAAAAGAAGAAAAAAATACCTGAGAGTTGTGACGAAGTTCGGCCGACTTCGGCTCCGCCACGGACCCGCGAATAAGTATTGTTGGACAATTCCCCGTTGCCAGTGGTTCGTCCAAGGTTGTAGGAGGAGCGCAATTGCTAGCTTTTTGCTGAAGAAGAAATTCATGCCAAGCCTCAGGCCTCAGGGTTGAATTTTTACTGAGGTTTACTCGGCAAGAAAATACTTGAGCTCTTTCGATAGTCCGACTCAATGATCTGTGCCGAGATCATAATCCCAGTCGTAGTTGATTGGGTTTTGGCGAGATTTCTGTTCACTCACGAACATATAAGCGCTCTTTGGCTAGTTGTTAAAATTGACAACAGCATTTAATTAATTCGAGTCGATGTTGAGATGCCTGAGGAATGCCACAGGTAGCGAAGTCGGGGAAGTGAAATTCCCCGGAGAGTAATTTCCAAGAATGTGACTGTTGTCGCACGAGCCCATCTCGCCGTTCACAAGAGTGACGTTGACCGCGACCACAGCTCTCTCAATATTCAAGAGTCAGTGGCACTCGTTCAATCTTGGTTCAATTGTCCCCTTTGCAAGTTTTATGACCAAGACATCAATGTTCAACATCGCGGCAATATCGACAAGATCGTTGCGACGACATCGACAGCATTGCAGCGACGACGCCCATGACTTCACAGCAACTTTGTCGATTAAGCGCTCTTATGGTTCGGTGTCCGAGACTCCAGAATTCTCGGCAGGATAGCTTCCGACAATGCCTTCATCTTCACTGCAGCTCGCGGAGTCGTTCGCCCCGGTTTCGTAAATTTGGGGCAACTAGGTGAAGCGAAGAAAGGAGTCAGCTTTTAACAGCGGTACTGGTTTTCGCTTGGAGCTCCTATTCTGCGCATCCCGAATATCAGTTTATTTCATCGTCATCTAAAACTACCCCTCTAGTCAGGATCGTTTCGAATTCGCAAAAAGTTCAGAAAGGGAATACCAAGCAATTGAATGAGCAACAAGTCGTGGACGATGCTGGGAGGTCCAACGACTAGCAGCGCTGGGTTTAGCAGACGTGTTCGTGCTCTCGACTCGGTCTTGACAATGATGCGCGCGCTGTACCACACAGCGAGCTCCTGTCAATTCCGAACCACCACCAAGGCCCACAACGTTATGTGTGGGCTACGAAGGATGCGCCTCAACTCCAGTTTCCTGTACCTAAAATTGGTTACATACTGCAATTATACGTTCGGGTAACTGTACCCGTGTCTTATATCTGCTGTAAGTTTGTCGGTTTCTTTTGCCAGTAGGTGTGGATTGAAGATAGGAATGAAGGCAAAGACCCGTCGTTACGACAAGGCGGCGATAGAATGAGTAGGGTGCTAATTTGACCACTCCCTAAAATACAAACGCTATCAAACCTCCAAAATAGTTGCAATATCTCCTCCTGACCGATCCTCCCGAAAATCTTCTGTTGACCGTCATCAAATGCCACAGGAATTCGGAATTGCCGGACGTCAAAAATACCAGCAACAAAGAGCGCAACAAAGAGCGCTTGAGATTCTGAGGAGATACAGCTTTGGAGTTGCTTGATCTCAGGTGCGTCTTTTCGACGGCGTACACTGTTCCATACAGCGAGCTCACATGGCTTTCGTCATCGGGTACAATCCCATATGAAGTCTACTCGCATTTTTCGTAGTTGTCTCTCAAACACCCAACTTCACCCGCAGGAAAGGTCCGGTTTCAATCGCAATTCGCTCTTTGATATCCTTCCTACTCCCAAGTCGATCAAGAACCCAGAAAACCAGCGAGATACTCCAGGAGTCTAGAAAGTATCATAATTATTTGCTTCGGGGGATTGAAACGCAGCCGGCTTCCAGCCATTGGTATCGACAACGCTCTTGGAAATCCTCCACAAAGTTGGCAGAGACCAATGTGTACGAAACGTTCATACACGTTGGATTTCTCCCCCAGAAAACCCGTCCGAGTATCTCCCTATTTGCCGTTCGTGAATATTCTACAGGCTATTGAGTGGTCGGATGATGGCTGTAGGAAGGAGTAGAAGAGTTGTGGGTCAACGGTTTGGACTGACGCAACAACAAATGACGGGAATTCCTTTTTTGGAAGATTTTAAGCGGCACTCATCTGTCCTCATTTTGCACCGCCTACTTGGTTATTCCCAGATATCCTTTACGGTGAGCCGTTCTACGTTTACCCTTGCATTCGACAAAGCCACATTTTCTAACCGATTTCACTCTGGTCTGTTCTTGATCTCAACGGCTTTTTCAGCTAAATTGCACGATGCCATCCATTCAAACACAAAATTACACCTTACCCAGTTTCACGGCGGTAATCAACGGGACTGCCCCCTTCAATGGTAATCTCTACGATGGTACGACAGTCTACCCCTTGTATAGTGTGAGTTCAACGTCGCATTGTTGGCATCGCTTTCCATCTCTCGTTAGACGATCGGCGCTAATATTCCAAAAAACACAAAGGTTCCCAACACGCATTACAACTATACTCCTCCTCCAATCCCCGCTGCCCCTGTCAGCGTTTTCTGTTAGCGCGCTTATCTACCTCTTTGACTGATAAGGAATGGTTAGGTTGCTTTTCCGAGGGCAATTTTGGGCGTATTATCTCAAAGGTGTCAAAGAGTTATTGCCAGGGTCAGGGTGAGCAACAATTCATGACTACACCGTGAGCCTTTTAGCCTGAAGTCCATTAGAATCTTGTTGCTCGATGGCAGTGAAAGTTGGAGCGAGAGATGCAAATCGCGAGCGGTGATTTCAAGCACCACCGATCTAACAAAATCTTCCTGCTTAAACTGTATATCATTCTCAAAAATAACGATGCTGTTTTGATTCGAATATCATGTTCGTCTCCGATTTCCATTCAATATCTATTCAGAACCGAAGAAAGAGAAATTTGAATGACATTGTTTAATGTCATGGAGGCAAGTTGTGCAGCCAGAAGTTCAACACTTTTACTTCGCATCAACCGACTGCTTGCCATCTAGTTTATCAAGCAGAAACCACTTGAAATATGCGAATGAGATAGCGTGGCTGGCCTTTGGCATTGTGCTCATTTCGTCCACGCGTATATTTCTTGTTAGATACAACAACACTGCTAGAAAATCGTATATAATTACTCTCCCCGGGAGAATTCGTGTTTCCCTCGATTTTGGAAAGATTTGTCAGTGATACAAGCGAACTATATCTAAACGCGTCTAATTGCGGGTGCTTTGCCTGGGCCGCATTGAAAGCATATTCTCCATTCACAGTGGCTAAAGTACAGCATCAAGCAAACAATATCCTGAAGGCCTCTGAAGGCTCCATTCACTCCAATCGATCAAGCACAACTTGTATCCTCCATTACGGCCTCATCTAGGGGATCAACGGTGTTTCTTGCTACATTCCCCGCAAAACCACCCAAGAAATTGAGGGTCCGAACGAATAGCGAATCGAAATCATCAAGCAGGCCCATCCGGGAGAGCATACTGGAAACATCTTGAGGCTCTTCTTCACCGCCTGATCCACGTTCATGGGCCAACCATTCCTCCAATGACGACTGCCCGGCAAAAAGGAGGCTACGCAGACGAGTGACGTCAGTCTGACTGGGAGGAGTTGATTTCAGGGTACGCGCGACAGGATGGCCGTTGGTCTCTGGAGAAGACGATAGACCTTCGATTTCTGCAGGAAGAACGAGATCGACGCCTTCTGCGGACTCTGGATCCCAGATTTGGTTCTGCAACACAGCAATCCACGCTTGATCCAAATCGTCGAGAAAGTCGACAAGATCTTGCAAAGTATCGCGAGTCGTAGTTTCGTCCGAGCCTAGAGTATAACCTGGGATAGAAGATAACGCATCTCCTGTAAGGCGAAGCATGTACGCGATTCGCAGGCTCGTGGATGGGTCCACTGGGGGTATCTGCAGGACGATGGCAAGAATTTGTCGCACAGCTTCTAGGTATGTCGGCAGCGTTTTAAGAGTGGAAGAAGCCTCTGTCCTGCATGTACACATTCAATAGATGCATGAAGATGTGGATGATTGTGTTCACCGCTTCTTGAAATTCCGAGTAAGCTGCAAGAAAGCCTCGTCGAGATAATCAACTAGCTTTCTCTCCTGCCGTGTCGTCAATGGTTTGATTGGGCGTTTCTCAACAGTACGATTCCCATTTTCATGGTTTAAGTTCATCATCGGTACGATTGGTAAATTATTGGGATTTCGTGTAGGCGATCGGGGACCTGCATATCATTCAATCCTGAGGAGCTCCAACTGCTTGAAGGCCAGAGCCTTTGAATATACACGTCCCACTGTAATTAGTATATTTAGTGTTTTAGTAAAGGGTAGATACACACCTAGGTTGTAACACCTCAATTGCTTGTAGCGCGATAATAAATATGCTAAGAGTTCACTGCAAGGGGCAGTGTGACTCAGCGTCCTCTGGCTAAGACCCCTCAATGGGATGACTAATCATGATTGTCGGGATTGTCCCGGTGGCACATGCGCCCGTGTGCAAATCCTCCGGCTATTTATAGTTGAACCTGAACTCCAACATTTCAAGGTGAACTTTACACTGAAGACTCCCGGAATCCGCCCCAAATATCGCGAGATCATTTACATCAGAGAACAATATTCCAGTGAATGTTACGGTGGAGCGTCAGATCATATATTGTTTGGAATAAATGTGCTTTGAACTCCTCATAAAGTTGCACGGCACCGCCTTGCAATTGCTTGAATATATTTATATGCCAAAATCCATCAACTGTCGTGATCGACGTAGATTAATAGATTTAAATAAAAATATACCAAATGAAGGCTTTTGGGATACTTTGCTATGAAAGATTTATATCGGCGAAGTGGAAACGTTTTGAAGTTTTATATAGCTCTTCCGCCTTCAAAGAATCCCCTCCAACTGTTGATGGCTTTGCACCCGAGCAAAAGACCGGGAGCAGTGCTGGTCCCCGGAATCAACATCAAGATGAAATCAGTGTTGAACCCCGTCCTCGAACATCCTTCTCAATGACACCAATAATTAACAGTAATATCGGCAGCCTTTCACATCAGTTATGTGCTTTAAACAGAATCAATTTATAAAGTACGAACTTGCTCTACTACAGTCGGTACCCCAGCATACAATGGAAGCAAACTCTACCGAGAATATTATGCCAAATGTCTTCCCTCCTCCCCCTCCAGGCCTCAACTATATTGCTGCCATTCAGCCGTCGCTCACTTTTCTCATGATTGGTACAGCATGGGGAGGGGTTCTGCTTCCTTTGCTTGTCGCTCTATTTTATTTCTCTACCAAAGACACTCGCCGTCGGCCAATTTTTATTTTAAACGTCCTATCTATTTTATTGGGACTTTTCATGGTATTCTTTAACGCGGTTCTCGAGGTATTTTCTCCCATAATTCGAAATCCATTAAGTTGACTCAACTTTATTCAATTAGATTCGAGCAATCCTGGCACCGTTACAACCCCTTAATCCATTAACATCAGTAGTATTCGGCATTGTCAGCAGCGGCACTCCATTACTCGTCGAGTTCATCCTTGTTATTCGGCTTCTCGCTGTGTATCCCTTTACCCGTACCCCAAAGCCGATATGGTGTGCAATATTTGTGCCTCTGGTTCTAATCAAGATTGGACGCATGGTCAACATAATATTTTTCTCTGTTCAATATGTTCAGCTAGTTCAGACCGTTTCTGGAGATCCCATTAGTGTTGCCCAAAGTCCATGGCACCGTTTTCCAGGCATCAAAATTGAGTGGATCCTTCAGGTCATTGACAATACGTAAGTTTAGTTTAATATTCAATTGATAACGAGCCGTCGCTTAGAAGAATTTCAGTGCAACATCGACTCTATTTATCTTCCGACTTAAATCCGTCATGCACACTCCAGGACGAACAGTAGCATCAGGTACTTATCGCGGTGAGTAATGCCGTTTCGCGCAACTGATCTTCTTTCTAACCGACACACCATTTCGTGAAATATAGTAACCTATACATCAAAAATTAAGGCACTATTCTGGATAGCTGTATCCAACTTCGTGTTCCCCGTCATTTTGAGCATTATCCAACTGATTATGCTTTTCCGTGACTCCAACTTTCTAAAAGGGGCATACACATTTTTTACCAACGACTACGTAGAAATTGTTGGCGTTCTTCTGGCGACTGTTTGGGCATCAACAGCTCATTGGTCAGACCAGAATCCGACAGCCGATATCGAGTCAACTAAAGTATATTCTGGACCGTCTCGTCTTGCCAGACATATCTGGTTGGACAACTCGCAGTCCTCCGCATCTACTGGTAACGTAGTTGAGAGCCTTGGCATCCCCGGTCATATTGAACTCGATGGATTGAAAGAGAGATCCGAGGGGGAGATCGGTCCTATAAAGTCACAAACAAGTTTTTCCTGCGTTACGGAAGAGAGAGAGCTTTCAATAAACCGAAAGCTTTCTTAACTATTTAGCATGTTTAAAACCGATTGTATGCCAGTGATGAGTCATACCATAACTTATTTATATTGGTGAATACTGCTTGAAATGACGGAGAATGTTTCTAATAAGTCGATACCTTCTAAAATGGCATATTTTTTTATTCATTTTCAAGGGTTTTCTTTAAAACCTTGGACAAGTCGTCAAAGCTGATTTTTTTTCAAGTCCACAAAATTCAAACTCAGTTGAAAAGACAACACGCCCGTCGCCGCGTTAAGCCGAGAGTGCCAAATACACTAAATCATATTTGCTTGTGCTTATATTAGAAGCCATTGGGAGGCAGCCAATAATATCGCTCTATCACTTTTTCCTGTAGTAAATTACCTTTTTTCTATCTCTGATGTTGCGAACAATGTAAAGTAACTTATAGCGAATTTTTGAACATATACTCATGCAATGGTCTTCCTTCTATTAGTAAACCAAAAAATGCTCGATCTAAACGAGCCCTGGAGGCACGCCAGCCCAAGGAGGTTGAAGATCCAAGAACCGCCATTTTTGTAAAGGGAACTCATACAGGCGAGGTCCTCAATAATGTTATGCGTGAACTGGTAAGTCAATAATCTCGTTCATGCATATTCGTGTAGATACTAATCTCACAAAACTCAAAGATGGCCTTGAAACGTCCAAATGCTATTGCTTTTAACAAGAAAAATGCTATACATCCATTCGATGAAGCCTCGACTTCAATAGCATCTCTTGAATTCTGGGCAAACAAAAATGATGCATCGATGTTTGTTTTCGGTCAGACGACGAAGAAACGGCCTCATGGATTGACTTTTGTTCGTATGTATGACGGAAAAGTTCTGGACATGGCAGAAGTTGGAGTGGAGAATTGGGTCGGGATGGCTGATTTTAAAGTGCGTTTCTTCTTTCAACCCGGCATTCTTTCTTTTAATTTCCACATTAGACTCCCAAATCGACACCAGGACATAAGCCACTGATGCACTTTGCCTCTGAGCTGTTCGACACCCACCCGCGGTTTATTCAGCTTAAATCAATGCTGATCGACTTTTTCAACGGCGAAGAGATCGAATCAATATGTCTTCCTGGCATCGAGCACATCATCAGCATCTCCTGTGGACCAACCCCCGATTCGCTGAACAACGCCACCGCCATGGCGTACGCCTCACGGCCCAAACCCTCTAGTGGTGCGGTAGTCGAGGACACTTCCAACTTTCCAAAAGTCCACATCCGGACATACACCCTCAAGCTACTCGCGTCTGGTACACGCATCCCGCGCGTCGAGCTTACGCCGATGGGGCCGTCGCTTGACCTCGTTCTGCGGAGACACCAGCCAGCGGACGCCGAGCTGCTCAAGCAGGCTATGAAGAGACCTAAGCTGAAGAAGAGCGATATCGAGTCGGGTCTTGGCAAAAAGAAGAAGAACCAGGAAGTGGACGAGATGGGCGATCTCAGAGGACGTGTGCATGTAGGAAATCAAGATCTGAGCAAGTTGCAGACAAGAAAAATGAAGGGGTTGAAAGCGGGCAAGGACGAAATGGATGTGGACGAAGACTTTGGAGGAGAACCCAACCCCCGGAAAAAGAGAAGGACAGAGGCCTAGATTTTTGTTTTCCACTTATGCTATGATTTGTATCTGTAGTCTACAACATTTGACAAGATCTAATTTTACAAAAACAAAAACAAAAAACTCAAAACTGAGTAAATGAATGTAGGTCGATTTCAAAGGGGTCGTCATTATTCGTATAGCCTGGATATACTCTTTCCCCAGAAGCAGGCGGCCACACGGGTGAAAGCATATCCCACACACACTGCTCATCCGCCTCCAACGTTGACGATGGCGTTTCTGAAAGCGTTTTGATCGTACACGCCTCCTCGAGCCTGGCAAACCGGGCCCGGTAATCCTCGCGCCATGTCTTCTCCAAAACGTCACACAACCACACCTGCACTTTCTTACCACGGCGGTTGGGCCCTTTAGTAGCCAACTCAATGATGAGCTGGACATCATCATCGGTGCTGAGGTTCAGGATGAGCGTGGACAGTTCCGGCCAGCATTCCTTTGGCAGGTATGAGTAGAGTGGGATAAGGATGTTTTCTTCAGGCTCTTCAATGGACAGAAGCACCGTCTTGGCTCTCTTTGTTAGGTGTGCGAAGAATCGACCGGCGAGGACGGTCGAGGTAGTCGAATCAATGAGGGTCAATGTCGTTAGCGATGGAAAGAAGTATCCTGTGCCTGGTTTTGGGACGGGGACGGGGACCGTCTGTCCTAGCTCCTCGGGTAGCCAAACGTTGCGTAGGACAAGGCTTTGGAGGGCTGGTAGGCGGAGATATGGTAACAGGAGAGTCATGGCGTCGTTTTCATACCGCAAGTGCTCAAGAACATTCATCGTGATGAGAGGCAAATCATGTTCCATTGCAGGTGGATCGAATACATTTCCTACAATTGACAGATTGGTAAGGGTAGGTATATCCATGATCTGGCGCATCGCGGGCCAGGAAAGCACGTATTCAGCAAAATCTTCTGCTTCGAGCCTCAGAGTGGTGATGTTGGAAAGCGGGGGGAGGATTTTGCCATAACCACCTAAATGAACGTAGTTGAGTTTTGGGGCACCGCCTGTAAAAATTGTAGATTGTAACGCGGTCGCTCTGTCTGCCAGGTTAAACCTTTCCTCGATGTCGCCTGTGCCATGTGCCCGGCTCATTGAAGGGTAAGGGCAGAACGCAAAGTACTCCAGTTTCGGTACTTCCTGCTCGGTAAGATGTCGTAGTCGATTGAGGACGCGAAAATCAAAGTCCACCCTAATCGTGACAACCCTCCATCGCGCGACGTGAGACAAAGCCATGTCGAGGACACGAGCGCGATTGTCGCTGGTTGTGGTATTCGGTCGACCAGGGTTAAAGTCGTTGTCGTTGAAATCGAGGAGTAGCTCTAGACTCTGGGTTCCCGACCTGCTCAGGTATGTTTCAAAACGCTGCAGATCAAGTTCGTCCCCCAAAATATTCTCGTCCTCCCTATACATGAATCTTGCCCATAAACGCGGATAACTGAGCGCAACCTCGCGCCATCTCCTACACACATGAGAGAGAACGAGTTCTGTTGTCGTTTCCGGCTCCCTTTGATCTTCCTGGACCCGAGACGAAAACAGATAGTTGGAGCCGTACCCGGGAGGCGTAATAGTTGCGTAGTCGAAGATTAGGCAGGTAATCTCGGCTGGCAGGTTGAGCAATGGCGACGGCTCGTTGTATATGGCGCCAAACTCTGCGCGAATATTAGACAGCTTTTCGTCAATCTTGTCAATTTGAAGGTGGAGGTCGTTCCGTTCTTTCGTCAACGCATCAATTTGGGAAGAGAGTTTCAACATGGCTGCGTCCCTCGTTGATTTTTGCCTTTGGGGAATGATTGCAGACATTTTGAGGGATAAGCGCTAGAATAAGTCGATTACTCCCTATTCCTGTACCAGATGCAATAAAATGAGCCGTGCCAGTGAAAGTTCAGGAAAAGAGCCAGAACCCGGCAATGCCAAACATTGAATATTGATCGCGTAGGCCCGCGCCTCTTCCTTTGAACTTAACCTACTTCAACAAGCACCGATCTCAATGCACTCGACGAGTGCAACGATTCAGAATCTCCCGATAGAAATATTTTCCTTGATTTTTGAATATTACCAAAGTGAAAACCTGGAAGAACCCAACGACGAACTTGCGGAAGTTATCGTATCACACGTCTGCTCTGCCTGGCGATCGATAGCGATAGGAAATCCCAAATTGTGGTCGTGGTACGCAAATCGCCACGAGAAAAAGCATAAACAGGAACTCGAACGACTTGCTGTTTATCTCGAACGATCTTCCAACCATCCTCTGTATTTGTGGTTCGTGATCAAGTCATATAGCCCTCGCCCACATATCCTCCGCCAAAAGGTATTCACCGATACCACAGAATATAGAGCAATTTCTCTATTGCAGAAAGCCACAGAACACACTCGCAGATGGCGTTGTATCTCAATCGACATTCGAGGGAGGCATGAATCCTATCAAAGATCGTGGTGTTTCTTCTCGCCTCCACAAAATCTATCTTTCCCAGAACTGGAGACCTTCGAGGTGTACATGCCACGCTTATTGCACAATGCTTACTTAGAAGAGTTGTTTGGTGGTGAACTGGCGACTCCTAAGCTGTGGTTTGTTCGCGTAGACCCCATTCCTTTTGTTCACTTCAATCCACCGCGCAGTATCACTACACTCGAGTTACATTGGGAGTACAGAGACCCATTGCCATCAATGCCCAAATTTCTCGAAGCATTATGTGATATCATGGCCTCTCCGACGTTGACGACCGTATGCATAATTGGAGAGATGTTCGATAAAGAATACACTAAGGAGTTCCTGACAAAGAGGAAACGGCTTTCCACTTTTATCAAAAACCTTCGGTGCAGTAGCGCTATATTCTCAAGCGCTATATTTCGTCATTTTCAGTTCCCTCGGCTGGAACTTCTATGGTTGCGGGAGATTGTCTTTAGGGAAATATTTGAGGATGTTCAATCAATCGACCCGACTTTGAAGATCTTTCCTAGTCTACGAACTCTTATTCTGCTCAACTGCTACAGCGATCAGGATTCATACATGACTTCTCTCGCCCAATACACGCAGAATGTGAAGCACCTATACATCCTTCAAGATCCGGAGTTATTAGTAGGAGTTCATCTAGTTGACCCTGACTCAGAACGATCTGCGTTCAGCTTGATAGTCGACGAGAAGATCCTTTCCAGTACAACTATATGGCCTGATCTCGATATTGTAACGTTCTCTAGACCAACACACGATAAGATCTCATCCGAACAAGTTGCATCATGCATCGACATTGTCCAGAATCGGAAAAAAGAATTTATGCTCCACATCCCCAGGTATAACGCGGAGAGTTGGGAATCAGAAGACCTTGTACTGTGGGCGTCACTTTCGGCTACAGGAAAACTTGAAATAATTCCTGTCACTGACATTTACGTGTCGATCGGACGCTGGTTGCCTTGGCCGTCGCGGTTGCCTCCAGGGATCAAACGTCCGTTTGAACTTCAAGATGGAGATTCATTCTTCGGTCCTATTTATCTTTGATTCTTGTTTTGAAGACCTATGATAACTGTAGAAAGCTTAGAAAATTCGTGTTACGACGGCATACATATAATTTGGTACCCAGATCCCGATTGCTGAGGTCTAAATTTAATTGGGCCGCTACACCACCCACTAACAATCTATGTATCGATAGTCACTAATAAGGCTGTCCTGATCTCGCAAACCAAGTTGACAGAAGACCGGCGAGTCGCAATGATATGTTTGGGTTATATCCAGACGAAACAGGAGTCAAATTTTGAGAAAAAGTAGAAACAAATAAACAAGTAATACAAAAAACGATCCAAAGAAATTTAAACGAAATCAAGCCGGAGTCCAAACAAAAGAAATCGAAAATACACTAAATTTAACCAGACTGGTACAGAGCAGGGCCCGCGACGATGTGGTCGTTCAGCATCGACACATTGGCGGGTGAGATGGGGACATTTGTATCGGTGACAGCGATAAACATGGTACCATTGACGATAGGCGCCGTGTTATCGCCATACACGTTACCGCTGGGCTGGATGGTCTGTCCGCTACGTCCCTTGATATTGAAGAGCTCCGTGTAGGTGACGTTGAGCTGGGAAATCCAGGCGACATAGGCGGGAGCACCGGCTGTTGTGTTCGTCACGTAGCTGTTGTTGTAGCTGACAATCTGGCCGGGAGCATCCCACGTCAAGAAGACTTCGCGTCCAGGGTAGGAGAGGGGTTCGCTGCGGTTGTGGGTGATCGCGGGGGTGGTGTTGTTGCCAATGATAGATGTATTGTACAGAGGAGTAGCATCGGGGTTGTTGATAATGTTGAGAGCGGGGAAGTTTGTCCACTCAATGCGCGGGTTTTCAGCGGGGCAGGTGACAAGGTAGGGTGCGAGGAGCGTCCACGCCATCGACTGGGAAATACCTGTCTCGAACCACACAGGCATCGGGAACAATCCCTCAAACTGCCTAAAGATCATTTGCTGCCTCGCCTCTGTCGTGATAGACTGCAGCAACAACTGCGCCGCATCGCGCGAGTTCAGGTGCTCCAGGAATCCATACACACCAGATTCACCAAAGCGCGTGAGCTTCTGGCAGAAGTCGACGAACTCGCGCACAGTTTCGAACGGATATTGGTACGTACACTGCTTCGCTGCCCTGGGTCCGAGAATATTGGTGAGCAGTTCCGCGTGCCCGACTTCTTGCTCGGCCATAAATTGAATGAGGTATCGGTCTTCTGCGTTCAGTCCGGCAGCTTCAAATTCTTCCACTGAGAATTTCGCGAGGCCGTGGTGGAAGAGGTCGAGCTCAATCCACTCCTGATTAAGCGCCAAGTTGATAGACTGGAAGTCGAAGTCGCTCAAAGGGTGATAATAAGGTTCGCTTCCATTAGTCCCAAGCCCACCAGAGGGAGTAGGAACCGCATGGACAACGCTAGCGAGAGAGAGAAGGCCTCCGAATAGTTTTGAGAATTTCATACTGAAGGCGGTTGTGATAGGACTCGAAGGGGTATCTGGATATCTAAAGAAGAGCAGATGAACCTGATGAAGAATACAGCTGCTTGTTTGCATGTTTATATACATCCGCAGGGCGAGTAGGAAATCATGTTTGAGTCTGGCTCGTAAATTCGCTCGGAACGATCGATAGTGTCCCGGTCAGGGCTGAATATCGGGTGGAAAGCCTAGCTTGCTCAGTGCTACAACCAGCATCGAAAACGTGGCAAAAAATTACAGTGTCCCGGAACTCAGAGAGTGCGCGGATGCTCAATAGTTTCCACCTGGTGTACCGCGATCTCTCTGGGCCAAAATGTAGAACAAAGGTTCCAGACTAGTCGATCCCGATGCCTTTAAAGAACTTCAGGAGACTCCAATATAATAGACCAACGGAACGTTGTTGTGGAGTTGGATTCGAGTGCGAAAGATATTTGCTGCCCGCTGATTTTCCGGGCATTTCAGCCCAAAAATGCAAAGACTCCAGGGAATCGCATTGTAGTGATAGGTACAGTGTTCACTTCAAAGTTCAAAGGTTGGATGACTCGGATAAAATGTTCCATTGACAGCTGTGTAAATGCACAAATGGGGAATTTGTGGGGAATACATTAACAAGAATAGAGTACGCCTGCGACGCGGAGTAGATACTTCTTCAAATAACAGCCAAGACTTCCAAATTCCCTGAAAATGAGACAGAGAAGTCAGTATAATGTTTTTACGTGGATTTAGAAAATGAACAAGAATCAGTGAAAACATATAAATTGTCATCGTTCGAAAGGTTAATTCCAACGAGGTTTTAACCAGCCGTGAGAGTCTAATTAAAATAGAAACATCATGTTAAAGAAGAAGCGGACTTTTTACTCACAATTTCCAGCGTCTAGAGGTTCAACAACCTTAGATAACAGAAAGGGATGTTTAGAAATGTGCTCTAAGCCACTGAAGAAACCTGTGTCGTGTAGAACGTAGTTCCAAAAGTTTCAGAGCGACGCTACAGCTTGTCTATAAGTAGCACGCTTTTAAGTTCAAGCTCCGATTAAATTTCAAAGAACGTGCAGGGCAGGTGTAAGACGTTGGATTCTGTAAATTGGAATGGTTTGTAAAATCAGTAAAAGTATGATAAACAGCATTAACAGCATTAAAATTTTATTGTAGATTTCTAGAGGGTTGTGTCTTTGCAAATTTTCACTGAGCCTCAACGGTGGGTCTGCCACTACAAACCTAAAACTGGAAGCTTAAAGCTTAACGCACGGGCCAAGTAAAGGGTATAAAACGTAGTGATCTCCCACGCCGTTCCGCTTTCACCGCACTCGAGTCAAATTGCAAACCAACGCCCTCAACAATACACGGCTGGATTTGTGCCAAAGTAGTGCTGAAACGAACGTCGTGGATGTCTCAACGCTCGGCCATTCGGTCACGCTCCTCTCTCTGCTTTTCGCCTTAGGAGGACAGAGCTGGCAGTCCATACACCTCTCCAACAACCTCATTTTCCCTGTCTACCTTTTTTTCTCCGTGCATTCACGAGTATAACCTTCATTAGTTTACCAATATGATTTTTTTTTTGTTGTTTCTTTTGTGCACTGACATTGACGGCCTCAACGATAATTCCAACTTCAATCAAGCTCAAATTCCGATGCCACCTGTCATAGAGAAGAACAACCCAATCATCTCCCTCAAGACATCAAATTATCTCAAAAAAATGTTTTCAGTTTCGTGTGCACCAATTCAGTTTCGAGTCAGCGAGTGATCAACACGACGACGGTGCTCTCAAGTTCTCTCAAATTATCAACATTTCATAGAAGACCTCAAACAATTTTGTGTGCACCAAGTCGATAAATCAATCTCTCAACAACCAGTTATTCAATCATTTTTTTGTCAACAAGACGGGCGTTTGAGTGAGCGGATCGTATACATTGAATTGTCAGAGCAAGTGTGACTGGGAAACAATCATTAACCGCCGAGTCCCCACAGTTTTACTTCAAATCTTCAAGCCATGCAAAATTTCAAGATGTACATCACAACAATGTTTTTAAGGCAACAACATCTTCAAAAGCTCCTTCAACTATACAAAAATTCAACAATATTTTCAATGTGTGAAGTAAGTATGGTACATTTTTGGGGACGCCTTCACGATTTTATAGGGGCTATTATACTTTGTACTGTGGGGATTTGTCGACGAGATGATTGTATAGGCGAGATGTGAAGGGAGAAAAATGGTATGGTACAAGCAACAAGGACAGTTCGAAAACAAGAAAAAAGCAAGAAAGCAAATGTCAAGAAACCAAGAACAAAATGGGGCGTAGAATAATTAAGAATGTGCGTGACCGTGTTTATGTTTTTTATGCGGGGAAGGAATAGGATAGAGAAGTGGGCGTTAGGGGTGATGTTGAGACCGACACGCATTTAGAATGTTGGGAGATACGAAGCTGATGACAAGGGTGATGCCGTGGCGTTGGTACCGGCAGAACGAGGGAGGTGGGCGTTTCGGGCAATTCGTTCCCTCATTCTAACAACGCTTTCGCGAAGCTTTAATTTGGTATGCTAGACGGCGACAAGTGAATAAATCAAGACAAGCCAACAAAAAAAAACCGCGTCAATCAAACGTACCGTGAAAAGATCCTTCACCCGCCTCCAAAAATCCGCCTCAAAAGCAACGTGGAAGCCATCGTGTGAAGAGCTGAAAGCGACACGTCTCTGCAGAAAAAAGTGGATGGAATTGGGATTAGAAAGACAAGGGCTGGACTGGCTGCGGCTAACTCACAGAACTGTGCGTGGTGCGTGCAAAATTAATCTTCCTGAAACGACGCACGTTCTCCCTTTTCTGAAACGAAAGAAACAGTCAGCAACGAAGAACGAAAAGAACGAGAGAAGAAACACGCGACAAGAAGAAATCAGGCGAAAATAAAATATTACTCACTGCAACCACCAACGGCGTAGACGGACCCGACCACGGAACTTGGGTGTAGTAGCGCGACGGAAACGAAAGGTTCGACGAGATTACCAATACTTGGCCTCCATGTTCAGCATGTTCACGACTAACTTGCTCTATCGAAGGAAAAACAGGCCCGGTGGGGGACATGTTCGAGCTTGAAGCCGTCGCTGTATTCTGTCAGGGAGCAAGATCCGTACAAAGAGAAGGAAAAAGACAACGGCAAACGCGAGGAGGGTGTATAAAAAGAGCGAGGTTGATATAAGGGAGAAAATGATGAAATGAATTGTGGGGGGTGATGGCCGAGGGCTAGCGTATGAATTGGGGTGAATGGGAGGCGTAAGAAGGCCTTGGAACGTTGGGGGGCGGAAACGAAAAAAGAAAAGAGCAAAACGCGAAAAAAGGGACGACTGGATGAAGTCCCTTTTCAGGTCGGCAAATT
Organism: Psilocybe cubensis; assembly: GCF_017499595.1. Lineage (NCBI taxonomy): Eukaryota > Fungi > Basidiomycota > Agaricomycetes > Agaricales > Agrocybaceae > Psilocybe > Psilocybe cubensis. Next base: position 509,754 of record NC_063001.1, on the reverse strand, counting down.
CGAACTGCGCTCGATTCTCGGGAATAATATCCAGAATTGGGCAACCACGGACGGAGAATTTCCAAATATCGACATGCTGGAATTTGGATCCCAGGTTGGGAGATGGAGAAGACGCCCACAGTTGTGCAGCATGGCCTCATGGTTGGCGGAGAATTGGGGAGTGGCAGGAAAGCGCAGAATGTATTAGTGGTGCGTGTAGCACCAGTTTTATTATTGGCAGATGATACAACCATTTGGCAGGACACTTGTTGCTACCGTTGCCCACGCCATTGTACCACAGTCGACCTGGTCGTCAATTCCTAAAACCACTGTTAGAACTCAGTCCCCTTCATCAAAAGTAGCTGGTGCATCACATACTCTCTTTCGGTTTCCACCTCATATTTCATTCTCCTGCGTAGACGAATGACAAGGACACTCGTTACCGCCTTTCACCATTTCATGGCACAACAGTAACTTCATCGTCGATTCCTCTCGACCTCCGTCATAAAAGGACTGTGCACCACCAACTCTCTTCCGATTTCCACTCCATGTTATATTCTGCTGCGCAGACGAATGAAGGCCAACGAACCATCTCCTTCCTTTGGCGCTCCAAGGACATCCGGCGCCCATAGAACACTCGAATCCGACTACAGAGGCTGATACACCCCTACCACCAGACCAAGATGGGGTCATACTGGGTATATTGTATGCAGAGGAAAGGCCGTTCCCTCCACAGTTCAAAGTGGTTGCTGGCATCGACGCTGTGCAACCCCTTTGACCATGGAACAAAACGGCAACGTACTTCCATCATAATTTCTCGCCACATAAATATTCCCATAGCGGAGAAGGCTCACCCACGCTGCAGAATGTTATATCTGTTTATTGCCTGCCCTCTGCCCTTTGTCTGCACCCACGACTGTCTGGCATCCGGAGTCGGGAGTACCTTCACGCTATGTGACATATGTCACAGTCACGTATGTTGGAGTACATTTTCGCGACTCGAGGCCTCTATACATGGTCAACAGCCCAAAGCACCTATCAGTATCGGCAAGAACATAAAATTACGCGTCCTCCGAGGATACGAAGCATGTCAGCCAAGAGCCCATGGATTTTCAGCCAAAACTTTTGCTTTATTTGTGACTTTGTCACGGTAACAGTCACGGCGGATGGAAGACCCTCGAAACCAGAAACGCGTTGTCTGCAGAAATAAGGGGGGGAAACACGTAGAAGAGAGCTTTTTTATGGTCAGGAAGACATCAGAGGATATCAACCATATTTTCTGGCTGAGCTGACAACAATGGACCCCTGGTATCCTGGTCTCCGAAACTTCTCGGTCCCCCAGTCAAGCAAGAAAAGCAAGAAATCAGAGGATGCTCTGCCATAACCAAGAATCAGACAATTAACAGCCCATTCGATTAAAACCAGAGATCCGTCAGTCGAGGATGGCATGGCGTAAACCGCGATATTGGATGGCAAGATGATTCTGAAAAGGGGCACCCGAAACCTGAAATTGGATGCGTCTTTCCGACGACCTACGACCAGATGTCGAATGTTCATGTCCTATACAGTGTTCAGACGGATAAAATGTAATGCCGATGCCCAACATACTTTTATATATCCTTGGTGTCTTGTGTGATCCATCCTATCTTCAAGTCCTTCAAGATGTTCTGTCAACGAGAAGGCCACAAGACCTTGGATGTATCAGCAACCTTTTTTGCAAGGCCATCGGTCGGTGATGAGTGCATATACGCTGTGGGTCTTGGAGTGAAGAAAAACAACGGCAAAGCAACGATGACACCCTGTAGAGTGTAGTAATTGCTTGTATCTGCGACATAACGTCAAGAACCGCCAGCTTTTTGAGTCAACGTTGGAACCAAAGGGGCACGCACGGTACGACCAACAAAGAATACGAAACTGAACTTGCTTGCACCTTGTACGCTTGTTTTCCATCTTTCCCTGCTTCCCTACTCATTTCGTCCATCTCCCTTCTCCTCAGTGATTTGCCACCATCGAGATACGAATTTGAATGGAATGAAAACGATTGTCATAAAGAGAGGAGAACCATTGGTATGGTTTTCGTTCGACGTCTGTGAGCATTGCCGAAGTTGACTTGCTTTCTTTTTGTGCATTCCTGCTTAGAGTTCCCCAATTGCATGGTGGGCGTTTTGAACCGTCGGATGAGTCGTGGTTAAATTAGAGCTACAAGATGGCGTCGCAGTTATTGGAGATAAGATTTTGGAGCAAGTTCAATGTTGGAGGAGAACCTCCATTGTCGGTGATTCAATTTGGTCATGCTGCCTTCCACATGACATTCGCCATCCTCAAGCACTTTTCTCCCAACCTAGACGTAAAGTCTCTAGGGGCCTCTCGTCCACGATACAGGAGATTCTTAAATACAACCTTCAAGTCCCTCTTTTTTGCACATTGGACCCAAAATCTCTATTTTGGAATTTGAACACTTGGTGCCCATCAATCGTCATGAATCGGACCTCATTGTCAGCATCTCCGGTATTTGGTACATTGGTTCGATTTTTGGCGCATATATTCAGCTCCAAGACGAAAATATGTATCTAATCCAAGTCCAGGAGATGATGTTGACTCCAGTGTCCACCCATCGTTCAGAATCTCGGAACCACCGTACTTTCCTTGTCTCGCTTTTTTCCCGGTTTTATCAAGCGCATATATAGGCATATATAATTTCAAGTTGGTTGCCTGCACTTATTAGAGGACAGCAAGGGAATATACGAACATAAAACACAGTACCGAACTGTCGAAGGGCAAGCATCGCACTACAATACCTACGGGAACTTTAAAACGGCAATAAACTGCGCAATCGTTTGGGCAGGGATACCCTCAAGGCCTGAACCTGATCTGCTAGTCGTTCCAAATGCCGCCTTTTTGCGTCGTATCCGTCCACCTCACCCAAAGCTTCCATTTCCTCAATGGCCAGCATCTGCTTTTGCAGCAAAACTATCTCCTTCAATGTCGTTCGTAATGATTTTGCAGCCTTTGTCTCCTGCACCGATTTCTTCTGGACAGCCATCTCCTTCTGAATGGTCATACCGGCATCCGGGCATGTAAAACTCTGCCCAAATCCATGTTCAGCACTGAATGCTGCCTGCTTCTGTATTATGGTCTCTATCACCCCAAACGCAGAAGCAGGAGTGAGTTCCAGATTGCAAACGCTCGCTCCACTGGATAGCATGGACCTCCCCTTCAAGTGGATCTTTGCAATAGATTTATCGATGTCGTCCCAATGAGTCGTGCCGAAGACTACCTTTCTGAAAGCTGCTTCTCCGCACATGCTATTGAAAACTTGGAGGTTTTGACGTGCGGATCCCGAAAACCGGTTATTGGATATGTCATGAAGGTAAATGATACCCCCTATGCACGCTTTAGAATTGTAGCTTTGAATTTTACATCGTAAGTCCTTTTTGATGAAAAAGTATATTCCATAACTCACGCATTTTTCAGCCAGTCGGCGATTCTCTTCAGAATGACGACGTCAGATTCGTGAGTGTCGTCAAAGCCAGGGGTATCAACCAACACCAAGCAATGACCGCCGTGGAGTGCTTTTGCGGTTTCTATTTGCTTGGTACAGGAAGTCAACTTGTGACTTGTGAGCATTCTAGGCTCGCCCAGAAGTAAATTGATAAACTAACACTCTTTCAGAATACAGAAGTCGTCTGATTTTTAAGCTTGCTCACCGTGCTTTCCCCCACACCCGTAGGTCCCAACACCCTATTTTGAACATGTATGTTATATAATTTGACATCCAAGTACACCATTACTAACAGAATAATTACTTCCTTAGGAAAGTTGGATTCCTCTAATCTCACTGATATTAGGAGCAGACTTCTGTTTGAATTGAACAATGGAATATTTTTGAGGGTAAGAGTTTTCGGACCTCAACGCAAGGACTTTAACAAGAAACGCGGAAATGATAGGAGGACCCGTCTCTAATTGACACTGGATGTTTTATGGGAAGCTGGTAGACAACTTGGATCATCCTCATTTTCAGCCAATAAAGGCCTTTCCTTTAGTCACCCTAGCTGCTACTTTGTACAGGGTAACCTACTTTCCAACAGGAGCATATTTATCGTATTTCAGTGGGTGTTGGACCAAAGCTTGCTGCTGCTCACCCACTCATACGTTGCCGTTTTTCGATTAAAGGAAACACGATAATGGCCCAAAGCTCCAATACGCAAACTGGATTTTAATGGTATGTTCAGGCCATTGTCACTACCTACGAGCGCTTTTGTTTTGCACTTATGCATACAACGGCGTAAGAAATTAACAGGCAACCCCGGAGTCTATATTCCAAGCAAATATGTCAAAAATGAACAGGAAACATAATTACCGATAGATATTTTTCTGGCAAATATGTATGAGCGCCAGCGGTGTATGATCATATTGATTGTGCACTGAGGCATAAATACGACTTTAAATACGACCAAAGTATCTTGCTGAAGGAGACGGTTTTCGTGCTCGTTGTCAGAAACTCAAATATACAAAAGGAGAAGGTGCCCGAAATGGAGTGCGGAATTAGGAATCTGGCACTGGGTTGATTCCGTGAGGAATCAACCTCGTAAAATACAGACTATATACTATCCGAATCGCGAAACGGACTAAATACGTACACATAGCACTGTAACATTGTACAGTAACATACGATACAATGAACCTATACATTGTGATGCATTATACGGATTCAAAGAATTCATTAAAGCAGCGAATATACACTATCCAAAACAGGGAATTTACAATGTAGCATATAGCGTGGATTCATTGAACAGCAGTAATTAATAGGACTTCTAGCTGACATCTAGTAGGATTGTCGGAATATACAGTGAGGTCGGGTCTTAGTGTACTCTGCGGAAATTTCTAAGTAGTAATACCGACAATTGATGATCGGGTTTGGCACAGTTGAATATGTGCATACCGCTTGGTGCTGGAAGTCAAGGGTTCATGTCAACGAGTCAAGTACAATTTCAAACTTGACCTACTAGGGAGTATTGTACTTCACATTACACTCATGTCTGAGGCAAGGAACAGTGATAATTTGTTTTAAAGAAACTAACTATGTATCACTAGCTATGTATCTACTGCTCCTTCTGCTTTGATATTTCGGATTTCATTTTCTTGTACATCATAAAATAATTGCTCTTGTAATTATGGCGCCCTGCAATCCCCTTGAGGGTGTTAGTTGCCCGCTTCTCAAAGATTTGGAATGATTTTCTTTGCATGTCGGCGACCTTCAACTTCTCCATTTCGGCCATATAAAGGCGGTGAGCAGCGTCGCGATATGAGATGCCAAGTTTTTCTACAAGTGCTTGGACCTCAGCATGTTGTCGGAGAAGCTCCTTGTCGGTAAGCGGCTGCCAGAAGTGATCATTAGTGTGTGTGAGTGGCGCGGTTTGGATTTTAATGACATACCGGGTCGGGTGGTGCGTGCAGCGTTCCCGCAATAGTGTTGTAGGTCTGTAAGCGTTCAAGATAGGGATCCTTAGGATGGTAAATACTTTCAATATAAAAATCAATTAAAACTGATTACTTACCAGACCGTCAGCATTGGCGATTTCAGTCTTCATTTCCGCTTTTTTGTGATAAGCGGACATTGAATATTCCAGAGAGGGCACCACAAAAAGGGGGACAAGGTACTTCTTCCCCCCGGGCCCCTCAATAACAGTATAACCACTGGGAACATTGGATTCAACAGTCTGAGGCTTGGGATTGAAATCGGACATGACGCGACAGTGGCTTTGGGAGGAAAAGATAGGATGCCTCGAAAAATCACAAGAGATGCCATGATATACCCTTGCACGCCAAGCATTTGCGGAGGCAATCATAGGTGCACGTCTGGGAACAATCACATGACCTTTCGACTTACAGCGTATCGGGTCAATTCAGAGGTACCGTGCAACTTGTGCAACTTGCTTCTCTCCACATACATCCCTGACCCCCCAATCAACACATTTAACACATACTCCACACTCCCCCCTCTTAGCTGTTACAAATGGCCTCCCAATTCAACAATTCCAACACTCTGCGCCTTGCTCTTGAGGCAGCGGATCTCGAACTCCGGAATGCAGTCAAGGGTGGAAATCTGGAAGGATTCATGAAATTGAACAATCGGAAGTTGGTACGTGGCATTTTTTTTTCTCCACCTCATGACTCTGATGTGTATACTATACTACGGTGCTTCTTTTTAGAAACAATTTATATTGTTGAGAAAGTCAAAGACCTTCCCCGATGCCTTTGTCAAGTTTGGTCCAGAATCATTTTTTTGGACTGTCACCATTGGGTACAAGGCAGCCTTGAAGAAAGGCACCCTCAATATTAAGGAGTTTACCGCCCAACATGCCCGAATTTTGGAGGAAGCCGCCAAAGTGCACGTCAACTCGGTCCCAAATCCGAGCGGTGATACACGCGCACACTCTTCTGATGCTAAGGATTACACCAATCAGGGAGCATCTCCCCCCCACTCTGGTGCGAATTCTCACTTTTTTGGTGCCCCACATCCCCCTCAATTCTTGATATGTGCACCGTGTTTCCGCTCAACAGGTACACCAGACCCTTCCTGCGCATCGGATGCAGTGCAATCCCATGCATCAGAGTCCCGCGTGTTGGGTGCATTACCCTATACTCCCGTATTGGGTGGCCCACCCACCTCTCTTGTGTCATCGGGTGCAGCACCACAATCCCGCATGTCCGATGCAGCACCTCAATCCCGCGTGTTGGGTGCAGCACCGCAAACCCGCGTATTGGGTGCAGCACCGCAAACCCGCGTATCGGGTGCAGCACCGCAAACCCGCATGTCCGATGCAGCACCCCAATCCCGCGTGTCCGATGCAGCACCACAGTCCCGCATATCGGATGCAGCACCGCAAACCCGCGTATCGGGTGCAGCACCGCAAACCCGCATGGCGGGTGCAGCACCGCAGTCCCGCGTGTCGGGTGCAGCACCGCAAACCCGCGTGTCGGGTGAAGCACCACAGTCCCGCATGTCGGGTGTCCCTGCTGCCTCTCTTGCCTCGTCGGGTGCGGCTACTAATTCCCGTTCATTGGGTATGACAGTTAATTACCGCTCGCTGGGTGCACCTGCTACTGCAACACTGACATCCGGTATGTTTTGTTCACTACATCATTTTTTTAAAAAAAATTGTTAATGTTCCGAACAACTTAGTCAAACATACCCATACTGTTGAGCATGAACCCCAAAGCTCTGCATCAGGTATGACCACCGTGACGTTCTTTTTATACATTCCAATTCAGATTAACTATGCTTTCTCCAACTAGGCAGTTCTAAGCCTCAGTTGGCCACCAAAGCAACCAAGGCGTCAAAGTTGAAGTCAAAAGAAACTAAGGCAGCAGAGCCTTCCAACCCCCCTACTCGAAAAATCATCGATATCCACCACGATCTTGCTCTGGCGTCTTTTGAAATGCCCGACTCCCCTCATCATTCCTTCAAAAAATCTCAGGGAGGGCAATCACAAAAGGTGAAAATGCTAACCGAGGAATACAACCGCACTGTCAAGGCATCCAGCTCCGGTGCATTGGGTGCTGTCGAAGCATCGGGTTCTGAGTATGAGGGGTCGGAGAGTGAAGAAGAAGAAGAAGAAGATCGGTCCAGTGGTCGCACAGGCTCGAAGCGGAAACGGCATGAAACACCACCACTGCCTGTGGTGGATGAGCTGCCCGAAGATGATACCCCCCGCATTCCGCATATGACTCCATGTGATAGGTGTAGAGACATGAAGATCACCTGCCATATTGGCACCAAGGCCGCTTGCTTTGAATGCAGCCACAGTAAGAAGGGTTGCTTTCGCAATAGTGTTTCTGTGACAGGTCGCAAGGCTAGAAATACTAATTTGCCAAAGCCTTCCCGGCAAGTAGGGAAGTCCAAGCACACTACCCCCGCGGTGGTCCTTTCTGACTTGGAACCACTCAAGAAAAAGCCAAGAGCCGTTGCTCCAGCCTCTGGTTCTGCTCGTAGCTCTGCTACCAAGTCAAACGAGTTGACAACATTGCAAAACACACCTTTTTCAAACGGTATTTCACTTTTTCCCCCTTTGAAATTTTATATATGCTAATGTTTCTAATAGTCATTGAATTGAGTGATGATGAGAAGGCAAATGCCTCCATTCCCGTTCGCGTTGTCTCACATCCTGCCTCCACTGTCCCCTCACTCCCTTCTCGTATTGCTGCTCCCGCTGTCTCTTCACTCCCCCCTCGTGTTCTTGCTCCCGCAGCCTCCCCCGCTCATGTTCCCGCTCCCTCGCTCCCCCCTCGTGTTCCTGCTCCCGCAGCCTCCCCCGCTCATGTTCCCGCTCCCGCGCTCCCCGCTCACATTCCCACTCCCGCAGTCTCCTCACTTCCCGCCCTTGTTTCTGCTCCCGCTGTTCAAACTCCCACTTCCGTTGTCCCTCTCCCCTCTGCTCATGTCCCCACAACCACTCCCGCTGTCGTGTCATTGGCTCTATTGATCCAGGATCTGACTAGTAGGGTTTCCAGGATGGAGGTCAATCCAGCTACTACTGCACCTCCCCCCGATCTTAGCGGGCTTTCCTCACACCCGCTCATTGCACATCTTATTGAGCGACTGACTGTTATGGAAGATCGTTATGCCCATACCCGCCAGGAACTTATGGAGGTCAGCAGAGCGCATGAGGATTTAAAGGTTGAGTATCAGAGCTTATCACTACGGGTCGGGTCTAACCAGAAACTTGTCAACACTTCCGAAAACCTACTGCACAATGCACGAATGAAGATTTCAACTATGTCAAGGAGTATCAAGGAGTTAGATAACTCATATGCTATCCTCTTGGAACGTCTTGTGGATATGGAAAGGGCTGTTGACGAGTTTCAACAACAAGAAATCGAAGTGTCAAGGGATAACTTTGAGGAAGAAAGTGAGTATATTTCACCCTCTGCCTCCCATTCACCTACTCGCTCTGGGTCTCCGAGTGCCTCTTTTTCCTCTCCATCACCCGCCGCGTCACCTGCTGCACCACTTGCCTCACCCACTGCATCACGCACTGCTTCACCCGACCTTGTTGGCTCACCTGCTCCCACTTCACCCACTCCCCCTGCCTCACCCGCTCCCGCTGCCTCACCCGCTCCCGCTGCCTCACCCGCTCCCGCTGCCTCACCCGCTCCCGCTGCCTCACCCGCTCCAGCTGCGTCACCCGCTCCCGCTGCGTCACCCGCTCCCGCTGCGTCACCCGCTCCCACTGCATCACCCGCTCCTCCCACGTCACCTGCTTCTCCTCCCGCTCCTCGACCCACCGCTGTTGTCCCCCCCACAGTGTCACCCACTCACCCCGCCTCTCCCTCTTCCGCTTGTGATGGTTTAGCAACTTCTGCTACTGCATATCCACGGTTGAAGCGTTTGACAGGCACCAAGGACGGTATAGTGCATCATTACGAGTCGGATATGGACATTGATTCAGACTCGCCTGATGACAATGAGAATGGTGGTGACAAAAAGTCGGGTGTTAATAACAGCTTGGATGTAGCCTCCCCTTCTGTTTAGAATTGTGTAGTGGTTGATTGTGCAGGCTGGTTTTTTTTGTATCTCTATCAATATATTTTTCCTGCTTGCCCAAACTTTCTTATTGTGAAAACATGATACTAAGATACATAGAATATCTAATGGCTTCTTTGTCTTTGACGGCGTACCCGCTTTCCAGAGAGAATAAGGTCCTCATCTACCTCTCTATGCTTTCTTCGCACACCTGAACTTTCTGCTTGCTTATCTGCATGTGCTGGTATATGCAATGATGCCTCGATCTGCCGCGCCTCTTCCAATAAACGTCTTGACTCTTCAGCCTGTGCAATCTCATCGGGAGTGGTTGGCTTTTTTCTCGGACGTGGTTTGGGTTGGGAAGATTTGTTTTTGTTGGTATGCCGCCCAGGCTCCAGAATACTAACATCAAGCAATCCATTAGTACCAATCACTAGAGTTGGTGCTGTGGATGTGGGTGCGGGTGCGGGTGTGGGTGTGGGTGTGGGTGTGGGTGTAAGTGCATGTGCGTGTGCGTGTGCGTGTGCGTGTGCATCTGCGGGTGCGGGTGCGGGTGCGGGTGCGGGTGCGGGTGCGGGTGCGGGTGCGTGTGCGGGTGCGTGTGTGGGTGCGTGTGCGGGTGCGGATGCAGGTGGTGCGGGTAGTACAGGTGCGGGTGGTGCAGGTGCGGGCGTGGGCGCAGGTGCCGATGCAGGTGCAGGTGGTGTGGGTGCAGGTGCAGGTGGTGCGGGTGCAGGTGGTGTGGGTGTGGGTGCGGGTGGTGCGGGTGCGGGTGGTGCAGGTGCGGGTGCGGGTGCGGGTGCGGGTGTGTGAATTATAACTTGATTTGCTTGACTTTCATTCAACAAAACTGGGTCAATATCCTGCATATTGATCTTTGTGTGAGGTGGTGGAGGTGGTGCTTTTGAGGGCGCTTCTACTGGCTGAAAACTATCAAAGGACACCAATTGAGAAGCACCTTGCATGTCTTCAATGCGGAGTGGTGCAGATTCAAGAGGTGCGGGTTTCGTAGGTGCGGCAGTATTCTTCTTTTTAGCTGCTTTTTTTGGTTTTTTAGGTGGAACCCGGCGCTTCTCTGCATCAGATTGAAAGTCTTCGTCGGGGTAATTTGTTGGGGTAGTTTCATCCCCCTTCCTAAATTTTTTTACCTTGCGGAAGCGGAAGACCTGGCTGGGTGGAAATATTTCTTGTCGGGCGTAAATGTGGTCCATGATACGTCGGAGGTCATCTAAACTGACTGAGCGGGGTGCATTAAGGCGGACCTTTGGGGGTAAATATTCTGGTGAAATAAATGTTGACTGATATTCATGAAGAGCATTAAATGGTGCATGTTTAGAACGGCCATTGGTGGCTAAAACTACTCAATTGTTAGGCAAAGGTATCCCTTTTGAAGAAAATAATGACTGGCAACTCACAGTAGTTCTGCCCCATATACATACGATACAACTCTTCCAACTGTTCCTTGTTGTATTTACTTGCATCAAAGTTGGATGGCAAAAGCGGAAATCCGTCGGGATCTTGGTCAAGGATAGATATTTCAGTAGTGTTTTCATTGCGGGTCCCATTCCGTGTTCTGTCTCTAGCATTTAACAACCCACGAACATATGTAGCAACCATCCTCTTCATTTGGGTGACTTCATCGGGCTTCTGGTCCTCAAACAGAGTGGAGACAACACCAAGTGTACTAGCAACTTGATCATGACTATCAAATTGGTGAGTGCATGTGTTTGAATGTGGAAAAACATGACTCACACTCGGACAGAGAGCTGGCCCGATTCATTGAGCCTTGCAACAAATGTTATATTCATCAAACCCATTTCTGCCCAATGAACAGTAGCAGCCTCATCAAGCCTCTTAAAAGCATATTTGTTCCCCCTCCTATAAATATTTTAGAGCTAGTGTACTGTTAAATATTAATGACTTACTTTAGTTTCTGCTCGTCCGTATACTCAACTGTATTCAATGTTTCCGCTTCCCTATCCAGAGCTCGTTTTTCTTGCGGAGTCATGCGGCTAATAATATTGCCCATCGCACGGGAGCGGGTTTCAAATGCCAAAGGTGTAGTACTGTCGGCATGTTCAAGTCCAAGGATTGAAGCAATTTCCTTATAGACATCGTCGGGTCGGGTTCGCCATAGCACAGTAGTACGCTTGTGCTTTTTCCCCTTGAGTTCAGCACCGGTTGGTTGAGGTGCTCTCCAATTATTCCGAATCCAACCAAGTAGCCGCTGGCAGTAATCGGAATTGGTAAATATTGTCAGGTAAGTAACCAATAGTAACATACCTTTGCCTCTTTTTGTGCAAATTCCTGAGTTGCAGACAGACGTCTACTTCCTGTCGTAACCCAAATATTAAATAGTTAAGGGAGAATCTTGCATACAACCTGTTTGCGTTCAAGATTAGATGTTGCCGCAAAATATTCTTCTTTGAAAGGGTCTATTTCCTTTCTCTCCAGACTATTGTACACCCTCTTGCGCCTATCGTGGGTCTGAAAAACATCTAGAACATCTTGCTCATCTATCTCCGACATGTTCTGGGCTGCTTATACCTTTTTATGGGGGTGTAAAGAATTCAGCTTAGCTAGAAGGTTTCCCTATTTATATTTTTCAGGCCTGTATGACAAATTTCACAACCTCCATTCAGGAATAAGATCTAATCGATTTCATGATAAGGAACCTAAGAGTCTTCACGTTTGTACTTTGTTCTGCTCTTTCTATTCCTTTTCTATGCCGTCACAGAGAACCAAAAGTTCAAGAAGATCCAAAAAGGGGACATTATATGAGGATGATGCTGATGCAGCAGACGCAGTAACATATGAAAATCGTACTCGTACAACAAGAACTGGAAGGACGGTTCCGGACTTGGTAAAAGGTATCAAAAAATGCAAGCTATTATTACAATCACTGACTTTCCTTGTTCCAGTCTCATTGGCAGTTCCACAGAGGCGTAATACAGGTGATCCATGGCATATAGACAATCAGGATACATCAGAAGGCTATGAAGGTGATTATGACATACACAACACTGATGACCACCGCGACGATGGAAGACCTGTAGACTCCAGACCTCGAAAGGTAATTTCAAAGTTTTAAATGGAGTTGCTGGCTTATCTTATACGTTAAAGACTCAAAGAGACTACATTCTGCAATTTGTGGAACGAGTGGATGATATACTTGGTGCATTGCTGAGTCGAGAAGCGCCGAGGGCGCTTAATGCACCATCCATCTGCACACAATGCCATAACGATTGCATCTCGGTATGGAGGTGTCGAGATTGCTCTATTCCATCTCTATTATGCAGACGGTGCATACGACATGAGCATCAGGTTAATCCAATGCATAGGATAGAGCGTTGGAATGGTGCCTATTTCCGATCAGCAGAGCTATGGGAGGTGGGATGTTATCTATTAATATCTCACCATTCTGCAGAATTTCCTCCTCTATGCGAATCTCTAACATTTCAAAAGCAACTTCTTGAGGAGTTGGAAGAGCGGAAAGACTTTGAAGAACAGGCTCTACTGCGCGTCGCACACCCGACATCTGAATCACCTTCATATCCTTCAAGATATGACAATGATATTTTTATGGATGATACTAAGGAGGACTCAGAACATACCCAAAATCCAGATGGCATTACAGATGATCAGTTTGAGGAGTATCTCAACCAGCTTCGGGAGGATCCATCAAATTTGGAGGGATTTGAAGATGGTGATGATGAAGCAGAGGTAGGTGATGCCGACTCCGATGTCCGATTCATGCCAGCATATCTTTCGCCACCAACGGTCGGGAATCGGGATCCCAACTCTACCTTCACTGGAAATGCCCCCTTTGCTGATGGGTTAAACAATTCCTATGTGCGAGTTGTGCATACTAATGGCCTTCATCATTTGGCTATGGTATCTTGCGTTTGCCATGGGTCGGGGCAGCTTCCTTTAGATCTCATGGCATGCCGATTGCTACCGACAAGTTTCCAGCAAATCCGCACACTATTTTCCGCACAATTATTAGATTATTTTCGACTCTCAAATTTAGAACTCAAGTCTTCTGCTTACCAGTTCTACTCCCTATTGCGACGTGTCACCAATCCGACTGCCCCGCATACCGTTGTCAATCTTTATAATGAATTTCGACGGATGTCCCGCTTATGGAGATGGATGAAAAAGTTAAAATGGGCAGGATTCGGAGGCCATAACGGCAAAAGTGCACTGTCGGTTGGGCGGGGAGAACTAGCCAATTTCTGCCCAGCATGTCCACAGCCTGGTGTCAATTTGAGTGCCAACTGGAAAGATGACCCCAATCGCTGGGTCTACAAGCGTGTTTTTGTAGCGGACGGAAACTTCAAAGCAGACCATGTCCGATCTAAAAAACCATCCCGCGATATATGGTTGTCGGAAGGTGGTGGAATGACACCCGATCGAATGGAGTATGGTGAATTTTTGAAATCCGCCATTGAAGCATTGACAGTAAGAGCTTTGTATTTGATAAATAACAGGTGGAATATCTAACTACCCTCTTCAGGGAGCACCATGTGAAAACACATTCCGGGCAATCCAAAATTCATTATTATCATCAAAATCCTGCGATGTTACAGGCATTGTGGGGGTTGCCTGTGCAAGGCATGGATGTTACGCCCCCAATTCACTTGTCGATCTTTTTAAAGGAGAGCAACAAAAGAATGTCGACTTTGCCCTTCTATCAGCATTAAAATCAACAGGTGTTGATCCCGACCAAGGCCTAGCGGTTATCTACGACATAATCTGTCAATATATCATTTATCTTCTCAAGCGTATTGGGCATCTACTCCCCAAAGGACTCAAAGTTGATCGGGCAATTGGCATGTTTCACGTACATGCTCATAAAGATGAATGTTTCTTTAGATATGCACCAACCTTCATTCCTGGTGCCGCTTGCGTCTGCGGAGAAATTTTGGAATCACTATGGGCGGATTTGAATCATATATCTCCCGCCGCCCGCACAGCAACTCTGGCGCACCGTGCAGAGTTGCTAGACGATCATGCTTCCGACTCTAATCACAAAAAGGCTCTTGGAATCACAAAATATCTCTGTCGTAGGCATGATGAGGCTGAAGAAAAACAAGAGCAGTATCGGGTAGCATTTGTAAACTTAACCCAAGGAGCTGACCCCGATGCAGTAAAGTTATGGAAACAACAAATTGAAGAAGCTGAGTCCAAGAGGTTGGTGGACCCAAAGGTTATGGATATATATGCAGCAAAAAGGCCTGGAACCTCCACAGTCACTCCCGATGCAGTTCCGCATCGACCTCTAAACCCGATTGAGTCATGGATACAATTTGCAGTAGTTGTGGAAGAAAGACAGTATGTGTTTAAATCAGTCTTGATTATTTATCATGGTGTTAATAGTTATACACACAGATTGGACATTCGGATGAGAGCCCGACGCCTTATTAACCATGATCGGCTTGCAGAACGTAACAAATTAATAAAGCTACGCGAAACTTTAAAAGCATTAATGGCTCAACTAAGCATTCTGCAAAATGACGCGGGAGTTCTTCCGACAGCTTCCAAAGGGAATGAAATACCCGAACAACTCTTTATAGATTGGGAGGATGAGGAAGACATTTTGGCGCCGGGATCGGGTTCAGCAGTGTATGAGCCTATTGACCTTCAAACAATATTCCTACCTTCTAATGGGAATGTGGACATCATTCATGCACCATCTGAAATACATGCTAGGATTTCACAAGCTCGAGGACACCTGAATCAAATTCGAGAACTT
The DNA here is from genome assembly GCF_017499595.1 of Psilocybe cubensis. Classification (NCBI taxonomy): domain Eukaryota; kingdom Fungi; phylum Basidiomycota; class Agaricomycetes; order Agaricales; family Agrocybaceae; genus Psilocybe; species Psilocybe cubensis. The sequence continues at coordinate 494,494 of NC_063001.1, read as the reverse complement.
ATTGCAGAGAGGTCATTTCAGTATTCCGATGTCATACGAAAGGGCCCACGAAAAGGTGTGCGTACACGAGGACAAGCGGCAGCAAAGGAGTTGAGGGAACGCATTTCACATCATGCACAAGCCTACTCACGATGTCGAGATTGCCTAGTTCAACTTGGTGCCGACAACAATATTCTTCGGGAGTTTCGGGTCCTCACCAAAGATGATGTCCGATCAAGTACCGCTGTTCTTAACCCGAACATACCAGGATCGACAAATTTCCGCTTGTCATGGATATGGTACTCAGTAAATCAACGGTTAGGTCCCCGATGGGTGCTGGATCCCGACGCTCCCGACAATGCCGATCCAAATTCTCTCGGCGATAACGCTGATCCGGCAACAGTGCTTGAATGTCAGTTAATTTCTCATATTGATTCTATTTTTGTTGAGCGCTAATTTCTATTAACCTTTCAGTTAAAAGAGTACATTGGTTAAGAGCCAGAGCTCACTTTCAACGATGGAAGGAGGAGAGTACATTGGTTAGGTATGAGATGCAATGGACCGTGACATATTTCTTACACAAGAGTGCAACCTGGAAGTCGGCTATCAAGGATAACCCGACAATTTTGCCGGGTGCAATAGCATATGCACATCGCAAAGCGCAAATGTGGCATCATTTGGCTTTGATATCAGATCGATCTTTTAGATCAGTAAATAAACATTACAAACCTTTGTAATTTGAAATTTTTGTCCTTAATCTGCAACCACCATGAGTGACTCCGAGTCATTTTTTGACCAACCCTTGATCACGATCAGACCGTTCAACCCCTTTGACATCCAAGTTGGGTCCCAAAAGGCCGAGCAGGTTTTGGCGCAAGGAATCATATATTGTGGTGCTTCTAGACTTCGCGAGGCTTTAATTCATATCATCGACGCCAGTCTGGACAACCATGGATGGATGCAACGTTGCCTTCAGGAAGAATTGGTGTGTTATCAGAAATGATCATCATCTTATCACTGATAAATCTCATGTACTCAATAGCACTACATTATGGCAGTTGTCGGTCAAGCATATGCAGTTGGTTGGGTGCTGGATATCCCATACATCCTTCGCCTTCTTTCCGAATCTCTTTTTGCATGTCTACCCGAAGAGTTTCCAATGGACTTTCACCCCGATCTTTTGCCCTCTTTGGCCGCGGATGACAATGACCAGGGTTTTGAGAAAGGTGTCAAAAAATACCTTTATGACTGGTGGACTCGTAATACCCCCCCAAGTCCCGAAAGAATGTTAAATCATCTTACCATTGGGAAAATCGTGAAATTTCATGGTGAACAGTATGCTAAAAGTTTCCCCAAAGCAAAGGATTCCACCAAACCGCTGCCTCCCGCTGAGCCGAGTGGTATACGTCATGGGCAGCTGTCTACTCTTGATCCCCCTCCCGATGCCCCTGGTCAGACAAACTTTATTTATCCGACTCAGATTGTTCCCGACTCTAAACCCGGTGACATACACTGTGGTTGTTGTGCTAAATTCCGTAATCTTTCTGATGATCTGCTTGTTCAGTTCAGAGGTGTCAAGAATTTCTCTACATGTCTTGCCGATGTAGCCTCCAACCAAGTTGCTTGTATTTCGCGACGTGCAATGGGATTTTTCAAGCTCTACGAGCTTAGCCAGGAACTTGACGATGCTGCTATTGAGGGTGCGGCAACGTATGGACGCGACAACATCAAAACCCGCAAACCCGAAATACCCGCCGATTTGATGAATTCAAAGCAGACGCCCCCATCCGACAAGTGGACTTGGGGGAAATCTCTTACCATCAAAGATGTCCTCAGCATTTCCGAGGTCAGCAATCCGAAAGAACATACAGGATACGCAAAAAATCTCAAGGAAGGGCAAAAGGTTAAATATTCCACTGAAGACTCTTTGTCTCAGGTCGGCACCTTTGATTCTGCAGCCATATCCGCCGTCCAAACATTGCCTTCCGCCACATTCACCCAACCCGACTACTTCAAGTACGGTACCGAAGGGAGCCCGCCTTCCAGTGTCGGAGATTTTGCAGAAGTTGCAGATCAGGTCCCGCTTTCCAGCGTTGAAGATTTTACAGAAGCGGCGGATCCAGTCTCCAGTAATGGCAACTCCAGTGACTCCGAATCGGATAACGATATTATAAACCAAGCCGCAAACGACAACCTTTTTGGTTCCGAGTCGGATGACAGCTTGGATGCAGCATTAGGCCTTTTCGACGATGACAGCAGCACAAATGCGGGGTTGGATGACAACTTGGGCGGAACTTTGGACGAAGAAACAGGAAGGCAGTCAGATATTGCAGAAGATGATGTTGGATTGACAAACTGACCGGCGCGTCCTCGTGACGGCGGTCTGGGCTATGTATAATTCGTGTTACATTCATACTTGTTGGTGTTACATTCATCGTAGTTTTCGTTTATATTTCTCTCGAAGGAGTGGCACCACCTCAGTTCGTTTCTATCGTACTGAGGTGTGTGCCAGCTAACTTACTTGTGTTCTATTCAATCTTACTTACTCTTAACGTAGATTTACTTTCCATTAGGTATCTACTAAATATATCAGTTCGTTTCTATCGTACTGAGATTTACTTTCCATTAGGTTATGGGCCCCGAGAGACACTGAATCAATCCAGCATTCATTCTACTCAACCGACCAGTGACCTATTTACTCTCTGAGAAAACTCTCCACTTCCTACTGTCAACCATGTCTTCCATTTCCAAACTTAGCGACGACTTCATGAAGATCCCCAAGCTCGACGAGGCGGGCAAGAACTGGGTGATCTACAAGCAACGCTTTCTATGGTCCATTGACGCGCGTGGCAAACTCGAGCACGTCGACGGAACCGCAGTAGCTCCGCCGGACCCCATCACTCGTGTCCCGAATCAGCCGCTCACCACCGAGCAGGAAGTTCTTGATGCGGAATGGCGAAAGGAGCTGAAGGCCTGGAACCAAGGAGAGGCGATCGTTAAGCAACAGATTGCGGCAACGATTTCGGACTCACACTTTATGAAAATCCAAGGCAAAGGAACCGCCTTCGATATCTGGGATGCTCTCGCAAGAGACTTCGAAAACAAATCACGGATGGTCTCCGTGGATTTGCGACGCCGGCTACAGCAGGAACGCTGCCCGGACCGTGGAGATGTGCGAGCACACTTCAACAAGCTGCGCTTGATGCGCGAAGATTTGGCGGCCATGGGACAGCCGCCATCTGATGACGACTTCTATGCAATCATCATGGGATCTCTCCCACCTTCCTACGACCCCTACATATCCGCCGTAAACGCCACGTCAAGCGTCATTGGCACAACTTTATCCGCTGAGGAATTGATGCACACGGTGACCGAAGAGTATGACCGTCGTGCGCTGGGCCAGAAGGGTACCGGCAGGCGAGAAGAAAACTCGGCCTTTCATGGAGATGCGGGAAGTTCACGTGGGAGGAAGGGCGGGTGGAAGAAGAATGTCGAGTGCCACAACTGCAAGAAGCGTGGGCACTTCAAGTCCGAGTGCTGGGCAGAGGGTGGCGGAAGGGCAGGGCAAGGCCCGAGTAGCTCGAAGTCCAAGGGGAAGGGCAAGGAGAGCAGTGGAGGCGAAGGCAACAAGGGGAAGGGGAAGGAGACAGCGGCTAGTGCGAAGGATGATGGGGACGAGGAGGGTTGGATGGCCATGACCACATCAGATGATGAATTCAATGTTTTGTCGGAGGAACTCACCTGTTCTTCCGCATCCGAATTCTCCCTTTCTGACGCCGATATCCTCGAGCTCATCTCCAGCTGCTCCGAGTACGATCCCATCTCCGATGCTGACTCTGAAGGCATGCCAGCCCTCCAGTCAGTTAGCAACTCCAGCGATGAGGACAGTGATGAGGAATTTCCGGGTCTGCAATCTGTGTCAGACTCCGATGATGACTCCGATGACGAATGGGAGGAAATTTACGCACCTACCTCTCGAGCAGTCCTGTCCCTTACTGCTACAGATGAAGCCCACAGCACATTCACATTTGCCACCCTCACTCAAAAGCAGACCCTTGTCGACATGGATCTGTACGACTCGGGTGCTACGCGCCACATGTCCGGACACCGACATCGCTTCGTTAACTTCGTTGAGACCGACCCAAAGCCTATCACAGCTGCCGATAAACGTCAGTTCTTTGCGACTGGCAAGGGAGATATGTATGTTGACATACCTAACGGCGATGGGCCTGCAACAAAGCAGTTGCTCCGTGATGTCCTTTATGCCCCAAAGATGGGGGTTACCCTGGTCTCCATCAGCCGAATTGCACAGGCGGGCGGCACCATTGTGTTCTCAGGAGCACTCTGTCGGATCTACAACAGATCGCGTGAGATGCTGGGGAAGATCGAGGTGCAGAATGGACTTTACCGTGTGTTCACGGCACGTCCGGAGGCAGCAGGATATGCTGGGCGGGTTGTCGAGGTGTTGACCATCGATGAATTGCACCGCCGGATGGGGCACATCAGCCATGATGCAGCGCGGAAGCTCGTTGAGAAGGGCCTGGTAACTGGAGTCGAGCTTGATGAGGACAGCAAGCCGTCGTTTTGCCCATCGTGCGAGTGGGGGAAGGCCCATCGTAAGCCAATAGCAAGAGAGCGGGTGGAGGAGCAGGCCACGGAACTTGGCCAGGAGATCCATTCGGATGTGTGGGGTGATGCACCTGTGGAGACTATCAACCATAAGTCTTACTTCGTCAGCTTCACAGACGACTACACTCGGTACACAAAGATTTACCTGATGCACACCAAGGACGAGGTCTTCCAGCACTACTGCGAGTTTGAAGCCTGGCTGAAGACCCAGTTTGACGCCCCCATTAAGAAACTCCACAGTGACCGAGGGGGAGAATATCTAAGTAATGAATTCTCAGCCCATCTCAAGGCGGCCGGCACCACTCGAAGACTCACCATACATGACACCCCTGAATACAACGGCGTTGCGGAACGCCTCAACCGCACACTCCTCGACAAGGTGCGTGCAATGCGACACGACAGTGGCCTACCAAAGTTTTTGTGGGGTGAGGCAATGCATCATGCGGTCTATCTGAAGAACCGCACCTCAACAAAGGCGCTTGGGGAAGCAACACCATACGAGGTGTTGACGGGTGAAAAGCCGGACATTTCGAACATTCCACCATGGGGCTGTGACATGTGGGTGCATGATACTAGCGCTTCGAAGCTGGACGGTCGAGCAAAGCAAGGAAAGTGGGTCGGGTTTGATGAAGAAAGCCACGGCCACCGGGTGTACTACACAGAGAAGAGATCTGTGATAGTTGAGCGAAGTGTCAGATTTATGCCAGATGAGGTAGTACTGGAACACGCACCGCTTGAGGGGGAGTCAGACGACGAGCGTGAGGATGATTCCAAGCGCTACGTGTCCCCAAACATTCCCAAACCCGACACCAACACTCCTACAACAGCAGAACCTGAGCTACGTCGAAGTACACGGCTGCGAAAGGAGAGCGCGTACGTCAGAGACATTCGGCAGGGAGTTGCAAAAGTTAGCAACTTACCTGCAGCAAGCCAGTTCCCGCGCGGTCTCCAGGTTGTCCCAGAGGTTTCCGAGAAGGGCGAGGAAGGCGAGGCCAGTGTTGAGGGTGCAGGTGATGAAGGGCTGTTGGCGGATGCATGGGACATTGTTGAGGCGATGGATTTTGCGATGGCAACTGCAATGGATGCAGCTGAGGGGCTGAACCCGACATACGACGAAGCGAGAAGGAGATCCGACTGGCCGAAATGGGAGGCCGCGATCAAAGCCGAGCTTGCATCACTCGAGGCGAACGGGACATGGAAGATGGTTGAACGCCCACCAAATGCTAACGTCGTTGGCAGCAAATGGGTCCTACGCATCAAGAAGAATGCCGCAGGCGAGATTGACAAGTACAAGGCTCGTCTCGTCGCACGCGGATTCACTCAGATCCATGGCGTGGACTACACGGAAACCTTCGCACCTGTCGCACGCCTGCCCACCTTCCGATACCTAATTGCACTTGCTAACCGCAATGGATGGCCGCTCAAAAGCATCGACTTCGATAGCGCGTTCTTGAACTCGAACCTGGATGAAGATGAAGTCATTTACCTCGAGCAGCCACGCGGATTTGCAACGGACTCACGTCGCTACGTGTATCGCCTTCACAAGGCACTCTACGGGTTGAAGCAGGGTGCGAGGAATTGGTATGAGGCGTTGAAAAAGGCGATGGGGGAGTTGGGGTTTAGGGTGTTGGAGGCGGATCCAGGTGTGTTTGTGAAGGTGGTGGATGGCGAAATTGTCATCGTGGGGGTACACGTCGACGATTGCCTGGTAACGGGGAGTTCAACGCCACTAATTGCGCAGTTTAAGGTCGAAATCAACAAGAAATACAAGATTACGGACCTTGGTGAATGCAGATGGCTCCTCGGCTTCAAAATCACTCGCGACACCGCCAATAAAACCGTCTCCATCTCCCAGGATGCGTATATCGACACCATCTTGACGCGCTTCAATTTCGACGACCTGAAACCAAGTGCTATCCCTATGGATCCGTGTCAGCCACTTGCCAGGTCACAATGCCCGACCGCTCTTGCAGACATTGCACGGATGAAAAACGTACCATATCGTGAAGCAGTGGGCTCGCTCATGTACGCGTCAATGGGAACGCGACCCGACATCACGTTTGCGACAAATACCGTGGCGCAATTCGTTGACAACCCGGCGTGGGTTCACTGGGAGGCGGTGAAGAAGATTTTTCGGTACCTCAAGGGCACCCGAGACTTGGCGTTGACGTATGGCGGTGAGAAGAGGGACATGGTGGGTTTCGTAGACGCAGATGGGGCGTCGCAAGACCACAGGAGGGCGATTTCGGGGTACGTGTTCGTGGTGGATGGAGGAGCTGTGTCGTGGTCGTCGAAAAAGCAGGAGTTGGTCACCCTGTCGACAGCCGAGGCCGAATACGTGGCCGCTACCCACGCCTCAAAGGAAGCCATGTGGTTACGCAGCCTCGTTAACGATATTTTTAGCGCACTCGATATCAAGATAGTACACCCCACCACACTCTACGGCGACAATCAATCGGCCATCGCTCTCGCTCACGGAGGTCAATATCACGCACGCACAAAGCACATCGATATTCGTTACCACTTTATTCGATACATTATCGACTCCGGCTCTATCAAGTTGATTTACTGCCCTACCGATGACCAAACTGCCGACACTCTCACGAAGGCTCTTCCGAGCGCGAAAGCGAAGCACTTTGCGAACGCGATGGGTTTACGCGCCGCAGTTTGAGGGGGAGTGTTGGATTGACAAACTGACCGGCGCGTCCTCGTGACGGCGGTCTGGGCTATGTATAATTCGTGTTACATTCATACTTGTTGGTGTTACATTCATCGTAGTTTTCGTTTATATTTCTCTCGAAGGAGTGGCACCACCTCAGTTCGTTTCTATCGTACTGAGGTGTGTGCCAGCTAACTTACTTGTGTTCTATTCAATCTTACTTACTCTTAACGTAGATTTACTTTCCATTAGGTATCTACTAAATATATCAGTTCGTTTCTATCGTACTGAGATTTACTTTCCATTAGATGAGGGTAGTGGCAGCGAGTTCCAGTCGGAGAGTGGTATGTAACTTTGTTATATCCTCAACAAATTCTTAGAATTCATAACGATGTACATGTTGAAACTACCCCGTTGCTAGCTGTGTCGGAACTGGAACAGAGTGGTTTGGTATTCACTCCTGCATACTTTGATAAATTTTTAGATGTTAACATGTTCAAGTTTGAGTAGTAGCATACTGTGTCTGTATGATCAAATTATATCATTTGTCTTCTATGTATGCTATGAAATCAAGTGAAATAAGAATGAACAGATCACATAATTTAGAAGTACAATGAACTAAATACAAGTTGAATGTGATAGCGGGTCCGATGCGCGCATTTCCAAGTGGTGCGCACAGCGTGTAAGCGCCGAGCGCGGCAGCGGCGGGTCGGAAACTCTCCGATGCGCGCGTTTCCAATGGGTGCGCATAGCCTGTAAGCGCCGCGCGCGGCAGCGGCGGGTCGGTAACTGTCCGATGCGCAGGTTTTCAATTGGTGCGCAGCGCCGCACGCCGGGTCGGAAACTCTCCGATGCGCGCGTTTCCAATGGGTGCGCATAGCGTGTAAGCGCCGCGCGCGGCAGCAGCGGGTCGGAAACTCTCCGATGCGCGCGTTTCCAATTGGTGCGCATAGCGTGTAAGCGCTGCCGCGCGGTCGGAAATCTAGCAGATGCGCAGGTTTTCAATTGGTGCGCCGCGCCGCGCATGGCAGCGGCGGGTCGGAAACTGTCCAATGCGCGCGTTTCCAATTGGTGCGCATAGCGTGTAAGCGCCGCGCGCGGCAGTGGCGGGTCGGAAACTGTCCGATGCGCGCGTTTCCAATTGGTGCGCATAGCGTGTAAGCGCCGCGCACGGCAGCGGCGGGTCGGAAATCTAGCAGATGCGCAGGTTTTCAATTGGTGCGCCGCGCCGCGCGTGGCAGCGGCGGGTCGGAAACTGTCCAATGCGCGCGTTTCCAATTGGTGCGCATAGCGTGTAAGCGCCGCGCGCGGCAGCGGCGGGTCGGAAACTGTCCGATGCGCGCGTTTCCAATTGGTGCGCATAGCGTGTAAGCGCCGCGCACGGCAGCGGCGGGTCGGAAATCTAGCAGATGCGCAGGTTTTCAATTGGTGCGCAGTGCCGCGCGCGGCAGCGGCGGGTCGGAAACTGTCCAATGCGCGCGTTTCCCATTGGTGCGCATAGCCTGTAAGCGACGCGCGCGGCAGGCCGCGTACCTCTATTGATGCCAGCGCAGGATGCAATCCGAGTACAGTGATGTCGGAATACTAGCAAAAATTAGGTTTCCGATACCAGTCCTATTTAATGCAACATTCAAATCCTTACCCATAACAATTTTACTAGTGAACAAACAAAGGTATGATTAGATACTACATATTTGTATAATGTTAGACATTCAATGAATCGAGAAGATACACCACAATGTAGTTACCTTTTTGAAAGTACTAGATTCAGGGTTTCAATGAATTCATTAAACCCCCATCATATGGTACATTGTAGTGGGCATTGTATCCTATGTTACGATACAATGTAGCATTTCACACTGATACGTAGTTACTTGAATCAGAATACAAATATGTCAGCCCAAATAATCAGTCCCGAATCCAATACAATGATTCCAACACCTATCTAGAGTGCCCGTGAGTGTCCATGATCTAATCTACTAGTCAGTCACGAGTATCTATGCTAAATAAGTAGTTAGTAATTGAACGAATCATCACAGTACCCCCTCGTTAGGCCTGAGCGAGGTATCGTGAAGGGGGTTTTATTGTTCAGCCGGTTCGTGAATGTTGATGATGAGGTGGTTCGTATTCCTTCATCCAAGGTTTGGATTGTATATTAGACTTGTCCATGTATACTTGTGGGTCCAAGTAGTCGACGATTGGAGCGTTTGGTATGTCCGTAAAACTTTGAGGTTGAACATGGGGTAGAGCGGAGAAATCGAAGCGAGGGGGGTGAGGCTTCAAGTGATTTCGACAATGGAAAGTTTCAATAATGTCATAGTCGCGTTGCGAGATTTCCGAAAATGGGACCCAAGAGTTTTCTGAATCAGGGAGTTCCTGCCAGGACAACAAGTAGTCGTATCGCCTGCCGACTCGACAACAGTCCAGAACTTTCTTGATTTTTGGTGTGGGGTCTTCTTCCAAAATCAGTTTCGAAGGGAATTCAGGATGTGATAGGTCGCTTTGAATATAAGGTTCCAAGAGCGACACATGGAAGACAGGGTGTAAACGAGATAGAGAGCAAGGAAGGTCGAGAAGAAATGATGATGATCCTTTCTTGTCAAGGATTTTGAAGGGTCCTATCTTGCGATAATCTAGTTTGTCCGAAGGTCTTGTTGTCTTGATGTTGCGACGACGTAACCAGACCAGGTCTCCGAGTTTGAAGTCAGGTCCAGGAATGTGGTGTTGATTATATTGATGAGCAATGTATTCGTTCAAATGCTGTAACTCGGCACGAAGTTCTCGATGTATGATGTCGAGGTGCAAAGCAACATCATTTGCCAGAGGATTTGTTGAGCGTTCGGAGATCTTGATTTCGAAATCAGGATGATATCCTAGGTTGGCATAGAATGGTGTCTGCTGAGTAGAGGAATTGATCGTGTTGTTAAACAAAAACTCAGCTGTCGCTAAATAGTCAACCCAATCGTCCTGATTGTATGAACAGAAGGCGCGCAAGTATACTTCCAGAGTCTGATTTGTTCTCTCAGTAAGCCCGTCCGTTTGTGGATGATAAGCCGTTGATGGTCGCATTTTTGTTCCGCAGAGTTTCATAAGGTTTGTAAGGAATGACAATATGAAAACGGATCCTCTGTCGCAGACGATGGATTGAGGGAAACCGTGATGATGAAAGATCCTGTCCATGTATATGTGCGCGAGTGTTGGTGCATCCATGGATTCATTCACTGGAATAAAATGAGCGGCCCTTGTCATCCGGTCACAAATAACCCATATCGTGTCGTAACCATGAGATAAAGGCAACTTTGTAATAAAATCCATGGAGATTGACGACCAGGGACGATGAGGAATATCCAAGGGTTGGAGTAGCCCATAAGGTTTGTGAGGGAAGATCTTATTTCTGGCGCAGTGATCACAGGAAGACACATAGGATCGCACGTAACGTCGCATATTTGGCCAGGAAAAATCTCTTGCAACTAGGTCATAAGTTCCTGCGCGTCCAGGGTGACCCAAAAGTACTGAATCGTGGCGAAGTTGCAGAATTTTGGGACGAAGGGATTCTGGAACATAGAGACGACCGTTGTGAAAGACTAAATCATTTACAGAAGTGAATGACTCATCGCATTGAGTACGGGCTTCGCGCCACTGTAGATCATGTTTAAAAGCTTCTTTAAACTCATCCAATAACTCCGAGTTATCCAGCGTGAAGGTGGACATTGAAGAGATTGTTGGTGGTTCTGACAAAGGTTTGTTAGAAGGGAATAATCTTTGAAGATGGTACTCAGTCAAAATCGGTTTGAATTGATTTTTTAACGACGTCATCCCCCTCTTTAGGCGCGAAGTCCGGGCGACGTGATGCAGCGTCAGCAGGGTTCGATTTTCCAGGTTTGTAGTTGAGTTGAAAGTTGTATTCCGATAGCAACATTGACCAACGCGCCTGACGACGATTCAGCGTTTTCGATGTCATGAAATATTCAAGATTCTTGTGATCGCAGAGGATGGAAACTGGGTGCGGGGAACCGACAAGCCATGAGCGCATATCGCGAAGAGTATCGACAATGGCGAGAAGTTCCTTGTCATATATCTCGTAGTTAATTTCCGCCGGAGATAGTTTCTTAGAATGATAAGCAACGGGTTGTAATAAGTTATTGTCATTTGGTTGAAGGAGAATAGAAGAGATAGCGAAGTCCGAAGCATCCGTGACAATTGTGCTAGGTTTGAGAGGGTCGAAGTGCTGAAGCACAGGAGCAGTCGTAAATGTGAGTTTTAAGCGTTCGAAAGCGGATTGAGCGGCCTCTGTAATTCCGTTAAAAGACGCTTTTGCTGCCTTTGACGTTAGACTGGTCAATGCGAGTACAGTTTCGGAATAATGATCAACAAATCTGCGGTAGAAATTTCTAAAACCGAGGAATGATTGGATCTCCTTGACCGTGCGTGGCATTGGCCAGTTTCATCTGGACACCCTGAGAAGAGATAATGAATCCTAGATATTCGACCTGGGTTTTCTCAGGTAGGCATGCTACAATGTACAAGAAGAAGTGTATCAAAGTATCTTACAATGTACCATATAATGTGGGTTCAATAAATTCACTGAATCATTGAATGCAAAATTTCCCGCAAAGGAGACTCACAATGTAGTGCATTATATGGCTTCATTGAATGTACCTGCCAGCGAGATATTTTGGTTCCGGTCCATGTGTAATCGGGATACTGTACTGGGGTGCGGGTAATCAACAAATGGAGGGGTTGGAGAATGTGATTGTCGCAGCCGGCATGACAGGTAGTCGGGACATTGTGTATTGTACGGGTCGCGGGCAGTTGAAAAATATTGGGGTCGGGGAATACAGTTGTCGGAGCGTGTATGACCCGATAGTCGGGATATTTTGCGAGGGTGCGGGCAATCGGTAAATGGCGGGGTCGGGTAGTTGAAATATTGTACGGGCTGGTCGTGTTGGGTAGTCGGAATATTGTGCGGGGTGCGGGCTAGTGGTGTCGGGTAGTCGGAATATTGTGCGGGGGTGCAGGAAATGGGAAAATGGCGGGGTCGGGTGCTTGGAATATTGTGCAGGGTGCGGAAAATGGGAAAATGGCGGGGTTGGGTAGTTGGAATAATGTGCGGGGTGCGGGCTAGTGGTGTCGGGTAGTCGGAATATTGTGCAAGGATGTGGGAAATTGAAAAATGGCGGGGTTGGGTAGAATATTGTGAGAAGGTAGCCTGTATTGGCGGGGTTGGGGCCTTTTATGGTGGCAGTTGGCGGGTGTATGGATTTGTGGTTTGGAGATAGCAGCAATTTTAGGATTTTTGTGTTTTACTCAATAAGTAGTACCAAGTGTGCACACAGAAATTCAACAAATAAAATTTGAAAGTACATAGATAGTATATAGAATACTAAGTATGTACGCATTACTCAAAAAGATCAAGCTCCAAGTTCCCCGAAAAGTGCTTCGACGTGAATTGGGGTTGAGCGGAATCCTCATCTTCATTGATATCCTCATTGTTTTGGTCAATATCCATTGAATGGTCGGATTCTGCAAAGAAGTCGCTAGTCAGAAGAATTTCAAGGCAATTAAATTGAAATGCTACATACCATCCGCAGAATCAAAGAAAAGATCAGCCGCTTCGTTGGCTAGGGAGTCGGCCAAGTGATTGGAGTCCGACCCGCTCGAGTCACTATCTTCAAGCTCATCCGCATAGAGATCTAATGCTTGGTTGATAGCTTCAGACCTGCCGCTGTCCGAATTGCTATCGGTTTGATCAAGTTCTTGGAAACTCTCCAATGCCGCAGCCTGTTGATCTTCTGTTTCCATAAGTTCAAGCGCGGCGTCAAGAATATCTTCAAGATTGTCCGATTTGGCGCTGTGTTCACTGCCGACATCAAAGTCGGCCATTTCTCCGCCACTGAAATCCGAACCATCTGTCCCAGTCTTGAAATATTTGGGGAAATCAAGTACATCGGATGGCGGGGCCTTTCTTTCTGCACGAGATGACAGGTCATCGGATGGATGTTGTGAGTGGGTGCGCAAATTGGATTCAAGTTCCGATCTTTCACCCAAGTCCCCGCCATCTCAAAGGCTCTTCACGTAGCCCGAATGAACCGTTTTGGTAGCCACACCAAGAGCGCAAACCTGCGAAAGCGGTAAGTTCTTGACTATAAATTCGACTTCAAAATGAATGTGTACCTGCTTTACGGTGAGTTGCGCACCCCAAGTCCACTTGGATGAAGGTGTGTCGGGTGTAGGCTCGGGTTTCAATGATAAAGACTGAGAAGCCTCATATAACTTGAAAAAACCTGCAGCACGCCGTGCAATGCGATCGACACCATTGCTCAATTGACCAACATTAGCCATCAACATGGTTTTGAATCCTCGTAGTTGGTGAAGTAAATCGTCGGCGAGAAAGGAAAGTCGGGAACAGGAATTGCATGTCGCGGAATCGGCATCCTTGAGAAGCATAAGAATCGGCTTAATTTGAGTTGGAACAACATCAGAAGGCACCGATGCTGTCGATTGTGACGCCTTAGACAAATCTTCACATTCTTTTTCCAAAAATTTCTTCAACTCGGCTTCATGATACTTCATGATCTCAAGAAGATTAGCACCGTTTAAAATGTCGGTGATGTCGGCAGGCGGGGTGTTCTTCAACCACCATGCATGCGAATACGAGTTAACCCGTCTGTCCAGTGCCGTACTAGACGTTCCTGCGGCCAGTAAATCAACCATCCCGGGGTCAATATCCAGCGGAAGCGAGTCGGTTGAAGCGACGGCCAATGTGTCGCATAGAGAACGCAGAAGCAGCGGAATTTCAATGACCTGGGATCCTGCATAGGCATTGCCGATACACGTCGAGACAGCATCCTGATCGGGGTGCGTCATTGCCATGTGATAAGTCGGACAATCATGTGACAGAAAAACTTACCAATTCCATCTGCAGAGACTCTTGCATCCACTTTTTTTGACGCGCAGTAGGGACCTTGATGATGTGTTCCATAATTTCTCGGAATCGAGACGTTGAAAATATAGCAGTCTTTTGAATCTGTCTGCCTTTTTTTGACCAACGTGCATAATTGTGGTCAAAAGGGTCGAATACACGGATGACTTTGATAGCTTTGGGTTCAGCACTCATGATGGATGTAGATAGATGGAAGTAGATAAGAAAGAGAAGTATTTCAAATTACAGTGGCTTGTAGAGTGAATTTACCCGCCTAAATAAGTAATCCCCAGCCAATGCCAAGCTATACCAAGCTTCTGATTTCCGATATGCATATGCTCTTGCGCCCAAACTTAGTGTCGGGTCCGACATAATGTATGTCTTCCACTTCTCACTTTGGTGTACAAAAAATGCAACAGTCCATTGCATTTCATATCGCACTAGTGTTGCTTCTTCTTGCCACCGATGATAGAGTGCTCGTGCCCGCAACCAATGAACTCGTTTAACTACATAGTCGGGTCGGAAATATATAAGCGCCCATAATATATCATTGAATTAACTCACATTCAAGCACAGTAGCGGGATCTGCTTCCTCCGACAATGTGTTTGGGTCGGCATCAGGTGTAGCTGTTGGGTCAAGCGCCCATCGTGGTCCGAACCTTTGGTGTACAGAATACCAAATCCATGATAAACGAAATTTGGTTGATCCTGGCAAATTTGGATTGAGAATAGCAGTACTTGATTTGATGTCTTCTTTGGTTAAAATGCGCAATTCCTTGAGAATTTCATCATCGGCCCTGAGCTTTACAATACGACTTTGGCAGTGTGAGTACGCCTGTGCATGCATTGAAATTTGATCTTTCAACTCTTTTACCGCTGTTTGACCTCGTGTGCGAACTCCTTTTTGTGGACCCTTTCGGACAACTTCTTTAAACTGGAAAGACCGCTCTGCTATTAGTTCTCGGATTTGGTTAAGGTGACTTCTAGCTTTTGATATTCTGGCTTCAAGTTCATCTGATGCATAAATTTCGCTTGCAGCACCATTCGACGGTAAGCATATTGGTTGTAGATCAATGTCCTCGTTTACTGTCGGACCCGACCCCGGAGCCAAAACATCTTCTTCATCTTCCCAGTCAATTAAAATCTGGTCGGATATGTCAATATCTTGCCTCCCAGTAGCAATAACACCCGCTTTGGCCTGGAGTTTATTAAGTTGAACCATTAATGTTTTGAGGGCATCGCGCAGTTTTTGAAGTTTGACACGGTCGGTGAGGCGGTCATGATTGACAAGACGGCGAGCACGCATCCGTATATCCAATCTAAAACATCAAAACTTGTATTAGAAAAGTAATATTTAAAACAATTATACGTACTGTTTCTCTTCAATTACTAAAGCAAATTAAATCCACGATTGTACTGGAGTAAGTGGTGCAGTCGGACATGCACAATCACTTGCGGCTGTATTGACTGGAGCAGATCCAGGCCGTTTAGCCATATAAATGTCCATGAGCTTTGGATCTTCCAACCGATGTTGCTCTACATGCTCAATCTGCTTAGTCCACAACTGGACTGCTTCGGGATCGGCAGCATTGGTAAGGTTAGAGAAACATATCCGATATTTTTCTCGTGTTTCTTCGGCTTCCAAATATCGTCGGCAAAGATATCGGGTTATCCCAAGTGCCTTTTTGTGGTTGGAATCGCATGCGTGATCATCAAGAATCTCTGCTCGATGTGCTAATGTTGCTGTACAAGCTGCAGGGAATATGGCATTTAAGTCGGCCCAGAGCGATTCAAGAATTTCTCCGCAAACACAAGCGGCACCAGGAATAAAAGTCGGTGCATATCGGAAAAAACACTCATCTTTGTGTGCATGAACATGAAACATCCCAATTGCTCTGTCAATCTTGAGTCCATTAGGGAGATGATCCTTAATCCGTTTGAGTAGCCAGATGATATACTGGCAAACAATGTCATATATAACCATTGTGCCTTGGTCGGGATGGACACCGGTCGATGCAAGTGCAGCTAAAAATGCAAAGTCGACATTTTTTTGCTGCTCACCTTTGAAAAGGTCAACAAGAGCATTTGGAGCATAGCAGCCATGTTGGGTGCATGCAATGCCGACAATTCCTGTAACATCGCAAGGTGATTTTGACAACAGAGAATTTTGAATTGCACGGAATGTGTTCTCGCATGGAGCACCCTAGTATTAGTTAGCTTTCCAAATGATATTAAAGTAGCAAGTTAATTAAACGCACCGTTAGTGCCTCAATAGCAGATTTGAGAAAAGCATGATACTCTGTACAATCTGGTATCATGCCACTACCTTCTGAAAGCCAGACATCCCGAGATGGCTTTTCTGAGCGGACATGATCAGCCTTGAAATTTCCATCCGCCACGAATATCCGCTTATACACCCATTGATTTGTGTCCTCTCTCCAATTAGTGGGTAAATTGATTCCAGGTTGTGGGCATGCAGGACAGAAAATTGCAAGCTCTCCTTTTCCAACAGACAGTGCAGTCCTCCCATTATGCCCTGCAAACCCCGCCCATTTAAGTTTTTTCATCCACCGCCAAAGTCGGGACATTCTTTGGAACTCGTTGTATAGATCTACTACACTTGAAGGAGACATTGGATTTGTCATTCGTCGGACAAGGGAGTAAAACTGATATGCTGAGGCCTTGAGTTCAAGATTGGATAAACGAAAATAATCCAGAAGTTGGGCAGAGAAGACTGTACGGATACGGTGAAAACTTGTTATCCAGAGGAAGGTTGTTGGCACCATGGCAAACACAATAAACCATAGCCAAGTGGTGGACACCATTAGTGTAAACTGCCCAAATATATGCGTTATTAAGTCCATCGGTCTTTGGAGTCTGTGTTGGAATGGCTTTGCTTCCCGACTTTGGTCGGAGATAGGGTGGCAAATCACATATATCGGCTTCCACCTCATCTACTTCCTCTTCATCGTCGAAATCTTGGATATTGTCCAATGTATGTGGGTTTTCTCAATACCTATCCAAGTATTCCTCAAACTCCTCATCTGTAGGGCCATCCGGATCCAAATTCTCTGGGTTATCCTCAAGAGTATCCATCTGAATGTCAATGTTGTCCGTGTGATCTGTCAATGGTCCGACGGGCGCTTGTTTCCAATTCAATTGTTGTAATTGATTTTGTTCCTCCTCGTCCTTGGTTTCTTCAATACCTTCAAGGTAATTAACCTGGAAAGTCAATGAAGAGCACATAGAGTCTCCAGTATGATGGGGTATCAGAATATAGGTGCCAGTCTCCCATAGATAAGCCGGCCTGAAGTGTGTTCCTGTCCAACATTCTACTTTGTGCATTGGATTTGTACGGTGAGTATGTCTCATGCACTTTCTGCAAACAAGGGATGGTAAGCTGCAATCTTTGCACCGCCATACCGCAATTGAGTTATCACAATTAGAACAAATAGGATGTTCAGAGTCCTCAGAAATGTTGGGTGCTTCACGGGTTAATAATGCTCCCAGTAAGCTATCCACACGAGACACAAATTCATTGATATAGTCTCGCTGTGTCTATGGGCCATAGAATACTGGTAAGATGAATTTGTACAATGAAAAACAATGCTCATACCTTCCGTATTTTTGGGACTGCATTGTCATTCTGGTGACTTGTGGATGGCTGGTTTTCATCCTCACTAAAGCCACCATCCCCGTTAAATGTGTTCTGCTCCTGTTCTCCCGGATCCACTGGAATCTTTTTATGGGGTTGACTTGCAGTACTCAAAGAGACCTTGACCAGTTCTGAAACCACCTTTCCTGCTCGAGTGGTTCTGGTTTGATTTCTGTATGTGACAGCATCTGCTGCATTGGCATCATCCTCGTACAGTGCCTTCTTTCTAGACTTTCTGTTACTTGATGTTCGTTGAGATGGCATGATAGGAACAAGATAAGAAAAGCTCCTGTCTTGGTTGATTATTGCTATACATTAGGGTGGCTCAATCCAACTGCACAGTTTAGCCTTACCTAATATGCATGTGCTCATGTTTATGGACTTGTATAAAGGGAGCAGGATTCTGGTGTGTGTGTTTCCACATTCATTCTTCTCCAACCCCCAATATTTTTGGGGTGCATCTGATTCTGAGAACCCAAGCCTCAACATAGCCTCAAGGTTAGTCTGTTCCAATATTTGTTGGCTCTGTAGAGAACTACCTCATCAATTTTAACTTATTTTATTTGGTATAGTATGGCCAGTACTGAAAATGCGGTACTCGAAGACATCTTTCGTGCCCATGATAGACTGGTTAGAGTCTATGATCGACAAGAACGCGAAATAATTGAGAAACACAAAGATAATTACACTAAAGCTGCAACTAACCTTGATCGTAAGCAGGTGGTGTGCGAAATACTACCTGATCTTTTCAATTACTGGAGTAAAACCAGAACCGTAAGCCGTAGTAAAGAATTTATGCAGGAGGAGGCAAAGGTATGTGCACCTATTGGAGTAATTGATTTTTATTGAGAATTTCTGTCGGGTGTCGGGTCCGACAATACAATAGGTATAACGCTATATATTTTATACTATATTTGCAACTGAATTCTTATGTTATAGAAACTACTTGCATGGATCCGAAACAACTGGAGGGGGGAGAAACTTACTAAAGCAGCCACAATGGGTAAAAAATTGAAGCGCACGACTGTTCTCTGGTATAACAGAAGAGACGAAGTCTACAAGGAAATTGCTAGTATTCTGGGAATAGAATCAGCAGGAGTTGGGACACCAGGCGTTTTCGAAAACCGCATGAAAGCAATGAGCAACATCATTTCTCGAATGTCCGACCGCGAAAAACGCCAGCTGGATGTGGAAGCAGCAAATTATGCATCCGTGGTTTACTCTGATGAAGACAAACGCAAGTCAGTGTTTTATTAAAATAGAATATTGACCTACTATTCAAATTGTATTTAGAAAAGCAAAGAAATATGCCTTCAAGAAGCTAGATGAGGCAGCAAACCAACAATGGGCAGAAATGGGATTAATGAGTATCACATTTGTTTGCCAGATTAATGAATCTGGCCAACTCTCAGTCCAAGTGTGCGTTTTAATTACAAGTCCATTTTCACACGTTACTCATTTCCGACTCCGACACACTCCGACTGATTACTTATCATGGCCGACTCCGACCTAACCGACTCCGATTGATTCAATAACTCCGCCCGACTCCGACTGATTTAATATATAGTCATGATCAAGTAGCCAGTGTTATTGGGGTCTGTTCAACACTATTTGAAGAGCAAAAGCCAGATGAAGTAACACAGATGAAGAGGCTAATCAGTACCTATGTCCGTGGATTATTAAACGCCAAAGAAAGAGCAACATCTGGGATACATATAACAGCAAAATCTGATCTATTAATACTTGAACAAGATGCCGATGGGTTCCCAATCTTACCTCAAGACTTTGATGCATCCAAGGTCAATAGAAAAGACTTGGAATCACTGCTCCGTCTTTACCTTGGTCAAAACTATAGTAAGCATAATCACATTTGAAGACTTTGAATTTAACTGGTATTATTTTTTTTATAGAACTTGCGACACACGGTCGGACTTCGCAAACCCCCTACGAAGCAATTGAACTCTATCAATCCAAATTCATCTCTCCAGAATATTTACCACCCCGCTTCAAGCTGAAGCGACCCCAATTCCTTGACCTTGAAGACTTGCGCAAATTATTTACACATCTCCGATCACGTCAAGAAACATTTCCACTCAGTCAAGTGTTTCGCTTTCACAAGGTTAAAAAGGGGAGAAAAGGAGAGGATGTGGAAGATACATGGTATCCCGATGAGATTCGCAATGTTGACACAGAAAAACCCAAACGTCGGCCTCCACCACCCAAAAAACCCAAGAAGCCAAAGAAAACTCCAATGCGAATTGAGGAAATGCAGGGTGCATCAAGTCTGATTACATTTGACTCCACCCAGGAATCTATGCATACTGGGACTGTAACACCTCCCAGTACCAACATAATTTTGGATTGTATGATTGATCCAGCATTGCGAAGTGGGCCTATTAGCAGCTCCAATAATGTTGTGGATCCAAAGGATGCAAGTCAACAAATCTCTGGCACTCAATCCTCTGCAACTCAACCCCCTGCCATCCAAAGTTCTCAATCCCGACCCCGACCCCGACCTAGGAAACCACCTACTACTCCAGCGGAGATTGCAGAGCATCAGAAGAATCATCAAGAACTAGAGGATGCATGGCGGGTTTCTGACCAACTACTTGGGTTGCAGGTGCCAACAAGTTCAGTTGCACCCGCTCCTGTACAGGGACCCGCACCTGTATTGGCATCCACACCCGCCCCTGAGCCCACATCCACACCTACTCCTATGCATGCACCCACTCCTGTGCAGGAACTTGCTCCGGTGTTAGCACCACCTGCCCCTGAGCCCACATCCACATCTGCTCCTGAGCAGGAACCCGCTTCTGTGTTAGCACCACCTGCCCCTGAACCTGCATCCACACCCGCTTCTGCGCATAAACCCGCTCCTGTACATGCACGAAGGAAACGAAAAGAAGTAGAAGAAACATTGATTATTGAGGGAAAACGGGCCCGACGCCCTCGAGAGCGAACTAGTTAATTGCCGGCTTTATTTTAGCTTACATTCTATTATACCTAAGGTGCAATTTTAGGTACTCAGTGATATATGAGAACAAGCAAACAAATTATTATATTAAGCAATTTTTTTTTTAAAAAATAGCCCCCCACCAATCTACTACAATGCATTGTTATCTATAGAGGGCGGGGGGGGGGGGTGACAATGGAAGTGCTGGTGGTGTAGTGGGTGGTTGCGGAGGAGTAACATCACCGATTGGGCCACTACCTTCAATGTTTTCACTTCCGATTGCCTTGACTCCGTGATCCGCAGCAGAAATGTTGGTGTCAGTGGCGTTGTGATCCGCTTTCTTACCCGTGACAGCATTAGCAGTGCCATCAGAGGCGGGATCGGCATTGTCAGCGGAAGCGGGATCGGTGTGGTCGGAAGCGGGATCGGCGTTGTCGGAAGCGGGATCGGCGTCGAAGTCGGAGGTGGAAGCGGAAGCGGGATTGTCGTTGACGTCGGAGTCGGCATTGAGGTTGGTAGCAGGGCTGGAAGTACTTGCCTTGTCATCCGAAGACAAATCCATTGCAACTGAACCATCCTCCAAACCATCCTCACTGGCACTCTCCAAGTCTTCACCCAACTCCTCAGAAAGGTATGCGCCGTCACTAGTCATTTGATGCATCATTTGAATCTCGTCAACGCGGCCTTCAAGAGAGAGGAGAGTGGTGTCGGTCCTTTCAAGAGAGTCGGACAGATACTTCACCTCGGCTTTGACCTTTTGCATCCCAGCCTCCCACTTCGACGAAAACGCCGAATGCCGATCAACCGCAGCATTGCGATGCCTACTAACTCTCTCGTATAGGTTGTCGTAACCGCGCTTGAGGGAGTTATATTCCGCTTTCAAGTTGGAAAGCTCCTCCTGCAGATCTTCGTTGGTTGTTCTTAGAATTGCTAAGTCAACCTGAGTCGCGCAACCCATGATTTCCAACTCATTGATGCGCCTGGCGAAGTCGGAAATGGTTGGGATGTCAATGATGTCGGAGTCTTGCAAACAACGCGATGGAAGAGAAGCGGGGTTCTGAGCTGCTGCTGAGGGTGCAGAGAATGCAGAAGTCGGAGCAGGTTTGGAAGGAGCGGGGGTGTCGGAGCCGGAGCTAATCTTAACAAAATCGACTTCAAAGAACATGAGCTTCAAACAAGGTAAATAAAATATATTTAAACGCACCCGATTCCGAAGGCTTGCTTTTTTGCTTCTGCATCGACCTTTGTGTTGGCCTTGTAGCAGCCTGTTCGCCCTCTGAGGCCTCATCGGTGTCTATCACAACTAGAAAAGATGTATGGAAATTAGAATCATAAAAAATCAAATAGCTATGTAGCACACACATTGCTGAGACTTCACCCGTTTTTTGGGCGGCATGGCCTCATCATTAGAGGGAGGAGTCGATTCCGACTTCTTGCCCTTCGGTCCCCTCTTTGACGTCTTTGCCGCAGATGCCTTGTTCGCCCGACGATTTTCAGAAACCAAGATACCTCCCCATGTACAACCCTTCTTGTGCTTGCTGCAAAAGGCATACGCACGTTTCCCACTGTCGCTTAATATCTCCTGGCATTCTTTGTTGTTTTTGAGGCATCGATCACACTTTGTGGCTGTAGTTGTAGTCGTAGTCGGAGTTGGAGTCGTTGTTGTCGGAGTCGGCGCCTTTACTGACCTCTTGCGCTTTGACCCAGTCTCCACGGCCGACTCCTCACTCTCCGACACTTCTTCGTATTCAGAGCCCGATTTGGGCTCTTGGGGTGGAGCCTTCTTCAGCATTTTTTGCAGCTTTAATGCCCTGAACTTGTTTTCAGGGCTATCGGGGCGGTCAAAGTGTGCCATCGCAACCTCATGAGCGAACAAACCGACTGACTTTGTTGGGAGGCTTCCCCTCGAGCTCTCGCCGCTCTTTGAGCCCCTCTTTCCTCGCTGAATCTGGGTCTTGGACTTTTGAGCCGGGTTATTGGCAGGCGGAGGAACATGATGGGTTGAGGATGAAGTAGCAAGTTCTAGTATAAGTAGCAACATCAAAGAGAATATCATATACATAAAAAGTGAAATACATACCTGCAACTGCCCTTGAGGCATGGTTTGGCTTCATTATTACATTGGACAATGCCACTGAGTTAAAAGAAACCCACCAGTGATTTAATATAAAGGTAACACATAGCAATATGAATAGTACTTACAAATTGTAGCCTCAGAGGGCGTCAGCTTGAACCCGCCCGACTCTGCGGACAACTGAGTTGCGGGTGTCTTGCGGTTACCGCGATTTGGGGCCGACTGCAACACATTTGGAATGTCATTTGCCGCCGCCTGCGGGATGGCGGACTTTGACGCATCAGGAACACGGAAGATCGCCAACTTCGACGCATTGGGAACACGAGGGGTCGCCGACTTCAATGCGTCGGAAACGCAAGGGGCAGCTGACTGCGACGCATCGGAAACACGAGGGGTAGGCGACTGTGAAGCATCGGAAACGCGAGGGGTGGCCAACTGCAATGCGTCGGAAAGGCAAGGGGTGGCCGACTGCGATACATGGGGAATGCGAGCGGTAGCCGACTGCGACATGTCGGGAACTTGTGTCGGATTGACAAGTCCGGACTCTGTGGTAGACGTCAATTGTGGGCCGGTGCCCTCAATTTTTGCCAGCGCATCGCGATGCTTGGCAGCGAAGCTAGCAACGTCAAAGTCGCTCGCATTGCTGCACCTTTTGTAATCCACCACAACCGACCACAAAAAGTGGCCGAATTCCTTGAAGATTTCGGGATGGGTCTTCGCCTTTTTGACGCGCAAGACCTCTCTCTGTACCTCTAGGTTAGTAATGTAACACGGTAAAAAAAAATTTCGGGTGCACCAGGACCACATTCAACTTCCTCATCGTCTTTTTAACCTCCCCACTCTTCACTGCCTCCTTGATATCGGCGTCTAGTTTTGCAAGCGCAGCACGAAGGGATTGGGCGGTGGTGATTTTGGAGTCCATGGTATATAAAGTTGAGTTCTTGAGGTGCAAGCTTGGGAGCGGGCTAGTGGGCTGGTGGTGGAAGGAAGCAAAAAGGATAAGAGAGCTAAGCGGCTTGGGCCCCTGTTGCTCGTTATCCGGTTCACGATCACATGATTGTATGCACTTAATCATTTGCCCCTTGAAGCGCGTATCCGACTGATCGCCTAGATAACGGCTTGAGGCTTGTCCGACAAATATAAAAGGCCCTTAGTTATGGTGAGTCGCTATCTGTTATTGTCAAATTCCCCCAATATGAGTGTCCAGAACACCTTACCAAACATCCCGGAAGGCTACATCGCTGTTGATGGCCCGGACAACATTAAATATGTTGTCCCCCGCTTCATGTTATCCTCTTTGGAGCACGATTTGGAAACCATGGGTGCTACAGAGGATGTCAGTGTCACTAGTGCCGACCTGACTCAAGTAAGTGCAAGCTAATTATGATTTTCAAAATTCATTGCTAATTCTCTTACAGAAGTCTAATGCCAAAAAGTCTGATGCGTATATCACCCTGTCCGGTATTTTACGAGTGCCCCCCGAAAATGTAAGCCTATTTTAGTCACTTATACATTGGAGGAATTTAACTAAAAACTATTCAGTCTTTGACGGATCATGAGATGCTCGCACTTCACGCTGAAGTGTGTGCTTTGCAAAAGAGACTTGGCATTTCGTATCAGGATGCCGTGCATCGGCTTTTTATGGCGGAGGTTGCAAAATTGAAGGTGGCTGACGGGGATAGGAGATATCATGCATACATGGATCAATGCATGGCAAAAACTCTCATTAAGTTAGAAGAAAGGCATAGTATTCGTGAAGATCTTGAAAAGTAGTGGGATAGTTTACTGTAGCCATTTTTGTTATGAATGAATATTGTCCTTGAAATTGTACAATAATTTTTTTCAACCTACTAGTATTACTAGTGATTCTTGAATGACTCTCACACCCGCACCCGCACCCGCACCCGCACCCGCACCCGCACCCGCACCCGCACCCGCACCCGCACCCGCACCCGCACCCGCACCCGCACCCGCACCCGCACTCGCACTCCCACCCGCACCCGCACCCGCACCCGCACCCGCACCCGCACCCGCACCCGCACCCGCACCCGCACCCGCACCCGCACCCGCACTCGCACTCCCACCCGCATCCGCACTCGCACTCCCACCCGCACCCGCACCCACACTTGCAACCGCACTCACACTCACACTTCCACTCGCACTTGCACTTGCACTCGCACTCCCACCCGCACCCGCATCCACACCTGCACCCACACTTGCACCCGCACTCGCACCTACACTCACACTCGCACTCACGCTCTTGCACTTGCACTCGCACACTGCAAGTCGGACACCCAACACCAACATTCGATTTCTCCGACACCCATTGTGTGCAAGTGCCTACACCCGACCCACCCATGTGACGGGTACCTCCTCTCCACATTCAAGGATTGCACACAGTATAGTACAATGTAGATTACTATGTATAGATATGTCATATTCAGTGTATGAATGAATTTATTGAATCCCTATCATACGATACATTATACCAGTCCACTGTACCATGTTATACAGTACTATGTAGTCTTAGTATGTGGTTTTCTTGAATTCGCATTTCTTGGTATTTGCGAATAGTTTGGAATTTCGGAGTCTTTCAAGGACTTGACGTATGAGCTTGTCATGATCCTGTCTGGGTTTAGAGTAGATTAGTATGTCATTGATATATACAACGCAGAATATATCAAGGATGTCTCTTAGCGTGTCCTGAATAAACGCCTGAAATGTGGCGGGTGCGTTCGTTAAACCAAAAGGCATGACTGTATACTCAAATAAACCTAGGTGAGTTCGGAAGGCCGTTTTCCATTCGTCTCCTTCTTTAACTCGGATTAAATTGAATGCGTTTTTGAGGTCGATCACCGTGAAACGATCACAACCTGCGACTCTGTCAATTAAATCGTTCGTAAGAGGTAGTGGATACCTGTTCTTCTTGGTTATCGCATTGAGCCCACAATAATCTATACAGAGACAAAGTTCGCCCGTCTTTTTCTTGACAAATAAGATAGGCGAGGAGGCTGAGGATGACGAGCGACAAATATAACCTTTCTCGAGTTGTTCTTTGATATATTCTGCCAGTACTCTTCGCTCGTCTGGGGTTAATGAATAAATTGGTCCAAAAGGTGGTTCCTTTCCATCTTCGATTTTGATATTGATGTTGAATGGACGATGTTCAGGCATCTTGAGGACCTCTACGGGTGAGAATACGTCGAGGAATTCATGATATGCTTCTGGTACGGTTTTCCTGAGCACCTCGTCAGGGTCAGGTACATCGTCCACAGGAAGGGGTATTGGATCATCCTTGGCGATATCTACTGGTGCATCAGCGTCACTTGTCAATGCGTTGATACGTACTTTAAGTTCTGCATTTGTTGTGTACCAGACACAATTAATCGCAGCACTCTTGGCGTACTTCTTGAAACGTTGAGGGGAAAGTTTGGATATATTGATAGGTTTGTTTGGGGAACCATAGACAGGAAGCTGAGGTTCTGGAGGGGTGCACCAAATAGACAAGAGTTCCGCACGACTAGGGCCGGTTGGAGTGACAGGTCGAATGATTGATGGCATCGTTCTAAAATTAGAAAAGATGCCTGGTGTGAACTTCTCACGGACCGGAGTAGGAGCCGGAGAGAGATCTGGCAAAGATTGAATGATGGGCTTCTTTTGGAATAGACGTAGGCCTAGTCCGACTGAAGATACAGAAAGATGAGAGGTGACCGATGGACTTGCAAGACTATAGCCTTTGCCAAAGGCCGAAACAGGAAAATGATGATTGGCGCCGCAACAAGATAAAGCCAATTTGCCGCGGATCCAATCTATATCAGGATTATGCTCACAAAGCCAATCAAGGCCAAGAAGTACTGGATATGGCATAGAAACAATGCCTAATTTGATAACCTCTGAATGTGTCCGAACTTTGAGTGACGTAATGACGTCGTGAGTGAGAAGTCCAGAAGACAAAGGCCTGTCGTCGATAGTATAGATGGGGACAGGTTTAGGTTTGATGGTCTTGGGTAATGAGTGTCGTTTAACGAATGATTCGGAAATATGAGAGAGTGTCGCGCCACAGTCCACGAATGCGTAGGTTTTGATTGCTTGACGGTTAGGAAATGAGATCGTTATCGGAATAAAGAAGTGGGATCTATTCATAGGATCTAACCGGACATGATGATGAAACGTAAACCTAGGAGCACTAGAAACTGATATCCATTCTCCGCTCTTGGCACGGATGAATGGTGGGGCGTGACAGGATGAACTAAGATCAGTTCCATCTGTTGCCGAAGAAGTAGGAACTATTTCCTCTCCGGCTGGGCTTTTGGGTACTCGCCGTATTTGGCTTGACGAATGGGGCAAGCGTTCACCTTGTGGTCAGCACTACCGCAATAAAGACAAAGGTTCTTGTCAATGCGACGCTGACGCTCTTGAGGGTTAAGTTTGCCAGTCGTTTTTGGAGCAGCAGTTGAAACAGCATCGACGTCCATTGGGACAACATCCGGATTGGAAGCAACAGCAGAAGAAGTAGGAGGAGTAATGCGAGTTGGTTTGGAGATTGGATTCTTCTTTTCTTCGCGACGACGTTCCATGTCGCCTTGATGAAGATTAGAGTCAATCTGAATCACAATATACTCCCAATCGGCAAGTGTAGTAGGGCGATCTACAATTCCGACTAAGTGATCTTTAATGGTTGGCTTGAGACCCTTCATAAATCAATTAATTTTAGTCTGTTCGGTCATGTCGAGATGAGAAGATAACTCAAGGAATTGAGTTAAATAATCATGTGCGGATTTCGTTTGAACAAGGGCATCCAGCTTCTGGTCGGCGGTAAGCGTGAGTCTAGGATCTGCGAATTTATCCTTAAACGTGCGAATGAAGCCATCCCAATCATGAAGCAAGGGAGAGTTGATATTCTCAAGATGAGCAAACCACTCCAAAGGAATCCCGGCCTTAAGGTACATGCTAGCATATAAAACCTTCTTATGATCGGTCGGGAAATCCTGCGAGTTAAACTCCTGGATACGACGAAGGTTGTTAATGAATGGCGTGACTTCGTCCATTTTGCCACTAAACATAATTGGTTCGCGTATCTTGACATGTCCTCCTGAGGGTCTTGGAGTAGACGCTTGAACTGGTGGAGGTGCTGATAACGCGTGATTTTGCATGTTAAGAAACCGAGTAAAAGCTCCCTCGAGGTTGACTTGCTGAGTCGTGAGGGCCTCGAGCATACGAGTGAAATCGGTAACATATTGTGGCTGACTGGGAGTTGGGTCCTCGGGGTTGATAGGAGTAGATTGTTCAGACATGATGATCCGCAAAGAGGATTTAGACGGAATCAAACTTGTCAGAAACTCAAATATACAAAAGGAGAAGGTGCCCAAAATGGAGTGTGGAATTAGGAATCTGGCACTGGGTTGATTCCGTGAGTAAAATACAGACTATATACTATCCGAATCGCGAAACGGACTAAATACGTAGTTACTTGAATCAGAATACAAATATGTCAGCCCAAATAATCAGTCCCGAATCCAATACAATGATTCCAACACCTATCTAGAGTGCCCGTGAGTGTCCATGATCTAATCTACTAGTCAGTCACGAGTATCTATGCTAAATAAGTAGTTAGTAATTGAACGAATCATCACACTCGTGCTGGTGTTGTTGTGATAATACAGAATTTGTGATAGCAGGGAAGAAATATCAAGCTGTTCGCCAGAAAAAACCGACGTTAGGAGTGCACTGACAATTGTCTCCGCACTTTTTCGAGAATCTTCGAACCGGTAACGCTTTGCTCCTTTGGAGATCAATGTATGCCAACCCACTGCAGTGAGTTGCTGCTCTCGGCCATCTCGGTAACTCTCCCTTCTCGTTGACTCCGTAGCGTTAAAGTCGCCCCACTGGGTGGTAACCAGAGCAAGCCTAGAGTATATATTGGAGGGAGAATGCTGGAATGCCTGTGTAAGGACGGTAACTTCGTCGGGATCAGGTAAGCGAGGGCGATTTGTGGACACATTGGCCAAATATATCACACCCCCGAAGGTAGCAACTCTGCATCTGGAAAATATGTCAGGAAATTTTCAGTGATTTAAGTTACCCGACATTACATGGACTGAAGCCATTTGACCGTATCCCACAGAATGGCCTTGTCAGATATAAGCGAATTGTGGTGCCCCGGAAGTTCCACAAGAACCAGACGATAGCCCTGCGTGGTTGATTGGGCAGTATGCCAACTGATCTCCTCCATCAAAGAGTACTTAATGTCAGCGGTGGATGATACCAATCCATGTTCGACAGGCATAACTGGTTGATTGAAAAGATAGTTGATAAACTTATATTGAATATTGTTTTGAGTCTTTGTGGTGAATCGAATTGCATAAACGCTGACACACCGTACTCTTTCCAGAACCAGATGCACCAGCAACTCTGCGGCAAGCAGGAAAGGTTGCAGTAAGAACCAGTAAATTTAATAAGAAAAAGGCTTACAGAATAATGACATCTTTACTGCCGAAGTTGTTTTTTCCCGGATCGTTTGCCATGGCCAGAAATATTCTAGCAGTTCAAGGAAGAAGAGCCTCAAGCTGCTTGCAAAAATTGTCGTGATTACCTGTAAGTGTGAGAGTTCAAGACGAGCTTTGCGGGGTTGATTTGAACCAGATTCATCCTCATTTCACACCTCGTGTTCGGGTCGTGTTCAAGTCGTGGATGTACTTAAACAAGTGAGACTGTAACAGCCTCCAGATACAAACAGAAATAGTATTCGAGAAAAGTGGCACTGGAGACTATAGATGGTAAAGAAACGGAGAACGATCATACCTTTAAGGGTGGGTAGGGACTAAGGGTAGATCAGAGCTATGTTGCCATTCAATATCGATGCGCATAAAGCAAGCAGATCGACCAGTATCTCACAAGAAAAGTTCGAAGGATACGCATGTATCCGTAACTGATAAAGCTAAAGCTTAAAGAATTATGACTCGAAATGGATCACATCAGGGGGACAGAGATTTACCGTCTGTACCCATTAATGTCACCTATACCATATGACCTGTAGCAAAAAGCTATAAAAGCCCACCTGGAACAACCAATGCACTCTCATTTCCCCCCAGATCTTTATCCAGAAAAGAATATATTAATATACAGGCACATAAGACAGTTTATTTATAACATACATTACCTAAGATTTAATAATAAGGATATTACGTGAGACACGGTGGATTTACTCCCGCTACCTAATTAGGAGATTAGCGTGATGTACGTGTGATTTATCCTGGCAAATCATAGCGTACATGACGTGCCATTTAGCACTAAATGGAGCCGCCGGGTGGCATGCGGGATCCGCGTGTCGGGCTGCACGGGAAAAACACGGGCCGCAAATGAACCGGACGGGTCCATCTACATCCCGTGTATTGCAAGCAGACGGATCCGTTTTGACCCGTGTTGTGCTGAGACGGGTCCATTCATCCACCCGCTTCTGTATTCCGACAAATATCCGCCTTGAAGAATCATACATCGGATGACCGTTAATATATGTAATAAGGTGTATAGATTATACTGGCAGCACATTCCTTTCCACATACCCTGATAGCATGGATTATGCCTTTGAGCTAACCCAATCCCTCTCAAACTACATGAAGGCACAAATAGCTAGTCGTCTTTGGCATGCAGAACTGCCTAATCAAATCCGGGAAAACTTCAGTGCTGAGACCATGTTTGAGTGCAATCTAGCTGTGGAGGTGATTTTGCAGGCATTTGAAAATCAAGGTATGCAATCAATAAGCTTTGAAAATTGAGATTAAATAATGTGTGAATGGCAGAATATACGACGTGGGATGCAGAAGAATATTTGACTCATCTCAGTGCACGTTGCACGGGTCAGAATTTTACCGTTGAGGCTCGCCTGAAAGACAAGTTTTCTCCGGTGCATTCCGCGTTACAGTACCAAACCCTGCCCGGAACTGTGGTCGATAGTGCAGGCAACATATTGGTGTGGTACCTGCCAGGTATTTTGTCAGAGACAAGGGTGGTGAGTTTTAGAAACAGACCAATTAATTCATATATTATGCTTTCTAAAGAGTAACAGGAGAGTGTGTGGAATTCATTACGGGATATTGAAACAATGATTCACAAGGCGGTACCTTTGGCCACAAGCTGGAGGGTCAATGACAGTTACTTTCGACATGAGCCAGGTTGGGTTCAACCTGGAAATATTAACTTCTCCCCGGCATGGTTTCAGCAAGGCCATGAGGTGAGAAACTTGTATGCTAATTATTATACTGCCTCATATTTTCCTCAGACGTCCAACCCGCTTGAGGTCTCCTTGGACTTGTGTAATCCAATTGGACAGGAGTTTATACGAGACACGACGACATCTTCGGCTTTGCTGGGAGCCATCTTGAGCATTATACATCCCGAGCAGTACCGGGCGGGAATGAAATTTCTTCAACGGCTTGCTGCGGAACCGGAGCTTGTCCATAAGGCTGAAATATTGAAGCAAATTCTCACAATTTGGAGTTCGCCCTTTGGAGTCATGACCGTGATCAGCAACCGAGATACACCATACCATCGGGATAATGGGTCGTGCTACTCATGGTACGATTTTTTGATGCCGCTTGGGAAGGGTGAACACGGACGGCTTGAGCTTCCGGGCCTTGGACTTCGGTACAAGTATGATCCCATGACCCTTGTTGCAATTACCGGCAGGTTGCTTCAACACGGCGCGGTGTGCGATGGAGACAGGGCAGTCATAGTCTATTACATGCGTAGGACTGTATTTGAAGAGCTGGGAGTCCAAGAGGCAGGATGGTCTACTACGTACGATCTTTTTGCAAATTTACCGGCCACCAACGCTTTTGATTTTGAAATATGATCAGTTTTTGACTTGGAAGTTGGGTTTGGGGAAGATTTTTTTATATTTCCAAACCAAAACAGTACGAAAGCTACAGCACAACCAGAATTCTCTGTCCCAGGGTGTTTCCGACGCGTCCGCGCTGAGCTCTTCCAAGGTTACCGGAATCATCGGACTCCGCCGTCGTATTACCGGCGGAAAAGGCATCATCCGCCTCCTCTTCGATGTCCTGTGCGAGAGGTGGGCAACTAAGATTCCTCATCCCAGGGTGTTTCCGACACGTCCTCGCTAAGCTCTTCCGAGTTACCGGAAGCATCTGACTCCTCCGTCGTATCACCGGCGGAAGACTCCTCATCCGCCTCCTCTTCAAAGTCCTGTGCGAGATGCTCTAAAAACGTAGCTGGTGTAGAGGATTCAGTGGTATCGGACGTACTATCAATATCATCCTCTTCTCCCGGGAAAACAGGTCTTGACCTTGCGTTAAAAAGGAAGGCATTGCTGGTGTGTGCATTTGACGGAGGGCTGACGGAACCGGGCGTAGGCAGAGTATCTGTTGGGAGATGAATATTTGCAGTGTTGGAGGGTGGCGAATGATACCAGAGTGGATGAAAAGGTAGTTCCTTGACGGCAATAAAAGAATAAAAAATGTCGTTGATGTAAAATGAAGCGACTTTGAGCTTTGAGACCTTGAAGGACCGGGCTTGAGCCGTTATAGCGCCCCAACTGTCAGGAGAAGGGTGAACGGGATGCTGAAATTTGTATTTGGCTGAAAGCCCCTTGCCGTTAGAGAACGGGAGCTCCTTAGAGTCAATCCACATCTTCTCCAATACAGAATATCTGCCCAAGGCGGCCGAAGAAGTAGTCACTGCTTTATGGGCATTCTTCATTTTGTCCGCCACATTCCGGCGCAGGTGAGCCAACTCCCTCATTACGCCCGTTAGGATAGGCTGACCGCAGCGGGGACAGTAGGGCGGTCTGTGGTCAGAAATTGCAATTGGGGATGTTTCATCCCGCGTGTTTGCAACACGGGTCGGCGGATTGGGTTTCCCCGTGGGCGGTGAAAACGCGGAGCCGTGCTTTCCCGTCAACGCGGATCCGTGCTTCCCCGAGGTGGGGACGGATGTCCGTTCAGCCGCCTTTCCCTTGCCCTTGGGATTGTTTTCTTGATTTCTTGGAGGCCCAGAGGTGGATGAACTTGCGCCCTCCTTAGCTTCTTTCCTCTGATTATTTAGCCGGAGTACCTCTTGTTGGTATTCAGGCAGAACCACCTGGTGGGAAGGACGCAAATCAGATATAATCCACAGCAATAAAAAAACATACCTTGTTCCAAAATTCTCTTGCTTGCGATTCAACGGTAACAAAGGCAACTTGCCACTCATCGCCTTCAGCAAATCCGTCCCTCCACCAATATCCCCAGCTCTTGGTCTGATTTAAAATTTCATCATCTTCCCATGCTGACCAGCTTTGATTTAGAGATTCAAATAAAACAGCTCGATGGTGGGGAGTTCGGTTCAAAACGGCATGTACGCTCTGATTGAGAATTTCTGATATAAAAAATGGAATATCGACTTGGAATCCATTGACATAGCAGTATCCGAGTACTCTCAGCAGTATAGCCTATCGAGCAGTTCTCAATGCAAGATATAATAGTTCAAAATTACTGTCTTACCACCTCTAGGTCAAGCAAATACATCCATTTTTGGCGACGCACGGAGGAAACAGAGTCTCCGTTTGCAATGAACAAACGGTATCCGGCACGGATCCGTGCACCACAAATATGGACATGAACTTTGGCCAGAGCACGTCGCTCATCATAGGTAAGGAGATGATGTTCGTCCTCGACAGGAGGTTTAAAAAGCCGCGGTAAGTGCATGAATTCAACAAGATGAGATACAACAAGAATGTTCAAAGAACTGGTTAATCTGTAATTATAAATCTCCACACGGACGGATACTCCGGGTTAATTTGACGGAAGACCTTATCCGCGGCCCGCCCCAGATCATTCCACATGGCAATCTGCTTTTGAGCATTTGCCCTGTGACCAACTAACCTGTCAGGAACAAAATCATGCCGTGCACGCCATGTCTTTGCCATATACACATAAAATCTGACAGTCCATTCCATTTCCTTTTTTGTCAAGGCCAGCTCCTCTTGCCATCTATTCCTCTGAGCTCGCGCGCGGAGCCAGTTTAGCCTGAAGACTAAGAAACCTTTGAGAAAAAAATTAGAAATACAAATGGCAGTACTCACACTCATTAACGTATAATTGATTATCATTGTCCAGGCCCTGACGGGATCTCCAAATCCAACTTAGACGGTCCGAGCTTCCTCCGCGAATGTTCGGATCCGACACGGCATTACTATGCTTGCAATCATGGACTTGCAGAATGGGATATTGTTTCCGAATATTATCCTCGTCTCGCACGCCAGCAGATAAATAGATCATCTTCTGACGGTTTGTGTTGTAGAGTCGCCGGTGCAATTTCCAGGAAGCATTCAAAAGCTTGACGCCATCCCAAGCACGAGTCCCCATATAGACGGAGTCGGCGGTCCGAACCTGATATTTATACTGCCAAGAAAGCTGGATCAAGGCTGACCGGACCGCTTCCAGACAGTCCTCTGCGTGGCCATGTCTTATTTGAAGTTCAAGTTTGCGAAGCCCTTTTAAAATGAGGTTTGTTCCCGCGTCAAGGCCGTCAAAGAAATCTTGTTTGACGGCGGAGGGAAACGGAAGCGGCTGTCGTTCCGGATCCGCGCGGGTAATGTTGACATTTCCAAGATCAGGATCGTCGTTGTCACTGACTTCATAGTCAAGTATGGGAGCAATGTCCCCTTGAATATCCTCCAAGACATCTTCGCCCATGAAGGTCATAGCGGATCGACAGAAGGCTTCAACGCGGGTCCGCATGGAGCGACGTTTATTGACCAAGTCAAGTTTCTGCGCGGTGGAAGGATGCTTTCCGAGCTTTCTGACATGGTCCCTGAGCTCCAATCTAAAAACATGTTAAATTCTGTAGGATGCAATTGAAATAATCGTACTGCGCTTGCTCCAGTTTTAAGCCGGATGATATCCATGCTGCCTTTCCAGTAGCACCATTAGATGTAAGTTCCATATTTGAAAGATGCAATTCAATTTCTTGGCGTCCAGCAGCCGTTTTCACTTTGCTTGCCATTACCTTGCCAACAGCGTTGGCCACACCTTGTTCTCGGTCCGCTTCTGCTTTTGAAATTTCATCTTCCCAAGTGTTGATGAGCCCGGAATCTTGTTGATCCGTGATACCCCTATAAAATTGGTCTGTGATTCCGGACTGTTCCCGTGCCCGTTTGAACTTTGCAGCAATTGTTGCAGCCATATTAATGGTCTTCTTCCAGTTGGAATCCCCCATGTGGTCGTCCAAAACCTCTGCTCGATGGGCAGTGGTAGCGGAACGTGTACTCCGGGATGTGTCATTTAACACGGACCACAACGGCTCCAGGATTTCTCCGTCAATGATTCCCACACCCGGGACATAGGTGGATGCATAGTTGTAAAGACATTCCGTCTTGTGCCCGTGGACGTGAAATAAACCAATTGCAAAAATCATTTTAACAGAAGGTGGCCAATGCATTTTTGTGGACTCTGAGAGACGCCTTGCCAAGTTAACGCAATATTGACAGTTTATATCGTAGATTTCCAAATGTTTTGTGATTCCCTGTGTGTTGGTAGTTTCCCTGGCCTGAGTCAAAGACCAATCCATGTGCATCTGCTTTTCACCTTTGTCAAAATCGACAACGCTGGATGGACAGAAGCATCCGTGCCTAGCGCAAGCGTGTGCCCCAATTCCACGTACTCTCTTACCCGGGCTGACTCTGTTTTCAGCTTTCTGGGCGTGGTAGTTATGACATGTTTGTTCCTGATATTTTTTGACACGGAAAGTAAGCATCCGCCGTAGAAGATTTTGACACGGAGCGTAAGCATCCGCCGTGAAAGATAAATCATGGTAGATAACGCACCCGTTTATAACGTGGAGCAAGAGAAATTGCTTCCTTAATGTGCTCCTTGTAAGGGCCCGGAGCAGTCATGTATCCTTCTCCAACGCTCAACCAAACATCGTCTCCCTCGTTTTTCTGATTGAGGTGATCTGCTTTGAAATTACCATCTGCAACATAACTACGTATGTACAGATTGCTACTTGCTGTTAATTGCAGTCACCCTTGAAGAATAACTAAAACTTGCCTATCAGCATCATCAATCCAGTTATCAGGTAGGTTTATTCCAGGCTGTGGACAGGCGGGGCAGAATAAGGCCAACTTCCCTCTCCTATCTTCAACTTCGGGATGATCCTCGGTCCGCGTCATTTGTGGTACAGGCGGACCATCTAATCCGCCGTGTCCCAGAGACGGGTCCGTTGACATTCCGACTTCTTGAGACGGACTATCAGATCCGCCGTCAATTGGATCAGATACATTAATACCCATCCTCTCTGGTGATGAATCATGGCAATGACGATAGTAAGGGACCACCGCTTCTCTTGTATGCCCTTCTCCGTATTGTCGTCTCAGGACAAGGTCCCTGTATTCTCTACTAAGCCTTCTCAATTCACGATAGCGGTTCAGCACCTTTTTTGGAAACGCTGGCGAAGTCAGTCTTCGCAACTTTTGGTAATACTGATAAGCCGACATTTTGCACTCGAGGTTGTCCATCCGAAAGTCCTCAAGGACCTCAACTGTGAACACAGTTTGAACGTTTTCAAAGCTGGCTGCAAATAATCCCATCTCCAGATACTGTAAATCGATAGACGGAAGGCGGACGGACCGGCATGTGCATGTTCGCACGGGCAGATAATGGACTCCGGAGGTGTGCACAATTGCCTTGAAAGGAATTCCATTGTTGTCTGCTGCCTTTGGACGAGGTTGGTCCAGATAGGTTGTATCGACTTCCTCGAATAGATCATCGTCTTCATCGTCTCCATCGTCCAGCTCAACCAAATGGGGTACCTCCGGGTCCGCCAGAAGCTGAGCCGTAAAGGATTCTTGGTCATTGCTCGCAGGAAGCGGATCCAGGTCCAATCCGTGTTCATCTTCAAAGACGGGCGAATTGTTTCCGCCGTGCCCATGACTCCCGGATGAATTGTTTCCGCCGTCCCATCCTAGGTGGCTCGGATCCGTGGGATAAGGACAACGTTTCCCATTATGACCCAAATACAACTTGACACCCACTTCCCACAGAGCTCCCGGACGGAAATATAGACCCGTCCACTTCTCAACGCGGTGGAAAGGTGTAAATTGATGGTTTCTTCGCAGGCATTCAGAACACAAAATTCTAGAGCCAAAGCATTGGCAACATCTCCACACTCCAGACATTCCTTGACATTGCTGACACTGTCCATTCAGATCCGGATCCGGGGCTTCTCCTCCAATCATTGTTCCAAGATACACCTCTCGTTTCGGGAGCCATTCCCTCAGGTAATCATTTTGAGACTGGATAGGTAAAGTCATCCTGATCATTCTACTGAAAACATGTTAAAACATACCTTTCCTCCCGTTCTGTCGTCATCTAGCTGTCTCAGGTTATCAAGTACCTGCTGATCAGTTAGATCTCCCGGATAATGAGGTATTTCTTCTTCCAGAATGTTGTGTTCATGGTTTTGGAAAGAGTAAGTCGTTGTTTGAGGGAGGTTTGTTGATGATGATTCTGCAGGAAGTTTGTGGATCCTCGGCCGCCTTCTCTTTCGTTTCTTGGCCCCACTAGACCAGGAGGCCTCCCGAACATTGGGAAACTCCTCATCCGATCCCCTATCAGGTACTTTCTTGAAGCCCATGGATGTTGGAAACAAAGAGTCTGATAGCCTGTGAGCGCAGATCTAAATGTAGTATAACATGTTTATTTCTGTAGATAAATTTCCCTCAATTATGCCGTTTTAAAGAGGAGAAAAATAGCTTTCATATGACTTATCTTGCAGCATATTTGGATGAGTGAGTGAAATGTTATGAACAAAACTTAATCCAGAGATGCACAAAATGGACGTGATCCCATCATAAATGTACAATATGATGCAGAACGACCCTTTCAGAACCACACTTTGGAGTGTTTTTGAAATATCTTTTCACTGGCTGGCCCCTCATTCCTCCGGCGTATATCATATGAAAGATATTTTTAATAGCTACCGAATGACATTTTTTGTAGAATGTGAATCCTCGTATTTAAGGAGATATTCTCAATATACTAGAAAATGTGTCAAAATGAGCTCACTGGGATCATTATATTTTTTGAAAAAAATTATGCATTTGAATACCTCTCATGGTCTCTGAGATGACTGCCGTTTTGGGTTTCACAAGTTTTGGGTGAGAAGACGTGAATTTGCATTTTGTGTTTCTGTATCTTTACAGCCATCTGACAAGAATTTAAAACCTTGTAAAATTATCTTTATATAAAGCGCTAAATGTTTACAAAATTCCATGTTTATTGATTGAATGCAGAGGGAACTATTGCAAAATCATGAGGTCAATGTATGTGACAGCGACCAGCATGCTTTGATCATCGTGGCCGACGATGAAGCGGGATTACCTGATTGGGAAAAATATGACATCACATCATTTATTTAGTATGATCGGAAGCTTATTTTATCTCCGTATGACGTGAGATTTGACCAGATCACACAGATACTCATCGATAAGCTACTTGTTACATCACTGCAATTATGCCCACCAATGCATCCCCCGACGCGGATCCGCTTCCTTCTACCGCAAATGCCACAACCCACAACGGACCCAGAAACGGACAGACGGCGGAGGGTGACTTTCCGCCGGAAGAATCAAATATTTGGACAACAAAGGAAATGCGCGTGTTGAAAAAGCATGTACAGCCCTACAAAGATACATCAAAGTCATCCAAAGCAGACTACATACAGAACACTGTCATACCTGAGCTGCAAGCTACATGGGATCACAGATACTCTAGACGTGCTAGGAAGGAAGATAAGCAACTACACAAAGAATGGAAGGTGAAGAAGCATGTGAGCTCGTTGTTTCTTTGAAAATTTTGTTACACACATAAACCATCACAATAGCGAATATTTAATTGGTTTAGAAACCATGCATCAAATCGAATTGGTGTAAAATTGGAAGGATTGAACTCCCGTATAACCTTTCAGATGGTATTCCGTGAGGAGAAGTCGGCAGAGATTGACTCCGAGGTTGCGCTTCTATCAGGGAATGCTGCTCGTGGAAGTAAAGATTGGATGAAGTTTTATCAACAAGGACGTAAGCAGGTTGAGGCCAGATTGACTCAGGAGGAGCGGGACAGGTTCATGGAGATCCTCGAGGAATGGAATAAGAAAGGTGTTTCAAAATCAATGAAGGCAAAGTGAGTCGGTGGAACTTGTTTCCGCCGTCAATCTGACATCTGCAGGACTGCTGCCAGGCAAGGCAGAAAAATACTTCGACAAATGGAGAAACTTAAGTGGCAGAGAATGGGTATGAGGTCCATTACCTTTGAGGGGCATTATGATATTGAGGGTAAAATCGAATACTCAATGTAAGTGTTAAACACGGCATGAACAAGTTCCGCCGTGAATGCTTACGGCGGAAACTTTATCCGCCGTAAACACCCTACGGCGGATAAAGTTTCCGCCGTAAGCATTCGCGGCGGAATAATTTGGCCCGTATTAATGTTGACTGATGGGCATTGAAGGACCCAGACAAGCGATCTAGCACTCGACGATGTCAGAATTCCTTCCTTTGGGCAACTCTTTCCATCCGAGTTGGCCGCTTTTCACAGAGCATTTGTTCAATACCTCGTCCACATTTCAGAAATAGAGAAGGGTGTGGCCAATCCAGCACTGCCAGATGCATCGTTTCATGAAAAATCCCTCAAGTTTAGCAGCAATGGATTTCCAATAGTACCTAGTCCTATCTATGGCTCAACTGGGAGAGAAGTCGCTTATGCACAAAAGTCAATTATTAGAATTTACATGAACAAGGTTTATGGTGTGTAATTTGTCTATGTCCTCAACAAACTTGCTAACTATGTATACAGCTTTAGCCAAGGACAGGCCTGGTTCAAGTGTTCCTTGGGATGCTCTTGAAAGGCGTTCTGCAGAAATGATTGATCCAGAGTATTGGCCAAGTTCAATCCCCGTGACGGATCCGAGCCGGCTCCGCCTGGAGTCAACCTCTGCAATTCTCAAGCTATGGAGGGACCGTCAAGCCCAAGGAGACATCCCCTTTAAATTTTCAAAGGTTTTTGGAAATGGCTATGATATTATGGAACCTCTCTATCCGTCCAACTTGTTTGACGGCCTAGAAGCCCACCCGATACCTCCACCTCCTGCAGCAATAACCAAACGTCGCCTGAGGCAAAAAGCTATACGACTTCAAACCCAATCTTCAAGCGACTCTGAATCATCCAATCTGTCAGAGTTTGATAATGGACGGGGCAGTCCGGCATCCGCGATGCCACGCACTACTGCCAGATTTGAAGTCACGCCAGAGACGGATGAGACTCCTACCGACGCACCTTCAAGATCTAGCGAGCCACCCTCTCTACCAAGTAGATCCAGCCCAACAATTGTCAATCCATCATCCAGCCCAACTCCAGAGGTTGAGGAGGCGCCTCCCAAGCCAGCTAGAAAGATTATGCCAAGAAAAAGAACAAAGCCATATGTCGGAACGGCGGAAATGGACGGACCCGATGAAGAGAGTTCTGTACCGGCCCCAGTTAAGCCAAAACCAACTAGAAGGATTCAACCTAGGAAAAAAACAAAGCCCTACTCAGATCCACTTGACACAGTGGAAGAAAGTGGAGTTCAGACAAGAACAACCCAAGACACGGATAATACACGGGCCGGCAGGGACGTGACTTGTGATGCCTTTGTGGAGACAGTAACAAGTCCAGATACGGATGAAACACGGGCCCGCAGGAATGTGA
This sequence comes from Psilocybe cubensis, assembly GCF_017499595.1. NCBI lineage: Eukaryota > Fungi > Basidiomycota > Agaricomycetes > Agaricales > Agrocybaceae > Psilocybe > Psilocybe cubensis. The sequence goes on along the minus strand of NC_063001.1, from coordinate 453,885 downwards.
CTTCGGATGCCTTAGCACTTCAGGAAGCAAGTCTGCTTGTTGTAGCAGGTAAAAGACAAAGAAAAAAAACTTTGAAAGCCTAGCTGCTGAAGTAGATTCATAATACCTATTGAATGTGATGCTTTTCATTCTTATCTTGATGTTTCTCAAACATGTTTTCACACAAAATCAAAACAGAAAGCGGGTTCATTAAAAATCATCAAGTGCTACTTTTTGGGAGAGATATAAAACAGATGAGCACATGAGAGTAAAAACTATATACAGTCCAAATATTAAAAATTGTACAATGCAATCTATGAGACAAGGCAAAAAAGGAGACCAAAAAAAGTTACAAAGATTTGAAATACACTACTTTTTTTGGGCCTTGGGTTTTTTGGGCGAGCGCGATGCTTCAGCCAGAGTCGTTTCCGCCTTTCGCTTCCGTCCAGCCCTTGTCTTTGTGGCTATGTTCGACGCGGGCAGCGTGGACGCCACGATCTCAACATCCTCCTCCACAATTTCAACCTCGTCGCTGTCCGAGGGATCAGACAACTCCGATGAGTGTCCATTCCCGGATGGCCCAGCCTTGGAGGATGGCTTAGCCTTTGACAATGGCTTAGCCTTTGAGGATGGGCCGGCCTTTGACGATGACGATGGCGCGGCCTTTGACAATGGTGCACCCTTTGACAACGGTGCGGCCTTTGACGTCGAACTTCGAGGACGTGGAGCTGGGAGAGGGGGTGGTGGAGACAGGGAAAGGACGGGTGGTACCGGTGGGAGCGAGGGTCGGCCAGCTGGGGGGGGCGAAGGCGCTTCCGGAGTCGAACCGGGCAAGAATAGCGCTGTTGGTGGCGCAGACACGGCAGGGAGGACGGGTGCGGGTGGAGGTGGGGGTGGGGAAGGGAGGACAGGTGCTGGCGGTGGTGGAGGAGGGGAAGGGAGAATGGGTGCTGCTGGAGGTGGAGGTGGGGAAGGGAGGGGTGCTGGCGGTGGTGGTGGGCTGGGGGATTGTGGCGCAGAGGTGGGTTCACGGGTCCGCGACGGACCCGATTCTTGTTCAACCTCCGTCTTGGAGGGTCCTGCTGCCTGTTTGGGGGCGGGATTCCTTTGTTCATCCTGCTCCAGCAAAACCCCGACCACGTACTGAACGTCCTGGATCGCCTGCTTGATGTTGTTGAACATCGTGACGGAAAGCGAAGTGTTTCCTGCCACTTGTTCTTTTGCCGTGGTCCACTCGGCCTTCAGCTCTTGGAAGCTGTCCTCGACGGTCTTCATCCTCTTCTCCACCGCCAAGTTTGTCTCGGCAAACGTTGCAATCCGTGCGTTTATCGCCGTCATGGACGCGGAAAGGCCATCCATCCGTTCCATCAGTCGGCCTTGTCGCTCAAACAGCTGCACAAGCAGCTCTCCCACATCCTCAGGGAACGACCCTTCCCCGGCCTTCCCCTTCGCCGGAACATCCTCTCCCTCCTCCAACTTCAACACCTCCCCGTAACTTCCCAGCGGCGTCGAGAGGTTGAATTGCCCGGCGACAGTGTTGCGTCCCGGGTAGAAACGTCCCGGGTAGAAACTGCAGTGAATCTTGCGAGACTTGCAAGACTCGCAAGATTGGTGCTTTACGGGGACGAGAGGCTCAGTGCCTGTCTCTCCCTTGACATGGCACGGCACCTTGAATTTGGTGCATCCCGTGCACCTTTCCACCATATCCACCATCCCCTCCGGCACCTGGCGCGCTTTCTCGGATCTCGACCGCGCCTTCCTGATGGGGGGGATATTGTCCTGGTTGGCGTCCTTCTTTGCAGACCGGGTGAGCATCTTCCGGGTGGGGGTGGTAGGCGGGGCCTCTTGGTCATCGCCTTCGTCGTCCTCGTCGACGTCGGCGTCCGCGTCTTCGTCCGTGTGGCTTCTTATGATTGCTTTGCTCCTGAACTTCCCCTGCTTGGACTTCGCCAATCTTTCCAGCTTCTCCCTGTACGCTGGGTGACCAGGCATGTTGGAGGCGGTGATGTGGGGAATGATTTCCCCCTTCCTTGTCCGTGGGCCCCTGTAGTCCGCTGGAGCCAACTGAATGGACTCCACGGGGTCCGCTGCTTTCCGTTTGCCCTTGTCTTTGTGGGCGTCTGTCACGGGTCCGTCTTCCACCGGGGGTTCGACTGCCTTGCCCTTGCCCTTCTCGGCCCGTCTCTTCTCCGTCTCCTCCTTGTTCCTCTCCTCGTCTGTCTCCTGCTCCTGCTCCTGCTCCCTCTTCCTCCTCTCCTCCGCCTTCTGCCTCTCCTGCTCCCTGGTCTTCCTCTCCTGCTCCCTCTTCCTCCTCTCCTCCTTCCTCCTCTCCTCCACCTTCTGCTTCTCTTCCTCCCTCTTCCTCCTCTCCTCCTCCCTCTGCCTCTCCTCCTCCTCCTCCCTCTGCCTCTCCTCTTCCTCCTCCCTCTTCTTCTTCTCCTCTCTCTTCCTCCTCACCTCCCTCTTCCTCCTCTCCTCCACCCTCTGCCTCTCCTCCTCCTCTTGCTCCTCCTTCTCCCTCCTCTTCTCTTGCTCTTCCTCCTCCCTCCTCTTCCTCTGTGCCTCCTGGCCTTGCTGGTATGCCTTGAAATTTGCAACTTGATGATGCAAATTTGCCCAGTCAATCTCGAACCTTGCTACCTGCTTGCCGTCCTTGCCCTGGCTGGTCTTGTATGAATACACGACAGGGCTTGCGACATAATCCACGAGGCGGAAGTTGGCCGCGTCCCTGACGTGTTCTTGACACAGTGGAACCTATTTGGATGAATTTTTTTTGTTCAGTAAGTCTTATGCTCAAGGGATATCGATTACTCACCAAGTCCCTGTAGAGCTGCTCCAACTGAGCGTTGAACGCGCTTTCGCCATTGCGGTAGCACTCTGTAAAGGTTTTTTCCCAGTCAGCAAGGCGTTGGGCGAAGGTGGCGGTGGTGGAAGATGAAGAGGCCATTGGGAAAGCGTTTTTTTTGGGGGGGAAGACGCGTTAATGGGTGAGGCACGGTAGAACGTGGGGTGGTGATCATGGTTGGAGTTAGTCTAAAAAAAGTCTAAAAAAAAGCGGTCCCGCAAAACAAAACCATACACAAACATGTACAATCTGAGTCATGTGATTTCTTCACCAGATCCAGTTTGTGCAAAAGTTGCTAAGTTCGATACACGGGTGAATCTATTTCCGTGTCATGGAGAATCCTCGGATAGTATTGTATTCCGTGAGATATATAAACAAGCCCACCCAGTTGCACTTTCTGGACTGTATGTCCTCCTACAACTTTATTCCCACCTCTAGCAAAAATTCCCCCATTGACTACACCAGTCTCAACAATCTTACCAGGCTTCTCGAAAAACTGAAGGAACCTCCTCCCGTAAAACCTATAAAATGTAAGACTAATTGCATTAATTCAAGTAAATTTAAATTGATTTCTGAGCATCAGCAATGTCTTCAAATATTAGCAACTCTAAGGAAAGCAAACGCACAGCAAGGACGGATGACCTGGCTCCGCCGCCAATGCCAGTCATTCCAGATAACCTGGCTCCACCCCCTATGCCTGTTATTCCAGCTAACCTGGCTCCTCCCCCTATGCCAGTCATTTCATCTAACCTGGCTCCGCCCCCTATGCCAGTCATCCGGAAAGACCTGGCTCCGCCGCCAATGCCAGTAATTCCAGCTAACCTGGCTCCACCCCCTATGCCTGTTATTCCAGCTAACCTGGCTCCGCCCCCTATGCCAGTCATCCGGAAAGACCTGGCTCCGCCGCCAATGCCAGTAATTCCAGCTAGCCTGGCTCTACCCCCTATGCCAGTCATTCCAGCTAACCTGGCTCCGCCGCCAATGCCAGTCATCCGGAACGACACGGCTCCGCCGCCAATGCCTGTCATCCGGAACGACACGGCTCCGCCGCCAATGCCTGTCATCCGGAACGACTTGGCTCCGCCGCCAATGCCAATCATTCCAAATAACCTAGCTCCTCCCCCTATGCCTGTCATTCCACCTACCCTGGATCCTCCCCCTATGCCTGTTATTCCAGATACCCTGGATCCTCCACCTATGCCTGTCATCCGGGATGATGCGGCTCCGCCGTTGATGGCAGCACATGTTTCATACACGTCTGTCGTCGACAAAATCATTATGGACTCTCGTCTAGCTATTTTCTCTGAGAGGAAGCAAGGTCGCTATTCTCCACCCCCTGAAGCATGCCACCTGCTCCTTCAAAACCCTTATTTTCGAACCTACGGCAGGTTTGATCCCATGGGCGGCTACCCCGGTTCGCCTCCCACCCAGTCTGACATTGAGTTCGAGAATGTGACAGATCAGACGGCGTATTTTAACCCTCCTTTTCTATATGTATGTACTCAGATATTACCAAGCACTAGATACTGACAACTATTTTAGAATTATACCGAGCAGCAGCTACGGGCAACATACGACCAAATAATTGACAGTTCCGTCGGCGACAGTAGTTATGACGGAAAGGTTACAACGTTCAAGAACCTCCGGCTGCATCAGCTGCAGTCAGAGATTCTGACTTATAATGTGCTGGAGGAAATTGACGCTGGGCTGGCAGGGATTGAATCGAGTTTGGAAAAGCATTTGTATACCGGTAGAGATGAATAAATTATTTTTGGAGCCCTTGTGCTCATTGACTTGCAATACCCCATAAATAACCCTCCCTCTCTGGGAAGACACGGGTCAAATGGGTCCGTCTGACAGCACAACACGGGTCAAAACGGATCCGTCTGCTTGCAATACACGGGATGTAGATGGACCCGTCCGGTTCATTTGCGGCCCGTGTTTTTCCCGTGCAGCCCGACACGCGGATCCCGCATGCCACCCGGCGGCTCCATTTAGTGCTAAATGGCACGTCATGTACGCTATGATTTGCCAGGATAAATCACACGTACATCACGCTAATCTCCTAATTAGGTAGCGGGAGTAAATCCACCATGTCTCACGTAATATCCTTATTATTAAATCTTAGGTAATGTACGTTATAAATAAACTGTCTTATGACATACAGGTATGAAATGGCCCTGTCTTTACATGACCATCACGGTGACATGTCAATTTAAAAACAGAAGATATACACACAACACAACAACAACAACAATAACAATAACACACGTTGAACGCTATGTTTCAAATATTGCTCAAAAGGAGAGAAATGAATGACAGGTTACCATGGAGTCGACCGCAGTAACTTGCCATTAGGAAGATATATGAGACTACTACAAACACAAAGCACAGAATCGGAAGTTTGTTGGTTGAGACAAAAATTACTGGAATAAATGAGCAATTACTTTAAATCTAGGACCAAGTTTAAACTTACACAAAAGTACATTAACCGCTTCTGGTTGCTGTGAAGAGGTTTGAATCCAGCTTTGAATGACTCCAAATAACCTCCACTTGTGCCGGAGACCTGAGATCCTGTCTCGGACAACCGCAGCGAGCCTTGTGGATCGTAATGGTTCTTTGCACGTGAACAGACGATATCGGCATCTGAAACTGAATTAGAATGTGCTCAGAGTGTCAAACTGAACGCGACAAACAATAAACCGGAGCAGGGATGGAAACAGAGCGCGTAGAACGTGCGTATACATGACATAACGCAAATGAAAGGGCATGTAGGGAGTCGGCACTGAAAGGCGTCTTAGTTAGATCATTGCGAAATTATTTTACAAGGTACGCACTTGAATCCATATTCCTAAGGAAGCAGTAGCCGGTCAAGGAATCCCATTAGTTTTTTATGCTTCATTCAACTAAACGAAACATACGTCATGCAAGACCTGATGAAAGGTATGAATGAGTGTGCCATCATGCAATGAATATGCACTCACGGAATAGTGGCCAGGGCGACTAGTCCCAAGGATTCCGGCATGGCTTTGTAAAATAAAATCAAAATCTGTTGGGTGTGTGATTTCGCGATCGATCACGGAGCCGGCTGGACAATTTCCGCTCCTATCCTCTGTAGGTCCTGTTGGGAAAAGTCTAAAAAATCAAATAAGGACATGGGTATATCAAGATTTGAAGAAACTCCTCACTGGTTATGATGGCGCTTTCCAACAACAATGAGTGTAATTTTCGGGTTCAGCTTTAGTTCTGCACACGCTCCTGTGGCAATTTTAAGGTTTTATGCATGAAAGTATGCCCGTATACGCACGTTGAATCATAGGAAGTTCTGTGAGCCATCGCAATGAGATCACGGAAGAGAAGACATGAACGACTAAGACAATACCATTTTCTAACACATGCTTAAATTGTCCTTCGGAAACACCATCTATTACGAGGCACAGACATGAAAACACGGCCCTGCAGCATTTGGCGAACATACCTCGATAGAAGATGAGCCTCTTAAGATTTCCTGACTTCTTCTCAACACCTCGTTGGTAGCTAATGAAGAGCTGAAGAATTTCCTAGAATATTCGCTGAGCCAAAAGGACCCAATCTGTCAAATGCCAAATGCGTACTTTGGTCATGTCCTCTAGATCCTCAATAATCTCTTGACGTCCAGTTTGCACACGAGTCGTCGGAACGTATTTGGCAGCGTTAGAGTCGACGCTCCCAACAAGGGCAGTAAACGACGGGCGATCATTGGAGCCAGGAGAAGGATGTATGACATCTGCGCCTATACGGAATGTGCTCTTTTGAGCGTACAAGTTATAAGCTTGAACGTGATGAACTTACCCATAACGATAGTAGGATTGTGCGGGTCTGTAATTGCGGCTACCGAAGGGTGTCCAGGATCGGGTATAACATTTATGCCTCCAAGTTTTACGTTTACCCTGATAAATATTTAGAGCTTTGTCGACACGTCATGAAACCCTCAGAGGGCAATAGAATTACTTCAATAAAACATTTGCCCAGTATTGCGATTTCGCCCTAGCACACTTCGAAAATTTGAGACATTGAGTCGCTACTCCAACCTATAAACCAGTCAACTTGGAACTCGACAAAAAAAAGAAGGCTCACTGTAACGTCTCCAAAGCTATTGCCAAAGTAGTTAGAATAATAGTTCGCACCATGACATTCAGCACATACTGCTTCACGGCGGTATAAATGTCGCCCGCTCCCTCAGGGAGAATGATTACCATTAGCGTGGGCAGTCCATTCAACTTCGCCATGCACTCCTTGCCGGCGAGGAGGAGTTGCTAAACTCGTTTCAGGACGCTTTGCACAAGATTCAGAATATTTATGATAAAAAAACACACGTACATCCTGAATTTTCCCATGTGGGTGCTCAAATTTTACCAATGGAGTCTCATTCTCAACAACTACACCTGGATGAGACAGTTAAAGGGCAGGAAAAATCGAAAAAAGACGTAAGCTCACCCACGCCTTTGCATGCGTCAAGAAAAGATTTGATGATAAATCTCTGGACATCATCTCTGAACCGGTTTCGACTCTCATATACAACGACAATCCACCGCGCGATGGTAGCTGGCTTATAAAATTTCTTGTCAAGCCTTCAAACACCAAAATTAGCAACAAGTACAAGTATCCCAAGAAACAATAAGGTCTACGAACATATTCCAGGAGCCATTGCGAGGGTTCTGCGAGCAAGGAAAAGGTTTAAGAGGATATGAGGCATGGTTCAGACTAAATATAGACTTACGACGATTGGTTGACTGCCTGGACCATATCTGAGTTTTGGGGGGTCGATAACGCGCATCTGAACTTTCATAGGATTGGGGTTTATTTCCATCCCAAAATCACGCACGTAATCAGACTGCCCGTATTGAAGGTCCTGGACGGTACCCAAATCAGTGCAACACTCATTGGCGTGGATACAGTGGTAATTACCCTAATACCCTTTTTGATCTGCTCCAGACGTTCCTGTGGCCTCATCGTCGAGAACTCTAGTACATCGTTGACTTTGTCGGCTGGTACTTGCTTGCGCATAACTTGACCCCTTGGTACAAAGCACAATTCGAGGGGTACCATGGCAGAGGATCCCAACTAAATACATTGTCACGATTCGTTGAAGATGGAGGAAGCTGAAGATACGAACCTGAACGCAAAGGACATCTGGATATTGCAGAACCATCCCAATGCTTTTATAGTACTGGGCGACGGTGAGGCTGTGGCCTTCGCGGGCTTCAAACCTGTAGGTGCTCGCTCCCTCTGCGCTAAGCCCGCGAATGACCCTCATCTTGGATCCGGTAGTAGCGACGGTAACACTTAAACCAGAAATAAACCTTGCGAGTTGAACCCTCCTATACTCCGAGAGTACATTGGCTGTGAATGACTTTGGGCCGATATTTGGGACATCCGCTGAGAAATATTCCATACAGAGATTGATTAATGGGCCTTCACGGTACATCACAGCGGTGGCAAGGTCGATGTTGACGACGAGTTTTTGAAAGGTTGGGCGGATAGATTGAAAAATACCACGCCATAATTCCATGCCTTTACCGATAGGGCGCCTACCTTCAGGAATGAAAAAGGAACGCTTATTGAACGTGTTATTCTGGTTTGGTTCCATGCGAATGACAACATTAAGGGCCTAGCGTAGTTCAGAGATTAACTGGGTGCTATATGCATCGTTGATAGCGTACTGACCATGATAGCGGTCAGCACGGTCTCATCATGGGACTGCTGGCCATTGAGGTAGTTCTCGAGGACACTAATTATTCAGAATGATTCGACAACGAGTCAGAATATAAGGTCATAGGAAATAATCAAATAGAAACGAACGCTAGGTTTATCTTCGCGACTTTCGTGAGCGTGATATGATAGACTTTTGGTGGTCTTGTCGGCTTGCTCCCTCCATTTGCTTGGGGAAGGCTAACCGGGAACTGTTTGGGAAAGGAAAAGAATACCTGATCGGACTTCGGCCAGCAGCCAGTGGTACTCATTACTTACCTTTCGACTGTCATTTGGACCCAAAGGGAGTTCTCTGGGTGCAAACGCATTTTTTTGACCATCATATGAGATCTTTGGCTCAAACACATTCTTTTCCTGTTCTTGCAAAACTTTGAAAAGCTTCATATTAAACCTAGCAGGCAGTTTGTCTGGCTCCACAACTATAAACAAGTTAGGATTCGTTGACACACTCTCCAAAAAATGAAGTCAAAAGGGTGTCAACAACTTACCGACTACGCAAGATCCATCAAGTCAGAGTTGTGGGTTTCAAAAATGGAGACAAAGGGAACATAGTTAAAGCATACCATCATAGTGAAAAACATGGCCAGTTGGCACATCTTTGACAGCAAAGGAATTGACATAAACTTCCATGGCCCGTCCAGCAGAGCCATAATTGGGTCTTTTGACACCAACGGTCTTGACATGGGACGAAATAGACGGTGCTAGTATGATGATAAAAGGTTAACAGATATCCACAAAGGTGGAATAATATTCGACTATTCTATTGCAATTTCAGTGCTCACCTGCCGCACCAGGTAGACTGATTGAGGACTGGCCTCCACGACCGGCACCACCGCCTCGGGCCCCTCGGGGAGGAACGTTTGCTCCTCCCCTATGGGTACCGCCTCGGTTTGATGACGCTCGTGGTGGCATTCCTTGTCTAACAAGTGAGCAAAGTAGGAAAAAAAGAAGGGAGTAAAGGGTTTGAGCACAGAAGGGCCAATACAACGGATGGTGATGGCACTGAGGAAACCCAGTGTCGTGAGGGGAGAGCTTTATATACGTCGACCGACGACGCCGCAGTATCGGTACTTGGATAGCGATATGAAGAGACGCTCGAAAAAGCTTCGCTGACGGAACTCTAGATGGCATCCATCACCTCGTTTCTGAGAGGCGTAGTGGGGCACGAACCTTATTTCTATTTCTAACTATGTGCATTTTCAACCAAATTTTTGCAAAAATTCGTATGATTTTGCATTTGAGAAAGTGAAATCCTTGAGTATCATCTTGTCTGAAAGGAATGTTGTCTAGTGTTTCTTGTAACCAAAGATTGTTAATCCTGTATGAAGGCGATAAGAGACAAGCCTGAAATAGACGAAGCTACTGCGCGATCAAGGTGTGAGAGCAAGAGCGGCTCTTCTTTCATCTAGTGAACATTCAAGTGACCCAGGTATCCCAGAAGGGTTTGAATTTGAGTAGCAGATATGCCAGCATTTTAGGGATGACGTGAACGACTCTGTCACGGGTTAATCCACTTCAGCGAAAAATAACCACAGGTATTTGACTTCATGGGAACTGAAAAAAGCTGGCAAGCCTAGACCATCCTTCAAAATGCGCATCGTTGTTCTTCATAGGTCTTCTCCTTGATGATGATCTAGCGTAAACACTCTTGGGTTCAGATGTCGTCTTGGTGGTTCATTCGAAATAAGTCTCGTATTGAAACTAGGCTCATGCTTTTGTTAGCACGCAGGCCTCGCATGGGAGTATCTAGACGATCTAAGTGCAGCTTCTGAGGAAGCTATGCCAGCTTACCGGGTATGTATTCATGTCTATCCAGATCGATTAACCATCGCGAAACAGCGCAGCATTAGAATTGGGCCTTCTTCGACCGATAGGGATGTGGGGTCATCAAAGATAATTGAGTGCAGTTCAGCCGATTTCCAAGTTTCCGACTTTGGCGGTCACTTTGAAAGGAAAAGGTGATATCGAGGAAGCGTCAGTGATAGGAGGGACTGCTGCGCGACCTTTGTCGGATGCAGTATATGTGAGGATGGTATTGATCGCTTTCGTTAGCGCTGAAGCCAGGTTTGCATGAAAGGTCTCGCGATCTTTCGTTTGGAATATGAGCAAAAAAGAAGAGAAAGGAATCCTTCAGCACGAACCACGGTCATTTTTTGGTTGTCGAAGTTCAGCATTGATTACCCTGGGGAACAACGTTAGTGTAAGGGCATTTCGTCATCATCGCAATAGGCGTACCACTGCTCCCATGGAACCTCTTCCTCACCCGTAGAAAACCAGGTTTTCTTGACTTTTTTCTCAGCCATGGTCACGACCATCTGTACAAGGGTAAGCGGCGAGTCGTGCATAAATGAGCGCTTGTGTACCTGCCCCCTTTTGCTTGGACCTCCTTCAATCCCCTTCCAAAAGGCATCCACCTTTTCATATACAAGCTGTTCGATTTGAGGATCTGATACACCAGGCTACGTTCCAATCTGTCAGTGGAAACCCTCGCTGTGCCAAGGCATGTATCCTTTACCATCGTCACGTCAAGAACCTCAAATGTCTGCGGCTTAATTGTCCCCAAAAGGCGATGAAAGAGTATAGAATGTAGAACTCCTCGTAGAGCATCTTTCAGTGTCAGACGATCCACAACCTGTAAGACTGACATAAGTCGATTTCACAGCTGAAAGGAGAAAGGATAATAACGAGCTCACTAAATCCAATGTCATTTGAATAGGACTGTTCATGATGTCCTCGCAAACCCCCAGCCTCGACGCACTGTGGTACACGGAAGAAAGGCTCTTTTGCTCTGCATTCGCCATCCACACCGAGGACCGCGCACCTAAACCCTAACCCATCTCTCACAGTTTTTGCCCCATGTTTAGCCGGTGACGCCGCTCTCAGCATTCAACCACCACCACATCGACATTAGACGATGATAACGTCGACAAAATCATCTTTTTTTCGGCTTAAAATTAGACAATTTTCGACAACATGCAGAAGACGCACGCATTATGAAACGTTAGGGGTGCCAGAAGGAGCATCGAAATCTCAAATCAAAGTAAGCCATGATGGGCCAAGCAAACTACTGGTGGGGACTCTTGTACTGACATTCCAAGTTTGTTTAGTCACATTTTTACAAGGTTTTGTTCTTCCCCGCTATCATGTAGAATGCCATGGCCTTATATGGCTTCAGCTAAGCAAATTGCATCACCCTGATGTATCCAAAGACCCGTCATCGCGCGCACTGTTCCAAAAGGCTAGCGAGGCTTACTCAGTGTTGAGTAATGACCGTGATAGGTGAGCATCGTGGTATCACTATTTAATATGGCGGAATGTTAACACTGCTTCAGGCGAGCGTATGACCGCAGCCTACTACATCGCGCTCCACCTCGCCATGGACACGTTTACCATCCACGTCCACCACCTTCAAGGGCTGCGCGAGCCAGTCATGCTTGGGAATCTCCTTCCAGAGGATTTCAGAAGACGCCACCTCCCGACTATGCGTATCGACCGCCTCCGCAAAGACCGGCGGGTTCAACTTCAATGGGTGCGGGACAACATTATTCAAGACCGCCTCACATAGATGTTTTGACTGGAGCTAGGAGACGACACGAAGAAGCAGAACAAGAGTTGGACAGGTTTCGTAACCAAATGGCAATAATTAGACCTTTGCAAGTGATAGGTGCTCTTTTAATCGGTTTTGGTGTAATTTTCGGAATGCGGCATTAGATGTTTGGAGAATGAAGCGACATATTTCTAGGAACGAAGTTACGAACCGTGCAAGTTCAAATGTCGAAAACCAACAGATTAACTCCTTAGATGAATCCTGCCATGCAATTGGAGATGGTTCGTTCTTCCTTCTTCGACATGAATTAACGTCATGATTGACCGGTAAATTTATGATGCAATAGTTACTCTTGGAACACAGTATCGGGTATCTCACAGTTTTCTAATTAGCTGAAGACACTCTCAACATAAAAGTTGTACTTTCGGCATGGTGATGAAATCCTTAACTAATTGGTAACTTTTTGGTGACAACTGAAATCTAGTAGAGGTGATAACGTTATGCGATTATTAGACAAAACTAGGCGCGTCGTACTGTTCGGAGAACCACCTTGAGTGTTTGAAGGTATTTCTCACTAATAATAATTGTACCTGGCACATCCAGACGTGATACCGCACTCACAAAAATCAACTCTCTGAGATCACAGGAGGCATCGATTGTTTTTCTAGTCAAGATCATTGTGATTCTGTGAACGTCGTCATAACTTATTTAACTTGGGGTCTTTAACATATGCGAGTCTCCGCAATTTCAGCTAGTCAGATTGCTAGCAAAGCGAGTAACGCATACGTAATGACCATTCAACCTGTAGCCTGGACCGAAAAGAAGACCAGTTCTATACGTATATAAATCACACTACCAGACACTCAACAACTTGCACCACAACTCTATCCACCATGCGCTCAACCCTCATTTTCGCAGCATTTCTAGCTCTCGCATCTCCTACTCTGTCTCTAGTTGCAGGTAGCGGTGAATCTGAGCAGCAGGTCATGGAAGCCATCAATGGTTCGGTACATACCTTTGAGAGCTGGAGTTGGGTGAACTGTGGTACGAAATGATTAGGTGTATATAGGACAGCTGAGCTGGCCACTCATTCTCTGCTCAGGACTATCCGACGATGGAGTGAAGATAGAATCGATTCAGATTTCTCCAGACCCTCCCAAACCTGGAAAGGATTTAACCGTCACCGTGAAGGCGTTGGTTCAGAGAGAAATAAAAGTTTGTCTTTGAACTGCATAATGTCTGTTTACGCGTCACTCATAAGCTGATACGACAGGAAGGAGCAAATGCAAACGTTATAGTGAAAGTTGGTTTGATCAACATAATTAAGAAAAATTACGATATCTGTGAAGAAGCGTGCGTCTTCTATCTCTCTCTGCGTAAATGGTATGAGCTTACGCAGTCTCATAGTCGCAAGGCGAATGCAACAGTCCAGTGCCCTGTGCTACCCGACTCGTATACAATCTCCCATACAGTAGCTCTTCCTAAGGACATTCCTCCAGGTTGGTTTCAATACACACTAATCCAATTCCCTCTAAAAACTTTCCTCCTAACGTGACATTTTGCCTTTCCAGCCAATTTTAATGTCGAAGTGAAAGGGTTAACCCCAGATGATACCGACATGTTCTGTGTCAAATTGACAGCCGATTTTTCGAAGGCATGATAGAAATGACGGAAGAATAGTCGTTTTAGATTTGCTTGTGGGTGGTAGATAGACTCATAGAGACCCGAGTGTAATATTTTACTCTATGAGTAACCTACATTGGTTGCTTGAACCGAGTTTTACAACACCATTTGCAATTTTGTGCTTATTCGGCAGGACTCGGCTTTTTGAAGAAAATTGATGGCGGACTCTAAAATTAAAATGTATAGCCTTCTGAGTTTGTAAAGTCGGCCGCTTACGGCCGACAAAACGGCTGCACACAGCAACTTGGGATTTGATCTCAGTAAACCTGATGGAAACTAGTATGGAAGCATCCAAATCTTGCTCTCTACATTCATACCACGCTCAAAATTGCATTGTTGATATATGTGTATATACAACGGCATAAATATCGCCTTCCACCGTATCTGGCCAACACTTTTGAGATACAACTATACGGCGCTGATGCGACTACTAATGACCCTAAATCTGGAGCTGTTGTCAATCAACCACTGTAAAGAAATAGACGAATATCAGTATAAGTCCTCGAAGACACATGTTTTTAAAGGAGTTACTTGGTAGATATGGTTTAAGATACGATGTTCGTCCATTCTATAGCAGTTGGTTTCTCATAACTTATGTTCTGGGTTGTGATGCCAACGTACCAAGGGTGCTTTTAGGGTATCGTGAAAATTACAATATTGACTATTGTATTATGATTCACTGCTATTTTTTATCACAAGGCATTATACTATATTGTCTTGTAGGCTTTCTAGTTGCTAGTCAATCGATGTAGCGTTAAGTTGGTTTCAATGGAGGCCGCACTCGTTAAGGCCCAAGGGAACTAGCAAGACGAGTAATTAGTGGATATCTCATCTCTCATATCACAAATGACCAGTATTGTATTCAAATCACGGCCGACGGTGGATCAAGCAGTGAGTCAACTGTCAGGTTGCCTAGACCTTAATATGTACGCCAAATTCGGACGAGCGCATGATCAGGATTGTTTATATACCCACTTGAGCAATAATTCAGGTTACTGACCAAGTCGGCAGCAACGACCTCTTAGACATACTGGAATTGGATATAAAATTAGAACCAGAGTACCTTCGCACTAGGATACCTCCTTCGAGTAAGTGTTTTGACACAATTAACTACATGCAAGACACGTATCTCTAGGTATTTCAAGATGGCATCCTGAATCTGATTCTCAGCGTCTGGGAATAGGCACTGCGTAATTAAAACCACCAGAGCACTGCATTACTCGATCGGAATGATAGATACACAACAGGCAAAACAGGAATGAAGAAGATAACAAAATGTTCTGCAAAGCATGCAAGCATCTATGAAATTGGTAGAAAGAAAAAGTCGTGGGATGCTCGTGGCCGCGCTGACCATCGTGGCCCATCACTTTTAGTAGTATTGTTTGGTATCCAACGACAGCAATCACCTCTGCATTCTCCCTGTGTTAGCTACTTTATTTTGTTCCAAATCAGCGATAACCTCGTCAGCGTTTTCGTACGTTGATAGCCGTCGGCGTGGAGTTTTTCGAAAGTCTTGTGTTTTATTTGGGTCGTTAAAGTCGTTATCATTATCATCGTCTCCATCGCTATCGAATGGGGTTGCAGATGAAGAGGAGGCAGGTTCTTCATGGGAATCAAAGCCGGAGCTACTTGAGGTCTGCGTCGATGGTTCCGTAGGCTCCTGAGACGATTTTGGCCTGGGTTTCCGATGCTCTAGTTTCTTGTCGGGAATCTATCAACATACCGCTGTTAACAACCGCAGGGAGTAAGTCAAACACCAAAAAAAATTTTACCGGAAGTCGGACAATGTATGCTAACAACGTAGAGCACGCAGCAAAGAAGAACACAGATTTCAAGCTTACAGAGTATGCGTCTCGCGCTTTTCGCTGCATGTCTGGATCAAGTTGTATGATAAGGCGCGCATTTTGGCGAATTTTCTTGACCCACTATGTGAACAACAGAATATAGATAGGACGATAGTTGTAAGTGTGTGCATCCACAGGGACCCACGCGTGTGAATACGTACGTCATCAGCATCCGGTCCTTGTATTCGTTTACGAAGTTCTGTCTCCAATTTGGACTGGAATATAGCTGAAGATATTGCCACACCTCCAACTTGGCCTACTCCTCTGAAGAGCTGACCGAACCCAGTACCTATGGCCATACAGTTCTCTGACGAAAAGGGTCAAAATTTTGGATCAATGTGTTCGGTGAAAAGGACGACTGACCTGGAACATGGACCAACAATGCAACTAAGAAGTTTTGTCTCACTCACAGCCACATGCATAAAAGTGAAGAAACTAGACATACTGAGCATAGTTTGAAGAACAACGGCGTTTCCAAAGCCCAGGGGAATCTGTCAAAATGACATCTTGTCAGGAGATATCAACAGATATGCAGATGGAATACGGCATACAATGCTGAACCACGATTGTATTGGTCCTGAATCTTCACGTATGTGATAGATAAAAACAGCTGCAATGAATGGGAATGCTCCGAAAACGAGATTTATCTTTTTGTACCGGCCCGTCTTATGCATCATCCATCCGGCGAACAGAGACCCTGTTGACATGGAAAGACTGTTCGGAAGCAGGTGTAAACCTTGCGGTGTGTTAGAAATCAATTCCTGACCATGTAACACATAACAGCGAAATACTCTTACCTGCGGTAGAGGCGTTTGTCAAGCAAACTGTTTGGAACCACATCGGGAAGAAATAAACAATAGAAAAATTGCAGATGGCAACAAGAAAGTTTGAGAACCCGACGAGAACTGGAATCTTCCGTCTTAGAAGGAACGGGGCTAGAACCGGTTCAGGTGAAACAAAAAGTTCAACGAGGAAGAAAATAACGGAAAAAACAGCCGCGGAAGTGATAGAAATAATCACACGAGGATTGGACCACTGTAAACGGACGTAAAAACTGTTAAGAATTGAAAAAAATCACGACAAGCTTACTGGAAGCGTTTCATTGTAGCGGGCACTGAGAAACATAAGGATAGAGCCAACCTGTGCATGATGGCGATGAGAAAAGACGGGATTCAGAATCAAAGAAATCTTACAGTCATCATCAAACTTGCACTCCCTAGGTAATCGATCCGTCGCAGAATTTCCTTGGTGCTTTTCCCCGTTCCCTAGTATGTCGGATCGGATTGAGGGGACACCCAAGCTGAGAGGAAGCCTTACCTCGGTGACATAATTCAAGTTATAGGTCGTCAAACAGTATGACACAAAAAAGAGAGGGATTTGGATGAGGAACGCCCATCTCCATCCCAACCTAAAGGCACAGTGATTAGCGGAAGCTGTCCTAGACCGACATGATGGTTGATATACCAGTCGGTGATTAATCCGCCAAAAGGTCCTCCAAATCCCAATCCAAGCTAGAACGTGTCACATTCTAGTTTGATCGATCCGGTTGGCAAACTCACTCCATTGAAGACACTTGCAACACCTTGTGTCAGACCTCGACTCTGTAAATCAGCGTGAATACCAAGCCAACTTTGAGAGATCCTTCAACCAACTCTCATGCTGTACATATCGCTGACAATGATCCTGAAGAAGCGATTAGAACTGTTAGATGAGCAAGAGTAGTTCGCTCACGATGAAGTTGTCATCAATCCACCTCCTCCGATCCCTGAAAGCTATGAAAAATGAACATCAGTTTTTGCTGGAATCAAAACAGAGCTCACGAATCGTGCTGTAATCAACATTTCCATGCTATTTGATAATCCGCACATGAGAACTCCAGCGCCGGCGAAAACCAGAGCGGTGTGGTTAGCACCTTTCCTGCCCAACACATTGCAAAGACGCCCATACAGTGGCGTAAAGGTACATGTCGCTAGTAGATATCTGTATGCTTTTAGATATGTCGGGATATATGGGATCGTGGAACTCACGACGTGCCCAGCCAACTCGCCTGATTTGATCTATTGAATTCGGATGATATTGAGGGTATCACTAACATGGCGTCATCAGCTTGTGTATATTTTAAGAGAGCACGGGCCCATGCCGACGCACTAGTTGGAACCAAAGTTTCTGCAGAGACGTGAATTCATCGATACTTCTATGAGCAGTTGCCACTCACGGTTAAGGGCCTAAGGAAGCCAATGCAAATCAGAAGCTAATTACATTGCACAAAATCCATGAGAACGCACTGAGAGAAACGTCGCACTCCAAAGGCCTGCCAATATCCCATAACGTGTCGAGCGTGATATATCCAAAGGTCCAACTGTTCGTACAGCCTTTCCGACAGATCGATCTCCGTCGTATCCTTCTGAACCTCGCTCTCCAAGTAGAGGATCTTGCTCCGACATGGACCTTGAACGATTGGACGTTTTCTTGAAGTCCCAAACTTCAGGGTACCGTATTAGTTGTTGAACGCTGAAGAAAGGAAGCAAAAAAGGTTTGATTACCCGCTTGGATATCCCGCGGTGGTATAAGAATTGGAACAAGTTGCGTGCACAATGGAAGAGAAGGCGTTTTGATTCTGAAATTCGGGTGCACACCCGGAGCCACGTGACGTTAAATTATCCGCGGATACAGGGGGTTTGCAATCAACCACAATTTGCCACAATTCTACGTCAAGGTGGGGAGTAAGAGAAATGACTGTAAGTATGGATGGCTTGTAAGTATTGTATTGAAGTAACAACCTAAGTGTCAGAACATTACACCTGTGAAATCGATGGATATCTTGTCTATTTATAGACATACCCAAACGCAATTTACATGGGTGAACAAGGTCAGGGAAAATTGTGATAGGTGATAGAGAACCATAGTTTCTCAAAATATAGTGCGGCCCAGTGATAGAAACTTCTGGCAATGAAGCTACTACGGATACCGTTCTAGCAACTGCAGGCGTGCAGAGTTTAGCACTTAGGTTGTAATCTTCTCGCGTATCTTAGCGATCTTAAGCGTGATACGTTATGAGATAAGGCAGGCTCATCTTCTGATAGCTCTGAGTCTACATATAAGCACTAGTTGATCAACGCCTGCTTTCTTCCACCTCTAAAAGGTGAAGATAGGAAGGAAGTTTAGATAACCAGTGACTGAGCCTCCTAACCGGAGTATCTCTCAACTAAGCTTCGTTAAGCTTCGTCACGGGTAGAAATCACATACTTAATTGCATACACTTTTGAGGGATAAGAGAGCTTTAGACTAGTCCCAAAAGGGAGAAGTCTTAAGGTATTGATGATCATGGGAAGGACTCGGAATGCATCACGTAGCTAGTATCTTTTGTGTGAACGTTAATTTTGCTTCACAACAGCAAAGGCACTTCATTGTGATCCGCGAAGCGAGACAAACGAATGTGTATTCAAGGTATGCTGGAATGAAACATTGAAGCGGAGCATCATCGGCGACGAATTTTGCACACAACATGGTCAAGGTCTGATGTTGATTTCTAGCATTCAAGTTGCTCTTAGATGAAGTGAAATCTACATAAATATTGGTGCATAAACAAAAGTCCAGTAGCTCGAAGTTAGACTTCGGCTCAGATATGTATACAGTGGGAACATGATACACAGATACTAGCAGTATATTCATTTGGGGCGGGTCAACTTGAAACAAAGGTACATAGCAGTGCCGCCGCCCACACAGATTGACAGCCGGACGCCGGCAGTTTCTGAATTCGTACTGATGGATTAGAGATAAATGAATATTCAACTTCTTTTGTTTTTAGTACTGACTCATATTGGAGTCATAGACGGCTAAGGAGTCTTGGTAAACTTACTTTGATAATGACGTGGCTGTGAGCGGATCATTCTTTATTAGCCGCATAGCTGTGGACTCACGACGGCACCATTGCCCGATTGTCGTTACTATTTACAGGGATCAGAGTACATGCACCTATGGGTTCAACAAGGATAAATAACCGAATACATTGGAGTCAGAAAGTCTAATGGTAATTAATGGGACAAAATCAAAATCATAACGGAATGCGATGGAAACAACTTGTCATATCGTAAAGCTGAGGGTGTTGAGTTGTTAAAAAAAGATCCAGTACTGCACACGGAATCTATGTAAAACTATCGCTGCCGTACAAATCTTAAATAATACAGAAAAATCTATTAGATGAGAATAAAAACTTCAGAAATTAAATCACGAATGCAACAACTAGTTTCAATCGTGTATAGGATGAGAAGACAATCTTTAAGCCGTCGTTTGTCTACATTGCGCCAGGCACGCCGGCAGGGATATTCAGAATATCCCATGCTGTTGGCAAGTAGGACAGGTACTGTTGATATGAGGAGCTACAACAGCTTTGAACATTTGACAAGCGTCCATAACAATAAAATACACATACAGTAACTCTCGGGATATCCACGGCTGATAAAGTTTCAGAATACTCAGGTTTATGCATTACACTAAGAGAAAATGTGGACTCACTATTGTGCGCAAGTTTGCCTGCATTTGGGCAAAACACAGTTTGGGTCGTGATACGGGCTGAATTTGCAATGTGCTTTGTTGCAAGGAATCTTGAACAGAAATTTTAGAAGAATGGAACTACAAACCGCCAAAGATACAAACCAATTGATCGGGCTGCAAAATTGTAGTCAGCAATTGATCAAATAACTAAACGAACTATATGCACCAGTGGTTGGCTATGACCGCATTTGTAGAAGTTGCAAACTCTAGGGAAGAATGGTATTGTCTATGAGGGAGTCCATAAATCGAATGACAATATTCTCACTGGCGATAGTGACACATCTCGAAGCTATTGATTGTCGAGTTTACTAGTCTAGGTTGGAAGGTAACTGTCGAGTGCCTTGAAGAGAAGAGAGCTGGTTGGTTTCATTCCAAGAATCTAGTGACCTCTTATAGAGATTCTACTACAGGGAAGATTGCGCTGGCTGACCGTTCCCCACCGGGCGTTTATTTTTTGCTCTCTATTCGGGGACGAGTAGCTCCTCAACTGTCTCCTTGATTCAATGGTGACCGTTAACCGCCCTGCCCACTTGGACAAGATTTGCAACCTAGTCTATGGAAAGATCTCAAATCGCAGAATCCAGCGCATTTGGCGCAGCAACTATTACCTTTATCGGAAATAGAATGCGATCAGGAAGTCTGGGAATGTATCGCGCTTTCAAATGCCTTCAAGCACAGGATTACGTTCACACTATTGTTGAAATGAGCCCAGAGCCGTGGTGCCCATGAAGATCATGCTACTATCAAGGATCTCGGAGCACACGGTATCCTTTCTTGTAACTACGCCTGAATTGAACTTGATGAAGAATCGATTTTAAGTTGAGATTTGGTTGAGACCTGATGCATGATGGCTTGTTACTTGTTCCCATGAGTCTTGGCTGGGGTTTTTCGAACTCGCTATAAAATATACAATAAGTAATAACGCGTCGAAATCACTATGTGGAGCGAGCTAAACGGAATACCTATAAGTCAACATATCTCAGATTCGAAGTTACAGGTTCTCTACAACCTCGTCTACTGACTATTACCAATCAAGGCTCCGGAAACTCGGCACCAAGTTCCCGCCTGGTCTAAAATAAACACGACCAAACATGGAATTGAGAAACCTGGACTGAACTCAAATTCTAAGCAACTTGTTCATTCATCTTAATCGTCTGTCAATTGTCTATCTTCTCTCCATAGGCAATTCTCCTTCATTGCATATCACCGATGGCTACAACCTCAAATATAATTAGTACTAAAGCGGTAGCTCCGAGAGGGAAAGGAAAACAACGCAAGCAATTTTTGGAGAAGAACGTAAACGTCATCCCTGATTTCTGTTTGGTCGGGACCGCCCACGGGAGATGCTCATCAGAACTTTGCTTTAGGACGCTCTTGCGTTGGCTGCCTCAATAGCCGATACTCAAGAGAAAATATCCATTACGAAAGCGGAAAGGCACCACAAACCCAGGGTACCTATGAAAACATTGTTAGCTTGACAGATCACATCATCAATTTTTTTGTATTCTCCAGGATGAATCACTGGCTAAACAGGAACGAAAGCATTCAATGAGTACTAAAGCAAAATTAGTAAGATCTACATTTTACTTCTCTATGCATAACATTGATTGACGAATAACCAGAAAGAGACCAAGGCGGCTTTGAAAGCCAAACAAGTCAACGCGAAAAGAGAAAGAGCAAAGTCACGGAAAGAGCGATTGAAACCGAAAGTTGATGTTGATGTGGGCGTAAACAAGCATGCATCTGGCAAGGTCCGCAAAACAGTGTCATTTGCCTGACGGGATCTGCTCGGACTTTTCGACCTGTGCTTTTCCCACTTTTTGGACACCTCGAGTCCTCGCACCAATCGCTTCAGCGGTTTTGTTTCGTGTTCGACGGCTACATTCAGAGCGATTCTTGGAACGCTTCCCGCATCTGCAATGTTCCGATATTTTTCTCCAAGGCATCAGGTTCCATGCTGCATGTTGCATGACAGGTGGAGATTTTTTTCGTGCTCCGCATAAAGTGGGGCAGAATCCCCGATATGAGCGCTGACCTGTATAGCCCAGACTATTCAGAAATTAATTTTGACTAGGTTATTTTATGCCTTCGATTCTACATGGAACTATTCCCCTCTCTCGCTAATTTTGCTCGAAATTGTTTCAATCGACTTTGAGGTCGGTTTACATGGATTTTTTAGACTTGTTACTTGATAGTGCCTGCGATGAGTTTCAAATTTACGATCCGATATGCGTGTAACTGAGGTGAGTATTACCCTCGTGCGCAAGTGTGTCTGTGTCGGGTGATGGGTCCAGTAGTTCGAGGGTTAACATCAGAAGCGATATTCTGGTGTAGGGCTATGATGGGAACTGCATTGATGCAAGGCTCTATAATCGGAGTACCACCCTCCTACCATCAACCTATTGGTTCTCACTGTGAGATTGTAGTATACGTCTTATGGTATAGTTCTGCACTGAATAACGGTACATCATGAACTAGCCGCCCTGACCTTGTTTAACGCGTAGAACCTTGCTGAGTGACATCAGCGACTGAGGCACTTTGCTGGTTCACTCACCTTTAATCCGATTAGTTGCCAACTTTGTAATGTTTCCCATGCATTCGCCTTGACACAAAACATCTTCAAGTTGAAGTGCAGTGTGATGCGCCCTAATGCATGTATGTAATATTCCAGGAATGTATCGATTGACATTAAAGCTAAAAATGGCTATTTGGCCGCGTCGGTGGCTCAAAATTTTTTTGTTCGAGGTCTTCGACCACCGGAAGAGGCAAGTAATCAGGATGATTCTCAGTGCTGACATGCAGTGCCCGTTGTGAACAATATGCAGAAGGAACATAGGTGATTTTTATATAGTTTCAATTCTCTACACTCTCACCATGCGCAAACTCACTGCAAACAAGTTTGACAGAGAACCCGTATACATTGCCACACCGAAATTCATCTCAGAGCTAATTAAATTAGGTGACCCATCCCAGCATAATACTGGATTTCTGCTCCCTCGTTTCGACATTTTGAGCTTATTTACAATTTCGACATCTTTCCTCTTTGTGCAGACAATTTCCAAACAACGAATATTTTGGCATTGTTAGTAAATTAGACATCACAGCCTTCCAACGAGTCCACGCCAGAATCGGGGCGTGTAACTGTCGGGAACATGGGGCAATGACCTGACCTGGCACGACTGATGGAACTCATCAAGTTACAGACTCGGATATTCAAGTACTACAGAGACGAACACCCACAGATGCATAACAAAATGTCAAATACTGTAACACGGAGGTTGTTAAGACTGACAGTAAATAATTAACCATCGGAACTGCCAGAGTCGGGAACGGCTTTTCACTGCCATGGCACCTACTTATGCATCCATGAGTCAGTCGGAGTCAGGTCGGAGTCTTCTTCTTACGCCGTGTCATGTGATGTACCAAACAATTGCAAGCAAATGGATTGCTTCGAATTGCGGGTAACGTAGACTTGGACATTACATCCATCTTTCTGCCAGCACCCTTCAAAAATTTTCTTATCTTTCTTCGTTTTATCGTGCGGTGCCCCGTAAACCAAATATACCTGTAAAGATGACTAACGTTGCATCAGGACAGAAGCGTCCCTGGGATGGTTCAGAGAATGAGGCAAACAAGAGGCCAAGAGACAAAGACGAGGCAAAGGATTGGCGGGATGTGTATCTGAGATCTCCTGGACGCAAGGCTTCGCATGGAAGACAACACAGTAACGAT
This sequence comes from Psilocybe cubensis, assembly GCF_017499595.1. Taxonomy (NCBI): domain Eukaryota; kingdom Fungi; phylum Basidiomycota; class Agaricomycetes; order Agaricales; family Agrocybaceae; genus Psilocybe; species Psilocybe cubensis. The sequence continues at coordinate 429,950 of NC_063001.1, read as the reverse complement.
AGACGAAGTCCTGGACGCCATGATACCGGGAGTAAAGGTGGTGCGTCAGGAGGCCGACGGCGAAGGGGTTCCGACTTTCGAAGGTCGAGTGACCATCATGAGAGGGCCAAGGATGATCGGGGATACAGCAAAAATGAACGCCGACGGGATGATCGACAGAGGTCAAGGTCTCAGGTCCGGCGTAGTAGGAGTCGGTCTCGTGGAGAAATTGAAGAAAAAGAGGAAGGCGAGTAAGTATCGTAAGGCCAAAGTTATGTGTGTTGAAAGGAATGTTCTGACTCAAGTTGTTTAGAATATCTCCTCGAAGATCGCGCTCCCCGCCACCCCGACCGATGCACGCAGAAAATGACCAGCCAACAGAAAGAGCCCAACCAGAAACGAAGGACGTTGAAATGGAACTGGACTTGCCATCTTCACCACCTCCGGTAGAGGACGTCCTTGCTGCCCGCAGGGCCAAGCGTCAAGCCATTATGGCTAAGTATGCAGGCGTTGCCAGTGTCTCTACCAGCATTAGCCCTAGTCCTGGGCCTAGCAGTGCGGTCCAGCCGCCTACGCCATCATTATCTGTTTCTAATCCTGTATCACAGACCCCGCTTCGCAGCGAACATGCAGCTTCCACTGAAAATGGTCAAATTGATGAGGCGACCAGTATGTTATCTAGTGACCCATTCTTATTGCTACAATCTAACTCCCTTTGCCTACAAGTTCGACGAGATTCTGCATCGGTATCTCCGACTCCACGCGATTTCACACTCGCAAAAGATGGTGGAGAAGAACCAGGCATTGAAAATACGGGGGCAGAGCAATTTTCGGCTGCAGATTACGATCCTAGCCAAGATAGGAGGGAAGAAGAACGTAAACGATTTGGAGACGTTCAGCCAATTGAATTATCTGAAGAAGAAGAAGAGGAGGAGGAGGAGGATGTCGATGATATATTTGCTGTTGCTTTTTCTGACAAAAAGGCTCCCAAGAAAAAAAAGAAAGTGATAGTACGTTTATCTTCTGATTTCTGTTGCTTCGATGCTAATTTGCGTACGTTCCCTATTTTCACATCAAGAAACCGAGTGCACCCGCACTAATAACTACTGCTACTCTCGACACTGCAGCTGATCCAGAAGGATATTACAGTGTTATTTTAGGTGAACAATTGGATGGGGGCCGGTATCAAGTTTTTTCCTCCCTTGGTAAAGGGATGTTCGCCAATGTTGTCCGAGCTCGTGTCCTTCAAGGTGATTCCGGCGATACCGGGAAGGAAGTTGCAATCAAAATCATCCGTTGTCAGGAGTCTATGTCAGTTCTCTACATCTTGGGATTGTCATTGCATAATTGACCGTACAAATAGGTATCGAGCGGGCCTTAAAGAGGTGCAGATTCTCAATAAATTAAAGCAGGCCGATCCAGAAGACAAAAAGCATGTCGTCCGACTTGACCGAACATTCGAACATCGCGGCCATTTGTGTTTAGTCTTTGAGTCCATGAGGTATGTACTTTCTTCTATCTTAATTTCGCAGAAATCGGAATTCTGATGGACCACTCCAGCATGAATCTCCGCGATGTTGTCAAACGTTTTGGCAAGGATGTTGGGCTAAACATCCGAGCCGTGCGTGCTTATGCTCATCAACTATTTCTTGCCCTAAGCCTCCTGCGCAAAACTAACATCATGCATGCTGATATCAAGCCAGATAATATTCTGGTATGTAATCAGGCGTCATCTAGATTCATGAGCATTGATCAACATGATATAGGTTAATGAGCAAAAGACACTTTTGAAGTTGTGTGATCTTGGGTCTGCGTCTGATGTCTCTGAAAATGATATCACACCCTATCTTGTCAGCAGGTTTTATCGAGCACCAGAAATCAGTTAAGCGCTTCAAAGTATTGGTGTTTCCGAAGCGCTAACTTTCTGCTGTTTAGTCCTCGGAGTACCTTATGATTTTTCCTTGGATATCTGGTCAATTGGGTGCACCCTGTACGAGCTCTACACTGGAAAAATCCTCTTCCCAGGACGTTCCAACAATCATATGCTACTTCTGATGATGGAGCTAAAAGGAAGGTTCAACAGCAAAATGATCAAGAAGGCGAAGTTCGGCGACGTCTATTTCGATGAGATGGGCGGGTTTGAAAGCGTCGAAAAAGACCGGATAACAGGCAAAGTAAGTAACCTACACCCATGTTTAAACTCTTACGTCATTGGTCAACGCTGACTTGTGTGATCGTTTTCCTTTCTTTAGGACGTTGTGAGAAAAGTTCACATCGCTAAACCGACTCGCGACTTGCGTGCACGATTAATGCCTTCATCATCGGCCAAAATCAACGATGAGGAGAATAAGTTGTTGACATCGTTCATCGATTTGCTCGACAAATGTCTCTCCCTGGACCCTACTCGCCGAATCAATCCTAGAGAAGCTCTAGCACATCCGTTCATCCGTGGTTGAATTTGCAATGAACCTTTTACATGTATTATGCTTGTGTTTGTATGACTAGTGCTTGAGCGCGCCCCTCGAATATCGTATTTGCGTTATATTTTATCTGCTGCTACTATCCTTATGATGATTTCTTCCCTAGTGTTTGCTAGCAACGAAAAGAGAGTCCGCCAACTATTCTGTAGTCTCTATTTGGACGAAATACCATCGACTTTCCCATGGGGCGGTATCATCTGACCGATAGCTCCCGGCGTAGGTTCTCCTAACTTCGGCTTGGGTGAGGAAAGCGGAGTTGAAGGAAATTGACCTGTGAATTTTAGTAGTGATTGATAAGCCATAATTCGTCTTGAACCCAGGTTCTTTCCTTCCTCAGGCCCACCACCTCTCCGTACGAATCTCTGCATGACCTCAAATCGGTTGAAAGATATCGCATCACATATCTCTCCATTGCCTAGTACTTCCGTGGCCGAAATGGCCTTACCAACCTTCGATGAGTTGCCGCATTACAAGAACTTTCCCGGCTGCGCATGGGGTGTATGGGGCGCTGACGACCAACTGGGGACGGTGAATCTCTTGACGGAAGAAGTAGTTCAGCGCGCGGCCAAAGAGGAAATCAAGTTGAGCATAATGTGTCTTGTGAAATGGTTTTTCTGACAGTAGTTTCTACTGAAACACAGACTGGGAAGGACTGTGTCACTGAATTGGTGAGAATGATTTAAATCCCATTTTATATCATTTTTTTCGGGTGTTTGTGGTTTCGTTAGGTAGTTCCCGTCTTTCCGTGCAGATCGTTGGCGCGTTCTGTTATACTTTGATCAGCTTCGATCGCACAGGTTTTCCGCATGACACTATATATCATTCCTTTCCGTGATCCCCATCTCTGATGTGCCAAGTGATGTGGAATTTGTGGGATTCAGATGGGTTGAACGTTACTGGTACTTTGAAATATCACTGGCGCACCCACAACGCTATCTGTGCTGATTTACGAATGCCCTAACTCACTAATCATTTGGTAGGCCAATCAACTTCCCAGAAAAGGTATTACCCGAGCTATCACGCCCTAGCGCCCATTCTTTTATCGTCGCCATTACTGATAACGTTCCTTTATACACCGCAGCCATTGTTCAACCGCAAGAGCCCCGAGATTAAAATGATCATCAAACGCGATAATGGCATGCCGAGAGATGATGAGATCCATATAGTAAGCGAATCATTCTATTTTTGTTGTGCGCACATGAAGAGTTGCAAACATGATACATACACATTGGCGCCTAAACGTGTTACACTTTGGTCTTCATGACGTTATTTACTTTGGTGCCTAATATGGCTATTCATTGGTCTTGGTCACAGAATTCGCAATCTGGTTCGCAATGGGATGGAATGCGACACTATGGACTCATTGAACATGCTGTTTTTTACAACAAGTACGTTCAGAGCTCCATTGACGTTGATTGTACAGTTGACCGACATTTCTGTGACCTTTCCCTATCCGATGTTCCATCGCCGTCTCTGTCGCAATCTAGTACGGATGCCAAATCTCTGCCTGGTGGAATAATCCCTATATCTAATCCGAATGACATCGATCCGGCAATGTCCAGGATCGGGATGCAAAGTACGTTCTGTCATTTTTTCCCGGCGTTCCGTGTCCTCCCAATGAGCCCAAACAAGACATTAAAACCAAACTTCCTAGACTGGGCGGCGCACGGGATATGCGGGCGAGGCGTGCTTCTAGATCTTGTTAGATACTACGAGGATACAAACAACGGAAAGCTTCCTTATGATCCATGGACCACTTATGCCATATCGGTATCCGACCTTGAGGCTGTAGCCAAACACCAGGGCGTGAATTTCCGTCAAGGAGATATCTTACTTCTCCGTGTGGGATTTATCCAAAAATATTATAACGTGTCCACGGAAGATAAACATGCTCTGGCTCAGAGGCCAGAAACATTGTAAGTGGTCTCTGCCCGCATCGCGCTGTGTATAAATCTAACAAGATCTTTTCAAAAATTTCTCAGCGCAGGCATAGAGCAATCTATAGACATGAAGAGGTTCTTGTGGTAGATATCCAGAGACAACAAATAGTCTTGCATTGTTCTGATTCCTACCACGCGATAGGAATAACCACTTCGCCGCTATCGCCTCAGATCAACCCGCATTGGAGGCATGTTGTCCATCTTGTTGATGTATTATCGCTGACAGGTTCCCCTATGCTATTCTTTAAATATTTAATTAGAGGTGGCCGGCACCTCCTGGAACTTTGCTCCACCAGGTTAGGATGATTAGTTTTCTTGCCTTGATGCAGCTTTGACATCCGATAACATGGCATTGCGCGCTTAGACTATTCTTGGGTACGTCCCTTTCACTCTTGTAGGAAATATGAGGTGTAGAAACAAATAACCGACGTTTATGTCAGACTCTGGGGTATGCCGCTGGGTATGATGCATCCGCCTAACTTTTTGTATATTTCCGCTTACGATTATTCATCAGGGGAATTTTTCGATCTTGAAAAGCTATCCCAAACGTGCGCCGAGACTAAGAGATACACTTTCTTCTTCTCATCGTGGCCATTGAACATGTTTGTCTTTACTACTTTCTGTATGTCACAAGGATGAAAAACCTCATTACCTATATAGAATCGGGGGGTGCGCTAGTCCACCCAACGCGGCGGTAAGGACCTCTTCTAAGAATGTGCCATCTTCTGACATTTGTTCTCTCATTCTACAGGCATACTTTTAGATTGCATCAGAGGTTTTGTCAACGACTACGCCAGTTTTAGTGTTTTACAGCTTAGAAGAGCCAACCTCTCGAACAACTGTTTGCGATCCCTCAAAGTTTTCAGATCAACGATCGTTACAGAAAAGAATTGTATATTTTATTGCTAGCTGCCTCGAGTTATAAAAGTTATTGATATCCAATTAACTATGAGACCATAAAAAAGTACCCAATCATTCCTGAAGTTAGAATGGGCGAGGGTTGACTCAAAAAAAAATTACCAAGAAAAAAATGTAAAAAATGATGCACAGGTAAGCAAGCAAAAGGGGAAAATTATATATGCAGGGAACCCAAAAAGTAAGGATGGAAATGAATGGAAAAGGAAGAACGAGTGGCGATGTGCGTTATGCAATAATCGTGAAATATCGTGGTGAAAGTCGTTATATCGATGAATCATCCAAGGGCAGTAGTAGCACGAGTCTGTCGAGGCCGCGGATGCAGATTTCTTCGTCATTAATTATACATAAAACTATCCCGATTCTTTGAGAATCCAAGGGCAACGAGAAATGGTCGTCAATCAGGAATAAACAGAGATGAGCCCAACTATCCAATTGAGAAAATTGGATAGAAGGCAGGACATGGCAGAAAGTGGCACTGGTGTTGACACAGCTTTCATATAATCATGCTATGCCGCCTGATATCCTCCATGGCAGCTACAGCAGCAGTAGCTGCGCTCCTCTTTGGAAGCGCTTTCCGGCGCCCTTCTACATTGACCCACGCGCCTGAACCCGTGACTTTTGAGCTTGCACCGCTGCCCAAATACTCTTCGTCTGCTTCTGCACCATCACTTTCTTCGTCACTAAGAGCCGAGATCTGCGGCCGTGACCTTTTCTTCTTCACCGTGATGTTAGTGGCATTTGAAGAAGATGTTGATATTGAGCAAGACGATGTGACAGACACCCCAGAAGTCGTTGATCCTGTTGTCCGTGTCGGAGGTCCCGGAGAATACATTGCTGCAGCTGATCCAGGGCGAGACGGAGGGAGAGGGAAATGTTCGGGATTGATATAGTTGCCGCTGGTGCCTCGCAGCGGTAGGGGAATAGGTGCCGGATGAACACCGACGCTCGATGATACTAAAATGTTTTCTTCATCAATATCATCCTGGTCAACATCATTACCAGTAGACGACGATGATGATGGAGGCTTGTACGAAGTGCTTGTCATAACAGCGGCTGCGGAGGACCGCTTTTTGCGTACTGGTTCTGTTAGCCCCGGAACATTGTCAGGTTTCCGCATTTTCCTGGATTGTGTGGTCGGCTCGATGTCAGTTTGCACAGAAATGACGAATGTGCCAGGTATATAAATAGAACGTACGTATTAAGCTTTGGTTCAGCATAATTAACACTCTTCCTCGTCCGCCTCTCCCGATTACCGTTGGCGTTCTGCGTACCGTCTAGTTCGGAAGAACCGGTTGGTACAGGACTCGTCGAACCACGCGATGTGGGCGCTGACCCACTGGGAGATCCTGGGCGTAGGAATGTTTTTCCATCTGTATTTGTCTGTTCATAGACTACAGAAAACCATGAGATTTGATACATCAAAATACCAGAACACGCACCGTTGCTATCAATTGGCTGCAGAGCAGTTCGGGGGGCAGTAGTATCCTTCACCTTTGGCTTCAAAATGTCGGAGGAATCTACCTCTTCTCTGGGTTTTTTCTTCTCCTTTGGTGGCTTCGAAACAACTTCACCTTCCGGCTCTTCCTTAGATTTAGCCTTCCGTCTCTCCTTCTTTGGTGTTATGGTGATTTCCAACTCTCCGTGCACAGCAGCAAGTTCCTCGGCTTCCTCAGCTCGGCCAGCCTCCAGACGAATCGGTGATCCAAAAGCAGGACTCCCCGACCGAGGCACCGATAAAACCTCCGTATTTACACTCAACAAACCGCTCTGCCTGCGAATAGTTTTCTTAGGTTTTGATACATCGTTCGATCCGGTAGGCGTGGGTGAGGGTGCTCGGGTGGGTAAGGGTAACTTTGATGCTGATAGCCTCGGTTTCGACTTGGTCTTCTTTCGCGGGGGTGTTGCACGTTCCTCTGAGGATCCAGATGGCTCGTCTTCTTCGTATATTCCGGGCACGTTGGGGGGTCGCGAGATACGGTTCAACTGAGGTGAACTCGGGCTGACATCGAGCGCCGGACGTCGCGCGCGGGGTGAAGGAGGGGAAGGAGGGTCGTTTGAAACAGTGGGTATATTGTGGGTCTCGCGGAGATATATCAGATGTTTGGCGAGGTTTTGGGCCTGGGGGTGTACAGTCAAACTATCTGACCAGGTGGCACAGGACTTGACATGGGACTCACCGCAGTCTCTGCATCAGCTATCACTTTCTGGGACTTTTCCCGCTCCTTCTTGAGCTGCGCTGTCAGCGCGATCTCGGATGCCCGCAACCGAAGGTTTTCAACGTAGAGCGTAGATATCTGTGCGTTTAGTTCCTCGATGCGAACGCTTAGTGTTGAATTAAGCCTAGATAACGATCAGTTTAAGGAATTGGTATCGGTTATATAGTACATACTTTGTAATATGCTTATTTGCCAACAGGAACTTCTTCTTGACTGGGATATGCCACCAGTGTATCAAAACTCGTGTTCCGACCGCCTAAACGTGTCGCATACTCACAGTTTTCAAATTCTACCAGCGCATCGTTCTGTCTTGCACCCAGTGAGGAGCGCGACTCCCTTCTACTCATCTTGACAATAAGGATCCCGCTGAGAACGATAAGTACGAGAACAAGAGCATTTGTTTTTCGGCTGACATTGGAATCGAACAACGAGCGGTGTCACGTGCGTGCTCCCGTCGCGTTGTGCTTGTGAAGCTTCCAAGTTGAAGGTATCAAGAGAAATCACACCAAGTTCATCAGGGATAACGAAAAAATATTTCAAGTGCATCAATGAAACGCGCTGTTATACACATTTGATGCTATAAGGCAAATATATACTGCAAACTAATGTAAAAACAAGTTGTAACGCACAATGGTGTAATCGGAGTGTATCATTCATAAGATCCTCCTACGTATATACAGCATGACATGGCCGATATCATCAAGATGACCTACGAAGTCTCAATACAGATCAAGGACTAGACTCAGGATCCTTGAACCCATCCGCGTCCTCGATCTCATCCGCATAAGGATCCCTGATCCATCCCGAGTACGCAAGCTCAACATCCTGCTCTAGAAGCCGGTCAACATCATAAACATTCTTCGCCACACCGGATGTGAGCTGCGAGCTATACGCAAATGGATTGGAGCTCGTAACCGGATCCGTTTTTGGTATCTGATAATGTCGCGGCTGTGGCTGCGGCACGGGCGACTTGGACTTGCTGGAGGATGCTTTTGATTTCGACTTGGGCATCGACGTCGGCGCGTAAATGCTCTCCCAGCTATCTTTGGTCATTTGACTCAAATTTGGTGGGGGCTGACTCTCCTTTTCCGCTGAGACATTGTTTGCGCCAAGTTCATTTCTCAAAGCCGAGCTGGCGAATGGACCTCGATGCTGCTGGGTGGATGTAGCCACCGGGTTGAAAGAAAGCAGGAAGTTGTTCCCATCGTCGACGTTTTCAATTTCATCATCTTCTGAGTCAGAGCCTGCCAGCGACGAGAGAGACTTGGCCGGGGACGCAGCATCATCAACAGGGAGAAGATTGGGGTCTTCATACGCCATTACAACAGAATTGCCGTAAGGTTCGAACAAGTGGTGGTCCTTCTCCCTCTCGGGGAGATCATTGACGTCTGCATGCACCGGTTCTTGTTCTGCTGTATCCTTCGCTATTGTCATCACTGCATCTTCAACTACAGCTTCGGGGAAAAGGAACGGTGCAGCAGGCGGTTTTTCATGCACATCATCTCCGACATCGGAGTGTAATTCTTTGCCTTGTACTCCATCTTCCGCATCCAGGGTTGTGGTCTCCTTGGCTTTTCCCTTACCCTTGGATGCACTGGGAGGCTTGGAAGAGCTGGTCTTCTTTCCTTTCTTCGCGCTTGCCAGAAGATTAATGAGAGTGGGTACCTCAATGGCAGGTTGTTTCTTGGGACTATTCCCAAGATGATATGGGGACGCTTCCAACAATGGATCAGGGCTTGACTCGGATGTAGCTGCTACAGGAGGGTTAGCAACGGGAGGGAGCACAGAGCGTTTCGAGGTGATAGGAGTGCGAGGACTTCGAAGCACATTGGCGTTGTCCCTTCTATTGCTTGGAGGAGGTATCACAGGAGAAGATTGAAGTTCAGAAAGGGTGCGCGCTCTCTTCAATGCCCTTTCCTTGTTAGTATTGCTATCGGGTGTCGCAGGTGAAGCAAGGAGTCGCTTCTTGTTAAGATTGAAGACACTGTCGTCGTCATTTAGGTCGTCATTAATGTCATTATGGGGGTTTCTCTTGCGGGTAGGGGTGACGGGTATCGCAGGTAAAGAGGCAGATGCCTCGAGTGGTTGGCTCGGACTTGGGTGTTGACGACCATATGTCTTGGTCACTCGAGGCGAGGATAGAGGCTGATCGGGTAAGATGGAATTCTCAGAAGTTGATGGCGGGGCAATGTGGGGTATTGGATCAGGTTTTCGGGGATTGGAGGGTTTCGCAGCATGTTTAGGTGTCGATGTTAGGAGTTGAGATGGAGGGAAGGATGGAGGAATAAAAGACTAAGATACATGTTTGAGTTGGTAAAAAGTGTTGAAAATGGAAATACATACATGTTCTCCCAACTCAGCTATGTGTTTATTATGTGAACTTTTTGTAGGTTTAGAGGCACTATCTCCAGGTTTCTCCGGTGGTACTGTTGCTTTACCTGACCCCGATCCAGAGGGTTTGCCTACAGCAGATTTCTGAACACGTTTGACGACAGAGAATCCGAAGGGTGTGGAATTTTTCAACGGATCTGCGGGGACTGAAAGGATGCTGGCAGACGCTGCCTTGGAGCCTTTGCGAGCAGAAGCCGAGTTCGATACCAAGCTGTCTTGAAAACTGGGCTGCGTACTGGGCGTTTCCACCGTTTTCTTCCACTTCTCCACCTTTTCCTTGATCCTTCGTTCCGTCTCGTACCTCTTCTCCCACTCCTTCCATTCCACTTCAGTCTTTGCGTTAATCCAGCGCGCTCCAGGAAGCTGTTCCGCAGGTGGAAGATCGGTGCGCACGGCGCTCCAGCGGCCATCGAGACCGCTGGTTGAGTTCAGGCGCAGTAATTGTGCCAAAAACGTATATTTACCATCCGCCGAGTTTGCATCCGTGTTCAGCCATGCTTCGCGGACTTTCTTGCTCAGCAAAAGGACGCGTTCATTGTCGACCTCTGTGTTCTGGTCGCTGAGCGATAGGGATCGCGGTTGGTCTCGTGCAATCCGTGCCATTGCGTTGTGCTTCTGCTGGAGCCTTTCCATGTATGAAAGACTGCTGGATCCCTTTCTACTTGAGGATCCAGCTTTAATTGACGGCGAAAATGGCATATTTCGGTCCAAAGGAAAGACGACGGGAATAAAGCCTACATCCTTCGAGGTGCCTTGTGCTTTAGCAGGTGATTTGACAGACATCTCTGAAGGCTTTCTGCTATAGTACGAATGATCCGGTTATAAAGATATTTCTTTAATATTCATAGGCCAGGGAGAATAGAAAGGGAGAAAAGCAAGAGAAAAGACCAGAGAAGGAAGACGAGACGAGACAGTGTTGCCCAACCCAAGTTGAACCAGTTGGTATAGGGTTATGGTTACACGGTCACGTGTAGAACTTACATAATGCAACTACTATTATTTCTTGCCCTTTCTTCGCAAGTTCTTCATAACACTTGAGCCAACTTATCCTCTTCGAAGAGTAATTGATCTCACTAGAGATTCCGGGATAATCAGAAAAAATGTATTTGCCGACTCGCTGGGAAACCTACCACCCTCATACTACACCCCCGTCCGAGTCCTATCGTTCCATTCCAGTGGCATTTTCAGCAGCAAACGTCTCGAACTGCGTCTCAAACTAGTTGAAAGCCCTAACAATAACTCCAAACATCTTTGTACGTTCTTCACCATATCTTGAATTGACAAAACTGATGGTTTACATTCGATTTAACTCAATATCCGTAAATGCCTCTTTAGGTTGTGTCATACCACGCTACCTCAATCTTTCCCTACGAAGCTTGCTCCGTGACCTTTCCAAGCAAGTGATATAGGACCATGCTATCATCAGAATCAAACACCAAACTCCTGGGCACTTTGGAGCCCGCCTTGTACCACTTCGCCTTGGTGAAATGATCTTGCTCGATGTGGCCAACGGCACGATTAGCAGAGTCGATGGCACCAGCAACCCACGCGTGGTGGTGGCTGGCAAGCTCCCCGGCAAAGTGGAAGTTTCCATGACGTCCAGCAGGCTGCAAGATATCGGCGTACAGCGTGCTGAACTGTCCCGGCGTGAATTGTGCAAAAGCGCCCATGGTGTATGGGTTGTGGTACCAGTCGAATGCATGGAAATCGAGGGTATCATCGATCAACTTTTTCTTGAATTCAGCTCGCTTTTGTTTGTCAGGCGCGTGCAATATGGTGAGATCCTCATAGATCTGGTCCAGGAGAACCTGCTCGAATTTGGTTGGAGTTCGGCCAGGGGTTGGATGTTCAGTGCGAGATTCGGTGTTCTTGATCAGCGAACCGAAACGCGCGGCATCTTGGTCCCTGAAACAGTGCGTTTAGCGTTTTTCAGCTGTAAATGACAAAAACAAACCAATTGTAGGAGACCATCAGAACACCAGGCCCATCTTCATTCAAACCGTAACTGGGATAAACGACAACGCGACTTTGCCTGTCGGTTCGGCTCGCTCCTCCGGCTTGAGACGATTTAACAACATTCTTGTTCTCCCACCAGCGGTTCTTGAACTTCATCGCAATTTTTATAGACTGGCCGTAGTTCAGAGCTCGAAGGGCCTCACGTTGACCAAAGTTCATCTGCACGCCATCGGTGTCGATGGTGCGAAGGACAGAGAAGGTGACGGTGGAAACGACATGCGAGAAGTATTCGTCACCTTGGCCATGAATGCTGACCCTCATACGTTTGCATGGGTCAAGGGTGGTTTGCTCAGAGATTGCTGTGACGCGGCTGTTATAGGTCGGCTGAGTCGACAGAGTGCTGAGCATTTTTTTGATCAATCCTTCGCTGCCGCCTTCGATGCACCACCAGTCGAAATGTTCAGACCTGGGGTGATCAAAGGTGATGGATTCCAGAACTTCCTAAAGTACGTGGTCAGGCTCTTCAAATTAATAACTATAGAAATTGCACTCACTTCGACTACAGCCCTTGAGTAGCGTCCAGTTCCAGACTTGTGCTTCTCAATCCAATCGATGACAGTGGTTGGGAATTTCAACTCTGGTCCCTGAGCAAGGTACGAACGCGTTGATGCCCAGTCCCATTCTTTTAAAAGCTTTGGCCACTCTTCGTCAAAATTGGCGAGAAGCTTGGCACGAAGTCCGTTAAAGGCTTTATAGAAACAAGCATCCACTCCGCGGTACACATTTCCCTGTTCATCGGTGTCGATCATATCTGTAAAGTCTTGCGGGACCTGCAGAGACTTGTTAACAGTACATGGATTTCGAAAACATCAAAGCGTACATTTCCGATTGGAGTGGCTTCTTGGAAAAGGTTGAAGCCATCCGCCACCTGTCTCGCCGTGGACGTGATGTCTAAACAAAATATGTGAGTCACTATGCAAATAATACTTTCAATTGATAAAACCACTTACTATTGAAGTACCTAATGTTGTCGTCGAGGCCGTACACAAAAGGGATAAGTTCCCCGTTTGGATTCTGGTCATTTCGGAAGTGGAATCCGAGTTCTTTGAACAGATCGAAAGTGGGCTTGTTGGCAGCGTTATCAGGGAAGCGCATTCCTCCAACTTCATAGTAGTCATGCTTCCCAGCCGGACTCTTGTCATCGGATGGGAAGTGGTAGGTGAAAAGGCGACCACCCGGACCATCGTTGGCCTCGAAAATCTTGTAGGGTATTTGGAGCTTGTCCAGAAGCATGGCAGTCCTGAGGCCCGCCACACCAGCACCTATGATAGCGACGCGAGATGAAGTGATGACATCTTCCTGGAAGTCAGAGCGCAGTTCATTCCAGGAGAGCGATCCAGAAGTAAGCTTGTCTCCCTGTGAAATCTCCTTGAAGTCGAAGGTCTTGTTTTTTAGGTCCTCCAATTTCTGGTTGACGAAGTACTGCGTAGCTTTGATATACACAGAGGACGGATCTGATTTCCCAGCGGTATTGGCCATGGTAGCAATATCAGACGATTCGAAAGTCGGACTGCGGTCTTCGTGTTTGAGGCTGGAGCTTTTATACCTTTCCAATGTTCATGAAATTTTTCGTCTGTAGTTCAGGAAAGTGACTTCCGGCGTCATTCTTCTTTCTACAGCGCAAGTCACCAAGTTATTTTCGTATTTTAGCCACAACAGGTCCACAAGACTTCTTCGTTTATTGTGGCGGGACGTTATCAATTTCTTGCTCCTCATATCGCCACAATTCCAGCTGTCGTCTTTGCGTTTTCTCCCTAGCTGCCAAAATTTGAGAGCTAGAATGTTCAACCCCACCTCGTGTTTGGATCATCAGAATACATTGGAGTCTCAGCTGCGGAGAAAATGACATTATCTTTCATCATAATGATTATCGTATAATCGGGGGTCTTAAAACGCCTGAGATCATATACAGTTAATAACCTGTATCCCTTGTTTTTAATTGATAAGTTTCTTGGGAATTTGGAGAGAAACTGGCGACCCCTGGACCGCGTTATGATCACATCGAAATGAATTTTGCTTCCGAGTCACCGATGGCTTCTTTCCGGTGCTAATCTGACCTCCCCAATATCTCCAACATCTCATTTACTACATTCTTTAACTGTCAATTGTCCAGTAATACCCAGCGGCGTTACAATAGAAGTTTGTATTCAATGAAGGGGACCATCCGTACTAGTTGTAATAAGTTCGAGCTCCTATTCATCCATTCGTTCGTTCACCGCAAATTAGCTTGTCGATGTACCTCGTCAGGGCCCTTGACCCTGTCAAGTTTCCTTCTTCCAATCTCACATTTATCTTAGCACATAACTAATTTTCGTGCAGCTTTACATTCGACACATATATCTCCAACAAATGTGGAGTTCCATTGACCTTTTTAGGGCCATGATGTCAAAGAAGACCCAAATTAACTTGCACTGTTGCTTCTAAGTTGAGGAGATGCAGTGCCGGTGTTATAATCTCACCGGAGAAGCTGGAACATGTGCTTAAGCCCATGTACAGGGGTACAAGGAACATGTCACTTCATTGTTCACGGCCAGTCGTCAAAGATAGATAGACATTATCCACCATCGATTCATTCTTTTGTGGTTCTGGGGTTGCTTTTACGTAAGGACTTCTAACCAAAGGTGAGTGCGTCCACTTTGATAAATTAGCTTGACCATTTGCATTTATATTCCAACGTCACCCAGACTTTCCCCCTCAGTACTTCAGTCCTCATCCAATTTTCTTGATCTATGGCTGCAGAAGAAATTACAATTGGCAACTATATCGTTCGTAGGCTCGAAGAGCAGAACATTAGGGTAAGTACTTATTCCCCTTCTCGTGATGATTGGTCATTTGACAGAACATTGGCAAAGTCTATATTCGGAGTTCCCGGATCGTACCTTGCAAATTTCCTGGTATGTGTGTCATCAACGAACTGCTCTAGGTCAGATACTTAATACAGTCATTAATATTCAGGATAATGTAGAGAGTTCCAGCATCAAATGGGTCGGAGAATGGTGACATCATTTAGGCGCTCGATGTCGAGCAACTCTAATTTATTGACGCCTCGAATGTTTACAGCAATGAGCTAATTGCGGCCTATGCTGCTGATGGATATGCTCGCTACCGAGGAGGACTCGGTGTGCTAGCTACCACGTATGTTCATTACTCTGTCTATCTCCCTCATGCCACATCTTAAAACATTTGAATGTAGTGTTGGCGTTGGTGAGCTTTCTGCCATCAATGGCGTCGCAGGATGTGAGCATTACTCGACTGACTGTTTGAATTTCGCTTCTGACTCTTAGCGCAAAGCTTTTGCAGAGGAGCTACCTATCCTCCACATCGTTGGGCAACAGCCCAGTATTGATCAAGAAGAAGGGCTCAATGTTATACACACCTTGGGAGACGGAAAGTACGTCATTGAACGGCTCTTTTGCTCATACATAACAACCATTAATCTCGAACGCTACTTTCAAATTAACCAGATACGATACATTTGCGAAATCCACCACTCCATATATATGTTCCCAATTTTTGTTGTCGAAGAAGGAAATTGGCCTGGGCGTCGTAGACCAAAGTATTGACAAAGTCATCGTCGACTGCATTAGCAAGGTATTTTGCTCACAAGCAACATTCATTAATTGTAACAGAGCTGACGTCCTTTTAGTCCCGCCCCGCTTACATAGCCCTTCCGGCCGACCTCGTCGATACCAAAATTGTCACAACCCGGCTTCATGAGCCTCTGAAGAAGGAAGAAATCCCAAACAACAAGGACGCTGAGAGCACCGCAATCACCCACATATACCAACGCTTCACTGAAGCCTTTGCGGGATGGCAGGATAACAATGTCCTAGTAATTGCGGACGTCAGCATTAGTCGCCATCATTGCAAGAAAGAGGTAGCCGACTTTTTAGCGGCGACAGATCTCCCAGTTTACGGAACGCCTCTTGGGAAGACTGTCGTCGACGAAACGTCTCCTAGATACGGAGGGGTTAGTTTTTCTTCACATTGATAAACTGATGACATCAACTTAATAGGTTTTTCTATAGGTATACATTGGTGATCTGAGTGATGCTGAGGTAAAGAAGAAGGTCGAGTCAGCGAGGCTTGTTGTCTTGATTGGTCCTCTCACAACCGACTTCAACTCTGGAAAATTCTCCTATAAAATTAAAGACGAAAACGCTATCAAGGTATGTACATCCCCAATATCCACCTTGGCGGCATTTACTGATGGACCGGCCTCCCTTCAACAGATTCACTACGACCACACCGAAGTTGGATTCGCAAGTTACGCTCGAGTGGGGATGAAGGAACTTTTACCAAAACTTGGAGAGCGTCTTAAGGACTTTAAGAACCGGGCTAGCAAGCTCACTGTTCCCAAATTTGAACTTAAGCCAGTCACGGATTCCGACAAGCAAATCACTCATGATTGGCTGTGGTGGCGCCTCGGAGCATGGTTTGAGAAGAACGACTTGATTATCACAGAAGCAGGTACGCTTATAGCTCTCATACAATGTACACACATTAAATTTTGTTTGTGGCCTAATAGGTAGCGTTAGTTACGGTGTTCTCGACCTCCCTCTTCCATCAGGATCCTCTCTTCTTGCCCAGAAGCTATGGGCCAGTATAGGATGGTCTATGGGTCAGTTTATGTATAATGCGATGCTCGAATAATACACACTAAAATGTTAAACACAGGCGCGACGCATGGTGCTATGCTTGCACGCAGAGAAATCGAAGGTGCCCAAGCCCCAAAGACAATTCTATTTATCGGAGACGGTAGTTTGTGCGTGCACCTTCTCTTTCTACCAAACTTTAATTTGCTCACATCCATCCCCACTGATGATGACTCGGCAGCCAAATGACGGTGCAAGAAATTTCGGGCTTTATGCGTTCGGGTATTAACCCAATCATCTTCGTCATTACTAATGGAGGATACACGATTGAGCGACTGCAGCATAATGTGGAAGGGTCAGTTTTAACATTTAAAATTGACGAACCAATAGACTACCGTGAGGCTTACGCACGTTTAATTTACCACAGCGAATACCACAACATCGTCACATGGAGCTACGGCGACTTGTTAAAGGTTCTCGCCAGTACAACAAACCCAATAGAGACGAAAACGTACAAGGTATCCAAAGAGACTGAGCTCGGAAAACTTTTGGATGTCCAAAAGATCCGCAACAACAACTGCCTGCAGCTGGTCGAAATCGATGTGGGCAGAGACGACGCGCCTCCTGCCCTGCGTCGCGCATTGGGCATTCCAGATCCAGATAACAGCTCTGCAGATCACGGAAAACAGGGTGTGTTCCTCCCCAGGAGAGATTTCAAGGCCCCTTTGGGTATCATCGGTTGGTAGTTTGCTGCTTTGTTCAATGGCAGAGGAGCCTCGAACATTATATCACCTCTCGTACAATTCAAAAAATGTAAAATCTTCCGTGTGCAATTGTACATTCGTAGTTTTCGACTTTTCACTCGGTGAAGCCTGGTCGAGCTCACCGCCCTCCAATTCAAAGGAGCACATGAGCAACTCTACGAAGAATCAGGACTATTAATAATAGTTGTATTCTAATGAGCGAAAACGGTATATGGTAAAGAGTGGAATACCCCAAGGGTAGCGATGAGTTAAATAGGAATACAATACATCATCTCATAAATACCTTAAACCCCTTTCTGGGGAACCGTCTCAGTGGTCGTCGCGATTCGGCCATCGACCTTGTATGAGATGGGCGTAACGGCCCTCACATAATCCGCCCACACCTCGTCCATAGTGTCGAGGGAGACAAAATCCGTGCGTGCAGCCCAGAAATTGTCACCTCCAGTCGCAAGGTAGTCCAGTGTGCTGATTCTGTACGTCTTGGTGAGGACAATAGGTTGGCCTTTGATGCTCAAGGTGATGAGACGGCTCCCAACGGGATTGGCAGGGTTGTATGTGAACCGGATGCTCCTTGAAATCTGCACAAAGCTGGTCACCGGAGCGTCGGTAACAAGGTTCTTCTTCGACACGATGCCCTCGAAGATATCCCACAGCTGCGCCCCGGTGAAATCGAGCTCAGCGATACTGTTTCCAAAGGGGAAGCATTCGAGTGCTTGTTGCAGGGTGATGTTTCCCGCGTCGATTTCAGCGCGGATGCCACCGGCGTTGATGATCGCGCCGTCGACAGTGGGGCGGTAGTCCTCCATCGAGTCAGCAGTAAAAGATCCCAGGGTGCATTCTTCTAGCTGGCATGTAGTCTGAATGAGGGGAAACTCTGTGGAACCGAGGACTGTGTTAGCATAATCAGCAAATGCGCCCGACCATTTCTTGACCTGAGCCTTTAGCTTAGGCGATTCAGCGGTAGCGTTTGTCAAGTGAATAGGTGCCCCCTCATAGGAGACAATCTTTCCCCGTCTATCATACTCGACGTCGATGTATCCAAGGTACTCTCCCCATCGGTACGACGTGACGACGAAGACCTCGTCACCGTCCAGGTTAGTGGCGATAGTCGGGTACGCGCCTTGTGCTCCAGTCATATTTCCGAGCAAAGTATGCGAGTGTCCACCAATAATCAAAGAGATGTCCCTGGTCGATTTCGCAAGCTCGATATCTTTGTCGTATCCGATATGGGTCAACGCGACAATGCGGTTGATATAAGGATAGTACCTCTTGATGAATTTGACCGTGTTCTTGGCGGCGATCACTGGGTCCTCGAACGTGGTTAGATTGCTGGGACTAGAGATAGTCGAGGTGGTTTCTGTAGTAACAGCGATCAAGGCCAGGTTGTGCTTGTTGAAAATTTTGAACGGCGTCAGAGCTGCTGCGAGTTTCCGGTTCTTTGAATGAATGTTACTAGAGATAACTGGGAACGTGAGGTTGCGCAAGAAAGCTGCGAGAAGGTCGTCTCCATCGTCGAATTCGTGATTTCCAAGGGTCATCGCGTCAAAACCAAGCTGATTCAAGGTCTGAGCTATCTTCTCCCCCTTGAACAAGGTATAGAAGAGCGTTCCCTGAAGTTAAAACAATATGAGAGAGCAAGATAAGCAATTGGTGAACTTTACTCGCCTGAAATTCGTCGCCGGCATTAAGGAAGAGGGAGTTCTTTTTCGTTTTTCTCTTCGAATCGATGACAGTCTTGACCCTAGAGTATCCTCCGACGCAGCCTTATGTGCTGATTAGATGCCATAAATAGTGATCGGTCATATTGCACTCACCTTTTGTGGTGTCTGTACATGAAGAACCGCTGGAACGAAACTCGTCAAGATGACTATAGAAAAGCAGGAGTGAGGTTATTATCAAACACGGAGTACAAAGGAGACATACGCGTGAACATCGTTTAGATGGTAGAAGGATAGTTCGTAGTTGGCCTTGTTGACCGGTTTCCCATTAGGCCCCTTGCCACTATTAAACCGATTGCCACCATTCGCAAACCCAGAACCTCTCTTCTCGAGATAGCGCTTTGAAACCAACCGGTCGACTGTAGGCTCAGCACTAGCGACATGAGCGAAAGACAGAGCTCCAATAACAAGAGCTGCGCCTGTTAAAAGCATCATTCTTCTGAATCGGTCAAGAAGCAGAGAGATGGTGGGACCAGTCTAAGGGGATGTCTTCCGTCGCTCAGACTGGTACTTATTGAAAAGGCAATATCTGAAGGTATCCATTGAGAGGAGATAAGAACGGCATGGCTCAGCTCTTAGTGCTGTCATCCATCATGTTTCATTGCTGTGAACCATGCGCTGCTGTACGTTGGACTTGGCGGGGAACCATTCCTTCACTTGTGTTCAACACTTAAAGATACATGTGAAAAGGTACAAGACGGGCGCTTACTAAGAATCCGAATCAATGATCTTCATTCATCTGCGTGGCGGACAATGGGTGGATGAAGGAAACTACGAAAGGACGCAATACTAGTCTCTAATTATTATCGGGTTGGGTATTCTATTTGGAGGGCATCTCGTCGGCAGACTTATCGGTTCGCTGAACCGCGAATCACGAACCACGAACCTGTTTGCGCTAGGATCTGGACTCTATCGGTAAATTCTGATTTGCTTCATGATACTTCAATGATACCTAGCCTAGACTCGGGAGCCAGTAGGTATAACGCCTGGCTCGCAATTATATCCAAATGTTTTTTTGATTTTGAGTAAGACAATGCGGGAGCCTGGTTACCGACGGCGGTGATGGTGCTTTCTTTGGTTCTTGCCGTCCACCCAGTCTCAATGACAAATATCTTTGTGCCACGTTCAATGTTTGTGCCCAAGGCTCGCGGTTCGCCTGAACATTACAGTCTGCGGGACTTTCTGTGTATTTGGCGGTGTTATGGCGAAGTTTTCTGGGCACGGGAAATGCCGAAATCCAGTTGCTGACAAACTTTGTCAGCACACATGTGCACTCGACTCGACTCTGACTTTGAACCAACTTTTTTCGCTACCACGATGTTCTTGATCATCGTGGAGTCTCCGAAGACGTGGTATGACAGAAAATTCTCTATCTCCTGATTTACCATCCGTTTATTTTTTTACGGGTTATCAAATTCTAAAATCAACCCTGCGGAGGCCAAATTTACTATACTATCTTTTTGAGAGTGCGTACCAAAGTGCGTAGCGGCAGTGGGGCAATCACTGACCGAGACGGGTTGAAAAGGCTGTCGATTACACTCCACCGGAGGATCGGACGACGCAATGGCCCCAGCAGCCCAGTACATATCTCAGCACGGTAGGAAGTTTTAACAGATCCAGGCTGACAGTTACGCACAGCTACGGGTCAGCGCCTATATTCCGCGAACCTCAGGCCTCTAAATATGTTTTATTGTTTGGTATATGCTACACAGGGTACTCTCTTTTCAGTCAGTGCGATTTCTCCTACTCAGTTCATTTAATCCTAATGCCACTGCAGGCACATGTCAAAATCGATCGAACTGGTTGATTAAACTTCTGAAAGCTGCCTAAAATAGGTGCTTGGATGGACTCCGTCAACCCCTGTCCCAAGTTCAGAGAATTTGCAGCGGCGGCAAGATGCAGTCCTGCTCGTAAACGAAAATGAACTCCTCCTCGAGGATCGTTCGGTGACTCTGCCCGATCTATCATAGTAAGGACATTAATCGCCGGCCAAGTCATACTCGAACAAAGCTCACGGCAACAGCCGTATCGCTGGTTTAGTTTAAGTTTATATATGGACACTTTGAAATTCGCCTCTCACGCAGATTCTCACTAGAAATCCTATTTTCCTAATCTCTACCACGGCTTCTCAGTGAATTGTTCAAACCGGTACAAATTTCCACATCGGATGGCTACTAGCCAACTATACAACGTCTCAGGGTCCAGGGGGAAACGCGTCTTAGGTATCCCACCAATTGCCACACTCGGTGACCGGCCAATCATCCATCTCTGAATCAGAGCAAGACGGTGCATCTCATCAGAGCAGGAAAAAGAAGGATACACAGCTCTGAAGCCACACAGTAAATATACGCGTGGATACATAAAGCGACGTCCTCCCATGCGGGCACCGCGGTATGGAATTGTTCCTGCTCCATCATGACCCTGTTCATGTTGTTCCCCGTTCCCCTGCGGATCTTCAAGTTCTTGACAATAACAAGTCCGCAAATCTGGTAAAAGTGTAGGTTCAATGCACACGCATCTTTTATTTTCTACCATTAGAGATTTTTCATGCAGAGCGTGCAATCGTTTACGAACAGGGCAGGACCTCAAGTACGTATCTTTGCCTCTTTCCAATATTTCGACAACGTATTGACTGCTTCATAGCTTCTCTCTGGTTTTGGCAACATATTCCTGCTCGGAGTTCTGACGGTACAAGTCTGTGAGTGTCGCACATCCAGGATTTATCACAGTTTGGATCCATCTAACCCTAGTCTTCATTCGTAACAAGTCATATACCACACCGTATTCCACCATGACCGCCTTGTCATCCGCGTCCTAATTTACAGTGTATACATCCTCGAATCTCTACAAACCGTCCTGCTCATCCGCGACCTATTCCGCAACTTTGCCGAAGGCTTCGCGGACCCCGAGTCCCTCGACCAAATTGGACTACTATGGGTCAGCATACCGCTAATAAATGGAATAGGTATGTGGATATATACCTTTTACCGTGTTCTGACTTAAGTAATGGACATGTACATATACAATTACAGTCACATTCATCTGTCAAGGGTTATACGCGTATCGCATCCACATCCTCTTCGCAAAAAGAATATTAGCAGGCGTAGTCGTCCTAGTAAGTGACAATGCCTCAACATACACGCTCTGATGACAACGGCCGGTCTACCGTAGGGATGTTTTGTGCAACTCATCACCTCCATCATCCTCAGCGTCGAGTGCCAGAAGAACACCCGGCTGAGTGAACTCTTCTCTCCTAACTTGGTCCTTATATCCGGGGTACGCTTTCCAAGGGTGCTCATTTTCCAAAATCCAACTAACCTTGAATATCCAAATATATTTTCCACGGACAGATCTGGTACAGCAGCTCCGCGATATGTGACGTCGTTATCGCCCTATCTCTGACCTACTACGTGAGTTGCAGATTCCGCATGTTATAGCTACATATACGCCGTAGCTTTATAGCTTTAACAAAACAACCACGCATTGAATGGCTCTAACTCACACATACACACCCCTCCCCAGTTCTTCCGCAAACAAACACCAAAAGACGCTAGAAACAAACTAACAATCCAGAAGATTGCACGGATCACAATCGGTACGGGCGCATTAACCGGTTCGTCCCTTCCCATCGATTACATTGCATCTACCCCGAATATTCTCTTAATCTACACACAAACAGCAACAACAGCAATCCTCTGCTGCGTCCTCAACTTTATCCCTTCCAAACCAGCCTACTACCAAACAAGCACCGCCATCCTCGGAAAACTCTACTCAAACTCCATGCTCGTCCTCCTCAACTCGCGCATGTCCATGTCCGAGTTTGGTGGCGATGCTGCTTGGAGGGAGAGGTATGTAATGTCGTCAATCGAGTTTCGGGACTTGCCTGGCTTTGAGCAGCAGCAGCAGCAGCAAGGGAGGAGGGGGAGCAGGGGGAGATCTTCGGGAGCTTCACCGGGGTCGGGGTCGGTGTCGGGGATGGCCCCGGGAGAGAGGGAGGAAGAGAGGAATAGTGATTTCGTTTCAAGTATAGGTTCCCATCAGGATGGGAGCTTATACGATCCAGGACATTGCGTTAGTAGGGTGTAGCATGTATTATTGATGCTTTGATTGTATGGTATACCAAGTAATTTATAATTTTATTGAATAATCACAAGTTTCCAAACTTTTCACAACGCCTTTGAAAGCAATTGATGACGACGGCCACGCACGACATCTAAGCACTTATTCAATGCACCTATACTTGATTTAGAATAAGAGGACTACTTTTTGTTGCTATTTCATCGATATTCATCGATAAAACGGAAGAATATGGTGGACAAACTTGCATTTGCGGAGGCATATGAGGCCCAACTGATCCCAAACACTAAAAAATAGCTGTGAGGTTGCGTCTAACAGGAATAATATGTTGTTACACTTGATTTTAAATAGGAAGCCGGGGGAAATGCAGGAAAGTGCGTGGGACATGCGCTGGACGTGCATAGAAATATTTACCTGTTGGGAAGTGCAGGGGCGTTCAGTGAAGCGCGAGTGTCATGCTGAAGGTAAAAGGACAATTCAATGGAAGGTATGATGAATGTTCAGAATGCCGCTTCGGCGGATTAGGTAGGAGCTTGTATTCTCATGCGGGCCGTTTCAAGTGGACACTCGGGTGCGTAGATGCAACTTTGCTCGAAAATGATAAAAGCAGTGATGGGCCAGCGGCGTCCTAGGTGCGTCGAGCAAACAAAATGAATAAAATAAGTGACAAAGCCTGGAGTACCGCTATGAGAGGCGTCTGAGGGTCTCTTTGGTCCTCTAACCAGTTGAATACGACGAGAATGCGATAGAAACGAAGGTGAACGATCTGTTATTGTGTAGTTAATTTTCTAGCTAGGTTTTATAATACTAAGGTGGTGTGTGTGTGTGTAAAACAAAATTTGTAAAGAAATAAGCGAAGCGAACACGAAACATGAAGGCCAAGACACTATGAGTAAGTCTACAGAAGAAGGAGATTAATTAAAATGTAAAAATTTCTCGGATTGGGAGGAAACGGCGAGGATGCGAAGCCGGGCGCCTATTGTGTCTACTCGGAATGTGTGGGCAAAATGAAATGCTGTGCAGTATCCGAAAGTCCGATTCTAAAATGAAGAAATATATTACGACGGCTTATATAAAATGAAATGGCGATTAGAAACAGATGAGTAATGGAACCGGGAGCGAGGAGTATCGGTGTCGGTGGGGGATGTCGGTGGTGTATTGATGTTCCGGTGTCATGTGAAGCGTGGAAAAGTGGACTTGGTGGTGCGCGCGATTTCCGTGGTTAGCGAGCTGCACTGCGTATCAGCAGTAAATGAACAAGTTAAAGCCTAGAAACCTCTGTATGATGTAGTTCTTTGTACCTACTACCACTACTACACTCTCTAGTACTATCTCTTGTATCTTATAGTATTCTCAATGCCCTACCTCGGTGTTCATAAACATCAAATATGATATGCCTTCAAAGAAACAACCATTAAACGACTCGAAAGTTCATGATCACTGAATGGGTTTTTTGAGTTTCATTGGCACTATATATGACTTGCATTAGAGATGCTAGCGTATAGGAATTAAACAGTTGATTATATTTATACAGTTGAACCCCTCTTAACCCATACCTCTCGGTGGACGGCTCAGGGTATGGGTTATCAGGGGTTATGGGTTTCAGGAGGTATGCTAAAAACAGGCCTGAAAATTCGCGAAAAAATCGTTAAAAATACACAAAAAATTCCTCGATGATAAGACGGATACCAATTAGATACATTCAAGGTACTACTAGCTATGATCTAAAATAATCAGTTACTACAGTATCTTTCATTGTTCTGGCTCTTCAAGGTGCAGTTTTCTGTTTAATGAGTCCAAAAGTGTTTCAATTGTACGGGCAGTAGGATTGTCCATGTCGCTGATGTATTTGGTAAGAACAGAGCGGGGTTAAAAAATTCTTTGCCGAATGATTGCCGAAGTTTCCAAGCCAGTGTGTTGAGCCTCCGTTTTTGTAGCTACGAGGAGGTTTCAGTGGTACATTACCCAAATAAGCCACCGGGGTACTAAATTTTGACACAAAAGTAAAGGTCCCAGCCTATATATGGTAGGTAAAACCTATGGGTTTTGAGAGTGAAGGGGTATGGGTTATGGGTTATTGCGGACTTATGGGTTATGGTGTGCAATTCCCTGCAAACCAAGTTGGTGGACAGCTGATGCTATGGGTTACCAGGGGTTATGGGTTTGAGAGGTATGGGTTAAGAGGGGTTCAACTGTAATAGTAATTCTATTCGTGCTATGTAGTTGTTGTACAATATGCATATGTAGTATGTAATTGTTTCCAAAAATTGTGTCGTGATCATGTAAAGATACGAGTGATGCGAAATGAGTTGGGATGAGTAAAAATCATAAAACGAATCAGAACAAAGAATATGCGGGAATCCTCCAGATGAAAAAAATACAAATCATAACGGAATTGATAAAGATACAGTGATAAAGAGTTGGGGGAATGGGGAGCGTTGGCGAATCACCCAATCCACTCGCCGCCGCGTGCAAGACTAGCAAACACGCCTTTGCGTTCCATGAGCCAGTCATAGGAACCTTCTTCCACAACCTCGCCGTCTTGCACGACAACAATGCGGTCGCACATCATCATCGCCTCTAAATTGTGCGTGATCATGATCGTCGTCCGCCCGCCTTCTTCTTTGACGCTGTAGATAGCCTCGAGCACCGCCGCCTGGTTCTCGGTATCCAGCGACGACGTGCACTCGTCCAAAATCAAAATGTTCGATGGCCGTACCAACGCCCTGGCAATTTGCAGTCGTTGGGCTTGACCACCCGAGATAAGAGACGCGTTCTCTCCAACGTGGGTATCGTACCCTTGCGGCAGACCCATAATAAACTCGTGGATATTTGCCTTCTTTGCAGCATATCGGATGTCGACCTCTGAAATCGTCGGGTGGCCGTAGCGGATGTTATCCGAGATGCTCGCGTCGAACAGGTGAGGTTGCTGACTGACGACCGAGACGTGATCTCTAAGGTATCCAACGTCCATGAAACGCGTGTCGACGCCGCCGATGGTGACCGAACCGGAAGTTGGCTCGTAGAGGCGTTGAAGGAGTGAGGCGACGGTCGACTTGCCGCTTCCTGAAGGACCGACGATGGCGACACACTCGCCTGCGCGAATGCGGAGATCGACGTTCTTGAGGATGGGAGCCAGAGGGCGGGATGGGTAGGTGAAGCTAACAGCGTTGAGGTTGATGTTGCCGGAGAGGTCAGTGCAAAGCGTGCCGTACGATTCATGAGTAACCGTATCGAGGTTGGAGAGTTTGTTGAAGTCGGCAGTAGCTTGCACGGCTTTCGCGATCTTTTGAGCTTTATACAAATGTCAACGATGTAATTATTATCCAGACTAAATGATCACTTACTGAAACCCATAAGCTGCGAGCCGATTGTAACAGTGAACACAACCAAGTTGAGGACTTGAACCATTTGCAGGTAAGAGTATGTGCCGTTTGCGATGAGCACAGCGCCAACGTAGAACAACGCTGCCTCAGCAAAGTAGATCAGGCCGCTCGCAACACCATACGTGCATCCTTCCACAAAGCCGCCGCGAATGCCAGTCGCCAGAGTCTTGTCAGCGGATGCATCGAATTGGGCCTTGAACACGCCATCGAAAGACATGGAGCGAATGCCTCGAATGTTGATAACCGTCTGGCAAAAGATGGATCAGTTACAGTGTCTGGACAACTATAACCATTACTCACGTCGTAGTATCCCCTCGCGACTTCCTCCCTCGCTCTTTTGTTCCTGACCTCGCACCTCGCCACAAGCTTGGTCTGGATAGCCATCACACCCGCAAAAATCGGTGCAATCGCCATGCCCGCCAAAGTAAGCTGCCACCCCGCGACCAACGCCCACACCAGACCCACGCTCAACATCGCGACCACAACCACCATCTGACCCCACACAACAGCGACGAGGTCCCGCGCGTCGTCCCCATCCTTGACGAGAATCTGCACGAGGCGCGCGGGGGAGTGTTTGGACAGGTCGAACCATGCACGATCTTGCGACATGATCTTTCCGAATGCGCGCTTGCGTAGCGACGTGACCCACGAGATTCCGACGGTCTCCATGACAAAGTACTTCAGACCGAGGAGGAACCCCTCCATACCCGCTGCGCCTAGCACGAGTCCACCGTAAGTGTTGATGGCGTTGAGGTCCTGAGCGCCAATGGAGACCTCGTACAAGAGGCGGGAGAGAAGGTAGGAGAAGATGGGGGTCATGGCTCCGTTCATTACGCAAACGACGAGACCGAAGAACAGGAGAGGCTTGCGCGAGATGGACCTGTATGCAATACGCATGAGCGCCCAGAACGGTGGGAGGGGTTCTTCGCTCTCCGCGTCTTGATCTTCTGGTCCGCCGGACACCGCAGACTTCTCGACCTTGATATGGGAGAGAGCATTCGCGTCGCTGCCGTTCCACTTGGTCCGTGTGCGGGTGAGCCGTGTAGTCCTCACTTGTCGGGCGGTGGTAGCACTCCTCTCCATCGTCTTCTTCTGCAAATTGAATTCGAGTTCCTCCACACTATCTGTCGCCGCCGTCGCCGTCGACATCCGATAGGTGGAAGCAGTAAAAGTTGCGGAAGTAGGAGTAGGAGGGAGGCTGTATCGTCTTGTGTTGACCGTATGGGCGGAATCAGGAGAAGTTGGAAGCTGAAGACCCGAAGGAAACATGGCCGAAGATGGGCGCCTTTTGCGTCGTGGTTGATTTTCGAGACTTTCCTGAGTTTCGTTGGATGGATGGACGGTGGCAGAGGCAGCGATGGCGGGCTTAGTACCGATGAGGTCGTCAAGAACGTCGAACATCCACGCGCCGAATGTCATTGGTCGCAGGGCGAGGCTCTGGTGCTTGAGGTACGGTGGCATTTCCTTGTCTTTGTTCTCATCGGCCTCTTCCTGTAGATCCAAAGCAGGCACAGGCTTCTCCTCGTCGTCTTTCTCGGGGAGGAAACCACCAGTCTCGCGTTGAGCATCCATCAACTTTTTGAACTCGCCCTGGTCGCTACCATAATCGGCCTTGACTTCCTCAAGGTCGGACCTATACCCCTGTTCGACGACGCGGCCATCCTTAAGCACATAAACGAAATCCTGAGCGGTGATTTGGGAGAGGTCGTGGGTGATAACAATGGTCGTTTTGTTGTGTCGCCAACGCTTGATAGCTTCGAAGACGAGAATGCGTGACGTAGCGTCGAGGGCGGAAGTGGCCTCGTCTGTGAACTATAAGTCTGAAAGAATCATGGTATGAAAGCGAAAGGACTCACCGAGAATCAGAACAGCTGGATTCCGCAACAACGCCCGTGCAATCGCAAGCCTCTGCTTCTGCCCACCACTGAGACCAACGCCTGCACCTCCACCGAGAAGGGTATCGTAGCCTTGAGGTAGATCTCGCACGAACTCATGCAGCAATGCAGCACGGCAGGCACCTTCCACTTGTCTCCGGCTTGGAGGTCCGTTCGGATGATCGTGCATCGCCATTGCGATGTTTTCGTAAACGCTCTTCTCATCGAAAATGACAACGCCTGCGGCTCCTTGTTGACCAACACACGCAACGTGTGAACGAAGCCAAGTTTGATCCAAAAGGCCCATATCCCATTCATCGAAGTTCATGAGACCCTGCTGGGGTTCGTACATCTTCAAAAGAAGATGTGTGACGGTGGATTTCCCAGATCCTGAGGAGCCAACGATGAACGTCGTGTCGTTGGCGGGAAGGAATAATGATACATCGGAAAGAACGGGTACAGTTGGTCTGGAAGGATAGGCGAAGGTGACATTGTAAAGAGCGAGGCCGCCGGAAAACTTGGTAGGAATGATTTTACGAGGGGAAGGGGGAGCGGAGGGGTTGTAGTCGATAAGAGTAAGAAGAGCGGCCATGCCGATCTTACCCTTAGCAAGAACAATAAATTGAGGAACGCACATCTGAAGGTTACTCGAAGCAATCAGGCAAGCCCAGAAGACAGCCATCACGTCTCCAGCACTGATCCTGCCTTCTCTAACGAGCTTTGCGCCGAACCAAAACCCCTGCACAAACATAGCCATCATCACAAACTGTGATATACCAGATGTGATTGCCCATAGCTTGTTTAGACTCTTCGCTGCCAGACGAAGGGACACAAAGAGGTCGTTCGCGCGGGACTGTTCGAGGCTTGCAGCATTGAAAGCTTTGACTGTCGATATCGCAGCAACAGCGCGGTCGATAATTGTTGCGGCAACAGCAGTTTGTTCGCGCTCGTGAGCCAGCCGAGGGGCGGCCAGGCCTTGCGAAAGGCCTTGCACAATGACAAGGATGGGTAGGGCGGAGAGGATGACCAGAGTGAGCGCCCAGGATCGCATGAATGCGAGGATGAGGCAGGTAACGCATGTGGTAAGATATTGAATGAGCATCCCTGATGCAAGGGACGAAGCCATTCGAACTTCGTCAGTTTCTCTGAAAAAAAGGCGTGAATAATGGAAGTACGAAAGGAAAAAGAGTGCCATACCGAGAGAATTTTGCCATAAGACCTCCAGCACCAGCGTCTTCTTCAGATCCCATATGGCCATCAAACCATGAGAGATCTTTCTGAGAGACGGAGGTGTAGATAGTCTTGCGCAGACCCATCACATTGGTTTCGCCAATCCAAATCCACAGACTTGATGTAATGCTGCTCAAGGCCAAAGCACCAACAGCCAAGCCAATGAGTTCGAGGGCAGCAATCCCTACACCTCGAAGAAGTTCGTCTTTTGCAGATTGTGGAGGATTAGGAGTGAGGGGGAATTTGGCGAAGGCGTCGAATGCTTGCCCGACAACATATGTCATAAAGGGAGCAACGCCGCCAGCGATGATTGAAGTGAGAATAGCCGGAAGGACCAAGAGTAGAAGCTTCCGTCGTGGAACGAAGGAAAATAGAAGTCGAATGGAGGGGGGGATCGCAGGAGGTGAAGGTTGCGGGGGCATGGATGTCGCGTCGACTGTGTTTAGTTTGATGTCGTCGTTCGAGTCAAGAGACGAACGGGGTGAATGGTCATGAAGGTCGTAAGCGGACATGGTGAAGGAAATGAAGAGAAAGGAATAAAGAAAGGAAAGGGAAGAAAGAAACCATTATCACTTCGCTCATACAATCAATTATAGCAGACAATGCTAGAGTCGACAATGTCCAGGACAATAAGCCTATTGTTTCTCGGGTGTACAAATAAGCACAATCAAAGGCGGCATCCGCATTTAGCTGTTGTGCCGGCTCTCGCGTCAAAGACGTGGGAATATGAAGCTCACATGTGACATGCGTGCCTTAATTACCGAAATAGTAACCGGCCGACCTTAAATGGTGAGCAAACAAAGAGAAAACAAGAATGGGCATCCTCTGGAAAAAAACTCACGGCAAACAGTTATCGGACACATCCAGTCTTAGACAAATAAATCCATAGACGATAACATCAAGGTGAGATTCGGCCAACGAACTGGAGTTTTCGGAGTCAATGCTGGAGAGTGAAATGATGTAAAGTGCTAGTCATAAGGACCTCGAAGTGCGGAGCATGGATATCATGGTTTATCTAGGGGGATGACCTGAGTGAATTCATGCAAATCAAAGTATAAGACAAAAAACTTTCTTGATTCAAATCCACTTGACACATAGCTTTTCCTACAAACGCATTATTGGAAGCCAGTGACCAATCAGAGTGCACATGGACTGTCAGCCTCATAGTGTATAGGGATAAGTAAGCGCATATAACTTGCCAATAGGTGGGAACCAAATGGCCATAGGAGGTAAGTAACAAGTTCCATAAATAATGGAAGCAAAAAGTGTTAATATATGCGCGAGCTTGAAGTCGCATGGTTGAAAATTCATTGTTTCTGTAATTAAGTGTTAATTATATGCGCCTTTTGATGAACAAAAACAAAAAAGCGAGCCTTTACCGAAACACGATAACGTTCCCCGGCATAAGCACTTATGTAAAGGCCGCTATTACGGCTAGTCCTTTCCTGTATGTAGATATTGTTTGAATCGAAGGCAAGAAACCGACCGGCAGCGAGGGAAGAAATTGTCAAAGCAGGAAGACGAGAGGAGAGGGAAACAGGGGAGGGGAAACAGGGGAAGGAAAAACGAAAATTGGCTTTTCAAAATACCATCGATGCTTTATACCGGGATGAATCGGAGTTTTAATCAAAAGATTTTCGAAAGCACCCACAAATTCAGTCATAAGGAAGCCTTTTTGGGCGACGAAATAACCATTGCGTCTGTGCGGGGCTCGATGACGTATGTCTTCTATTTCGAGAACATGCCCAAATGCGTCCGGACGGAACCAAAAAAAAACTGAGTACACAGCCACCACGTGGTGACAGAAATCTATTTTTGTCCCATCGAGGCTGGTTTGCGTTGTTTCCAGGTTGTTTCCTAAGTTCTTACAGAATTATGAATTATCATATATTTATATTAAAGCTATTAGCAGTACATAATTTATAGATTCTATTGCAGCTTATCTCCATAACTGAGACGAGTGCAAGCCTGTTTTCTAAATTAAAGGAATTTTCAAAGCTTTATGAATTAATGGACATCTGTCGTTCCACAATGATTAATGGTCCAAAACAGAATACCACAAATTGTAGTAGAGGAAGCGCTTTCAGAACTGTGGGTCCGAGTGACTGTAAAGATGGAAGCGTTAATTATGCGCTATCACTCGTAATCTTGTTGCAAATTAATAATGACTCAGCGTGATCCACTAATCCCACTTTTGTTTGCGGAGCATAAGTCCAAATAGTGAAGCAATGTTATAAATGTTCTATTAATAGACATCCCCGACAACCGGCGGTGGAACCGTAATGAAACACGCTCTCCTGCTCATCACTATCATGCCACAGCCCACGGACAAGGCGGTGTATCCGGGTGCCATATAATGTATATAACCCTCATTCCTGGAGTCTTCTTTTCAACGCCGGGCGCATTGTATCCACTACAAGTAAGCCATTCTTTCTGTTTGTTGTTGCAGTTCACGACCTAATTGATCCAACATCAAGCACTACCGTGACACTGACAGTTACTGTCGACACTAGGCTGGACCTATCATACCATATCATAAAGACAAATGCTCTTCTCACCCATATCTGTGTTTTTGGCTATTGCAGTCTATGGAGGGTTGGTCACCGCCATGGTAAGCATTGCACCACATTGCTGTTTAGTCCGTTTGGAAGCATCATCCTAATACCAACGACATAAGACCACCGAAGGATTCTTAGCCCTTGAGTCTCGCAGTGCGCTGTCCAAATTTGAAGGACCCGGCGGCGTGGAGGCGCGTGGCGCGGGTGACATGAACGTCCATCTCAGGGAACTCTTTGACGAGGAGGACCTTTACGAGCGAGAATACTTCGACGATGCGGCGCTTGAGTTTGTCACCCGGTACGGAGACGATGCTCAGGATCAAAAGCGACGAGAGCCGGAGCCGATCTACCTGGACGAAGCGGATGCTTATGAGGCGAGGGATTACTACGATTGGCTCGAGGAGTTGGATGCTCGATACTACGACGAGCTAGAGGAAAGATTCGACATTGGCATGTTTGATGCTGATGATGTGAATGCTCGGGAATTGGAACAATCTGAAGTTAGTATTTTTTGAACTTCCCATTATGCGCAGTGCTTATTTGACCTGGTTGGAATTCGATAGATTGATGCCCGGGAACCCCGCCGCCATTTCTTCTGCGGTACTGCCATCTTAAATCCTCGACCACTTAGTGACTCTTAGTTTCAAATACGGAGCGTGTTATTCTCTAATACGTTTTTGACACTGTACCAACCAAATAATAGTATTCCCCGAGATGAGACAGCACGGAGATGTGTTTATATAGATCATTTTCCAAACCTTCCCATGGTAAACAATCTACGAAACCAAGCGTAAGCACCACTCGCTCTGTCTGAACTGGCTGGTTTGTGGGTTCGAAGATAAGAGGCCCCGACGATAGTTTTCGAAAATGGTTTCCGTTTTACACCCATTTCGTCCTGAATTTGAAGAACTGCACCGGAGTTATGCCCTGCGAGGGATTTAGCAATGATATCCCTGGCAGGGCACTTTCCCTGGACAAATTTCGCTCCAGCTTTTGTTATTGGCTCGAGGAACTTCTCCAGTGACATGATTTTCTCCGTTTGTTCGCCGCGTTCTTTTTCCCATTTTGTTGTCGCGATGAGTATCCTGCTGAGCGAATCAGCTCCGCACAATTCCTGCAGAGTGCGAAGACATTCATAGTCTTCAAGGCATAATGCGTTCTGAGATATATCGAAGAGCCAGATAATCCCAGCTAGTAAGAGATTGGCCGTGTGACTTGAAAGGAAGTTGAATATTAACATGATTCCATGACATTATGGTAATCCCCACGTACATGTCTCTGAGCCAATTGGCTACCGTCTCAATGGGCGGAGCTTGATCTTCATTGCCATTAATGACGCCATCCAACCCAGGGGTGTCGACGAGGACTATACGCCGTCCTTCAGAGGTCTTTCGAAGACCTGCTGTCCGAACTTCGGTAGTGCATCTTCTTAGAGTGTGCTCTACTTTCATGAGTTGTTCGGGCTTGAGGTTGTGACCATACTCCTCTCTCAAAACCTCGTTGATGAACTGGTGCAGCGCACTTCAAGTTAGACAAGGACAGCTTTAAAACCTCGTCACCCAGGACATACTTCGCTTTTTCCAACCCCCGATCGACCCATTATGCTATGAATTACCATGAGACAAAGTATTGGGGAATTTACAATATACGTACACAACATGAACATCGACATTTTCTGGATATTTCTGCAGAAAATTTCGAATGTTCTCATCTTCAGCTAGAATGGGGCCACTCCCATTGACTGATGTACCCATGGACCTAGAGGAGTATATTTCTGTCCATTAGCCCAAAGTACGATACTAAAAAAGCATTACAGCCGTGTATACCTCAAGTGCTTATTTACAAACTTGTAAGCAATCGTTTGGTCCTTGTGGGGAGCGGTGAATGGGAAAAGCTGTTAGGTCCGTACTTGAAGGGTACGAGTGTGAATTAAAGGCAAAGGTGACAGCAGCGCAAACGTGTTACACTCGTGTTCGTAACATAGTTCGCTAAGGGCATCAAGCGGTGCTGAGAGAGCTGCCAGCATGTCAACCCCATCAACGATCAAGGTCTTCCCGATCAAGGTTCTGTTGCTTGGACCGGCCCGGAGATTGCTAGGATTTGTATAGTTGCACCGCTGTTTGTCACCAGACGTAAAGAGTCCGGAGAAGTTAAGGGTAGCTGGGTTCCTTGTGGGGAGCGGTGAATGGGAAAACCTGTTTAGGTCCGTACTTGAACGGTACGAGTGTGAATTAAAGGCAATGCACAGTGATAAGAAGGTGACAGCAGCGCAAACGTGTTTACACTCGTGTTAATTTATAAATAACATAGTTCGCAAAGGGCATCAAGCACTGATTTTTGGTACTGACAGTGAGAGAGCTGCCAGCATGTCAACCCGGTCATCGGTCAAGGTCTTCTCGATCAAGGTTCTGCCGCTTGGACCGGCCCGGAGATTGCTAGGACTTGAGAACTCGCACCGCTGTTTGAGTCCGAAGAAGTTAATCCAAAGCCCAAGGGTAGCAATTTTTAGCATACATAATCATCTTTTACTTTTATGACTTACACTCGTTTTTTATGTCTGCACCTTGATGTACAACCACTTTTAGTTGTTAAGTTGTGACTTATTGGATTATTCCAACTTACCAGACAGTGACTTCTCAATGTGCCCCACTCGACAAGGGCATTCACAAAGCGGACAAGACTTTGGGTAGCTTTTAAAGCCACCGAGATTGCTGCATGCGGAGGTTTTGAAAATGTGATATAGTGACTAACGACACAATATTTAGCAAAGTTCAATGAAGCAGTACCGTCACTGGCAATGGGCTATACTCACACCAGATTATCAGCCAATGATAATAACACTGTATAGTGTGTCTGGAACTATTTTAGTCGGGGCATGTGCGGCATTCATTTGCCTCATGTCAAACACATTCTACATCGACGTGTTAATGACCGTGAATACTTATAAGTCACCAAATACTTGTGTAAGGTCGCGACTGGTACATTTTGTTTCGGCACACTTAAAGCGCACCTCGCTTCCAATCATGCAAAAAGTGTTCAGCAAACCGAAGATCGCTTCTACCATCAGGGACCAAGGGGAATTGGAGAAGCTTTTGAATATTAGAAACATTGTTATACCGTGTGTTGATTTCGTTTCAATCTGGCCTGGAAATTCTAACGATAGATTTAAGGGTAATGGGTCCCACAGGAGTTGGAAAGAGTACTGTGAGTAGATGTTTTTATCACCAGATGCTTAAACGATTTTAATTACTATGCGCAACTTCAGTTTATCAACGCCATTGTTGCAAAAGAGTTCGATGAGATAGACAGCTCATCGATGAAACCTTGTCTTATGGAGGTTGGACATGGCCTTGTTTCCTGCACAAAGGATGTACAGGCGTCTTGTATCAAATCCCCTATGGACCTCGTTCGCATGCAGCAGATGCTAGATCACTCGGTCGTTCTTGTCGACACTCCAGGTTTTGACGATACCTATCGGGATGATTTTGAAATATTGCAAAAAATTGCTGATTGGCTCAAGGAATCGTAAGCATTATCAATAAACACTCTCAGATAGATCGAGGCTAATCTTATCGCAAGATACAATGACCAACATGTAATCGCAGGAGTTATTTACCTTCACGACATATCCTTGGACCGCTTCCCCGGAAGCGCAGCCAAGAATCTCGATGTGTTCAAAAGCTTATGCGGGCGACAAGCGTTCTCAAGTATAGTGATGGTAGAGACCAAAGGAGAGAAGGCGTTTCCTGACAGGGTTGAGCGATACGATCAAGAGATGCGAAATAGTTTTTGGAAAGATTTGGTG
This sequence comes from Psilocybe cubensis, assembly GCF_017499595.1. Lineage (NCBI taxonomy): Eukaryota > Fungi > Basidiomycota > Agaricomycetes > Agaricales > Agrocybaceae > Psilocybe > Psilocybe cubensis. The sequence continues at coordinate 394,003 of NC_063001.1, read as the reverse complement.
GAGGCGGGAGTGACCATCCGAAGTTTTGACAACGACTATGAATCCGCTCGCTCAGTCGTGGATTACATCCTCACGGAGTTCACGCAGAAATTCATACTCCAGCTTCAAAAAGAAGTTGCAGAGGACCACAAGCTTCTCCCAGACACCGATGCGGGCAGGAAGCTGAAGTTGGCGTTGAAAGACGTATTGGAGCGCTCGCAAGATTTGCTTTCGAAGTCCAGTGTATATAACGTCGACCCAGAGACGCTCAAAGTTATGGAGGAGACGGTCAAGCTACTCTCAGCCCAAGTTGCTGCATTGCGCAAACCCTCCCCACTCAAAGCTTTTTTCCAGCGCTTGTCAAATTTGTTCTAGCAGTTTCAAAAGAGTAATTGAATAGATTCATTGTCTTCTCGACGGATCTACCGCGAATCCAATTGAGTTTACTGTATAAAGCCAATTTTAGATAGTAATACAACCCATGCTGGAATAGCGCATGAAACACAGACGTTCGGTTTGACCACTGATTCGTTTTGATGACTGATCATCAGTAATATTTTCAACTCCGAACACAACCCTGTTGATTGCACGTGAAACGCAATGCGCCGACATGCCGCCCTTTCATTCGTTTTGATGGCATTGTCGGCGTTGCAAAACAATCAATTTTTTAGCACTCATTCATTTTGCTCATTTCTGCATTGTTTCTGGTCAAAAAAAAGTAGGATTATGTATAACCCATACACTAAAGCTTAAATTTCAATTTCCAGAAGAAACGGAGCACGGAAAGGTGGGTAAACCGAATCAGTGGTCAAACCGAACGTCTGGTCAATGATAGTAGGTCAATTGGCCTTCTGTATAGTCCAATTTATAATCGCCGCAGTCGACGGGATCCCAATATTTTACTCATCCTATTGCTATGCATCTAGACAGTAGCACAATTAACAATAATAGAAATTTTATTATACATCGTTGTAAGGAGAACCTTCTTACTCCACGTAGTCTACTTATTATTTGGTGAAAGCCCTCCCCTATATACGAGTCCAATCGAAGGTAGAATCTGAAGTGAACGGCCGTGTAACGTTTGGGCTCCTGAGCGGCCATGACGTGTTGGGAAGATAATGATTGTGATTATGACTGCGTGCGATAATGAAGGCCACGTATTCGGCTTCTCCCCGCTGCATTCAGTGCACATGTTTGCCACGTGTGAGCAGAACTGCATCAAACCATTTGATCCAGACGTACAGCAGGCGTATAAGCTCATTAATAGCACGTTCATGAAGGAAGTACAGCGACCGTTGAGTTTTCAGTCGCTCCACAAACGACAACCACATTGAATACGTAGACAATCTTTGGACTTTGTTTACATGATGGCTGATTCTCAGAAATACTAGTCAAGCCTTACAATTTATTGTAACGCCATTTTGGCACTTTGAAGTTCCCTGAAACTTAATGGGCATAGGTACAAATATAAGATTTTGAAATGATATACAAATTTTCTCTGACTAATGGAAGCAGCGTGCTTTATACAGTTCCCATGAAGCTGACCTTTATCTGGCTAGTTTTGCTGACTCGAGGCCCTGACTTCCCTTCTTCTTTAATGCGCCTACTGGAGAGATTTTTGCACCCCCGAGTGGCGAGCGCCAGCCCAAGGTCTACGAATGAGGGAGTGGAGCCGCACAGATTTTTCACTGCTGGAGATATCGTAATACCGTATGTACTGGACATCCTCTGATGAAATTCATAACATTTAAATGGTATTTCAGAGTGATAGGCCCTACGGGAACAGGAAAAAGTACTGTATGTACCAAGAGACTGAGCTGTATAGCTAACCGCCAATCTATCGAGTTTAGTTTATCAACACTATTCTAGAAGTTGAGCGTTCGGGGGCGGAAGCAAACGGCCAGGGTCTTTTGGGTGTTGGGAAAGGTCTACGCTCCTGCACTCGTGAAATTACGCCGGTCAAAATAAAATCCCTGGATGACCCCCGCATACTATACCCCATGGCTATAAAGGACCGCTCTGTAATGGTTGTTGACACACCTGGCTTCGATGACACATGTACCGAGGACGTGCAGGTGTTAAGAAAGATTGCAACCTGGTTAAAGAAATCGTAAGCATGCTATTTCTAATACTGAGGTGTTCTTTCAGCTAAAACGCAGACATTACTGAAGGTATGAAGAGAGGAAGACAGTTGCTGGTGTTCTTTATCTTCATGATATTTCCCAGGACCGCTTCACCGGCAGCGTTCGAAAAAACCTTGAGCTATTTAGGCGTCTATGTGGTAGAGAAGCATTCTCACAGGTGGTTATCGTTATGACCAAGGGAGAAAAGCTCCATCCTCAAATTGCCAGCAAATACGAGTATGAACTAAGATCGGAACACTGGAGAGACCTCATTGACGCCGGGGCTACAGTTCTGGGTTTCAAGCGAAATTATCGATCTGCTCGATCAATAATCGACCACGTCCTTCGAGGCTTAACAAGGAAGTTCATTCTCCAACTTCAAAAAGAGTTGGTGATACAGAAAAAACTCCTTCCGGCTACAGAAGCCGGAAAGCATTTGAAGACGACTCTTCAGCAGGTTCTTGCGCTACAGTCAACCGTACTGGACATGACATGCGCCATGGCTACAACTGAGGAAGAAAATGCAGGCGAGCTCGAAGAGAGGTTGCGAGAGCTTCGCGATGAGATGAAAATTCTTTCTGAACAGATCACTACTTTGCGGGATGGGAGCGTACCATATTCTAATACATTCTTCTGCTGTACTCGAAACTTGCTGCATAATTAAATAGATTCTAGTGGGCTTGTAGTTGTACCTACCAATAGATAAATTTTTATCTCACTTTTACTCTTGATGGTAGAAATTTCTATCTAAATGAATTTTGCCTGCTGAATAAATGGTCTGGACTATTCTTCTAAGTGTGATTTCGGCAATTTCGGTGGCCGCACAGAATGTTCGTTTTTCAGCTATGATGCCAAGACTCCCCCTGGGCACTTGAGCTTGAGGGAGAATCTAATCTCTACTCTCCAGCATTGAAAGATAATCATGAAACAGGGCCACAGAATACAAAGGACGGAATGTCACGCCGGTGCAGCAAATCCTTTCTTTATTTCTCTCACTGTCAACCTCGCGAAGAAACCGCGTCTATGTCCTTACAACACGCGTCAAAGCCTCCCAAAATCCATCATGGACGCGTCCTCAACTGCCCAGGTGCCGATTTCGGAGTTTCAAAGATGCAATTCGTGCCACACCATGAAATCAGTTGGAGAAGAACACTTCAAGGCTCGTGCCGATGGAAATTTATTCAAGACATGTGGCGAATGCCTGGACAAGAAAAAGAAAGCTCGTTTGAACAAACTTAGACTCAGGAATGCAAATAAGGAGAATCTTACGCAGGCTTCAGAAGAAGGCTCAGATGACCGGATACTGAGTCCCCCACTCGAATATGAGGACAGTGCTTTGTTCCAAGGCATGAAAATTGTCAAGCTTGATGCCTTCGTTCAAACGTTGTTGAAAACTGGAGGCAAAATCGACGTAGTCACCGCGAAAGTGAACGTATCTGGGACGGAAGCGTCAAGTTCTCGCGACATGGCCGACAAAGTTGCGAAGGCGATTTGGGAATGCTCCGGGTATCGGTTCATGTACGTCCCATTACCTTTTTAATTGAACAGACATTAACCCGAAAATAGTTACCACAGCTTCTACATGCACAAACTGTCGTTGTCCTCGAAGTTCCGATACTACTGCGCACAGATGTACTCACGCCAGCGAACCAATAAGGATTGCGAGAGTATAAAAGAACGCAGAAAGCCCTCTATGCAAACTTTTCAATGTCACGGATGGCTTTTTATGACCGTTTATCAGGAATTGCATGTGGTTGAAGTCAGTGTGCAACATAAGGAAAAGCATGTACCCTATCGGTGCATTGACGTCCCACCAGCTGTTCACGAATTCCTCAAAGATAATCCGGGGATATCGTTTGCCCAGGTGCGTACCTTAGCATATGTATATATGCCCCAGTCTCATTAACTCGGTCTAAGCTTTGGAAGAAAATACTGGAAATGGACCCAGCTCCTGGATATAGCAGGAAAGCTATGCGTCAGTATAGGATAGCTATGGGTCGACAAAGTGACGACAAGATGGAAACGAGATGCTGATGCTAATGATGTCGGCAGAAGTGAGTGTTGTACGTTGTTCAACATTTGCATCGAATGCAAGGTCATTCTGACTTACTAATCACAAAGTACGAAACATCAGGAGATTCGCACTTCAAAGGGAGAGGGTTGTATATATAGTTTATGTACCTTGACATATCATAATCGTTTTAAAAACACGATCAATTGCCAGTGTCGGTTCGCCGAACTTGAGTAAAATGAGGGTTGGGCGCGATGGTAGATTGAATATCGAACATTTGACGTTCAAGGGTATAAACTTACACATACATTTTTATTTGAATGTCGCTTCCAATTGACGGGGGCAGTATTTTCAGTCCAAAGTGCTTTGAAAAACTTGATGACTCGTTCCGAGGGGTCAGAGGAGATATAGAAGACATAGATGAGAATAAACATAGGAGATTGGAAACAGTAAACGCTGACCCGGCATGCACAGGTAGACAGAGAGTTATGCAGAATCCAAGTTTGTCATGGGGGTTGTGGTGACTGGATAGTTACAGAATCTAAACAATAGCCATCATCCTACCAACCACACGATACGAATTCAACATCCGATTTCGTAAATCATTGCAAGAGAATAGCCTTGAGTTCAACGTCGTTCATCGCAGGCATTTAGATTCAATTCAACTTGAACAGAACGTGAGGTATCTACCAGTTTTAGATCTCAGCATGATTAGAGATATCAGTACCAAAGCAGTGATAGAAGATCCAAGAAGGTTTCGATGAATACGGCTTTCAAAATGAGCGATGGAACAGAGTTGGAGTTGGAACAGAGGGAGGCTTAAGAAAAAAGTTGACGGAGTCTATGAATGAATCAAATATGATGCCGAGCACGTGACGCTGATAATCGCAAACACGCGACGGTCACGAGCTCACATACCTCGTTTGTTGTGTTCACTACGGTTCACTGCGTTTGGGCTCTTGACGTTCGAAATTGTTTCGTCTGAGTCGTTGGAATGCTCAGATAGGTCATAGAGAAATCCCAGTCCGTGTAATCCAACAAGAGGATAAATTTTCTTCAATCTAGGTCGCCAATAAGGTATGAAAATCACTGTTTAAAACTTTGCTTGCACAACATAGCGAAAACATACTAATTTCCATTGTTCTGAAAACAGGCAGAACTTCAGTGGTCTTTTGTTACATCCCTGAAATCACAGTTATACAAATTACCCCACGAATTTACGATAAACTTCTACTTGTCATATCGAAACTAGGCTGGTTTAGAACAAGACCTCCTATTAAAGTTCGGAAATGTCTGCGGCGTTGACAGTACACCCAGACTTGTCGAGCTCGCAGCATGAATTGTCACTGGGATCATTCGCCAGCTTCTCATCGATTCCCGGGCGAACTGGTCTACGAGTTCCTTCAACATCTTCTCGAACGACGGCGCAGTCTTCAGCACCACTTTCAACACCCTCGCCGCCCAATGCATCAGCTTTTCGACGAAAAGGGGACGACCCGGCCACCTCGCTATCTTCACGCCTGGATATGCTCAACGACGACGGGGACGAACCGATGGGAGGGGACGGCGATGTGCTGGACACCCCAAGTGCAGAGAAGAAGCGGTGGACCGACGCACCTGAGACACCAGGGGCTGTCTCTCGCTCGAAACGCTCGAAAGGAGAAGGGAAAGGGGCACCGCTGACTCTACGAGACCAGGAAAAGGTCCGTGCCCTTATGCTTCCACTTCAACTATGACCTACACATTCATACTCACTAACAACTACTTTGGCGACCCGCAGCACATCGACAACTTGAAGAAGGAGAACTTCAACATCAAGCTGCGGGTGCACTTTTTGGAGGAGCAGCTAGCGCGGCTGGCGCCAGACCAGATCGATGCCGCCCTGAAACAGAATATCAATCTCAAGATCGAAGTCCAGCAGCGCGGGATGGAGATCAAGAAGCTCAAGAAGCTTGTGTTGTCACTGGAGCATGAGCTTGAGCGCCTGCAGCGGAGTGGCGGTGGAGGATCGAACAGAGGCCGCGAGCGTGAGTTGGAGGAACGACTCGAGGAGCGGGAGCGGGAGCTACAGGAGTTGAGGCGGAAGACATCAGGACACGACGATTCAGTGCTTCGAGAGCTCGAGGCACGCAACGCGGAGCTTGAGGATGAGCTCGAGAACACGCGTGGACTACTGGAGGAGAATATGGATGAGATCGACAGACTGAAGGATGTCATCGAGCGGCGAGGGGATGATTCTGCGAACGAGAGTAGCGTCGGAGGAGAGAGCCGAAGAGAACGGATGAAGCGCAGAATCGAGGAGCTCGAGATGGATAACGACGATCTCCGAGCAAAATTGCAAGAACACGTCGATGCACTCGCACAACGGGAGGAGGAGAAAGAAGACCTGGCAGATGAGGTGGATGCGCTGAGGCTAGAACTGGAAGACGTGCAACGACGTAGAGAGGCAGAGTCTATCGAGCGTAGCGAAAGTAGGGCGCAGATCCTGGAGGAACGAGAGGAAAGGGAGGCTGTCGAGGACGATTTGAATGCCTTACGTGACAAGCTGGCGGCATTGATCATCGAGCTTCAGCAGAAGGAAGACGAGATCGACCTCAAGAATAAAGAAATTGAGGAGCTTGTTGGCGAGCATCAGCGTATAGTGGAGGTCGTTGAGGATGAATGGCGGGGGGAAGTTGAAGAAGCGAGGGGACAGGTAGAGGAACTACGAGATGTAAGTATCTTTTTCACACTCATAGGAACATGCCTGACATCAGTTCATAGGTCCTAGCGGAACGAGAGGCAGAGTCGAAAGACCTACGGGTGAATATCTCGGAACTGGAAGCTAATACCAATGATCTACACGCCAAATTCGAAACGGCACTTGCCCACTTAGAGCAAGAGTCTGATCAGAAGGATTCAGAGCTAGAGTCTTTGCAGGAAACCATTGACAAGCTCGGGGAGCAGATATACCAGCTGGAGGATGAAAATGATCGTATGAAGGAAGAGCACGAGCGGATACGTGAGGATGAGGCGGCGGAGCGGGAACGGCTGGAGGCACTGTCTGCTGCCTTGAAAGAGGTATAAACACGTCCTTTTCGCAGGTGATTTTCATATGCTGACAATAATTAACGAACAGAAAATTGCCAGTCTAAAAGAGGAACTCGCTCAGATGACAGAGAATTACGAGACGTGTAGCCAGGAGATTCACGCACATCGCACACGGCAGGAGGAACTGGCTCAGCATATCGAAGATCTCGTCGATGAAGTCCAGCGAGAACGTACCGCGCGCGAACGCGCCGAAGGTGATCTGGAAGCCGCAGACAAAGAGCACGACGCCGCGATGCGGCGCGAAAAACGCGTCCTCGAAGCCAAAGAATCCGCCTTGCAATCTGCTTTGAACGACCTCGCACGGACTCAGAGTCTACTTTCACAACGGGAGGCCGATCTGCAGGCTGTGCAGAGCGCGCTGCAGGCTCTCGAAGCGGAGAGCAAGCGCTTGGGCGAGACGCACACGACGACACGCTTCTCGCTGCAGCTCGAGACTGACCGACTCAAACGAGACCTTGAGCGGCTAGAGGATGAGCTGACGCGTGCACGAAAGGAACTCGATGACAGGGAGGCGAAGAACCGTGATCGGGACTCTGTCGTAGACCGTTTGCATGCAGAGAAACGCGATTTGGAGAGTCAGCTCGCCGCGCAGACCCAGGCGCGATTGAATCTATCCGAGAAGCTCGACGGGTCGATTGCAAACTTAAAGGCTTCCGAGGCAGAGATTGTTGGGTATAAAGCAAAGATTGCTGACCTCGAGCAACGGTTGAACAAGGACCAGCGGTCATTGTTGAACGCTGAGGTCCAGTATCGGGACCAACTCACCGAGAGGAATACTCTACTACTAACTATTTATCAATATCTTGATAAGATTCTGGGTGTTGACAAAACTCCTGTGAGTCGTTCCTGCCTTCTATGACCCGGGGAATACTAACATCATTTGTATCGTACAGAAAAAGGGAAACCAGGCTGAAACAAAACCATTCACCAACTTTGGTGTATTCCACGACAATCTCATTACCCGCCTGAAAGCCCTTAGCCAGATCCAGCTGGACTTCGACAAGCGATGCAAAGAAATTGAAGGCAAATTCAGCGATAAATTGAACGACATGCGCAAGCAGCTTGACCAGCGCTGGAAGCAGATCGACAAGTTCGAGAGTAGTCTCAAGACGTACGCTGAGACGAAGGCTGGCTGGAAGCGCAAGTTTGCGCAAAAGGAGGGTGAGCTTGAGGCTATCAAGGTATGATTTTCCAGTGTCCATTATTTCTGGGCAATGTATTCAGGTTTGTATGCATAGACAACCAACGCCGAGATGGCTTCGCAACTTGCGAGCATGAAGCGGCCAGGCGGCGGTGACGCAATGGAGTTGCGCTCACTAGCGACTCGGGCAGCCAACGCAGAGCGTAGGTTGAACAATGCGCAAAACCAACTCATCACGACCGAGGAGAAAATCGCTGCGATCAATCAAAAGAACGCGGCTGCCGACAGTAAATGGGAGGCTCGTGTGAAGGAATATGAGGCCAGATTGAAGGCAGCAGAAGAGCGAATTAAACGGGAGAGGCAAGGCGGGAAGGAACGTGTTGCAGAGTTGGAGGCTAGCGTCAGGTGCGTAACGGTTTTTTCTGTTGTTGCTCGTGGCGTCAGAACTGACTTGCTTCATATCCATCTGTTTAGTCGTCTACAAAGACAACTTGAACTGGCTCAGAAGAGGAATAGTCAACTCAATGGGGTCTTAGACAACAAGGACAACCGTGCATCAGGATCAGGGTCGTCCACTCCTTCTCGGTGATCTATGATTCCGGGACATTACTTGGCCAGTGTGTTCCCACTTTCCGTTCTAGAAACCATATTTCCATGCTGCTTCACCGTTTTCACTTTTTTTTTTGATTTATGAGCATTGATTCATCACTCCCAGCATGTGTTTGTCGTCTCATTGTATTTTTTTTCTTTTTGTAGAATTATAGGTTGTATTTTCATCATCCCACGAGTAATGTTTCGATTCACGTTAATGATATAAGATTCCACTGGCATATATTATAGGAGGAAGGCCCTAACACAGTAGACTTAACTGAAGTCCGAAGGTGGCTAAGCAACGAAAATATTGGGCGCATGGGTGGGAAACAAAGTTACTGCCCCAGAAATATGGATTCCTCGAGAAAATGGATGCGACCTTAGAACAGTGAAACAAAGCCAACCATCATGGAAAGAGGATGACTGATCCCACAAATAATGGGTGGCATGACACGCTACACTACATAACCCGAGCACAAGAGATGGAGAGGATAGTATGGGATCTCGCCCGGAACCTTTGGACGAACCCAATCACCTCGACAAGCTATTTAGTTAGGAGACGGCCAGCCGAACAACCAAACAAACGCTTCACAGTCACTTGTAAAAACATTTTAAAAAATTTTACTACAGACTGTTGGCGCTCGTATGTTTTCCTTTCACATATTTTTGTCGAATATAGTCCTCGGGGTTCCCCAATTTAGCAACCCCGAAGTGATTTAATGGCAACAATATATGTGGCTGTGTTGCGGCATCTCGGCAGGAAAATAACATTGAGGGATTCTACCGATTTGATAGCATTTGTGCAAAATTTAAAAGCAGTAGCATGTATACACACATTCTATATCCTTAAACACATTTTTGTTCTCCAATCTACCCTGGAATTGATGGTGAAAAAACTGAAAGAGTGAGCTCGGGTTTTGCCAGGCAGATAACATGATAGATAACATACAGGTGCATTGTCTCAATTGGTGACATGTCTGTTATGAAACCTTTTATTTCGTCCTATACACACTCATACTACAACAAAAGAATCATTTTACTATGTCATCCCAGTCTATCCAGTCTGTGCAAGTTAAAGGGACTGTAACTGAGCCCCAGATTCATGTTCGCCCGTACAGCAATTCAGACTTCGAGGAAACTAGACAAATATTTCTGAATATTCTGGTTGGGGGTACGTCGATAAATGTCCCTAAAACTCCACAAATGCATTCAACCAAAGAAATAATACATCATAGATGAATCCCCTTTTACTCTGGCTATGCGAAAGCAATACACAACACCGATATCTCTGGCCTCTTACTTGATAATTATCTTTGGTCTTGCGTTGCTAATTCTAACGCATGGCCTAGTTCGGAGCGCAGGCATTGTGCTACCAATATTGGGAACCTCGATATTCTGCTACTCTCGCTTCTCGCTGCGCTCCGCCTTTGACCGTCATATCGAGAAAAGCCTCACGGGGGACTTGGCGGACATCGGGAAGCACTATTGTAAGCTTGATGTCGTCGACGAGAAAGCGGACGGTGAAGGCGTTCCTTCTCGCAATTGGAGAAGTGGTTTTTGGGTAGCTGAGGTTGTCGAAGACGCGAAGCGCCCTGTGATAGTTGGATGTGTTGGATTAGGCAAGTCATGTCTGAATTATTGGTGTACCAACCCTGATGTTCATCTTCACATAGACGCTTACAGCAGCGAAGACGAAACAAGCGCTGAGCTTCGGCGTCTAGTTATTTCTCCCCGCTATCGCCATAAAGGCATCGGACGGAAACTGATACAAACGGTCGTGCATTTTGCGCGGGAGCACCAAATTGAGACCATCTACCTCACAACCTCGTCGTACCAGCAACCTGCGATCAATCTCTACAAGAAGCTTGGGTTCCATTTGGAAGGGAAGAGAGAAATGACCATTCAAATGCAAAAGTGGAAAATTTACGCATTCAGATTGAATGTAAATGGTTATTCATTATGATATTTTATTTATTCTTGTAATATTTTGTTGTGAGTTCGCTTTATGCTTTCAAGGATCCAGCACTTAAAACCAAGTTAAAACCGAAGTCAAGTCTTTACGCCGCACTGATCCGCTCACGGCTACGGCGTCGGAGCTTTCAAGTTCCCATACACTGCAGCCGAGAAACCATGACAGAACCTAAATCAACAAATATACCCATGTCAATGTTCGAATGGCGACAACACCAATCACAGAGTTGTCTGATGATACGTGGGTTTACCACCTCTAGGGCGCTGTGCTTTGGAGCTTTCAGACCTTGTTCTTTTCCAGCATTTCCTTACCCTTCCAGCTTCAGATCCTGTTGACGTCGCAGTTCAATAGCCGTTTCATTCTGCTGCATTGAATACCCTTTATCGTGACTAGTATTTCATCGCTGGCGATGTCTGATGTTCCACCACTGACCCCCGCCGAGCTTGGGAGACTGTGAGTGGTTTATTGGCTACCTGCATTCAATTCTACGTGGCTTATCACCTCTCAGTGCAGGCCCATTGGTATGTCTGCGTAAATTGAAGGTTAATCCAACCATCTCTCACCGATGATCGACTAGCTTATCGGCTATATCCTGAATTGGGGCCTGTTCGGTGTCCTGTCGATGCAAGTCTGTGAGTTCTTTCGGCCCTTCAGCGTTCCAGCCGGGTAGTCCAGAAAAGACTTCTTATTCTAACTATCCACTTTTATCCCACTGGCTTCTATTTCTTTCTACAGATGTATATTATTTGGCTTTCCCCAAAGACAGTGTAACGCACAAGACACTCGTTTATGGCGCATTCCTGTTGGAGGCTGCACAGACGTTTTTATTCACAAGCAGTGCCTTCAAAACGTTTGCTACAGGGTTCGGGAATCCCGCAGTCTTAGATGAAGTTGACACACTATGGTTCTCTGTTCCCATCATGAGTGGACTAGGTACGTCGTTGTGTGTTTGCAGATCTTGGTGTGCCGTCAATGATATGTCGTCCTCCAGTTGCTTTCATCGCGCAGGTGTTCTACGCGTATCGTATTACTGTGTATTCTCGAACTATGTATTTGGCAGGGCTGATCATGCTGGTAGGAGTTACGTCGGTTTTGGTGGATTCTATTACTTATCCCTACGTGTCAGCTATCGCTTCTTCAGCTTGGGGGATCTATTGCAAATGGAGTTGACACTAAGAAAGCTGTTTTCTTTAGCCATTTTTTGAAGAGGGACTCGTATATCACAGCAGGAGTGAGTCTGCGAGGACCGTTTTAGAACATAGTTGACCTTTTTTTCTCTTAGATCTGGGAAGGAGGAAGTGCGGCTTGTAACGTTGTAATTGCCATCGGCATGACTTATTATGTACGAATATTTTCAGTCGTAATCCCCAAATATTTCATCCGCTCATTTCACTTTGCCTATCGAAAGCTATGGAAGCAAGACAGTGTCACTAAGAAAACCAGCGCGCTCCTCACCAAAATCATCCGAATGACTGTCGAAACAGGGACAATATCAGGTATAACTTTATGCAGTAGCACGCTGTTCACCAATGCTCATGACCACCACCAGCTATCCTAGCCATTATCACACTAATCCTCACATTCCTCCCTGGGCGGCCGACGTACTACCAAGCGAGCATCAGCGTTCTGGGCAAGATATACGCCAACTCGATGATGGTCGCTTTCAACAGCCGGATCGTAATAGGCTCAGCCAACGCGACGTCCACCGCGCACGAGGTGCATATCCCCATCCCGCTATCCCAGACGACGAGAACGCGGGAGATAGCTGTGGATATAGAGATTACCCGAGATTCGACGGCGCATGATGTGTTGGATTCCCGCGTGGGAGATGGCTCGCCTGCTCGCTCGAGGTTTTCCAGAGGGGTGGCGGAGGTGCGTTCCTTTGCTGGGGTTGTACGGTTGAAAATTGCTAACCGCTAGTATAGGAGAAAGAATTCAAAGGGCGAGGGGATGATATAGATGAAGAAGCATTGACTCCATTCCCTAGCGCTTCGAAGTGATCATCTAAGTTCATTAGTTATGTGTCGGACGCTATATTGTAAACTTGTAATTCTGTGTATTCATACCTAGTTTCGCAGCTTTGTAAATTATCTATGTGAGGTTAGAAATTTATGATTATATTCTTAAAACGAATGTGGAAATGTGCTGTGTTATGACAGTGTGTACTAGGGATAAAATGAGTGTGGATGTCATAATAAATTTGTGTCGTGAGTTTTCGTGCAAAGTAAAAGAACAAAAGACGAGCATCGGCTCAGTCCACGGATATGCATTCCGCCAGCAGAGAACGTCTCCCCAGCTGTCTATCCACCTTTGATCGCGAACGACTCGAGGTGTGGCGCATAAGCAAGGTAGCCACCAGCTGTTGATACGAGACAATGGAATGGTGTGTAGAAGGGTATAAATGTGGATGCAGAAAGGTATCGCTGCTGCTGGAGTCCGTGTCTACAATCATCGCGCCGTCAAAGCACGACGGATGATGGCCATCGTGAATGCCCTCTCGAGCGATGTCTTCGACATTGACAATCATATGGTGCACGTCGGCTCCGTGGAGCAAAAGGAAATTTTTTAAATGCTGAGCGAGAATCGCGTCTTGTACATCAAAACACGACCGGGATACTAGGTTTCGCGTACATGAGGTCGCTGAAGATACTGATAAGCAATGAAAGGGGTTAATGTAAAAGCGGTGTTTATCACCTTTTTCCTCAGACAATGTCGCTGATTGCCTAGGCCCGTATTGATGGTATCTGATCTCCAGACCGTATACCAAAGTTCTGTACAGGCAAAGACACGTCCTCATCTCAGCTATTGATGTCCGCCTGCGGTACCATTTGGTGCTTTGGCATGCCAGCAAAGAAAATGTCGGTGACGATGATGACGACGTTGATTCTGTGGCAGACGAGGAAGGTGGCACCGAATATACCTCAGATTCGGACGCAGCACAAGAAATAGAAGATGAAATTGATGGAAATGGAACTAGCTCGCTTTGCGGTTCAGGATCATGTGATGAAGAAGTTACAAGGGGAAAGGTGATGGAAAGCGACGCAGTCGGAGGGGAGATGGAAAGTGGAGCAATTGACCGTGGTGATGTAGCTGATGTTGAACTATTACGAATGTGGAGTGAGGCAGTGCGACGGGGTCGACTTCTAGTTGATGTCGAAAGGGCCGATGTGCGTGTTCGTTTGCGTGGGGGATCCTGGTCCTGAGGAGACCCATCCTCGTTGGTTTCCACATTACAAGTGCCTTCTGCAACAGACGATCTTGGCGACGTATTCCGAAGACGAGAATGTGGCCTCTTCGGAAACGGAATAGTACACCGATTGTCCGTCGACTGGACGGACACCACCAGAATACTGGACGAGTCTGTTTGCATTTCAACTGATTGCGATGAGCTATCCGACGATGCGCTACCGGACGCAGAGATATTGGCGAGAGACAGTGAACAAGTAGGTGTGGATCGCTGCGCAGAGAGTTCGAGTAGGAAATTAGGGGAGCGTAGAGACACAGGGGCCTGGTGGTAGCGCATCGCAGGTTATCAGTTGGAAAAACACAGGTCACAGATTCAATCCCGTAGGTTGAGGTCGATTCTGGGCACCAAGTAAGCACGAGAGCGTCCAAAAATCGAGAACGGGAAAATTGGTGAGATAGTAGGCGAAACGGCGCTATCTAGCCCACTCTTTATAAAAATCTAGAATTGGGTTCGAGTTCAATTTGGCTTGTTGTTAATTTGTGCCTGGTGATCGCGTCGTTGTTGCAACAAACAAACACCCTTCGGCCCGCTCAACTCAATGGCCGGAAACGCGTCGATAAAGGGTCGACGCGTCAGTCACATGAGAGAACGCCACATTTCCGTTGGTTTCTTGACCAGTAAGAGGTCGATTTTTGTTAGGAACGTTCATGGAAGGTCCTTAGGGCTTGCTAACAAGGCCGTTTGAAAGCTTTCAATAATTTACAAGTTTGGAGTTTTCTTTGTAATGGCTCACTGTTATGGTGTATTAAAATGGCTTTGTATTTTGGGCTCCTTGTATTACATGCCTTTGTTTTTGATACTGTGGGGCTGCGGGGAACAGGGAGCGCAAAAGTATGATCGAAATTTTGACAGCAGGAACTGACGAAATTATTCCTAACCTTGTCGGGATTAGGGAAATTTTAGAATTTGACGTTGAACACCTCCGTGATGGCACATGTACCACTATACTGGTACTGCGTCATTTGGCTCTAGCAGACAAACGAAAAGCTTGCAAGTTGCAAAGGCATTATTGTTTCTGTGCAGAGCTAGGAATAAATGATCACCTGTAGACATTGGACAAAGTTAGAAAGAGTTAGAAAGAGCAGAGTTCCTTCTATCTTGCAAATTGCATCTCGTTTCAAGTTCCGAAGCAAGGAGAGTTTGTGTTAGTGCTGCCGCCACAGCGCAGCCACTGTGCAGTGACTGTGACTGCACTGTGATTTTTCACACTCCGACACACTGCACAGCGTACCACAGTCACTGTGAAGACTGTGCACAGTGTGCCGTAAATTTATGTTATTTCGTCAAGCCATGGTTGCGAGGACATTTATGCAATTCCCGCCCTTTCTGTTCAACATTATGCCTTAGTATGACCTTAGAATGAAGGAATATTACAATTGGAAACATACATTCTCTTCTAGATTACTTTTTAAGTGACCTACACAAGCTTGATACAAGCTTAAATAGATTTTTTTCCCTCAACAATGTGCAATTTCGATAAAACTTCCTGCAATTGGAAAGAAACATCTCAATCTGGGTGGCGAGAATGTAATATTATACTTAAACTGAATAAAAACATGTAGCGATGTGTCTACGCTTTCACAATGAGACCTGAGAGTGTTGCTTAGGTGTTACGAAACGCGGTTTTATTTATGTGCAAACACTGGTTTTCGTATCTGATCTTATCTGCAGAGTGTATCTAATCTTATCACCCTTTCTACCAGAATCTCATGATCTTGTCGGATCCATTGCATGATAACAGTTTTTCTCCTACATTTATGGGTCGTTCACCGTCTAACAAGGGTACATGATGTTCAGAAATAAATTCTGAATTGTAGGTAACAAAATATCAGACAATAGTATCGGACATATCCATCTTCTGTAACAAGCGCTAGGTATGTGGGCGAGGAACTGCGTGATTATGTGTGACGTCATTGGACACTTCACAGCACTTCACAGCACACTGTGATAACTGTGAAGCGTGTCACACTGCTAAAAATACGCTGCACTGTCACTGCACTGCACTGTGGCGGCAGCACTAGTTTGTGTGACTTCGGAAATATATAGTTGCATTATTCATTAAAGCGGATCTCAAAGCCGATCGAACTGGCGCTTAAATCTGAGAATTGAGCCTAACTTCATTCGAAAAATAAATAATATACAAAATCACTTTACAATGTTTACATGCTAAGTTCTTCCCTTGTTTCAACCTCGAACTAAAGACGAATGGACAACCTTTCAGATGAACGTGTTAGAAGCCACCGGAGCAATATCGTACATTAATCGAAGGCATACCTCAATCTCCTTTGCAAAGGTACTTGCAATGACCGCTCTCTTTACCTTCATGGCGGCACTAACCAGCCCAGTCTCGGGCGTCCATTCGTCGGGAGTCAACACCACTCCACATAGAACTTCTGACCCTTTCAATCCGTTCTTTGCACCAACTTCGTTACAGGCTTTCAAGACGATGTGTTGGACATAAGGATCTTGGCACAGAGTGGGAAGGTCCGCGCCCTTGAGACGGTCTAATGCAGGATCATGAGATAGCGAGAGTGCATGTCGGAGGTTAACTTCGTGGGGGAATAGTACAGCTACAGGGTGCGTGGCTCCTGGAATGACGTGTACGCAGATATTGGAGACGTAGTCGCAGGATTTGTATAACGATTCTAATTTCTCTAGGGCGATGTACTATATTGCCGATGTAAGCAAAATTTATAAAAATTTTGTCTGTGTTATAGGAACTAACCTCTCCATTTGGCATCTTGACGAGATTTTTTATTCTACGAAGGGCCATCAAGTGAGTGCCGAAAGATGTGGGGGATGGGCAACTTACCTGTCTATCAAGCTCAAAGTCCCATCCTCATTCCAGGTCCCTACATCACCTGTCCTAAACCAACCGTCTGGCGCCCAAATACTCTCGTCGGCATCAAGGTCGGGGCGTTTATAATAACTCTTGAAAACAGAAGGACCGCGGATGCAGACCTCTCCTTGAGGCGGTGAATTTGTGGAGAAATATCCCAGGTGAGGAACATCGAGAAGTTTAATTTCAATTGAAGGCACGGGGAGACCAACTGTGCCAAACTGGATGCACTCGGGTGGGAGAAGCGTGCACATTCCACAAGACTCCGTCATCCCATAGCCTAAGAAAGATGTATTATGTTCTAACCTTCTAACAAGGATGGTACGTACCTTGCATCATGGGCATTATCGCAACACTCAAGAATTCTTGAGTTTCTTTACTTATTGCTGCGCCCCCGTTCATTGCAAACTTCAACTTGCCTCCAGTAGCCTCCCTGACTTTGCTCAACACAATTCGCTCACCTAGTCCAGAAAGTACTGGTGTACCCCTCCTCCTCGAGTTCAGAGCACCGTAGAACAGCGCCTTTTTAAGCGCACCACCATCGTTCAACTTTCCTATCACACCCTTTCTGATCGTCTCCCAAACACTAGGCACCCCAAACATAATCTGCGGCTTCAGCGCTATCAAATCTCCCCTACATCCTTTCACGCCTGCATCCGTCAGCGTCTTCGGTCTCGCATACCCGCTCGTCACGCCAACAAACATCGCACACAGCTCAACGATATACTCCAGGACGTGCGCGAGCGGCAGGTATGCGAGGTAGATGTCTCCCGCGGGGACATGGGGCCCGAAGACGATCGTGACGGAGCTGATGGACGCGACTAGGTTGGCGTGCGTAATGCATACACCCTTTGGAGGTCCCGTCGAGCCGCTGGTGTACATGATGCACGCGAGCGTCGATGGTGACGGCTTGCGCTCCTCGAGGACCGTGATGAGTTGTTGATCGGTGCTGTGCCCCAGATCGCGCAGCTCGTCGAGATGCATTAGTTTGATGTCGGGCCGCGCGGTTTGCAGTTGAGCTAGGACCGCAACGCTGGCTGTTCCATCATACAGTACCACTTCTAGTTTCGGGGTGTTGGGGATAACGCGGGCAAGAGTTGGTAGGAGGTCAGCATTGGTGAATATCGCAACACAGTCCGGCTCGTTCAATGAGTGGGTCAAACCATCCACACCCAAAGTGTCATAGGCCGTCGCTATAGCCGTCGAAATAGCAGCACACGCATGAGAAACAAGCTGCCAATTTACACTGCCATCATGATATCGGGTTCGGATGTCAAGGTATAGCGATCAATGCGACGTACCTCGTCTGCGAGTACACATTGACCACGTCGTCCTTTGTGATCCCAAGCCTCAGCAGCCCATTGCGCACCTCGCTCACCGACTCTGCAAACTGAATAAAATTCATGAACTTGTAGTCGCTCAGCTCGAGCAGCTTCCATGTTTTCTGCTGCTTGACCTCCTCGCCGTCGACGACGCTAACGACCTCGCGGATCTCTTCGTGTACCTTGATCGTATCGCGCCATCCCACAGCGTTGTATTTCGTGCCGAACGTACGAGCAGCGTACGCTACCACGTCAGGGATGGTGGAAACAGATGGATGGGGGCGCTCGAGTAGCTGTGTAGAGGTAACAGCGAGCCGGCGGACTGCGCCCTCTCCATTCCCGGGCGCGGGGCTTGTAACTTCCACTGATCCTCGTCCAAAGTGGTCTGCAGGCCGCAGAGCAAGTCCAGAAGTCAACAAATAAAGTGAATTCGAGGACATCCTTTGGTTCTGGGCGTTAGCAAGGCTTTGTCGTCGAAAGTCAAAAGGCGACAAAACTAGATAGTTTTCATTTTATGCCCCATTTCTTGATGTTTCCCTCGCATATAGCAAGTACTCTGGTCTAATTCTGACAGGCTGCTGCGTGGGATGCAAGATGACAATCAAGGTATCGTTGTAGATCGTTGTGCATGGCCCAATATCAACCGATATACCGCATGATGTTGATTTTCCGTTTTAAGGCTGGCAAAATCTGGTTCCATATATCCTAGCGTGGATTAAAAGTTGGGCGTCGTAGTGGTTGAGATGATCATTGAAGTTTGAGCTCGAAATTGTGCCTCGGGAGATCAGGGAGAAAAAAATATATTTCACGATTCGGTTAAGCGTATGCCGGCTTCCGAGGTCATGGATTCCTCCCAATTCTATGTGCCTTATCGTCCCGTTAGACAGAAAGCCGTCATTCTGTTTGTCTCGATTACTGGTTACCTCTTTCTGCGGTTATAGGTGACATTGGGGAGGGTAAAGTTGCGTTGCAAGGTAGTTTAGCCAACAACGTTAACGTCACGGCCGATGACGATGACCTGTGCCGCCGGTAAACTTCTCAGTCTGCCCTCATGGGCGCCTAATTCAACCTGAAGATCGACTGGATACAATAAAAGATAACGCGTAGGACCAGAAGATTATATTGCCAACTAAATTGAATTCACCATGTGTATAATTTGTATGATTACCAGATACTATAGTAGCTTTAGATACTTATCTACTGATTCTGTCCGAGTCGGACAATCACTGATCATAAACTTGCGAGTGCTTGATACTGTGCTTCCTCTACGTACTTGGAAGGTTACAGGCGTCTCCACCCGCCTTTAGTCCTGTTCAGAGGGGTAAATATTGTATTATTGTTGGCCGTAACCTACACCAGAACTAATTGCGAGATTGAAAGACTTGGTCAAATCAACTGCTTCTGGGATAAGACGACTGAAGAAGATTATGATAAATTCAGTTCATTGTTCCAAGAGCGTAAACAGGTTTACATCACAGTTAAATAACCATTTAAAAGTCCATTTTGGTTAGTCGTCGAATAGAGTAACTTCAAACCCTTCAAGCTTGACCTCCAATTCCTCATGCTCGCGCCCCTCTCCTTCAGGTACCTTGGGTCGGGCAGCATAAACACCAACGAGCAGCGTTCTACCCGTATCCTCTTGGACGGCCTCATCTCCCTCGACATCGTGTCTGAAGAACCACGTAATTTCCCTGATACCCAATTTCTCCCCGGTTTCATCGTTGACAAGGTACACCCACAAGCTCTCGACTCTATCGTTGCCCTTCGTCTCGCGTTCAACCTGGATGGTGATTTTTCCTCCAGCGCTCTCAGGGAGAGGCACGAGCGACCAATCGCTCCATCGGCTCGTGGCGACGGTGCCCACGAAGGGTTTCCCCCAGACGTACTCGATGCCGGTTTTGACCCACTTGGTAAGATCTTCATCAGGAATGAACAAAGCAAGCCCTCCCTGGTCGTAGAGAGAGCTCCAGTTGGCGCTGACGGTGACACGCGCGGTGTGGAACTTGTGTAGGTCGATAGGGGCTGAAATTAGACAGATAGGGGCGTTGTCGATGTCTGTGTGAGGTGGTTTACGCCAAAGGTCGGTACCAGGATGAGCATGGATTGTGACAGGCTCGTATGACAACTTTTTGGCGCATTCTGTCGCTTCTAATTGAGCGATGGCCATTGCAGAGGAGCCATGGTGGAGTCGTAGCTTGGGTACGTGTGTGCTTTCGGGCATTGTGTTGGATGGTGTTCCAAGTTGGTTTGGGGGAATGAACAATGACTTGGAAGATGGCCTTGATAAAGGATTGGCAACCTCACGCAATCCCAAAGCTTTTGGCTTGATCTGATCGTCATACAAGGTACCCCCCGAATTCCCGCCATTGTGACCTATTAGTATATCATCGTGATAACACATTGATGCCGTTCGGGTTCTTTACAAGTCAATTGTTTGATCAAATTTTACATTAAACCGGCCGAAAGGCTCGTTCTAGGCACTAGAACGTGCGTCATTGGATAATTGTTGACTGTGAGATTCTTTGAGCTTTTATTCTTCGAAGACAGTGCCAGCCCCAACTGGCCCCTAATCTAAATTTATCGCAAGTAGATGTTAAAAATGGACTTTAAGAAGCGATTACTTTGTAGTATATCAAAAGTGAAAACAATCATTCATTTTCTTGGCTGATAACTCATGGTAAAGGCAGCCTCACTAGCAGTAGGTTGGACTCAGGAAATCTGGAAAGACAGGACAACAATGTCTTTGTTCCGAGTGGTAAGAGACCGTACAATAGATGCAATGAGTATAACTACGTAACTTCGTTCCGTGGGGTAAGAGACAAGGAACGAAGGTGCGGGAAGGTGTGCGGTAAAGCGTCATCTACGCGTCTAGATATAACCAGTCAAAGAGGTAAGTCTGAGGCGGGGCAGGCTTACATTTGCATACTGATGATCTTTTGACAAAAGTTATTTTCAGTTTGTCATCCATTCAAGTTATAAAACTTTTAGCAGGATCTAATTTTCCTGAGGAATTCTCCGATACCCTCAGTCGTCGTGTGTAAAATTTACCATAGGGAAGATTATTACTCGTCTTTCCTCCATCAATCGTCGCAAGCCCAGGCTTAAAGACCTCGAGATTGTGGACTCGCAACTTTCGCTAGAGGCTTAGCACCCTGACTTGGGAACTTTGGAATATAGATTCGAAGCCTTCCTCACCCTTCTCAACGCGTTAACAAGCAGCTATCATGCTGCTCGTCTCCCTCCATGCCAATTTCTCCTGACCCCAACCTGCTTGACCTGATTCGTCCCTCATACCCTTGATTGCCTTGACAAGTAGTTTTTCAAGCTGTTGGTTTCGCTCGTCGTTGTTCCATTACTTATACCTCAAGCCCCAGTGCAGGCATGTTAGTCAAACGATACTGTTACAAAGGTCCTGACAACCAACAAGTCTCAATCGGAGTCGAGAAGTTTCATGATCCTACGTGTTGCTTTCATGGCCTTTATCCAGGTTTTGAATGTCAGCTGGGGATGTGTAAGTTAAATACGAGTTCAGTGTCGACAAAAACGTATAATCAATCGCCGCGTTGGTATATTTGGAGGTGTGTTTGTTGACATGGACTGTTTTTCGCGGTGGAATCAATGTCTGGTGCAGATCAAACTGCAGGTACTCTTACTGTACAATTCTCCGGTGCCGCACTTGGCTTTTGACCACACTTCCTTGACGAGCAGCTATCATGATGCTCATTTTACCTCCTTCCGACTGCCCATGACCCCCGTTCAGTGCTTGGTTCTTTATGACATTGGGGGAAAGTATGCCGAATACGAGTCCAGCATCTATAAAAATCGTCGTATTGGTCAAATGCAACGGCGACATATCAGCGCCTAATAATTTACGATAAATTCCACACGTTAATGTCATGTTTACGAGTGTTAGCTACAGACATTTTCTCATCTTTCATTAAAGCATTCCAGGACACTGGCCAAGCCAGTGATAGAATCATAAATTGAGTTTTTGGTAAAGTCCTTTTGTAAGTTGTTTCTTGGAAACAATTCTCTGCAACGGAAGAATGAAAAACATGTTACAATACCTATAGTAAGAGAGCAAGATATGGTCAACTTTTCATTTCAGCCTAATGGCTATGAACGCACTTATTGGAAGTTTTCAGTTAAGCCAAAATTCGGCATTGGCGGCATTCCATCCAAGTCCACACCGCGATTTCGTGGGAAAGTGTTAATTACCCCTCAATTTCGCGGTGGTTGAGCTTTGACCACCACCACCACCAACAACAACAACACTCAGACGCGTCCAGAAGAAAAAATGAGCCGCAACAATGTCCGTGGGCCAACCTCTGCGTTGACAGAGTTCCTGAGGGTCAGTGATCCTCTCATTGTTACTATGTGGCCAATCGAACTTACCAAGGGATAGGCATCTGGCATAACACCGTCAACCATCGCCAGCAGGGCAGCAACGAGGAACCAGCAACGCGCAGAGGAACAGCCGGTTGCAGGGCCTAGTCGTGCAGCCAATGTAGAGGAGGCCGAACCCGAGACTACCGAGAGGCGGAGGAGGCCACGTCGGAGGGTACGTGTATAACGCCAATGTTCTTGACTGAATGTCATTTTGAACGTGAAGCAGGCATCAGGGTACGCATCGGATGAGCTAGACGAACCTGAAGGAGAAGCAGTAGACGAAGACGCGATGGATGTGGATGAAGAAGAAGAGAAACCTACACCCGCAAAGAAACGCAAACTCACAAAGGCTGCCGAGGCCAAGCTGAAAGCCAAAGAAAAAAAGAAGCGGGGTAAAAAGGACGATGACGAAGATTATGAAGACGATGAAGAGGAAGATGCGTACACAGCGCTGTCTAGGAACATGATGAAAAACGCTGCTTCGAAACCACCCATTGGCAGCTTTGAGAAATGTGCTGTTTGTGGAAAGCAATTCACAGTGGTGAGTTGTATCGTTTGTGATATGAGATACACGAGGCCCATTTGTATTAGACAAAGTACACTATGGCTTCTGGCTCTGGGGGCGGATTTCTTTGCCATAATTGTGCAAAGGCTGGCGGAAACGACCCATTCAAGAAACCTGCGGTGCCGAAGAAAAGAAAGGCACCGGCAGACAAGAGGACCGTTACAAACTTTGAAGAAAAGCGATTCCCAACATTGGTGTCGCTCTGTATTCAGGTAAACTAGGTCCTTTTTTGAATAACTTGCATCTGACATTCGTAGCTCATCACGAAACATATCAACGACATTGATGCTCTTGGCGACATCGGTTCAATGAATGTCGAAGCAATTTCAAAGGCACTGTCGAAAAACAGATCATTGTGAGTCATGTCCTTTGATTGTTCTTTACAAAAATAACCATCAAATAGGACCCAAGAAAACGTCCATCTGTTCTACAATCCTGCAAATGCATCTCTAGCCCTCTTCGATGCGACAAGTATGTATTTCATTACTTCTTTGAACAGTTACTCATTTATACCCAAGATCTACCTTCTCCCGCTCTTGAAACCCTCGCGTATCATAATGCAAACCTTGTTTCATTACGTCTTGATTTCTGCGGCCATCTTGATGATACCGCTTTCAAGGTATTCAGTACCTCTCTTCCGGCATTGAAGCGTATAGAACTGCTCGGTCCCTTCCTTGTTCGTTCCCCTGCATGGCAAGAGTTCTTCAAGTCGCACCCCATCCTCGAAGGCTTTCTCATCACCCAAAGCCCAAGATTTGACGATGAATGTATCAAAGCACTCGTCAAGAACTGTCCTGACATCACAGACCTGCGTCTGAAAGAAGTGGGAAAACTAGACGACTCATTCCTGGACCAAATCAAGCTCTTCAAACGCGGACTCAGCTACTTGGATTTATCGGACCCAAGTCACTCGTGCAGCGAGAAAGCGATGATTGCGTTGATTCGTGCTGTTGGGAAGACGCTGACCCATCTCAACGTCTCTAATCACACCGATCTCGGTGACCAGTTCCTTGCCAAAGGGCTTCTTCCTCATGTCAAAACTTTGGAGAGTTTGGTGCTGTCTCACCTCCCTGAGTTGACCGACTCTGGGGTGTCCGAGTTCTTTGAAAATTGGACTAGAAACAATCCTCTCACTTCGATGGATATATCTCGCAACGAGACTCTTACTGGAATTTCACTGAATAGCATTCTCAATCACTCTGGGGATGGCTTGTTGGAGCTAAATATCAACGGGTTGAAGGACGTGGAAGAAGAGGCATTGAGGAAGATCGGACCGACGTGCCCTGCTCTGAGGAAACTCAACGTCGGCTTCTGTCGATGTGTGGACGACTTTGTCATAAAGGCGTGGTTGGAGGGTGAGGTCGACAAGGGTGTCGGCAGTGGATTTTGCAGTCGTTTGGAGGAGCTCAAGGTTTGGGGATGTAATAAAGTCACTCTTTCGTGTCCTAAAAAGGTTTGTCATTGACATGATTTTATGATGCTGTTGCTCACAGCTTATTTAGAAGGGCGTGTCCATCTTTGGTGTGGAGTTCCACAGAGCACGTTGAAATGCGAATTAGAATGGCTTTTGTTTTGGATTTGGAAAAGATCCCTCTCACACGAACTCGATTTGTTAAATGTAGTTTTTAAACCATATATACGGGTGAGTTGATCACACCGCTAATGGCGGGATTATTTTGTTTCTTTTTTTATTGTAAGCGATCTGCTTCCGAGAGCATCAAACAAAGGTCTTATTTTCCCCACACACTGTGTCACCTTCCTTAATTCAGCCCACCACATGCACTTATGCCTGGTAAATAACGATCCTACCTCTACCTTGTTAATTACGCCAGATGGTGAACCGCTGTTCTCCATTGAAACGCCCCTGCTGCACAGTCCAGAAATCGAGCTTGAGAAGGTGATGGCGGCTCCCGCACGGCGCCAGAAGTCGCCTATCACGCAGATAAAGAGGATTGAGAGGTATCAACGGAGTGCGGGGCATGTTGAGACACAGATTGGGGTTGTGGAATATTGTGGGAAGGGGAATGGGACGAAGTTGCAGCTGTGTATGGAGAACCATGCGCTCGCGATCACGGCGCGAACAATGTTGGGTATCGAAGGGGCGGGAGACTTTGGGGAGCAAACCGATGAAGAGGATGAAAAGTGCGTTTCAGTTTTATCGGCTTCTTGCCAAAGTTTTGAATATTCCTGACTCTTGCTTCGACTCCCTTCCAAAGCTTCTGGGAATTTACTGGGCCAGATTCGAAACAGTACCGGTGGCAAATATTCGTGCACTCGCCCGTCGTATGCAACTTGTTCTTCTAGTCGGTCTAGACAAGACTGACAATAGGCCTGTCGCTTCACAGCTGCTATTGGCTGACAACTCTTTCACCCCGCTTGCGCGCTACCGCAGAGCAAAGCTAGGGATTGTGTCGCGCTCACGGCGCGCATTCCTTGAAATACTTCCCGCTGGGATAAACCTCATTGATCTCATAGTCGTCACCTTCGTTGGATTCATGAAACAGCGTGTCATGGTGGAGGGCGGGGCGGCACCACACGTCCAAGACACGGACGCCAACCTGACTTCTTCTACTCCTAATCTACAGGCGGACAAACAATCTATGTCGTCGCATGAGCGAACCAGTTGTCCACCCCAGCGAAGTTCGACAATACCCTGATATTTGTATTATTTTTGTCGTTTCTGTGGGTCTTTCTCTTCCTAGGGATCATTTATTTTTTCTGGTGACTAGTGTACTAGTGGTGCAAATTATCATTGACTTACTCTCCCTGCTTCAAAAACGGAAGTATTAGTTATTAGATGTAATCTAAATCATTCTAGTTGTATACTACAAACTATCCTGACAATCAGGTGCCAGAATTTTTAAGGTCCAACTTTAATGTCGTGACATGCATACTGCCAAGGTACCAAAAGTCCTTCAGCCGTACCCACCCATACTTCTCATACAATGAGAGTGCGCTGTGTTGGTGAACTGAAGTGTTGATATATACGCTTGGAATATTATGCTTTCTGGCGTGATTGAGCGCCACTTCAATTAATTGGGCGCCTACTCCTCGCCGACGGCAGAGCGGAGACACGACCATGCGCCGGAGCTCAGCGCTTGATGGCTCATTGCGAGTCGTAGTTACGTCTGGAAATATTATATCTTGAAATCAGAAAATGAAAGGATATCGTCTCCAATAATCTTCACAGACCTATTCCGGTTCCTCCAACAATAATTGATGACCCATCTTCTTGTATCAGTTCTGCGACCCAATATCCGTTTTTCCTCCTCTCGTTTTCTTTGGAGGAATCAGAATTATCAAATTGAAGGGAGCGCCAACAGTAGTGTTCGCCAATGTCAAGCATGTCTCCATCCAACCCCAGCTGGATAAATTTCATCACAGCCAAGTAGACTTTATATGCTCTGTTCAACAACGTCGCTAAGGCTGCAAGCAGCATTGCCTGCCCAAGATATATCAGGACATTGTAGTTATCCTGGTCTTTGTGGGAGGAATATCGCGTCGACAGGTGTATAGCCTGAGAGCAGAGTGAGATTGAACCAATGGTGTACAGACACATAGAAAGTTTGTCTGCTAGTTGGCCTTTCAATGCGGCGCGTAAGATCGATCCCTCTGGTAAAAATATAAGATTGATGTGAAATGGATGGAACTTGATGGATGCACTCACTTCCAGTACCAAAGGCATCTACGAAGAGGGCTCGGATAGGTTCACTATCTGAATCCCTATACGGACGAATACAAATCCGACCCTTGGCCGGCGCCTGAAGTGGGTTTGAGCTACTCTTGCTCATCTCAGTAGTAGGGCGATTTTTTTGGGGAGGGTTTGCGGATGTTTCGGTCAAATGATGTTTTTGTTGGTCGAAATAATGAGGTGAAGGTGGGATTGTGTAGTCGGACGATTTGCCAAGGTAATGCTTTATACCCTCTTGATGATCTTATCATGCTGAATAGCCACCTTATTCCAAAGCTACGCGGTCGGGTATCTTTGATTTTTACACAAGTTACAGAAGAACTTGACGTCGAACAATAAGTTTTGGGGTAAAAGGCAAGGTTCAGGAATAGAACAATGTTCCGTAGCGAACCGCAAGGAGAGTGCTCTACTAAACTCGTTCACTGACTCGAAACCGAAGGGAGATTCTATTATGAGTTTGCTCGGCAATGTGTCGATCATTCCTTGAAACCATCTATATCACTTAGTACTATGTTAGCTAGACGCTCTTGGAGTCAGATTCTTAACTTAACCGCATAGCATCTCACTGGTCGGGTCAACGGAACGAAACTGCTTATTTTGTTCTATAAATAGAACACACATGTTGCGGTGAGCTTCGCATCATTTGTCAATATGCCTTCGTATTCACCTTCAAGCTCAGGTCGGTAGGGAGTGACTGATTGCTCTGTAGTCTAGTTCAGACGCTGCTTTGTAAAGCATTGAGTATTTGATCCGAAGGGAGGGCAAAAAATATGAAAAATGGTCATAAAAGGTCGTAAGATCTAGGCATACTATGTAGTACACGAGTATCCGTACAATTTTGTGTTTTAAAAATTGGCATGAATCAGAAAAGAGGGTGGACCCGACATGGATACGCCAGTGTCTACACCACATCCCACCGATGAGTGTCCGCTAGTAGAGACTAGGAAAAACCCGTCGTAAGTAAGATAAGGAACCTAATCGGTAACGTACAACCCCAAAACCCAACCGTTGAAAAGAAAAAAAGATATGAACAGAGAAGGGTAAAAAAGGGAAAACAAAAAGAAAACATCCGTATGTATATCTGAATTAATTATATTCAAAGGGGTTAAACGTTAACACGAGCGACAGCGAGGAACCAACCAACGAACGACAAAAAGAAACGAAGAGCGGCAACAACATGATTTCACGACATGAAAAGAATGGGTGGAGTAGAGGGAGACAGGGAGAAGACAAAAATAATTAAGAGACACACGAAAAGGTCCGATGGGAATGAAGCAGAATCGTGCGAGCGACCACATTTTGGAAGGTTGTGTGGTAAGTTTGTTCAGACGCCCAGCGCAGCGAGTTCTTTGCGGATGTCGGCTTCACCCTCCATCTTTCTAAGCTGGGTGGCTTCAAGTCGTTCGCCACGCTTGGCCTTCTCTTTAAGTTCTTCGATGGCTTTCAACTAGAGAAAATGTAAGTATGAAGATTCGAAAGCGCAAGGAAGAAAATATCATACCTTCTTGTTCAAGTTCCTTGCCTTTTTAGCCACTGCATCCAAAGCACCGTCCGCACCAGGCGTGACGGGAGCGTCAGTCTCTGCAGCGGGCGGGCTGACGACGACGGGAGGTGGAAGGTTGACAATACCACCGGCACCATTCGCTCGCTTTCCATTTCCACCGTCCTTATTTCCCTTTCCATCCTGGCGCTCCCTGTTCCCTCCACGATTCTGTTGTTGTTGACCTGCATCAAACGACTGACGACCGCCCTCTACACCATCCTCACCAGGAGCACCACCCTCCTTCTTTCCCTTCTTCTTTCTGTTTTTCTGACCATCGGGTCCAGGGCTGGGAGTCCCAGAGGGCGGCGCACCAGGAACCGTCCTCCTGCCCCCATTTTGGTAATGGTGCCCGCCATTCTGCTGGTGCCCCTGGCCATACCCAGGCGCACCAGGAACAGGGCTCCTGTTGTACCTCGGCGGCGTCGCACTGCCGCTCGCACCTCCGTTCATCATCGGCCCTCCCTCGTCCTCACGCTTGAAGATTGATGGTGTCGCGAGGCCACGTGCGCCAGGTGGGCGGTATGCACCTGCTGGTTTCGCAGGCACGGGCTTCTGTACGGCTGCGAGGCTCAGAACGCTTGCACTGGGTGCGGGCGCGGGTGGAATGGTGTTACCGAACGGCGCGACGTTCTCGACGGGAGTGGGACGCCACGAGGTCTGATAGAGCTCATCTGTGAGTTGAACATGCACGAGTGGGCCTGTGCAGTGCCAGATCTTGATGCCGTTGTCGACGCGCAGGCGCGGGGAGAGCGTGGCGGTGAGGAGGAAGCGGCCGTCGGGCGACCATTCACAGTGCGAGGTGTTGGGTGCGTCGATGGTGCACACCTTTGCGAGCGTGCGCCGGTCGATAATCTCGATCTTGCCTGCCAGATTGCCGAATCCCGCGAGGGCGATGAGGCGTCCTTGAGGGTTGAAGGAGATAAAGTTGTGAGGTGAGGCTCCAAAGTCGTGGAGAGTTCGCACTCGCTGATCGAAGAGCATGGTCTTGGCGGGCATGTCTACAACAAAGAAAAATTAGCAAAAGATGCAGTATTCATGCAAATAACACCTACATCCATAGACGACACCGAATTCCTTTGAGTTGGGACTCCAGGCAAAATCGTGGATGGGACCTTCCTTGTCCAAAGTAACCCTACAATCAAAGTTGCCAGCAGCGCTCAGGAGGTACATGCCAGTCTCTCCATAGTAGCTCTTGTTCGAGTTGTCGACTTCGGTTTGGGTTAGGAGAAGGACCTGAGTACCGAGAGTGTTCCACTTGATTTGGGCGCGGTCGGCTTTGAAGAATGTTTTTTGGCAAGTAGGTGTACCGCTGAGCGCGCTCAAGCTGAAGATTTTGATGCTAGCGGGGGCACCCTAAATGAAACGGACATATTTGTAAACACAACTTGTCAGGCATGCTGAACATGAACTGCGCACCTTTTTCTCGGCTACGAAGACTGCGATCGAGGGGTTCAACCCAGGGCTCAATGAAACCAAAGTCGATCCTTCTACTCTGAGCTTGTCGACAATTCCCTTTGACCATTCCGAGGGGCGATAGACCTGGATTTCCGAAGAAACAAGGCGAATAGCATGGGACTCGGAAATGGTATACTGTAGATCCCAACCCTCCTGAGACTTTTGAGTGAAGGCGATCAACTCCACTCCCGTAGACACGGAGAAAACACGGAGGTTCTTGTGTTGGGCCCCATCCTCCAACTTGACTGAAGTCTTTTGAGCACGTATACACAATTGGCGTGCAATACAACTACGCACCAGGTCTTTCCCAAGTAGAGATATATGTCCCCCGAGGCGAGAAGCTTAAATCAACAATGTTGGGAAATGGGAGTTCCTGAAGGAGCTTAGCACCCTCTGCCTGGAAAATGCGGACCCTGAACAAATGAAAAATTGCGGCGATCAGTTACGTGTCTTCGTCGACTCGGTAGCAGTGAGAGGTGGGTCACTGGACCATCCTTCCGATGTACACGAGGAGCTGTTCGAGACTCACACAGTGGGTAAGGCATAGGCGTAGAGTCGTCCATCAGCGCTGTAGGCCTGCGTTCGAGCAGGTACATCTGGCGCAACGAATCCGGCGACCGGAGTGTAATCTGGAGTCCCGTTGACGAGACCGAGAGACTTTTGGGCACGGACTGCATATCACAAAATAATCGGATCAGCACATTGTTCGTCTATGAAAACCATAACAACGCAGCCTCTACAGGCACCCAATTGTACACCCTTTAAAAGCTAGAATCCTCCGAATAGAAATCCCATTCAAAAGGACAATGGGTGCACGTGTTTCGATTAAAAAAAAGAGGAACTGACATGCATATTGTTGTGAAGTCTGAGACGCCATTTTAGAGGTTTACAGGAGAAAGACTAGACTCTGAGGTGCTTTGTAGGAAAAAAGCAAGTTAATGCTTCGAGGAGGAAAGGAAAAGGGAAGAGGGTACAGCCGAAGATTTAAGAAACAATACAAATGCCAGATCAATCTTGCTTCAATTTTTTGAAATTGACCTTGTTTGCACTTTGATCACTTTAGGGCTGGTCAATTCTGCTCTTAGAACTGCCCACTCTTCGCGGAAAACATATCACAAACTCTTCCCTCATCGCAATTATTCTTCTATTTCACGGATCCACATTAATGGCCCTCTTCTATTTTGTTCTGGGAATCAGTTTCTCTTGGTTCTGTTAATGGAAGACAAATACCCCGTTCAACTTCTAATCAGCTTGTACCTCGGAAACGGCAACGAGCACAATGTGAACTAGGCTTGTGTTCCTGACCTTGTAGAGCCACAGAGCCCTTTGAACACTCGCTCTGAAGACTCACCAATGCAGATGGTCTTGTTCTAACAGAGCTATATATATTTTCGTGACTTCTTCATTAACTGCTACCGATCTGCAACCATAAATCTCCAGTCTCTCCGTGTTTTCTGAGCCGCTGATACCCTCTCCACAATGTCTTTCGACGACTACGAATGGAGCGGCAATAACCCTCTTGACATTAACTTCGTCTCACCTCAGAGTCTGATGTTAACCAATCAACCCGAAATTTCAAGTATGGTATGTATTGTACATTATTCAGCATTCACTGCGATTTTACTTACCTGCCTACAGGTTATCGATAAGACAAACATGTTCAAGGCCTGTTTACTAGTTCCCGGTGGCCGCTACTGTCTGTCTCTTATCAACAAGCCAGTGCCCACCGCCGCAACCATCATAAATGGCGAACACGAAGCCAACATGCGCGCCTACCAAGAGAACCTCGAATACGTGGTCATCGTCCCGCGCCTCCCGCAGAACTCGCACATAACATTTACCGATACCATCGTGTTCAGCGTCAAGGGAAAGCCGGGCATCTACCTCCACAAGCTCGATACCGTGCGCATCGACCACCCGGACGATCCGGTTTTTAAGGACAGGGGCTGGAAGCGCACACGTGTGGAAATCGATGTAAGTGTTGTATCATACATATATCGTGTTTCCACCGTCTTCTATCCCCGCGATGCCTCGTGGTTGACGAACTTTTTTTTTCTTGTGTAGTGGCCTGGTGTTGAGCGCATCGGACGCCTGAGCAACCTGCCTTGCAGCCCTGGGCAGGGGTTCTATACTCGTCAAGAGGTCGCGCTTGAGGTCGGCAGACAAGTGCGCGAAGTCCTCTTACCGCACACCGTCGTGAAACATGTACGTGTCGCGTTTTTTCTCCCCTTCATCTTTGCTATCATCGGAACGTGTTCATCTCCCATCATGGCTTCCCACTGACCTGCTGCATGACGCAATACTTTTACAGAACTATTCATGCCAAGCACTTAACAAGCGCAATCGCCTCTGGGACATCCGTCACATCGACTACCGCTCCGTGCGGCTGCTGGGGATAAACTACTATCAAAACTGGGTCCCCGTCCTTGCGATCGATGATCCGGATAACGCTATCGGTGCTCGTCTCTAAAGCCAGTTCCTTTGACCATTGTCATCCACTTCATCAATATGGTCTGTAAGCTTACTTGCCACAGGCCGTTTTACATACCTACTTCAACAATGTTCCTCACTTCGTAAATAATCATTATTAATCATTACACCATTTTCAAACTTAATTATATGGGTGGACTCGATAAAACGGACGACAACGCATGGGATCCAAAAATTCTGTTTCTTTAAGAAATTAACGAACACTGATACAAACCGAGTTTTCACAAGACGCTTTGTAGATGTTGATGAATTGACGTGTTCAAACGGACACAGAACATCTTGAAGTGTGTCATCGACTTGAGCGCCTAAGCTATTATTCTTGTAACTTGAAAGAAAGACATATATCAAGTGACATGAAATTAAAGTTTGGCTATCACTTTGACAGAATACCGTGCTTACTAGGTCTGAATCTCATAACCTCTGCGACTCCGGTGTATTTAGTCGGTCGAACTTGACCAATGGCTTCAGATCAATCTATTTATGGACTGTAATAAAGATAATATTAGACCGTCAATCAACGAGTGCGCACTGTGAGGACACTGCATATGCATACGTAGCACATCATATCGATTAACATATGTCGCTTCCGAATATTTACGCCGTTTCCCCTTTCCGCTACATCCCTGACCCCAAATAATGCATTTTATAGGTTGTCCAAGCTTTAGAAATAATAGATTTTCTTGCTCTCCTGGTATATAAATTGACACAATGTCCTGTTACATATCTCTGAAAGGCAAGACCACAAATATAGAGCAAACTACCAGTGGTACTCAGTGAAAAGCGAAAGCCCTCGAGCATTTAGACGCCTGAAGCCTTGCTCATCACGTGGTTTCTCAAAATATGTCTACCGCCGCCCAGCGGATTTGCCACCGCCAGCGGGTCTAGACTAGACCGTCAAGTTCTAGTACCTATATCCCTATTTCGTGCTCCAAAACGAGACCGTACCAGGCTCTGTATCTGGCTTAATACATGGCTTCAGATATCATACTCTTGACATGGTAAGCTTGCTGTGTACAAGTCGACTTGATTGTTTCCTAATCTATGTTGTAGCTGATCGTGTCTGTGTCTTCATCAACATCCAACCTCTTTCAAGTTGAAAGAGGCTACCCGGCTCTCTTCAGGGGCTCTCATTGCTCTGCCTGGGTCCCCGTCATACTTCGGGCCGTCCCGTTGGTTAACAACACCCCGAATTACTCCCGCATTCCATTAGAATTTTACGGAGGCAATCTAGAACCATGCATACTGCTCACACTGCGTCTGGAATCATTACAGAGTAACATGGCGCTTCACTCGGACGTTTCTGTTCATGTTTCTGGCATCTCGCAAAGTTATAAGAGCCTTATCGCGTCAAATGCTTCCTTAATTCTCATCTGGGGTTTAATATCCATAGCACCGATTACCCTTTTCCTTCTCTGCCAGATATCCATACAACTCTGCCATATATCACAATGCATCTATATTTAACCTCGTTCGAGCCCTCGAATAGCAGCTATTGCAACCAGGAAGGAGACGTGCTCTTCAAATCAATATGCGTTCCGAAAGCCAGCAAAAGGACAACTGTCATATGGCGCGCTCTACCCAGTCCAAGATATACACCTCATGATATTCTCTGGAAAGAAAAGCACTTCGTAAACAGGAGGTTGTCGACGAACAGCTCAAATAACATCGTACCGGAAGACGACGACGACGAGCTGGACAGGCGCTCATTCGAATCGCATGACCACGACTTTCACTGGGACAGCCCTATTCCTTCAATTTGCGACCTGCAGAAGGCGGCGGCAGAGACGGAACTCCTTACAAGCTTCAGAAAAGTGGCTGAGATCGAGTTCCATGCAATTTCTTCTACCATCATTCGACATGGAGGCGGTGAGCGAAAGACGTGCGATTTCTTCAAGAAGGAGGGATGGGCTTGGTACGGAGGGTGCGTTGCTCTATTGCTTCTTTTGAGTCTGTTTCATTATATATTCATTATTGAGCCTCACTGGTAGAAATCGTATATTCACTGGACCGGATCAAAAACAATATATGTGGAAGATGGGTTCGTCAATATCCGAGGTACGATGAGATTTCATATCCCTCCATATACACGCCCACTCATCATAAATATGTAAATTCTAGCTTTTCCTTCTCGACACCGACATCAGTGAGGAACATGGGAAGGCTCATGTCCCATTCCTAGTCGCTCGATACCACTGCCCACGACACAGTGTTCCATCTCACGAAAAAGAGCCGCCTTGTCTTGAAATCTTTAAAGCTGGTGAACATATGACGGAGCTAATATTGATCACATTTATCTACATCGAAGAAATGCGACGACAAAGACAGAAACTATCACCATCTGCGTCACCGACACACGAGTTCAGGTGACTCTATTAATTAATTGCGCTTTCCGATCTCCCTTACCAAACAAGCGACTGTAATTTACAAGTTTGGTATTCACAGTAATCTCAGTAGGCTTATTTAATCACACTAAAAGTAGCACATGTATTCATTGTATCCTAGTCCTAACTACGCACACAAAATATTTATAAAGTTCATTGTTGTAAATGTACAGATGATTTCTGCAAATTATTTGTATAAATCAAAGCCATGCAAACCGATCTGAGCTGCCTTTATGGTGAGCCTGTGGTTATGAGTAACAGTCGCTCACGATGTTGGCTTCTCCCGCACGCCGATTGTTGCGCACCAATGCCCCATTTTGGTGAGATGAATCCCAAAAAGAAACAGGCCCCCAATCCCAATATCCTTGTAGTCCCACCCAGGTGGTGCCTATAACAAATGAAGAAGAGTCAGCAAAAAGCTAGTACAACCCTCCGAAAGGATTACCGACTTGATAGTTGTTAGGACGAGGTTCTTTTGCCATTTTCACCCAGAAATCTAGTATCATGGCCGCTATTTGGAACGCAAGATTTCCTCGGGTGCAAAATCCGTCTCTCTTCGAATTAGGAAGTTTAATTTTCTTCGGAGGAAAATGTAACCCTGGAAACTAGCCACAAACGTATATTAGCACGGGTTAGGAGAACGAGAGAGCATGGAACACATACAGTTATTACAAACCTGATTTCTTTTAACAGGCCGTGTGAGAACAGCCTATCGTCTGCGCCTCTAATGGTTATCTTCTGGTGACATAAGTCTGCCATGTTCACTCCTGGGTTGCCTTCCGCATCAGCGAATAGGAACTGTGTCGGATCCAAAGAACTTCTATCTGCATGATGTTGATTCTCCTGCTCCTGAGCAGGGAACTCGAATTCTGAGAAAAATTCTGCGGGAACATTAAGCCCCAACGCTCTGAAGGAGTGTTCCAGTTGAACAGTGTCCAATTGATGGAGAGGCACACCGTTTCTAGCTTCTATACCTTTAACCCCAATGGTAATTACTTTTTTGGTGAAATTTCGGATATATGAGCCCCTTATGTTGGTATCCGCTGCAACAAATGAGATGGCTGAATACGCCCCACCATGAAGAGGCTCTGGTGCTTGGGAGCCTGATGGCGCTTTTTTGGCTTTACGCGACGGGGTTCTTGCATTCTGTGTGCGATTGTTCATAAAATTTCCACTATAACGCTGACGAGCATCACTGTATTCTCGGATACCCAAGGAAGCATCCGTGTCATAGGAAGAAGTAGCTGGGGAAGAGGAGTGACTTGGGCTTGAGGTTTTGGGTGAGTCCACGTCACAGATATCAGGCACCCTGAACTCCGAAAACGAAGCTCGACTTGGGCCGGCAATAAGTTGTACTTCCACAGGTTGTCCACGCCTGGTATCAGGATTTGCGCATCGGACAGGGCTCATTGCATGGAGGCCGTCGTCTCCACCAAGCTTGCGAGCTCTTGCAACAGTTGTCGAAAGCCTCGCAGCAGACAATGGGCTAGCAATAGACACGGGGTACATAGAGTTGATTTGGCCAAATTGATTTTGGCCAATCGGAGCCGGCTAATCCGTCAAGTATGAGTTGATTTGATGAGTTCGCGACAAGGAAATAAGCTTACCTGCGCATCCCATTGTTGATTCTGCTGGTTCTGAGCTCCTTCATTTGTAAGTGTAAAATTGTTTCCCATCGCTCCAGGAGAAGGGGTGTTTGCAGTATTCGAGGTAAGAGTGTCGAGACCGTAATATCCGCTGTTCCCAGCCCCAAGTAGGGCGGGACCGTTAATCATCGAATACCCGACATCGCTGACGGTCCTGTAGTCGGAGGGCAAACTAGTTACTGGGGCCGTAGCTGAGGTTTGTGCCCAACCATACGGGTCCGTCGGGGTCTTCACATTTGGAATGACTGGCTGACTTTGAAGAGCACCAGGAGCGAAAATGTTTTGTGGGAGGGATTGACCTACACGGGTGCCAAAGTACTGGCTAGGCGCCATTAAGCCTGCAAATGCGGAAGGTTGTACCCATCCAGAGAAGGATTCATCGGCGCCTGTCTGGGAGAAACCTGTAAGGAATTGTGCGAGTTGTGCATTGAGGTCAGCCTCTGGTGCGTTATGTGTTGTAGACACATTGGAACCCGTATAACCAAAATTTTCGGTCGTATTGACGTTGGTGTTGGCGGATGCTCCATACAGGCTGACGGCATCTGGCTGATTACAAGTTGCATGAGCCTCAGGCATGGAGTGAGGCTACCGTTCTATTGTAAGACAGTGATGTTAGGCCTGTGTGCAGAAAAGGACGTACTCGTATGCCAAATTGCTGCCTATTGTCGTATACCATCTCAGTAAACGTATGTTGGTCGACTAAATCTGATAAATCGGCGTCCTACAATCCCCTATAAAGTAAGCCACTTCGTACAGGCAAGGAGATATAGAGCGTACTTCAGAGACCCCACTGTTTCCAGTTTGGCTGTTGGAATACTCGACTGAATACGCCATTTTTGGCGCATCAGATTGTCCTTGCTCGCCGTTCACCAGGCGCTAAGCACCATTGTATCAGTCAGTGGGCATGCCAAATAAACAACCGAGAGACCAATTGGCATACCGCATCATGGGAACCACCATTGCCTTCACCACTCTGTTGTTTGATAATCTCCTTGAGGGAGATTACAACCTCCTACAGTGCAGAAAATTGGGTGGACCATAATATCAGCCGGCGTCCGGCTCAGCTAAAGGATATTGCTACTTACCTCTGGTAACCGGTTATTGCGCAGGCAATTCAGAACAAATTCATAAGATATTCTATGATTGCTTACATCCTGAGGTTGCCACAAGCAGGTGCTTTAGACTGAGATCTGCGAGTAATACAAGAATAGAAACCCCTACCTCGATAGAGTTCCCGAGTGCTATACGAGAGTTATTGCCAAGTACCTCTTCAGAGACATCTGGGGTGTCACCGCCAGACTTTATGGTGGATATGTTGCTGGCCGGAACTCTATGCATTGTCTGAGCGTACTGGAGTGTAATGAAGGAACAGAAGGGAGAGAGAGAGCGTACATATAATGGCAATAAATTAGTTCGCGTCCAAATACGGAACGCGACAAAGCTCAAAGCGCGTGATCTTCAATGCGTAACGTGCTACCATAATAAACCAGTAGGCTGGCATAAAGGGAGTGTGGGAGAGGATAAAGTTTTTGCATGGCCCGTCGTTGTTGGGCGTATCGAAATGGAAAGCCATTTGGCAGTGCTGGCCAGAAGGCTGCGCGGAAAAGAAATAGATGAATCGATCATCTGTTGGATTTGCTGGAATTTCTGAGGAATTCTTGTGGTAGGAAGGTATATTTGCTGATTATCCTTTGTTTGAGATGTGGTTTAAAGAGAAAGAATGACCCACTGAGCCTCGAGGCAGCTCACCATGTTGCGTGGGATACCTGACTCAGCGTATTGCCGTATCATGGCAAGAAGTTCATTGGGTGAATCACTGTGTTATGTTATCAAGCCTTATCCGCATTTGCAATATTGGCCCAGCAGCCGACCCGTGAATGACTCGATCTTGACACAACCGTGCTCAATAGTTCAGCAATGGATGGACAGAACTCTCTGTGGGCCATGGCTAATATACTGAAATAGCTAGTTATGAATGTGTTTCACATATCATGCTGGGAATGCTTTGCCTTCATTAGGCCTTGCGAAGATACTAACCGAAGGCGGTACATGAGCATCCTTTGGCCCAGTTACCCTTTGCCCTAATGCCACAGGAACATAGGCAAAACCTCTCCCAGGACAGCGATGGCGGGCTTCAGTCTGTTGATACACTGCGCGAGAGTGGCATGGACAGAGGCCTCCAGACTCCGGAGATATCGTAAGCCAAAGCGGCGGGAATATCAGGCTCTGCAGTAGCTGGCCTAACCCATTTAAAGGCGCGGACAATGTGCTTCACGACGGCGCCCAGCATGAAGTGGCGGCTCGCGATGGTGGCCCGTGCTTAAACCTGAACGGAATTTTCAAAGGATAGATTATGACAAAAAATTTTGCATAGTTTTTTTGACTAGAAATATTTGTCAAAAAAATAAGAAGGTCGACGATTTACGCTACTGAAATAAGGATGACCAAATAAAGGCACGAATGAACTATATATGGTCAGTTAGTTGATGACGAGGTCCAAGCAAAGAAGACTTCGGAGCACCTAACCATTTGTAAGGATAACATATGGCAAGTCGTTATGGTAAAGTTACACTCTCTGATGTTATACTACAACACCCGCGTACTGCGTTGGACCGCCTGCCGCCTGCACCATTTATATTACACCAAAAAAATCTCGTCCGGTGTGTGTATGGCCAACAACAATGAAGGAAGGCCATGCATGGACCCACAGAAATGAGATGCGCCACATTCTCCTGTTATAGTCAAGCGCTGGCCTGAAAAGAAGCAGGAAGTAAGACGGTTGGACGTTGGCTGACGTTGGACAGCTGTGATCGAGACCGAGAGCCCTAGAAAGGAAAGAAAACGACAACCTAGTCAGGGCACACAAAAGGGTAGGATTCAAATATAATCTGACCTGGTTGCTTCAGCAGCGAGGCTCTAAGGTGAATTCGGCACAATATATGAAGCTTGTTACAGGAGTTCACAGTATGACTGCAAACCATTGATACTGCTGATCTATGGTCACGGTAAAAAAGTCAGTAGTTGAACAGAGTGTTGTTAATTTAACTGTACAACTTGATGGAGGCATTGGGCATTCTAGAAAAACCCACAATGGCTGAGAATCTGTGATTAAGATAAGATACCTGCTGGGTTAACCGCAATAACTCCCAACGGAGTCTTTCCTGGGCTTTCGAAATATAGGATCGACTGTCAACAACGTCATGAGCTAGTATAACTTCGGGCGACGAGACAATGCTACCGAAGGTGCAGTGTCAGTGGTACTCAACACCTTACAGCCTAAAGCCACAGTCGCCTTCCAATAAGTGCGATGTGACTGCAGTCGAATTCGGTGAATTTTAGAATGTTTTTGACAAGTTGTTTGGGACAAAATGTGAATGAGCCATGTCGTGATAACGGTAGAATATTTGATCTCCGAGACTGGGGCCGATTCTGTATGTACTAACCTACTAACGGGATTCAAGCTGACAACGCAAAGCAGATAATTCAGTAGCATTGCCACTCATTTACGCATTTTCTAAGCCGGCAAATCGCACTCTATTACGGTTAACGTTAAACCTTAAAACTTAAAAACGCACGGACCATGTAGAAGTATATATGTTTTCCAAATAATCTCCCACACGATTCCTTTTTATCAAATTGCAAACCATCGCCCTCAACATATGCTACGGCTGTATTTGTGCCACAGTAATGCTGAAAAGAAAGTCGTGAATGTCTCAATGCTCGACCAGTCGGTCTCGCTCCTTACTCTGCTTTTCGCCCCAGGAGGACAGAGCTGGCAGTCCATACACCCTCTCAACCAACCCCATTTCCTTCAACTATCTTTTCACACCGTGCTCAAGAGTATAACCTTCATTAGTTTACCAATATGATTGTTTTTGTCTTTTGTTCACTGACATTGACGGCCTCAACCATTCCAACTTCAAGCTCAACCCGACGTCAACACTTTTCAGCATGTTCAGTTATTTCAACAGATGATTTCAGTTTTCATATGTGGACCAAATCAGTTTCGAGTCAGCGAATGATATCAACGCGGCAATATCGGTTCAGGTTTTCCAAATCCTTCAATACTCAAACGAGACCTCAAACAACTTTGTGTGCACCAAGTCGATTTTGCAGCCTCCCAACGATCAGTCCAATTTTTGTCAACGAGATTGGCATTTTGTGAGAACGAGTGTGATTTCAAACAATCATTAACTGCCCAGTCCCCGCAGATTCACTTCAAAACTTCAAGCAGAATTTCAAGATGTACTTACAACAATGTTTTTGAGGCGTAACGACATCTTCAAGAGCTGAGCTTCTTCAATAGTACAAAAATTCAACAATATTTTCAGTGTCAAGTGAGTATAGTACATTTTTAAGACGTCTTCACGTTTTTATAGGGACTATCATAGTTTATAAGGTGGAAATTTATCGTGGAGATGATTGTGGCGTGGTGTGAATGGGGATAGATGGCATGGTACAAGCGACAACGACAAATCAAAAACGGGAATAATGCAAGAAAGCAAACATCAGGAAATCAAGAACAAAATGGGGCGTAAGATAATTAAGAATGTGCGTGACCGTGATTTATTTTTCATGTAGGAAATGAATAGGATAGAGTAGTTGGCATTGGGGGTGATGAAGAGACCTGCACGCGATTAGGATATTGGGAGGTACGAAGTTGATGACGACGGCGATGCCTTGACATTGGTACGGGCAAGAGGAAGGCTCAGGTAGGTGTTTTGGATAATTTGTTCCCTCAATTTGACAATATTTTGGCGGAGCTTTAGTTTGGTATGCTAGACAACAACAAATGAATAAATCAAGAACAAAAAACCGTGTCAATCCAACACACCGCAATAAGATCTTTCATCCGCCTCCGAAAGTTCGCCTCGAAAGTAATATGGAAGCCATCGTATGAAGAGCTGAAAGCGACACGTCTCTGAAGGAAAAATTGGATAGAATTGGTATTAGATGGATTAGGGCTGGACTGGCTGCGGCGAACTCACTGAACTGTGCGTGGTGCGTGCAAAAATCTTCTTGAACCGACGCATGTTCTCCCTGTTCTGAAACGAAAAAAAACAATAAAAACAAAGAACGAAAAGAACGAGAGAAGAAACACGCGACAAAAGAAACCAGGCGAAAATACGAAATATTACTCACCACAGCCACCAATGGTGTAGACGGACCCGACCACGGAACCTGGGTGTAGTAGCGCGACGGAAACGAAAGGTTCGACGAGATCATCCATACATGGCGCCCATGTTCAGCATGTTCACGACTAACTTGCTCTATCGAAGGAAAAACACGCCCGGTGGGGGACATGTCCGACCTTGAAGCCGTCGCTGTATTGCAGCAGGGAGCAAGATCCGTACAAAGAGAAGGAAAAAGACAACGGCAAACGCGAGGAGGGTGTATAAAAAGAGCGAGGTTGATATAAGGGAGAAAATGATGAAATGAATTGTGGGGGTTGAAACGTTGATGGCCGAGAGCTAGCGTATGAATTGGGGAGAATGGGAGGGGCAAGAAGGCCTTGGAACGTTGCGGGGAGGAAACGAAAAAAAAAGAGTAAAGTGCAAAAAAAGAGACGACTGGATGAAGTCCCTTTTCAGGTCAGCAAATTCGAACTGCGCTCAATTCTCGGGAAGAATCTCCAAAATGGGGCAGCCACGGACGGGGAATTTCCAAATATCGACATGCTGGAGTTTGGGATCCCAGGTTGAGTGACGAGGATAGCTTTGCAGCATGGCGACATGGTTGACGGCCAGTCGGGGAGTGGGCAGAAAAGCGTAGAGTGTGATAGTGGTGCGTGTAGGGCTCATTTATTATTGGCAGCTGATACAACCATTTTGGCAGTAGACTTATTATCGCCCTTGGCCATTTCATGTACGACGGTCAACCACATCGTCGATTCCTAAAAACACTGTTAAACCTCATCTCACTTCATCGAAGAAACCAATGCAACACATACCCTCTTTCAATTTCACCCTTTTTCGATTATGCTGCGTAGACGAATGAAGGCCAACGCCCCATCGCCCTCTTTCAGTCGTCCAGGGACATCCAACGCCTGACAAATAACACTCGGCTCTGAGAAAACAGGCTAATGTTTCTTGACCACGAGATGGGCAAAAGGGTCATGCAAGAAACTTGATATAGAGAGGAGATACTTTGTCCTTCAGAGTTCAACCTTGCTGCTGGCCCCATCGACGCTGTGCAACCCTTCCAACTATGGGACAAAACCGCCGCGGTTCCGGTCGCAGAATTCTCGTCATGATCATCCCACAAGACCAGGAGATCTATATCCACGTTTGAGGATGCTATATTTCTATTATTTCCCGCCCTCTTCCCTCTATCGCGCCCAGACTGTCCAGTGTTGGGAGTACCTTCACGCTCGTGACATACGTCACTGTCACGTATCTTGGTGTACATTTTCGCGACTGGAGGTCTTCATACGTGGGTGACAGGAAGAAACACCTGTCGGAATCAACAATGGCATGGAATTACGCGTCGTCCGAATATATGAAGCGTATTATCACAGAGCTCATGGATTTTCATCGAAAAGATTGGTTTACGTCGTGACGTTGTCACGGTCACGGTCACGGCGGATGGGAGAGAAATGGGATATCTGCAAATATTGGGGCAAAAGACGCGGGAGAGAGCTATTACTGCTCGGGAAAACATCGATGGGCATTACCCATTTTTTCTGGCTGAGATGTCGACATGAAACCCGACTATCCTGGTCTCAGAAAGTTCCGGACCACCAGAAAAGCCAGAAAACCAAGAAGAAATGAGCTGATGCCACGCCAGAACCATGAACCAGACCAGTTAACAGAGCATTTGATGATAGCGAAAGATCTGTCGATCGACGGGAGCAAGGCGCAAACCGGGATACTGGACGGCAAGGCAATTCCAGAAAAGGGCCACCCAAACCTGAATTTGGGAATCGTCCTTCCGACAACGTATGGTATCTAAACTCTGATGTCGACTATTCATATCCTATTAAATTGTTCAGAGGCAAAAGAATGTAATGTCGATGCCCAACATACTTTCATATATCCTTGTTGCCTTTTGTGACCCATCCAATCCTCCAATTCTCAAACCTTCAAGATACTCTGGCGACAAGAAGACCATGAGGAAACGAAGACCTGTTCTGCTATCTTCATGTATCAGAAACCTCCTTTGAAAGGAACGAACAACGCTGTCGAAGATAGAGATACCATGGCGTAGAATCCAGGAGTGTTTGCATGTTCGACAAAACGTCAAGACCCGCCAGCTCTTGAACATATTGAATTTTGGGCCGAGTTGAGGCGACGAGACACATAATGTTCAACACATCGTGAAGGACCGCCTGCTTTTGTATACATTAATTCGGTCGACGCTTGAAACAAGGAGATACGCACAGTATAGTCAACACAAAATACAGAAATCCATCTGCACACCTCCATTCCAACTTTTCCTGTTGCTCTACTCCCTCCATCCTGCATTATTTCTCCAGACATTCATGGCCATCAAGGTACGAAGATATGTGTATGAAATCAGGGTGAGTTTGTGAAGAGAAGTGAGTCGCCGGTGTGACTTTTACTGACGGCTGGCGTCCTTTCAAGTTCCTTGGAGTGTCTCGTATGATCCATCCAATCCTCAAGCTCTTCAACAAGGCCGCGAAGAAACGAAACCCTATACTGATATCTTTGTATCTCAGCAGCGTTGTTTGCAAGGCGGCCAGTTGGTGTTGTGGGTCTTAAAAAAGGGAGTGAAAAATATCAACGGCGAAGATATCGATGCCACCGTGTAGACTCAAGCGCAAAGTCAAGATCCGCCAGCTTTTGAAGGGATTGAATGTCGTTGATGCTTCAAACAAGGAGACACATACCGTTTAGCCAACATAGACTATCGAGAACCTGCTTGCACTTTGTACACTTCCTTTTCATCTTTTCCGGTTCCCCGTTTACTTCATCCCACTTCCTTTCCCCAAACATTCGCCTCCATTGAAGAAGAAAGAAGCGTATGGAATCAAGCCAATATTCGAAGAAATTTGGGCCGCCGGTATGTTTTCATTCGACGTCTGCGAGCATTGCTGAAATTAGCTATTTTGCGCTTTCCTGTTAAGAGATATTCAATT
Organism: Psilocybe cubensis; assembly: GCF_017499595.1. Lineage (NCBI taxonomy): Eukaryota > Fungi > Basidiomycota > Agaricomycetes > Agaricales > Agrocybaceae > Psilocybe > Psilocybe cubensis. The sequence goes on along the minus strand of NC_063001.1, from coordinate 349,430 downwards.
GCTTAGTGGGAATCGTGTACCGTCGAATGATTCAAAAAAAGTGGAAAGGTTTTGGAGAGAGAGTTCAACGTTTGGAAGACCTCCGTTGGCGGCGATCGAAATTGGTCATGCCCCTTTTCCGCATGACATTCGCTAATTTTTCATAACTCTCTCGTTTGCAATACCAGATATTCTTACAGTCAGCCTCAAGATTCACCTTTTGGTACATACATTGGACCCAAAATCGCTGTTTTGGAGTTCGAACAAATACTTTTGCCGGAATCGGTCCTCATTATATGGCATAGTCATAGACGCCTCTCTTATGGCAGCCCATCTCGAATATCCAACACAACCATTCAGAACGATATTCAACCATACAACTTTATCTTTAAATCGTTAGCTAAGACATATCATTGATGGAATGAAGCAAGATCGGTATACATTCATGATTATTCATGTGGATTGCACAAGTTAACCCTGCCTCAAAAATTGGAGTGCAATGTAAGCACTTATCGTCTGTATCACACGGAGAAAAGGAAGGTTATGTATGTATCCGTTACTGACAAAAAGGTATGACTCGAAACGGAACACATCAAGCACTGTTACCGAGATTTACCGTCTACCCATGGATGCCACCTCGAAGAAGACACAAGCAAAATTATGCATGTATATATTGCTCCTGGGTCAAAAAACTATAAAAGCCAACCAACACTAAGAGACTCTTATCATCCCCCCAGTCCTTGATCAGAGAGAAGATATCAATACACTTATATATAAAATGGCCCTGACATTCATCAACGCATCCTGTCATTGCAATCTTAACGCCTTCAAGGTTCCGTTCGCAACTTCAAAGCTCCCCATCGCAAGTGAACTCTGCCATTGCAACATATGCCGACACTCAACCGGAACAATGGCCGTACATACTGTCCCAATAGATGGTGCACCTTTGTCCGCCGAGAGCAAGCCTGGAGAATTGATGTTGGTCGTTGCTGACCTGTCAAAATTGAAGACATACACAGCGCAGGACAAGATTACACGTTATTTCTGTTCGGTGTGCTTCACGCACCTCTTCCATGAAATTAAAGAGGCTACCTCAGGAAATACTCTATGGGCCGTGTATACTGGAACCCTGGAGCGCGTTGAAGGCATTGTAAATGTCGGCCACCATACGTTTGTAGCAGAAACTGGGGATGGAGGACTCGCAGACCACTATCTCGCATCCTTGGGAAAGAAACTTCCGAGGTACGCACAGGAAGCCGGTACTGAGGAGGTTGTCCATAACTGGAGGTCCGACACTATCCTCAAGAAAGAAAGCAACACCAATGGAGTCATCGCGCATTGTCATTGCAAGAACGTTACCGTTCATCTTGTGCCGTTGAGCAAGGAAGACGCGCAGGACCCCAGTAAGTGGTGGGCCGTTCCTCCAAGGAACCCTGAAGACCCATCTTCGCATGTACGGTTCATGTGTGGCCACTGCTTCTGTTCCAGCTGCAGGCGTTCGAATGGGGCCCATATTTCGACATATATCCTCCTCCCCATGGGAAACGTCGAAGTCCTTGATAAAATCACAAACGAGTTCGTCCCAATCTCTTTGAGAGAAAGCATCCCCAGCACATCTATAGGGTTAAAGAGATACGAGAGCTCCCCTCTGGTATTCCGTGAATACTGCGAAAAATGCGGTGCGAATGTTTTGTATTGGACCATCGATCCCAAAAGAAATCACATACCCCCGCCGACAGACGGTAAACCGAGTATCATTAACATTGCCGTGGGTTTGATTGACCAAGAAGACAACGGTGCCAGGGCTGAGGATTGGGTCTACTGGGCTGAGTACGTAGTGCGTCCTGAGGAAGCCATAGACAAGGCAGGAATGGAGGCGGTAAAAGAAGGCGTATTGGCAAGCACCAAATCTGCGTCCATCGTTATGTAGATTTACGCAGATCTCTCTTTTTTTCTGTTCCCTCGTCGTGTAAAACTCGTCAAGCGAACAATGTGGAAGTTAGGAGCTAAACAATATTGAAATCAGCCGTGATTTTGTTTGTTTGTGTCGGTAGTCGTCGCTATTTTTGCCGAAAAACCACGGTGGTCATCCTTCCCTGATAAACTTCCATCATGCACACGGTGTCAGGAGTTCAAGAAGCAAGTTCAACGTTCAGTTCCGAATTTTCAACTCAAGAGCGAGGACAACAACCGAAAAATTTCCAGAACTTTCGAATAATTGCTATCCTCAGTCGACGACCTATCCGACGAGCTCCGGGTGGTGAATGCCATTAACAAACCACCAACCACAGGACAGTCAGCTATCAACAAGAATTTGTGGATTGACTCTCGGAGCTCGAACAAAGTAGAAGGGCGGCGATGGTACGTCAGAGCATCCAGAATCGCATTCTGGCTTTAGAAATCTACTAAACTCTGTTTCAACATATCCATAGACCCGACCGAAATCGCCATTTATCACAGCCATGATAAAAGTCTGGCCTGCTTGATATTGGTGTTTTCACGATGCGATGGTTACCCTACGGCCTTGTAAAGGAGTTAAAATAACCCGCCCAGATCAAGTCGAAGGCCAAAGTCTGGACTCCACCAACTTGTACGATGCGACCCGGAGCCGATATCAAAACGATTAGCCTTAGCTTGGTGGTCGACGGACTTGGAGATAAAGTTCTATAAAAGCGCTCGAGGCGGCGGCAACGACCCTCAACATCACCATAACCGCTGTACAACTCCACTCACTACATCATCGTTCGTAAAGCAGTGGAACCCGCATTTGATTTAAATAATCTCTGTTGAAGGATCTACCTGCCAGAATATCTCGACTCGACACTACAATTTGTACGTTTCAATATATCAATCTCTCGCAGCATGCTAACACCATTTCAGTTTGGTCATGGCATTAACCTACGTCAATGCATCATGTCATTGCGGGCTGAACGCCTTTCGCGTGGCATTCAAAACAGAATCACTTCCCATTACCGACGATTTTTGCCATTGCACAACTTGCCGCCATGTCTCCGGACAGTTAGCCATACATCAAACCTCGATTTTCGGGCCGCCTCTTGCGCGCGAGCCATCTCGTCGACAAAGTCGCAGCCAAAGCGCGAGCAGAAGCGTTAGTAGACAGCGATCCGACGAAGGCCTTCCACAACTCAATGGATCCGCTAATGGAAATGGAAACACTACCCCTGCCCTACTTTCTCCACCGACCATCGAGATCACGAGCGCACCGGATGTCCCATACGACCTTTCTGATCTAACGAAATACGAGACGTACTCACCGAATGTCACGCTCTACTTTTGCAGTTCATGTTCTGCCCTTCTGTTCTGGGTTCCTCATCGACCTTTTGAGAAGGAAGAGCACTGGACCGTCTCTGTCGGGGCTTTGGAAAGGACTGAAGGGATCATCAATCTTGGATATCACATTTGGGTTGGCGATACCGTGGATGGCGGATTGGCTCACCATCTTCGCACTGTGGACGGCAAACAATTGACGCTCTTCAAGGAGGGACCTGGAAGCGAGAAATTGCCCACCGGTTGGACTGCATCTGAGCAGCCAGAGCAGCCAGGCTCTGAAGACGACGACGTCCTACACGCACATTGTCACTGCGGGACAATCAAATTCGACATCACTCGACCAACAGAAGCTTCTACCTTGCCCTCGGCTCCGTACCCAGACCTTCTCTACTCACACAGCACATCCCACTTGTCCAAAATATCGAATCCTCAAGACGAGAAGTGGTGGTTGCGCCCTGTGGACACACCGACGCCTACGAAGTACCTTGCCGGGCATTGCATGTGCAACACCTGCAGGCTCACCAGTGGATTCGAGATCCAGTCATGGGCGTTTATTCCCCTCGCCAACATTGTATCTCCAGATACCTGTATACCGTTGTCTTTAGCTGAGGAAGATAGAAGGCCGGTTGGGCTGAAGCAATACATCGCGAGCACGGGAAAATATCGCGAGTCCTGTGGGAAGTGTGGGGCGACCGTTTTCTCATGGCAAATTGATACTCCAGACCTGGTGTCGGTGTCGGTTGGTTTGCTGGACGACAAGAACGGTGCAAGGGCAGAGGATTGGCTGGATTGGCATACGAAGCGGGTCAGCTTTAAAGAGAAAGCGGTTAGCCAGTCAATTGCGAAAGGCTTGGAGGACAGTATGACAACAATTTAAGCGTATTTTGTGATTCTAAGCTTGGTTTTTCAAAATTTTCTTTGGAGTGTATTCAGGAACGGTTTCTATTCTGGTTGCTCAATTGTCAATCAAGTAAATAAATTGTGCACCGGATTTGGTATCGAATTTACCAAATATGACTTTCCCATTCGACCTTTGGAAAGGAATCTTGGAATTTACAGTTTTAAAAGGCCTCTCAAAACATCAAGTCCGCTTTATGTGTTACAAATATTCAATTATCCAATTTCTATCTGCTCCTTGAGTATTGTCTTCAAATCATGGAGTTGACCTAATACAGAGAATGCTAGTCTCGGCGGAGAATATATTGAATTCTGTACTTCAACCAAATAAAGAGGCGAGCATCCTGCGAGTGAGGGTATGTATAGCATTAAACCCACTCTTAAGATTGGCTGGTTCCCGGTAAAAGGATCCAACGGTAGTTTTCGAAAACGATGAGTGCTTCTCATTCATTTCCTGTTGTATCTGCAGAGGAGCACCGGGGGTATATTTTGCAACTGCCATGGCGACAATTTCCCTGGCGGTACGATTCTCCTTTACAAATGTCGCCCCCTCTTTGATTATTGACCCATAGAACTCCTCTAGATCCCGCAGTTTCCAAGTGATAGAGGCCTCGTCTTTTATTGTGTCCCATCTTGTCGTGGCAACGACCACCCTACAAAGGGACTTGACTCCACATAACGCCTTCAGAATCAGCAGAGACTGTCGGTCTTCGTGATGCAAAGTGTCATGGGCCAGGTTGTGAAGATAGATGATACCACCGAGTACAGCACTATCCTGAGTACGGTAACTTAGGAGAAATTAAGTGAGCTCGGTAACGCAAGATTTCATATCATGACAATGAACTAGCACATACACTTCTTTGAACCAATTTGCCACCTTTTCGACATGAAGTCCTTCGTTTTCTCTTGAATCAAGACCGTCGATCAACCCCGGGGTATCAACAAGAACTACACGCCTCCCTTCTGAGGTGCGCCCCAGCTCAGCCAGCCTAACGTCGACGGTGCATCTACGCAACGTGTGTTGCACGTCCATGAGCTGCTCAGATTTGATACCTTGTCCATACTCTTCTCGCAGAACAGCGTTGATGAACTGGTGGGACACAGTTGCGATTAGTCGTGTTACTGTGTACCGTTGCAAGTCAGGATTACACACTTCACTTTTTCCAACCCCAGACCGACCGATGACGCTATATTTCTCCATGAGAATAAGTAGACTTTGAGCAGTTTTGCAACCTTACTCACGGAATCAGGATGTCGACATTTTCTGGGTATTTTTCCAGTGCCTTTCGGAAGGGATCTTCCGCGCGAGGATTGAGTGCCGATGTGTCCATGCTTGATGCTTCGTCACTAACACTGTCGTAGCATGTAGAGGTGTTCAAGTAGTTGGCAGAAATCTTCAACGAGGTCTTTATAATTTAATGGTCCCTCCGAGGGGTAGCTTCGAGGGCGAAGTGTGGCAAAAGGTACACGTAAGTGACATCGTGCTCCACCTCATGCCGCTAGCATCCTGAATAGTTGCAGTACGTCGTGTGATTTCAACTTCGGGGAAGTATAGCCTTGAGGTCACTGAACACACATTTAAAACAGGAGTGATCTATTCGTGAACATCATGGTCGTAAGTCTAGTATATTTGCATTAAGAATCTAAAGCGTAAGGTATAGTTTATGTTGATACATCAAATAGCATGAAGTAAGTCGTACGATATAACACAAAATGGATTTGTTCATTCAAGTTCGTTATCGTTAGTTGCATTTGGCTGTGCGGTTCTTGAAGCTACCGAATTGCCAACTATAACAATCCTACAGAGCGAGATCAGAAGCAACAACAAAAGAGAGTAGCGTGGGACCCACTGTACAAACACCATCAACACCCTCTACGTCTATAGCAGGCCTCGCCAAAGGAACCTCTCTGTACACCTTCCCATCATCATCCGCCGGCTCTTCGCCCTGCCGTTTCTTCCACCCCCAGCGCAAGGCAGATAGCCAGCCACTTGGCGCAGCTTCTTTCTCCCCGTTAAATTCGGGTTTCCATTCCGCGTCGTCGCTCAAGAGCTTGTCGATGACCAGTTTGATCCCGTGGTTCCGGATGTCGACTGACCAGTTGAGTTTCTGCACGGTGTCGTACAGGATGACTTGGCCGACGTGACACCGCGTCTCGAGGGCAAACCCGCCAATGGCACAGAGGGATGTGACGCCCGTGCAAGCACCCATTGGAATGGGGTCAGCGTTGTTGTATACATGGGTGATGTGATGCGTTGTCGGCTGGTTCATAGAAAGTCAGTCATGGATGTTTTAAATGGAGGGTATGGACGCACCGGACGGGGAAGATGGAGTCTCTGGGATGCTAATCGTTCAGCCGGTGCTTCAAAGGCTACGACTGGTGCACCAAACGTCGTTCCCATCAGAGCAGCCAAACCTCCTCCCAGCGAGTGCCCAGTCAACCAAATGTTCGCGTTTGGATACATGTATGTAACATTGTTATAGAGGTTCTGTGGAAAAATTTAGCGCCACGTAGGAAAAGCAGAATAGCCACGCACCAATCCAACAGAATAGAATAAACCCTCTTCTTTCATCGCATCCTCCACACAATCCGTATCGCACCGATAACCACCATCGTAACAATCGCAGACCGTCGACCACGTGGGACCCACACGCGCGCAGCAGCAGGAGAACAGAAGGTTATCGTTCTTCTTGTCCTTCCCCACAGTGGGACCACCACCACCGACCATCCACCCCGCCGACGTGCCCTTGATCGCAATAACGACGGTCGAGTTGTCCGTCGACACGAAGACGTGCCCGCGCATGCCGTCCGCCTGCGGCTCCCATCCATACGGCGTCGATCCCCACTCGTGCGAGATGTCGTACCAGTCTGAAGCCGTGCTGTTGTCGGCTGCGTAGGTATTGAAGGCCATGCTGCCTAGCTGAAGCAGGGTGCTGCGCTTTGTGATGTCTGGGGCGGGTATGTCCCAGTCCTGCCACCCCATCGTTTGTACACCATCTAACGCAGTGAATGTGTGTGGTCTCGGAATCTTAGCATTAAGAGTAGGTACCGAGAACTGCGTCTCAGAATCCGAGAACGAGACCCCAGGTTTGAAATCCGAGAATATAATCCTTGATGTGTTAGTTACAGCGTGCTGGTGGCGAAGCTGGAAGATGATTGGGGTATTATTCCGTTCTGTAGGTGTCGTATACCACAGAAAGTTTAATACCAAGCTTTGAAGTGTACCTGGAAGCCCAAAAAGCATAAGAAACGCAGGAAAAGTAAGGAACAGGAAGGGAAGTGAGGTCTCCAGAAGTGGCCGGGTGTTGGGGCCCGGATTTAGATCTCCGACTGAAACGAGATGCAATGTAACGTGATCAGAAGGGAGTGACAATGTGACATATTTTAGCTATCACGTGACTCTACACCTCGACTCATTATTTTCATTTTAAATTTCACCAACCTCGTCCTCATTTCCAACTTTTCAGGTCTCCACCCGTTTGAAAATATAGCTTACGGGACACGGTTGGCCTCTGGTTGACCGCTGTGTATTTTCCATGATCTCGTTGTGTTCTGGAGTTATACCAACTTCTGTTTACGGAAAAAAACCAGATACCAATTAAACTAGCGGTACGCTGTCAATCTTTTTTCCTATGTCATGGTATTGTTAACGACATGGATTCTAGATGTTACGCTCTTTAAATGCCTCAAGTCAACTTTCGTTAACGCAATGCATTCGACCAGAGCGATGGATAGGTGTATCTACCCTCATCTTTCGTCGATACCGCTCTGGCGGTCATTCCAAACGCAAACCCCAAATTAACCATGCTAAAGGACGCCCATCCATGGATTTACGGCTAGACCACATGTCACCCAGATTTGAACCTCCACAACATCCCTGGCGAGCTTCACATCACTCTGAATTTCGAGGAAACCACCGTGACGGTTTTGGCCATGTCACCAAACCAGCGGTAATCCCAGTCATCTCGAAGGCAGACGAGCTGCCGTATTTCCACGACAACGTCGCTTCGTGGACCGAAAACTCAAAGACGCAGGAGCGCCTGGCGCTTTTCGGTATCCCAGGCCGGGATGCACGAAAGTTGCTCGACACCTTTGTCGACGATGTCGAGGCGGGGTTTCTTTCTGGTCCCAAAGAGTACATTCACTACGGCCTTGAACGGTTCAGCCATCAACAAGACGATAAAAGCATAGATGTGATCTATAGCACTATCTTCTTCTCTTGGGCGTCGCGGCCAGAAAATCTCAAGCGCTTGGAGACACAGTTTGGCGTACAGACAAGCACACTTGACAGGATCGCATCTCTCACGAAGGCGACGAATCGAGAGTTTCTAGGGGACGAGTTCCCGCAGGCGCGCACCTTTCGGCGCAAGTTTATCATGCATGTCGGGCCGACGAACAGTGGAAAGACCCATCATGCTTTGCGAGCGTTGGCAGCTGCCCACTTTGGAGTGTACGCTGGACCTTTACGCCTGCTTGCGCACGAAATCTGGCATCGTTTGAACACCGGACAGATTGTACCCTTGGGTGTCGAAGTGGACCCAAACGATAAGGCGGCGTATGGTCCGAAACCAGAATATATCAGGTCTTGCAACATGATCACGGGCGAGGAGCAAAAGATGGTGGAAGGTGCGACATTGCTCAGTTGTACCGTTGAAATGCTCTCGTATGCGACCAAGTACGACGTTGCTGTCATCGATGAAATTCAGATGATTGGCGATGACATCCGTGGGGGTGGATGGACGAGTGCCGTGCTCGGTTTGGTTGCGAAGGAAATCCATCTTTGTGGTGAAGAAACCGCGATTCCTGTTGTTCAAAATCTTCTCGAGCACACGGGAGATGAACTCATCGTAAAGCGGTATGAGCGTCTCACGCCTCTGACCGTCGAAAATAAAAGTCTCCAAGGCGATGTCACTAACGTCCGGAAGGGTGATTGTATCGTTACATTCAGCCGACGGAGCATCTTCGATTTGAAAAAAACTGTTGAAAATCGGACGGGTCTTAAATGTGCAGTCGTCTATGGTCGTTTGCCCCCTGAAGTTCGTAGCGAGCAGGCATCATTATTCAACGATCCCGACTCTGGATTCGACGTTATGATCGGGAGCGACGCCATTGGGATGGGTCTCAACTTGTATGTGCTCAGTCTTGTCATTCCTTCGGTTCCCTTGTTAATTCTTTAATTTAGGAAGATTAAGCGTGTGATATTCGAGGCACTATCTAAAAGGCAAGGAGGTGCTACGATTTCGCTTCCAGTTTCCAGCATAAAGCAAATTGCTGGACGTGCCGGACGATATGGGTTACATGACTCTGATTCGGGGGGGACAACGACTACTTTGTTTGATGGAGACTTACGTCGTCTTCGCAAGACCCTTCCGATGCCGTATCAGCCTCTTTCCTTTGCCCGCATTGGCATACACGCGCTGATCGTTGCAAAGGCTCTAGCCATTCTGCCTCCTGGGACGACCGTCCGCACCGCCGTCAGCGCATCCGAGTACATCGGCCGCATCCCAACTCATGTCCGATACATGGAGTTCAGTCAAACCGATCAAGCATACGACTTCATCGACAAGGAGTGGCCGCAGATGAGCATTGAGGATAAGGTGCAAGTTTTGTATGCCCCGATCCCTTGGAGGGACATCCACACAACCAGAATTATTAAGCGGCTGTTACGGGCACACCAGGAGAAATTTTCAGTCACGCTTCAAGATATCAACGACAGCGAGCCTTTTATGGACACAATGGAGAGTATTGAGCGCCATATCTCGAAATTGAATGTCAACGAACAGCCAATGACGAAGCACACGCAATCCCGCGCGAAATTCAAGGCGTCGCTGGACAAGCTGAATTTCCTGGAGTCGTTCCACAAAATTCTTGTATTTTATTCCTGGATGAGCCTCCGAAACTCTGTGGTCTATGCTGACAGTTCGGTTGAGACTGTCAAGGAACGTTTGGAAGATGTGCTTAACTGGGTGCTGGTGGATATGTCGAGGGATGGAACTTCGTCTGCGACAGAGCTCGAGGACGTTCGTCCGGCGCTTATTACTCCTGAGTTGTTGCCCGAGACAAACTTGCAGCACGCCCAATGCGCTGTTTAACATTCTCCAGCCTTCCCTCACTTAATGACCCAATCTAAACCCCCACATATTGATGATATCATTGCTCCGTTATTATATGCTAAAGTATAATTATCATAATTATGATATAGATACCATCCGTGTACATAGATTTAGAAAAGAAAGGAAAACACTTGTAAAACAATCCTCTCTGTTCGCCACTGGAAGTCAATAACGTTACATTTGTGTTCTGGATAGAACCTGAGCTTTGAAAGCCCTCCTTTGAAAGATCTACCTTGCCCATTCTTTCACTTTTATCATTACTGATAATTCTTTTGACGAAAATACCAAGAAAATATATAACAATGATTTTCACCAGCCTGATCCTGGAATGACCCTGAAGTACCCGGTAAATTTGAGAGCAGCATAGTAATTTGATAGTAATACTCGGTACGATTTTGCTGTAACCTAAATTCAAACACCTTGGGCTGACCTTGGGTAGAATCAGATGAGGCCACTCTGGTCATTTCTAGAACTTTTTAAGAATAGGTGAGCAGCTGGCATTGTATATCTTGAATTGGCTCTTCCACTTTACCCCCGGTTATGGGGAACACAAGGCAAAGCTTGTTATTTACTCTTGAATTCAACTGTCATCTGTAGAAGTACCTAGGCCAGACCTAGTTAGTAGTTGATGTATCCGCTTTTATAAACGTCACCAAATCGAGGCCGGAGCTTGAATCCTGTACTTTATAAGATGAATCTCCAAGACACGCCCAATTCAGCCTGCCTTCTTCTTGAAGCATAAGGTCTCGCATTTTCTCTGCATTTTTTTCCACAGCAGCTCCTCGAATTTGGAGAGTTTTTGTTGGCTATACGATGCCGTGCGCCCAAGTCCCTGTCGAGATCTGGCAAACCATTTTTCTACTTCTTTCTCAAACCGAGACTACCCCTGAATTCGATGAAGATGAATTCAACTGTTGGGGTAGAAAGCCACAGACATCCTCTCGGCAACCATTAATACTACCTCGGACACCTTCTCTCCTTTCTCAGGTTTGTCATCAATGGCGAGAATATGCATACGGAATGCCCTTCCTGTGGGACACGCTCTTCGTTAAGACGCCACGGTACATCTCAGAATACAACATTGCTCAGTATCAAGGCATTTGCGAGCTTGCACAACGGCGACTCACCCTCGCTCGTTCTATTTCTCTGACAGTTGGCCTCGACGCAAAGGACGACACCCAATTTGCGAGCATGATCATCCAAACGTTGCTCCCTTTCTCTCTGCAGTGGGAGAAGGTTCACATATACGCTCCACCTATATCTCTTGAACAGCTAGACAATTTGCATGCATGCGACATTCCGCGCCTTGTCTCCTTGAAGACAGTCTCGCCCATGTATGTTCCTGGAAGGATCATTCCTCACAAATCCACAGAAATCCCTCTAACCGACCGCATTTCGACTATTACGAGACTATGTACCTCATTTCCCCCATCCGCTGATTCCCCAGTTTTTACCTTTCTCGAGGAACTTCATATTCAACAGATCCGATCAGAAACGCTTAGCTCGATGCTCTCACTCCTTTCCTCGTGCCTCCGCTTGAGGACACTTTCAATCAGCGGCTTCGGGCTGACAATGACGCAGGCAGGTAGCCATCTACCCCCTGACTCACTGCTCACAATACCGACGTTAGAGGTATTGAATCTCGAGCACCCTGTCGGGCGAGAATCACTCCTCGATTTACTCGTCCTTCCGAATTTGAGGACACTGTTCCTGTGCGGAAAATGCAGCGGAGGAAGCAGCCAATCAATCTTGGATTGCATCAGTCACTTGAAGGTTAGAAGCAGTATCAGCTCCCTGGAACACCTTTCGATTTCCTTTGAAATGCACGGATTGACGTCACCGACTCTTGTTGACTTTCTACGCGACAATACCTCACTCATTTCTCTTTGGATAGATGACGCCTACAAGTCACTGAACGAGCCATTGGTCACATCATATCTTTTTGACGCTCTCACCCAACCCGATAATAAGGCGTCTGCGGTGGTTTGTCCTAAGCTAAAGACGCTCAGACTGACTAAATGTTCCGATTTCGAAGACTCCAAACTGATTGATTTGATGAACAGGAGGTGCCAATTGGACCGTACGAAGGAGGGCGAGGAATCTATAATGAAGCTTTATATGTCTGTAAGAAGAAAAGTGGACGCGAAGGTTCTCGAAGAGGTCCGCGAAAGGCGTACACGCGGTTATTCCATTACCCTAGACACAGCTTGAGTGTCAGGTTTTCGCCAAGAGTACGTTTAGTCGGAATGCAAAAGAGAAGAGGGTATAAATTTATAAATTGAAATGAAGGTTATGCAAAACTACGTCGAAGAGTGAGCGTCCCAACAAATCTGGACAATTATTTGTGAGACCAATCCAATCGCCACTAGTTCCAATTGTTTTATTCTGGTGTTCCAGGGACGTCCTGTGTATGTATATTTGTATCATAGTCATTGCTAGATTTGGCATCTAGTTTTATCCTTTTCAATTGTAAAATATTGTCAATGTCAGCCATTCGATCGTAGCCTACAAAATAGTCAGCCACAACTCATACAAAACTCGTCCTCCCAATTTAAAATATTGATAGGTAAAACTCATCACATTATCCTAAAGCATGGCAAAATTCAAATTTCACATGAAATCATTCTCTTCGTCGAACACCGAAACAGATACCCAGGACAGCATTCCAGAACTGCCTCAGAAGGAGCAACGTACACCAAGAGAATATTTCGTCAGCCTTCGAGACAGGAGCTTTTTTACTCTTCGCCGAACCCAAAGCCAGAGGAACGTGACGATAAATACTACCAAAGGAAGTTCTCCGTTTACTTTCTCAGCTAGATCGAGAGGAAACGCCTCTCCGAAAACTCCCCAGTTTGGATCTTTGTTTGGGCCAAAGGCGCCCCCTCGCTCAGAGAACAATCGCCATCACCGTCAGTACGCTGTCAGCCTTTCGCATTTATCTAGGATGCAAGGGGTGGCGCTACATGATGAGCCAAGCGCCTCTCTAGACCCGGAATCACCGTCAGAATTGACGCGGCTACGCAGACTCAATCCGCGCAGGACAAAGAGTCCAAAGGTCCCGCCTGTCATTATCACCGCTCCCAGTGGAGAAGCACTCGGCCTCGAAGAAATACGAGAACCATCCCTCAAAGATGACATCGTGGCTCACTTCAGGCCAATCCCCCCGTTGGATTTAAAGACGCCCCCGTCGTACAGATCTAGAGAACACAGCACGGTAATTAACGGAGTTTTACCAGAGATTACATCGACGAGCAAAGATGACATAAGCTTTGAAGCTGCCCGAAGACAGGACGCCATGAGCGGGCTCCATCGCATAGCCGAAATTCTCCAAGGCGCAGCCAGAAGCCTGGATGGCGACCCAGCATTCTCCAGGGCCATGGTATTTCGTTACTTGGCGCCTTTGGTTTCATTCATCAGCGTTTTGATCCTCGGTATCGTTATACCGAGATACTTTTCCATTATAAAGGACGTATTTGGTGTCGCCACTAGCCTGCTTGTGCCCACCATCGCGCTAGTGGCGATTGGCTTTTCTTTGGTAATGTTGGAGGGATGCCTGAGGGTCGCATGCAAGCTATGCCAGTCATTTTGCGAGTTGGATTTGGACGCAGTTTTCAGAAAAAATGAGATACAAGATACAAATGGCAAGAGTATTGGAGGTTTAGATCTAGTTGCTGGTATTTTTGCCGCAGACGATTGACCTTGGACAACGGGGACTGTCGAAATAGGCAGCGATCGAAGGATTGCGACACTCTTGTTCGTCTATTCGCTGTGAATGTATGCTCAATAGAGTATTGTCCGCAGAGAACCTACAAATACTGAAGAATGAGCATGAACGTAATGGTTGGGTGAAGATTCAAAGAGGTGTCAAAGAAAAGCGCGAGATCGCTGATGTTGAATTTAACGTCCGACAATAGTCCGACAAGCTCCGACCACCCATACGGATAGGGGCTTCAACGACGTATTTCGGAAGGAATCCTACGACTCCTACGATTACAATATCCCATTTCTAGATCATTACTACAGGAAATAAATGAACGACAACTGAATTTCTAAACTCCAAACTCAAATAACTTTCGAACACACCCTCTCATCCCCGAATAAATAAAACGAACTACGAATTTGAAAGGTAAAATGTAAATTATCGGGCCCTCGAGACACAGATTCCCTTCTGATTCATTATGGGGAGGCCATGCGATGGCGAGGCCGCACAATTTTATCTTCGTCGTCCCTGATCTCTTCAAATGTAGAAGACGTGTCAGACACGGAAGAGCCGTCAGATTCAGCGCCCAAAGGTCGTTCCTCTGCCAAGTTTTTATCCGGAATCTAATTGAAGTAGGGAAAATTCAGAACGATTACGATATCTGTACGAACGCACAAGCGTATGCTTACAGGAAGACGAGCGAGGTATGCGAGAAGAGAGGCTGTTGCTGCTAGGATAAATACTGATTGAAGACTCGCGGCGTAGGAATCTTTTGCGATCCGTTGGATTTCGGGAGGTAGATTTGCCACTAGCTTAGCGGAGTGTTGGATTTTTTTAATGAGCTGGATAAATGTCAGTCCTCTATGTGCATTGACATATATAGAGATGGATATATACCTCTCCTGATTCCTCAGGTAGACGAGCATGAAGCTCTGTATTTAATCTCGACTGGAAGACGGCGGATGCAGATGCTAGTCCTCCGACCTGACCTACAATGTTGGAAATGGTTTAGGTGTTGAGATATGTCGATAATAATGATAAGGGAAAGGAATGTGCACCTAAACCTCGAAGAAGTTGCGCAAAGCCTGTCCCGACTGCCATTTGGGAGTCAGGTAAATGTGATACCAAAGCGACTTCAATTTTCTGTGAGTTGATTGGGGTAAATGTATGCGCTAATGTAGCCACTTACTGTACATTGTCTGGAGGACAACCGCGTTTCCGAATCCAAGAGGCATCTGTAATAAAACACTTCAATATAGGAGCTATACTGTGAAAGTAACGGAAACTACATACAATAGTGAGCCATAAGTGCGCAGCATTCGAATTTCCCTTCATTTGGGTCATGAGTACCGCAGAAATAAAGGGAAGAATGCCGAAGACGACATTCATGGTCTTGTACTTTGCATGTCGACGCATCATCCAACTACTCGTGTCAGAACCATGATCAAGCCCGTAAAATTAAATTCACATACCCTGCAAAGAAAGATCCTCCTGAAATGCAAACGCTGTTTGGGAGGAGATGGAGTCCTAGACAGTACAAGTAAACATGCGATTGATCACCGCAACAAGCAATCCACGTACCTGCAGTCGAAGCCGAGGAGAGCATAACAGTCTGGAACCACGTCGGGAAGAAATATGTCACCGAGAGATTGCACACAGCTACAAGTGCATTGCTGAGGCCAACTAGGACGGGGACCTTCTGGCGCAGAAGGTACGGGGGAAGGATGGGCTCGACTGCAACGTAGATTTCGATGACAACAAATGCGACGGCAAATGCAATTGCTGCGACCAGAGGAATCCAGACTGACGGGTCTTCTAACTGTTAACAGACAGAATGAATTGTCAGAAGTCGGTTGTAGCCTCGGGGTAGAAGGGAAGTCGGGTTGTTTGGCTTGGAAAACTCACTGGGAGGCCTTCACTGAAGCGCATGCTCAGGAAAAGAAGGAATGAGCCAACCTAATCCCCGTCTATCAGCCAGGGTAAAAGTCAAAGACAGTGTATGTTAAACTTACAGTTGCTAAAAGACTTAAGGTTCCGCCATAGTCGATCCTCTTAAGGATGTCAGATGCACTTCTTCCTGCACCCTGATTGCATCGAGTCCATGAGACCTATTACTGGGTGCGAATACTGTTTTGAGACTTACCGGAACCACATAGGTCAGGTTGCATGTCGTCAAAATGAGAGCGAAGGTGAAGAGCGGGATTTGGAATAAAAACGCCCATCGCCAACCAAGCCTGGCGTCAAAGAAGATTAATTATTTTGCCACTGAGCGTAGAGAGAAGATTCTGATGTACCAGTCATTTATCAAACCTCCGATGGGTCCTCCTAACCCCATGCCAAGCTGATTTACGATGTGTAAATACTTGCTGTCATTCAAGCGGGAGTGATCATGACACTTACGCCGTAGAATATACCTCCTATGCTTTGAATATATCCGCGAGACTGGTGAAAGTGGCAGATGGTAGACAAATGTTCAATGGATGGGACTTAATTAGAGTATTCCACGCTGAATACATACCCTTAAGCTATACATATCACTCGTTATGATCCTGTTGTTCCGTATAAGTTCAACAAGAAATCAGAGCAATAATGACAGCTTACGATGAGGTAGTAAATATTCCACCGCCTCCCATCCCCGAAATCTTTGAGTATACATGAGAAAAAGATCATGGGCCATCCAGCTTTCATGACGAAAGCAAAACAGAGGTATGAGAGTAGGGCAACGCACAAATCTTGAGGCGATGAGCATTTGCATACTGGTGGAAAACCCACATGCGAAGATGCCTATCATCGCAAACAGGACAGCGGACTGATTAGCACCGCTCCTGCCCATCACATTGCTGAGACGTCCGTATAGCGGCGTGAATGTGCATGTAGCTAATAAATATCTGGACGGTACTCTGGATTTCAGGATATCTTGGTGCGATGGAGAAAATGTTGTTGCACGTACGAGGTGCCGACCCAGCTGGCTTCGTTTGATTTTTGGAACTCAGAAGATATTGAGGGGAGCACTGAATAGAAACGAGGCATGAGAATCTCTAAATAATCAGATGACACGAGACGAACTCGTTGGGACCAATGTCACTATAGGTGTAAGTGTCAAGTCAGTTTAACATTAAACACGTCGGTGAATCAATAAGTACGGACAATTGAGAGCCTGTCAATGATAAGGGTGCCAGGGTGTCGGTGAAGAGCATTGCTTCCAAGTAAATATAAACGCACGGAAAGAAACTGGCTTAGCCAGATTCCTACGAGAATTCGACGACGAGCACCTGAAGATATTTCAAGAGGTCCAAGAGAGGATGACATAGACTGCGTCGGTGTGCTAAAGTCCAATCCATATTTTGGCCTTGCAGCAACAGCAGTCCTTGACGCTGGGGATTGGAGCAGAGAGTCTCTTTCTGAGTATGTCATACCTTACTGTGGGATATGGGGATTGTAGTAGCGCTCAGCGGCCGGGGAGCCTGTGTTTGTGCGTCATTGAAATGTCCACAGGAGCTTTATATATGTGTGAGACTCCACTTCTAGAGTCATATTTGAAGGTTCCAGGAGTACAGGGGTTCGTGGACGCCAAGCCATAGTGTAAAATAAAGTTATGATCCAGTAGTGAATGGAGCATGAAGGTCAACGAAGACCTGTCACTGATAAAGAAGTATGAAGCGCCAAGCTGGACGGAGAAAGACTTTGTGTAACTGGTTTTATCGTATTCAATGCCCACGTTCATACGCGGTTTCTTTATGGACGATGTGTCGAGAGACAGATTGACGGTGCGAAGCAGGTGAGCTACCGACAGTGCTGTAGCGTGAATACACAATGCCGATGTTGCAAGGTTACCGGTAATCTACCCTGCCAAAGAATCCCAGCCACGGTGAACGAATCACGGTCCACCTTTCTTTATACAGTGATGGTGAGTTGCCACGGCACGTTTGCATTTGAAAGGGGTCAGGCGTAGGTAGGATCAGACCGTTTGCAGGTTCCGATGATGACTGAAGTTTCAAAGAAGCAGTTTGGTGGAACCACTGCGATTTGATGCCCACAGTCAGTCACATCACATCCTCGGGGAAATGGAATCCGAGGTCTGAGCGCCCAGTTCAACAAAAACGATTTCTCGGAGCTCCAGAAAGTGCCAGCTGAGATTGGGACTAGGCCTGCTTGTAGTCACGTCGAAAATTTTGGAAGTGCAAGTGCGATCAAAGCAAGTCGTCATGCTGAGGATCAGGTGAACTCCATCTTGAACAATTTACGCAATAAATTGCACCAGAGAAACATCAAGGAGGCGGAAAAAGGATAGGAAATTTCAAAGAGTTAAAGGTCTAATTGCGACCCGATGATTGGTGATTTAACAGCAGGCGCCAGGACGTTGATGAGAACGCGAGAACTTCGCACTCGCAGTTCACAGATCAGAAAGATATTCGTTGTCATTGTCAAAAGATATGATGAAAATAAAGCAAAAAAGCAGGAAATACCAGATACCGTGTTTTGGTAGAGATTTGACACGGTGAAAACCGGGATGAAAATTTGAGTGAAAGATAGAAAAGAAAAGACATTTGCGTGACTCAAAACTACTCAGCCATAGACTGTGACTACGCCATCACGTGCACACAATAGCTGTGACGTGACTGACGTGCTGTTGTGCCCGATCTTGAACAACACTGACACTACCAACAGTGATTCATGCTTGTTGTCGCCGGCTTCTGCTGTCTGCTGGAGACCCGATTCCCCTTCAATGTCCAAGTATGTATATGAATTCTATTGAACTGTATAGCACAATTGTAACGATCCTCTCTTCCAGGACGCCATTTTCCAAAGAAGATGAGCAGAATTTAGTGCAATACATCGCAGAAGAGAGGCCCGTACCTAAAAACCGATTGGGAAACAAGCTTTATCAACAACTGGTCGAAAATGTGAGCCATTCTTTGCCCTGTTTCCAGGACAGGGCTTACACAACAAGTAGGCAGGAAATCGATGGCCATGGGCCAAGCGGCATTCATGGATGTCCTGGCGAGAACATTACAAGAAGAATCAAGAGTTGTTTGATAACAAAATCAAAAAGTACCAGAGGAGTAAACGTCAGGAAACGCGGGCTAGATCGATTCAGCAGGCGGGGGACCAGGAGGAAGAGGAGCCAGAGCAGCAGGTGTGCCCTTCGTTTTTACGCAATTGAATATCTGATTTTTTACATGAATCTTACAAAGAATGCAATATCTGCTACCAATGGCAGATCGGCCAAGGTCACTGTGAAACGAGAGCCAGAGGAGCTGAATACTGTGCCGCCAAAACCTACTTCGGATGCAAGGGCCCAGAAAATCACGTCGACGCGGGAGGAAGGCGCGAAAACCTCTTCATCAAAGGAGTTAAAAGGCAAGGGAACTACAAATTATGCAGAAACTACAGAGAAAACAACCAAACCCGCCGCGTCGAAGTCGAAATCTGCCTCACATGCGAGATCACAGGCGGCCCCGGCGGCGTCAACGGGTGACATTCGCACGAAAGGTTCTTCGTCCAAACAGAAACCCTCATCACGACCAGCAGAACCCGTAATACAACAAAAACAAGATGAACGTTTGGAGACAGAGGATGAACAACATGTGTTGGGCGACGAATCAGCGCAACAGCTCTCTGAAAACGAAATGATTGAATTATTTGGCTCGTATGTTGAGGAGGAGGAGGAGGAAGAGGAGGAAGGAACTCGGGAAGAAGAAATCAATCCTACGAGGTAAATCAACTTCTTACTTTTCAAATCATCAACATACCTACTATCTCCACAGATCGAGCGTCGTGGCAGGCCCAAACGAGGACGCACACAGCGACGTTGAAATTCAGGAGCACCAGCCCGTGTACGCCTTTTTTGTTACATTATAGCATCACTACTGTGCTAAAAGGATGTTTAAAGCCCTAATATTTACCCTAGCGTGGAAGATATGATTGATGATCCCAAACCACAGTTACCAGGCGCTTTCGACGTCCAACCACGAGTGCTTTATCCAGTGCTAGATGCTTCAGAAGCTAAAAGAAGTCGTTTAAAACCTGCCCAACGCCCTCGACCTCGGCTGAAGCAACATAAAGAAGATCCATTCGAAACCCCTTCGGAGTCGCCGCCAAACCCTCCACGACAATCTGCCGCACAGACAGTCCCCCTTACAAAAAAGTTGCCAGTCCTGGAGGAAGGTGCTTTTCGGACTACTTTTAAGCGCAGTCGCGCTCGTGTCGACAACGACGACGACGACGACGAAGAAGAGGCCCGCCCATGGCCCCCCAAGCGCAGCAAGAAGGAGCGCGATGCTGCGAAGCAAGCCTCCGAAGCTGCCACTTTCACTCGCCCCCAACAAGTTGTTCAAGTGAATGCAGTAGCATCTTCTTCCAAAACGATGCTGTCTCCTACCATTTCCGCCGCCGACGCTCCCGCCGTTATCCCGCGGACCTACTCTGAGCCTTCACTTGGCAATGACGTGTCGGATCGATCTTCGCCGACGAAACAACCTGGTGTCGGTGATACAGCTAATTCAAGATCTTCTACCAACATGCAGCAAAGTGTTATCTTGAGTGCTAAACAACAAGGCCGCACTTCGTCCCCGGTGCTGAAACCATCCATCAGCAAAATCAACAATGAAATCACCACAACTGTATCCTCGACCACTCGCACTCGCGCCGACCATCGCCAATATAGTCTGCCCTCTAAACCTTCTTCTGACGCCGATCCATTCACTGCCAAGAATCAGCAACTAAAACAGCAACAGTACCGTGTTTCAGAGAAAGCTGCTGGAAAAGCTCGCGCCGCTGACGAGTCTTATGTTATTGGTGACGAGAATGAGAGTCCTGGGGAAACACGCCGCATCGACCTCCACCAAAAGGCGCTGCTGAAGCGGCATCGGCTAGCGAACAACCAGGCGCGCGCGTCCCGTCCAAGCTCTGTGCTCAGCTCGCGCGGCTCGCTGTCTCTGAGCCCGAAGAGGGACCATTCGCGCAAGTCGAACTCGCTGCGCAAGTCTATCTCTGAACTCGACTTGCCTGATGATGATACGAGAGAATTTTTGCTCGCTGCAGCTGAGAGTACAGCTGATGCTCTGCAGAAGATGGTGGAGGACTACGGATTCCCCATTGAGGATGTCGAGGAGGCGTTCAAAAAGACCAAGAGCCTCAGGAAGACGGAGCTCTTTTTGAAGCAGCTCCGCCGAGATATGGATCAGTTGCAACAGGAGATGCTGGAAAAACAAAAAGCGCTGTATGCGCGGATTAATTTCTTCGCTGGTCAGGATGGTGGAAATGACTCGGATAACGATGTGCCCTATGGACTGGTGAAGCGGGTCTCTATCGCTGGCAAGGCTAGTGGGAAGAGCAGTACCCGCAGCTCTCCCCGCAAGAGCAAAAGCAAACGGCCAAGTCTCAACATCAAGCCTATTCTTACAGATGAGGAGGTGGTATCTGATTATTCCCCGCCCGGCTCCTCCCGCGCGGGGCAGTTCGCGAGACTTGTTCGACAAGGGCGCAAGAAAGAGGCGATCGAGCGTGAACAGCGTCGTGCCAGCGGTGTATTCATTCCGCCGAGTCAGCATGGGGGTGGTGGTCGGACCAGACAGAGTCTGCTGTCCAGGGAGATTCCTGTCACTCCTACTCCCCACCCGCGCGACGCCGTGCCGATGGATATAGATGATAGTCCTGCCGCGCAGGATCGAAACGTCATGGATCAAGATGACGACGACGACGATATGTATGTGCATACCGACGAGGAGAAGGGTGATGCTGCGCCGCAACGGCTGTCGTCTGAAAACGAACATGCGAGTGATCATGAAAACGAGCAAGATCATGAAGCTGACGACGAGTTTGAACCCAGTCAGCAAACTCAACAAATCAGGCAAGAATATCTCTCGCGCTTCCCCGATCGGGAAGAGGAGCCACAGGAGGAAGAGGATGAACAGGATGAAGACGCTCCAGCCGCTACCCAACCACCACTCCCATCCCCATCCCCAGAACATGAACCTGCCGAAAACGAGCAAGATCATGAAGCTGACGACGAGTTTGAACCCAGTCAGCAAACTCAACAAATCAAGCAAGAAGATCTCTCGCGCTTCCCCGATGGGGAAGAGGATGAACAGGATGAACAGGATGGAGACGCGCCAGCCGCTACCCAACCACCACCCCCATCCCCATCCCCAGAACATGAACCTGCCGATGCACGCGACCGTATCAAAGCACTCGCCCAACAAGCGCAGGCCAAACATCCAGCACTGGCACTGCAATACCGTATTCTGGTGAAAAACCTCAGCGCAGAGAATGCTGATGAAATGCGGCAGTTTGAGGCCAGGAATGATCCTGACTTTTTGAGATTAATGTCCCTCCAGCTAATTGGAGAGCTTGCGGACAAGTACCGTGAAGAGGGGCTTTCCACGCCGGAGAAATGAATTGGTTTTTGAAAGCAGGCGACTATGCTTTCTTTTCTCGTTCTGTAATGATTTTACTTACGCTATTTTCTGTGCACATATTTTTATTACTGCTTTCGTCACACAGTTTAGATAATATAAATTGCAGGCATATTCAAGATTTTCGGGTGAAATGGGTGTTGAAGAGAACACCTGTAGAAGCTGCACTTGTCTTCTTCGACAACTTGGTAGACATATACGACATCGATAAAGGCTGGCACCGTACTTTTCTAGCCTTTGCAAAAAGTGCTCGAATTATCGAAAGAGGAACTAGTAAATATATCGAAAACATATGCCCTGCGCTATTTGGTCTGGCATCCCAAAGATTGAAGCGATGATGATAAAGTCTGACCGGGAAAGGAATTCGAGAAAGAGAAAAAACGGTGATTATAATTCTTCAATAATAAAGAAAATTAGGAAAATGTAAAACTTTGTATAACTGTCTATCACTTTCTATCCAATTTTGAGGTCGTGGGCGATGCCGCATACGTTACGGCGCTGGGATATAATATTTTCATTATGTTTTAGCCTATTCTTTTGTGTGTCCTGGCTAGGTTGTCATTTTCTTTCCTTTCTAGGACTCTCGGTCTCGATCACAACTGTCCGACGTCAGCCAACGCCCAATTGTCCTGCTTCCTGCTTCTTTTCAGGCCAGCGTCTGACTATAACAAGAGAATGTGGCGCATCTCATTTCTGTGGGTCCGTGCATGGCCTTCCTTCGTTGTTTTTGGCCATACACACACCGGACGGGATTTTTTTGGTGTAATATAAATGGTGCGGGCGGCAGGCGGTCCAACGCAGTACGTGGGTGTTGTAGTATAACATCAGAGAGTGTAACTTTACCATAATGACTTGTCATACATTATCCTTACAAATGGTTAGGCGCTCATTCTTCTTTGCTTGGACCTCATCGTAAATTAACTTGACCATATATAGTTCATTCATGCCCTTATTTGGTTATCCTGATTTCAGTAGCGCAAATCGTCGACCTTTTTTTTGACAAGTATTTCTCGTCACAAAAATCTATGCAAAAACATTTTGTCAAAATCTATCCTTTGGAAATTCCGTGCAGGTGGCAAGCAACGGGCCACCATCGGGAACCGCCACTTTATTCTCGGCGCCGTCTTGAAGCACATTGTCAGCGCCTTCAAATGGGTTAGATCAGCTACTATAGCGCCTGATATTCCCGCCGCTTTGGCTTAATACATTTTCAGAGTCTGGAGGCCTCTGTCCATGTCACTCTCGCATAATGTTCCAACGTATTGAAGCCCGTCATCTCTATGAGAGGTTTTCCCTATGTTTCTGTGGCATTAGGGCAAAGGGTAACTGGGCCAAAGGATGATCATGTACCGCCTTCGGTTAGTATTAATGAAGGCAAAGCGTTCCCAGAACGATAGGTGAAACACATTCATAACTAGCTATTTCGGTATATTAGCCATGGCCCACAGAGAGTTCTGTCCATCCACTGTTGAACTAACATAATGGTTGTGGACAATTTAGGCACGGTTGTGTCAAGATCGAGTCATTCAGGGGTCGGCTGCTGGCCCAATGTTGCAAATGCGGATAAGGCTTGATAACATAACACAGTGATTCACCCAATGAACTTCTTGCCATGATACGGCAATACGCTGAGTCAGGTATCCCACGCAACATGGTGAGCTGCCTCGAGGCTCAGTGGGTCATTCTTTCTCTTTAAACCACATCTCAAACAAAGGATAATCAGCAAATATGCCTTCCTACCACAAGAATTCCTCAGAAATTCCAGAAAATCCAACAGAGGATCGATTTATCTATTTCTTTTCCGCGCAGCCTTCTGGCCAGCACTGCCAAATGGCATTCCATTTCGATACGCCAACAACGACGGGCCATGCAAAAACTTTATCCTCTCCCACACTCCCTTTATGCCAGCCTACTGCTTTATTATGGTAGCACGTTACGCATTGAAGATCACGCGCTTTGAGCTTTGTCGCGTTCCGTATTTGGACGCGAACTAATTTATTGCCATTATATGTACGCTCTCTCTCTCTCCCTTCTGTTCCTTCATTACACTCCAGTACGCTCAGACAATGCCTAGAGTTCCGGCCAGCAACATATCCACCATAAAGTCTGGCGGTGACACCCCAGATGTCTCTGAAGAGGTACTTGGCAATAACTCTCGTATAGCACTCGGGAACTCTATCGAGGTAGGGGTTTCTATTCTTGTATTACTCGCAGATCTCAGTCTAAAGCACCTGCTTGTAGCAACCTCAGGACCTAAGCAATCATAGAGTATCTTATGAATTTGTTCTGAATTGCCTGCGCAATAACAAGTTACCAGAGGTTAGTACCAATATCCTTTAGCTGAGCCGGACGCCAGCTGATATTATGGTCCACCCAATTTCCTGCACTGTAGGAGGTTGTAATCTCCCTCAAGGAGATTATCAAACAACAGAGTGGCGAAGGAAACGGTGGTACTCATGATGCGGTATGTCATTTGGTCTCTCGATTGTTTATTTGGCATGTCCACTGACTGGTACAATGGTGCTTAGCGCCTGGTGAACGGCGAGCAAGGACAATCTGATGCGCCAAAAATGGCGTATTCAGTCGAGTATTCCAACAGCCAAACTGGAAACAGTGGGGTCTCTGAAGTACGCTCTATATCTCCTTGCCTGTACAAAGTGGCTTACTTTATGGGGATTGTAGGACGCTGATTTATCCGGTTTAGTCGACCAATATGCGTTTACTGAGATGGTATATGACGATAGGCAGCAATTTGGCATACAGGTACGTCCATTTCTACACACAGGCGTAACATCACTGTCTTACCATAGAACGGCAGCCTCCCTCAGTGCCTGAGGCTCATGCAACTTGTAATCAGCCAGATGCCGTCAGCCTGTATGGAGCATCCGCCAACACCAACGCCAATACGACCGAAAATTTTGGTTATACGGGTTCCAATGTGTCTACAACACATGACGCACCAGAGGCTGACCTCAATGCGCAACTCGCACAATTCCTTACATGTTTCTCCCAGACAGGCGCCGATGAATCCTTCTCTGGATGGGTACAACCTTCCGCATCTGCAGGCTTAATGGCGCCTAGCCAGTACTTCGGCACACGTGATGGTCAATCCCTCCCACAAACTATTTTCGCTCCTGGTGCTCTTCAAAGTCAGCCAGTCATTCGAAATGTGAATATCCCGACGGACCCGTATGGTTGGGCACAAAACTCAGCTACGGCCCCAGTATCTAGTTTGACCTCCGATCCCAGGACCCTCAGCGATGTCGGGTATTCGATCACTAACGGTCCCGCCACACTTGGGGCTGGGAACAGTGGATATTATGGTCATGACTCTCTTACGTCCAACACTGCGAACACCCCTTCTCCTGGAGTGATGGGAAACAATTTTACACTTGCAAATGAAGTACCTCTGCACCAGCAGAATCAACAATGGGATGCGCAGGTAAGCTTATTTCCTTGTCACGAACTCATCAAACCAATTCATACTTTACGCATTAGCCGGCTCCGATTGGGCAAAACCAATTTGGCCAAATCGACACTATGTACCCCGTGTCTATTGCTAGCCCATTGTCTGCTATGAGGCTTTCGACAACTGTTGCAAGAGCGCGGAAGCTTGGTGGAGACGAGCGCCTCCACGCAATGAGCCCTGTCCGATGCGCAAATCCTGATACCAGGCGTGGACAACCTGTGGAAGTACAACTTATTGCCGGCCCAAGTCGAGCTTCGTTTTCGGAGTTCAGGGTGCCTGATATCTGTGACGTGGACTCACCCAAAACCTCAAGCCCAAGTCACTCATCTTCCCCAGCTACTTCTTCCTATGACACGGCTGCTTCCTTGGGCACCCGAGAAAACGGTGATGCTCGCCAGCGTTATAGTGGGAATTTTATGAACAATCGCACCCAGAAAGAAAGAACCTCGTCGCGTAAAGCCAAAAAAACGCCATCAGGTTCCCAAGCACCAGAACCTCTTCATGGCGGGGCGTATTCATCGGTCTCATTTATTGCAGCAGGTACCAACATCAGGGGCTCGTATATTCGAAACTTCACCGATAACGTAATTAACACGGGGTTTAAAGGTATAGAAGCTAGAAACGATGTGCCTCTCCAAGAATTGGATATTGTTCAGCTGGAACACTCCTTCAGAGCGTTGGGGCTTGATGTTCCCGCAGAATTTTTCTCAAAATTCGAGTTCCCTGCTCAGGAGAAGGACAATCAACATCATGCAGATAGAAGTTCTTTGGATCCGACACAGTTCCTATTTGCTGATGCGGAAGGCAACCCAGGAGTGAACATGGCAGACTTGTGTCACCAGAAGATAACGATTAGAGGCGCAGACGATAGACTGTTCGCTCACGGCCTGTTAAAAGAAATCAGGTTTGTAATAACTGTATGTGTTCCCTGCTCTTGCTCTCTCTTTCTCCTGACTCGTGCTAATATATGTCTGTGGCTAGTTTCCAGGGTTACGCTTTCCTCCGAAAAGAATTAAACTTCATAATTCAGAGAGAGACGGATTTTGCACCCGAGGAAATCTCGCGTTCCAAATAGCGGCCATGATACTAGATTTCTGGGTGAAAATGGCAAAAGAACCTCGTCCTAACAACTATCAAGTCGGTAATCCTTTCGGAGGGTTGTACTAGCTTTTTGCTGACTCTTCTTCATTTTTATAGGCACCACCTGGGTGGGACTACAAGGATATTGGGATTGGGGACCTGTTTCTTTTTGGGATTCATCTCACCAAAATGGGGCATTGGTGCGCAACAATCGGCGTGCGGGAGACGCCAACATCGTGAGCGACTGTTACTCATAATCACAGGCTCGCCATAAAGTCAGCTCAGATCGGTTTGCATGGCTTTGATTTATGCAAATAATTTACAGAAATCATCTGTACATTTACAACATTGAACTTTATAAATGTTTTGTGTACGTAGTTAGGACTAGAATTTTACCTTAATAACAGAATAACATATCAATTCCGAATTAAGGTCCACCCAACGCAAACATAACGAGTCCTATTGCTTAAAAGAGTGTGTTGACAAAAAGGTAGTAAATGAAAGTAAATACCCAGACTAAAGCCTCTCAATCTTTGTTCAAACCCTGAAGCAGCACATAGTTGTAATAATCCCCTTTTAATGCCAATAGCTCATCGTGTGTTCCAGTCTCACTGACTATCCCATCTTTGATGAAATAACTAATTGGAAAACAAACCTAAGTCAGGTGAACGTTCAGGAAATTTGTAGTGAGGGACATACATTTGATCAGCATTCTGTATGGTTGATAGTCGATGAGCAATAGCTATTGTCGTTCTCCCTCTCGCCGCCTCATCCAAAGCAGCTTGGACAACCTTCTCAGAGGATGAGTCAAGAGCGGAAGTGGCCTATAAAAGGCGTAAGCAAATAGGGTGACGAAGGAGATTGAGCTAATATCACATACTTCATCCAACAAGAGGACTTTAGGGTTTCTCAACAACGCGCGAGCAATGGCGATACGTTCTGATTATGGTGGTGAGATCATCCGAAACCTTTTCGGACGCAAGAATGACAGATCTTACGTTTCTGACCACCTGACAATTGAGTACCTTTACCTCCAACCTCAGTTTCAAATCCTCTTCAGAAGTAGCGATGATCAGTGGCGTAAATAGGAACGTTCCAAGCTATCACCTACTGGGGAAGTCCTTGAATAAATTCCAGAATGTTTGCCTTGCGGCATGCGTTTTCCAACTCCTGTTGCGAAATTTCGGAGTGTGCTTTGGTTGCCCCAAGGAGAATGTTAAACTTGATTGAGCCGGAGTACAGAGTCGGTTCTTGGGAAACAAGAGCGATATGCTTGCGATACTCTCCAACATTTAATTCATTGATTTTCTGGCCATCGAGCTGAAACAGAGGTAAACAATCAACTTGATTCAATGAGTGAAAAGATGCAAGACACATACACAGATGTGACCAGCTATTGGGTCATAGAATCGTTCAAGAAGTTGTATTCTAAGCCAGCATGTAATCACCTTGGCAGTGCAGATGATGTAAATCAACCACTCACGCTGTACTTTTTCCAGAGCCACTGGCACCAACTAGTGCTACATAAGTACCCGGCCGTATATCCAACGACAGTCCGTTAAGAACGCGGATGGAAGGCCTAGTAGGATATCGGAAATGAACATCTTCGAATTTTATGTGGCCTTGAATATCCTTCTCGAGAACGACAATGCCATCTGTGGATTCCGCATCGACCTCGGGAACTTTATTAAGAAGCTTGACAATGTCGGAACCTGCGCCTGTTGCAGCGGAGACATCCGGGACGTAAGATAGCACGTTCCCTGCTTGTATTGCCCCAAACGTTGTGCTCTATAAAATTTAAGATTGTACATAAGTCGACAGTCCAAGGAAGGTAGTTGAATTACACACCATGAGCCCGATAAAGAAATGAAAAAGACTGCAGTCCCCGCGAGAGACCAGCACCGAGCCGTACCAGAAAACCAAAGCTATCACAAAGAAGCTAAGTGCTTGAGAAAAGGCGTAGAGCATACCGCTCCAGAAAGCAGTTATGCTGGATTTCCGAAGTGGTTCTTCCAAGCTTTGGCTGTACATTCGTAAGCAATCGTCCTCCCGTACAAGGGCGGCCACTGTGCGAATCGATCCCGCGGCTTCACATGCTAACTGCGCCGAATCTTCATGAGCTTTTCGATTCTTTTGGTCTTTTTGAACGATTACAATCTAAGGGATAATAATGTCGGCGTCATTCGTATTGAAGATAATTAAATAAATTGACCACCAACTTACCAGGCGCACGTAGCCAACGGCCAACAACGCAGGCATACAAGCTTATCTCCATGTTAGAACCTAGGTCACAAAATAAGGTCTAATGATCTCTCACCTATACCAATCAGACCGATTTGCCAGACAAACACAAGTCCCAGCACGGCGCCCGAGACAACTGTTGCAGTGGTCTGTACAAAGACACCAAGAGTTACCCCTGCCAAACCCTCAAATTTTTGAGGATTCTGGCTTAGGCGTGATACCAAACTTCCAGTCTATATTGGTTGTTTGGTCAATCGTAC
Source organism: Psilocybe cubensis (assembly GCF_017499595.1). Classification (NCBI taxonomy): domain Eukaryota; kingdom Fungi; phylum Basidiomycota; class Agaricomycetes; order Agaricales; family Agrocybaceae; genus Psilocybe; species Psilocybe cubensis. The sequence goes on along the minus strand of NC_063001.1, from coordinate 319,983 downwards.
ATTGGTACACACCGAGTTGGCACTCACGCTGTTCTCTTCTCGATCAAAATAGCTTGCTGTTTTTCCCGTATCAGCATTTGGATAAATGGAACTATCCAGCGGCAACTTACTATCTTGCCGCAGAACGGCCTTAAAACATCGTGTGCGTAGTTTGGCAGTCAGATGAGCAGCAGCCTCAGCAAAAAGTTTATTTTGGATGCTGATTGCAAACCCTGCAATAATTGCGATGATAAAAAGCCTATCCATAATGTAAGGGACAATATTGACAAGCCTGTCGATGTGTAACTGACCATAGAGCAGTGCGATCAGCTTGGAAACGTCGCTCTGCTTTACTTTCGAGGGAGAAGACATTTATCCCTTTGGCGAAAACAATCCCAAAGGCCGGGTAGACCATGCCGTAGACTATCCGAAAACGTTAGCAAAAATCTATCCTTAACTTTGACGAAAGCTGACCTGAAGCAAAGATTGCTGCGAAAGCATAGTTGAATTTTTGATCCCGGCACAACGGGCCAATACGTTTCACAACGTATCGTAGAGAGTGGTCCTTCTCAAGAACGATGGGATCCTTGTCGCGTACTTGATGGTCGTCATTGGTTATTTTCGAATCATCTTTGCTATCCAGATGTTTACCACCAGTATTCACATCAGACTGAACCCTGGAGTCGCCGATCTCTTTGCCATTCCGTAGCTTTTGTGCTTCCACAAGCCTAGTATATGGTCCATTTTTTTTGAGGAGTTCAGTATGCGTTCCGGATTCTAACACTTGACCATCGCTCATGACAAATATAACATCCGCGTCCTGAACAGTCGAAAGACGATGGGCAATTGTGATAGTCGTGCGGCCTGATACCGAGAAATGTAAGTTAGAAGGTATATTAAGAGTAAATTTCGACTCACCCTTTGAAGCCTTATCCAAAGCGTCCTGTACAATTCCTTCAGAGTGAGTATCGAGTGCACTAGTTGCTTCGTCCAACAGTAGGATCTTAGGATCGGATACAATGGCTCGGGCGATAGCTACGCGCTGCTTCTGGCCACCAGAAAGGAGTAAGCCGCGCTCTCCAACCATGGTATTATATCCCTTTGGAAGCTTTGAGATGAAGCCGTCAGCGTTGGCCTTGATGCAAGCATCCCTGATCAGGATATCCTTCTCTTCTTGGGGTGCGTGTTCATATTTGGTTCCGAGTAACCCATAGGCGACATTCTCCTTGACGGTGGTGGCGAATAAAATGGGCTCCTGGGATACCAGGCCAATCTGTGAGCGAAGCCATTTCAAGTTAAGATCTTTGAGGTTATGACCATCCAACTTGACGGAACCTCGTGTAGGATCGTAGAAACGTTCCACAAGGGAAACAATTGTAGATTTCCCAGAACCTGAAGCACCAACTAGAGCAGAAGTTTTCTCTGCCTGAAAGGTTATAGATAGTCCTTTGGCGACTTCTACGGATGGACGAGATGGATATGCAAAGTGAACGTCTTCCAGAACAATATTACCGTCCACCGTCAGGGGCTTCAGTCCTCCGGGATTAGCCGAATCAATTTCGGGAACTCGTTCGATTGTTTCAAACAACTTGGCTGCAGCACTTCGCCCATTGGAGATCGCTAAAGGTGGGTTTTATTAACAGAGAAGTAAGACGTTGACAAAATACACACCTTGCATCTCGTCAGCCATCATCGCCATTGACATAGATCCAACTAAAATCGATAAAAGCACGTTGATAGCCTGTCCACCAGTAACTTGATTGCATTTAAATCAATGAAAGGTGAGCCGAGAATGTATATCGCTTACTATTGTTCGAATTGACCAGAGTTGTGCCAAAGCTGAATGCTAAATACGAAATTTTAAGATTCCTTTGTAATACACGATGGGTCTCGCACTTACCCAATCCATACGCCGAGTAAAGTACAAAAAAGAATGCTCCAAGCCCGGCCGCCTGGAAGATTGCAGCTTTTATGTCTAATCGTAATGCATTTTTGGTGTGCGACTCGTAAATTCTTGAGAGGACGCCTTGAGTACCAAACGCCTGAGTTGTTCTCACTGTCGATATTACTTCTTCGGCAAGACTTCCACCCTGAGCTGCGTGTTGTAAAGCCTGTCTTTCAAAATAGGATAAGTAATTCAAATACAAATTAACAAAACGACATGACTTACTGCTTAAACTTGACGTTAAAAATGGTGATTACGGCGCCTGATATTCCTACACATGGTAAGATTGAGGTAAGCGCCAGTGCTAGCCGCCAAGATCTTGCGTAGGCCAAAGCAAATCCTCCTATAAATGCCCCAGCTGCACTTGCTACCAAAGCCACCTTTTCTGACATCCCCAGCTGCACCAAATCTGATATTTTGCTTCAGCTTCCCTCGCATCAGAAGGTACCATTTGAAACTCACGAGTGTCTGTTTGAATCCGCGTTGCCACTTCTCCGGGTCCTACATTATCGAAGAAAGCAATATTCTGACGAAGGACGGCTTCAAGGTAACGTTCGCGAATACGCTTAGCGTTAACTTCGCCTGTGTACACCCATATGTACATGAATGTGTGGGTGCAGACGTATATGCCAATGCCTAATATCTTTTCAATGCCATGATAGAGAATCATTCGTTACCAAGTTTAACGTACCAATGTAGACAAGATAGGTAGCATTCTTTGCAGCAGCACTTCTGAAATCCAGTGCCGCCTGTCCAAGCTGATTGACAGCTTCTGGTACCCCTCTCTGTGCTTGTGAGGATATTTGGGCGAAATTAACGAAGTCTTCCGTCAGTCGACCAAAAAGGAGGGTCATCATGGGCTTTCATACCAGGACGCCAAAATCAGAACCATCGCGGATACTATAAGTTTCAGAATGCACTCACCTGGGCAACGCCTGCCGCAACGGCTGCTAGTACTCCGATAGAGTTTATGAAAACTTCAAACCAAGTTGAATATCTGGATGCACGGAGATTAGCATTTCTTCTCGTCCTAAAAATTACTGCGATTGAATTAGAAAAACAAACCTGAACAATTGAAAAAATCCAACTGGTGTGATTGTTGACTCTTCCTTCTGGGTGCTAGTAGCCTTGATGTCTTTTAGGCTCCCTTCCTGCAAAGGTCTGAGCTCTATGTCACTGTCGGAAGTTGATTTTCTTGGTAAAAACAGATTCTTGGCTTTGCTCTTGGACTTCGCCTGGTCGTGGAGCGAGCTACTAGTGGACTCTTCCATTTTTCAACGCGGAGTAAAGGGGATGAAGAAAATAATGGTGGGTAGACCATCGATGAGCGCCTTTATTCATTGTTGAAGTCCATGCAGATGTGTAGTCAAGTCACCGCGCAGCAGCTGAGTACCTTAATTGGGTCCGAGGACATGCCCCAAAATGCGTATGCCGGCTGCTTGCGTAGATCATCATTTCTTTTAGTGTCAATAGCTCCATACATTTATCCGGATAGGAACTGTTCCATCCATCCGGTACTGGCCAGAGACAGAAGGGGGTCTTGTTTCAATCAGCTTTTTCTCCAGTAAAGACCTTTGATGGAACGAGTACATCGTTAAACAGGCAATAAGAGGTAAAGATTTACAATCATTTTGAAATCACCTTAGTGCCATAATTTTCTGTTTTACGCATGGAATCTCATAAGCTCATGAACAAGAGGAGAAATCTCGCTCTTGAGAGGCGTAGTACTTGGACCCATTCATTTCCCCATGTTCACGCAATGCCATTACAAGAGTTTATTCTTGCCAAGTTTTTACGGAACTAAATCGTGGCAGTTGCTTCACTTTAGTGATTTCGAATCTCAGCGGCTTCGGCAGAAGACGATAGTTGAAAACAAATTGAAGGGCCTCCGTAGCCACTGATTGGCCGAGAGAAAATCAATAGAGACAGATCACTGATGGAAATTGGCTTATCTGATAAGACAATGGCGACTGTTGCTCCAGAGTCCAGACTTCGAGAATTGGACCTGTTCCAATACATACTTGGTGCAAAGAAAGTCGTCCCGAGTTTTGGAAAATTACATCTGGGCAATACCGCTCGCGCTTATGAGTTAATGTTTCATTAGATACTTCTCCCTGAGACCCGATTTGCCTTAAATTTGATGTCCACCGATCTGATGTTGAAATAGTATCGTCATGATGTTCGGTCTGTATAATAAGTTACGGTGGCAAGTTCTTGACTCACAACAGTTGTATTCACGACTTCGACATGTTTTTAGTGGAATCGATGTATCGTCAAGAAAAAGTATCACATGAATTCATGATAAGCGTCGTGAGAACTCATACTGCGGAGTCACTTCGCACAAATGGACTGATTATTTATCCAATTCACCTTCGTCTTTAGCTTACTAAGCCGCTAAAACAGAGTACCAATAAGTCAATTAACACTACACATACCAACGATTTTTCGATTCCAGTTGCCAAGGTGTTTAACAAACATAGATTGTATGCCGTCATTGGATCTACATGTGGGCGCCAGTGTGTGCCTATTTCGCCTGTTTTGAACACGAGACATTCACGAATTAATCTATTCGTACCAACATTGCCAGACCCTTCTCCGCCACTAATGTAAAATTTTAAATAATAGTATTGAACCACATATTCATAACGAATTTGTTTGTCTGATCTTTTCTGTGGGTCTATTTTGGGCATGATGATACACGCTCAAAATCACGGTCTCGTGCAAGGAGATACTTTAGTTAGCACGAACAGAAATATAAGGTCCATAGTATCATAGAGAAAAATGAATTGTAAAGTACAGATAACTTGAATATTTCCAGAATTATAAATCGTACAGTTAGATAGCATGAATAAAGTCAGAAAGGAGTAAATGGTCAAACTGACGATGCTGTTAGCAAAACATCGAAAACATTTGGTAAAAAGCACTGTTGGAATCCATGAAAGAGATTAAGACTTCCCACCAAAGGCATGCTCTACAGTCTTCTCTGCGTGGCTTAGACAAACCGATGCATGATGGCTGAGAGTTTCTTCCCCCTGCTGCGCATGCGGCTGCAGCTCCTCCTGGCGCACACCGCGAAACCTGAGAGCATAGTCCCTACACGCCTCCCTGCTTTTCTTCAGCTCCTCATCCCCATGATCCAGTGCAAAAATCCCAAACCCAGGAAAGTTATATTCCAGCAGCTTCTGTAGTGCAGGCAGCATCGTCTTGTCCGGCGCATAGGTACCCGAGTTGTTGTCGATCACCAGCTCCCAGTGTACTTGGTCGTCTGGTACATCATCCGAGAAGCACGCCCACCCACCTTGTGGGCGTGGGTGGAACTCGCCACTATACCGCACCTTCTCCGCGCAGTTAGAATGCAGTGCGTGTTTGCTTGCAAAGTCGACGAAGAAAGCTGCGCCTGTCTCGGAAAAACGGAAAGAGTCGTCCTCGGAGGAGATAATGTATGTGTACACAGCGGGTTTGACACGAGACGGATGTGCTGGCGCGTTGCTCCCCGGCCGGCTCGCGCCTCCGTGTAAGAGTTGTAACACGTCGGCGGCGGATTCTATCACACCGAAACCGTTGCTGGCGGTGCGAGCGTAGAGCATACGGTGACCGGCTTGGATCCCGCTGCGCACGGCAACACTCGTAGGCCCTTGGAAGATACTCTGAGCAGCTTTGTAGCTTTTATTCCACGGTTGATAGACATCCCCAAAAAAGAGAGGAATGCCTTTGAGATACATCTTCCACGTGGAGTATAGGCGCGCATCGCCTTCGAGATTCGTAAGTTTACCGACGGTGGGCGAGTAATGGCGAGAGAATCGAATGGGACCATCAAAAAGATAAGGATATTGGAAAGGTTGTTCGTCGGATGACGGCGTGCTTTCAATCTAATGGCTCATAGAGGTGTTGAACGTGAAACATCACGAGCAAGGTTGCATACTCACCTTTACCCAAATAGTCCCCCTCGAGCGTCTGAGCAGAGGCCCTGTAATCTCGAGCTCCCTTGCTCCCGCGTTGACGCTCGTCTTCGCCTTTCCAATGTATCCATCGGTCATCGACCCCTCATCCTTATCCATTACTTTGATCTCCAGGTCGGCAATCGCAGGAACATTTTTCACCCGCCATACCTCGTTCCACACTGGCGAAAGGATATTCTGTTTGACTGTAGACCTAGAGAACAAGATAGAGTATGACCCAATGTTCGCCTATGCACCACCGACGCCTTTGCAAGATGAGACAGCAGAAAAAAACGTACACAAATGTAATTTTATCATCGAGGTTTGCGATGAAGTACGGATCAGCCGTCCCAACCACATCCATCTTGGGAAGGCCCGAGGCACCGATGAACTGCGTACAAAACAATTGGTCATCCCGCCCTCCCAAGCCCCAACCATCCTCACAAATGGGAGCAACGGAAGCTTACCTGGATCTGCAAGTCGACATAGGGCACCATAAGCCCATGTTCCGCCATCTTCTTCTGCAGGCTTTCCTTCTTGTTGTGCGCGCCGTCCTTGGCGTCGTGCACCGCACTTCCAATCTTCTCCACCATCTGCGAGAGGCTTAGTGGGTTGCGCAGGCCGCCTGGCATCGTTTCTGAGGTCTGACGACGATGGTTTGGAGTGGAAGGTCCGTATTTATAGACAGCCCCTGTCACCGGCATATTCCATTATTGGGACTCTGACCAACTGCGGACGAACGCCTATAGTGCCGGGATAAACGGATGCATGCTGTATATCTGCATTACTGAACTATCGATGGGCTGTACAATATTGGCAGGCTCCCTTTACTCACACTGTTCAGGTCTGTATACCTAAGAGACTCAATTTAAAAAGGGGGATTTACAATTAGTTTTGAAACAAAAACAGAGAAGTGCGCTGTTGAAATAACTCAAAGGTATGATAATAATCACGCACCGGCGAGCTTGTGGCTCTAGCATACCCTAGACTTAGGAGAGCGTGAGACGACACTTAAGAGATAGTGAGCAGGCTAAGGACCGCTCGGCGCTAAGGGAGCAAGAGCAAGAAATCTAGCCAAGAACACACCAATCTCCACCAAACAACGAATGCAAGGAAAAATGTGTGGATAGCAATCAACGGGGATAGTCGATAGACAATGGTCAGAATAAGTACAAGGTATCGCAGTGTGTAGTAGTTACTAAAATGTTCGGGGCGGACAAGGTAGGTTAACGTCATGAAAAAGGTGTCACTATCGTGGTCGAACAATAATAGAGAAAAAGATGGCTACCAGGTGAACTACGCATGGCATGCAAATAGCGTGAGGAATCTGGACAGCTTAACTTCAAAATACGAGGAAGAAAAATGAAACAAAGAGCATCCCATGCCATCTTCGAAGTCCAAACATCAAAAACATTAGATTATAGCGGTTCGACATATACGAAAAAAAAAGATTCGAGATGCGAGATTTGAGATTCGAAAAACGAGAAGAAATAGAGTGTCCCAAAGCCCAAAGCAAAAGGTAACATCCACACCCAGGGCCTTATATCCTCCACCATTCAACAATATACTTGAAGAAAGAAGTCAAAATATCAAAGAAGAAAGAAAGATGAAAACTTAAACTTTCCACCCCGCGAAACGCAAGGAGAATAAACGAGACAAGGTAACGTTTACAATCAAGCAAAAAGAAAATCATTGAATGAATGAATTGGTATGGAGGTAATAGAGATGATGGATGATGGATGATAACATGTGATCCGACTTTGAAGACTGATATGCAGTGGTGGTGGTACATTAGATTGTGCGTAAATCGACATTGAACCAGAGCCAGCTTTGCTCGCAGAACATGAACATGGCAGGAGATAGAATAGATGGAGAAGAGAGGAGCCGCAAGCTAGATAAGATGTCACATGTCAATACCCAATTGCAAGCAGAGTGTTCAGAGTGTTGAAGAATACACACCTGTATCCAACACACCTCGAATCAGGAAAGATCGTGCTCCTTGTCGCTCATCCGAATGGGGTCGAGCTCCGTCAAAAAACTCAACGGCGACTCACACAATCCAAATGGAGTCAACGGCGACAGAGGCGACAAAGGAGACAAACATTCCTCATCCTCATCCTCATCCTCAAGCTCATCAGGCAGCGTAACCTGACGCAACGGCGAGCGTGGCGTCGGATGCGTTTTCACACCAGCAGCAACGGACGGCTGGGGGGACGACACGATGGAGCTGCTGCGCGGTGCAGGATGATGGCTCCTTTTCGGCGACGACGGTTCTTGCTGGCGGTGGAACACCATGTTGGCGACGAGCTGTGCCATGTTGGTAATTCTCCCTTTGGACGAAGAAGACGATCGTCTGGGCGGGGAATGGTGAGACGCGGCTCGCATAGCGCCAGTCGTCGCGTCAGCATCGGTGTCGACTCCACTGCTCGCACCATCAGCCCTCTTCTCGTCCAACCTGAGCTTCAACCTCAAAAGCGCTTCCAGCTCGCGACACCGCTCCTTTTCCCAATTCTCACTCCTCGCCTTTCTCACCCGCATCTCCCAAAGCTTCTGTGCATCCTCACTTTCTCCCTCCGGCGCAAGCTCCGCCAGTGTTGCCGGGTCCAGATCAAGGTCGATCGACGACGCCTCGGGCGACGGTGACCGCACAGCCGCAGGCAGAAAATCGCTCATACACGAACTCGGGAAAGTAAACGCCGTGGCCGACGTCGGGCCCCAGATGAGCAAGCTGTGCATTGGCTGAGAGGTCGGCACGGTGATGGTTGGGTCTGGAACGTAGTTCTTCGACGCAAGTTCGGTGGGTATGAGGTCATCGTCTGTCTCTGCACCGGGGAGGTTGAGCCACGCTGTACGCTGGGGTTGAGGCTCCGATAACTGATTTGTACTGTCACTGCCTGACGTGTCGTCGTGCATGCTGGGCAGCTCCGTTGAGCGCCTGCGGGATGGCGAACATGGTATCAGCTCACCATTGTCGAAATCAAATTCGCAAGGCGAGCCAAATGATGGCGGAGAGCGAGCAGGCGTTGGTGTTGCGGTCAGTAAGGTCGGGAGTGGCGGATCCTCCTTACTTGTTTGCGCAGATGGCTCCGGTATTGGTGGTGGCGGGTGTGGCGGTGGCTCGCTCAGCGGTGGTTCATGCAGTGTCAAAGGCGGGGGTGTTGGGGATGTGGTTCTGGTGATAGATTTGTACAATTGCTGGTAATGCGAAGGGTATTGATCTAGGGGGTGGTATATGTCGGTCAGCGGCGACGGTGTAGTTGAATTGGATCCCAGTGAAGCAAATGCGTGTGGTAAATAAAGGTCATCGTCATTTAGGTCGTCCAGGTAGTCTTCCGAGTCGGTGAAGTGGCGAAGATCTGAATCGGGATATGGCGGCGATAACGATGAGGTAGAACAAGAAAGTACGCTTTCATCGTCGAGATCGGTGTCGACCGACTCTGGACTCGTCATCCACTCGTGGCCTATGCCCATATCCAACAACGGTGGGTATGGGCGCCTTTCCGGGCTCGTGTCATTCTCGTCATCAGAGTTCATGTGGGATCCGCGCTCGCGTTCCTTCTGGTCCAACTGGCGTGGCAGCTGCGTGTTCGGGATATAAATCTCGTTGTGCAGAGGGTCCAAAGGAAGCTGGCTGCCTTGCCAGTCCCGGAAAAATGACAAAGGCGAGAGCGGGCCTTCTGCCGTGATGGAGGATAGGTGATCCATGTAATCGGTGTTAGGATCGGCGGGGGGCAGATCCCTGGCCAATGTGGATTTCAGTCCAGTTTGGATGGGTGATAGTTGTGTGTTAATCCCCACGTGGTCATCGTCGAGCAATTGTGAATGCTGGAACACTGGTCCCCGGTACTGGACGTAAGGGGTATGGTTTGTCGTTGACCACGACGAACAACATGACAAATTTGCAGAGCCGCTGTCATTTTGATTCCAGTGTGCACCACATGTGGAAGTAGAAGACGATGCATAGTTTGAAGCAGCGTAAGGTTCATAAAAAATATCAATTGACCGTCCATAACCCGAGAAACGGCCCTCCTGGGGAGTCCTCATCAGTCCTGATCCCAATGCATTGCACTGGGAGTCGGGTGGTACGTCCATAGAATGGCCCACAAAGGTCATAGCAATATGCATACCTGTAGTGGTAAAAAATGTTAGCCACGAACAGCCACGAAAGCCCAACTAGAGCCACAACAAATTCTACGATGGCGGATTTGACAGAGGAATTACTTACAGTGATTGTCGTGCAGTCAGTATTCGTCCATATTTTACCAAGACAGAGACAATCGAATGTAAATCGGAGGAGGAGAGCGTCTGGAAGAGAGACGTTTCGAACTGAACCGTACAGAGGCAGTGGGGCCACATGTTTGGAGATTATTACGTAATTAACATACTCACACAGGGACTCCTGCCACTCCGCCTGCCAAACAGCCTCGAGGCATCCCACGTGGTTTGATGGTGAGCGCAACCTTTTGCCTCTTCCAGCCTCTTGGACTCCAATATCATTCGCAGAGCTGACAGAACCAAGAAAATATCTCAAACTAGTTTCCCAGACGGATGTCTCCTCCAACATATGCTGTCGAGGATACCAAGCACCGCTTTTCACATTCTCCAAGTTCCCAACGATTCTCCCATAATAGCCAAACTCCGAGACGCTTCATATTTCTCACAGAGAAATGTTCTTGGGACGAGTGTGCACCCAGCTGCCAATGATATAATGTAATGGCTTATCACCATCCGGAGAAAACAAAGCGGCCGTGAATTTTAGCGGAGGTACCATGGAATTTCCCTTCTCCGAATCTCCTCTGATTTATCCCATCGTGGACTATCAAGCGGACTTCCGAGCCAGCCAGAATGCTCCAGAATCAAATCAGAGTACCGGCCTGCCTGTTATGTTATGTTTTTCTGGTATTTTATAATTAACTGGGAACATCGCGGTCACTCGGCGGGGTCTGGCGACGCTGGGTGCTATCTGATCCATCATAATGATAACTCACATTCAATAACGGCAAGGCTCCGGGTTGTTATTACTTACTTGGTCAGGCCACCATCGTCATTCTACTGGGACTCGGAGAACCCTTATTTGACATTATTCCTATCTAGGAGAGTACTTATTAGCCGGGCGGTGTGAAACCCGAATCACTCAAGTGCATATCTAAACAAGGCATTTCCCAGCGCGCGCAGGGATGAGGGGGCGCCCATCGAATCCCAAACATACCCCAGAGGTAAAGCAGCGCGTAATGGAGTCCGCGACGCGCCCGACCTATACGTCTTTCTTCCAATTTCCAGAATTATCGGGAAATCCCAAGTGTAGGTTTGTTTATAGCTATCCTCTTGCTTTTGCCACCTCGGCGGTCCCACACATTCCGGTGGTGCTCCCACCAGACCAGTAGTAGCATCATCAGAACCACACAATTTAGCACTTTACAACCGTTTCCCTCTGCCGTCAACCCGCCCACCGATAACATAACAATCAATCTTCAATATACCTGGGTACCGCCCCTTGGAGAATCAGCGAAGCATATCAGAACACCGTCCTCGATTGGAATCAGACCCGCTGCGAACCAGGCTTGGGGACATAGTCTCGTGTGCAATTGGTTATTGAGGGAGGACTTGGAAGCAACATACATAGTAAGGCAAAACCCATCTATTTTGGCGCAATATGTCCAGGTTACGAGCTACGTTACAGCCTCACGAAGCCGTTGTGACGGCAGAATATACAGTTGACCAACAATCGGACTGAATACGATTCTGCGAATAAGTTGGTTGATTGAAGCTTCACTGCGAGCTGTCAGTGGCACGTTCGCCGCACGCCATCGATCACCCTTGAACCGTTGAAGAATGGTCATCTGCCCGGCGCCGTCCTTCGGCAACCCCCATTTACACAGGTTCAATTTTGCACGTCCTCAAAGACGTGAAGCCTGACAGCCCTCAGGTCAAGGCCCGAGTCTAATACCATATTTCCATTTGATCGTGATCATTAAAACCTCGAGGGCAAGGTCAAAATCAAACTGGCTCGTCTTTGCGATGTTCGTGTCTGCCAGCTACAACTACTAGTACAATGCAGTCCAATGTGATATGATATGGTATGCGACCCTGTGCTATCTCATCGCAATTTCATGAAACTTGTTCGATGCATACTTGTGGTCAGAATAAGATGATCATCCTGCATCGATTATAGATATCTACCCTCCTCCTTTACGAAGGACCCACGGCTAACACCACGTCCATTTCCGGAGGTCGTCCTTCTACATGCAGCCAGACCGACCCTGGATTTGAGTTGACTATCCTTGAACAGAGTAATTACCAACATTATCACAAACTTGTAACAAATTTAATTGCAGAAAACCTGTCAGCATTAGCAACACGGATATCTTTTGACTCTCAGACACGTACTAAGACAGTAGAAATCCACCGACCATCCGCCCTAACCGCCCCGTATTTGAGCGGCGATTGCAATGAAAATTAGAAACGCAATAGTTGTGGAACTTATCCATGCCTATAGCGACGTTGGGTTCAAATTCGAGATATTGCGCGGCTCCGATTCCCCGAGTTCTTTCTCGAGGATGCCAGCTGGTATGGGTTTAGTTGAGCGTCTGCCTGTGTCCATAACGCGAAGTTTGTCTCTGTCTCCTGAATTTCTGTTGGCTAGACTACTACTATGTGGTAGAGAATAGTAGGACCTAAGGAGTATTTTGACAGATTCAATGTAGTTTAACTGGTATACCCGTATACCCCTACTTAATGCATTATTAGAGCAGCATATCGCACTCAACTTGAGACAGTCTTGAATTGCTCAACTTCAGCACGAAGATACCAAGTCCCTCAGATGTGTCTATTTTTAGAACAATGCTTATTTATAGCCACAGGTCCCGAAATCATTCGGAATCAGGTGTCGAAGCATAAAGGCAAGAAAGAAAAAGCAAAGCTTGGCCGCCCATATATTTTGAAACTATGTACCACATCAAACAGAAATATCTGAGCTGATCACCTTACCATCGGATTGATGATAGAATGCCGGATGTACTGTCATGTTTCAAAGGAATAATTTCAATTTCACCCAGTACAGCAGTACAGGCTTATCGATTCGAACTTTTCGAGATCGCAATGACAAACCAGCTTTGTTCCTCTCTACTACATACAGAGTAATAGTCACTGATATCGAGCTTCGCTTTGGCTTTACTTTCGAGAAGATAAAAGAACGTGGAGCCGGTTTCATTTCCGAGAAAAAAATTAACATGAAAAGCTTGCTTGTTATGATCAACTTGATATGATTAGTGCCTATTCCGGGCCCGTTCGCCTGTTTAATGGAACGGAAATTGGATTGTACGTACAATTTCACTGCAGATTGTAATGAAATAGCACTCGTGTATACCACAGTACCCCACTATTTCCGGAAAAGTCCCCCCATACTTCGGAACAATGGTCCATCGGTCCGTTCTGGCCTCTTTAAGTTCGCCAAAATCTCAAAATAAACATGAAAGGTCACTGGGTAGATAGGGATTGAAATTGTAGTGTCATTGGTCTGATGAGCCAATGTCATTTGTTGCTCCCCCAACGGATTGGAAGCGAATATAGGTTTTTAGTGAAGATGTCGATGATTGTAGACTAGCGGGACCTTCAAGAAGACGATTTGTTGCAGTGAGTGCGACATAAATTGTGTCACCGCTCCCACCTATCCACATCCTCTCTGCTGGTACGTGTGCAAGCTCTTCTATATCAGAACCATGCATTCGCACTCCCTCTGGCATAACGAACTAGTGGGGCAACGAGTCATATCTATCTGATTTCTCCTGCCTCGTTGACGACAGAACTCCTTTCGAGCAACTTTAGGTCAATATAATGGTAGCCGTTACAGTGATTCGACAGAGTGAACTCAACATGGGAGTCCAGCAGAAGACGCTCGCGACTTATCACTGGCAGAGGGCGGTGTCAGGGGTCACGTCCAGGACCTGCTTCAAATTACAGGCACCTTTAGCCTTTGGAGTGTTTGTAGAACCGTACATAGCCAAGTTATTGCCTTGAAATAATTGGCTTTGATAGCAAAGCGTCTGTAATATCTGGTGAGCGCCCCCAAAGAATCAATATCAGTCCACCCTCTGTCCTTCATCCTGTGTCTGTCCCCAGCCTCCCTGAGGGAGGCTGGGGACAGACACAGGATGCGGCCTTTGGTAGACTTCGGGAGGAAATATGATGTTTTCAGGACAATTATCTGGATTGTACGTAGGCCCACAAATCCGCTAAAAGTTATTGGAATCCGCCACGCCACTTATCAGAGTGGCACCGGATGCTGAGCGTGTGGCAGCCTCAGAAAAGGCGCCAGACAAACCTGTGAGGTATACACGATAATCAGTAGGAACCAAGTCACATCCAAACTTGTTCATTGACCAGGTCCGAACCCTTCGCAGAGCAATTTCTGCAGATCATGGTCATGGTCATGAGACTAAGATAGTCTACGGGATCGGAATAAATTCTGCCTAAGGAAGTCAAAACACATCATATCACATTGTTGTACATTAACAGTACAATCTTGCGTCGTAAAAGTTTTGTGAACGGAGTCGTTAAACGGCAGTCTTCTGGCCTTCGCAGAGCCTATGGTATAGGCTTTCAATATTTCAAAGTACTTACGAATTGCTGAGATACATCTCTCCGCATTAATTGTTATCTGCTGTCGAGAATCCGACGTCGACAACTGCCCGGAGTCGATCTCCGTAACGAATGGTTACCCATAACAGGCTACAATATTGTCAATAACTACTAGGTCAATTGAATCGTCTAGTCAAGCCACTTACATAAAACCGATCCACGCGAAAACGGCGGCAATCGCATCAGTCACGGCTACACCGTAGGTGTTGATCATTGGCAGGATGCAAGCAATTCCAATTGCCATCATAAATGATCGGAACCCACTGGCGTGTAGAGTCAGGATGTGATGAAAAGACGGTGGAAGAAAGGGGAGACTTACTTCCCAGCAGCCATTGCTTCTGCGCTTCGAGAATGCATTAGATCGACTATGTAAGCAGCAGATGGGCTCAGAACAAAGTCGACCTGGAGCGTCAATGACAAGGTATTTTATAGCTTGGACTGCAGCATTGTGTGACAAGAGCTACTTACCCCGAGTCCATTAATAAATAAGCAAACCAGATTCAAAGCAAGTCCCAACTTTCCTGGCACATACGTTGTCAGTAGGCCAGACATTAGTACCGACAGCGGGACGAAAATGAGTCCGCCAATTAGTGTCGTTCGCAACCTGTCTTCTGGGTACCATTCTCCGCCTCGGGATTTTCTGTAATAGATGACAACCTTGTCAGAGATGCTCCCAGCCAAGGGAGCACCAACTAGAAATGATGGTAAGAGCTCTGATAATTGTACGCAGCAAGAAGAGGCACTTACTCATATTTCCAAGCCCGCATGGTAGGAAGCAAGCCCCGATCAGCGCTTCATTCGTGATATTGTACTTGGCGCCCTACAAGAAGGGTAAAAAGATCACCTATGCAGGGAGGTATATCTGAGAGCTCACTATTGTATACGCGATTGGGACAAGAAGAACTGTAATAATGACGAGATTCAATTAGCACCCCATGCAAGGTAGGTCTATACCATACCATAGTCAGTCATAAGAGTAAAGAGCCCAGCCAAAATCTTCAAAGAATTCAATCAGAACAAGCATCACAGAGCATGAATGATATAATGAACGACAACGCACAACTGCCATTAAATTTGGACTCCTCATGATCCACAAAGGTTCTAAGAAATTAAGGAACACCGGGCGCCATTTAGGGAGGGATGCAGGATCGGCCTTTTCAACACCTCGTTCGCC
This sequence comes from Psilocybe cubensis, assembly GCF_017499595.1. Classification (NCBI taxonomy): domain Eukaryota; kingdom Fungi; phylum Basidiomycota; class Agaricomycetes; order Agaricales; family Agrocybaceae; genus Psilocybe; species Psilocybe cubensis. Next base: position 304,310 of record NC_063001.1, on the reverse strand, counting down.
GGGGTGGAATGTCTCTGGAAGTATAAACAGAACGATGAAAAAGACAACGAGTCCTGTGATCCCGAGCCAGAATTGCATTATTCGCCAAGAGAAGTAATGCGCTGCAAAACCTGTATGTTTAAAGTATTAGACATGATCGTGTTGGGCATTTTGACCTTTTACCTCCCGCAAGTGGCGCTAGCGCAGGACCCAATAGAACAGCCTGCGTCACCACCGGATATCATCATCGTATCAAATTTTATCGGTTAAAACTTGTTATGATTATACTCACGGCGAAGAAGATACCCATAGCTCCCCCTCGTTCTTCGAGCTTGTATATATCACCAATGACTCCGGACCCAACGGCCAATCCTGGAGATGCTCCAATCGCCTGTACAAACCTCCATATCATGAGCTGAGGTATATTTTGTGCCAAAGCGACACCCATTGAACCAATAAAAAGCAGTGGCGTCCCAACGAGATAGATAGGCCTTCTTCCATCTAAATCGTTCAATTAATTCGGTCCGGAAACGATGATACTTAACGCCGCCTTACAGAATCCGGAATAGGTTGCGCCCAGAAGCGAGCCCAAAGACGAAGCCATGATCGAAAGACTCACAGCCCAACTAGAAGAATGGTACGATCGGTACAATGGACAATAGACAACAGGCAATAGGCCAGAATAAAGACTACTTGATCACACATACCTTACAACTGTCCCGTTAGAATTAAGGTCTTTTGCAATTTGAGGTATCGAGGGGACAAACGTCCCCGACACAAACACTGACAAGAGAAACGTGTAAAGTACATATGATCAGAAATATGGATATAACTTACAAGGAAGAAGCCCCGTCGTAGAAACAATTGCGAGAATTACTCGCTTTTGAGATGGTTCGAAGCGACGATACACGTCTTCATGTTTGATGTGAGCTAGCAAAGGGGTTGCCTCGGAGTCATCGCCATGAGTGTTTGTCATTCCTTTCCCTCCTCTGGGTATCAGCAATAGAATCCAAAGTGTGAAGCCTCTGGCAACCCTGTAAATATTTGAACTTGAAGGAGGAGAAGAAACGAGTCACAAAAATCGGTACCTTTACATTTTTATAAGTGCCAAGCGGGCTGTCAAAATCTGTGATGATAGATTACAAATTTTTTGAATAGCATCTAAATAGCATCATTTTAGCCTTCAGCACTCTTCCATTACGCACGTTGCCACGCGCTCACTCGAAAGAAAACGGAAAGAACTTTACCTACCTACTGATCGTCCGATTTCTTCATATTCGTTACAACTTGTTATTCCCTATCCGATAGCAGGTTAATCAGATATCAGACGGTACGTACCAACCTAGCCACTAAAGTTGGATGAACCAATATCCGATGACCTACATACATATTCCCAAGTGTGACGCCAATAACGTATGCTAGTTCCATCTAGCTCAATTATGAGTTCAACTGTGCTCACTCGGATCGGATTTCATACCAAAAATAACTGTGAAGGTTGGAGACTATTGATGGACCTGAATATTGGGACATGTCTAAAGCGAAATAGTAAGACAGTGCCACAGGGTCAAAGGTTAAGAAAGCGAAAAACTCAAACAAGCACAAAAAATTACGATGCCAGAAGAAGCAATGACTACTATTTTCGGAGATTCAAATTTGACTACCAGTCGGATTGATTGGCATGTTATGCGTCACGCGTCACCAAACTCGTCCACCACCAACTGAACTAAACTGGATGATTCTGAGCGAGGAAACCAGCTTGATAGCTTGGAGATAGCCTCCGTCTTTATCTGAGGTACAGAGGCTCCATTATTTCTATCAGGTCTACAATTTACTCACCAATTGGCGGACAGCAGACAGCAAGCCTCCTAAGGCGAGGCTCCTAGTAATATGCCATCCGAGTTTGTGAACCATTTTACACGTACCCTGGAGCCTTCCACCTCCAGACCAACCTCGCCACCGCCGTCCTCGACATTCAACACAAAAGGTCATAAAACTCAGACCAATGTCGTTACGTCTTCTTCTACTTCGGCGTCAGCAAGAAAAGCAGCGTTACACGCATTGCTATTGTCGTTGAACCAACATACCGTATCTCTGGACGATATCCAACGTAGTTTACCTACATTGGAAGGACTTTTAAAATCAAGAACCGCAGGCGTAACTGCTGAAAGCACAGAAGTCAGCCGAGTAAGCGTACCCGACGCGGAAGAAGACGCTCTCGAACAAGCAATTATAGGGAAATTGACAGTGTCTTTATATTCTGATGCTTTGGAAATTTTCATAACCCAGGCTACCCAAGTAGAGGCAGAAGCAGAATGGTGGTCTGACGTGGAAAGCTCCCGTATTCAAGTTTGTCTCTATCTCCTTCAAAGTGCGTTAACCTGAGTTGAATTTATTGATGACTGATGAATAATGTTTCTTTCCGTAGCTCTTCCTTCGCGTGTTTGCAATGTCTTACGAACTATCATCACCACACTACGATCCCATCAACTTCCTATGAATTTATCTACCCTTTCTCCCTCCTCGCTACACGCTTTATTTTCCACCTCAACGCTGAGTCTTCGACCTGGTGTTCTTACCACCAGTTTTTTCCCTCACCTTAGACACCAACAATCTCTGAGCCTTTCTGTCCTTTTGCCAGCGTCGTCATCAACCTATGCGTTGGACCATGAGGTCTCAGAATCAACTAACGCCGTTTACGTTCGACTACGCAAATCATTCCATCGCATGGTCCACACACTCACTTGGACGTTCCGTTTTTTTATTTTGCCTCTGGAAATTACCAGGCAAGAGTGCAGATACAACCAAAAGGCTCTGGAGAGAATTAGGGATGAACGTGCGCGTGTTCTGGGAGAACTGGCGCAATTGCGTATACCACTCGCGAGCCTTGTTCATAGTTCAGCGGGTATCCGAGTAGATTCATTGGCGACTCGCAAATATACGACATTCCTTGATACCCTCGCCCGAGTTGTGTCGTATTCCGCGTCCCCATCCTCGTTACACGCCTCCACCTCTGCAATTTTTCCTCTTACAACGCTGTTGCAAACCATGCCCACTCTCAACATGAACCACACTTTGTATCTAAATGACCAAAACCTCCTCCGGCCGTCAATGCTAACCCGAATATGGCCCCGTCTCATGGTTTTCCCTGCCGTAGCGCTTTATATCTATTCATCACGGGAAGCATGGATTCCAGCTCTCATTAACATGCTAAAAGACGCGGATGAAACTGTTCGTGGATTTGTCCAGGGATGGCTCGTGGAACCCCTATTGGGAGTTTTACATACGGTTCGTGTCGGTGGGAAAGGTGACGTTCTGGTCAGTAAAGAAGGCGTCGCGGCCGACTTAGAGGTATAAAATGTTCCTCCTTTTATAAAGGCATTGAATCCAGGATCGCTAACACCGGCAGTAGAGCTTAGAGCGCATGACGCTGTCACTGGCGCGCGACGCGCTCCAATATACACCCTCTCAACTCGAAAGCCTGGCTGAGCAGGTGAGGTTGGGTGATTTGACACCGGTGATGGAAATCTACGAAGAAGACATCCGCACCCCTTTAAAATCCGCAATTACCGGTACACTCCTGCGGAATGCTTTCATTCAAGTCCAGAAAGCCAAAGTGCGTTTCTTATGGTCTATTTCTGCTCCTTGTGTTTTTGACCGCTCACAAATAGGTCGATATCGATCAAGCTCTGGCTGGGATCGACCGACTTTTGAAATCTCAAGAGCTGACGTTTGCCTTTGTCGGAGTAGCACCGTCCTTGGCTATCGTCTGGGCATTCTTTGGTGCAGCCGGTCGCCTGTTGAAGACCAGCTCAGGCAGCCGGTATGGTGGCCGCAGAAAAAGGAGAGGAGTATGGGAACGGCTGCGGTATGTTTGTTCCTCGACAATATTTTACACCTACTGATGATGGCCTGTTTACAGACGAATTGAACGCCTTTTGATCCTTCAACCTCCCTCAGGACCGTCCGTCTCTGATACATTGAATTCAGACTCGCCTATAGCACCCCTCCCAACAGGCCTTCTTATCCTTTCTCTGACGCGCCTCCGATCGTATGCACTGGCAAATCTACCTGCAAACATTCAGGCAGCTTTCCTTGAGGACCTCGGAGATTTAGAGGATACACAACTTGGTAGAGAGGCGAAGTTGAGGGTTGTGGAAAGAATGTGGAGGTGTTGGGGTCAGGGTCAGGAAGCTGTCATCAGATATTAAGTGTCCAAACCCTGTTTCTGAGGTTATATCTGCCTTGTGCGGGTTCTACACCTCTGGATGTAAATGGTTCTGAAAATAATGACCAACACCCTTCCTGTAAGTCGCCCTACCATACATTGAAATGCTTCTTAATATATCGCATTCAAGAAAATTTAATACAATTTTGGTATGACTATTATCGTTCAGTCCTGCGCATAATTCTTTACCGTTCTTCCTCCTTGATTGTATGACTCACCTGATAACGAAACTGACTGTCTCAAAGAATGAAGGTTTTTATCGATATTTTCTCCTTGTCCCAGTCATCTTCCCATGGCGAGTCGGGCGATATTCTGAGGGGATCAGGTGTGTCGACTTTATGCCAGAGTCGAGGCATCTCAATGGGCTGATATGGGTCTGTAGACTCCAACAGGAATACTCGACAAGGCTCATTAGGGATGTATACGGTGTCTTGACTGTCCCTTTCAAATGTCCATATACCAAACATGAATTCTTTGCCGTATCCTTCATCCTCGTCCTCGTCGAACATGGCGTAGGTGTGGGGGTAGACGTTTATGGCAATGGGTTCCTCGCAAAAACGGGCGCCACATTTCATATAAACTGTATAAATTCCATCTTTTTCCTCAAAGGAATGTACTGTGGCAGGCACGCAGTACAGATCAATGCGAATTCCGAGGTGAGTTAGGGTCATTGGCTCCTTTGGCGCAAAGGAGAACGGTACGTAATCTTGTATGTCGTACCATGCGAAGGATTCCAATCTTTTATCCCCTGGAGCAAGCTTGTAGCACTCTGGCCCTGACGGAAGAAGGGACGTTGCGTGCACGTCATGCCCTATCGGCTTTCCTGACCAGTCTAGAATTGCTAGAATATCCCGGTAGGTTGTCATAATGGCCTCCAGAAGCCGAAAGAAGGCGCGCTCTCTACCCTCCCCATAGGCAATCGAAAAGCTGACACCAAAAATGCCCATGAGGCAATATGCAGAGTCCTCTTCGCGTGTCGTAACTCTTTTTGACGCCCACATCATCCGCGTAGGGATGTTCCTCCGAGTTCCAGCTGGATCAAAAGTCCGTAACTCGTTGAGAGATATTCCCGTCGCCTGCTCAATAAGGGGTCCAAACACTGATAAATTGTTTCCGTCTGCGCTGGTGCTGTCGTCGCTATTGCTGTCGTCGCCATCACTATTGTCCTCATCCTTCTCAACATATGCTTTATCGTTATGGCCCTGCAAAAGTGGTTTCCAATCCTTTGAATAAAACTTTAATCGACTGGGGGCCAAAAGTTCCTGAAGAGTCCAACCACGGGTGAACCAACGATCCTTGGGTACATCGTCGATGATGGATGTATCCGCAAGTATGATGATACAGATTGCAGAGTGAAGATACCAACGGTACATGGAACGTATAGATTCGTCGAGTTCAGAGGTGCTGTCCTTATTTATGCAGAGCGTATCAAGCCATGCAAGTGTCATCCCGTGGTCGTGATAAGCCACCTTGCAGAAGTTTTTCAACTTCGCATATCCAGCTCCAGAAAGGTTTTGCTGGGATACCCAATCGCCGTATGTAATTTCCCTTTCTTCCAACAGCCAGGTATGTGACAGGATTGCGTACTGTGCACGCTCCGTGACGGCCTCCTCGATTACTCGCTTTCGCCTGTCGATCTTTCCCGAAACAAATGCAACACTTTCCCATTTCGTCGATTTTATCCTGTCCTCTATCCAAGCCTCGGTGATATCAGACATTTTAGGAAGAAGATGCTTGAAGACGTCGCCCCTTTCGATGAGTTTCATTTCTGGAAGCTGTAGTAGTCGAATGGGCATCATATTGAAAACATGAGCCCTCAGGACGCTGTTCACTTCTTGGGTAGGCTGTTCAATAGAATTGGAGTTAGGCTATGGCTTCGAGTACATGACCACAAGCATCACATCCACAATCGCGATGGATCAGTCACTTACTATCGGGTCCATGGTGTTGTAGGAGTATCGTACAAGGAGGAACAATACACAGGCAGAGAAATACGCGTTTTTATCGATCGCGTTTTCATCTTATCAATTATTCAATTGTGTTGGCAGGTATGATGTACTCACCTGGCTGTCTGTTGGCTGTCATAGCGGTCCGGCTCCACAAGATTTCGTAAAATTTAATCTGTGTAAATTAACTCGGCACTAAGTTGGGGAAGGCTTCGTCCTACACGAACAGTAAAACATTTTCCCGTCGGTGTCCAAGACTCGGGGTTCTCACCCAATGAGGATACTTGCCTAGTCGATACAATATACAGATTGGTCGTCGCAAATCCAACATCCAATACCCAGACATGTATCATGTAAAAAGCAAATAAGCCACCAGAGAACTTATTGCCAAACTATGACCCTGGTACGTACCCGAAAGACACCTATACCGTGGCACAGCGCATTCGTGACTGCAATGCCGAAGGATCGTGCGAAATATATAATAACGGATGGGTACGAGACTGCCCATGACCGCACGTTTTCATCGCAGGCTGCAAGTTTCCAGTTCGGACTTCCCACACCACAAAACGTTGCTACTGATGACGTTGGAGTAGATCACTTGACAAATATTGAAAGTTATATAGTTAATTATAGAGATCTGCTTTGGAGCCTGGCAGTTATAGACTGCAGTGAAACAGCTATCTCTGGGCAAGAAATAGATATGGTTCTTCGCAAAGGTATTTAATGGTAAAGGGATGGGACTATGTGATTGCATATTCTTAGTCTTATACCCATGACTACTTCCCAGAGGTTATACCTATCTTCAGAGATTCCGTGGAATGCCTCATATATGACTAGCGAAGGCTATATCGTATACAAAACGGAACCCCCGCCATCCTGGACAGAAGAAGTCAAAACCATCAAACTCCTCCGCGCAAATCCGCCCTACTCCGAAAGTACGACAACCAATGTCTCGTTTTCTACCTTAGCAGAAATACAATACCGGAATGTTCACAAAGCTCAAATCCAACTTTACGATGGGCGAGACTCTCAACCGAAAAATGTATTTTTTAGAAAGAAAGGGTTGAGCTTCCTTGGGCCCAGGTAAGCACAGAGCGGTAAAATTTAATCTGTCAAATTTTAGACTTGTTCTTGGACCGTTTAGAAACCGAGTATTTATGAGTCCTATTGGGGGAGAATACATGTGGAAAATCGGATCGACTTCGAAGGTGGGCAGGATGATTTCACAAGAAATAGTGTCCAGTGCCTTATTTACTATCGAGCACCAGCTTTTTTCCAATGACTCTAGGAGGAATCCTGTTGCTGTTTTTCACAAAGCAAAGGGGGGAATTATTCGGAGATCTCGGCCAGCATACTTGGAGATATCTGTAGACAAAGAGGAGCTTATGGATATCATTGTCGCAACATTTGTTTATATGGAAAAATTGCGTATGGAGAGGAAAGACATAGTTGAATTAGTTGCAAATGCTGTATCCACACTAGGATAGTCCAATTATTGTCTCAGGTCTTTCGATTTCGCTTGTTAGTGTTAATAAACTAACTATGTTTTTAAGAAGCATGAAATAGGTGCACATATATAGAGTCAATGACGGCATTTATTCTATGTTTGTCAATGATGTCAGTATATATTCGAAGTTGTAAAAGCAATCATTATTCTGTGGTCTAATGGCTGGAAACTACAGGTTGTTTCGTTAACCTTGTTTAACTTCTTCTTGTGCGATAGGAATACCCGAAGCTCTACTTTGTAACAATGGTAAAGTCTGCTCGATTGTATCCTAGTCGTAAAATACTAGAGCCCTCAGCTCAATAGACTCTCGCGGGATCGCACCATCCGGTGCAGTTGGGTCATAGAAGGCAGTGTGCGGAGTGGCCACTGCAACACTTCCATCCTGTACAGAGTCGTAGCTAATGTGGAATCTTAAATTTTGTGCTACAGTGAACCGGGGTATACCTTACTCACCACTTAATAAGAACAATATCATCCGGAGTCATCCCTCGCAGGTACCACCACTTATGCTTCTCGCTATGTTTGACCGAGAGCAACTCTCCCACCCGGTCTGGGAATATGAGTTTGACCGGCACGATGTCCGTGGGGTCGACGGACCTGCTATCGCAAAGTGCGAGGGGGTAATCCAAAGCGGTGTGGTGTATTGGCCTCCACAGGTTGATAATCTGGAAACGCTTTGAGAGGAGCTTGGGCACGTCGGCTGCGGGCATGTGGAGGTGGACACGAGCGACAGATGCGTCGTTCGACTGGTCGATGTGGACCATAGATACTGGGCCATATATTAAATTTTCAACTCCAGGGCCCAGATTACTCTTCCTGACAGCTGGGTAATGTAAATGGTTGAAAAAATCGATATTTAGAAGAAGTTTGACAAAACTATGCGCGACGTACTGTGATCGAAGATTTCAACACGATTAGCGCCTGTCAGTTTCTTGAGCAATTCAGCGCTTTCGAGGTAATATGCTGTCTTGACATTGTCCTCGTTTTCGAAAGATGTGTGCTTTGAAACGTGATGGAAGAACGCAAATCCAGTTTTATCGAGGGACACTTCGTGCTCTCGTCCACGAGCGTTCTCGATGGCAATGCCAGGAACATCAATTGGGAACCAATTGCGCTCCAGGGAGCGAATTCCAGTGCTGGGATCTACAACGCCCTTTTGGTAAGGTTTTCCACCGTCGGCAGGGGGAGAATAGTAGCCAAGTGTTGCGAGTACAAATGGCGGGGAGTTGAAGGCAGACATGAGCAATTTTTGTTCGTAGATAGAATATTCTAAACAATTGAACGCACTAAAGTCTGCGGTGAGGCATTATATCACAAAATTTATCCTCTTGACCCCTGGCCACTCAGGCTCAGGATTACTGAGGTGCTATGACGAACATGAGCCACCAAAATTGAAGATTGCTCACCTAAGTGCTTGTGCTGGAAGGCGTTTCCGGGACAGTTTAAGAAACAGTCAGTTTTTAATCATCACGCACGACGTAAAGGCATTCGGCGCGTTGACGCCATTTGTGGCAATACGTATAACTGTCGAAAAAAGAATTGTTCGTGTCAGTTGGGGTCGAGGCGATGGTGCGTTTTCATTCAAACCATACCCCGCCAAGTGAGGACTTTGACTTGTCAGCGAATTAGTAAACCATTGGTATGCGTACTGTTAATTGACTCACTATCCTCGGAAAACTGGATCGGTCATCCCGGTCTGACAGTTTCAGGTGCTTCATAAGTGAAGAGAAAGGCGTGATAGGTAAATAGTCAAATCGTACAAATTCAACCCGGAAGCGCAAACACAGACATCCTTAGTATGCAGTCCTTCTATGTCGGTACATCTGAGCGTCCTTTGTTGTGGGTGCCATTCCTGTTCGCAGCCATAATTGCATTTGCTCATTATCCGTACATATACGATTGTACATGCATGTACGATCTCAACGTACCTTAGCAGCATTTTCAAGGAAACGCAGCGCCGGTGCACAGGCCAGAAGCCATTAAAAAACATGGAGGCGGTGCAAATCCAAAATGACGGTTACTCGAACAGTTTGGAGCTCACCAACGGTACAAGTACGATGCTCCCCGTGTAACAACGCACCAACAAGACTGAGGGAGAGGCAAAGCGGTGCCCCTCTGCATAAAAGGCCACCAATTTTGCAGAGAATGGTGAAACATGTCTTCGTCCCCAATTGACATCAGCAACAATCTGTATCTCTCTTCCGACGAGCCATGGAGAGCGACGTTTACCACTGAACATGGCTTAAGTCTTTACAAAACCGAATCGTCGTCATTGTGGAGTACCAAGTTCCATACCAAGATCCTACGCGCCATTCCGTCTTTCCAGGCCCAGGAGACGAGTTCTACAGCCGATGTTTCATTGAAGGACTCCTTTGGTTTGCTGGCGGATATCGAGTTCCATACCTTCCGTTCCACAATTATCAGATACGACGGTAAAGAGCGGTCGGTGGACGACTTTTTCCGCAGAAGGCCATCCAATATGTGGGGAAGGTAACTCGAAATATTGTCTTCGAAAACGTCTGTGATTGACTCGGCTGTCGCAGGAAATACGTCTTCACCGGCCACAATGGAGTAGAGTACGTGTGGACAATGGAGGAAGACAAATGCAAGGTAAATTTTTTTTTGTACGGTCATACAACAAAAGAACTCACCCAAGTAGCTATTCATTGCCGACTCGAGCAATACCCTTGTTACAAATTACCACCGCACGCGTTATGGATTCATGCATGAAACACGGCTCGGCTACTTGGAGCTCTTTGGAAAGTTGGACAATCGCACAGTCGATCAGATTATTGTCACATTCGTTTACGCAGAGAGATATCGCAGGCTAGAGCGTGGACATGTTTGAGGATGATTCGAGACCAGGCAAATTGGTTGAGTTCAAATCTGCTGGCCTCCTGATTCAAGTCACGTGGTTAAGCTCAACCAGAAACTCCGCTGCCCATCAAGCGCGCGGAGTTCATATCGTGCCTTGAATGCAAAAATTGGGCCAACTACTTGAGAAAAAGGTGCATATGAGAGGAAGGGTACCTTTATATTGGCTTTATAGTCTTCCTATGTAATAGATATGAAAATATAATTATTCGCTTATGCCTTAACGCCAAGTAACCAATCAGGCTTTTGAGAAATTGAGAAGCCGTGCTCGAAATAAGCGCACATATATGTAGATCCAATGACGACATCATCTATGTTTGAAAAAAATACGACGAAAGCTGTAAAGCTGTTTATGCATTGCTATCTTGTCGTCCACTAGTAGGTAGGTGCATGTCCCTTGAATGTATCACCATCGATTGATTTGTATGACATTCTTATAAACCCCGTTTGACACCGGAGACCCGTGTCAACCCGAGTCGAGAAGTCTGATAAGTTGGAGCGAGTTGGCATGTGTGGTAGTGAAATTGGCTACGGGTGTGTCTATTCCATATGCGCAATGGGATAGAATTCAGTTCAATGGAATTTCAGGATCTTTGAGAGGGTAAGAAGCACTCGGTATAAGATACTTGTGATTGCTAATCCCGTCCCAGTCTTGTTTTCACACAGAAGAGAAGAACAATGGAATTTTAGTTCCGAGGAACGCTGTTCTTCTTCTCATTTAGGAATAGTGCCTGAGCGTTTGCGATAATAATTGATGGTATTCGACAAATTGATACACAGTTGCAATCTAATAGTAATAGGTTTATTTGATGTGTAAGAGGGGATACAACTCTGGAACGAGGTCAGGCTCGCCATGAGGTTCCAATGTAGTAGACAAATGAGCGGCGGAAAATAAGGTACGTGGCCTGATGGACACCTCATTGTGTGTGTGTGTGGGAGAAAATGATGTGAACAGCAACAGCGCTGATACACATGGTGAGTCAGAAGCTGGAAACAGGGAACTGGTTAATGAGCCTGGGATTTTTTTTTGTCCGTTCGCTACTCAAGTTTTATGTTTTGAGGGGAAGGACTTCTTTCTTCTTGCCCTTTCTACACAATCCTGTATTTGCACCATCGCATCCATTCCCTTCTGTATTTGTCCCCATGTCTGAACAGCAAGAATCATCCTTCGATGTGCCTTTGTACGAACTTCCTGCTGGACTCTTTGCCGCTTTATTTGAATCAGAATGTAAGGGTCATGAATGGTGTTGTGGATAAAGCTTGTTGATCTATTCCTCATGCCATCATAGCGCCCGAATTATTTCTTGAACAAAAATTTCTGGAGCAAGATTCGATGGAGAATACCTCTCGACCTCGATTCCAATATGGTTCAAGCACGACAAACTCATCACATATTCCGTTATCCACGGCATCGTCTGAATTTGATGCTCAAGACATCAGCCCTACGCTCATTTGTAAGTCTTTTCACTGAAATCACTCTCAAGAGATATACAATAAAATATCAATTACAGCATCATATTCACATCCATCAACATTGCCTACCAGTACCTCTTTATACCATCCTGCGGCTGAAGGCGAGGGACAGTTATTCGACCCATGGTATCCCCCTGCTTCCCATATGCAGGGACAATTACTGGATCAGCATAGTTTCCAAAGTGTGCCAATTCCGCAACAGTATTAATTGTGTATATAACTGACCACATCCGTCAGCGGGAGCCCATCCGTCTCTCCCAGTTTGTACCGAGTCTGTGTGGCGCCCTCTGCCACAACACTTACCTGGGCCATGGCCAGATACCCGCGTACCCGTATTTAGGGGCGATTATCGTTCTTCCTTCATGGAAGGACCCATTGACGCCTCGGAGGACAAATTGGGCATTATGAAAGACCCGACGCCACCACTATATGGCGCTTCAGTGCCTATATATGAATTTGAAATGCCAGTAGAGATCCCGACTGAACAAGCGTCCACATCGTATGAGTCAATTTCCTATGATTTCAATCAATGCTAACCATCCGTAAACTTACAGACATGACATGGGTGTTGCGTCGGTGACTGTTAATGAAGAAGGACGTGGCACGTACGATAACTGGCCTCCGATGCAGTTGCCGTTACTTCCAACCTCCGAGTTGAGCAATCATGAAGGAATTAACTACCCAGCCTGTATGTCCTGTAATCTAATGATTTTTGGCTTAAAACTGAGTCCCACCTTGCACGTTTTAGTCTCCAATACATTTGGAGAAGGTTTGGGATATAACACCATGAAATCCACCAACAAATGGCATACGGTCGAAGATCAATGCTCCGGGGATCCCCCCGTCGAGCAAGGTCGGAACGAGCCTAACACACATGGAAGGTATGTGTATTCCTGCCCCTTCTCCAGCAGTAGATGTTAACTCGTGATCTTGACACAAAAAGCGCGGGGCAGCACCGCGCTCAGACGGATTCAATGAACAAGTATGTAGCCATCGGATATCTTCTCTTATTTCAGCATGAGCAGTCCTGACAATACCCTGCCCACAGCGATCCATACGGACTGGACAATGCCCTGGAGGGGCTACCTAACGCAGAAGCATGGACAAATGAGTCCTTGCACCTGCCCATTGCACCGGAGCAGCCTGCTCCGAGCATGTCCCTAGTCGAAGGCCACGTTCCTAACTGTATGGGGGGGCTCAGCGTCAGCGTCACGCGCGAACGCAAGAGGTGGCGGAGGGACAAGGGCATTCGGTTCGTCAACCTTGCTAGCAATTAGTGTTGCATTGGCACGGAGGGCGATGGCGGGTACGCAAGACCAAGAGAAATCTTCTATACCGTAAGTGATTTGTGTTCTCACAAACAAACAATCTAACAAACTTACCTGTACAGCTTGAATACACAGGGCCTGTAGCGCTAATAGGAAGGGAAAGGCCGTCGAGAGGTCGAGCTGGTAGACAATGATGATGCTTCAGTGCTCATCTTTTCCTTCCGGCTTATACAACCGCGATATAGCGTGATATCGATGGACCGGATGCGTGGGAGTTCCATGCACGACGTCCACAATGCCTCGAATTCGCTATAATTGGCGTCTTCGAGGGCAAAATTTAGCTGAATAATGTGGTTTTAGCAGGATTGTGATCAATTGGCACTCAATAAAGCTATTTCTTGTTACTATTACCACTGGTTCTGTTCATTGCACACACTCTCAATAAATGGTACTCTTTGTTCAAACAATTATCCATCTGTAACAATAACTAGGTCAAGCAGGTATTGAAATCAGAAAGTGAATTGATGACACCAGTACTCCTCACACCGTCGGCGGTACAAAGTAAATTTTCATATTAATGATTTTAACTCGCATAGGCTGAGTTGAACAGTTGAACCATGATGAGTTGAGAATTATTGACATGAATGGAGAAATAACAAAGACTTTTTAACACTATCCCTTAGAGGTTCATCCTCATAGATCACGCTTTCAATCTGCATGGCTGTCAAATAACGTCGTAGCGGTTAAACAACAAACACACTATGTCACTAAGCGCTATAATTCAATCCAGTGCCTCCATACGAGACTGATTTAAATGAACGCCGATCTTGCAAGATTAGATTCAACACTGAACCAGCCAACCAGCCACTAACCGATACCACGCATTCTTCAGATACAATTGGATTAAACATTCGTGTCATGTAACAGACGGACAGAATATATATAGCGATTGTACAGAGACGCTTTCAGTCAATCATTTGATGATTTCATCGATACCTCTTCGGCAGTGAGACCAACAACCACCTTTGTTTTGTCAGCCTGGGAAGGATTATCTAGGTCAAAGGCAAGCACTGGGTACATGAGAGACCAAGAAAATGGAATTTATTGTATATTCTTGCGTTGGCGTCATCTCGATGCATGGTCATGCCATACCATTACCATGTAACCGGACGACTGCAGGATACAAGATTCAAAGCACAAGCATGAGTATGAGAATCTGGAGGATGTGTTGATTGTTGAAATTTCGCCAGAGAGATGATGTCGAATGCTATTAAACGTGTACAACATGTACATAGTGCATTGCGCCGCTGGGGTCCGCGTCGTGTCTCGTCGTGTTGCATGGTGTGATGAACTTGGGAGGTTAGAATATGACAGCGAGGGACACAGCACAGTGCGTTGGAGAACAATCTGGACCTGTGGTGGTAGTAGAAGAACCGAGTGCATGATTGAGCCATATTTCCCACGTCCTGGGGCATCGCCAACCCTCCGGCAATCAAATTACTACTTAATACGAACTCCGCGCCAACCGCGTGGCCCTAATAAAAAATTCCAGCACACGGCACTGGACGGCACCGTTCCCTCTCCAACAGGTCATCAAACAGCCACGCCGACAGAAGCACTTTCTCACTTTCCAAGTCCTTTCCTGCTCGCCTGCTCGTTTATTCGGTGCATCAACCTAAGCATTAAGATTTAAATGTAATTTATCTGATATCGTGGACTTGCTATTTCTTTTATGGGCCGCCAACTTTCTTCTAGTACTAAAATTGGAAAGAGGATCTTACCCATTTATTTTCAGGTCCGAAGTGTCTTTCCGCGTCTCAAAGTGAAATCTAGACAAAAGTATGAAAACGAAGTTTCTCTGCTTGGAATCTTCTTTTTCAAAAACAAGCTTTACTTACTTGGTTCTGGTTCTCGAGAGACACCGTTGCGGTGCATCATGATTTCAGAAACAGATTGGGAAGGCGGATCAAACGCAGAACGAGATGCCGTTAAGTTCATTAAAGCACAGATGCTGGCAACTAGGAGGTGAGTTATAGCGTTAAGTTGGTTGAGGGTCAATTATTGAACGCTACTAGCACATGAGTTCGTTGGTATGTTCCCCTTACAATAGCGGTATCACATTCAGAGAATCTCAGTATGATGGCCCAAACATATTGAGCGTGTGTATAGTTCCATAGGCGCGTAGATCCAATGACGGCATGTAAACTATCTTTGTCAACGATGTCAAGAAACCTTTGAAGCAGTCAATCTTATGGAAGTACATGCCTTTCGAGTGAATATCACCATCCCTTTCTACCTTCTATGACGGTCTTATAAGTTCCGTTTGACACCTGATACCCGTGTTAGCCCGAGTCGAGAAGCCTGATAAGACGAAGAGAACTAGGCTGATGGTTGTGTGTCGGAGCACCGTCTATGCGCGCGCCCATTTCGTACACACAGTGATACAGTGTAATGGTATTTTCAGTGGGGTAAGGATGCAGTCGGTACCAAATCTTTGTGATTGATGCTCATGACCCAGTCTTGTTCTCACGCAGGAGAGAGGAACAATGGAATTCCAACCCCGAGCCCAACTGTTCGTCTTCTCATTTAGGAATAGTGCCTGAGCCTTTGCGATAGGGCCCGGGATTGATGGCAGTCGACAGACGTAGGATATGCACTCGTGATGTAGTAACAAGTTCCTTTCGTTTGTCATAGACAATACCTACTGGCAAGGAATGTTGAATGTTATCTAACGCTAGGAAGGCGGCTCGGGAACGTGGTTAGGAAAGAGACTATACCACTATCCATGAGGTTCCAACGTATTATCCCAGGTACGAGCTGCGGAAAAAAAGAGGAGCTATGTCGCCTGAAGGCGTCCTCATTGTGCGTATGTGTGGGAGAAAAGTTGATGTGAACAGCAGCAGCGCTGATACACGACTAGATGGTGAGTCAGTCAGAAGCTGGAGACTCGGCACTAGTTAATGAGCCTGGGATTTTTATGTCCGTCGCCACTCAAGTTTATGTTTTGAGGGAAACGCCCTCTTCCTGTCCTGTTCACTCATTTTTGTCTCAAACTTGACCCCCACTCACCTCTGTGCTTGTCCCCATGGCTAATCAGCAAGCCACTTCGTTCGATGTCCCCTTGGATGAGTTTATTCTAGAATTCTCTGCCGCCGTGTTCGAGTTTGATTGTGAGTATTGAGGGCGGTGCATTAAAAAAAGCTTGCGAGCGATCCACTCACGTCGCTGCAGCAGCATCCAAATTATTGGTTGAACAGTTTCTAGCACAAGATACTCAAGTAGAATCTGATTCGAGCGCCGCAGTATCATTACAAACAGAATGGCCATCAAATCCGCCTCCGTTCTCAGAGTCTTTATTCCCTCCCGTAATTGAGAACGACATGCAATTGTTGCATCCCCGGGATTCTCTATCCCACTGTACACAGACAGATTGGAGCCATCAGAGTAATCACCAATGTGAGGCGATTCATCAACAATTTTATTATGCCTACAGCTAACCACACCTATCAGCAAGCGCGCATCCCTCCTCCCCCACCCCCTTTCACCCTTGGCTGACTACCACTAATCCACACAACTCGTCTTGGACATCATCGAGAGCGCCCGTATTTAAAAGCAATTATCCCTCTTCCTTCATGGAACCATTGTCTGGTAACGACACACAAAGCCGATGGGGTTCAACTCACGATCCAACATTGTCGGAATTCTCTTCTCCAATTCCGGCATGTAAGCTCCCAATGCTATCGGGGACTACGGAAGAACTGGCGGTTCCATCGTAAGAATGGATAAACTATCAATACCACTGAAAATACTGACCATGCATAATTTCTACAAATATAGAATACAAGATGCATGGATGACTACTAATGAGGTGGAAGCTGGCATCTACGACAACCGTCCTTATAGGCAGTTGTCGCGCACTCCAATCTCAAGCAATCGAGATGTAAACAAATACTCAGCCTGTATGTCCTGCAATCCGGTGACTGTAGGATTGTACACTAACAAGCCCTGCTCTCCCTTTTGTTAGTCTCTAACACATTAGGAGAAGGTTTGGAGTATCACTTAGAATCCACTGACAATAGGCAAACTGTCACGGATCCACGCTCCAGGGATTCCCCTGTCGAGCAAAGTCGCAGCGAGCCCAATGCAAATGGAAGGTATGTGTACATCCTCCCCTCCTCCAGGAGTAGACATTGACTTGTATTATTATTCACATAATAAATAGCAGGGAGCACCTGGCTTCTATGGATTCAGCATACAAGTATGTGACATTGTCAAGTATCTTCTCTTCTTTCAAAATGAAGAGTCCTGACCATGGTCTGACCACAGTGGTCTATATGCACTGACCAATGCCCTGGGTAGCCACTCCAGGGCATATGAATCCATGGAAAAGCCACATGGTACCAAAACCGAGGCATGGACAAACACATCCATGGACCTGCCCCTCGCATCGGAGCAGCCAACTGCAAACACGTCCCAAGTCCGAGGTCACATCCCCAACTGCATGGGGGGCCTCGGCGTCAGCGTCACTCGTGAGCGCAAGAGGAGGCGGGCAGACAAAAGCGTCTGCTTTGTTAACCTCACCAGCGACTAAAGTTGCAGAAGGGGACATTGGCGGGTACACGAGAGCAATACTAAAATCTGAATACCGTAAGTGATCTGATCGCTTGCAATTAAACATTCTAACAAGTACCTGGGCACTTTTCACAGGTGCAAGCCGTCCTTCCGTGCGGGCCTATGGAGAGACTACAGAGAATGAGGGGGACGTCGAGGGGTCGAGCCGGTAGATAAAGGCGATGCGTCACTGCTCACCTTTTTCTTCCGGCTTATACAACGCAATATCGATGGCCGGGTGCGTGGGAGTTCCTGGCACCATCTTCGAGGTCGAGATTTAGTCGGATAGTGTGATTTTGGTAGGATTGTGATCGAATTAGCACTCAATTAATAGATTTCATTGATAACTTGCAATGCCTTGGTATCTTTTTGAGATATATTTCGGTACATCAGCAAAGGAGGAATAATACATATTTAACCAAATCTCAAACACTCTGAACTCACAAAACTCTTACAATAGGTGGTAAGAAATATTGTACACTGAATTTTAGATCTAATGAACTTAATTTCCTTCAAAATCACGATTTACATATCGACTTTCGGCACTAAAATGATATATCAAGTTGATTGAATTTGTTCCCTGGGGACGGAAGAAAGGTGGAAGTCGGAAGTTTGATCGTGTCGTCATCATTTTTAGTCCTCTGTATGGTCGATAGTCCAAAATTTGTCCTAAAATATAAAGGTTGGTCAATTATCCATGAAGGGCGTTGGTTAACGATAAAATTTGGATAAAATATGTCGGTATTCTCACCCCACGATCAATGTAAGATATTTATATCTCTTAATATGCGATTCGGGCACATCGTTGACTCTTAATTTCTCCGCCCTGATGAAGAACATATACAACACTGAGTTGTTAACAATGAGGGAAGTTAGCCTATTTCACATCTACACATAGGCGGCGAATAAGGAGAATCAAACACTAAATCCATGAAGCTACTACCTGGAACAGCCGAAAATGCGATGTAGGAAGACCTCTTTGATCCCACTTCTTGACGGTGAATATGAGAGCAGGAGGAGGAGAGTAAAAATAGATTCACAGAACCTAGTACAGATTTTAGGTGCGCGCTGTGCATAAGCACTCGTACAAACTTGTCCTCTGAAACAACCCAAGCGTAGGAAAGGAGTACGTCTCCAAAATTTTATCTCCGTGGCGCTGACGACGAGTGGTATTACCCCGCTGCATACCGACTCCAGAGGAAGGTGCAAAATGACTTGCTTCATTTCGCACCAGCGGAACGACTGGCGCCTCCGACGAGCCATAAAACCAGACATATACCACTGAGCGAGAATTCTCTCTCTGACAACTGAGTCCAAGTAAAATGGAGAGATGGATTCCATTAGAGTACGTCTCGACTCTTAGGATGTAGATGGAGGTTCACAAAGGTCAAAGTAAACGTCCTTCCTTCTCAAATTTCCCACGAGGAAAATTTAGAAAACATACCTCGTCAAGGGCCAGATGTTCGTCACTAGAGCAGTTACCCTCATTCTAAATTTGCATATGCGTTTACGGCTCATGCACCACGCCCTTCCCGCATACTTGGTGTTTTATGACGACCGTACAGTTGACCGGATTGTCTCATTGTCACAGCGGGGAGTATGGCAATTCTTCCGAGGAAATGGATAGATGGGTTCGAAATTTGTAAAGGTGACATAGGAAGTTAGCGATAAGAGAGTTTAAGAGGACTGGCCAAATGTTGAACGAGGTTGAACGTTGAAACGTTGAATCATGTTTGGTCGAACACCGCAGGATGGCGAGGATTTCGAAGTAGAAGCATAAAAATAAACGGTTACGAAAGGTAAAATAGTGACGCCAGTCTCCCGACTAATTCGGCTCAAAAGTAGAACAGAATGACAGAAACCATGCTGGCAAACGGCAGAGGGGAAGATGAAACCCTCTCGCCCCCACCACCTGAGCCAAATCACGCGGTCGGACTCATCGGATAGGAAACTCCGCTCCCCACTTCGCCAGTATTTTGACTCTTCAACTCCTTTCACCACCATTGTCGGCAAGATTCGAAGTACCCAGGGATCACAGTCGAAGCTTCAACAAAATGTAGTCTCATGTCACCTGTTCCTGACTAGACTGCTATAAATTAGTGAATGTGGTACGGCATTTGGACGCACTAGGTTCGTGTTCTTTCTGCTCACTACTTCCCGTTTTCCAACTGTCGTATATAAGTACTGAGGTGGAATGCGATTACGAGGGGTCATTGTGGCTCTTGCGCCTGTATACGCCGTCGCCACCTTTGTCGATCCATGTGTCTTGGAAGCTTGTCCAGGATACGCCGCCTCCAACGTGAAAGTCCGCCACGATGGGTTGAGTGCAGATTTAGTATTGGCAGGAGAGGCTTGTAACGTTTTCGGGAATGATGTGCAGAGACTTTCTTTGAACGTTACATATGAAACAGGCGAGTAACAATCTTCACACAATGAGTGTTTAACCTTACAGACCTCCGTAGACGATAGACTGCACGTCAAGATCATTGACCCATCCAGCGCCCGCTACGAAGTCCCAGAATCTATTCTTCCACGCCCTTCGAGCTCCCCAGGTGCATCCTCCAAAGCATCCTCCATACAATTCAGCTACACAGCTTCCCCCTTCTCCTTCACTGTTTCCCGCTCTTCCGACAACGAGGTACTCTTCTCAACAAAAGGCCACGCGCTTATATTTGAACCGCAATATCTTCGTGTCAAGACCAGCTTGCCTGCAAACGCCAACATATACGGCCTCGGAGAGCATACAAACTCGTTCCGCCTCCCTCCAGACAACACAACCTTGACGCTATGGTCGCGAGACGCGTACGGTGTGCCCACAGGGACGAATCTGTACGGAAACCATCCGATATACTTTGAGCACCGGACATCGGGCACCCATGGCGTGTTCCTGCTCAACTCGAATGGGATGGATATCAAACTCACCAACAACGGCAGCGCGTCGGGAGGGCCTTCGCTGGAGTACAATGTCATTGGCGGGGTGTTAGATTTTTATTTTCTCGCGGGGAGCGAAAGCGATCCGACTGCAGTAGCGAGGCAGTACGCGGAGGTGGTGGGTACGCCGGCAGAGGTGCCGTATTGGTCGTTTGGGCTGCATCAATGCAGGTTTGGGTATCAAAGTACGTCCGCTTTCTTTTCCATTTTTAACACTCTGACTTAAGAGGATCATGCGGACAGGCTTCGTCGATGTCGCAAATGTTATCACTAGATATGCTGCGGCTCAGATACCTTTGGAGACGATGTGGACTGATATTGGTGAGTCCCAGACTGTGCAATTCATAGTAATCGCACTTGAAGGCGCTGACTGTTAATACAACATAGACTACATGTTCCAACGGAGAATCTTCACGGTCGACCCAGACTACTTCCCATTAGCACGTATGCGCGAAATAGTGGATTATCTCCACTCTCACCAACAGCGTTTCGGTACGTGTGTCCCTCAATTTTGAATGCATGAAATGTTTTGATCACAATGCATTCGACAGTGTTAATGACCGACCCGGCCGTGGCGTACCTTCCGAATGATACATACGCGCCATATAATAATGGAAAGGATCTTGATGTTTGGCTGAAGGCGCCGAATGGGAGCGAAAGTTTGGGTGTTGTATGGCCAGGTACGCGTTTTGCGTGTTATTTCTACATATATCCGCTCACGCATTGTACTAGGCGTTACGGTTTTCCCTGGTACGTCTTATCATATAGGTGTTTTACGACTAGTTTGGCTAAGCTAGCTTGAAATATCATAGATTGGTTCCATCCTAATGCGCAACAGTCCGTATCTTATGACAAAGGGGTTCTTAAAGCTAACTAAATTTTCACTTTTCAGGTTTTGGACTAATGAGTTCGAGAGCTTTTATAACCCTGATACAGGGCTTGACATCGACGGCGCGTGGATTGATATGAACGAACCATCTAATGTGCGTTTAGTATTCGAAATTTTCTTTGAGCATAATGTTTGATGCTTCTATTCAGTTCTGCAATCTCCCTTGCGATGACCCATATCAGCAAGCAATACAAATGAATATTCCCCCTCCGAGAGCAAATCCGCCACCTGACCCCAACACACCGATATTCGTCAACTCCAGTGGCCAGGCACTGAGCCGAAGAGACGACGTTGACTTGCTCAACCCACCATACGCAATCAACAATGCTGCGGGTGCATTGTCGAGCAAAACCGCATTTGTAAGTGACCTATGATCTTCAGAAAAACTGTGTAAAGTTTCATAATGTTTTGGTAGACCAATATCAGGCATGCGAACGGACTCGCCGAATATGATACGCACAACCTGTACGGAACAATGATGTCCGTCGGTACACACAACGCCATGCTTGCACGCCGGCCCGGGAAAAAGACGCTCGTCATCACGCGCTCGACGTTCGCTGGCGCCGGCGCGAAGGTTGGCAAGTGGCTGGGTGATAACTTCAGCCAGTGGGACCACTACCGCGCGTCGATTTCGGGTGTCCTGGGCTTTGCGGGTGTATATCAAGTACCTATGGTTGGTGCGGATATTTGTGGTTACGGTGAGTTTTTGTGTTTGTGCTATTGGATGTTGTGGGTTTCATGCTTTGTTTCACTTGTGAACAGCGGAAGATACGACCGAGAATCTGTGTGCGAGATGGGCGATGTTGGGCGCCTTTTACCCATTTATGCGAAATGTACGAAATTGCCTACTTCTTTTATATACTGTTACTCATTCAGCCTGGCTGCATTAGCACAACTCAGACACGTCCATTAGCCAGGAATTTTATACATGGCCGAGCGTTGCACAAGCTGCTAGGAACGCTCTTGACATTCGGTGGGTACCTTGTTTGGGTATCTTCAAGTATATCGTTATCTTATCACCATGAAAAGATATCGACTTATGGACTACATCTACACTGCATTCCATACAGCTCATACCGACGGTACTCCCGTCCTCCAACCCCTCTTTTTCAAGTATCCCAAGGACCCTAACACGTTTCCTATCGATCTTCAATTTTTCTTCGGCGATTCAGTCCTCATCTCACCTGTTACGGACGAAAACTCGACTTCCGTCTCCATCTACCTCCCTCACGATACATTTTACGACTTCCTCACTCTCGCTCCCATTCAAGGTACCGGGGCCTCTGTAACTCTTCAAAACATCAACTTCACGACTATTCCCGTATACATCAGAAGCGGCACAGTGCTTCCCTTGCGGGTGGCGAGCACAATGACGACGACAGAGCTGAGGAAGCAAGACTTTGAGTTCGTCGTTGCTCCTGATGCACGCACCGGCCAAGCGAGTGGCAAGCTGTACATTGATGACGGGGAAACAGTGTCTCCACCTGCCAGTGCGACTACTCAAGTGAAGATGGCGTTCAATGGCGGGCGGCTGGATGTTTCGGGGACGTTTGGGTTTGATACTGGCGTTGCTGTGAAGAGGGTGCGGTTCCTTGGGGTGGGTGCGAAACCGGACAAGGGGCAGGTGAAGGTGAATGGAAAAACGGTTAGAGAGGGCGATGTTCAGTGGGATCAAACCACAAAGGTGTTGGATGTGAATGCAGGAATCCCACTCGACAAAGCATTCAGCGTACAGATTCACGTGTAGGAGGCTAGGATAGGGGTAACAAGTGCGCACCGTATTACTGTATTTGCTTTATTTTGGAAGTTCAGGAGACCAAAAGAAAATCGCGTGTAGTATTGAATGGCATGTTCATGCTTGGCTCATACGTCCGTAGATTCACTTGAGCTCGGTGTTGGAAAGTCTGTCGAACCTCTCTTTGGTCTCCTCAATGTGTTCTGTTTGACCAAGTTACCCCTAACTGAAGTGGATTGGCACATTCAATTCAAGCTGGGCACTTGGCATCAAGGCACAACGTGTTCATCTTATAAAATTGGCTGTTATATCGTTTCCGCTGGCACTGCTCTGTACTGCTCTGGACTCCTTGATTTACTCTGGATACGACACCACTATGCAATCAAACTGGTCTCAAACAACACTGGTTAACCCAGATACACGTGCCATTTTGACATTCTCTAAGCCGTTGAACTGCATAACCTCCACTCTGTGGCTTGATGACCGACCATATCTGAAGGTCGCGACGACAGATTCCGCAGGGGCATGTACGACAGTGACAGATTTAGCAAGCAGTGAGGTTCTTTTGACGATCAGGAGGAGGAAGTTGCACCCAAATTCCGTGACGTTTTCGCACAAGTACGAAGGGAGATCTGTGAAGCAAAAGGTCTGGCTTGTTGTTGGGAAAACAGAAAACGGGAGGTGTGTCGACTCGCCCGCACTCGCCCAAATGATGTTTAACCTTTGGGATGCACCTTGCACTAACATCCCAACTTGCAATTCAAGGAAACAATGGGCCGTACATACCTCTCATGGGACTTTTGTTTGGAAAAGGAATACCACGTATCGTCTTGCAGTACGTATCACATCATACATTGTGTGCTACAGAAGTCTTAATTTTTGGCATTGAGTTATATCCTGACAAATCGTCCGGTGTTCCATTAGTTTATGCACAATTCCCAACTTCTGCATATCCCTCGACACCACTAGCTTTGATTCTTTCGCACGGAACTGAAACCTTCTGGGACGAGATTATTGCGTCTTTCCTCATTTTAGAGGAAGAGATACGGACGGAAGCAAGAGATATTATTTCATCAGCATTGTTTTTCTCCGACAGTATTTGATTTACGCAAAGTACACAGTAATACCATCTCGGCCTTTTCTGCACGTTTTGGCCTCATGAAGATCTTAAAACTTTGTCGGGCGGCGTCAGGGAGCCTGAGGAACCTTTCTTGATCCTAAGCCACAACAGCCAGGCATTCACAATGTCCTATCATTGAGACGGGACGGACATTAAAATTGCAACCTTTTCAGTTACAGAGACAGCTTGGCTTACACTCTGTGTTCCGAAAATGATACCCTCTCCAAACGGTACTGTCAAGCAGATTATATTTAATCTTTGGTCTCATGTTCAGATAGCCCAACACTCACACAAAGCCATGGTCAAGTTTGAAAATCGGAACTTGGCTGCATCATCAAGACTGGTGATAAACCAAACCGAAGCACTGCAACTGTAAAAATCGAAGAATTTTTGTCATCTCTCGATCACAACATGGTCTGTTCGTGATTAACGTACATCATGACCACAGTCATCATTGCGTTGAATATCAGAACACGTATCACCACTCGAGGAGACAATTTATTCTTGTCCATAGTCTCTTTGAACATCTGGCTCCTTTGCCGATAAAAATTTTTTTTAACAAGCCCTGGAAAAATATTTCAGTTAATGTAACTGAAACAGTGAAATAGGTTGGGCCATGCCTTGAAGCACCATGATCATTACACCCCCGACCATGGAAAGTCCAATTGCAATATTAGGTCTATGATCCTCTGATTCCATTTGTGGTAAAACGGCCAGACCACTTTGATGACTCACACGAGATTGGAAACAAAATGACAGCGCATGCCTGATGGGTCTCTGACCGCAATGGATGAATTGGCAGCCCCAACCTTAGTAACACCGCTGGCGCTCATACATATTTGCCAGCAAAATATGTATTGGCAGTTATGTTTCCTGTTCGTTTTCGACGTATTTTTGAGGTATATAGACTTCGGGGTTCCCTGATTAGGCAACCCCGAAGTCTATATTCCAGGCAAATATGTCAAAAATGAACAGGAAACATAATTACTGATAGATATTTTTCTGGAAAATATGCACGAGCGCAAGCCGTGTAATCGTTTAAAACAATGACGTTGGTCATTGGAAATCTAAAACGACGTACGGCGAAGACAGAATGAGCACAGATACAGAAACAACTATCGGGATGGTGTTGATCTTGATATCCATCACGAGCCAATGTCAGTCCTCGTAGAAAATTGAACATAGGCACCCACCCAGAGAACATGCTTGTTATGCAGCGTGCGCGACTGGCAAGCTAAAATCATGGAAAGATAGACCTACGGTAAAAAGAAATTATAGGAGTATTTGAGCATTTCTACAATACCATTAGAGGGACAACTCTGAATATAAACTTGAAGAAGAAGGGCCGCTCCAACCAGGGAGCATCTATTGTGATAGATAAGTATTTTTTAATTTTTGGATGGTCCGGATATTTTACACTCACAAGACAGTCAGGGGATAAACCAAGATAGCCTGCAAGAAGCATATACCTCTAGCAGGCGTCGGTCCCAGCTGTCGACCAAGCAGCATCACCTGACTGACGGTAGAGAGAATGACCGCTGAAAGCAGGTTGAACCAGATCCCTGCTCTACGGACTTCCGACGATAACAAGGCCGTAAAGAACACAAAAACTAATAGAACCAGTCCAGAAAGCTCAAAGAAGTTGTAGAACGAAATTGCAAGGTGTTCCATGGCCTATGTCACTAGCACACATAGGGATATGGGAATCGTCGGAGGGGGAGAGGAAAATAAAATAAAGGCAGGATAGCAGATTTCACATTTGGGATGGCATTTCTATGATAGTGGATGTAACACGTGCGCCAGCAATGATCAGATCAATCACCGGAGGATGATTGGGAGGCATGGTTTCGACGACTCCTGAGAACATACAGTGATAAGGATGGAAAAAGTTTGGTTACGACGAACCCCGGTAATAACAAGCGCCAGCAAAGTCTGCCCTTGGACAATGTTTTTACTGAAGATTAGCTGGAATTGTCTATAATTAACAACTGTGAACATTGCCTTGGAACGGGTTTAATACTAGTAGCAGGCATTGATAAAGTAAAAGAAGCGGCGGTAAGGCTTTGAAATTATATCCTGTGAGAGGACGGTGGCGGTATCGTGATGGCAGTTCATGGATATTCGCAAGCAAGAAAAGTGCGGTTGTCATTGAAGCAATTTGTAGTGATTGGCTCTTCAAGGATTACTCGTCAGTAACATAGCGCCGAAGATGTTCTTCACACGCACTCTTTTGTTAATCATCATAATGATTGCAGATGCACATTAGGGGGTGGGCAATCGGAACTGGAAAATGGTGACCGGACACTTTTTGAGACATACAAGGGCGTCACTCTGCCGCAATGTCAATCTTTAATGGATGGGCATTCTGCATCGCAAACTTATGCAACGTCGATGGTCCTTCGAAGATGAGAACCAAGAAGCTTAGTCGTGTACAGTATAGTGGCCTTATCGTAGCATTGTCTTTGTAGTAACGTATCCGAAGAACCCCAATTATGAAGTTGAAATTTATGGAACTAGTGAGCGCTTGGAGAGCTCATCCGACAATGGACAACACAATCCAAAGTAATGGACTGGACAGTAGTAGTCTCAGAAGCATAGCGGGAAATTTTACCCAAGTTTGGCTAAACAAAATGCGGGCCAGGAACAGATAGCAGGAGCAGGGTTCAGAAGCATAGAATGGATGCGCCACGCAAAGCACCAGAGCTGGCAGAGCAGAATCATGTAAGCCATAATATTTATAAAAGGTCTTCTTGCTTCTTTTTGCTATCAACAGGGTGGATGTGAAACCCGCCGGTAGATATACCGCTTTGGCGCAACGATGAAGATAGTACTACAGACGTGGTGGCGATGGAGGGGCTATAGCAGAAAGATATTAAAAGGAGAATATTCATCCCACAAGTCCTTTTTGATCAGTCAGAGTAACCAGTTTACCAGAGCAGATGCAACAGTGCCAAGACAGCATCCTTGATTAAGAGGATAGACGGAACCAACGCTCTTCATCAGGCCAGCCAAGAAATTGAACGGCGCTGGGCAATAACCATGGAAGAAAGTGGTTCTCTTCATAACCTGAAACAACCAAGGTGTCGAGAGCAAATCTTAATAATGGAAAGGAAGGCCGGCCGTGGATTACCTTTTAAGAATAGAAAAGAAGGACAGCCTGGGTAAAGGTCCCACACTTGCATGGTACCTAGAATCTTTTAGAGCATGAACTAGTGCGAACCACCTGTTCACTCGAAATTAGAAAGTAACCATGCTTGACATCTGTTGCCGCGGGAAGTTACGACGACTATAGCGAGTAATGGCGCACCATTACCGTAATGGAATGTCGGCGGAGTAATCTGTTGACTATATCCGAGAAGTGAACGAGCAGTATGCATAGTACTCGCTCACGTAGGGAAAATTACCTGACATAGGAGAATAGATACCTATGACTGTACGTCCAGTTAGGGTTGATGAATGTTAAGCATGGTGCGAGCGCTGGCCTAACGTTGGAGAAGTTGGTTCAAACGTCATTTTCCCCCTTCACCGAGCAGCTCTGCCATTGAATAAATGTTTTTAGGTATAGCACATACTTTCCGCAGCAGTTATTACCGGCGATCAGCGAGATGAGAGTAGACCGTGATTGTTGTGTGAAGGAAGACATCAGAAAATGACGATATGGTCAACTGTCCAGGTGATAAAAACCCAGACTTGTATGGTGCTTGTACCACCTGGTCAATGAAGCGTAAACTGTTATATGAGTCTATATGAGTAGATCAACAGTATGGAGAAAGAAGTATCAAATATTATGTAGCATAAAGCTAACACGCACGCGATTTTGACCTTGTTGCATAACATTTTTTGCATTTTATGATTGACAGCCAATAGTTCGCGGATGAAGGGTTATTCTACCAGTTCAGGGTTGAATAAGCAAGGACACTAGAGAAGTTAAAAGAATGCGTTAGACGTCCGCACACCCAACAACGCTGACTGCCAACTCAACTTGAATGTTGGATGCCACTCACCGCCTTTGATTGTATTGTGTCCCATGATGTTGATTCGGTATCAAGATTTTTCGTGTGAATCTCTATACTGATTTGTAGGTTTATGACTTTCAAAGCTCGTGGAACGACGAGAACACCAAGGAGGATGTAGGCAGGATCTTAAAGAAAACAGAAAAGGCGTCGCTGTTGATTTTCAAAAATCACGTGTAATTGTTCTCACGGCATGATCAGCAGTCGCGCGAACACCAACGCCAGTGACCGGATCTCGAAAGATTCTAAACAACATAGTTTCAATATATTTCATGTGCCTCTAATATATCTCCATTATCTTGTCATATTATTTAGGGTTTTATAACATGTCCTTAATTGAATTAAGACATAATTGAAGATATCGAAGTTTATGATCTACTATATACATCATATGCCAAATTACTTGAATCAAATATCATACGATTTGCATTGCCTAATTTAAAACGAAAGAAGCTTTGTCTGACATGACAATTGACACCTATCCGGCACCGGGTGAAATGCCGTCAAATCTTTCAGATAGTCCCTCTTCCATGGCCGGGAAAACCATGAAATGCTATATGGAGCATGAAAATCTATTTGTAAACAGCTGACGAGACCTCGTTTCAACTATTTTGCTATAGGGCGGTGATTCCGCCAATTTTGAATTCAATACAGTGGATGAGCTCATGTACCACATGATACGT
Source organism: Psilocybe cubensis (assembly GCF_017499595.1). NCBI lineage: Eukaryota > Fungi > Basidiomycota > Agaricomycetes > Agaricales > Agrocybaceae > Psilocybe > Psilocybe cubensis. The sequence goes on along the minus strand of NC_063001.1, from coordinate 275,056 downwards.
ATTCCTCCTCCCTTTGAAAGTAGTACTAGACTTGACTAGATAGATAAGGTTGTCTTATTTTCACGCTGGAGCTAGAGGCGCATCTTATTGTACACAGGGTCTATTTTGAATGTATCCAGATCCCTAAATGGATAATATGGAAACAACAAAGCATACAATTTTGAATCCTGTTATGCTTATGCCAATACGAAGGCTCAGATATCCTAGGACTTTTTAACAATTCTGGCTCCAAGCTCATCATGGATGTTCAGGTACACGAATAGGGTAGAATTTAAATCTATTAGAATGAAATACGGTCACCCGACTTACTTTTTGGTATATCATGGCATCAAAAGAACAAGTCATTTCTTTCTACAAGCTCAAACCTCATTCTTAGTTCTTGCAATACTCATAGCTCGGTTGTTGTTCCTGGAATTTGGAAGCGGGCCTCGAGGCGTTGCAAGGTTGTTACGTAGCGTGCAAGAAGCCCACGCATATAGTCAAGAGAACACATTGCTCGAAATATTATTGGGCTGGCTTGGTTTAATTCGGTCTCTGTCGAACTGTTCACATGATCAGCAAACTCAAGCTGATAGACGAACTTCCAGTGAACCGAGTGCTTTCCCTTCTACCAGCTTCCACCACCACCACCACAGTCGGCAAGTAGCATATCCAAAACTTTCTGAACGATATCCGTCGGCGGTTTGTTATCCTGTATCAGAACACAAAGAACTATTGATCACACCAACACTATCACTGTCGCGTCACAGCCGGTCCTTACGCTCGTCTGGTATAGTGGCCGTTATGGATACTTATCACATTTGTTTCTCTTTCATGCGATTCATGCTGTTCTTGCAGAGCAAAATTGGCAATGGCAGCCTTGAATCTACCCCGAGGGCGTGTCCGATTTCAGCCTCCTGTTCTTTGGCAGCCTGGGGCAGCCTCGGACTTGTTCACGACTCATTGCGTGGCTGATGTGTACCCGGAATGAACACTTTGTTTCTGATTGTGAGTAGTACCCGACTCCGACTCCGAAATTTTCAGGTCTTTTGCCTGAGGACGCATTATGCTCACGGCCAGCATCTTTTCCGAGGATTGTTGATTTGCTCTGGATGTACATGACACGCGTATCATCATTAAATACCAGGTAAAGCCGAGGCTACTCTCGACGACGCGATTCGACGCGACACTATTATGCGATGACGTCCTTCCCTCCGTCCTACCTGACGTGGCCCAGCCAATGAAGCTGCTTCACGATCTGTCGTTTACCCGACTCCGAGTCCACAACGCCCAGGCTATCATGTGGTTTCTGCCTTCTTTTCCTAGCTCAACACGCCCATGTAGCATCTTAGTATATCCATCCGAGTATGAGAAGCCGATCTTGAGCATTGTCCCGTCTGACGTGGACTGCCTGCTAGTGTGAACGACGTTGAATATCAAATGTGTTTATAATTTTACATCATCTACCTGAGCCCCCGGAGCTTCCGTGCATCTATTGAAGCTTTGTGTGTAATCCTGGTTATATTTGTAACAAATTTATCATATTCTTATCGGCCCAACTTCCCAACTTTGCCACTGCAGTGTCGAGTAAGTCTAAAACCATGTAGTCTGTTAGTATTTCTTCTGTGCGAATATACTGAGGTGTGTTGAAGCGTTTTTTTTTTTTTTTGTAATTTTTCCAAAGTTGCAAATGATAAAGAATAAGAGAACTGGTACAATATACAGCCTGGAGTCCGATGCCTGGATTCCAGCGTGACTACTGCTGAAGCCGGCAATACAGCCTCTATAGTACAGCCACATCTTCCACCGTCCTTTGCGCAAACATTACTGATTTGTTGTCCTGTTATTATTAAGGTACGTATTGCTTTATATTGACTTGCACTGCAAAGTCCGGATACTAGTCGTGTACCCATTCATCTGATAACGCACCACACACCGTTCTGCGAAGCTAGGATCATGACACTGGAGAGGTTTGACACAACACTCAAGCTACCATGGGATCTTCTAGGCTTCAAACTTGGACTAGGATTAAATGCTCTCACCGGTGGTATTGCCGCCAACCCTTTCAGAACAGTTACCGAACCAGCCAAAAGCTCAAAAATCGAAAGGTCAGCATCTAAAATCACTGCTGCGGAGGAAACCATCACGTCCTTGCAGAAGAAGCGGATCAGCTCCTCTGGGACCGTCAACGTCGTCCTCCCAGTAGCGGCACCTATTACGGGCGTGTCGATCGATGCGGGAATTGCGCTGGAAAAATCAAAGGGATCTTCTGAGCGTACGGTCGTTTTCCGACATAGGGCGGAGGGCCTGTTTGAACCCGAGCAGCTGGATCTGACGAAGTTGCAGCTCCGGGGGAGTGCAGAAACTATATTGCAGGCAAAGAACTATGTCAAGTTTCGCGAGCGGTATGGGGACTACTTTGTCGCGGGAGTGCAGAGGTTCTACTCGTTTGATGTGATCATGGTGTGCAAGTACGTTTTTTTCATTTATTGTTTGATAATAGTATTGATTTACATCCACCCTGGCTGTAAAGAGCGAGCAACACTGAGAACATGAAGGACTTTAAATCCCGTGCCCGCACCTCGCTCGATAAGCTGTTTTCTGCAAAGACAGAGTTAGATATCTCGAAGAAGTCCTCTGAATACGACTTTGTGGCTTCAGTCGATTTTGAACAAACGGGGTGCGATTTTGAACTCGTGCAGGATCTGACAACGTTGGGAAAGCTTGCAGCTGCATTGGAGTTCACACAGAAACTCAAGAAGGCTAAAACGAAGCCAACGGGGACCCCACGGATAGCGCTGCTTCGGCATTACAGGTGTGCTCTACTACCTTTGTTTATGAGGCATGTATGGCTCAATGTCGGTGATGCCGCCATTATAGCGTGGTGCCCTCTGTAGATATTGAAAACAAGCTTCCAGTTGCCAGAACAATCTTCTCCGACCTTCATCAGGCAGAGGAACTCTGCGTGAAAATCGACAACCTCGCAGCCCAGTGTTCACACCCCGACTTCGAAGCTTACCGACAGACCGTCGCAGACGCACAGAAACACGTAACCAACTTCAGACGCGACCGCACGCATATGGGGCAGGACACTGTCGCGCGTGAAACCGCCCTGCGGCGTCTCAAACGGTCCAAAGGGGAGCTGAATGACCTGCTGAACCGGTACAGCTTCCTGCGCAAGGTCGTGGAGTGGAAGAAGAAGAACCCGTTTGAGGATGATCAGATTAGTATGGACCGGGGGACGACCTATGATCGGAAGGAGTTTGGGATGACGGAGACGCGGGAGTCTAGTAGACAGGACCCGTCGAGCAAATCGCGCCGTGTCACGCTTGAGAACGGGACTATATCTGGTTTTCAGAGAGTTATGGACTGTACGCCGGCTAGAAAGAAGGGCATCATTGAAGGGCTTAGAGGAAAGCGGGAAGAGGAGATAGGACTAGCCAAAAAATCACACGCCGAAGAAGGGAAGAGCGAGACGATTCAGTTTGAGAAAGAGTCCTTCTACATTGTTGGCTGGGTTGCGAGCGTTGACAGCGAGGAAACGGGTTACAAATATGCAGAGATCAAGAGTGGTGGGATTTTAAAGGAGAATCTTAACCTTGATCTCGTATCTTATGTTGATACAACCTGGCATATTAGGATAGTTTTTGTTCGTAAAAAGTACTACGACTTCCCTTCACTTCTTCAATAACGTAGTGTAAACTTAGATATACCCTGTAGTTTTCATTTAATCTGTTATTATAAATATGTGCATAATCAGGCAAATTTATCAAGCATCAGAGTACATCATACATCACATTTTGTATCAGTATACGGTAAGCTAAAAATCCGGGGAATATAACAGCAGCCGTCCATACAGTCGTCACCGTCAAATTCCCAACTCAAACCTACAACCAGCATCTGTCAATTAAATGTATCATTCTCATTAGACAAAGCACATCATCGATAGCATCACCGTCGACCATACCGATCTATACCGACGGCATCAGAATTCTGGGGGAGCTTGAACAGATTGGCACACTTCAATCACCATCATTCGGGAGCTCTTCAAATCAATGCCAATGCGCATGCGCGTGTTCGTCTGAGTCTGGCGTGCACATGTGTACTGGATGTTCACGTTCCGTCAAAATCAAAAGACATGTCCGTGTCGCAGTGCTTCTTCCTATCACGACCGCGTCAGCGATCAACCTAAACGCTGAGTTATGAGAGAACCCATGGGCTCACGGCCTTCCCAAACGCTACCCAGTGTATATACACACACGCACGAGGCTCAGGTTGTCTGTCAGCTTCTGTCAGTGCTATAACTTGATTATAAAGTGACCGACATAGCTGACTGACCAACGACAATGCATCAGAAGCTTCCTGGCAGGTGAACTCGAACGCGGCCTTCATGTTAAATAAGAAACGGGTTAAAAATGCATCTTTTTTGTTGATGTTGACGTCGTCCCGAGTTCCGGGTTACAGACAGACTCTGAATAATGCTGAAGCTTAAATGTTGAAATCAAAAAATCAAACAGTGGAGGTCGGCACTTGAGAGATAATCAGCGTTTACGGTCTCGGACTGCCTTAGCACCTCAGATCCGGCGAAAACTCGCAATTCACAATTTCACCTTCATTCGATTCCGAATTCGACTACTCTCCTTCCTTCTCTTAATGTTCCTGTGTATCCTCCAGCGCGTTCGTTTGGAATGAAGCAAGGCTGGCGTCCGGAACCCGCACGTCATTGCCGCAGAGACTTCATTCCATTGCATTCAAGTTGTCAAAAAAATTTGCCGGGTAAACAATAAAGAAACTTGCAATAATTACAACACGGAGGACCTGGGTAACCCCTCGACGTCTCGACTCTCGACGTCACATAGCTCCCGTCGCCCGTCGCCCGTTGCCCATTGCCATGCCCGTCACGGTCCGGGTTATTGACGTCGACGTCAATTGGCGAAATGTACACTCGCTCTGATTCAGAGTCTAAGTATTGTATACGCGAGATGCTTAGATGTATGCGCGCCGGGGGGATTACTGTGATGTTGCCTTTTAATTCAACATGTAATGTATGGGTCCGAATCTCAGAATTTTTTTACTATCTTCCAGTGATAGAAGCTCACAGTTTAAAGTTCAAAGTTCGACTTCGAGCTCACAGAACCTTTGACCTTGATCAAACCATTACTCAAGTTACCTTGTTTACATTATTCGATGACATGTCCCGTTGGGCCTCTGATGTCTTCCCCAAATAACAGAGAAGAAAGGGAAACTCGCGCACGGTGTAACCGCCCAATAGCCAACGCCCAACCACAACCAAACCATTTCTCGTCCGTCGGACCTCGGACCTTGTATCTCGGACCTTTAGAGTCCCTCCACTCCAATTCTAAACGTTAACGCATCAAACTTAATTACTAGACTACCTGTGGCGTCTGTCTGACTATTTCTATTACTCTTACTGTAATACTATTAGTATGACTGATTTAAATTAGCATTGAAATTTGTGACTCTGAGTCTCTTGAGGTCTTCAGTCGACCCTGGCTGTCTTTCAACGGCGGAATTGTATTGTGCGGCAAAACGGCATTACTTAAAGTTATACTTACGTAAGTTGCAGGTAACAGAATTTCAAACCCTGCCCGGTGCCGCGACAATGCCGAATGCCAGATGTCTGATGCCGAATGCTGATGCCGATTGGTGACATGAATAGCTGTGCCGGGTATGTCCGGGTATTTCCCGTGTTTAGAGTTGCCGGCTCCCGGACCCGCTCTTCATCCACTCAGTTCATGGAGCTATGTGGTCAAAATATGCACTTCGTTTGGGGTGTCTAATTCGATACTCTGTAGGGTATGTGGTAATTGAATGGGTATATCTGTTAGGATTGGGGCAGCGGCAGTAATGGCTTTGTTTATTTGTTTGTTTGGAGAAGAAGAAGCAAGGAGAAGTAAGAGAGGAAGAGGAGGAAGAGAGGAGAGGAGGAGAGGAGATAGTTTATGGAGATGCGATTCACAAGGCGAGAGGAACCATCACTTCCTGTTTTCTATTTCCTTATACTTTGATTTAGACTTGGTATCATGATCACGTATGTACGTATCTTTATTTTTATTTTTATCGGTATCAGTAACAATATCATTTTTCATGTCGCTCGTCAGGATCGAGTTTAAGAAAAGATTTCGAAGGAAAGCAAAGCGAAGTAAATTAGAGTAGGTAAGCATCTTATTGACTATACGAAAGACATCTGCCAATGAGCGAGGCTTCTGCTTCTTAAGAATGGTGAGTGTAAATGTGAATGGTGAATGGCGAATGGAGCATTGTTGTTCTTATTGTTATCGTTACCAGTATCAATCCATTACTATTACTGCTACTAATACTATTTCCATCAGAACTTGGTTAATAGAAAGGGACAAAGATTCCGATGCTGATTACATCAACGTTCATTCATGATTCCATGGACGGATGACTCCGTCGAGCTTTGACTTACCCTAACCTAAGTGTATGGTTTATTTTTGAGTCGAGTCTAGACTTCAAAGTTCATAGGCCCCTTAAGGCGTAATTGTAATTGTATTCACACTGCGCACGGAGTCCGAGTCGGATCGTGGAGCTTGAATGTTGACCGTTCTGCATCGGTTGATGGGTTAAACTGAGCGTGGTGCAGTGCAAGTTTCTAACACTCCCCGCCGACTCCGTGATTACTAGTACTGCTAGCACTGTATTCGTATTGCTATCTTAGCATATTTGTATGCTAGTATGCTAGTACTAGCACACCAATCCTATCCCTTTCCATACTTATCGACATCATCATCAATTGTCACCAGACATATGTGCATCCCGCCGCCATGTATAGCGTGCATAACCATATGTCGCGTTGTCGGGCGAGGTGCGGGAGCGGATTGACGTCGACGGTCGAGTTGCTATTATGATTAAGCCAAGTAAGATAATCTTAGCGGCCCCAATGTACAGGTTGCGGTTGACATTAGAATTCGAGAAGGTGATTAATAGTGCATTTATACATGCTTATCACGAAACAAAAGGGTTTTTGACGTTCAGGAGGTACAAACGGTACTCTTTATCTGGACGGACATAGTACAGTTCACTGAGCACTGGAACTGAGGCTGGGCAATATACGCAGAGGGCGCAGGAAACGGAAGGACGGAGGTTTGATTATATGTTTAGTGCAAGATCGATCGATGTGAACAATGCGCCTGTGCACTTGTGTCGTCTTTCCCTCCGCCTTTGCCTCCTCCGCCGTCGCGCCGCGGCAGTTTAAGTGAGTGTGAGTGTGAAGTTGCAGTTTGCACCACACTGAGACACATGCTTAGTTTTGCGATTTACGTTTACCCCAGGGGCCCTAGCACAGCAGCAGACCGGACGCGGATGTAACCGGTCCCTCTCCCCTTTCTTTATGCTTTTTCTCCCAGGAGCAGGAGAAGAAGCAAGATCCACTTTCGCGAATCGCGAATCGCTTGTGAGTGGACGAGACGAGCGATGGGAAATCTGATCTCTTCATCTATACATTGCAGCATCTGTGCTCCCCTGCGTTGGCATTGTTTGCGTATGCGTCATCATCGCACCGCATTTGAGCAAAAGGGTTTGGCAGATCCACGTGCTGCATTTTTGTGCAATTGAATCAAGTCAAAATTGGATATTTATTTTTGTTATGGATGTATGTACATATTTGGTAAGTTGGATGAACGAGTCGAGTCGGTTCAGTTTGCAAGTCAGACTGCTGCTTTCGTTTTGACGTGGCGGTAGTCTTCCCAGTCGTACAAGTCGTATATCCCTGAACTATCGCTCTCGCAGCTATCAGCAATAGAAATTAGAGTTTAGAATGTACTGGAATGTGTGAATATATGCGGTGCCCGTGATGATATCGTAAGTGGAGAAAGTCGGAATGCAGGGACGGCTGGACAAAGCGTACTCTATACAAGGGACAACGCCTGGAGCAACAAGGAAGCATCGAGACGAGCCAGCTCCTGTCCAGGCGTTACGAGAAGCTCGCCAGGCTCGCACCGGTTCGGCTCGGGGTCAAAGAGTCGATCCCGATCACATCCCAAGCCCAAATTAGGAGCGAACGTTGTTATCTTTTCCGTTTATATAAACACCGCCTCTCATCAGCCCACAAGTCCCTCTACAACTGCCTCGTTCCCCTTCTGCATCACCAACACCAACGCCCACCAACGCCCCCGACGACGACGACGACCACTTCATCAATGGCTGCCGCCCCCGCCCACTATATCCGCACCATCCATTCTTCCTTCTCCGCCGCGCACCCGCACTCCGCAGCCTGGGCCGCCACATCTGCCTCCTCCCAGTACCTCAACCAGTTCAACCACAACCATAACTCGCCCGCTAATCACAATAATATCATCTCACAACCCCCGCGTCCTCACCACCACCACCACCAGAGCCAGCACGGGGGGTACACGAGCATCAGCACGCACAACACCCACATGTACACGCACCACCTGCGGGATCTCACCCATGGCGGGGCTCCCGTTGTAGGAGCGGGGAGCGCGCATCGCCAGCAGCCTCAGCTGCAGGGAGGACAGCACGCTCACGCCTCGTATGCCCCGAATGGACCGCGGAAGCCCAGCGCGGACGCCCAGCGCAGCGGCAGCAGGCGCCGTTCGGTGTCGATCCGCATGCCGCCGACGTACAAGTTCGACCCGTTCGCGGACGAGCCTGTCTCGGCGGGTGCTGCTGCGCCTGCATCGGACTCGCTGAATGACGCCGTATCGGTCTCGGAGCAGCAGCAGCCGACGCATACGCATACACCCGCGGCGCCGTATACGATCCACATCCCACCCGCCGCTGCGTCGGATATCCAGATGTACACGCCTCCGCGCCCGCGTCCCCGTCCGATATCCACAACGCTTTCTCCGCGTGCGCCATCGTTCACGCCTGCTGCCGGTGCTGTGACTCCAGCTCGATCGACTTCTCCCACACCCAACCCACAGCGATCAGCAACGCCAACGCCAACGCCCCTCCCCCGCGCGCCGCCACCAAACCTGTCTAAAGTCGTCGCAAGCATCCTTTTGAACAGGGTGCATGCCGTCGGCAAGCCGATGCGCCGTCGCATGGCGATGCATACGCAAGGCCAGGGGAGGGATTATGTGAAGAGCTGTTTGTCGAGCGTTGTGAGTGTTGAGGCGTGAGGAGGAAGCAAATCGACTTCTACGCATCGACCCCATTCACCCGCCAATTCTACTACACTACCTATATTTATTCGCAACACCCACACCACACCATGCCACGCAACGCAATGCAACTATAACGATCCCCGCCACGATACCACTCTTTTTTACTTTCTTTCGTCTCTTTTTCCACAATAATCGAATAATCGCACAAGCAAATGTAACCGTCGCTCACAGCTCCTTTGCGAACTTTCTGTACCATTTGTACCACCACCAACACCGTTTATCCCTCCTCACTTCCACCACTACTTCTATCCCACTCACTCTATCCGTGTTTGATAAGCATACATTATTCACCGTGATTTTTTATCTCGTTGTATCACCACCGACCCCACCACAACCACATCACCCATCAAAATCCGACCGACGACTTATCCTCGTCTTTGTCCTGATTTCCCTTGTATATCCAATATCCCATCGTTTTCTCTTTGATCTCGCTCAAAAAGTGTACTGTTTTCCTTTTGGTTTGACTCTTTCCTGTCTTTTTTTTTTGCTGGATTGTCGCTTCTTTGAGTTTGACTTTTGATTTCTTTTTTTCTTTTTGTGTTTGCTGGGTTCCGTACGTATAGATATTGATTTTTTTTTCTCTTTTCCTTTTCGTCTCGTTTCTTTCTGTTTATTAAAGTAATTTTTTACTTTCTTTCCTTTTCTCATCTTTTCCCTGTCGTGTTCTACCCGCATTTTTTGTCCCGTACTTCACATCCACTTATCCACCACACCGCATACACTTGTCTTATACATCACACATCGCATATACCGGTCGAGCTTTTTTCACATACATACATACATACAGACATACAACGCAACGCAACGCATATATATAAATTAGTGTACTTTGTACGGATCCTTTTTTGACTTGAACGGTTTTGGTTTTTTCTGTGTTATGTTTTGTGTGGTTTTTATGATGTTTCGAATGTGCAAAATGCAATGTGAAAATATTGTTCAAAGTTCAACGTTCAAAGTGTGAAGTTTGAAGTCGAAGTGCGTACGTCGACCCCGGGCGAAACATACGAAATTCAAATTTGCGAAATGCACTGTTTGATATTTGATGCTATGTTTTATGTTCCGGCGCCGCTTACGAGCAGCTTTTACATTGGATAGTATAGCTTATGTTCCGAACGCAGGAGATTGGGTACGGGGAGTCTGCAGACGGGAGACGGGACTCGGGAGACGGAGGACCCGGGGTGTATCTCCGAGTTCCGAGTCTCGTTCCGCGCTTTTTGCTTGCGCGAGTCAAGCGCTCGAGCGCTCGAGCGTATGTGTACTCCGGGAGACTCCGGGTCTCGGAAGAGGATGTGAAGGGAGGAAGGGGGAGGGAGAGAGGGAGAAAGAAGGAGAGGGATGCCGCGGGGTCCGAGGGTATTGGTTTTTTTCTTAACTAAGTTTTTTATGGTTTTTTTATTTTATTTTACTTCGAACTTTGCGTATGTAGGTCGGATAATCTTGTATGGTTTTTTGTTCCCGGATTTTTGGAATTTTGGGGAGGAATTATGATTATTAATAGAACGGTGGGATAAGTGGGCGTGTGGTTCTGGCTTCGTTCCTCCTTCTGCGCCTCTCTTCCTCATCATCATCCTGCGATTATCACAATCATAGCGAGGTCAGTGGTCGGTGAGAGTAAGACAGATTTCAGAAGGTGCCTGACTGGACCGTGCAAATCCAAAATCTAAAGTACAAAGTGCAAAGCGAGCAGTCTGAGCAGTTAACTGAGTAAACCGAGCCGGTACCGGTATTTCTGCGCGTCCAAGTTCAGAGGGCCGAGTTCTTTTTGAAGTTACCATTTTCAACTCCAATCATCCCGCTCAATTTGTCTAAAAGTTCCATGCGCTATCCATGCCATCGTTATCTTAATATACAGACAACAGTGTAGATAGATGGATGTTGTGCACCTGGCACAGTGCAGTGGCTGGAGCATGGAGTACGGTGTGCGTGGGGCGTGGGGCGTGGGGCGAGAAAATATGGCCTGGGAGTGGAGTTACCCACTCTAAACTTAAGAAAATAAATGCATGTACCACTCCAAATTCAAGTTTCTTATTTCAGGGCTGCTTAGCCTGCCCTATTTTATCTAACATTAAGTAGGGTGCAGTGGCGCACAGGCATATGGTGCGGATTTGGGTTCAGAATATGGTTTTCAGGTGGGAATAACGTGTAATGCAATGTCCTTGATAGATAGTGGCGTGGCTAGGAAAGGATGAACATGAACCACGAGGCGCGAGAGTCGAGACTCGAGGAGGATCGACACGTATGCACTTAACATATGCAGGACAGGGACAGGGACAGGGAAAGCGAAGGGTTCAAGTTGCGATTAGGCTTGCTACAGGCTCCCAGTCGCAGAGCAGAGCTCGCTTCTGTGATTCATATCCGATGTTCGATATTTGTCAAACGAGGCGAAGACGAGTCCATCATGATTGCCCGTTGTGGACTGTAAGGGTCTGGAAGGGTTTATCCACATGTTGGCACGTATTGAGTGCCCTAAGCGGATCTTCCGGCTAGGATATATTGTATATTGTATAGTAGTATCAAAACGAGTGTATTGGAATTGGAATTAGAATAAGTACGTACGTGGCCTAGTAGCGTTTACCTGAGTTTTTGTGATTGTATCATGAATGGATCGTGTCAAGCCAACCTTGAATATTGAATGCGTTGCTCTCTTATGTCAACGATTCCATTTTCTAAGTCATTTAATAATAAGCTTATGTCCGAGTGTCGCCTGAGCCGCAGAGGGTCAGCCGCCTAAGCATTATAATATAAGCAGCTTGCGAACCCCGTTTCTACGTTAGACGGCAGAGTGGGTCCGTGAGGCAATTGAAAGCGATGCAGACGCGAGGCAGGGTGAAAAATGTAAGAATGCAAAGCGTAAGCGGACACGGCACGCGACCTCGGACTCTGATTCGGATCGGAGAGGGTTGTTTGTTTGTGGACCGACGTTCCGAGGCTAAGGCTAAAGCTCGCGCTCAGGCTCAGGTAAGTATGTCTTGGATAGGATAGAATAGGACATGATGGTGGCGGACTCGCGGAGGTCGGTGTTCAATGTTGGGATTGGGATATGTAAAGGAGAATGTGCGCGAAGATCGAGAATTGTGCGAGTTTGAGTTCAAGCCGGCCCAGTGGGGGATGTCTGATGCTGTGACCGATTATTTGCTAAGAGGAAGGGAAGAGGAGGGGAAATGGAGAAGTGGACAAGAGAGACTCGTCGGAAGCGCGTCAATGCTAGAAGATCGTTGATCGTTGTGGTCACGGCAGAAGTTATGTAGGGATACACTGCAGGTGACTGTTCCGAATGCCAGCCTCAGAGCCCAGTCTTTCTTGACTTCGAGCCATGACTCATTTCCGAGCTGCAGGTAATGGTACAAAATGCACGAAGACTAGGTATTGGTAATTCAAGATTGGATTGATCGTTGAGCTTGTCGGTCTTTTAAAACCTTCTGATCCATTTGATCCCATTCATCGTCCAAAATGAACGAAAAGAACAGATTAAAAGAGAAAACAGGAATGGAGGTGTGGATCAAGGCGCGTACGTGTACTCATCCAGTCAAGTAGTTCGTTCAACTTCAACTTCAAGAAGTCTCGATTATAACTTTAACCTGTCCGCGGGAGTTTGGCTGAGTTTGGCGGGTGTGGGCGATTTGTGCGAACATGAAACCGAACCAGCTCGCGGTTCGGAACGCATCAGGCGCGGTTGGCCGTCGTCATGCTTATCATTCTATCATTTTGATGCGCATCTTCGCTCCCCCCCTTTCCTTTCCTCGCGGGCTTTTGGTGAGTCACCGACGTCCCGACTCCAATGTTCGCGCTCAGGGATCAGAATTACATAACCAAGCTATATTGATTAGCGAGTTGAACGAACGGGTCAGCGTGCGTGTGGTGTTTGATGGACTGATGGTCTGCAGTGATTGGTGGCAGAGGCGACCATCAGTGATCCCACTACATACATACCGTACTTTATCCATCACTGAGATCACTCAGAGCATACCGTTATCAATTATTATTGTCGTTATCGCATATGATATGATATGATGAGCCTGAGTGGGTTGTTTTCTCTCGTCATGGCATCGAGGGTGTTTATTCTACTTGTATCAATTTGGACATGAAATAAGAACATCAACTAGAAAGCATCTGTACATTTTTCGAGGACAACACGACACCGTGACGCTTTTGACTCGGGATATCTGCAGTCTTGAAAAAGGGCCCCAATTTATGTTGCGAAGGGGAAAGGGGGTCACGAGCCATCTATTTGTGAAGTTATCGTTTGTTTGTTAATTTAGGAGTTGTTGTACTTCACGTTCCGAAGTTGAGTATAAGTCTTGTATTTTATTTACAAGAAACATTTTCGCAAATGCATACATTCCGAACTCAGGTTGAAGTTCATGGACCGGTTCGGAGACCGTATGACGGCCACAATTGTTGTGATGGTAATTAGCTTTGTACCGCCGGCGACGTGTGGGAGCGCTCACTGGCTCGCGTATGGGAGATGCGCATGCATGCGTAAATCCATCTCCATTTATGCACCATTCCACCGACATAGTTCAACCACCAGAAAAGAACGCTGGTTCCGTTGTAGTTCATAAACTACTATTTAGATGATTATCACACATAAGTCTTTGAAGAAAGGATGTATAGAATAGCTAATGCAATGATCTTGATTATGATATCCTTAACCAGAAGAACAATGTGTTTTTGGACGTTTCGCATCGAAGAAGGGCATTAGCTTTACATTGGGGAGCCATTTAGCATTGTAACCCCAATGCGTCAGAAACCCGAAGAGCAAAGTCAAAGTATGAAGCGGAGATCCCGTTTGTTAATAATAAACCGTCTTCTGCTACTACTACAGCGAACTTTTGATACGTATGATAGATGTGATAGATATTGATGCATTTGCTCTGCTTCTCATTCTGATCCCAGAAACACATATAACCCAACTACACTATACTGTAAGCATTAGCCATTGTTCTGTCAAATACCACCGGGGGACTTATGCCGCATCACGCGTGTGTCAGTGCCTAAACTTACTCACTTACCTCGAGGCCATTCTTCCTGAAATAGGAATGGGAAGGGGAATAGGAAGAGTGAAAGGGGGTTACGTATATTACTATACGCTGTAAGTACGGCTTTGCTAGGTTCGGGATTTGGGTGGAGGATGAGATGAGATAGTAATATTTATGTATACAGGCATTTAGACATTTGATGAACCTATGACAATTGACTCGTGAGCTGGTCCGTCGGTCGGTGCTTGCTTGAATGCTTCAACAAGCTTCAGTACAGACCTACAAAAGATGCTTAGTATCACGGGTATCTTAGTATGTAAGTGTAAATGTAAATCCAATGTCTAGTCCAGTCTGTTGGCAAAGGTCAGGGAAGCCGGTTGGAACTTGGGCGCGATGGTCAATCAGACTTCTGCACTTCTGCGCTTCTGAACCTCTGTAAATGGGAAACAATTCATGGTCCAGGCCATACATATGCCAATACCTATACGGTATAGCCATTCCTATGACTATAATTGGCGTTACATAGTGCAGAAGGTAGTCGTTCGACGTTGGTCTACAATTGTACTTAGTAAATGAACGCCGAGAACGGTTTTTAAAGTCGGCATTCAGTTGCCGGATGCCGGTTCCATTCTACGTTAACGTAATCTTTATTTTGGTTCTCAGCGCGGGTTGTTCCGCGAGCACGTGCCTTGCCAGAGTGATCGCGACTCAACGCGCCGTCACGCTTTCTTTCCTACCACCATGTTCTCGTCTCTACAGCTCCAGTGCTCACCTTTACAAAGTCTCGGGAATTTTTTGCGCTGTTTTCTTCCTTTGCTCTGTGTCCGCGTCTCTCACGGTGTCGCCAGTGACACGATGACACGACGCGGTGCGTTCAGTCGCTGAGGGTACGGTCTACGATGGTGCTGCTGCTCTACCCCGTCGCTCTATCCGGTAAAATTCCAGCTCCAACACCGAATTTGACCTCAACAAACTACGTGACTTCTCGAGGATGCCATATATGCGTGTCATGTACATGCGCGCCCGTGTTGTTACACCTGCCTCAAGTCGGGCTTGCTTGGGACTGTATGAGAGGCTGTTCTAAACTGGTGCTATGGACGGCTGCTGCTGTCTTGACAAACATGTTGTACTGTTGGTATCTCCAGTGGATGCGGGTGCACATAGCGCGAACAATCCGCACCCCTGTGAACAACGTGACAACATGGTTGTGAAGACTTTGCACCGCGCCGTATCGTGGATTGAGGTTTCTTGGGCGCGTTGGACTGGTTTTACTTCTTGTTTCTTTGCTACGTGAGTGTGTAAGAATCATCGCTGATCCTCATTCGCTGGATGTCCATGGGCGGGTCTTTCTCTCTGTGTGCCCCTGAAATGCTGCTACGCTTCTATGTGGACTTTTTGGCGCGCATATATTTTGAGTTTACTTCATCAACCCGTGCCTCGCTGCCACTGGTACACTTAATCTCTTGTTCGTCATCCTTTGACCGTCTATGGTCGGTTGTTTGCCGGTGTGTGCTATTCTGCGGATTTTTCGGTGCGCATATAAGTGCAGTTTACCTCACCAACGCGTGCTTGCTGTTCCTGGTACACTGGGTCTCTTGTCCACTGACCGTTAAATGTCTATTGGTGGTTGTGCGCCGGTGTATGCTGTTTTCTTGTGCACTACGAACTTCGTGCGCTTCTATGCGGACTTTCGGCGCACATATATTTATACTTTACCTCACCAACGCGTTCTCCACAGCTTCTCGTGCTTTGCTATTCGCCTTGCCTATGCCTTCGCACTCCATATTCCCCCACCTACTCTGTTCATTCGCTTTGATCACTTTCCATACACATATGCGCGTGGATATCTCCTTCAGCGCGAGACGCCTAGCTCTCTGTCTGGGAAAGACTACAGAAGTGTTACGCCATCGGTTACCCTAGATTTTTGCCTAGCCTAACCCCCTGCATATCCGAGCCAGAACCATTCACGATTACCTCGAGAAGGGGCAAAGTACCTATAAGTCAGACTCCATCAATGTCCCCGATGCATCGATTCAGCATGCGTTGCTTACATTGATGGGTGTGATTGGTTGACACCTCTTTCCCCCTTCTCGCATGGTATTTGAGGCCATGGACATACAAAAGTGCAGAGAAATCTCTCATTCGCTCATGGCGTCGGTGCTTTGTATGAGTTGCATCACTGTCTATACGGCACATGACCTCATCACAACAACGCCCGATAGTACGACCACGCGTTTCTCGCTGGTCCTCGTGTCTCGTTGTTTCTCTTGCTTTTGTCTGCTCACTCCCTACTCCATGTCAACACTATCCATTCGCCCCGCATACTTGCCCTCCACATGTCCACGAAGATATCTCCTTCAGCGCGAGATAATTAGCCCTCTGCTTAGGAGGGACTAAAGAATTGTTTAGCCACAGGTTACTCTAGTCTGACACTGCATGTCCGAGCCAAGAATATCTCGACAAGGCAAAAGCATGTATATGCCAGCCTCCATCAATGTTTTGCTTACATCGATGGATGCGATGGGTTGAAACTTCGTTCCGCCTTCTCGTATGGCATTTGAGGCCATTGACATCCAAAAAGTGCAGGGAAATCTATTTCTCTTGTTCATGGCATCACTCTTTTGCATAAATTATGCCGCTATCCCTCACAGATGCATTGCGGCGTCTACTCTGCACATGGTCTTTCAGCTGAACAGCGCCCGATTGCATTTTGGTCTTTTATAAGTAAATGACAATCGTGAGGACTTAATCAGGGGCGATCTATGACCAGGCGACTGAGTACCAGTATAGCATATTATCGAACTTACATAGACCGTGGTCATGAGCAACCTCATATGTTTGATCGACTATCCAGTATATACAAGCGAAATGCAATCATGAAGTCTGAACAGCCAAGCAATATCGATCCTGCGATTTGCAATTTGCTTTTGGTACTGGAATATTTGCAGAGTTCGTCGTTGGGAGGTTCTGGTACATAGATTAGAACCAAACTAATCAACTTAATAGTAGTGTACAGTGCGTGATTTGTGATTTGTGAAGGTGGATATCATGGTAAGGGAATTTTTAAAAAAACCGGTGTGCAGTGCTTCTTGTCAAGTATTGTAGGAAACTTTTGGGGTCAAAATATTCGTTCAGTTTCCTGCAACATGGTTAGATATGTGGTATACCATCTTTATCGATGTTCAAAGGTATTACTTAAAAAGATAAAAGGTATTTCAACTTAAATGAAATCTGTTTATTGTGCACTAATCTGATCACAGTCCTACCAAAAGACCAAAATCTGACTAAATTTCGGCCTCGAAGATGGTGCGTGGAACTCCCACGCACCCGGCCCATCGATATCGCGGTCGTACGGGGAAAAGGTGAGCGGTGAAGCATCACCTTTGTCTACCGGCTCGACCACTCGATGCCCCCCTCCCCTGTAGGCCCGCGCTGAAGCATGTCTCGCATCTGTGAAAAGTGTTCAGGTACTTGTTATATTCTTTACCTGCGAGGGAGCAGAACGCTTACGGTATACAGATTTTGATCCTGTTTCCTTTGCCTCGCTTATCCGCTGTCGCCGTGGTAGTGGTTTTCCAATCTAGGTGCTGGATAGATTGACAAACCGAATACCCTTGTCTTTCCGCCACCTCTTGCGTTCACGCGTGACACTGACGCCGAGGCCCCCCATGCAGTTGGGGATGTGACCTTGTACGTGGGATGTGCTCGGAGCATGCTGCTCCGGTGCGATGGGCAGCTGCATGGACTCGTTGCATTGGTATACGACTCTGTCATGGACTCGCATGCCCTATGTGGAAAATCCAAGTTAACATTTACTGCTGGAGAGGGGGCGGATATACACATACCTTCCATCTACGTTGGGTTCGCTGTGACCATGCTCAACAGGGAGATCCCCGGAGCACTGAGTTGCGACAATTTGCCTGTTGTCAGTGGATCTCAAGTTGTGATTATCCAAACCTTCTCCTAATGTATTTGAGACTACATAAATGAAAAAGAGTAAAAGAATTTGTCAGTTCACAGACCCAAAACAACGGGATTGAAGGACATACATACTGGATGGTTGCTTCCTTCTTGATTGCTCGAGGTTGGAAGGAACGAGAACTGCATCAAAGGCCAGTTATCGTACATCCCGCGTTGTGGTTCATTAACAGTCACCAACGCAGCGCCCATGCCGTGTCTCCGCGGATAATGACGTGTATGATGGTATTTCCGTGCTTGAACCATGCCGGAATGGAGATTGACAGGTATTCTCTCTTTTGCTGTTCCAGGAACTGCAGAAACCATTGAAGGAATACCTCTGGTGCTACGATGGCACAGAGAGTCAATCAGCTACAAGCTCTGGCCATAATACCACCTGCAATACTCACATTCCGACTCGTACAGGGCAGCCAACAATACAAAAAGGGCTTCCCGTGAAGGAACATCAAAGGATTCTTTTTGGTGCTCAGACACTGGGAACCACTGGGGATTGTGTATCCACAGGATGGGATAAGGGGGAAAATGTGGACAATGTTGATGGTGGTGAATAGAGCGCTGTGAGTCGCATCATGTATGACTATTTTGTCGGTGAATTCAGTGCAAAGACTCACTGGGTTATACGTAGCGCTGAGATCGTGACCATGAAATCCAGAAGAAGCCGTGGATAATGGTATGTGTGATGAATGTGATGATACTTCCGTGCTTGAACCACACTGGAATGGAGTTTGAGAGGTGTTCTCTCTCCTTTCCTGTTCCAGAAACTGCAGGAACTGTTGCAGAAGTAACTCTGGTGCTACGACGGCATGCAGAGTCGATCAGCTACAAGCTCTGGCCACAATGTCACCTGCAATACTCACATTCCGACTCGTACAGGGCAGCCAACAATACAAAAAGGGTTTCCTGTGAAGGAACATCAAAGGATTCGTTTTGGTGCTCAGACATTGGGACAAATGAAAAGGAGGATGGGGGAGATGGGACAGAGTCAAAATTGTGTGAAAAGAGTAAGGACAGAACCTTCCCCTCAAAACACAGATTCGAGTGGCGACAGACACAAAAAGTCCCAGGCTCACTAACCAGTTCCGTGTCTCCAGCTTCTGACTCACCACCTGTTCGTCTATCAGCGCTGCTTCTGTTCACATCATTTTTTTCTCCCACACATACACACAATGAGGTATCCATCAGGCGACGTACCTCCTCTCATTTTCCGCCGCTCTTATTTAGGCTACTACATTCAAATCTCATGGGGAATTATATATTCTTCCGTTCGACCTTATTCCCGAGTTGCATGCCTGGTGTTTGCTGGCCTTCAACATTTCTTTACAAGTGCTGGCTATGACGCATAAAAATGCTTGTTACTGCATCGAAACTGTGTATTCTACATCTGTCGACTCCCATCGGTTACTATCGCCAATGCTCAGGAACTAGACCTAATTGAGCAGAAGAAGAGTTCTCCTCGGCGCTGCAGTTCCTTTGTTCTTCTTTGCTGTGTGAAAAACGACCAGGATAGGATCAGCAATCACAAGAATCTAAGACCGACTGATTTCCTACCAACTAGGAGATACTAAAGACCCGTCGAATGAGATTTCACCGTATTGTGTGTGGAATAGACACGCGTGTAGGCCGTTCACCACCACCACACAACTCCACAGGTTAGCTCTCTCTGTCTTATCAAATGCTTCGAGATTCGGGTGGATACGGGTATTAGCTGTCAGACGGGGCTTATAAGAATGTCAATGAACAGAAGAAATCAATGCTGATATTTCTTCAGGACACGCCCACTCGCCTGCTACCAGATCGGAGGATAAAGGCTGTATCAACAATTCATATAGTTAGTAAGCATAGCTTGGATGCCGTCACCGGATCTACATATGTGCGCTTATTTTGAGCGCGGCACATTCGCCAGAACTTGATTCCAGTACTACACCACACACTCCATTGACAACTTTAATACCTAATAAATTCGCACCGTCTACTTCCTGTACATCCTTCACAGCTCCTGCTTCAGAATTATATCCCTCGGTCCCTCTAATATTCCTCAAATAGCATCCCAATTGTCACATTCCCTGCGATACTTCTCCACATAGACGAATGTGACAATAATCTGGTCTACCGTACGGTCGTCTAAATTTCCAAAAAGCTCCAAGTATGCGGGACGAGCTTGGTGCATGAGCCCCAAATTCCTTTGGTGAAAGTGGGCAACGAGGGTATTTCTCCAGTCGTTGACAAACAGCTGGACGCGATACATGGCGGAGATGAGTTTTGTCTGAATCCTTCGTGGGATTTTTAAGGAGGAAGAACATTACCTTGACCGTGTCGACCTCCATCTTCCACACATACTCTACTCCATTGTGGCCAGCGAATACGTAGTTTCTGAGCAAGAGATATGTCTCTGCACCTGTCGAGGACATGGAATTATGGAATCGACGTACCTTCCCCACATGTTGGATGCATTTCTTTGGAAGAACTCGTCGACCGTCAGCTCTCTACCATCATATCTTATCGTGGTGGGACGAAAGAAATGTTCCTTCATATCCGCAAGAATACTAAGAGAATAACCCAAAGATGTCTGGTACGAGCTTGTATGCTGTGGGTAATATGTTGGAATGGTGCGCAATATTTTGGTATGGAGTTTGACCCTCCATGTCCACTTGGGCTCGGTTTTGTAAAGTGTGATTCCTCGCTCTGTGGTATATGTCGCATCCCATGGCTCATTAGAGGAGAGATAAAATGTTCTGCTGGCGAAAATGTAGTAGGTCATGTTCCACCTTCCTCCAGAGGCGATTTTACTTTTTAAGTGACACGATCGAAACAACTTGCGTCGATTTTCCTACGCTGCATGTATCTTACACTTCAGCACTACGGATAGAGAAAGCTGGAGCCATACCTTGTTGCACGCTAGAAGCACCGTGCATAATTCAATGAAGAGCTGAACTATGCTCGAATGCTCCCGCTGAGCGCCCACTCAGGACTTGCATTGGATTTGTGTGTCTATTTTTACATTTGGTCTTGTCTTGACCGTTTAGCGGGGAGCGCTCATTGCTTCTGGTGCTTCCATTCCCCTTATTCGCGTGTTTGTGCCATGTGCACCTTCGGGTATGGTCTCAAGACCAATCCGGGTGTGGATCGCAGAAGCTCATGCACCGTTTGTGAAGTGCTGTTAATTGACCGAGTTCGCACAAAGGTTAACAAACGCCGTTCGGAGGATCGACACTCTGTCAGGGCACGGATTAGGACTCAGACTAGCCGTCCACGCCAACCACATGCGGCATGCCACAATCCTTGAGGCGGAGCGAATGCACTAGATAACATATCTTCATAGGCTCACCAGTCCCTGAGGGTTCACTAAATATCTGCAAGCTCACCCACATTCATCGACAGGAATTACGAATAATTTCAGGGGTGAAGTTTTGAGATTCCTTTTGCCGCTTTGCTTACAAAGTTATCAATTTGGTATGTAAAGCAGTAAGCTTATAGATGACGGAGTGGGTCCCTGAGGCATAATAAGTTTGAAGAATACCCAAGGACTTGGAGAGGACACGATGCAGAATGCCCCCCGGTAAAGCATGAAGAGATGACGCGGGCACTAGGCATGGTCCCACAGAGACGAACTCAACAGCCTCAGTAGAATCAGGGTCCAACTTGTGAATTACAGGGTCCGGTTCAATATTAATACATATCAAGCAATCCTTCTCTTTCAGTTTCATACTCTTGACTCGACAGTTCAGATCAAAACAACGGAAACAGGCTGAATAACGCTGAATGTAATAAACTGCTTAACAGTTCCTTGAACTCTGAAGTGATAAACAAACTTGTCAAAGACGTTGACCTGGCTCGTTTTCAGCAATGCCTGCTAATTGTTAAAAAGCTTCGCAGATCTATTGGCGTGGTGTCAAACGTAATTTGGATGCCGTCATGGATTTACATATGTGTTTATTTCTACTATTCTAGCACAGAATCTCCATCCACTAGTACTAACATTCTCGTAGATCCTGTACCTTTTGTAATCATCATGCTAAGGCCGCCAACACCAAGAACACCACCATTATGATATTCCGATGCGAACTAAAATGCGACAAAAAAAAATGCATTTTCAGCCTACTTACGCCATGTAATATGGAGTACTAGTAACACTCGTACTAGAACCTCACGTGTATATAAAGGGAACGCACCTTACTGGCATCATTCATTCCCTCGTCACCTCATTTTCTTTGCCATTTCGGGTCAAAGAACCTCTTCCCCAAGCATTCTCTTGTCGTTGGTGAACTCGATGGCGCCTGTCTCCCCACGGTGAGAGTGTTGTTCTGTGACTCTTGTCAGCGACGGCGCTGACAATGTGCTCGGAAGATCTTAAGAACGTAGAGGGGACCACAAAGGCGAGCTGTAACCCTTCCTAGACACGCTGGTGCTGAGCCTATTCTCGTCATTGCGCAGTTTGCCCCCCAAAGACGAATGACGGCCCTAACATTAAGCCGCGTCATTGAATTTTCCGTTGACGGTGTCTGTAACAAATGTGTTCTGTAACCTTGGCATTGCAAGACGGTTCGCAATGGTGAGTTGCGCCTCCTCGATGACGCACTTCTGCTGACCCCCCGCTCGTCGCTGCGCAGTGACGATCGCCGCAGCCAGTCAACACATAAAATACTGATGACGCACCTTGGCAAACCTCCCTCGGATGTGCTCGAGCCCAACCTATCTTTGCTGGCAGTTCGTTCCCGTTACGCAGTCTACAATGGACTGGTCATCATCCCTACAAAGTTCAACATATCTCGCAAGATGAGTACGGCATTCACGGTTGCACAACGCGTAGACCGCTTACAAGTGACGATGCACCTTAACAAACACCCTCACAACCCATTGGTGTACTCCAGTCTCCACCATCCAGGTTGTCTTCTCCGGCAGTCGATTTGCAGAACGCGATGGCGAGTGGTAAGCACAATTGACAACATGAACCGACGCGTTGCACGACGAGGCTAGGATGCGACGCCGGTGAAATGCATGGAGAAGATTCCCTTGTCGTAATGAGCCCTCCGCTACGAGCTTTGATCTCGACGCAGCGATTATGCTCCAAATAATATTGAGGCCGCTGTTGACACACGTTGAGGAGACAATGGCGTTGTCGCAGCGGTCAGTGGAAACAAACATGAGTACTCATTCTGACGTACCATGTTCGCAGATCCCCAACGCCGCATGTTGTAGACGACGGTGTTGCATGAAGCCATTAGCAATGCACCAGGACAGTCCCCCGCCGCAATAAACCCTCCGCCATGCGCTCTGATGTCAAGGTAGCAAGTGATTACCCTGCTAAATGATGTTGAGGTTGTCGTTGACGCATCTTGAAGAGACAGCGGCGTTGTCGTTTTGCACAACGGAGCGAACGATGGTTAGTGGAACCACACAGGATCCGAGTAACAAGTGTCACCCGTGACAAATGTAAACAAACCCGTTCACCCGCGCTGTCTTCAACGGCCATCGACGCCGTGGGCAATGGTGGGTTCCACAGACGTTGCAACCCAGTCTCGACCCAGCCCTTGAAGCACACGACGCAAGGGCAACGGAGGAGATATTAGGGGGATACAGGCTGGAGGGCAGACGGGAGCGTACATTAAGTGTGAGTAGAGTGCGATATTTACTGGTCAAAGTACTTACCATGTCCGTTTTATAGGATGCAGGTTGACACAGGCAATGTCGGTGGCAGACCAAGTTAGCTGAATTGGACACATTCCGGACGCTTGGGATGGCAAAGGACGGTTGAACAAGAGCAGGAAAGGGGAAGAGGTGAGTGCGAACTAGAACATGATGCTATAGGCATTGAATTTCCGTGCCTCCGGTGTGTCGTCCAAACCGACTCTTGTCTTGTCATGTCGTGGACGTGGTTTTCTGGCTGTGAGCAGTCTTCTTCATGACCCCTGAGAACAGGGGTGAGTGCTTGAAGCCACTCTGATGAGAAAAATGTACGAGGACAGCGGAGGATAGTAGGAGAGACGCGGTTGGATGCATAGGCGGCATGCAGCACAAAGAGGCCAAGCAAAGAGGCCGTTGTACTAGTTGTTTTTTCTCTTTGGTACGTGCGTGTGTCAGCATCATGGCTGTCCCTCATCGATGCATCCGTTGAATGTTGGTGTGTCCATGGACCGGTGGGCACTGCAAGACTCTTACCCTTCTATGCAGACCTTGGTCAGCATTTGCTTACAATTTACCTCACCAACGCGTGCTTTACAGTTTCTCTTGCCTCGCTACATTTGTCTTTGCACTCCATACTCCCCCACCTACTCTCTGTCCATTTGTTTTGATCACCATAACCGCATGGATATCTCCTTCAGTGCGAGACACCTGGCTCTCTGTCTGGGAAGGATTAAAGAAGCGTTTAGCCGCTGTTTGCTCTTAATTCTAGCCTAGCCTGACCATGCATGTCCGAGTCAAAACCATTTAACAATTACCTCGAGAAGGGGCAAAGTACCTAAACGCCAGTCTCCATCAATGTCCCCGATGCATTGGTTCTTCATGCATTGCTTACATTGATTGATATTATGGTTGACATGACACTTCTTTCCCCCTTCCCGCATGGTATTTGAGACCATTGGCATCGCAAGGTGTATGGAATTTCCCTTTCGTTCATGGCGTCGCTTTTCTGTATGAATTGCGTCACTGATACATTGTTGTGTCTATACGGCACATGGCCTTTCATCGCAACAACACCCCATAGTGCGACCACGCGTTTTTTTGCTGTTCCTCGTACCTCGTTGTTCATCTTTCTTTGTCTGCGTACACCCTACTGCATAGCAACAGGCGTCGCTCTTCTGCGTGGATTGCATCACTGATGCATTGTGATATCTATTCTGCACAATAGTGCGACCACGCGTTTCTTGCTATTCCTCTTTCTTTTCGATCCTCCGACTTGCAACTTGCTTTTGTCGCCGGAATGTCTGCATAGTTTATCATTGAGAGTGGCTGGGACATAGATTAGGACCGAACTAATCAATCTAATAAGAGTGCAGACAATAATATAAGTTGAGATTTTGTGAAGGTAGATATCATGTTAATAAAAATTAAAAAACCAGTGTGCGATGCTTCTTGTCAAGTATTGTAGGGAATTTTGGGGGTCAAAGATACAAAGTCAGTTTCCTCGTATAGATGAAATCTATTTATTGCGCCCTGATCTGATCATAATCCTACAAAAAGACCGCTATCCGACTAAATTTCGGCCTCGAAGATGGTGCGTGGAACTCCCACGCACCCGGCCCATCGATATCGCGGTCGTACGGGGAAAAAGGTGAGCGGTGAAGCATCACCTTTGTCTACCGGCTCGACCACTCGATGCCCCCCTCCCCTGTAGGCCCGCGCTGAAGCATGTCTCGCATCTGTGAAAAGTGTTCAGGTACTTGTTATATTCTTTTCCTGCGAGGGAGCAGAACGCTTACGGTATACAGATTTTGATCCTGTTTCCTTTGCCTCGCTTATCCGCCGCCGCCGTGGTAGTGGTTTTCCAATCTAGGTGCTGGATAGATTGACAAACCGAATACCCTTGTCTTTCCGCCACCTCTTGCGTTCACGCGTGACGCTGAGGCCGAGGCCCCCCATGCAGTTGGGGATGTGACCTTGTATTTGGGACGTGCTCGGAGTAGGCTGCTCCGGTGCGATGGGCAGCTGCATGGAATCGTTTGTCCATGTTACTGCACTGGCATACGGCTCTGCCATAGACTCATATGCCCTTTGTGGACAATCCAAGTTAATATTTACTGCTGGAGAAGGGGCGGATATACACATACCTTCCATCTACGTTGGGTTCGCTGTGACCATGCTCAACAGGGAGATCCCCGGAGCACTGAGTTGCGACGATTTGCCTGTCGTCAGTGGATCTTAAATTGTGACCATCCAAACCTTCTCCTAATGTATTTGAGACTACATAAATGAAAAAGAGTAAAAGAATTTGTCAGTTCACAGACCCAAAACAACGGGATTGAAGGACATACAGGCTGGATAGTTGCTTCCTTCTTGATTGCTCGGGGTTGGAAGGAATGACAACTGCATCAGAGGCCAGTTGTCGTAGATGCTGCGTTCTGCTTCATTAGCAGTCACCGACGCAGTGTCCATGCCGTGTCTGTAAATTTACGGAAGGTTAGCATTGGATAAAACAAGAGGAAATTCACTCATACGATGTGGACACTTGCCCAGTTGGGATCTCCACCGGCCTTTCAAATTCATATGTGGGCATTGAAGCGAGAACTGGTGGGAGCATTGGGTCTTGCATGATGCCCAGTTTGTTGTCTGAGGCGCCAATGGGTGCTTCCATGAAGGAAGAAGGATAATTGTCCCTAAATACTGGGACATGGTTTGTTGGCCACAATGTGTCTTGTGGCAGAGCATCCCAACCAGAGTCAGTATGACCCGGTGGGGAACTGTGGGTTCTCGCTGACGGGTAAGGTCAGTTTTGCATAGAATTATTACTCTGGTGGAACCGGCTCACTTTGCAAATTATGCTGATCCAATACCTCATCTTGCATGTAGGGAGCACAAGGGTCTCATGGGTATGATATCTCAGGAGACTGTTCATTCACGCGATGGAATGACAATGAACCTGTGGACGATGTCGATGGAGATGAATAAGGTGCTGTATTTGGTACCTTCCTTGAGAATTTTGTTGGTGGATTCAGTGCAAAGACTCACGGATACACGTAGCGCTGAGATCGTGACCATCAAATCCAGAAGAAGCCGTGGATAATGGTATGTGTGATGATACTTCCGTGCTTGAACCACACTGGAATGGAGTTTGAGAGGTATTCTCTCTCCTTTCCTGTTCCAGAAACTGCAGGAACTGTTGCAGAAGTAACTCTGGTGCTACGACGGCATGCAGAGGCGATCAGCTACAAGCTCTGGCCACAATACCACCTGCAATACTCACATTCCGACTCGTACAGGGCAGCCAACAATACAAAAAGGGTTTCCTGTGAAGGAACATCAAAGGATTCGTTTTGGTGCTCAGACATTGGGACAAATGAAAAGGAGGATGGGGGAGATGGGACAGAGTCAAAATTGTGTGAAAAGAGTAAGGACAGAACCTTCCCCTCAAAACACAGATTCGAGTGGCGACAGACACAAAAAGTCCCAGGCTCACTAACCAGTTCCGTGTCTCCAGCTTCTGACTCACCACCTGTTCGTCTATCAGCGCTGCTTCTGTTCACATCATTTTTTTCTCCCACACATACACACAATGAGGTATCCATCAGGCGACGTACCTCCTCTCATTTTCCGCCGCTCTTATTTAGGCTACTACATTCAAATCTCATGGGGAATTATATATTCTTCCGTTCGACCTTATTCCCGAGTTGCATGCCTGGTGTTTGCTGGCCTTCAACATTTCTTTACAAGTGCTGGCTATGACGCATAAAAATGCTTGTTACTGCATCGAAACTGTGTATTCTACATCTGTCGACTCCCATCGGTTACTATCGCCAATGCTCAGGAACTAGACCTAATTGAGCAGAAGAAGAGTTCTCCTCGGCGCTGCAGTTCCTTTGTTCTTCTTTGCTGTGTGAAAAACGACCAGGATAGGATCAGCAATCGCAAGAATCTGATACCGACTGATTTCCTACCAACTAGGAGATACTAAAGACCCGTCAAATGAGATTTCACCGTATTGTGTGTGGAATAGACACGCGGGTAGGCCGTTCACCAACCCTACACAACTCCACAGGTTAGCTCTCTCTGTCTTATCAGACTCTTCGATTCGGGTGGATACGGGTATTAGCTGTCAGACGGAGCTTATAAGAATGTCATTGCACAGAAGAAATCAATGCTGATATTTCTTCAAGACACTCGCACTTCCCTGCTACCGGACTGGAGGATACAAGCTGTATCAACAATTAATATCGTTGTTATACATAGATTAGATGCCGTCATCGGATCTACATGTGTGCGCTTATTTGAGCGCGGCACATTCGCCAAATCTTGATTCCAGTACTACACCGTAAAGAATGAAGAGATGAAGCGGGAACGGGGCATGGTCCCACAAAGACGAACTCAAGTGCCCGACCAGACTCAGGCCCCAACTTGTGCATTACAGACTACTGCAGGGTACGTTCGCTTCTGAGCGTCATTTTTTACACGAACAAGAACAATGTTCGAAGGCACACGTACTGCATTGCAAATTCTTCTGAGCCATTAGACGGTTATGGGTAAGGTTCAATGTCAATGAGTATCAAGTAGTCATTCTCTTTCAGTTTCATACGGTTGATTAGATAGCTCAGATATGAACAACAGAAGCAGGCTCAATAGGGCTGGATGACTTCTTATAGCTACTTTCATATCGATAGGCCTAATGTCAAAATTTACACATATACGGAGAATGAAATTTCAATTGGCGGAGATTGGATGTTGTTAGGTTTTTTTTCATTCAGATTTCACTCCAATGACATTCTTAAGGCCATTTCTTTCTCGACTTTGGCAATATGTCGACGCATCGTTGAAGATCGTACCACTGTTCAAAGTCAGCTCAAAATAGAAACATAGCCGAAATGACTCGCTTACAACAGGTTCAAAGTCCGTCTGTATGTGTATATTTTCATTTTAGGTCTATTGATATGAAAGTAGCTGTAAGAGTTCCTTGAAATCCGAATGTAGGGTCTGGCACGCCAGCAACGGGTCTTTATAAGTGTCGGCAGTGGGTTGCCGAAAGGCGGAGTCGCAAGCGTAATGATTTTTTTTGAAATTCAGACCGGGTCAATCCGGGCCAAAGCTTTTTCTGTATTGCGTTACCAGGGTCACGCAACTCTTGTCTTCTACCATCACCACTCCACTGTGTTCGTCCCCTACCACGGCAGAGAGGAACTCGGTACCGATGCGTTTTTAATCTACCCGAAGTTATCACGCGACACAAAAAGACACAATGAGACTTTCTGCGTTGTGGGCAGCATGTACACTCGACATGTTTTTTGGCAAATCTACAAGACCTACCACGTCGTCCTCTAGACTTAATGTCCGTGTGAGTGCTCTTTGCACTGTGATTCTATCTCCATTTCTATTTCCCGCTGTTTGGTGCTTACTGCAGCCTTACCATGTCAATGACCCCGAGATAAAGCGAGATATACGATGAATAGCTACGCTGTTAATCCATTGACATGGCGTGGTCGACATTATACCAAGCAGTTGCATTTATCCACGTATAGCGCGAATACTGTGGACCATGGAAAACTTTGTCAAGTTTCTGTGCTGTTCTTCACACCTCTGCGGCGTCGCGTTCTGTCATGAAGTTTCTCTCAGGATCATCGAACTCGTTTTTGGTTCATCTCCCTCTCTTTGTGTATACGGGTGGATCCGTTGAATATTCTGGGCTCTTCTCTGTTGGGCTGCCTTCTTGTACGTTGTGCCTTCATGAAGGTCCTGGGTCCCGATTGTGTTTTCTGCCCTATACGGTCTGTGTTTTTTTACTTGTATAATGCCGCGTTGTCCGTGTCTTGTCTCACTTCTAAGTGCTCGGGTATCGGATTGGCTTTGACCCTGTTCAACGCAAATACAATTTACCTAGACCTCAAATCTAAGCTATACCTGTGTGTTTGCTTCGTCGATGTTGCCTCGATGCATCCCTGGGTTTTATATTTGGCTTGCGACACGACATTAGTTATTTACTCTGTCGAAGTCATTGGATCACCAACGCAGTGTTTAAACCCCTAGTCGTGCTTCCGCGTATCTACTGATCTGCGGGTGGTATTATTCGTTAGGTTCTTGCAAGTGTTTTGTTTGGATTGGCGTCTCAATTCATTGTTACGCTTAAATGGATGGTATGTACAGGAAGCTGCCACATTTTGCACAAATAAGGTTGTTGAAAGGATTGACTACTCGCCTATGGCACCTGCACTTCGCCCTCCAATTGATGGTGTGGAAGCGTCGATTTTTTGGCTTATTAAGCTGTGTATTTGATCTGTATTTTCACGAAAAACATCTGTCTTTACTATTCCTCAACATTGTCGCTGAACCGACTGTTGTAGTGATTGAATAATAGAACATTTTGTAGATCAGTGCAGTGAATTTTGTATCTCAATTTGTTGTTAATCCGACCAACTTTGCGGCTTCATGATCAAATTGTCCGATCTGTTGTTATACACATGATTGACCATTATTCTCAGCTCACCAGAATTTCATTTGAAAACATGCAAGACAGTGTAGTTCATTGAAATATTTGTTATATTAATGAAGAAGTATTTTTATTGAGTGCTAATCTGAATACAATCTACTGAAACTATAGTCGCCTTTTTTAGCGATCGTCAAGAAGCACAACTGCCGACGTGCATGAAATTCTCACGCACTCGGCCATCGATATCATTGAGGTCACATAGGCCGGAAGAAAATGGTGAGCTTGACGCATTACCATTTTCTGGGTCGACCACCTTTGGATCCCTCATCCCTATAGTCGCTACCAGCTGCGCTGCAGCATTGTTTCTCACATGCGGGTGTATACTGCCGAGAGAGGTGCTTGTCAGGGTGTGTGATTGTGAATGAACAGAACACTTACGGTATGTGGATCATCTCCTTTTTCTTGGTCCCTGGTCACCCTTTCTCCACCTAGATCCCGGCCAGGTTGACGAACCGGTTGTCGTTTCGCCTTTGCTTGCGCTCTCGGGTGACACTGATGCCAAACCCCTTCATGCAGTTGGGGATATGACCTTGGCTCTTTTCCGAACTTATTTCGGTCACCGGCTGTTCGACTGTTCGACTGCGAGCAAGGTCCAATTTTTTCAGAACTTTGTCTACAGTGTACAGAGAATGAAGTAAAGGTTAATACCTTGCTTGAGAATCCGTGGAATTCTCGCATAGCCTGTTACTGGGCACGTCCAATCGGAGACCATTAACAAATGCCATCCGAGAAGGGGAAAAACATGCACATACCTTCCATGGCTGTCAGGCTTACTTTGTTGATGCTCGACGGGGAGATCCCTGGAGCTTTTATCCACCGAGTATTGCCTTTCGCTGATGGATATATTGTTGTAGGTGTTTGACCCTTCTCCAATGGTATAAGAGGCTATTGACCACAGGTAAATATGGATAAAAACCTGTTGATCACTGGAAGTAAGTGCTTACGGGTCAGATAATCGACGTCTTGACAATTTTGGCTCCCGCTTGAAAATGCGAAGTTATTAAGGGCACTCTCGTTAAATGATTGCGTGCCAAATGGAGCCGGGAAGTCGCTTGATACACTATCTTGGTCAGCTACAAGTAGCATGATGGTATGGTACTGAATTGAATCATACATGAGGGACGTTGATTCCAACGAGTTAGGATCCTCGAATGCTGGTTGATTGAGCGTATCACACAACGTATATCTTGGAAAGTGAGTGCTCCAATTATATACAGAGTCATGGGAGTAATTGTGATTTGCTGGGAAGTGAACGTCTCCTCGAGGGAGATTCTCTGGTGACACTGTAAAAAACAAGTTCATTAGCTAGATAGTAATCTGTATCTAAGAAAATGACACACATTGGTGATCATACTCATTGATCAAATGCTCACCTACACCTTGGCATATAGGGAGGGGCGGTACTACCATCTCACCTCCCTCGGATAAATAGGGTGTTATGGATATGGATGATGACGGTGAGTACATCACTAAAGGTGAACCATGATGTATAGGAAATGCGGTATTATTGAAGCCACCGTTGTTGCCTGCTTGGAGGCACGCATCGACACTCCAAAAATCTTCGTTATACCTCCAACTTGGTCCCAGATATTTATCATAAAGTTGTTCGGGTGCTGCATGAGACAATGAGACGGTTAGTGAGCCAAATCTTCAGTGTTATTGTGTTATTTGCCTACATGTACAACTGAACAGATCGTCGAAGAACCCAGGCATGAAGTCCTTCCATGATATATCTGAGGACGAAATTTGGTGGTCGGCCATGACTATCAGCAAGTGAAGGGAAGGAGTGAAGCGCAGATGAGGCTTTGAGGGGAATCAATACACAGGGGATGCCTTTTGATCAAACCACAGGGCCATGAGTGGCGACGAATGTGAAAAATCCCAGGCTAATTAGCCAGTGTCGTGTTTTCGACTTATGACTCACCTTTGAATCGTGTATGGGTGCTGCTGCTGTACACATCGTATTTTATCCCACACATAGGCACTAGCTCCTCTTATTCTCCGCGGCCCGTGTTTGGGTGGCTGAGTGAATTACCTGTGTCGGAACCTCGAGGCAGACATGTTAGGGTCTTCCTTTACCTCCTTCCCATATTTCCTGTGTGGAACCTCTACAATCCCTAACTGCGATTCGATAGTCCTTGCAATTTCCAACGCCCACCACCTTTTAAAATTCGATTTTAAGCAACTTTGTCCCCTTCCATGCTAATATCGACACATGTGTAGCTAAGTATTCCTCCCACCACCTCATTTTTTCAGCTCGGGATAACACGGGTATCAGGTGTCAAAACGGGGCTTATAAAAACGTCGTATAGCTAAGCAGCGGATACTGGCATACTGAAAACCAGGAAGCAAAAAACAATCGTACACAAAGCTATATCATCCCTTCTTCGATTATCTAGGGCAATCAGGTGTGAGATTCTTCTTTTAGTACATTGCCTCGTGCACAACATCCACCGGCGCGCAGGATTATGTCGGAGGATTAGACTTGAGAGTTAAACAAACTTGTCAAAGACGTCGACCTGGTTCGTTTTCAGCAATCCCTGCTAATTGTTAAAAAGCTTCGCAAATTGGCGCGGTATCAAACGCAATTTGGATGCCGTCATGGATTTACATAGCCTAATTCAAGTGCAGAGTCTCCATGCAGTGCGCACTGGCACTAATATTTCGTAGATAATGTACCTTTCTTATTATCACGCTAAGGCAGCCAACAGTTATATCGTTCACTGTTCAATGCTATAAAAAACGTTCACGGCACAAGAGTTCCGTTTGATCCGGATTCTATACTATTTTTGTATTACATAGTATTAGTAAAGAGCGGTTGTGTTTCGCCATTGGATACACCAGGCTTGCTGTTATAGGTGTGTACTTTCTATCCCAACATCTTAGAATTCTTTCACTTGCCAACTCCTAATTTCAGACAGATCGAAGACAGATTGTAATCGCAAAAAAGGATCGAGGCATATTCATAATCATACTACAGCTAAGGTCTAAACTTCGATAGTAATAGGAATAAACACGTCTCCCTTCACAAGCACAGGGCTTCCGTCAGTTCCATTTATGTTATATATATTTCCCACAATGATGTTGTAAGCCGCATTGGCAAAATAGAAGGCATGGGGAACCTGGTGGAGGTCGATAAGCAATACTTTCAATTTAAAGATGATGTGTGCAAATTCACTTACTGTAGTCGTGAACGAGTCAGATAGTGTACCAGACGCAATGGTACGACGTGCAAGAATAATCGGTTGTTCGAATCCATTGTTTTCGTTAGCTGGAACCTCAATGGAGTAATCAAGGAACTGAGGGATGAAGCCGAAGTTCTTCACTCCGCAGGTGAGGTCTACAAAGACTGAAATAGACTGTTGTAATTATTGTAAGCACGAATAGTTCTCTCGTCAATACAACTATGCAAACTTACGTCGCCAGCTTTCACCGTGGTAGGTGTGACTGTCGGCACACCAAAGCGAGAGGCGTCCGGACAACTCAGGCTTGCCGCTGAAGCAGATCCAGCAAGGGAAATCAAGGAAGAGAGGAAGAGAAATTTCATCTTTGAGACTGAGATTTGAAGTGTCGTTTCTTGGACTAAATGATGTTGATTTTACCAGTGGTTCCACCTTCATTTATATCAATCGAGGGGTTCTAATTTTATATCCAACAAAACTCACCTTAGTGGATAATGCTCTACGGATGTGCAGTCCACCATCCGAGGCTGCCTAGGGGTGAAGCATATAGCTTGGATAATACGAGTAGCAAAATTGTTCCTCCAAATTTAACTATTTTATCTGACACCTGTTTTATGTTTAGATCACTGTCATGTTATATTGGACCCTGGGAGTCCGATTCGGAGAGAGTGATGTCTATGTTCAAATAAACATGTAATTTTATCCATTCAATGGCAAATACGCCATCTTGCTTTGATGCAGCTGGCACAAGATGTTACAAAAGACACATTGATCACGATTCCTCAGACGACTGGCTTTCAAAGTTTGGATCATAGGTGGAAGTGGCAGTAACAAATTTTTAATGGTCCAAAAATGGGACTCGTTTCAAGTTAAATGTGTGTATTCCGAGAGGCATCGGAAGACCGTTCATGCATTTCACATCTAATGCATTAGTCACCTAGCTGTGCATGTATGAAATATGAATTGATAGAAACACACATAATGCAAAAGGGACGTGGAACATACCACGAACGACATCTATAACCAGCAACAAGTTACAATAAATTTTACAATCAACATGGCGAGACTACTTGGAAAGTTGAAACATAGCAATACAAAAGTTTGGTTCTTCTTCACGATATACACAACTTGAGACTCAAACAAAGAATACATCTGTGGAGAAACAAAATCAAAGACCATTCCATTCAAACCCTTTCTCGATTTTGAAGCTGTCCTCCAACACCAATTTGTCGCTCGCAGTCCCGACTTTGATGCCCCATACGCCCTGCTCGACGGTCCAGGTATCATACAGCTCGCTCCAGTACGACACGGCGTACTTATCGAGTACGATGTCAACTTTTCTGGATTCACCCGGTGCCAGATTTTTGGCCTTCGCAAATCCTTTGAGTTGGAGAAGTGGGTGTGTAAGCTCAGACGTCGTTGGGGCGGCGATGTATACCTGGATGACTTCGGATCCGGTAACGTTGCCAGTGTTGGTAACATTCAGAGACACGGTGAGAGAGAATTCCGAATCAGCTATAGATGGCTGAGAGAGTGAAAGATCTTTAAGTTCAAACGTGGTGTACGAGAGACCATGGCTTATCAAGGTGGGGATGATCAGAACAAAATATATTTGTCAAGAAATGAAACCTACCCAAATGCATAGATCGGCTTGATGCTTCGATGCTGGTAATGTTTGTATCCCTGCGCACAGAAATCGTTCATTAGATAATGTAAGAGAAAAAATAAGGATACGGACAACTTACCACATACAGATCCTCCGAATATCTAATCTTTCCATCTTCAGAATGGAAGTGACCATACGAAGGTACGTCGTTCTCATTCTTTGGGAAGGTTAATGATAGTTTCGCGGATGGGTTGTGTCTCCCTAATAAAACATCGGCGATGGCGTCCCCAGATGCATTGCCTAAGTACCATGCGTGGATGTGTCCAGCAACAGACTCAGCCCAGGGCATTGTAATCGCAGAACCCTGATGATGAAGTGAAAGTGGTGCTTAATATACAACTCTGGACCATATGTCATGGGAAAAATACTTACAGATTGAGTGACGACCACTGTCTTCGGGTTCGCCTCTGCAAGTTTCGATACCAGCTCATCTGTTCGACCGGGCAAAGCAAGCGTGGTGCGATCGTATCCCTCGGTTTCCCAGTCAGAGTTGAGGCCAACAACAGCGATGACAATGTCTGCTTCCTTCGCCAGCTGTACAGCTGTAGCCATAAGCTCGTCTGGATCTTCTACAGGTGCACCGCCGAGGCGCACACCGGGATTGCTAAAGGATTGATTGGAGATAATCGTGTCAGGTGCTGCGATGATGGAATGGAAGTAAGATAAATTTCACCTGTCCATGAGCATCTCGTCCTCGTCCCCGTCAGCAGGAGATCGCACATTGCAAAACTCGACGAGGATATCGTGCTTAACCCCAGCCTTGGCCTCAAAAGTGCCCTTCTCTTCGATTGATGCGCAGCCAAAGAAATCTTCACCACGAACTTGACGGGTCCAGTTGTCAATGATGAGTTTTCCATCAACAAATAGCTGGGAAGAGTGACAAACAATGGATCAATCATCGACTCATTCGCTTCGCAGATAGAATTGCACGACTCTCACTTTGGCACGTCCAGCGACTGTCAACCCGAACTCAAACAAGCAGTCCTTCTCCCTTGGCTTCAGTTGTCCCCTCAGCTTGACTGTCCATCGTTCTGTAATGCCCTTGGGTTTATCAATGCTGACGAAGACGCGGGTCTCGTCTAGAAGCATCTCCTCGTATACTTCCTCCTTCGCCACCATGCTTTCATCATTCAGATGGGCGTGCCATGATGCTATCCAGCCGCGCTCTCCGGAGGGAGTAAAGATGTCGTAGTCCAGTGAAGGCATAGTCTTGTATGCTGACGGGGGTCATCGGTGTTCACGAAATTAATGAGAGCGTTTTAATGAACGAGATAGATTAATGCGCACCTCTGGAACCCTCGCTGTATGTCACCTCCACCTCCAAACCGTCCTTCTTACCCTCCTCTTTTAGAGCCCTTGAGATACCTTCAAATGGGCTGACAAAGAAGCTTGCTTTGAGTGCTGCGGACCCCCCTCCACTCAACACGATCGCCTTCGCATTTGGCCCAATGACGGCGACTTTGGCCTTTTTTGATTCGGTTTTGGGTAAGCGGATCGGGAGGATAGAACCTTCATTTTTCAGAAGCACAATTGATTGGGCAGCAACGCTTCGCAAAAGATCCTTGGACTCCTGTGTATCGACCGTATGCTCAATACCGTCGCCGTCCAGAATCTATGTCAAAGTTTCAATGATAGATATCCGAGTGCCTGAGTTATTTTTAAAAGTCGCAACGTACCTCGGGTGCCCCAGCGGCACACTTCTTCACGGCTTCCAGAACTCTCCTCGCTCGCTCCTTTACCGTTCTGGTGGTCACCTTGCGGGCATCGATCGAGCGAGAAACGAGGTTGATAGTGCGCCACTTGTTAGTTCCAGGCATCTCGAGATCGAGTCCGGCGTTGAGGGAATCGGATACGCTGTAAACTCCAAACCTACAGGAATCCAACATTTAGAAAAGGTGGATCAAATGCAACTATAGGACATAATACGTGCCAGTCGCTCATGATCTAGAATTTGGCCCACGATCGTAAGGAAAGAATATATTGTTTATAGCAGGGTTACACACCAGGCCGTCATATTTCCATTCTTCCCTGAGAACTTTTTTCAACAAAAAATTGTCCTCCGATACGTGTATGCCATTGACGCGGTTGTAACTAACAGTGAATGTCATCAGAAATAAAGGAGAACGATGATATGCAAAAACTCACGCAGTCATATATGCCCAAGGCTGCGCGTGCTTTTGCGCAAGCATGAATGGCATCAGATAAATTTCACGCAGAGCTCTTGGAGAGATAATGCTGTCATATCCGTTGCGGTCATTTTCCTTATCATTACCGCTATAGGAGATATGTTAATAGGATGAACGGGCGCGGAAATGGACGTGATATCGTTAGAGAAAGTAACATCTAATGACCACTGGTAAACGTACACAAAGTGCTTGATAGTGGCTCCAATCCCCCCACTTTGAACACCATTGATGTATGCAGCCGCAATGTGGCCTGAGAGAAAAGGGTCTTCTGAGAAACTTTCAAAGCTCTACAAATGCGAGAATGAGAACTTCACACATCTATACATGTTGTAGAAAAGAACTTACGCGTCCCCCAAGCGGGTTCTGTTTATCGTAACGTCGCATCAAATCCAGCTCTCGTTAACCGGTAGGAACATACCCTCTGTATATTGCATGTGGGTGCTAGAATCAATGACGCAGCACGCAGTTTGGCTTCTTCGGCAAGGAGTTTTTTTCCGACTTCGTGGATGAGTTCAGGATCAAATGTAGCACCCAATGCGGTTGAAGACTAGAATATTGGTGGGAGTGAGTTGACATTTAATGAAGGGATTGCAAGTCGATCAAACAGGATGCGATATAGGAAGTCGAGAGATGGTTCAGGGTATGATGTGTCATGGAGGCAAAAATATTTGAAATCAAGAGCGTAAAGGCAGCAGGAAGACAGAAATAGACAGGCCGAGGAATCGGTAGAAAGAGATTCGACTGCTTACCGGAAGACATTTTGCAGGTGTACCCCTGAAAAAATGGTTCCCCCTCAATCCATTAGGCCCATCGCTAACCTAACGAGTGTCCAAAGTATGGACAATCGCGTTCGTTAGTGAGACTCTGACGTGCATATGCAATGAGACAATAACGAACATACCTTGATCGCTGGTACTCCGAGCCTTTCCAAAGCATGGGTATGCCAGAATCCTACACCCGCCGTAAGTAAGATGGCTTCTTCCGTTGTCAGTTTGGCGAGGACATCGGGGATGGAGGCCTTTGCAAAGTCGGAAGGAGGCATGTTGTTGATGTTTGTACACCTACTAGATATGAGCAACGTCCATTATCTGAAAAAAGCCATAGAGAAACCTTTGATTGTTCGCGCAAGAATAGAGAGAAGTGACCCGCTTTGTGGGGTATTGTAGGGCAGATCCACCACTAAAAACACTGGGGAATTTATGCAGTTCTACGCCCATGATCCATCGCTTAGAAGTGCGGGGAAGACACCATTACAGGGGTTCCGAGGATACACCGAGTCCCAAAATCGTCAGCTTAAGGACGGATATCCAATCACCCATCACCCAAAGCCGAACAGCTGACCATATCCTACGTCGTTCGGATGATCAAGTAAAGCCAAACGTGGCCATTTGATACCTTAAGAAGGGCATCTTTGGCGTCATTTTGGGGGTGTGCATATGTAGAGTTCAATTTAGAGCGAGTCTATCAGGTCGAAGGACGATAGAAGGTGGAGGTTCGTTGTCAGGTTTGCAAGTCGGACGACTTCGGTGCTCGTCGTTGAGCGTGACGGCTCCCCTGACGTTGTCACATGTAAATAACTTTGGCGTACGTAAATTCCTGTAAATTCATCTACAATGCATCTGAATTCATACACCGGCGGCTAAGTCGGGGATGTTGCCAGTTGGCAAGGATGCAACTCTTTGGAACCGTTAGTATTACTACTCTTCATTCAGTCTCATTGGTCAACAAAATCCCTTCGATGCAATCTACAGCTATAATTGGTTCAAATATCCAATAAAGTTGGCCCTCGAAAACAGACGGACGAATTGTTCAGTTTTCTTACACTTGTTATAGAATGTTTATCTCGTACTGACTCTTTATAATTATCGCTACCATGGTTAGCGTATCCGCAGTTGGGACGCGGAATATCTTCGGAGAAATCGAACAAAATGGCAAGACTTTCTCAGGGGTTACCGTCTCGATCCTGATGGTTATACGCCAAACCTCAGTCAACAAATATCAGGGCCTAGGCAAATGCCAAAGGCTGGGTGTACGCGCCAAAAATTAGTCAGCAATCTCAACCGTAACCGCGACCATTGCCACACCAGGATATTTGCTGGCTTACCTCACTGTTCAATGTTATAGAAGCGAATGGGGGGCATCCCTTAGAGCGTGTAGTTGGGGGTGTACCGGGCGGCCAACACAGCTTCCTAGATTCTGGTTCTTGCGCGGGTGCTATCCCATCCGGTGCACTGCGTGGACTGTTAGGGCATGCTCACGACCATGGTCGCGTCGCTGGCCCAGCGTTGAATCTTATTAGCGAGTCCAACTACAACATCCCAGGGAGCAGCGGAGCTACATAGTTGGTGTCATAAATTCATTTCTTGAGTGATTCAAGGGCGCTATTTATCATACTTGATGCCACTGAGCAGTCGGAAACAGCTTTCTCTCAAAGGGACTTCAATAGCCACAAAGACAACTCTGTCCCTTTCCCAGTGTTTCAACACTTGATACAATGATATGGAAGCTGTGTAGAGTACTTTACTTTGATTTTTAAACCGCAAAGTTTGTGGTTTACTAGCTCTGCTTCCAGGTGGGTGTAGTCGCCTAAGTCGGCTTCATGTCGCCACCGACGCGCTCAGCTATAACTTATTGAGATACATTGTGAAATGTCTTTGGTCTTAACAACAATTAGAACCGCGAATTTCGGTCAAGGGTGAATTGACCTCATATTTGCTGGTTCTTCCCTGACTCTGGTTTAGGTAAAGACAACAGTATTTAGAACGTAAGTACACGTGAGCTGCCCCGAAAATGTTGCCCGCGCGCCACGGACTGTGATGAAGACATAGCTAGGAGTCAGAAGCTTCATTAGCGTCCTTCGTAGACAGCACGTTTCCACACTCCCGTGTAACGCGAGTCCGAGAAACCCTTGTAATCAC
This sequence comes from Psilocybe cubensis, assembly GCF_017499595.1. Taxonomy (NCBI): domain Eukaryota; kingdom Fungi; phylum Basidiomycota; class Agaricomycetes; order Agaricales; family Agrocybaceae; genus Psilocybe; species Psilocybe cubensis. Next base: position 234,871 of record NC_063001.1, on the reverse strand, counting down.
CAGTGAGTTTTGGTAGTGCATAAACAGTCCCTAAACCAGGAAAGGCATTTGAATGAGAGTAAGAATGCTGGTGAAGCAGTCAGCGTTTGCATTAATTGCTTCGACTCAATATTTCATAGTAATACCTGCGGCTGTGCTGAAGGAGGTGCAATTATTTTGCTGTTGCGGCTGAGACGCACCTCAACGAACGTCAATATAATGAACGCGACGTTTTCTGCTTCGGAGTGACATAAGGCAAAAAGAAGCATCGAGTAATGTTCAGCTGTTAATATCTCTGCTGAACCTAGTTACCTAAACTGTAAATTGACAGTGGAAAACATCTAGCTCCGTTGTTTGGCTGAGTGTGTCCGTACCAATTGCGGGCATGTATGCCCTTGTGAAGTCATTGGGACCGATATTGAAACTATAATTAGCGCATGGCAAGACATTATAAAAGGTGGGTTACATTGAAGATACAAAGTCCAGGCATACTGCTCTCCTCAGAAACAGCCAACCCACTTACACTCGCCACTTCAACCTTTTCATTGACTTAACGATGAAGTTCTCTGTCTCCGCCGCTCTCTTTTCTTTTGCTGGCTTTGTCTCCGCCTCTACCGTTGTTAGTCGTCAGAGCTGCCCACAAGCCACGCGGTTTGGTGTCATGACTGTTAGCCCAACGACGGTCAAAGCAGGCGATGTAGGTTTCTGCATGCTACGTTGAAATATACTTGACAGTTAATCATGTCTAATTCTGTAGACCATCCACATTTCTGTTGACCTTACCTGCGGGGTGAAGAACTTTAAGATTATTCCGAAGTTTATCGATTACACCATTGAGGTTCCATCCAATGCCAACAACGGATTCCAGCCTCCAATTGTCCTTGCTCGCCGTACAATTCCCGCAGGCGCCCTCTCTGATTCATTCACGACCACGGTAAGTATATCTCAGCGCTTCGGTTGTTCTGTGAATGAGAGTTAACTCCGCATTTTTTGTAGATTCCTCATGGATACTATGTCGCCAATTCGCCATACAATGTTGTTCTGACTAATATCCACAACATCGATGGCACCGATGGAAGTCCTGTTCTTGTCGAAGGTGGTGTTCTTGAACCTATCAAAATCATCGTTTGATGAGTAGGAGTCGATTCTTTGCCCTTGCGCATGTAGAACAATGCTCCCAAGTTTATTAGTTGTCTAGTAGGCATTTTTTGGATTATAAATGCGTTCGTACATGAAAAGAAAAAAATGTAATGCGCGTTTCAATGCGTGCTTTGCGCAGGTCAGCGGGAATTACCGGCGGAGAATGAAAGACTTGTAAGATAACTTTCCAACTTCGAATCAAATCATAAATGAGTGCCCAAGCACAACTGTAGCTATCAGTAGATCTTTTCTACCCCAAAGTCGGCGGATCTGGCCTAATGGTCAATTATAGTTTTGACTACCGTGAAAACTTGAAGAGGACGATATGCAAATATTCCCACTTCTTTTGATACCCTTATCTGACGTGTTGTGAAAATAAGGTTGGCGGCGACTGTGTCCAAGCATGAAATACACCCAAGGGGCCCTCCCCGGAGCTTACCGAGAAATCAACCCTACCCTTGAGGTCAAGGGAGTGGCTGTGTTGAGCGACAATCCAATGATTATACCTCAAATATTGACGACAGAAAGTGCATGCTTTATCGGCTTACAATATGTTCACATAGGTATACGTGAACCACAATATAATTGTGTGAAATGGCAGTTTTGCTTGTGACTTGTCAGGCCTTCAAGCTTCAGGCTCTGCCGCACCAGCAACACAGCCACTCCCTTGACCTCAAGGGTAGGGTTGATTTCTCGGTAAGCTCCGGGGAGGGCCCCTTGAATACACCCTACATAGAGTGCCGAGAACGAAGGACATGTGGGAAGCGTAAAAATTATATTGCTACATCTTTGTAAGCTAATCGTAACTCAAATATCGCTTCATACGTTGGTGCTAACACCTACTGCCCAGGCTATGCAGATTCAATACGACGGCGGTGACTAGACTCTCGCGAGCCTTTGTCTTCTTCTACCTCTGCTTCATCTAGCGTAGAGGATGAGTCGTTATCCGACCAAGAGGTCTGACTTTCTCGTCTAGATTCGGAAACCGCTGGTGGCCTCTCATCGGCAGCCAGATTTTTATCCGGAATCTATTTTCGGAAAGATAAGTCTCCAACTCCTGATATATATATCATCGAGATCAAACGTACAGGCAAGCGCACAATATATGCCATCAAGGATGCACAGGCCGCAAGAATGAATACACACTGTATACTCGCTGCATACGCATCTCTGGCAGTTTGTTGAATATCCGTAGGCAAATGCTCGACCAATTTGGACGAATGTTGAATTTTTTGGATTAACTATGTGAGAAAAAAGTAGCCAATTAATTTTAAGGCTGAGCTTACAAGCGCGATAAGGGATACGAACCTCTTCCGACACGTTGGGAAGCCGGGCGTGTAACTCAATACTGAGCCTTGACTGGAACACGGCAGATGCAGCTGCCAAACCTCCCACTTGTCCTTGAATAGAAATCAAAATCAGTCATCAATCAAAATATGACATGAACGAAAGTTACCTACCTAGTCCACGCAGAAGCTGCACAAATCCAGTTCCAACAGCCATCTGTGAGTCTGGAAGATTTGAGACTAGTGCAATATACATGGTCTGCAGTACCACGGCATTTCCAAAGCCAAGAGGCATCTGTAAACAAGCGTAACATTTTAGTTGCAAAAAAGTAGTGATTGGAATTGGGAAGGTTTACGATAGTACACCACAAATGTACCCAATGCGACGTTACCCGCATCTGAGTCATAAGCAAGGCAGCTATGAAAGGAAGGATTCCAAAGACAGCATTCAGGGTCTTATATCTTGCGTGTCGACGCATCATGTACCCGGCGAAGAACGATCCACCTGATATGCAAACGCTGTTAGGGAGGAGATGCAATCCTATATAAAAGTAGTAATCTCAATCATAAATATCTTTCGGTTATTGAAGTATAGACGTACCCGCACTGCTTGCAGAGCTCTTTGCCACAATCTGGAACCACATTGGGAAAAAATAGGTGATTGAAAGATTACACACGGCAACCAGCGCGTTGCTCAGCCCAATCAATACCGGAACTATCTCAGTTAAGAGATATGCTGGAAGGATTGGCTCTACCGCGAGATAAACCTCGATGATGAGGAAAAGCATGATAAAGAATATGGCGGAACACAGGGGAACATGGACATATGGGCTTGCGAGCTATTGGAAGTTATGGTTGGGTAGGCGCACATGGAAGGAAATAAGATGTTTACTGACAGGAAGGCCTTCGCTGAATCTCATACTCAGAAATAGAAGCACTGAAGCAACCTGTGACAATAATTAATATAGAAGGAAACAACGAAAAGAAAGACTTGGAAAATCAGATAACTACGTACAGCAGCAAGGAGGCTGAACGTTCCTCCATAGTCGATTCTTCGCAATATTTCTTTAGGGCTTCTACCAGTTCCCTGTCACACGTTAAACATGCCACTCTATGAATATTATATATGTGATAGCTTACAGGGAGGGTGTACGTCAAGTTCCAACTCGTCAGTACCAGTGAAAAGGTAAACAATGGGACTTGGATTAGAAATGCCCATCTCCAACCAAGCCTGATCGCGTGCGTACGGTATCTTAGATATGATCCTGAAAAAATTTTGCACTACGCACCAGTCATTTATGAGACCGCCTATAGGACCTCCTAGTCCCATACCAAGCTACAAACATTGATATTAAGAGATGTTGCTTGGTTCACCGGAGATGGGCCGCTTACTCCGTAGAAAATTCCACCTATACTTTGTATGTAACCCCTACTCTGGCATCGTGTTTACGATCAATCCCGATTGAGGCAATAGTATGTGGATGAAAGGAGCTTACTCGTAAACTGTACATATCGCTAGTGATGATTCTGTGATATTTCATCGCCTTAGAACATTAAGGTTACTATAGTTGTAGGAAATACTCACGAAGAGGTAGTAAATATTCCACCTCCTCCCATGCCCGAAATCTAAGATAAAACAAAAAAAATTAAACTGGAAAAAGACATACATTGGTAGCCAACTCACGAATCGAGAGACGATGAGCATTGACATGCTTCTGGAAAACCCACATGCCAGGATTCCCACCATCGCAAATAAGACCGCAGACTGATTGGCGCCTCTCCGTCCCATAGCGTTACTTAGTCGTCCGTAGAGCGGTGTGAAAGTGCATGTCGCAAGGAGATAGCTATCATATCATTGAAGAACAATTCGGTATTTAGGAATAAAGGACTTACGAGGTGCCCACCCAGCTTGCTTCATTTGCTCGTTGAAATTCAGACGATATTGAAGGCAGCACTGAAATAAAGACGATTAGCGCTCCAGAGGCTTGTTGACAGGGTAGACGAGACAGACTTGTTGGAACCAGGGTCACTTCAAAAATGAATTATATGTCAATCATATCCAAGATATGATGAATGGATGGCTGAACACATACGATTGAGCGAAGAAAGAAATTGGCTAAGCCATATACCAGCCAAGATTCGACGCCTTGCATTTGCAGAGATATCAAGCGGACCCAAGGAATCGGAAGAGGCAGACCTCAGTGTAGAAGTAAAGCTGCGGTCGACGGTTGAATCTGATCCATACTTCGGGGTCTGTATCGTTCCTGTCGCGGAAGATCTAGATGTAGCAGAAGCTGGGTATATAAGGCGACTGCGATCCGTAAAGATGAGAGACATTGTGAGCAGAGGAGGATGACTCTGTTGCAGCTGAAGCTTCACTCTCTTGGGATGCCTTGTGATATCAACAGCATCTAAGGACTATCATTCGATAGTTTGAACTTATATCCTATTCACCGTCGTTTTGTTTATAGAAACCTGCTTTCATGCTTCCGGCGGGAAGTACAGGGGCAGATGAATGCCAAGACAATGGCGTCAAACATAAGCCATTTTTACCAAATTCTCGTGGTTGTTGTCGAACCTAGCCGATGGGTATTGGAAGACTGTCGTTTTATTAATAACTATGCGAAGTTGTTTGGTTAGATAATAGTGCTCTAGACAGGTTGGTTGACGCCATCGTCTCCAAGGTAGACAAGTTGAGCGATGGACAGCGGGAGAAGTATTGATTATCGAGGAGAATGTACCTGAGGTTCATTCCCTCAGTCGGTCCACTCTTCCGTCATGCATGCTAGTGGATGATACAAGGGCTCAATTGTACGCTCTTTTTGGAAACGGACAAGCACACATGTCCATAATCGATACAAATTACAAAGAGAAGAAGAGATTTATCAAATTTGCTTTATCTGCCTTAGCCATAGCTTGTCCCGCTTGTCATTTAAGGTTACTGGAGATTGCTCTAGATGGAGTTCGATGATGGTATAACGTGCACAAAAGAGTAACTAAACGAGCGCCCCGTGGATAAGAATCGGCGGACTCGTAAGTTTCCGGACGCACGATCATTTTCTTGTGAGAAGGAGACGCTCACCGTCATCAAGCTTAGAGCTATAGCACTTAGACCTCAGTGAACTTCTTTAACTATCTCCTTCACCGAAATTGGAAGATATAATACCACAAAAACTCACGTAATATGTGATATGACTGACTTTACCGGTAATGAAGACAGCCACTCGATTATCAACTGTTATGTACTCTACTTTGACCCTTGCTCTTCGTCAGGGATGTTTGTTTAACAAAGAAAACACATCAGTAGTTATTTTTACAACGGTATAATATATCTGCAGTTGAACGGCCATTACTCTGAAATCCAGCGACTGCTTGGCCCCATCAGACATTGATGGTGATAGGATGGAGAACACTTCACAACCACAGGACTGCCTTCCCCATGATGTTTTACATGTTGGTCACAACAAGATTGTAAGGCGCGCCAGCGAGGAAGAAACAATGTGGGATCTACAAAATTACTCCAGACACCCATGAATGTGAACGTCTACTAATCATTGTATATATTGAGAACCAGGGCTTACCATGGCTATGAACGTGAACGTCAGAGAGGGATTCAAGTGCTACAGTGCGTCGAGCAAGCACGATGGGCTGCTCAAAGCCGTTTTTGAACTTCACAGGCACCTCAAGCATATAGTCCATGAGATTCGGCGCGATTCCCAAGTTACACACTCCGCACATCAGGTCAATGTCGATCGTTACTGAACGTAGAGGCAAAGTGCACTCACGGTGTGAGATGTGCTAACTTGATGAAAAATGCTTGTGTCTCCTGCACTGACAGTCTGTGTGTTACACAGTCGACGCCAAAGCGTGTTGCCTGTGGGCATCTCTGGCGACTTTCAAGTGAAATACCTGCGGCTGACGCGACGCCAGCGAGGGAGACAAGGGCAGCGGAGATGATAAATTTCAGAAATGGAAGAAAGCCACTTTTCTCGAAATTCTTTGATGAGTATAGATGGGCTGAAACCTTTGGACGACAGGTTATGCAGAGGGTGAAATATGTTATCAAATTCACAGCACTGATACGTCCGGCGGGGGACCCAGAATCACAACATTTACTTGAGCGGACCACACTTGGCCTCGCCGGCATCTTTGAGAATATAATAACCAGGCTTATTCTCCAAGGTTTTGACTTCGATGCGATGGCATTATTATGAAGATAGTGGATGTGCAATCACATAAGTGAGCAATGAGCCCATTCGAGTAAATTGCTTATCCGTTCAAATGTAACTTCATTTTGAATATACTGAATCGTACTTGTGGATGAGAATCTAAGTCAAAAGGTGCAAATATCAGTGTACGATTTGTCCAATTGTATGAAATAATTAAATTTATATGCCAAAATGTATTAACAATAAATGCAATCAAATATGTGTATTGAATTATCGCAAAAGTCCGTGGTCCGTGGTCCAAATGACCCATTTCAAATCATACATTGATTGTGATAGGCTGGAGGACACCTCCCTTCACGAGGACGGGGCTTCCATCCGTGCCGTTGATGTTGTAAATATTAGTCACGACAACATTGTATGGGGAGTTGGCAACAAAGTATCCGTGAGGAACCTAGAACAACAGGATCAGCCTTGATGTTTATTCCTATAGGACACGACTTACTGTGGTCGTGAAAGAATCTGACAAAGCTCCGGCGGGGATGGCGCGACGGGCGAGAATTATAGCTTGCTGGAATCCATTGTTGAACTCAGCTGGCACCTCAATGGAGTAATCGAGGAACTCTGGCACGATTCCAAAGCGTGTTACTCCACAGGTGAGGTCGACAGTGATGCTGATAGACTAGATATGCAAATTCAGTAAGGACGGCAATATGATAAATGACCACAGTAAAACTCACATCTCCTGCACTAACGGTCGATGGAGTCACACTGGGAATGCCGAACCTCGTGGCTTGTGGGCAGCTCTGGCGAGCAGCGATACTGGTGGCAGAAGCAAGACCAACAAAGGAGAGGACAGCGGCGGAGATGGCAAACTTCATTGTTGAGTTAAGAAGAGTGTTTTGGGTGTTGGAAGATCGAAAGCTTGATGGTGCTGATGCTTGAGCTGGATGATGATTCTACGACTTGCATACTCCACCTTTTATATGTCGATGGTGGGCACACCCCACAGCTCTATAATTCTGCGAGCGTAACGGATCGTCGGGTTTGAGTGAAAAGCGGTCATGTCTGTCCGCCTTACTCAGGTAAATTACATCCACCGAAGGGAGCACACAACGTCCATTTGACTAGCGAACATTAGTAGATACTTCTTTGACGGACTGGTCAGACCGAACGCTGTGCTTACTGTTGTGAAACTCTGTTAGCTTCGGCCACGCAGAAGGTTTTTTGAGTGAAGTGAGAAATTTGATGCATGCTACACCATGGAATGTCTTCAAGTTTGTGTATTCTATACTTCGTTCAAAAGTACAGGTCAATTCGATATGTACTTACCGCCCTTTCGACCTCAACATCGAATCTACAATGGTCCGTTGGTTCATTGTCAATTCAAAAATGCGCCTTAGACTCACCCTAGATGAACCAGACACAGCTTGTGTTGAAGCGAGCGTTGAAACACTTTAGAACGTCGGTGACCCCGGATTGTCAAATTGGTGACTGAACCAATCGGTTAAGGATCGTCGCATGACAGAATGCGAATGAGTCATGATCTCGACGGATCAAACATTTAATCACCGCTCAGCTTCGCTCTGCCCAGCAAGTTTGCATTCCGTTAAATATCCAACGACACAGGATTGCAAGCCATAGTCCTTCTCAATTCTAAAAGTGCTACTCAATTCTCTTTTTTACAATGTTGTTTAATTTTTAAAACCATGTGGATCAGTTTAGCCGACGTGCTTGGTAGTAAATTCATGTGGTGCACATCATGGCGGTATTTGAATCTATCAATACCCATGCCGAACGGCCGTTCTCAAAGTTATCAGTAGCCATCTAATCATCTTCGTTAGAATCCCCCTATTCGTATATATTTCTTCCAATATGGCGCGTACTCGCGCGTTAGAGAGACAGCCATAGCTGAAAATGTGCGCAAAGAGAAAAAAGACGCCGTTGCTGCGGTTGGCATGTTGGCCGCTTTCAAGCTCATTCAAACTCAGAAAGGCACACCATCAGTATACACCACATGAATTTACTACCAAGCACGTCGGCTAAACTGTTCCACATGGTTTTAAAAATTAAACAACATCGTAAAAAAGAGAATTGAGTAGCACTCATCATGTATTGGGAAATTCTTTCGTATTGCTAACGTTTTCTTTTCAATTGGAAAGAAAAGATAAGTTTTTCGTTTATGTAAGAAAGCGAGAATAACGCACAGGGAATGTGTGTGTTTTTAATGCACGTGTATTTTTAGATCAATAAGGTGGTCCCACTGCGGGCGCCGACCGCTGTAAGTTAAACATACAGCAGAAAACTTACATGTCTTATGTAAGTTTCGCTGTAAGTTCGACATACAGCACACGTGTATGAAAAAAAAAACACTCGGCAAAGACATATTGTGTTTGGTGGCTGTATGCCGACCAAACACAATTGCTGTAAGTAGACTGTAAATAGAATAAACACCTAAATTACACAAATTGTGTTTGTCCGGTGTTAGTAAAACATACACATTTTCTGTAAATGACACAAACAGCACTTTCTGTAAGTAAAATTTACACACAACACCATTAAATGAATTGAAAAACTTGTGTAAGTATAACATACACAAATTGTTTTCTTTGTGTGTAAATTTTACTTACAGAAAGTGCTGTTTGTATTACTTACAGAAAATGTGTATGTTTTACTAACAACGGACAAACACAATTTGTGTAATTTAGGTGTTTATTCTATTTACAGTCTACTTACAGCAATTGTGTTTGGTCGGCATACAGCCACCAAACACAATATGTCTTTGTTAAATTTTTGTTTTCCCGACACATATGCTGTAAGTTGAACATACACCTAAACTTACATAAGACATGTAAGTTTACTGCTGTATGTTTAACTTACAGCGGTCGGCGCCCGCAGTGTCCGTGAGCTTTGCCTTAAAATTATCCGTTATAATATGATTCAAAGGCGGATATGCCCTTTCAACGGATATCTTCCTTGCATGAAAACACCATTGTTGATTGAACAGGTACAATGAAATTAAAGCAGAGACAATCGTCTTTACAAACTGACTGTTTGGTGGCGTGTAATGCCTTTGAGCGGAAGAATATCTGTCTTTTCTAACATATACATAAAACTGTGAATGGCGCATGATGAAGAGCCATTCAAGCCAAACTAACACAGTAGAACATAGTAAAAGCAGTTATAAAACCCATAACTTTCAACAACACCTTCCAAACCCCACTTACAATTCACAAAGAATGCCACCCAATGAGAGATCAGAGAACCCGCCCACCTATCTACATCAACGCCTCCCAGGCAAGGGCAGCTTTTCTTCCAATGACTACTTGATCTACACCCTTCAATGTGCGCACATTGCCGCGTGGTATTCTTGCAGATATCCCCTGTAGGTAGTACACTGAAAATCTGTCATCAAGAAACAGTTGTAAGCCTTCCAACTCCTTTTTGTATGAATTACAAACACCTTGATTGATTATTCTACCATTCCATGTTGTGTCACATGCTCCCGTTCACATGGCCACGCGTATCTGAGAGCTTTAAATTAGACTACGCAGACCTTTAGGCGGCCTGGTTCACAGAGTTTTAGCCTCACAGTATGAATTATATCCTTTGACTGTAACAGTGAGTCGTTCATACTTGATTCCTTTCACATCCTGATCTCTGCCTGTCAATTTTTTCCTTTCTGAGAAGCCTGAAACTCCCTGGTCAGGCATCGACCCATACGCGATAATATAATTGGATACTGTGCGGTCCTACCGTGCTTGGCAAGCGCCTTCAGGCCGTTCTGTATCTCATGGATAATCATGAACACCCCGTAATTAAGACGTAGGGTGTTTCATCCCTTCTACGCTACACCGCCTCAGCACATCTCACTTTACCAATCATAACCACCATATGCGGGACAACAAATATACTGTGATCAAGAACAACAAACCGAAACCACCTGTCCTCCAATTCTCAAGCGCCGCACTACTATTGAGCTGCCGTCATTCGCATGATGGATGATGGTTATAATTACCTTTCTACCTTCAATTGAAGGATGCGACATAGACTCCGATTTTCACAAAGAACTGTAGTAATAATGTACTGGTGTCGTAGCATTTGTTATTCGGCGCCATTTGGTAGTCTCGCAAGCCAGACCTTCTGAGGTGACCTGATTTTCTGGTCCCGATCCGATACCTCGGGTCAATGTTTGTACGACCAAACATCAACCGGAACACAACCGGATCGCGCGGACAAGGATCGGACTGCGAAAATCAAGGTCACCTCAGAAGGTCTGGGCAGAACTTGGACGATCTTGTCGAGATGACAGTTTGTGACTGGGACTTAGCGAAATTCGCGAAATTTCGCGATTCTCACACATCCCCGCCTCCCTCAAAGTGGCCACAGTGCCAAAAAAAAGTATTTTTCAAGTATGTATTTTCAGAATGTACTTGTCACAATCTATTCAGATAAATAGGCTATAAAATACATTTTTTTTTTTTTTGACAAGGACTATGTACTAGGGGGAATGTACTAGGGGGAGGGGGAGGAGGAGGAGGAGGAGGAGGAGGTGGTGGTGGTAGTGGTTGAGATGTGTGGTGATATGGGTCATAGTATCCTCTTTGTGGTGTTATGAGAGACTGAGGATAGTAATAGTTGGGATAGTAGCCTAGATGTAGAAGGATGCTGTGGTGTAGAAAGCAAAGCTGGGTAATGGTAAATGGGACTCGAGTACACGAGAGAAGTGGCTGGACTGGGAATTGCTATTTGTGAAATAACAGATGGCTGTTGTGGCTCGTTGACAAGAGCGTGACCTTGTGATGTTGACGTTCCCGCGAGCCACAGGACTGCACAACCTTACCGCAGGAGAAAAAAACCCGCTTGCCGAATACAACCTGTCTTTCAAGAAATTGCAGCTCCTTGAACAGATAGCTCATTCAGATACTCCACCGGCCGACCAAGATGTCAAAACCGAACCTGATACAATCGAAGACCCGGATCTAAATGCAATATTCAGCTCCAACTTGGAAGACATAGATGAAAGTGATTATACCACTTTACCTCGGTTGACAGAAGATGATGTTGCTTTTGATATGGATGAGATAGATGCCGAGGATGAGGAAGTAGACACAGATGAGTTGATTAGCAGTGACGAGGGCGATTTCGAGTTGGATTGAGCGTTGTGGAGTAAAATGTTATTGAATGACATACCTCGGTCCCTCTGAAATCCGTGGATTTTGACTAAGTCTTTTGTGACATTGTGTGACTCGACAAGAAGTGCTTCGTTACGCCCAGCCGTTTCTGACGAAACCGAGCGGAGCTCGAAATGGCTGAGTCAGAAATGGCTGGGCACGAGCCTAGCCATTTGGGTTTGTGACGATGACGGACTTTTAAGTGTCATATCACCGGCCGAGGCGGCAAAATCTCTTCACTCCCTCCATAAATTTGAATAATCAAAATTTTCCTCTGAGATCGAATTAAAGACTTAAAATTCAACTTTAGGATATTTTCGATACGAATTAGTTTAGTCGACAGTGACAGGATTGTTTGAGTCTTGTGCCGAAATGGTAATTCAAAGTCCGTTGTGTGAATTTGTGACCAATCAGCACCAAACAAAGAAATGAGTAGAGGACAGGGTTTGACCCATTTCTCAACTTCTTACATCCATCATCTCTGCCTCTGTGTGTCAAAGACACTTTTGCGCTTTCACGGGGTTAAATGGTCTCGCTGTATGCATCGATACCTGGAATACAAGCCTTTTCGCAGGAGGTCGGAGACGAGGAGCAGATGTCTCCGAATTACATGGTGAGGTGAATACATAGATGCGTAGTTACGTAGACTAAAACCATTTTTTGTAGGAGGTTGAAAACGAGGCGCTGAATCGCACGGTGAGGTCAATACACGTTTCCACTCACGACGGTCGGATCAGCCTCACTTAAATTTGTGAGTATATGCGCATATATTCCATCATTTCCTAAACTTTTTTTGTTAGGCTCCTTTAGTGGCTCTGAATCGCACGGTGAGGTCAATAGATGTTTCCACTCACGACCGTAGGATCTGCCTCACCTAAATTTGTGAGTATATGCGCATATACTCCATTTTTTCTTTAACTTTTCTTGTTAGGCTTCTTTAGTGGCTCTTTTCTGCGATCGGTGTCCGGAACAATCATATCATATGATTGTTCAGAACCATCAGATATACATCCCCTCTCAGCGTCTGATTATATGCGCGTAGTAATAAGGCGAAAAGTTAGTCCAAATTATCTTATCTGCTATCCCCAATAAATTGATCAGCGCCGATCACGATCGATCACAAAATTGCTTACCTTGGTTTTCTTTCCACAACATAATTCACGACGACGACTCCTACACTCCGCACGATGTCGCAGCCAGCTGTCCTCGCAGCAGCTACTACACTCACATTTTCTCTCACCACGACTTCTCCATGTGGAGCAAGAACGGGCACGCTCGTCTCGCGCCGCGCCGCCTCGGAGAAGGAAATGCGCATACAGACGCCCAATCTCATCACCAGCACGTCGCGCGGTGTCGTGCCCCATCTCTCGCGCGACCACCACCGTGAAAGTGCAGCCATAAAGTGGGTAAATGTGCCATTCGAGAATTTGTGAGTCCTCCTCCTCGTTTCCGAAAAGTCTGGCTTCACACCGTGGCAGCCTCGAACAGAACCCCCCGCTACCGCTCCTCCAACCCGGTGCGACACCGCTGCACACCCTCCTCGGGTTTACACCCTCTTCTCACCTCCTCGCGCTCACCGCTCGCGACCCGGGAGCAGCACATGATATGCCGCCCAACTCTCACACGTATATTAACGTCTCGACCCTACGCGGTGTGCGCAAGCTCACCCCCGAGGCGTGGCGCGAGTATGCCGCCCGGAGCAGGCCCGATGTAGTCTTTGCGCTGAGCGACACGCCGTATACGGACCCGCCATACTCGCAGAAGCGCTTGACGAAGAGTATCGAGCGAAGCACAGCCTGGCTGGCGGGGATGCTGAGGACCGCGCCTGCACTGCTGCCACCAACGGAAATTGGGAAAAGAGGGAAGGGGAAACAGGTATCGCTCACGTCAACATCATCAGACCCGCCACCGCCGCTTCCACCCGTCCTTGTGCACCTCGCAGGCGGCACGTCCCCCGCTGCACGAAAAGCGTTCGCAGCATCGCTCTCTGAACCATTGTATGGGCCTGAGGCGGACGCCCTTGCGCCGCTACGTACGCTGGACGAGGGTGTGTCGGGGTACGTTGTCGATCTAGTGCCGCTGAAGCTTGAACTTGCGGCCGCAGCTCGCAAGGTAGGTGCGAGTTCGAGTGCTGGGGCGGATGAAGCAGCGCCTGCAAAAGCGCCCCCAGCTTCAGAACCACCCATTCAAACCACACCCGATTACGAACTTATTGCCCCGCTCGTCTTATCCTCCCTCTCTGTCCTCCCGTCCTTCTCCTCTTCTTCCTCTCAACCATCGCCGAAACCACTTATTATTACAAACCCTACCTCCCCACATGAAATGCTGTACTATATCACGCACCTCGGCGCGGACATGCTCGGCGCGTCATGGGCACAGCGCGCGGCGGACATTGGCGTTGCGTTGGATTTCGAGTTTCCTGTCAGGACGCGTGCAGGCCAACGTGAGTACTGGAAAAGGGAGATCGGGCATAATTTATATGAAAAGTGGTATGCACTTGATTTTGGAGCGTTTGCGGGTTCGTTCCGCGGGGCAGGTGAGGTAGGAGAGAAGGATGATGACATACCCGTGTGTCCGTGCGCTGCATGTTCCCCTGTGGTCGTTGGAGTAGATGGACGGTTGTTTCACGGTGCAGATGAACCTTCGTATACGGCAGAGGGATCCCCCATAGTATCTTCCACTACCACTTCCTCCTCGTCCTCAACTGTATCCGCATCCGACTCTTCGCCCACAAATAAAGCTACACCCACGTACCGTCCACCACACACGCGCGCTTACGTACACCACCTTCTACATACACACGAGATGGGAGCGCACGCGCTGTTGGCCTTGCACAACCTCGCAGTCGTGAATGCGTTTATGAAGGCCGTGCGGTGTGTTTTGGAAACTTCTGCCGCACAACAAACGCAAAATCTCTGGGACCAAGAGGTTGCGCTCTTCATGCGAACCTATGCGGACCCAACGACTTCGGGTCTCTTTGGTGAGGCAGAAAGGCGGTGGAAAGAGGTAGATCTTGCGAGGGGAAAGGGTAGATTGGCGAGGGAGCGGGAGAAGGAATTGAGTGAGGACGGTAAAGTTGGGCAAGGTGAGGGTGATGAACAGTGCGAGTTGGAGGAAATTTGAGGATTTTGAGTTGAGGAGATCGCCCAGGGTGAGTGTTTATGACAATGCTGTCGTTCGAAACGGTGTCTTTGGGATGGTTCGGGACTAAGGAAAGGAAGGAAAAGGATGCCTGTGTAAACTTTATCGCGAAACTCAAACGCATTTGAACATTCAAATTTCGCTTTTAAGCGAATGCAATAGCTGTTAACAGTATGTGGTAAGGTAAGGATCACTGGTAGGTTTTACATTGCTGCACCCTTTGGATCACTCACGAATCGTGCGTGCCACTGACCATTCGTTTTCGTTCTGGCATTGATTTGTATGTCGGTGGAAGTCTCCCAACGATTACTGTTCATCACGATAATACGCGTTTAGATTCAAACATATCGGGCAACTTCTACCTGGTGCTTGGAAGTTGAAGTACAGGTGGTTTTTCTGTCCTGCTCTTGATCCGAGTAAACTTGTTTGTCTGATATGAGGCGGTCGCGGCTGGCGACATGCACTGCGTTGAGGTTACGCAGCAAGGACGATGCAGCCTTCGTCGAATCACATTCCTGGGCTCAAGTGATGGTTCGTAAGAAACATAATAAAGTGACACCGATTCCAGACAGGGGAACTGTAGGCACTTATAGAGATCAGATTGTGAAGCGGGTTGAGAAATAACCGTTGGGCTCAAATCCTAGAGTGCTAGTCAACTACTAATCCACCATGCCGTGAGGCTGAAATTCTGCGAACCAGACCAGCTGGATGGATCCCTAGGCTTCCCTAGGGCGTTCAACGGAATGTAAGTCTGCCAAGCGTTGATGCATGATGTTTGATCCGTTGATGTCGTGACTCATTCATGTTTTGTCATCCGACGATCTTTAACCGATCCATCGATCAATTGTTAGGAAAGTTCTCGACTACGAATACAACAATCCGGGGTCACCGAAGTTCTAAAGTTTCAATGCTCGCTTCAACGTAAGCTGTGTCTGGTTTATTGAAGGAGACCTAGTTATGTATGGTGAGTGCAAGCCGCATTTTTGAATTGACAATGAACAACGGACCATTGTACATTCGATGTTGAGGTCGAAAAGGCGGTAAGTGCATATCGAATTGACCTGTACTTTTGAACGAAGTATAGAGTATACAAACTGGAAGAAATGCCATGATATAGCATGCATCAAATTTCTCACTTCATTCAAAAAACCTTCTGCGTGGCCGAAGCTAACAGAGTTCACAACAGTAAGCACAGCGTTCGGTCTGACCAGTCCGTCAAAGAAGTATCTACTAATGTTCGCTAGTCAAACAGCTGTATGCTCCCTTCGGTGGATGTAATTTACCTGAGTAAGGCGGACACGCATGACCGCTTTTCACTCAAACCCGACGATCCGTTACGCTCGCAGAATTATAGAGCTGTGGGGTGTGCCCACCATCGACATATAAAAGGTGGAGTATGCAAGTCGTAGAATCATCATCCAGCTCAAGCATCAGCACCATCAAGCTTTCGATCTTCCAACACCCAAAACACTCTTCTTAACTCAACAATGAAGTTTGCCATCTCCGCCGCTGTCCTCTCCTTTGTTGGTCTTGCTTCTGCTACCAGTATCGCTGCTCGCCAGAGCTGCCCACAAGCCACGAGGTTCGGCATTCCCAGCGTGACTCCATCGACTGTTAGTGCAGGAGATGTGAGTTTTACTGTAGTCATTTTTCATATTGCCGGGGTTACTGAATTTGCATATCTAGTCTATCAGCATCACTGTCGACCTCACCTGTGGAGTAACACGCTTTGGAATCGTGCCAGAGTTCCTCGATTACTCCATTGAGGTGCCAGCTGAGTTCAACAATGGATTCCAGCAAGCTATAATTCTCGCCCGTCGCGCCATCCCCGCCGGAGCTCTGTCAGATTCGTTTACTACCACCGTAAGATGATACAAAAATAAGAAGGAGCATGATGATTAATAGTGTCCCTCCAGGTGCCTCACGGATTCTTCGTCGCCAACTCCCCATACAATGTTGTCGTGACCAACATTTATAACATCAACGGCACGGATGGAAGCCCCGTCCTCGTTAAGGGAGGTGTCCTCCAACCTATCACAATCAATGTATGATTTGGAGTACGATATTAGTGTGATGTTTAAACCACGGACCTTTGCAATGATTCATAAAATAATAGTTTACTGTTTTATTACGATGGACTTGTACGTTTAACTATATAATCAAATGGACAGCCTCATCGTTAATCTTTCACCGCATTCGGAAGAAATTCGGGTGTTATTTTCCTTGTTTTCCTCAAACACTTACCGGCGTCAACGGATTGTTTAAAAACCATAATAAAAATTCTGCCGCCTACACAAAGGCCAGAACATGCACGCCCTGAAACCAGTGTATTGAAAGACTTTGTGAATTGATCCTGGTCTCAATATTATATAGAATGGCTATGTAGTCCACGCTTCCAACTCTTGGCTGATTGTGTCCGAACACGTGGATACGTACCCTCCTGATCTCCCAAGCGACTTCAAGCGACTTAAACACCGCCCCATCGTAATTTGGAATTCCAGTATATAAAAATACATTCAAACCTGGTTTTCAAGGTCATAGTACCATGAATTCTCAGATCACCCTTGTTAATCCCCAGTTCATCGATGCCAACGAACCCGCCGAAGTCTTGATTGTTTATCCCGACAACCTGAAGAACACCAACATATTCCGAGCAGGAAACGAAGGACAGCCTCTGTACACAGTCAAGTCTAATTTGGCCATAACAGAGACAACAATTACAACGCCGTTAGACGATCCCGGAGTCCCATTGGCAAAGATAGAGAGGAGGGAAATTGTTTCGGACAAAATCACTATCAGGGGCAGGGAGACTATGAAGACGAAGAGTTGGCTGAAATATGGAGGGATATTTACAATTAAATTGTGAGGTTCACTTGTAATATAGAGATTGCGAGACTTGATACTTATAGCCCACCTCCAGCCCTGCAACGTTCGAAGAAAATGGAAGGAAGTACATGTGGAAGTCATCAATAGTGAACCAAATTTCGGTACGTGAAATAGTCCACTTCAGGTCATCACGAAAGATTGACGTCCTCGTGTGCCCCATTTGGGATAGCTGTATCTCGCATCTGATCCTGACCGTCCGATTGCATGGTTTGAGAAATCCAGAAAGCGGGTGGTAGATGGCGAGGTTGTGTTGCACAAGGCATTTCTAGCACTACAGCCAGAAGCGATGGAAATCAGGGATATTGTGGTTCTATCGTTTTTGATTCTAGAACTAAAGAATCGTATGGGCCAAAAGGCCGAGGAATTGAATGTAGGCAGAGCAGTGGCTATGGATGTGGGAGACTGGGGTGTTTAGGTTCGCTTTTCTCTGCATAGATCAATATCTTTTTGCGGCCACTTTACCGCAGCTCCATGCCTCAGAATAGGAGCGCAGTCGAGTAACACATCGCGACCGTGCCAGACACCAGTAGGTTAAACCTTTATCATATTGTATGGCCTGAGATTTTGAACTCGACCAATTGGACCGTACAATCACCCAGACTGTTCTCGATGTGATAATTTAATGATCTAAATATAACATTGTCATGGTCGATTCGGAGTATTCTGGATCTAGTCCTGTATATATGCTGCAAACAATCAATAGCGTGCGTCAAAGAGGCGCCGGAGAGGTAAAGGTCCGTCGTTCAGAATCATTATAAAAGTCCACGATACTCTTCACCAATTGGTACTTCAGCAATACATCACACATATCATTATGAAGCTATCCAATCCAATTTCTGCGGTTGCTTCGCTGCTCTGTCTCATTCCTGCTTCCCTGGCCTTGATTGCCACAGAATGGACCGTGTCTAATGTACCTGGAACCGGGCTGAAGGACATTACCTTCCCGCTCACGATTGCCGAAGCGGACCACATCGAGGGCTACTATTTTGCCCAGCAGTTCGGGTTCGTAGGCCAAAATGACGTCGGTTATACCGGAATCCAACCAAGGCCAGACAACGGAGGCCAGTCAGTCCTCCACGGCGTCTTCTCGAGCTTCATTGCTGGTACATCTACCAACGATCCAAATTGCACCCCAGGAGCGGATGGCGGACCAGGAGTATCCTGTAGTGTCGAATGGAATGGAGTATATGGGCGGAAGTACAACTTCGAGGTCAAGACCGCGGGGAGCAATGTTTGGGTGGGCACTGCGATTGATACAGTAACAAGGCAGCGCATACGCATCGGGAGTTACACTCTCCCTGCTGGTACGCAGGGCATTACAGGTAGCCAAGTCGGCTTCGTTGAATGGTACCCATGGAACGGCTACGAGCCGCCAAACCACTGCCAGCGTCTGCCCTACCAGAGGACGATCTTTGGGAATCCAACCACCACGCATTCGGGTTCCATCGGGACACAAGGTTTGGCGTACGAATATGGCGATTGCGTTGGGGATGTGGCTTTTAACACTTCCACAGTCGTAGGGGGGATATCAAACAATTGTGGGTTCAGGGGGCAGACGGGGTATTGAACTCTGATAACGTAGTGTCAGACTCACCAAAGATTACGAACTCTCTTACAGGTTGCATGCATTATTAATCCCCAAATACTTAATTCAGTTTTGCATACGTGAGTACGATTGAGAAAAGGGATATGATGGCATGGTATTCCGAACAGTCTAAAATTTCTAATGATGAGATACTGAACGTCTATAACAATTTCTGTGAGTGAGAATGCAAGGAGAAAAACAGCTGAGAAAATATAGATAGAGATGAACACTAGATCATGGGTAATCCATGTCAAAGATGAGTTTGACCCCTTTTGCTCGTGCCACGGGTAGCTGTTCCATCAGGATTGTTTTAGCAGGGAGTTTCATGAAATGGGCAGGTCGTGCACGAAATACGACCCTCTTCAACCCATCAAACTCTGGTTTTGTCAGCATGGTGTCCAGGGCAAGCCAGTCGCTTCCACAAGCGACCAATTCGACGGCCTTGACGAACATGCACTCGATGACGAGTTCGCAAAAATTATATCCGGACGAGACCCTCGAAAGCAAATCGAGCAGAGAGGAGAAGATCGGCTGGTCCTCGGAGTGAAAGTTGACGAGGAAGTGGAGCGATTCAAGATGGCTCAAAATCCGGATGTCGATAGGGGCCGGTGGCACTACGCGGAACAGAAAACCATGTCATTATTTTTAATTTAGCAGCTCAATGCTAGGATGTGCACTTACTATTTGCAGGTGTGCGCGGGCGCGTGGCAGGTCGCCATTCTAATTCGGTGATGGTGTCGGCAGCCCATTGCATTATACTCCATAGCTCATTGATCATCTCTTCATCCTTATCGTCCATTTGGGCTACGCGCAAAGTTCTGAGCGATGGTCGCGGGTATAAATCCAGGATATTACGCAGAACGTACAGAGTCGCGGAAGACACAGACTTGATTACCAGCGATTCCAACCTCGGAATAGGTATCGTGGCAAGGCTGAGAGCAACACCGAGTGACGATGTCAGGCAGAGATCGTGCACCTTGAGATCGTTTAGTTCGAGCCGCCTGATTGTGGCCAAGGTGACGAATAGCGTAGGTGGAAAGTCATGGATATGAGTGAGGGAGAATGACACGATGGATGGTCGCTGTGCAAGTTGGATGAGAGAGCGTCGGATGCAAGGGCTGAAAGCTGTCCAGTTTGGGGTACCAGTGTTGACTTTGAGAGAAAAGGAAGATAGATTGGGGAGGTAGTCCAATAAATCACAAATACTGTCCTCTGTCGCCAACCACAACCAATCCTCGTCCTTGTTCCATACGTAGGTATCCACGAGGCGGAGCTCCTTTACGTAGTCACAAATCTTGGGTGTCGTCGACACTGTATAGAACAACCTTCGATAATATTCTTCCCCTGACATGCACCTGTCTTCGAGATCGATAGTGTGGAAAAGATTTTTCTGGCAACGATTGACAAAACGACGCGATGTAAGCGAGATGTTGCGCAGGGTAGCTTTATCATTTCTTGCGAAGAGTTCGTCAATTATGAGCTCTATTATCTCCAGAGGAAGTTCGATTGCTGATTCGCTATAGTTTAAGACCATGGGTGGGCAGTGGAATGACTCCCTGTAAGTCAATGTACAATGTGCTGTCAGTAGACCTGATTGAACTACCGATAATTTGAAGCATCACCGGCAAGAACATGTGTGATATGATCCCCTCCAGCAATCGAAAGGTGTCGAGTAGGTAACTTTCAAGTAGTCCCAGGTTCACAAGCACGCCGTAGAGAGACAAGCTGAAAGCGGCTTGCCATTAGTCAGTAAGGTGAAAATTTAGTTACGTAAGGTTCGGATCCTATAGTCTCCTTTATCGCAGGAGAACCAAGGGAAGGTTGGTTCCAGAAGTTCAAGCGAACTGAAGATTGGAATAGAGAGAAAATATATCAGGGTGCTGAAGGGAGCCGTTAGGAACCTTCTGGATGATCCATCAAATAGGGTACAGCTTCAATTCCATACATAGGTCGCACACTATATTATTTTCATCTCCAGTGTCCTCACGTCTTGAGATACACATGATAGAGAACAAAGTTCCACGCGGACATAAGACGAACATAAGACGGGATACTTGTAAGGTGGGCCGTTGCTACGCACGCCAGTTACGAGTCCTGTCATCAATTCCGTTGTAAGTTATAAAAAATATCTTATAGGAGGTCATTATAATGCAGTAATAATTTTATCTGGCTTGAAGACAAAGATTGGACTGGAAAGAATGAAATCATTGATGTTTAAGGGGTAGGTAGCTACATAAACAAGTAAGCCATAAATGCTACGGTGATGAACAGCTAGTGAACTATTTGGGTCTAGATAAGTAAGTAGGCCTTTGATGCTACGGTGAAGAATAGGAATTTAATTGCTGTAGGTAACTAATTGACCCTTCAATGTGGGAGTGACAAGAAACCTTTGAAAATTCAAACAGATTCTCAAGTGGTAAGATATTTGAAGTTCCTACCTTTTTTCCGAGCCATTTCCTGCTCAAAAAGCATCTCATTCCCTGCAAAAAGCCAGGAATTCAGGCTTTTTACGGCCACTGAATTTTAAAGATCGACCTGAAATTTCAAAAAAGGCTAGGATATAAAAATGAATCCTCCTAAAGGAGGATTCGTAACCATCCAAGAAATAATCTAATAAAAGTGGTCCAGGAGCTATCCTATGTAGGGACCAAGGCGAGAGCAGAACAAATATTAGCAAACATTCTTTGAACTTATTACGTATATGTGAGGGTGGAGAGCCTTACTTTCAGTAAGACAATGTAGTCACATCAAGCAACATTACTGAAATCTTACATTTGACTGAAATCACTGATGGGAGTGACTCCGAGTGAGCGAGCCTAATCGACAGACTTTCGATCATCATTTCAAGAACTCTCATGTTGTTGGTTGCGGTGACCATCGAGAAAGTTGTGAAAAAAAATTATCAGGAAAACGGAAAACAAACACAAGGAAAAATGTTGGAACTTGGAGCTCCTCAGAAAAGTCAAAAGATGTATTTAAGTACATCATATAAAAATATGTTGACGGCATTATCAGTCCGATATGGTGTAACGGCTAACATTACCGCCTTTCACGCGGTAGCTCGGGGTTCGATTCCCCGTATCGGAACTTTTTCGATGTCATTTTATTTCTCTTTGAAATAGTCTACACCAAAAAACCTCTAAGTTGCGCAGTTGTGTGAGGTTCAATGATTGTTTTGTCTTCAAATTATGAAACTTGACTTACTTTGCAATTAGTTGAAAAAAATATCTAGTACCGCTGGCATCATTTTTGTCGATGTAGACCGACCTTGTAAACTGCAAAATGACCCAAAATCAAGTTCTACGATGAGACAACTGTCTCTGGAAAGCCACAGGACAAGACTGTGGCGTAGATATTACGCACCACAATCGTGATGTCATGTTTCATCTAATGGCAACATTTAATGGGCAACTCGACTTCCCAAGATCATACTACCCCCTTGAACATGGCCGAAATACTCTCAGGGCAGCATGACTTTACTCCCCAGCCGAAAATTGACGAAGGTGTCAATCATGACGAGAAGTCCGACAAGCTTTCCCAGACCGATAAAGAGCTTGCTTTGCGTCTTTCTTCTATCATCGAAGATGCCAATGCTCACGTATCGCCACTCTGCCAGATGATTCGCAAGGTAAGTGTTGATTGGTTGTTCATCTTGATATCCAATTGATTCCGCTATTAAGAACATCGAAAGCTTTGAAGCGGAGGAGGAAGATGACAGGGATGAGCAAGCCCTGGTGAAGGAGGTTAGACCTTTGCTTGAAGAGACGGAGAAAGCCTTGAACGAAACAAACGGCGCGATCAAAGGTTCAGATCCTGACGGCCGTCTAGCAAAGCAGGCACAGCATGATCTTAAGACTGAACAAGCTAGTCCTGAGCAAGAGCGACTCGCAGAGGCTCTGAAAGTAGTACGTCACTAGTTTTCTACGTTATCTGAACTTTGATTCAATGACGATTTTAGTTGGTCGAAGAGGTCCAAGGAACAGTGCAATGGGCAAAAGAGAAACTTAACAATTTCCCAAAGGCAAAACGGGACCTTGGACCATTGCTGGATGCTCTGACTCGTAAGTACATACCTCCATTTACAGGTCCTGGGTTTATGACATGATTCCTAGACCCTTTGACACAAATTGTTGGAGGTGTTGGCCTTCTTCTGGCTGGCGTTCTCAACCTTCTCGGGAATCTTCTCAAGGGCTTTGGTCTCGACAGTTTTTTGAAAGGAGTCGTAACTGCTACTGTGAGTGATTTTGGACAAATTCATGTCGCTCATGTAAGTAACCAATATTCAGGGTCTTGATAAAATTTACAAAGGGATGGGTCTCGGGAAATGGCTCAACTCAGGAATAAAGAATTAGCTTTATAGGAAGACCAAACAGCTAGATCCTTTGACTTGCTATAATTAACATCTGGTCCTCGGCTTCCAGCTCGAGTATACTCGATACTGAAGTAATTAAGATGAGAAAAACCGGAGGTGAACTGGCCGATGTAGAATAAAGTTGAACGGATACGCAAGGGGAATTGTGATGGAAATCAATCACGTCCATTTTGCACGCTAAACAGACCTTCTGACTGCGGTGAGCGCAGCATAAGATACCTGGTTCGCATATCTACTACTCGCACTCTATACCGGATACGAATGGATACACGGGAGCCTTAGGACATAAATCATTTTGATCGTTCCTTTTCAAATTCAAACTGAATACGACTCTTGAGTTAGGGATTGAATTTCACCGTCTGCAATCATACAGGCACTGCTTCAATCAACGTGCATTGATATAGCCATATTCCCGGTGGATTATTGATACCGAGGATAGGCATCTGGTGACATTTTTATACCTTTCTACTAAAGAGCACCGGTTATTTCAACTGCGATCCAGCACAGCGATGGACATTCCATAACTTAAAAATTGTGCTATAATTGTAACATGCGGCTATATTTGCTTCAGAGCGCGGTATGTCATTATATTTACTTGGAGATGTATGCCAACTGAACAGCTGTTCTATGGAAGGATGAAATCAAATAACAACTTGAATTACACAGGTTCTATTTTTATGTGCCGCCCAAAACGGTAGAACGTCGATGATCGACGCAGGCACATGCTGCCCTGTCGATGCAGCCGTATAAGAACGAGCATACTGTTATCCGTACTTATAATTCCCTCAAATATTCATCCCCTCTCCTATCACATCCCAACCCTTTGCTGAGAAATGTCCTCCAATCCAGAGAAAATAAACTACGCCGAAGTCCTTGGGTTCCATTCCGTGGCAGCGGCTGTTGTATTCGCTGCCCTCTACATTCCTCTGCTGGGATGGTTCATACGCCAGTCCTACTTCCGGCCCACATATGTGCATTTTGTACTTGTATTCTTCTGCACCAGTAAGTGTCTAATGCGTTCACTGTAACTTCGCCAGGTGCGCTGACATGTGAGCACTCATTTTCAAGTACGAATAGCCGGATTTGCTATCCGCGCTGTTCTTGCGGGCTCAAGTACAGCGGGAGGGAATTTAGGACTCGTAATTGCCGACGAGGTTCTATTCGGCGTAGGTTATTTTGGTCTCTTATATTCTGCATACACTCTTGTCCTTGACCTGTAAGCCGATATCTTCGCAATATTCTTACAAGTATGCTGAAAGGTTGACGTGCGTGTTTAATAGGGAGCTCTTATGCGGATCTCCGCCTCCCAAAACCCCACTGTTAACTTTGATTAAGAATCGGCGTATATTCAGGTTGACCATGATTGTGGCAGTAGTCCTCGGCGTTTCCGCAGCAACTCATAACAATGGGCAGGGAAATGCAGCCGCCACGCTGCACAAAGTTAGCGTCATCATCTTTTTCGTTCTCACAGTTCTTCAAGCATTCCAAACAATATTGTTGGTGAGGATGGAGTCTGGAGGTGAATTACTCTTTAAAATATCATCGGCTCTGCTTCTCACCGATTTTGATAGGCAAGAACCAATATCTTGAAGGGCAAAAAAGCCTTGGAAAGAAACACGGACTGATAATACTATTGGGTATCTCAGCACTTCTCCTTGTCCGCGAAGGATTCTCCCTCGCCACCATATCGAGTTCTACAAAGCAAGATAATGAACATCTCTGGTATCCCCTGTTAGCACTTCCGGAGATCCTTGCGGTAGTTTTATATGCTACTCCCGGGCTTGTGCCAAAGCGTGATGAGCTTCCCTCTCCCCAGCAAGTCTAATTCAACTGTCATGTGCCCTAGTTACCCAATCATGTATCCTTACAGCCCTAGTAGTTATAAATCGGTATACCTCTAGTAACACATTTTTGCGATAATTATTTATGATATGTGCATCATATTGATTGAAGAGTAGTGACTAGGACTTGCGTGATCGACGAAAGAGGGGTCAGAAAGCATATAGGGTTTGATAATTAGTTTTGAATTTTTTGGAAAGCAATTTACTCAGCCTCTCCAAACGCCTGAAAGTGGGTATATCAAGTTATGGCACAGAGAACAATTACTGGAATGGCCCCTTTCTACGGTACTATATTCATGAAAACACTTGTATCTAATCTAATTAATCTAAAGAGTAACATAATTTGCGGGGTAGTCGTAAAAATGCCAACATTGGATAAACATGCCTGCGATGTGTATACATGGCTCCGTCCTTGTATGCTTGAACTTTTAACGTTTACTCAAGCCCTGGAGCAGTACAAACTCATAGTAATCGCCTCGTTGCGCCAATAACTCATCATGAGTACCCTGTTCGCTAACACGCCCATCCTTAATGAAGTAGCTATAAATCAAAAGGAATGAGGTCATGCGTAGACATGAAACACCAAGAGACTCACATTCGATCGGCATTTTGAATGGTGGATAAACGGTGGGCAATGGCGATAGTAGTACGTCCCTTGGCTGCCTGGTCTAACGCTGCTTGAACGACCTTCTCCGATGCTGAGTCGAGAGCGGATGTAGCCTGTGTATGATAATTTAGTCGAGATACAATATGGTCTATCGTGAAGTCATACTTCATCGAGCAGAAGAACTTTGGGGTTTCGGAGGAGTGCCCTTGCGATGGCAATACGTTCTATATGAGAGTTAAAATCTGCGAACGGAGTACTAATGGTACATTACTCACGCTTTTGACCTCCTGACAGCTGCGATCCCTTTCCACCAACTTCAGTATCGAAGCCCCTGTTTGACAAAGGTCAGAAGAATTCAATATGATATAATATTGGCGTACTGAGGAAGACTTTGGATGAACTCCAGGATATTCGCATTTCGACACGCGTTCTCGATCTCTTCTTGAGTGACCTCGTCATGGGGCTTGATTGCACCTAGCAGAATATTGAACCTCACGGTACCAGAGTAGAGTGTGGGTTCCTGAGAAACCAATGCCATATGCTTTCGGTAATCCTGAATGTTTAGATCGGAGATCTTCTGCCCGTCAAGCTGTTATTTTAAGTCAGTCTGAGTCGGGTTTTCAATGTTGAAATAGACTTGCGTATATTTCACCAGCGAGAGGATCATAAAATCGTTCTATGAGTTGAATACTTGCATATTCTTAAGGTACGGTGCTATACCACAGAGAATAGACAATGAGAAACTTACGTGGTACTTTTCCCTGACCCACTAGCACCAACTAAAGCAATATAAGTTCCAGGTTGGACCTCCAACGATAAACCTCGTAGCACACGGACACCCGGACGAGTTGGGTATCTAAAATGTACATCTTCAAATCGAATATGGCCTTGAATTGCTTTATCGTCAACAACTGCTCCGGAACTTGAGTCGGCATCGATATCTGGAACCATGTCGAGCAATTTGATAATATCAGATCCTGCACCCCTGGCTGATGACATATCAGGAACGAATGAAAACACGTTCCCAGCTTGGATGGCACTGAAAACCGTGCTCTGATGAAATCTCAGCTACTGAAGGCAATTACAATATAAAGAGCGTACCATGAGGCCTACGAAGAAGTGGAAGAGACTGGCTTGTTGGCGAGAAACAAGCAAAGATCCGTACCAGAAGATCAACGCGATGACGAAGAAACTCAGAGCCTGGGTAAAGGCATAGAGCAAATTACTCCAAATTGCACTTCTGTTCGACTTTCGCAGAGGCTCTTCCAAGCTTTGGCTGTATATCCGTAGGCAGTCATCTTCCCTAGTCAAGGAAGCAACTGTCCTAATTGCCCCAGCGGCTTCGCAGGCAAGCTGAGCAGACGCATCATGGGCCTTCTTATTTTTCTGATCCTTGAGAACAACGACGCGCTACAAGGAAAGATGAGCGCGTGTTTAATTGAAGATGAACAAACAATTCACCAAACGAATATATCCAACGGTAACCAGTGCAGGGGTACATGCTATCGGGTCAGAATGTTAGCATAAGCATAACTTAGACTGTCCGTTGAAACTGACCTATTCCCACAAGACCAATCCTCCAGATGAAAGCAAGGCCTAACACTGACCCCGCTATAAGGGTAGCGCATGCTTGAACGAGTGCACCAAGCGTTATACCAGCCAGACCGTCGACCTTTTGGGGATTGTCACTCAGCTGTGACGTGAGGCTGCCAGTCTTTACGTAATATCCATTAGTAGCGATTGGCAAAAAAAATAGGTAAATCTTACACTATTTTCGTCCTTGTCAAAGAATGCGACTTCCACGAAGGTCAGAAAATGTACAAAATATCAAGTTATATTGCTTACTGTCTTGACGTAGCATTGCCTTGAAGCTTAGGCTGCGGAGCCTTGCACTCAGATTGGCGGCAGCTGCTGAAAACAAACGATTTTGGAAGCTGATTGTAATTGAAGAAATGATGGAAATGAGGAAAAGCCTAACAGGATGGTAGGTCAGAAGAGTAACAAAACGGAATCATGCTTTTTTTACCAAAGTGCGGTTCGATCCCCTTGATGACGCCGCTCGTGTTTGTCAGTTAGCGAAAAGGTGTTGATGCCCTTCGCAAAAACGACCCCGAAAGATGGGTAGACCATTCCAGTCACTAAATATTACTTGAGCGAAGGTCAATACCAAATATTGATGGTTTACGTACTGCATGCAAAGACTGCCCCGACAGTATAGTTGCGCCATTGAGATCGGGCAATTGGAGCCATGCGCTTGAATAGATAGAATAAGCTGTAATCGTCCTCTTCTTCGTGACTTGCGTTGCGTTTCCTCTGTTCTAGAATGTCGCTGGCTAATGAATGGTTGGTGTATTTTCGCTCCAAAGAAACAGTCTTCTCAGCAGTCTTTTGGACATCATCGCCTTCTTCTTTGTCAACGGGGTTGGCGGCTTCACGGAGTTTTTGGGCCTCAACAAGTCGGGTATAAGCGCCGCCTTGACGATAGAGCTCCTCGTGAGTTCCCGCCTCTAATACACGGCCTTCACCCATTACATAGATGACATCAGCATCTTTCACGGTCGACAAACGATGCGCAATAGTGATGGTGGTACGACCTGATTCAAAGTTCAATGAAACTTGAAGAGCTTACTTAAACAGGTACTGCTCACCCGCAGCTGCCTTATCCAAAGCATCCTGCACAACTCCCTCTGATTGCGTGTCCAGAGCACTCGTGGCTTCGTCCAATAATAGCACTCGGGGGTCAGATACAATTGCACGGGCGATCGCAACACGTTGTTTTTGGCCACCGGACAAGAGAAGGCCACGCTCACCAACGAGAGTATCATACCCCAGAGGGAGCTGCGATATGAATCCATCAGCATTGGCTTTGATACACGCCTCTTTGATTAATACATCCTTTTCCTCATCAGGAGCATTTTCGTACTTCGTGCCAATGAGACCATGAGCCACGTTCTGCTTGACTGTAGTCCCAAAGAGGACAGGTTCTTGAGAGACAAGCCCTATCTGTGACCGAAGCCATTTAATGTTGAGGGCTTTGACGTCATTTCCATCAAGTTTAACTGAGCCATGAGAAGGATCGTAGAAGCGTTCTACCAGTGATATAATTGTTGATTTTCCAGAACCAGAGGCTCCTACTAATGCTGAGGTTTTGCCGGCCTGGAACGTGATGGAGAGACCTTTGACAACTTCGACAGTGGGCCTCGACGGATAGCAGAACCGTATATCTTCAAGGACAATTTCACCGTCTACCTTCTCTGGTTTTAAACCCCCAGGATCGGCGGAATCGATATCGGGGACGCGGTCAATGGTTTCATAAAGCTTGGCTGCAGCGCTACGACCATTATTGATAGCTACGCACATATATTAGCAAGAATCCTACTAGAATGCGGACATCTTACCTTGCATCTCAGGTGCAAGCAAAGCAAGGGAGAAAGAACCAATCAGGATTGCCAGAAATACATTTATAACTTGGCCAGCATTAGCTTCCCAGCAAAAAAAATTAGTTACCGCTGATAACATCGGAAGTGCAAGACAACGAACCATGGTTTGAGTTGATCAACGTGGTGCCAAAACTAAAAGCTGTACCGCATTCGGTGTCAATACTAAATCACAAAATAAGAAGAAGCGGATATACCAAGACCGTAGCCTGCGTATATAACAAAAAAGAATACGCCTAACCCAATACCGTGGGCAATGCTAGCCTTCAACTCCGCCTTCAGCGATTCACCGATACGACCATTATAAAGACCTGTGAGTATACTTTGTGATCCGAAGGCCTGAGCAGTTCGGACAGTTGAGATGACTTCTTCCGCAAGACTTCCGCCCTCAGCGACATGTTTCAAAGATAGTCTATTCGGCAAGAAAATCAGCGATGCGACCAGTGGGAAAATATATTCGATACAAACTGTTTATATTTAACAACAAATTTGTTCATGAATGCCCCCGCGAGAGCAATGACTGGAAGCATGGATGTCAAAGCCAACGCTAGGCGCCAGGATCTTGCGTAGGCCAGAATGAAACCAGTAAAGAAAGCACCGCTAAAATTGGCTACTAATGCCACCTTTTCCGATATGCCTTGCTGGACCAGGTCTTGCATTTTCCGTCAGCTGATACGTTAAACTATATGCTAGGTGACAACGCACGAGTGTCCGTCTGAATACGGGTTGCAACCTCTCCCGGCCCTACATTGTCAAAGAAGGCAATATCTTGCCGTAGTATTGCTTTCAAATAGCGTTCTCGTATTCTTTTCGCGTTAACTTCTCCGGTATAAACCCAAATGTTCATGAACGTATAGGTGCAGACAAACATTCCGATTCCTACCAACGAAGTACGTTCTTCAGGAGGACATAGCCAGGAAAACACGTAGTGAGACGCACCAATATAAACCAGATAACTCGCGTTTTTTGCCGCTGATTTACGAAAGTTCTCAGCAGCTATGGGTACGCTGTCGGCGGCGCCTGGGACTCCATTTTGGGCTTCGTTTATCAGGGTGGTAAATGCGACGAAATCCTGAGTTAAGCGTCCGAATAGTAATGTCATCAATGGCTATTGAGGTAAGTTAGATGAATCGTTGATAGCGAGAGCCGAGTTAACTCATACTTGTGCTGCCCCTGCTGCTACGGCGGCCACAATTCCAATGCAATCAATAAAAATCTCGAATGACGTAGAATATCTTAAGAGAAAGAAGCATGTTAAGTATTAGTGACGAGTCAACACACGATGATGCACACCTAAAAAGCTGGGTAAACGATATTGGCAATGTGGCCGGGATATCTGGCTGTTGACTTTGAGTTGCTTCATCTTTCTCCTCCTTCTCTACATCTTTGCCATTGGGCTGGTCTTCATTGCGATGAAAGAAGCTCCTTCGTTTGTTTTGTTGGGAACGCGAGGGAGTCTTCTCGTCCTCAACGCTCGAGTTCGATTGAGCCATTTTGAAGGACTGGAATCCCTGTCACAAAAGGTGCGGCTGTATCTGGGATGTGGCGAACTGAGGGACCTGACATCAACCAACGGACCTTATTTTATTGGGATTGAGCATGTGCACGGCATTTACGAAGCCGTCAATGTCGTGGAATCAGGATATCAATGTCAATCGTAAGCGGCCCGAGTATCTCCCCGTATGTAATACGAATGACGATATACATTCGTTCTTGGTCGTCATTGGCTCAAATCCCGCCCCAGAAGTAGCAAGTTCATAATGACTCAATAGATTCTTTGACAGGTCGAGTCAGTGTCTGCGCTCATCCAGGATGCCTACCGATAGGATAGGTTGAGATCTAAACGGAGTGTTTTAGGTTGAGGAATCAATGACTCGTGAGAAGACACGGCAAGATGGCTACCTTCCGACACCTCTCTTGCGCCACACTGACTCTGAGAGACAATGCGATCAGTAAGGGTAAGTATAAGTATAAGTATTTACGCACACACCGTCCAGCAAAATAGCCGTTGCATTCCGTGAGCAATGCCCATCACCACACTGCATTGTGCTGCATTGTCAATATATAATTTGGAACACGTCCATGACTGTCCGTGGATCACACATGTAATGAAGCTATTTATAGATCATGTTATTTTTATCTATTGCCGACTGGATTTGTCACAACAGGTGCCGATGGTTGTGCACCCTTTTTCTATAACTTTTATTGTCATGGATGTAACACACGAAACACAACCTATTCTACGAGAACCGACAACTTGCTTTTCCAGAGACCTGTGTAATTGCGATACCGTATTCAGAAGATCAGCTGCTTGCCGTACTTGACAGTAGTTACTACATATCAGCTAGAGAAACTTTAACAGCCAAGGCTTAATCAACAGTTTTACTATTAAGCGCGACGATAGCTGTGAGCATACTTATAGGAACGCAGGTATGAAGACAAGATTGGAGATATCTTAATTGTTTATAGCTATTGTAAAATCATTCAACCCTGGAGATGAAAGCACAAGTATTGTTGGGCACTCGATGATACGTCAGAAGTATGGTCCATGTCGAATTGGACGGTTTGGGGGAAATGATATTGCAAAAAAGCGAGAAAGAGTCCTTACCAGCACCCCTTCGACCAGGCAATACCCTTTCCGCATCCTAAGCAACCAACAACAATCTACGTCGGTTTTTCGCCACCTAGGATGTATAGGGTGCGGTGCAAATTGCAAAAAATGAGAAACCAGAATCCAGTCCAGTCCGAACTGTTGAATATTCATCAACAAGCGTATTGCTCAGAAAAGCGAGCAATCACAAATCTTGCATGGTGTTTCCATACTGGATAGACAATCATCGGTGTGGTCCGGAATTTACTGAACGTAGGCGACTGTAGGTCCTGTGGAGAACATACCTGCGGTTCTTGAAACAACTTCTGACATTCATAGTAAGAGCTTTCCAGAAAACAACGGTAAAAAAAGTAAACTATTAATGTGAATGGCATATTCAATGAAAATCTGCCTCTCTGGTTACATCCAGCAAGTATTATACTTCACACTGATCGGCGGGCTGAGACAAGACGACATGATAATGGCTACTGTAGGGGCTGACACCTCTGGCACACACAGTCACTGATATTCATTACTGCTATATATCCATTATTAAAAACACAAAACCTGCCGCAAGAGATACATTACAGCTGATGTGTACAGACGTTCGTGCTAAAAAGTTTACTCCAGTTGGCATCCAAGAACCTGTGGCTTTTCTCCGATCCTTTTCATATCATTGGCAAAGACACTCGGATATTCTAGGAAGATGTGTTCAATTGTGGCCAGTCGTGTCGATCTTCCAGTGCCAAACTTCTCAGCGCCAGCACGGCCCATGAAAAAGGCAGACTTTGCATGTGCTCCCAGAGAATGCTCCAACGCGCAGCCAACCCGTTCAATTTCATCCTCGCCTCCAGGAAGTGTAAATGGGAATTGCTCGTGCTGAGAAAAGAAGTGGGCAACTAAATGCGAGATATTTATGCACTCAATGGCTAAGGCACACTCGTCGGCTTGTCTACAGCGATGCTGAACAGGTAAAAGCCCCTGTTGACTTTCCAAAAGGCGCAATCTGAAGTCTTCAATAGTACCCTGGCACGACATGCCGACAATAATGGTATGCGGGTTTCTGTTCCATGGTGCAGATGCAATTTGGTCGACAGTGAGCACTTCTATATCGAACCATTGAGCTTGGCCTAGAGCCACATAATCGGCTGTAGTCATGTTATCTGCTGGGTTGGGCAGAATACGACAGTACAAGTTTCGATAGCCTAGAAAAAAAATGAATACAGAGCAAGACACCATGATCACAAGTTTGGGGCCTACCTCCGTGAGAGCAAAAGTGTTGAATCATCATCAAGATGGGTATCCTCGACTTTAACCACGCCTCCCGAACTATTAAGAAGGATGCATATGCAGCGACACATTCAATCTTTCGATTACTTGTCGCAAAGAAACTATCCGGGAAGCTACGTAGTGCGTTAACACACTTGTACAGATGAGTTAAGAATCTAAAAATCCCATACCATGTCCATGAGCCATTCCGTTTCATGGCGGCTTTCTTCACCCAGTCTACCGTCACTCTGGATACATATATTTGCATGGCCTCCGTCTGGCGATTCGTTTTCGAGTGTGCCTGGATATGATAGTCGATTCGGCGCTTATTCGAAAGGTTAAGATATTCAAGCTCTTTTGCGTTCCTCTCGTACATAAGCGGGAGGTCTACGCGGACCTTGACTCGAGCAGGCGGTCCTGCTTCAATGCTTGCAAATCGAAATTCTGACAACATGTTGCACATTGTAAGCAACCGAGAAACAAAGACTATGTCGCTGGGCATCCACTCGGTATCAACTACAATATCCCTATGCCGGTGACCAGATTGAGAAACCTTTTTCGACCCTGCAAGGCATATTTGTGAGAGATATATATACGAAAAGTGAAACGAGAACATGCATTGAGACTCTGGGTCATCTTGAAACGGCTTTCCACGCTCTTCCGTGTCCTTGTGGGAGAGGTCCAGAAAAGAAAGAAATCCAATACGCTCCCAGACAGCCTGGTGGGTGACAAGAGTCATTAGGCTGGGGCAGCGTGGCTTTGCGCGGTTCAACTCTATTTCTTCGAGAAGTTTAGCAGTGTTGGCTTTGACAGATTTGAGGACCGCGACGGCATTGGCAAGGACACTCCTGTTTTCTTCTTTCTTATAAAAGCTGAAAAGATCCCAGAACATTTGGGCGCGCGTTTGGCAGGCGCAGTCTCCAACATGCGCATCGAATGAGGAGAGAGAGGACGTTGGAGGCGTGTCACTTTCGTCAAGTCTGCTCTCATATGATACTGCTTCTAAGAAGATGGACGTGGCGCGCTCCATGGAATGAACGACATGAAGAAAGTGAAGAACAGTCCTTCCAAGATCGCCATATCGTAGACCAGTACTCGGGTCAGAGAGGAGTAGGGGGAGTACCATGTTGATATTCCGTTCCAGTAATGTTTCAATGGGGTGGACAGTTTTATAAAATACTTTGGTGTTGTCCAGCTCATAAATATTGCTACCACATGCTGCAAATATACTGACGCCCCAGATCGGAGCCAGAGTGAATCTCAATCGTACAAAATCTGATCATGACTGCTTTTCGGCTAATATGAGAAAAGCGATTAATGATTTGGAATGATCATTTGATGCTTGGGAGAGCACGATTAGTTTATGGTCACTACCGATGCCCATTACTATAACAAACCTGGAACTCTAGTCCTGATTAATGAGGAGTCTGGTTCTCAAAATCTCATAGCACTAGATTTACGTCAGGTGTGTAACTGATTTGTGTGTTTGTTGAACAGGTCATGTCACGATGGCGCGGGAGGAACGGAAACGATGAGGTATGGGTGATACTGACAGTGGACATGAGTGCGTGGCTGACAGCGCGAACGGCGTCAGCTGAGGGATGTGTATATTGTGGGGTGGTACATGCTCTGGTGAAGAGCAGTGTTAAAACCGCAGTTGAAGTAAAATTTGGAGGCGATGTAGAGTAAAAATAAACTACCGTTGAACTTGTTTGTCATATCCGGTCTTCCATTATTGGGTCAATCGTTATTTTTATAAATTACCACCGAGGCGTGTATAATAGACAAATGATTGAGATCGTATTTGGTAAGAATGTACGTGGTTTAATTGTAGAATAATAAATGCACACCCCAAGAAAAACAATCTTAAAACTTCTTTCATACACGCCTATAGAGTACATAAACATATCAAATGACAAATGATAATCTTTTGTAGACTGAAAATAGTTTCTGACAGATTCAATAATTAGCACTAACCATGACCACATATGCACAGTGTACATTATGATTACAAGGTCTGTGACGATTTGTTTCATGACATTGACACAACGTTGCGACGATTACCTTGCAGTACCTCCAGTACCCAAACACGAAATGTTGGCGATGTAAAAAGAAAACGTCTTTAAGATAGTCCCTTACTTGGTGAGAGTTCCGAAATTGGTGGAATTGGAACACATGTTGCGCACTGGAAAAGATATAAAACTCTCTATCGATTATTTTTGAGCACGGGACTCGGATTCAGCCGCAATAACTTACCTGGTGTCAATTTTGGCACCTTCTAGATCTTGGACAATTTCAATTACACCAGGCCCTCCGGAGCGACAGATTTTATTGTTATACTCAGGTGCATTCGAATGTGCAGCCAACATAGACTAAAATATTAGTAAAAGAAGTTTTCAAGTACGTCGACCAATTAATTAGTCAAGTGCGGAAGCAATGAGATTCGGCGTCTGACATGAGTTATGAACGAAACAATGACATTAGTATAATGATATTATAAAAGTGTAATGCCGGTCTACGCGTGAATGGCATCTTGACGAGTTGACGGAGCAATAACTCGTCCGATGTGAGGTTATTCGGATGAAATTTGTGTTCGAGGGATACTCGCTCACTGAACGCTTGGCGAACATTCTTCTCTGTGAGCCGTTCCGACGAGAGAACTTGTTAACGTACTCGCTAATTCAATTCTGTCGAGTATTTCGACTAGATTGGTATATTACGTCTTGCGATATAACAGTAGTGAAGAAACTTCTGTATTAAAAGGTTCTCAGGTTCCAGCTAAGACGTACAAGTCACTCGCCTAGACAAAATAAATACGAATAAATCCCACGCTTTGGTTATAAATTGCCTCATTTCTGATCAGACCAGGCTTGAAACGGTTCTTCTTCCTTCCTTTACATCTCATGTTACTCTCACTAGCTACCAGACCACTTCTAAGTGTTGCCATATATCTCTCAAAAATCGCATTGTCTCTTGAACTTATTCGCGTCAGCACCTAGATGGCTAGATGCAATCCAAAAGACACGATACCCTGTTGAGCGGTAAGGCATCAGGGTCTCACACGTGGCTGTGGTAGTTACGACGGGGCGAGTACTGTGGATTCGAGGTCAAAAGAATGAGAGGAATGGTTCGTCTCCCTTACTTATCTCTTCCGTGACTTGCATATCCTTCGTCCTCCAATCTTATTCCCTGACTCAAGCCTGGTATGCATCCAAACACCACCTAGATCCAACACTGCACCTTGAATCATATCAAACCATACTCGTACTTTCCACACACTCGTCACCCATTCTTCACATATCACCAACAAAAGCTGCATCTACAATATGCTCCATATCGAACTTTCCTGTGACCGTACTTCAACAATGGAATGCGGTGACCTAAGTGCATTGTGCACTTGAGATGCCCCGCTTTCGATTTGTGCGTTGGGACGCGTTACTGGGAAGTTCATATTGGCCATGAGCAGATGTCATGTTTTTTGTGTGTCGTGTTATAACCTCGAGAGGTGAGACTCTCCCGCGGCCTATTGCTACCGAAGCACCCACACGCCCCTGGGCCTGCGGTATATTGACCTACATCAATCCGTCCTTGCACCCGGATTTGAACAGGCTCTTTCGTCTCTCCCATATTTCTTCTGATATGTTTCGTGGTTTATTGCAGTTCTGAACAATCAAAAACACTAAATAAAAGACCGACAAAACTGAACACTAGTACGGTAGTATGTACTACGATCCCGCAGCAAGATTCACATTTTCACAAACATACTTAGATTCAATAACCCAGTATCCCAATAAATAACCCAATCTTCCAAAAACCTTCAAACCTCAAACCCTAAAAAACAAACACAAAAAAATAAAATTGAAAAAGTACACATAATTTAAAAACAAGAGAGGCGCAAAAAAGATCAAAAATAACACACTGCGTATATATCATATATCACAAGAAGCAATATCTCACGACAACGACGAAAGAAAAGAGGTAGGTGGCAAGTCGGTGGGAATGTGGAACGTGTAATGTGGAATGTGGGGGACAGACGCAAAGTGAGCACGTTCCACCACTCCCACCCAACATACCGTTTAAGCGTTTCGAGCGGACTACAAGTACGTCCCCCCCAGCACATTCGCGTGCGTACCATGTAGAGCGCAAGTTTAGGAGATAAACGGTACGCTGCGGCGGTGAAACCCTGATCCCTGTCTGTCCTTTAGAGTGTTGAGCCATCCTTCCTGTCGGAGTCACTGTCAGTGTCGGTGACGGTCGTTGAAGTAGTCGGTGGGATAAAACGGGGAAGTGAGAAGGGAGAAGGGATGGCGGGAATAAAGAAATAGGAGGACAGAGGGATCAAGCTTCAAGATGTATAGAATAAACAGGAAGAGATAAGAGGTATACGGCTAACAAAAAAACAAACAGGGTATACACACACGCGCAAGGACACCAGCGGCAGCGGGGGGTGACGGTGAAGCCTGGAGTTTGACAGAAAACAAAAGATGAGTGGGTATGTTGAGCATAAGTATAATTTTCAAAAAAGAAAATGTTAACATCAAGAATAAAAAAAAAATCAAACGTCAACGTTAAAAAAGTCAAGAATCGAGAATCAAGAAATAAAAAAAAAAGTATGAAAAAAAGTATGAACTAAAAAAAGTCAATAGATATAATAGGACAATTACTCCTGGGGGTTACGAACGAGCGTGGGAGGTTACACAAATCCTTGCATAGGAATGTAGGAATCGAGAACCGGTGTGCAATAGATATCGATATCGGACAGAGCAGAGCAGGCAGGGAAGCGAGCAAGGCGGATGGGTAAACAGGCGATAGGTGGCGCAGGGGAGAACGGGGTGAGGCGAAACCATGTCTGGGAAAGTATGAGAGGGAAAGGAGGAGGTTGGAGGTTGGAGGATCGGGGGACAGTGAGGGAGGATAGCGCCGTTAACATTTTTTGAGGTGGGTGGTTGATAAGGGGAAAGGAAAAAAGAGGAAGAATAAATTTAAACGAATAAGAAAAGAAACAGATAAAAAGAAAAAAAAAGACGACAAGAGGAAAATATTTGACATGGGAATCAAGTCAGTTCAAACCATAGTTTTCTTTTTATTTGTTCAAGCGAGTGGCGAGTCGATAATGTCGATGGCGAACATGGGGAAAGGATGGTCGAATATCGTCGTCGACGTCCACATCCGTCATATTCGCGTTACACATGCACAGACCCCGCGTTGGCCTGCAGAGGAACTGAACTGGTGGGGGGAGCTAAAAAAAGAGGACTCGAGAAACCCCCGCCGAACTGCTGACGCATAGCCAATGCATCTCGACTCCCCGACTTTCCCAACTTCACTCCTTTACTGATTCGCAACCTTCAAAACCCTAGGTTTCTCCTCTTCTTCCTCCTCACCATCAAGATCATCAACCTCATCGCTATACCTGCTCCTACTCTCCCTCTCTGTGCCCGTACCTGTACTATGACCATGGCTTTGCCCACTTCCACTCCCACTTCCACCGCTATGAACCGTACCCTTCGCAGCGGCTGCTCCTAGCGCACCTGCACCCGCCGCGGATCCACTGGCGGCAGCAGCGGCATCAAACGGATTCGGCAGACGCTCCCCAGGACTTGCATCATCACCATCATCGACATACCCGCCATACGCATCCTCCATATCATCACCCGCTGTACCAGTCGACATCCCTCGTTGGTGCTGCTGGGTGAATGACTGGGAGTGCGATTGGGATTGCTGCGTGGTGGAATACGAAGATTGTTGAGTGTACGAATGCGATTGTTGCGTGTACGATTGGGATTGGGATTGCTGGGCGTACGACTGGGATTGGGATTGGGACTGGCCTTGCTGTCCATAAGCGCCCGCGGCCACCTGTGACCACTGCGGTGGCGGGCTATACTGCTGTGGCGGATACTGTGTCGCCGAGCTCGCACCCATACTCCTACTCCTTTCCAAATCCCTAAACTCCTGCGATGGCGACGTCCTATGATGCAGTCCTTGGCCTTGTGCCTGAGAGACAGACATACCCCGTGCAAGCATACCGGCACCAGCCAGATGCGCGCCCATACCCGCAGCCTCCAAGATCTCCGCGTTGCGTTGCGCTAAGGCGTTCGCAGTTCCGCTGCCCCCTCCACTTACCACACCGTATCCACCACTACCAACGCCACCGCCAGACGATGTTTGTGAGTTCGTTCCGATGCCCGCAAACGGCCCGCCAGCACCCGCATACGGATCGTATCCAGCAGCCGGTGCACTTGCGAAAGCAGCATACGGTTGGGGCTGGTGCGGGTGCCCGTCGTCGGGGGTACCGCCAGTATTATTGTAAGTTTGTTGACCCTGCTCAGCGGCGTGTCGCATGCTACGCGCCCTGACGGCGCCAATACCTGCAACACCACCTGCAGCGGCACCAGCGACGCCTGCGGCGTAGGGATCGAATATTTCGCCTGGTGCCACTCCACCTCCACCACCTCCCATTCCTCCGCCACCACCCGCACCATACCCACCGCCATATCCAGGTCCTGGACCCGACCCAGATCCCGTTCCACCAGGTCCTGCATATGAATGCATCTCCCTCATCCCATATGCCTCACCACCCCCACCTCCACCATGCGAATACGAATGACTCCCAACGCTCATCGCAGGTTGCCCATACGTCCCATGGCTCGACACATCCGAGTACCCTCCTCCTCCACCAGGCGCGTATCCCTCTGGGTCATACACTCCTGCTCCACCTCTCACCGGTGCATCATCCTCATCATCCAAGAACACTGGCTTAGGGGCAGACGCTGCTTCCAAAGTCGCAGCCTGCAGCTCCCGGTCGAATTTGCGTGCGCGGCGGCGGCGAACAGCGGACGTGATACA
Organism: Psilocybe cubensis; assembly: GCF_017499595.1. NCBI lineage: Eukaryota > Fungi > Basidiomycota > Agaricomycetes > Agaricales > Agrocybaceae > Psilocybe > Psilocybe cubensis. The sequence goes on along the minus strand of NC_063001.1, from coordinate 194,555 downwards.
AGCGATGAGCAATGCGAGAACGACAAGGCCGACGACGCTGAATGTGCCTGCAACAGCCCCTGTGTTGTCGAAGAATCTGTTGTTGGTGATGGATGTTGTTGTGTGTTTGTGCGATCGGGTCATTTACGTGTTTTGGGGAGAAGTGTGGGAAGTGGGAAGGGCGAAGGGTGGAAATAGGATGTGTGAGAGAAAATGATGCAGGGAAAACAACGTCAGTTACATCGTGAAGATCATCATACAACGGACAGAACAGAAAAGAAGAGTAGACAACCCAATACAAGTAAAATGGAAAATGAAAAAAAGAAGCGAAAGCTCAATGCGCCCGCGTTAAGGGTGGAATTTTGACACATGAGTCAACAGCACCGACGCTCAAGCCAGAGATTCCTTTCCGAATGGAAAATCGAAACCGCCCACCCAACCGACACCGAGAAACACCTGCATCCCATAGACGTGGACAACTAGCTACGTCTAACCGAATGTATCATTGTGAGCGGAACAATTCAGAGTCACTCCACTGCACACCCGGTCCTCGCCAAATCCAACACCAGGGCCCATAGGAAAACCCCGCACCAAAACTACAGCAGGTGTGACGTAGCACAGCACAGGTGTAGTTGTGGGGTTGCGTATGCGCATATATGCAAGTGTAATGGCAAGAGGAAAAGGAGGGAGGAAGGGGGAAAGGATCAATCCGCCCAACGCACTCAGCGTAGAGCAGGGAATTGAACACTCCCAGCTGAACCGATATACCCAGCACCAACATCAAATTAATTTATGCATGGTTGCGTTGAACATCACGATGACCCATTGTCCACAACGACAATGTCAAAGGCATTAAACAAAAAAGAAAGCAAGGAACATAAAAAATATAGCAAATACCCAACGAGAAATAGAAAGGGTAAAAAAACATAAAAAGGGGCAAAAAAACAAGGATCGTGAACAAAACATAATACCAGGAAACCATACCCCTCGCATAAAAGTTGACCCACTGGTCAGCGCAGAGTGGCGAATTTATAACCCATACTACCCAACACTGAAAGCACATCAGATGTCTGCACTGCACTGCAAACGATAGGTGTGGCTAGTTGTACGTATATGCGCATATATGCGGGTGTATTGGCAAGAAGAAAAGAAGGGTAAAAACAGAAACGATCGCCACTGCCTACCCCACACAATGCAAAGCGGGGGGTTCAAAACGCCGTATATGCATATACGCGCGCATATATGCGCATATTCCCGGCAGTTTGAGGCAACCACAGCGGATGTCTGCATTGCGTTCCATTGCAAAGTCGCGGCTAGCTGTGCGCATATGTGCATCTATGCGGGTGTATTGACAGGAAGAAGAATGGGCCATAAGGAACAATCAACGCAGTCCTCCCCACCCAACGTAGAACGGGAGATTCAACACCCCCAGCCTGTTTGAAGTACGTATATGCGCATATATGAGTGCATTTCCGGTGGTTTCGGGAGACACGACGTGTAACGTGCCTGCGCGAAACGGTTAAAGTGGGTGGGAAGTAGGCACCAGGATGTCGTGCGCGACAGCAAAAATGTAAACTGTAAACCGCAAAGGGGTGCACCGGACATCACAATAGCCCGAGATGCGCAACACAACAGGGAGAAGCAAACGAAAGGGAGAAAAATAGGGGGCGAAGACAAGAAACGAAAGGGAAAACAAGAACGTACGATTTATTGCCTGACGGCTCTGCGGTGCGAGTCGGCCCCAGACTGGTCGTACCCGTCGCAATCGTCGTCGACGTGCGCGTCACCACTCCACCTCCCGTAGGCCCAGTAATGCTCTCCGTCGTCCGTGTAGTGCTGCTCGTCGAGCTAGTAGTACTCGAGGTGGTGCTCGTGCTCGTGCTTGATGTGCTTGATTCCGATGTGCTAGACGAGGACGATGAAGAGGAAGATGATTCAGAGGTACTGGACGATGTTGATGAGATTGAGGTGCTGGATGTGGAAGAAGTGGTGGATGTGGTGGTGGAGGATGTAGAGGATATGCTGGAGCTAGTTGTGCTGGACACCGTCGTGCTGCACTGTGTAAGTCAATGTATGTGCGGGGAGATTCGGGGACGTACGAAGTTGGAGAACCTGGGGCGGTGTAAGAGAGGTCAGCGAAGGCGCATATACGAACAGCGAGCGTACGCACTCATGATGCGACTATCAGACTATAGAGAAAAGAGAAAGTAGTTTAAATGAGAAAAGAGAGCGTGTGTATTCGCAGTGCTCCGGGCTTGTCCGCCGCAAATCCGTCACTGTGTGTGCGTAGGTGGAGGGAAAAGGCAAGGAGAAAACAGCGAAAAGGTCAGGAAAGGATGGTTGGTTGGTTGCTGCTGATTCTGATTCTGGGTCCGGTTCTGTGATTCTTGATGGGAACGAGTACAACGAAGACCCCTTTCAATTTCCCTCAATCAATCCAACGCTGTCGACGTTCCGTCGTTGCAACAAAGTGAGAAAACAAGAGAGCGGCAGATGGATGGACCAGCAGAACAGAGCAGAGCAACGCCGCCGCGCTGTCTCTTCAGTTCAAACGCGGGCAACCGTGTGAGTTGCGGAAAATCGAACAAAAAAAAGGCCCGAGTTGGCGATGATCGATTATGTAATCAATCATGTGGCTGGGACGGGTCCAGTGCGGGGCGGAGCGGAGCTGCGCCGAGGATTATTCTTGTCCCTCTTCGTTGGCATACACGCAGCGAAAGGTTATTAGAGTACAGTGCATTGAGTCAACGAGTCTGATGACTCTCGATGGTCACGTATTCGAGTTTCACAATGTGCACTGCACCATTTATAAGTCTATATGCCAGCTCAACTTGCAGAGGACCCGGGAAGCTCCCCTAGAGGTCTGTCCGCTTTTTTGCCCGATTTTGGCCCTCAAATCCGCAAAAGCGGACAATGATATTTAGAGTTTCCTAATTGGGAAATTTTTTCTCCCTGCGGGGCATGAAAATTGATTGCGGCCTCGGATAATGCCGGAGTCACGCTTTCAAATGTTTTACTGGCAAAATGCCATTGTTGGTGCCTAATTGGACCCAAAAAAGCTCTTTTAGGGCACGGTTTCCCATGGACGACGTGATGGAAATTTTTTCAAAAAAGTTTGTCTAATTGGCCCTAAAATCCGCAAAAAGCGGACAATGCTTGGGTCAAAATGCCCTCGAATCCGCCAAAAGTAGGACAATCATTTGGCCAAATTTTGGCCCTCAAATCCGCAAAATGCGGACAGACCTCTAGGGGAGCTTCCCGGGTCCTACTTGCAGGTCACTGCAGTCTAATTATTTTTCTGTATGATTTACCGGGTATTCTTGTTCACGTTCATGAATTATGATCTCCATGCAAGCAATTACTTCAGGTATCCACGATAGTCAGTGAATACGTAAACGCAAATTAGCCCCAACAATGACTGTTCAAGATTATCAAAGGACATACAGATCTTACAGTGTAGGGTATGCGAGGGAAGTGACACTGCGGGCGCCGACCGCTGTAAGTTAAATATACAGCAGTAAACTTACATGTCTTATGTAAGTTTAGGTGTATGTTCAACTTACAGCATATGTGTCGGGAAAACAAAAATTTAACAAAGACATACTGTGTTTGGTGGCTGTATGCCGACCAAACACAATTACTGTAAGTAGCCTGTAAATGGAATAAACACCTAAATTACACAAATTGTGTTTGTCCGGTGTTAGTAAAACATACACATTTTCTGTAAGTAATACAAACAGCACAAAATTCATTAAATGCGCCAAAATAGTAGGACTTTTTACAATAATTTTGTCGGTGTTGACTGATTGACGGCCCGCAGGGGGAGAAAAATTACCATATTTGCAACTTGGAAGTATTCCTGACATGGTTTCGCGCATTTGAGACCCAAAATCTCGCAGATTTGAGGGCCAAAATCAGTAAATTTCCGGATAAGCACTTAGGGAAGCTTCCCGCGGCCTAGTTCTGCCCCTGCATTTACTTATTACTGCAGTCTACAGTCTAATTACTTTTCTGTATTGTTTACCCCGCATTCGCATTCGTGCTCATATATTATTATGGTCTCCATGCAAGTAATCACTCCAAATAGATCTCAGTTCTAGGCTGTGTCATAACCATGACTGCACGAACACATTCTACGGATAAGATTGAATCTTTTTCATGGGTGTTCTAATACTAATAACATGTCTTTTGTCATCACTTGAATTCCTAAATAGAAAAGACCTATCTCATCACTATGGAAAGCCGGAAGAGCGAGGTGCCCAGACACAAACCAAACATTGTCCGGCAGGTATGCCGAGTGATCGATAGGCAACACACAATCCCGCTACGCCTGAATGACTTCTGGCACCCTGCACCGAGTCCACTATACAAATAAGTATATTCCGTTACATACTTAGGTATGTTATTTTTTGCTGTCTATCATTTAGTTCTGCCCTGTAAGAAAGGCAATAAATTGAATATTGTTGCATGATTAAGATGACCGCGGTATTTGGGCCTTGGCTAGCGCATTGATGATACGAAAGGAAGTCAACTAGGACAGGTAAGCTGCTTTTAAAAAGAGCCAGTGCTTACATATACAAACCAGACTTTGGTATGCGCTCAGCGCAGCGGGCGGTTGGTCACGGGCAATGGATGTGATGGATATGAGAGAAGATAAAAAGGAGGTGGCTAGGGCAGGTGAGAGAGCACGGTGAGTGGTGTAAGCTCAACCTCGTTGAAACCTTGAGATGAGGATGAAAGCCTTGATGTGAGCGAAAACCAATGGTGGGTGTGACGATCCGGACTGTTTCCCACACCCCCAACTATCTTCCTTTTATCTTATCTATAATTTTCTTTTCTGTGGACTTCACCTTCGCTCCGTCCACCCAATACACGCAGTCCTTTAGCTCATTTTCTTTATTTTTTATTCCTATTTCTTCATTTTATTCCCCTTAAAACTGACTTGTACAGTTGTACTCCACCTTCATGTATTTCCCATTTAACCCTCTTGTATCTCTTTCTTTGTCTACTTCCTTTGAACACCTTATTTTTACAGTATAAATGCAGCTATGTAGTAGCTAGAGAACCGGTGTCGAATACAGAAATACAGAGTAATTTAATTTGTCTATTCGACCTCTAAGCTTCATTTTCGAATATTTTCCGTGTGCCGCTACGGAACCGCTGTTGCTTTTGGAGCCACATTTGTCACTAACGTCACAAACCCTTTCTTACAGGCCATAACTAAGTAATAGAGGGCAAAAAATAACTCGAAAAGTCGGCTTCGACGCAATTACCCGCCATGCCAATAACTAGTAAAATTTTGCGTCATATTGTGTACTAATGTAATAATTATGTGTGTATCCAAATTACCTACCCATGGCAGGTAATACCTAAAGTATGTGACGGAGTATACTTATTTTGAAAATGGACTCGGTGCAGGGTGTCGGAAGTCACTCAGGCATAGCGGGATTGTGTGTTGCCTATCGATCACTCGGCATACCTGCCGGACGATGTTTGGTTTATGTCTGGGCACCTCGCTCTTCCGGCTTTCCATACATCACTGCTGAAAGATGTAGCAAATATGAAATGAGGATTTACCTCTGATATAATTGGTATAGTACTGGTGTATTGAGCGATGAATAAACTCCTAGCAGACTATTAAAAATGTAGTATAGTGAACAAGGTTTCCCTGATTAACAAAGAATACCGGCGTTGGTGAGGGTGATCCTCTGGAGCAGCAAGTAAGATCTTAAGCAGACTGAATGAACCTTCGTGAGCGAGGATTTAGGTGTTCACTCTCTGATATTTGTAGGTAAAAGAAGATAGATTTCGAGACTATTTTACTCTTCCTTTTATTGTATTCTACAAAGTGCTGCGATTTTCTATATGATACTCGATCGTGCTACAAGATTCAGTGACTTCTTTTCTAACCAAGTTATTTGCCAGTGCACTAATTTAACATTCAAGGTTCCCTGCAAAACGCGAGGAAAGTCAGGTTTTTGACACCAGCTCATAAAATTTAAGACATCTTACAGCTAGTTGCAGGTGTATGCCGTTCTAAAAAAGTTGCTGTCTATGCAGTAATCCAGCGCTTCAAAGGAGTCACGGAGTGGGGCAAAAATCCTCCGGTATGACGCTAGAAATCATCTATCACTGTACTCCTAGCAAATTGTCGTAGGGCGGGATTCAGGGTTTGCAATTAGCTGTAAAACCCAATTTACTGCAATCCTGAACAAGTCGTTCGCCTTTCGCACGATCGATCGGAGATAAGACTCCGAGAGACGTGAGGAAAAGTGAATACTTGTTCTAACACCGGCGTCGTACCTCGGCCTGCAACCACCACCACCATCAGATTGTTGCGAATTCGCATAATGGCCTGTATATCCTCCCCAAGGCTAAGATCGTTTAAAGCAGGTCAGTCTTATGTGTTTCAAGTTTATCAAACACAAAATCAAAACTCACTTCTTGAATACTCCTTCCCTCGTCGTTCCAGATGATTATCCATCCGTCCACCAGCTTCTATTCTCCATTCGCCTCACTTCCACTGATATATCTCCAGTCAGCCATCGTTTATTGAAAGATAATCCACAATGTGGCGTACCTCTGCACCTCTCCAAGACGCATGCGGCACTCTCATCTGGTTCAAATTTATTTGACATTAGTTCTCTTCGATTGAGAGGCGGAACTACAACATACCCTCCATGGACAGTCTGGTCACTGCCGTATATCGCCTCGACAGGGCCCGTAAGGGACCCGGAGGCAAGGTTGCGATCCGGTTCAATGGATTTAGATTTAGTATGTATATGTTCCGCCTCTCTGTATGAGGAAAACATGTTGCACGACTGCGAGGAACCTTCGCCCATCTCGACATAGCGAGGTAAAGCCAGCGGTTGAAATGGCTCTGTAATCGAACTATGACATTGATTTCAGTTCTGCACTCCCATCTGGTTCAAACATTAGTTCTCCGCGATCGAGAGGTGGGACTATAGCATACCCTCCGTTGAAAATCTGGTCACTGCCGTATGTCGCCTCGACGGGGCTTGTAAGGGATCCGGAGGCAGGGTTGTGATTCGGTTCAATGGATCCGTTTTTATGTGTATGTTCCGCCTCTCTGTATGAGGGGAACATGTTGCGCGGCTGCGAGCTACCTTCGCCCATCTCAAAAATAGGGAGGTTTAACCAATGGTTAAAATGGCTCTGTAATGGGACTATGACGTTGATGTCATTTCTGCACTCTATCACGTCCACCACTGCAAAAATGCGTTCTACGAATAAGATAGAATACTTGTCGTAAGTGTTTTGTTGAGATTGTGTAGTAGAAAGAAACGCCTTTTCGTCACCACTTGGCATTCGGCTGATCAAAGTCGACTGCGTCGCCAGCGTGGACTGTTCCACTAAAGTCTTTCTTGTTTTTGCTGAATTTTTTACAAATACAAAATATATATTAGGTGACCTGCTCGACGGTGTTTATACCGAGTCCATTGACATTGGGATGAAGAATCTCTGGACTGAGACAAATTGCAAAGAGAAAACTAAACAAACACTCTATTGCTTTCCAATCACACACTCCTTTCAAAATCATATCTAGCAGCGTGATTGGGGTGAGCATTGACAAACAACACAGTGTATAGAACCTTTATCTTTAACAATATACCCTGGGATAGACGTGTTGGAGTCCTGCCCCACGTCTTCTTCCCATCACTTGTCCCCTCTTTTTGGTATAAACTAAATGCGGCCTCTACAGTCAGAGTCAGATTTTCATTTCCACGTCAATAGCTGGGCAAATGAATGCTTACCAATGTCTTAACTTGAAGACGCCATAGATATCTAATCGTGCTGGAGTCCTCGATGGAAACAACCGACCCAGTATAGATGGAGCATGGAAATGTGTATATGTCTTCGTTGGGGTGGATACCTTACGACGATGGGGTGGGTTTCCCGCACTCCATAAAATCTCTATTAACGATGTGGGTCAAAATTGAGCTGACATGTCGATAGTTGTAGTGCTCACTTATGTTTTGAATTGAAGGCGCTGCAAAGCACGTAGTAAACATGTGTTGGTCGATGTAAGATGGTGGTGTTGGTGTTGTTGGATTCGAAGGTGGGATGAAAGTACTGTTTTATTTTCCTCAATTTCTGAAGGTGTACTTATACATCGATATACAAATCACATCGTTGGAACACATCTCAGAGCTGTGCACAATCGCTCTTTATTGTAAAATTCTAAAAAATCATTGCTACTCCCCGAACCTTGGCATTATGAATAATGACTCCTTTTTCAGATACCCAAAGGCGCTTTGCTTCTTTGTTTTAATCGTCAACTTGGATATTCGCAGAGCAGCAATCGAGCGATTGGAAGAAGCGATATCGGGACCGCAACTCCCACGACAAACGACTGCGACATGCAAATGCGCGGCTGAAGAGGGTCCGTGCGCAAACAATGAACTGGTTGTCTGGAAGTGGCTGCTTTCGCGACCGACGTATTTAGTGTTCCGAGTTCAAACGAACTGAAACAATGGTATTATTGTCGTGAATGATGTCCCCAAAACCCTTTGATACTACGATGTCTTCACTTTTGTGAAAGAGATGATGAAAGAGCCACTGCGGGCGCCGACTGCTGTAAATTAAACATACAGCAGTAAACTTACATGTCTTATGTAAGTTTAGGTGTATGTTCAACTTACAGCATATGTGTCGGGAATACAAAAATTTAACAAAGACATATTGTGTTTGGTGGCTGTATGCCGACCAAACACAATTGCTGTAAGTAGACTGTAAATAGAATAAACACCTAAATTACACAAATTGTGTTTGTCCAGTGTTAGTAAAACATACACATTTTCTGTAAATGACACAAACAGCACTTTCTGTAAGTAAAATTTACACACAAAGAACACTATTTGTGTATGTCAGACTTACACCATTAAATGAATTGAAAAACTTGTGTAAGTATAACATACACAAATTGTTTTCTTTGTGTGTAATTTCTACTTACAGTAAGTGCTGTTTGTATTACTTACAGAAAATGTGTATGTTTTACTAACACTGGACAAACACAATTTGTGTAATTTAGGTGTTTATTCTATTTACAGTCTACTTACAGCAATTGTGTTTGGTCGGCATACAGCCACCAAACACAATATGTCTTTGTCGAGTGTTTGTTTTTCATACACGTGTGCTGTATGTCGAACTTACAGCGGTCGGCGCCCTCAGTGGAGAAAGTAAAGAGCAAGCCATAAAAAAGTTGTAAACCGTCCCAGAACGGTCTTTTAACCAGAAATCCTGGGAACAATCCAAGGCATCAAAGCTCTTGCGTCGTTCCTTGGCATCTCTGGAGCGTACACTCGCTCCGGTACTCAAACACTGCCACCCAAACCCCCATCGTATGACGACGAACCAGTACCCGACTCCGAAGACGACGAATCAGACCTCGACTTATGATCCAAACGGGAAACAACAATGTAACCCCACTAAACCTCCGATACCCTTTCATTATTTCTTTCGAAAACACTCACAAATTCATTCGTCTATCCTCTAGCGTGTACGAGAACAGCGTGTACGAGAACCGCAAGCTCTAAATTTCACATTTGCTATCTAAACTCCGGTGCGTGATCACCATCACAGACTCATACTGCCTCCGAACTATCCATTGGCGTTCGTCCATTGCCTTCTTCACCCCGTGAATTAGCAGGACATTGGCATATTTTGAGTGTTTTTCTCCTCTACAGCAGTTTTGACAGGCCAAAATAACCAAATCTACGCGTATAGGGGCCTACGTATTCTAGTTAAACCATTTTTTGACCAAATTATGTATGGCCCTTATATCATTGGAGATCTGAACATGTAGTCAAGTCGACACTTCACAAAGTGAGTGATTTCTGTGTTAAACCAACTGCCGCCTGTGTTAGAGTTAGACACTGCATTGTCTATATACTAGCTTGAATAATATACATTTTTTTGCGGTTCTCGAACACCGTAATCCTCACCTCCCCCACCTTACTTTAACTACATTCTCATTCTATTCTACTTCTTCCTATTATTTGATTATACACGATACTTAACTCCCACAACAATAGAGATGATCGCTTAGATATACAAACATCGATAACTAATATTTAGTACTGTAGTCGCGTATGGCAGATAAGATAAATCACTCACATGTGATTGATTAATTATCTCGGATCATGCACTGATCATGCTCGGACTAATCCACGCTGTCCTCGAATCCGACGCTACTGGAATACCCTCGAGATGGTGTTGATATGGAAAACTGACTTCAATCTCTACTGCCCAAGACTTGTTCTGCATTAAAATGCTCTTATTTAATTGCCAATGATGTAATTTCTGTAATTTTTGGTAGATTACTACTTTCCAACTCTTAATTCAAGTTCTTCCATAAAACTTTCTTTGCAAATATCATTATATTACTGTTGATGTCGAGCTCTAAGATACTTTATTTCTGAACAAGTCCTCACCTTTCCCACGATTGATCGGAGATAAGACTCCGAGAAAGGTTTGGAAAAAGTGAATACTTGTCCTCATCGTCGTCCCAAGCACCCTCGGCCCCCACGTCCCCTCGATCCACAGGCTATTTCTTCAGTCTGCGGACCCTACCTTTACCACATCCCTTGTGAGTATTTCGAGTTTGTTGAATGGCCTGTGTACCTGGCCCATGGCTGAGATTGTTTAAAGGTCAGTGTTATTTGTTTCTAATTTGTCAAGCATAAAATCAAATCTCACTTTTCGAATACTCGTTCCCTCGTCGTTCCGGACGACGATGCGCCGGAACTCGACGCCCTTTCTCCCCCTCCAACAATGACCGTCCACCGGCGGCCACCCTCCATTACCACAGCCTGTGGTTTGACATCCCCACTCCGCAGGCTGTTCGGCACCCTCGTCATGGAATATGCTGGATTCACAGCACTCTTATAACGTGGGTAGTCGGTTGCGCGGCTCCCCCTGCTCGTCGGTACACGCCCGCCAGCGTACTCCTGCATGGCTAGCTCTGAGGGCGTGTCCTGTCCTGCGCCCGCATCGCCTCTGGGTTCTTCGTCGGATCCACTTCTGCATTTTTTTCAGTAAATCATGGTCTAACACAAATCTTCGGAACTGCTTACCTTGAATCCGACGCTTCACTTGCCCTGATATATCTCAAGTTAGCAATCGTTTATTAAGAAATATTCCATAATGTGACATACCTCTGCACCTCTGCCGCATCTCCAAGACGCATGCGGCACTCCCATCTGGTTCAAATATTTTTGATGTTAGTTCTCTTCAATCAAGAGGCGGGACTATAACATACCCTCCATTGACAGTCTGGTCACTGCCGTATGTCGCCTCGACGGGGCCCGTAAGGGACCCGGAGGCAAGGTAGCAATCCGGTTCAATGGATCCATGATTATGTATATGTTCCGCCTCTCTGTATGAGGGGAACATGTTGCACGACTGTGAGGAACCTTCGCCCATCTCGACATAGCGAGGTACAGCCAGCGGTCGAAATGGCTCCGTAATGGAACTATGACATCAATATCAGTTTTTGTGCTGTATCATATCCATAGCCTCATGGACATATTACCTATGGCTTTGGTTTCCTGAGGAACCTTCAGTGATTAAGGCCTCCGTAGATGGGCAAAAGAGTTCTGGTGCAGGCACCATGATATTCCTGCAACGAGCGAAATAAGCATCCCGGAATAGTGTGTAAAAAATGGAAAACACGTACTTTTCGTTTACGGATGCCCGATCCGACTGGTACAGGTCTACCTGAGCGCTATCCACCGCTTGTGGTGCAGCTAGGTTGAATGGGCAGTGGTGACTACTGTACATTGGCTCAGGTAGCCTGTCCCACTCGTCAACGCTTTGTTGAAACAAGTCGCCGGCCGCATACTCATCCACTGGCGGTGCGGCGAGATCGCTGAGTGGATCGAAATACGGATTGGGGGCAGGCTCCGTTTCAAGATGGATGTTGTCTGGTGTGGTAGAATGGGGTGGATAATGAGGGATGGGTACATCCAATGTGCTCGTGGAGCCCTCCCATACCCCAGCAGACGTCCCGCAGGGCTGTTGTACGTCTCTGGACATAGCAATCAGCCATCTTGTGGTGTCCTGTATTTGCCGCGTCGACATGTATGCTGATCGCAGGGGCACCAGGAAATCAGCGTGGTTAGCCCGCGTGCGACCTATTTTTGCGTGCCACGCATAAATGCGAATCGGTAAATTTGCGTGTCTTTCACATAACCTTGCGTGCAAAATGCTATATGTTGCGTGTGTATGACATTTAAACGCGTGCAGCGCTGTTGAGGTAGCGTGCTATTTGCGTGCAACATTCTATATAAAATTCACATAAAGAGCAGTGAATCTATTTTTTGCAAGCAATGTAGTATGCTACGCATTCAGTTGTACTAAATAATTAACTGACACCTCACTGCCTTTTCTTTGGAATAGGTCCAGGTTTAGGACGAGGGCTCTGGGGTTGAGCTTCTACCTTCTTTTTGGGTTGATCGATGTACTTTGGACCCGGCCTCATACAACAATACTGACTATACTATTAAAATTGTAACACATACCAGCATCTTCTCTGCCAGGATCTGAACCATTGGATGGGGCCTGCTCTTCCACTTCTTTACCATCCAGCAAAATCGGTGGATATTCCCCTCTAGTAAGATGGTTATCTACTATAGGCGTGTCCGGTCGCTCCAGCTCTCCAGTGTTGGAGTTGGAGTCATCGATCTTCATGTAATCTTCATCGGATATACCAGCTTCCATGGTGATGTACTCGATGGCATTGTCAAGTCTTTGTGTCCATGCCTGGCGTTTGAAGCGATAAAATAACGTGAAGCCCTCATAAGGCAGTCTCGGAGAAACTTTTGGTATGTCTGAGTTTGTGGTGGGGTCAACTACCAAACCAAATCGTTGTGAAAAGGTATAACACGAATGATATGGAACCTCCTGTAGTAGTTTTGGTTTTTGCCAGCGATGTAACACACAAATTTAGCCTTTGGTTTGCTAATGGACCGTCCCCCATGTGCCATGCCGTCATATGTGTATATTTCTTTGCAATTGGGTGAATAGTAGCGCGATATCGAATGTTGGATAGAATGATTGAAAAGGACGAGGCAAAGTAAATCATACACAAATCCATCGCTCTTTCCAAGGACTTGCGTATCCGGATATAATGTAGCTGGGAAGTTCCAAGATTGAAGTTCCAAACCTTGGGAATTGGAGTCATCATCAGTTTCTATTGTATATTGACCTCGCAAAATTAATACCCTTAATATAGGTTGAATGTCTGCAACAGTATGTCATTTTATGCCCGCTTCTGGAGCCTAGAGGTAGTGAAAATTGAGGATCAATGCACATACATGCCAAGTGGGAACACAACTACATACCACAATATACTCATTTAATACATTTAACGAGTTCATTGCCGTTGAGTTTTACTTTTTAATTTATTTGAGATCTTTGAAACATTCAACATCAGTGCCTAGGTAAAAATTCAGTATATCTAATGGTACATCCAGACATATTTTGCAGTGGAATAATCCAAAACGCATTATTTCTTACTAGTGTGCAAACTTAGATTGCTTGCGGGGCCATCGCGTGCAGATAACAACTGTTTGCGTGTTGATTGCCCGCAATTAATTGGGTCGCGTGCTATCGCGTGCCATCGCGTGCCATCGCGTTAACGTGGGAAAGTGGGTCGCGTGCTGCTTGCGTGGCAAATGCGTGCGATTGAGTGCACCTAGCGTGTTGTGGTGTCACGCTGGTGGTCGTTCAACAACATAAATTGCATGTCGAAAAGACAAAATTGTCATTTTTCTTAAAGTTCACCATTGGATCGGATATTACCGATCATAAACCGTTGCCGATTTTATTGCCGACTCATGGTTGCGGAGGCGGAGATTGTGGTGACTCACATGCCGAAGGACTCGGCATACCAAACCATCCCTCGAGTTCATTGTTTGTATGGCCCCTCTAACAACAAATTATTTCACTGAAGTTCTACAGGTTCCGAGCCTCAAACACTTACACTTACCATGTATTATAGACTTTTAAAGGTATATATATTGATTAATCCAAGTACATGATAAACCGTGTAATAATCTACATCCTAACTGCTTGATACCCGTGGTGATGGCCGCACATGGAATTGGAGTACAAGGACATATTAACAATACATTATTACACACCAAGTAATGATCAATGAACGCTAATGACCACTGTTACATTACAATCCTACGTGTGACACAGCTGTGACATTGCGTGCAGAACACATCAATATGCGTGCAGAACACAGTTGTTGCGCAAAAATGCGTGTCACGCAGGCACACGCAAAAACGCACGCACGCGAGCAGCCACGCTGATTTCTGTATGCCCTGATCGCAGAGGTGGTTGATATTGGTCATACTCATAATTTGCTGTTGTATTGTAGCACTCACGAATCATATCGTGTAGACATTGTAGCATTTCCGACATTTCAAGGCCTTGGCTTGAGGGTACGGACGATTGAACATTATTGGAGTTCATGGATGCAGGACGTTAGAATGTCTAATCGATAATGGATGGGAAGAAAGGAAGGAGACGTGAGCGCACACACATAGCAAGGATTATATCCAATCAACGCTCTCACTCAAGGCTTTTGCCGTACTCGGAACGAGTGGCGCGACTGACTTGAGGTTGCTGGGTCTGTCAGAAGATGCGATTTATCAATCAAATCTCAGGCATGTTTCTCCCACAGCAGTCAGGGTGCTTCTACCTCGCGTTCTACTGCAGGCAGCTTGTGCTGCAATGCTATTGCGTATCAGAGTGTGGTACCGTATAATAGTACAGTCCGCCAGGATATGTTTTTTCAATCCGTAGAATTAGTACGGTTGGGGGAAAGAGGACCCTGTATCGTTGTCTTCGAATTTACACGCCTCAAACTGCTTCCGATTGTTCCTCCAGCCGTGTTCGAGAACACACAGACTCGGCTCTGTATTAGTTGACGTTTACATGTCTTCCGTTCCTCCAGTGTGAAGATCTAACCTGCTTTATCCACAAACTGATCCAATAGTAGAGCTTCCAGTGGCTCAAAAATCTCCATTAGGACTCCTGGCTCAACATTCCGCAAATTCTGTCCCGGTGATCCTAGATTTCCCTCGATTGTGTGTGTGTACGTCGGAGATTAAAATTATTGTGTGTATGTGTACGTCGGAGATTGAAATGATTGTGTGTATGTGTCGACCCGAGGTTCAACTTCGTGGCAAGCTCGTGGTCATAATCCAGTATGCTCCACGTGATATATAGCCTGTTGAATTTGATTGCTGTAGTATTCAAGTTTCGATTTACTATGAAGGCGTATCAACACTGTAGTAAATCGAAATCCGATTTTCGTTTGAAAAGTCACCAGCTTAGTGAAGATACATTGTTCCCACGGTCAGCATCCGAATATGATCTTCGTCGTCAATTCGTCCGTCGTACATATGAAGGTGAAGATGTTTCCTACTTTATCCAGGAAGTTATGAACTTGTATGGTTTAGTTGTCCGCGCGTTCAATTCCGAGTGATCTTTAATTTACCTTGGCGCGCTATGCAATCGTCGGGATCCGTCAGGTAATCAATGAAGTTCTCAAATCTCCCATATAAAATTTAACGACGCAGCATTTCACATATCTTAAGCCTTTGGGAAATATATATATTTGTTGAGGAGTATTACATATATATCAATCGATAGAACAAATTGTTTAAAGATCAATTTTTGATAAATGGCGCTGAGAACAGACTTGGACATACGGTTAGTCGTGTCATGATGTCATGATGTTAAATGTGGGATTCTGTGACTTTTCTCGACGTTTAATTCCGTGTAGGGGTGAATATTGGAGTTCAATAGTCCCCTGACCCGTATACCATCGCTCCCTTCCTTGCAACACTGTTATCGTTGCCTATGACGAGCGAATCAGCCTCGCGTAGGTTAAGAATAATGCGACTACACAGTGAGCATTGAATGGCAACTGAGAATCCAATGGGGGTTTCGATGAGGCCGTTCTATATACCATTGTTGATGTTGTTGCCGTTGTGAATGTTCGAGTGGTTATGTAAATTTTTCGGTGTTTTATCTGATCAGTGATATGCAGATTTAGGGACTAAGCTAATTCACTCACATGTTGCTCTATGATCCAAACCGTGAGGCAGCTAACGTAGGTGATGGCAATTCTAAGTTGTGGCAAGGGACCACAGGTAGAGTGGTGAAAAACCAAATTCAGCGGGTCAGTCAAAACATAAAATATAATCAAAACTTGTTCATATTTCAAGGCGGTGACTCACATGGCAAAATATATTGTTGAATCACGAATGAGAATGTTGTACAATCCTCTCCCGCTGTAAATGTTAAGGAGGGAACCATCCACCTTGAAAGAGTTCAAGGCAGGAATGATGGCCAGTATACATAGTAACACTTGGAATGTGATCATGGGAATCCAAAATGCATAGATATGCGGTGGGATGACGCGTAGATCACAGACGGCTCCTCCTGGTATGGGAACCACAAACGCTAACAAGTCAAGTAAAACGTTGGACATTTATTTGACTAAACGAGAGAGAGCATATGCATACCTTGCCCGTTTACTAACGCGGTCCCCACTACCCATCCTGATGCCGTTATGCAGAGGATATACGTCGTCATCATCAACGCGAGTACCCTCTTGCTCTCTGAATACAAGGCGTATATTCTCACTTGAAGAGTGACTGCAAAAGGATTGTCATGTCATATAATGGCCGATACCTAGGGAGGTATAAACTTTGACTCACGATCGGCCACTATACACCCAACTAAACCTGTAATTCCTTCCCACTGGAAGACGCGCAGACCTTGTCATCGCGAAGTCGGTGTCTGTATCAACTATATCTCACCGATGCACTTACAACTATTGCAATGATATAAGCGTCTTTCAGAGGGTCAATATTTTTAGCACATAGTTAACTTACAACTAATGAAACCTATATCAATACATCAAGTTCGGGGCCATGCAAAAACACACACACACCGTATTTGTTAGGCCAACGGGGAAGTGAGCTGTGTGGGAGGTGTATACCATGAGGATATGTCATCTGGAGACACTGCCCGATTATTTACCGTAGATGTCAAAGCTAAATGATTAGATCTTAGTCAATTAACAATCCCATCCTATTCTGAAACTCACGTAGCTGTTGCCAATACGTAATACCGATTCTACCTCCCATGTCAGGTTTGTCGTCTTGTTCCTTGAATGCATTCCACATACTCACCACAAAAAAGAGGATCTTGATCCATGACCATTTTCTTTTCTTATAGAGAACTGTAAATGATCTACAGAGAAAGAAATGGGGAAGTACTGTTGCCCGTACCCAAATGAGATTGACCTATGAAACAATACAAAATTTTCGTTACTTTGATATGAATTAAGGCTGAGCGGGAGTTGCCTACTTCTCTGTCAAATGTTATCACTAAATTGAGCGTGAGTATCGTTCATCATACGGATATCGGAGAGCAGAGACTCACTATAGTCGTACAGAACACATGTTGCAGCCGCAGCTAATGAAGAAATGAAACCCAGTCTAATGAGCTTAACAATAAAAATTATTCAATGGATGCGAACCGCGGGTGTATCGTATGAGCTGAACCTCTCGTAGGCCTTCTATCAGAGCTTGAATAAGCGGATTAAATATTGACATTGCCAAGTCCTGGTATATGGGGACAACAATGTTTTGGCCAAAACGTAGACAATTGTATGGATGAAATATGAAGGAAGAGAAGGAAGGAAGAGAAGGAAGGAAGAGAAGGAATACAGGGGGGCAGCGCTCAGAGGAGCCGCCCAACGCTCATCATATATATACTGAGTAACACTTTAGTGTGAGAGATATAAATAAACCAACCGAACAGGTGCCTGATGGTTCAACGAAGATATAACACAGGCTTGTATATGGACAGTTGATTGACTGTTGCGAGATGTCCCATAGATCCAAAAATATGTCATACAGAGTAATCTTTTTGGTACTTTTTCTCAGTAAATGCTGTACTGGGAGTCGGACAAGAGGGATACTCATTTACTAAATGACATGGGAAACACTGAAATACGACGGAAAGACTGGGCTCTCTCAACAACGGTTAGAAGGCTTGGTAGTAATAGAATGTAATCCTCATAACTTGTATTCACTGTCGGAGGTATTGCTTCTATGTCGCAAGATCAGGCCAATCTGTGATAAGTAACATCAATCAATGGAGGAAATGAAACGGGCCTTATGAACTGTTTATCGCTTGATCAACTGAGTGTTCAGGCTCAGAGTCCAGTATGCGGGGAATTACTGACCTATTGTTATCCTTCTGTCTCATTCATAGCATCAAAATTTTTACGCACTTAAAATTGCACATTACGGGGTAGCTTGGATGATGATGTCCTTTATCCCTTATATAATTAAGAGACTGGACTGGTATGACTCTACTATGAATGAGTGTTACACCCTTTATTAACACGTTGGTGAAAAATCTGGCGTGGGATCATTATATGTATCCGGAAGAACCTGGATGTTTACCTCTAAACAATATTAAATAAGGGCGAAATACCCGGAAGTGTAGGAAAAGAAGACAGAAACATTATTAATATGTTGAATGAACTTGTTCCTTTCTGAAGAGACCATTTGGACCGCCTGATGATAGAAGGAATACGTCAGGTGTTCAGTACAGCTCAACGTCCTGCATTCATCGGTATTCATTAGTAGGCTCTAGCTGGACGGTTACAAAATGTCCCATCGACTGGCCTCACGGATATCACATTCCCATATCAATCACAGGTGGCAAAGATTTTCGAAAACGAAGGCCACAAGGACACACGCTGTAGAAAAAACAATTCCGATACGGGGAATCGAACCCCGAGCTACCGCGTGAAAGGCGGTAATGTTAGCCGTTACACCATATCGGATATTCTTAACTCATATTTATGTTTTAAATAAATCCTTTTTCTATACGAGGCAACCATTCTGGTTCCTGTTTCACCCGATCTACGAATCGTTCATGCACATTATACAGTCAAACCCTTTGCGCTCTACCATGACGCACCATTTCATCTTCTTGCTGACACTTTCTTTAACGTCCGATATGACCGTATTCGCACATTTCGTCACCAGCCCTACCAATACCCCAATCTCAATGCAAGACTCTCATAATGCAACGTAATATGCCCCCCCTCCACCTCCATCCCCTCACTTCACCTGCCTTCATAAGGAATACATCAAGATTTCACTGTGTGTCTAATACACCTATGCGTCTGAATTAACCTCTATCAGCACCTTCATCTTTTACTCTGCTGCTTGCTTGTGTTGCAAGTTATTACACTTTTTTACACAATTGTCGCTTTCCTGATATTCAAATTAAAGGACCATGAGGCAAACGTGACCTGGTTTAGCGCCCGTATTGATTATCGCGATACTAATCTTCTATAAGATACTCCCATCACGCATGCACGAACTGTGGCATCTTGAAGTCAAACCTCCACCATGCCTCACAGCGCAAGAGAATTCACCGATATAACAGCACTTTTGAAACTCATTCTCAATGGATATCCGGGTAACGCTGCCATCCTTCGAGAATACCTGCAAAACAGCGACGATGCCGTGGCGACCATTCAGGTATATTTTCCCCATCGTTTAAACTAGCATTCACATGTTAATGACTACCGATAGCGTTTCGTTCTCGATGAACGGAAATTCTCAGATCAGAGTCTCGTCGACCCGTACCTGAAAAATACTCAGGGACCTGCCCTCATAGCAATGAATGACGGGCTTGTTAGGGAGGAGGATTGGCTAGCTCTAAGGAAGATAAATTCCTCCAGTAAACAAGCCGATGCGTCGTATGTGGTCTCTATTCGCATCACAAACTTCGTCTAACCTGGTTTACATCCAGCCAGACAGGCAAAAATGGACTTGGGTTCCGCGCATCGTATCATGTAAGATGTGATCCCTATACATTTTATGCAGTGTTTTACAGCTTCATATGTCGTAGATTACAGACAACCCGCATATTCTCTCTGGAAGGACACTGATGATCTTTGATCCCCATCATGAGTTCGAGATCCCAAATGACGGCGGCGTTAGCATTGACCTTCCCGATGAAGGTCATGAATACGCCGATCAACTCTTACCTTTCGCGTCTTACAGACCGTCGGGCGAAGCCGTGGACTTGAAGGATTTCTTCAACGGAACTGTATTTCGTCTCCCTCTTAGAACGGCAGATCAGGCCAAACGCAGCAAAATCAAAAGCACGACGACCTCTGTCCAGGATATACGAGATGTTTTTGACGAGTTTATTACTCACGGAATGGAAGAAGCTATCCTATTCCTCAGGCACATTACCACTATTGAATTTATTCATATCGACCCTGCTGGAAAGGAGACGTGCCTCTCAAAGATCATTGTTGATCGACCCATTCCTTCACCCACTCCAACATCGTTCAATCGTCGTACGACCACCATTTCTATTAATGGTAACGAGACGTCGCGCAACTGGAAATTTCACTGCATTAATCACACGATTGCACATGCCAAGGGCGTTCTTGAAAGTCGATTGGGATATGACATCGAGGATAGTTTGACGCGGGAAAAGCTTTCACCCACAATTGAAATTGCGTATCCTCTTGGAGGGCCTCTTGTCCGTGGCCGTCTTTTTACTCTCCTTCCTATTCCACAACGCACTGAATTTCCACTCCATCTCAATGCGGTGTTTGCCCTTGATCCCAATCGACAGCACCTTAAGAATATCCAAGAGGTCGGCTCTGGAAAATCGCGAGAAAGGTACGTAGATTCTATTTTAGGTCTAAACAAAATGGCTTACCCTACTTAATCAGGTTTCTTGTCGAGTGGAACAAGATTATATTCAACACGTGGACCCCAGATATCTGGGCCAGATTCTTGGAGGATCTCCCTTCTGATGTCTTGAACACGTCGCAATGGTCGCTCTGGCCCCCTGAAGCACTGGGAGAAGATTGTTATTGGAGAGATTTAATCACCTCGCTGACCCAAGTAATTGTCAGCCGCCGCCTGACTGTTTTTCCCACTGTCAACAAATCGAGCCCTGTCCGTCTTGATGACCCCAACGTTGTGGTCGCTGCCGCAAATGTGGGCATCCCATTTGACATCCTTTCGCGTTTTGGAATTCTTATAGTACAACCCCCGACTCACATTCTGAACCCACTCGTCTCTGTGGCACCGGATGTCCGCATGCTTAACCCCTCATCTTTGCATCGTCTTTTTTCTGAGAAGCCACAAGGATATTATGACCAATTTGAACCGTCTGATCTGCGGATCCTTCTAGATTATCTCGTGTTTTCGCCATCGGGAAATCTACAGTTTATCCATGGCCTACCGTGGTTCCGGCTCTCTCACGATGGTGGCCATGTATCTCTCAAAATGAAGAACTCCGGTACACTATATCTCGTATCTCTGACACCGACAGAGGCTACTATATTTTGCACACATACTACTTTGTTGGCTTTCGACACAATGTCTGACAAATTACGAAACAAACTTTCTTCAACGGACATCCTGAATGTCGGTGTTCTCAAATGCTCCGACATTTCATCATTCTTGCAACAGCGATTAGCCCATCTCGCATCTACTGATGATGAGATTCTGGAAGCACCCGTGGATCATCAGTGGATCGTCGACTTCTGGTCGTGGATTATCTTATGGAAGGACGGTACAAAATTCTTCAACGAGTATCTGAATGGCCTCTCAGGCCTATTTTTACTACCAACTTCAAGAGGAACGGTCCGTAGGCTTTCATCTCGCATAATTCATTTTACAGAGGGCGAGACCTTTATTGAAGCATGGAAAGTGTTGGGTATATACCCAATCAGCCCCGAAGTACCCCACTCTGTTGTAGTCCAGTTGAGAGGAATCGGATACATTCCTACCGTTCGCACATGGCCCTACATTGCATTTTTAATCAAAAACTCCAATATCTCTCTGAAAAATGTCTCCGACGAGCTATGGAAATCAACTATGACAGATATTCGAACATCTCTCTTCGAGTCATTGCCGCGCTCAGCTGGATCGGCCTTATCCCTAGCGGAAAGGACCAAACTCAGTTCTTTCCCTGTCTTTATGACCAGAGGGAAGCCCGGTAGCGCATCACAAATGAATCCCATTGCTGGCTATTGTCGCTATGTGGATGTTGACGACAATCTTCCCTTACCGCGCCTTAAGGCTTACCCAAATGTGATCTATGTCGACATGCGAGATTCTGTGACGCGGTCTCTTCTAAAACTGGTTGAAAGTAGCAATATCTCGGTTGAGACTCAATTTGAACTTCTCCAGCTTGCCGTCGATAACTGGGAACAACAACCCCAAGACCATCAAGATGTGTTTATTGGATGCATTTTTCTGAACTCCTATCAATTACCTCCAAGGCTCCGAGCCTCGCTCGATGATATCCCTTTTGTTACCGTCAACAATCATCCGGATCGTGTTGCTCCAAAGAACCTAATCCATCCTCATTCATTGCTTTCTGATCTATACATCGGCGAGCCAGCTAAGATGCCTACTGGGAGATTTTGCGAGAAGGACTACCTCAACATCATGATCTCATTTGGGTTTCTTCGACACGAGGTGGACCAGCACGTTGTTGAGGATCGGATTCAGTACTTTGCATCGTCCTTGCACGCTGACCCTCAGTTACACCAAAAAGCCGTCAATTTCTTGATGCTCCTTGATCGCTTCTGGAGTCCAGGTTTCAAAGCCTTTGTTGCATGCAACAGAGACAAGGCTTGGATCCCTGCGCCTGGGTCATCCAAACTGATCACACCTTTGGAATGTCGCGATAAGTACTCACATGATACTCACGCTCATCGTTATTATTACGATCTTACGCTGACTATACTTGATTCAACTCTGAATAACTCTCTGAGAGATGCTTTGGGCTGGTGCGCCCCTGTCCCCCGACATGTTCTCCTAGCTCAGTTCAAATCCACGTTGGAGAATGCCGCGATACCCCCTGAAGGGAGATCTATTAGACTGATAAAAATAATCGTCTATATTGACAAATTACTCGCGGAATGTCAATTTCGAGATGATTTTCTACGCGATCTTCAAAATCTGGTATCTGGTCGACGATGGATCCCGACTAATCAAGTGCCAGATAATTTGGCTGAGACACAATATGCCTTGTTCGACAATACTCAGCTGCGGACTCCGTTCTGCGCTATAGATAACAGACTGCAGCGCGTTCACTTTTTACAATTAATGGGATGCCAAAAAAGGTGTGTATCTTGGATTGTCTACTTGTATCATGTGGCACTGACGTGCATGGCCTAATCTAGGCCTCCGATGCCATTGCTACTAGCGCAATTGAACATGATCATTGGTGTACTTCCCATGAATGAGAATGTCTACTCATTTGCGTCTGTTCTGGGGCGAGAGGCCGCAATATCTATTCTAAATGAAATTGCTACCTACCACCAGAACAAAATTTCTCAAAACGTCATTTATTTACCTTGCGAAAATGGGCAAGCCCATCCTGCAAATGATGTGTACTTTCAAGATGTTAAGTCAAGGTTTCTTTCTTCAGCGGTCCAAGGGAAATTTGCAGTACATAGCTCAATATCAAGCGCACTGGCGAAATCTCTCGGTATCCCATTGCTCAGCTCTATTGCTCTTGGAGACGACGATGACGAAGATAACGAAGAGCAGGAAGAGCAAATGGGTGAGGATTTTGTCACGCGAATAAAAGGCTTCCTTCGAGACTACGACCCCAAATATGCCATCACAGAGTTCATTGCAAATGCTGACGATGCCTGGGCCAAGAAATTCTCCTTACTTCTGAGCAATGGTGTTGCTCGATCGGTCCGAGAGCGAGTGGTGTCTCCTCAAATTCAACGTCTTTTAGATTGGCCTTTCCTCGCTCTTCACAACGATGCAAAAATGTCACCAAAGGATATGTCGGGTATTCTTAAGGTTGGGACCGGTGGAAAGGGTCGCAACATGGATACACATGGACGGCATGGGCTTGGTGCCTTAAACTTTTACTACTTTACCGATGTGCGTTTTATCTCTCCGGTTCGGGATAAGCTGTCTAATTTTTGTTGTTTCTACTTAGGTAGCCACTATAATCTCTGATGAAAGAGTTTTAATTCTCGATCCATCGGGGAGTTATCTGCCCCCGTTCAAAAGCCGACGTAAACGCACGGCAACCTCCAAGAATCTTTCGAGTTTTATTAGGTATCTGTTTCTACACATACATACACGGTGTCAATTTTGAGCTCATAGAACTGTAGCTCCTACCCAGACCAGCTTTCGCCATACAATGACCTTTTTGGATTTTCAACAGCGGAGTCCCGGTATAACGGCGTAAGGAAACACTCTGATTCGAAACACTCTATTTGAACTCATGAAATTTTACAAATAGACTTTGATCATACTACCCCTTTGTGCGACTATAACCGAAAAGGCGTCAGACCTTGTGCAAACACGGCAATATATCGAGTCCTCCTACAAAAAAATTGCCCAAAATTCACTGTTTTTTAGTACTCACCTACAGAGTATAGCTGCATTCGAAGCCACATATGGAAATATTCGTGCTTGCTTCTGGGAGTGTTCGACAAGAAGGGACCCAGGACAGTTGGTCGGCAACATCAATATACAGAATATGCAGCTCAGCCTAGGTCGCAACCATGCCATCCCAGCAGGGGAGACCCCAGAAAATTGGGTTATAGCCACATCCGATACTGGTGAGGTTCCGCAACAGCATCTAAAGACTGCCGCCGCCATGAAGATGGATCCATGCAATGTCAAAGTCCAGCTTGCTGTCTGCGTTGCTAAGGTCGAGCAAGACCCGAATTTTGAAGGATATACATTTTCAACTGTCCCACTTCCCAAGTCGACTTCACTTCCATTCCACCTGAATGCAAGATTTGCAATATCGTCGAATCGTCAGAACCTCGTTATCAACTCAGCCGACGGTCAAGACCAAAAAGACTCTCATACGTCTTTTAACACATGGATTCTTGACTACCTCATCGCTCCACTATATCTGAAAACACTTGCGTACGTTATCCAGAATAATGCACAGCGCCCAAATATGCGACCAAGCAATCGCTGGTGGCACCTTCGTGGTTCTGATGATGTATCTAACATAGTCACGGACGGCGTCCATCGTTCCCTGCCCCACTCACCTGCTCCAATTATCGAGGATTGTACCAATAGATGGATTACTTTCTCGCAGTCCATCTTTTCCATTCATGATCAGGAAGGCGTTGAATATATCCTCAAAATGTTGCAGGTTCCTTTTTTCGTGACATCTGATCGCTATAGACCTTTTTCACGATTGCACTCTGCCAAACGTCTTGAACCTTCCTTCGTCAAAAATGCTCTTCTGCAGAATACCAGTAAAGTTCTTTCCGATAATGGCGGATTGATCAAGAGCTCTATACTTGCAACATTGCAGTATCTTTGTGCCGAAACGTCGCTGGTTGGATTGCCGCTACTGCTCCTTGCCCCAGACTGCCGCATCTATGAGATCCCTGGGAAATCCCACGATCCTGTATATGTAGTAGACCGTTCGCTCTGGTCTGCCTTTCCCTCTTCACGCTTGTTGGCAGAGGGGTATAGTGAGGACGTTATAAATCGTTTAATAAGCGATTGCGCAGTGAACATACACAGCTTGACGGAGGAAAATATTATCGACCTCATCGAGAAGGAACTGCGTCACCAGGAATCAAGACAAAGGGTCCAATGGATATCGCAATTCTGGGATACATGGTACAGATACATGCCGGGTCCACCTAGTCTTGATCATTTGAAGCGAAGCGGACTTCAGATAGTCCAAACAAGAGCATCAACAGTATTGCCCTTGTCAGAATGTACCTCAGACCGCATTGTTTACAACAAGGTCATTTCGGAAGAGCTCCTTGACGTTGTAGGCTTATTGGGTATAGATGTAGTCAAACCCATTCACAATTCACCTTTGGACGAATTTCTTTCCCCATTGTTTCCAAATCTTTTGGTCAACATTGTCCAGTGCATCCATAAAATTGGCTTTCACACTCTTTCCTCCCTTCCTGAAGCAAAGATGAAAGTGTTCTCGGAATGGGCAAAACAGCGGCTACCGTCGGTTTTATCATCCTGGAACACAGGAACATGGACCACGTCGTCGACCATGCAAAAAAGGGATTGGGCAGAACTACCTATATGGACGGCGTACAAAAATGGGGAACTGGTTTATAGATGTGCAGCCGACATTGATGTCCTTCCTGTTCATCTCGACGTCGCCCATGTCCTGCCGTTTATGAAAAAGGATTCTCTATTGGCTTCATGTTCTGCCCAACTGAATGCTATGATTCAGTATTGCTTAGGCCGCGATAGTCCTACGCTCTCAGCCGTACAGGTAATGTCTAAGATCACTCTTCCCGCGAAGCTGACGTCGAGGGAAGAAATTGATAAAATGAAAAATTTCCTCCGTTCAATGCTTCGCTATCATAAATTGGATCCAATATATATCGGATTAATGGTTCCCGACCAACAGGGAGTCCTCAGGCGGATCGATGAGCTCTATGATTCTGGAAATTGGCTCTTTTCGGCGACCCTGATTTTTACTCCACAATCGTCATTCCTTCATGAAGAATTTCAGATGATTTGCGACTGGAAAAACTACGGGTTAATTCAAAAAGTTGACTTGACCACCATTTGTCACTGTTGCAATGCTATCGCGAGTGCCTTCAGCCAATATGGACCAGGACACACAAATTGGTCACGTGTCTGCGCTATGTCTACAAAAGCATTTTTGGCATATCAGGAGGAAATTCCTCCCTTAATATGGAATCATGCGAACTTACGGTCTGTGTGGGCATCTCTGGACTCGATTCAATTCGTTCAAAGAAAGGATATTCGCAGACAGGGCCTATCATACCACATTCAAACTCATTACTGCGCTCAAGACCTTCCTCGTCTTGTAGCGCCGTCACAGCTTGTCCTCGCGAAGTTCGAACCAGTAGCTTGGACGCAACGCGGACTATTTTTGTCCGAACCATCTGAACCCCTTAGCCGGTCTAATACAGCGCTGGGGGTTCCGAGTACCGCTGAGGTGGTAAGTGCGGGTTTAATAAAAAGCCGATTTATTAGCTTTTTCTGACGTAAATTAGGTCGCTCACCTAAAGACTTTGACGACCGTTATAGCGCTTGATCACCCCGGAGACTTGACGCTGCTGTCAGATATCAAGGAAACGTATGCATGGTTGAATGATCATTCATATGATGCCAAGATTCACCTTCAAGCCATTCAAGCCGAGAGGATATTTCTAAACGTATCCGATCCCACAAGTGAGTCTTGGAGTGGAAAATGGGTCTCTGCAAAGGAGGTTGTACTATATCTCCAGTACGACGTCAATCCCCTCGTTTACGCACGCGAATTTCTTCTGCTATTCGAGCCGCTACTTCTTGCCGCTGGATGTAAATCTTTGAAGGAGACCGATAGGAAGCCTGTCGACATTCCCAATCCCTCTACAGATGCTCAATTTAAACAGTGGAAAGACAGGCTCAACTCCCTGCGATTATCTGGGACCTGCACGGATGTTACTCTTGTACCAAGAAATAGTTTTCAGGATACGGTGCATGTGGATGTAGATCTCACAAAGCTTAGAGCACATCGTGTCGTTTTGGCAGCCGCAATTCCTCATTTCTTCACTATGCAGTCGTGGAAGGAGGCCAAAGATAACTTCATCGATACCCATGGGACTTCGTTTGGCGCAAAAGCTGTCCTCGGTAGGTCCATTACACCGTGTTTTTTCGCGATCAAGTGACTTAACATATAATTTATCCAGATTTTGTCTATACGGGAGAGATTGAATTGTCTGCCAAAACAGAAGACAAAGAGAAGCTGTTGCACCTGATGCGGGATTTACTCGAGGTTTTTCTGATAGCTGATGAATGGAACATGAACGATCTCAAAGCGAAGATACAACATGAAATCATATACAAGCACGATATGATTCGGCGCTTGCCGGAACATTTCAACATCCGTAAGTCTGCTCTGACATACCAGTAAACGTATGATGATTGATCTCCCAACTAGTTCTCGAGAATGCCAAAATTTACAACGCTGATATATTAATTGAAGAACTTGAACGGTTTGAAAATATGCATCGCGACCTTTTACGGAGACTTGAACAGTCCATTGAAGTTGAAGGAACACAATCGTGATTCTAATGTTTGTTGTATTGAAATGTTTGTTGTATTGAAGCGTTTAACCAAATGATGTATATGCCTACCATTGTAACAAATGGTCCGAATTCCGAATTTGCATCGTAGATGATTTGTTCATGAGATGTATAGCTCGCTAGGCTGCGAGTTCAGAAATTGGAGTCTCCGATCCGCAGTATGTCTTATGATACTAGAATGCTAGATCAGTGAGAAAGAGGAGAGTTGAAGCAGGCAGACAAACCTTCCAGTCTTCCTCCTGACACTTCTTACTACAATATCCTTTGAAAGTTGACACAAATGAGATCTTCAGGAAACACAGAACTCTGTCGAAGTAACTCACGTGTGACTTTACATTTTGAACACACCAACGTCGGATTGTCCTCCCCACACTGTGCACGGCATGCACGTTTAATCTTCGCGTGTGTTTCCCTTGCTAACCGATCCTCCTCCAAATGAAACCTATCCCCGAAGATTTTCTTCCTCTCTTCGTACTCCGCGTCCTCCTTGTCACTCTGCATCTTTAGCCTATCTGCGCGTTCCTTCATCCATGTTGCGAGTGCTTCTGTGTCTTTTTCTGTCTGACCCGGGCTCCAGTTGACGTCAATGTTAGGGTAGTCGAAGTATTGGTTGTACCAAATAGCTTTTGCGAACGCACTCCCCTGTGCGCGGACCCAGTGTTCGGCCCCACCCCATGGCTCACCGAACTCGGACGTCGATACGGGTACCCACTTCGCAACACCTTGAAAGGGGGGTTCTGATGGAGAATCTTCGATACGGTATCGCATGCCAGGCTGGGCATACCGCCCTTCCGAGTCTATAAAGCCCATCTGAATTGATGCGTGAGTGCAAAAGTCCAATACCAATGGCCTTGACTTTGAATGGTCAACTGTTCTACACACCTCAACCTCTCGAGCTCGCCGTCGGACATATAGGTCTTGATGGACACTGTCCTTTGGCGTGTGCACGACCAAGTCAAACTCCTCTGTCCCATTCACGTCGAGCAACCGCTCAAGAAGTTGTTCACTGCCGATGCGGTGCAGCAATGTTGCCACGCCACAGGGTCCAGTGACGGCGGGTGATTTGGGGTGTTGTCCTTCATCGTCGATTCCGGATTTAATGACTTTTGGGCAATCTTCTGGTGTGGAGCTAGGGAGGAGCGGCGTATCGAGGAACCGAATCTGGCATTACATGAAAGATGAGTGAGTAGTTTTAAGTAGTGAAAGATTATCTTACCACACCGTACATAATGGATGTCAAGAATTGAAATGGAGAAAAGGCATGAAGAGACTTTTACCAAGACAAGAGAGCAAGGCTAGAGACTAGGCTCTTCGAGACAAGTGCGCCATGTGTCATATGATCGACACGGTAGTCGTCATACTGATAGTCAGGGATAATAATAGGATCCAACGTCACTCATGCACATTTTTGGCTACGTTGGGAGGAGCGAGAATATTAGACTAGAGTATTGTGGTCAGCATGATGCTCTGCATTGAAGAGCGCCCGCGAAAGACGGTGATTTATGTCTGGGAGGTATGTCGTTCAGTAACTTTTCCTTAGTACCGACGTCCACGCACATAGAACACAAATGATACATTGATTTGATATACAAATAGACGCCCAATGTCATACTTGATGTGTATACTTTATACAGACAGGTACAGTGTCAGAATGAAAACACATGCAACTCCATGCCTGCACCCTCGTTCATCTAAAGTGACATAGAAGAGCATCAGCTCCAGAAACTGGAATGCAAAATTACACACCTTTAACCCAATAACCCGCTCTTCGTCAATCATACTGGCATAAAAGCTTTGCGGATCCGCAAACAGGTCTGACCTTGCGTCATACATTGTCGAGGGAACAGTCCACGACGTCGAATAGAATGGTAGTCGCGTGACAAGCCCGTCTTCAAAGAGATGGGGTGGGTAGACTATGTCATCGGCACTAGATGCAGAGGTGGCGTTTGTGAGTGTGCGCGTGTGGGAAGTCGAATACGCGAACGCATCTACATCCAGATCAATTTCGACATCCACCCCATGAGAGTGCGGGGGACCAAAATCATAATCCACATCGAGACCTGAGCGAGCCTGAGGCTGTACGGACAATCTGGAACGCCCCATTGTGGGCCGGTCATACAAATCGCGCCTTCGAGCAGCTGAATTGGGCGTAAAGTATGGGTTGTGGTTAAAGTCGAGTATATTGAACGTGATGCCATTCCGTGGAGACGAGGTGGGGATGGAGCCGCGGTGAAAAAGTTGGGATGAACATATTACGCGATGGCCGTGGACATATCTATGTTGGTGAAATTGGCATCAAAACCGTTGAGGCGTGTTTCCAAAGGGGTGGCGTTGACTTACCGTAACCAATGCATTGGGGTCTCCATTGGAAATAAGCGCGTGTTGTATTCACCCCACTGGCCCCACTCAACAACCAAACCATCATCCTTATTTGTATCGTCTTCAATCTCCATTTCAGATTTTACTTCTACAATGCGACGGCGCGCATAGTTGATTAGTGTCCGGGTTTTGACGAACATCAAATAGTGATAGATGACCTCCCCAGGACCTCTATCCCTCGTCAGATCTCGCACTGCGTAAGCAATTGATACCGTCTGGACACCCTCTTCTGGAGAGGTGTAAAATGGCGCGGAAGCAGGCGCGCGTGCGTGGTATGGACCCGCGTGAATGCCAACCCGCTGTACACGGTACTCTGGACGTATCGGTGGGAGGCGCAGCTTTGCGGCAAGTCTTGGAGGAGGGGGTGGCACTCCCGGTTGGGATGGAACTGGGGGAGTTGTTGAAAAGGTGTATAAAAGCAGGGCACCGCTGTCGCGCGTGGAGGCCATGACAAAGCAGTCTTTTGTAAGAAGAGAGAAATCTCTAATATGTGATGGGAGAGGCCCGTCTTGACCAGTGTTGTTGGAGTCGTAGATGAGGAAACCAGTTTGCCAATTCCAGATGAGCGCGCGACACATAGCAGAGAAAGCAGGTCCTTTGGCGATGAATATAGACAGCAAGTTGTCGGTGAGCTGTAGCATGACACTACCTATGGCATTCCCAAAGTCCAGATCGGGTGGTATAGTGAATGAAAGCGTCTCAAAGGCGGCCAGCGGATGCTTTTCATTGGTAGATATGGTGCGGATGTGAAAGTTCGTGGTACGGGTGTTATGGTATGATACAAGCCTATTGATAATTAGAATGCAAAAATCGTAAGAGAAAATAGACGTACGCTTGATCGTCCTCGAGAATCACCACTACATCCTGCGTAGGATCAATTGCAAAGTCTCTCACAAGGACACCCAACAACTTTCTGTCCATCATATGTGATTCGACTCGAGAGGAGGGAAGTTGGATTGTCTTCAGCCCCACACCATCAGAGAGCGCAAACACCCCACCGACGAGCTCGTAGGCGAGACAATCTTCGTCGATGCTGATTTTATCGTACCGCTTGTAAGCGATGTTCTCCCACCCCTCCCGTAGCTGTCTCAGGTCCATGAGGAGGTCCAAAGGTGGGGTTCCACTACCAGCATCGATCATGCCATGTTTACCTAGATTAATCGTGTATTGGAGCTTTGAGGACGTTTGACATAGCTCATACAGTGATCTGCAAGTCTGTGTGCCTCGTCACAGCAAAAATCGTGTCAAATGAGGGTCACTTACAGCAGCGCACCGAAGAAGAGACGAATATTCAAGGTTTTGAATAATTTCTACGTGTATCTCAGGAGGCAGAGCAGTGAATGAAGACATTTGCTTCAGCGAAAGCTGCGACACTGTGGTCGCTGTGAGCACGAATAACCAGTTGTTGTTCTTGTTATGCCAACCAACGGATAGTGCCGGGAGATCTAATCTAATCACTTTATCTGATGACACACGGAGATTCGCAAATTTAGGGGAGAGGGCAGGGAATGTCACTTTTAGCATAATAGAAAACAAATTTCATTAGCATTAGATAGAATTAATTATGAGAAAAACACTGATGGTACCGGAAATATGATGTTTTGGAGGGCTGGGAAAGATTGATAGGATACTACATCTCATCGTCTTGGGTGTCATGCACAAGGTTTAGCTGTCGCATTCAAAGGCGGGCGGTGGTGTATTTCAGATGTGTTCTGATATATTTCATGTCACTGTCAGGCAGTGTGGGCAAATAAAAGTATGCACCGAAATCCACGAGTCTCCTGTATATGGACGCGCCCACTCTCTCAGGAGAGGACCCAAGTTCCATAGGTTGTCAGCCTGATAATTGACTATGAAATCGTGCATTCGCACCAAATCCGTACGTTCCTTCAAGATCGCCGCATTGTGAAAGCAATGGTATAATGTGTCTTGCAAGAAGTGTCCGAAGGTAGGGGGGTTTGCCTGTCAATACGACAATCCCGAAGCTGTTTTTCAATGTACTTGCCGGCTGAATGAGGATTTCTCGACATCGTATAAAAGGCAATGAGCCTCGCTCATTCGTAAGCTCTGTTTGAAAGGCAGGTTGAACAGACAAGGTCGTAAGAAAGCCCGCGCCCAAAATCAACTGTGAGAGTGGTGAGATCCTTGAGTGAATAATGCCGTACATCCAGACTATCAGATAGTTTTTGAGGAAAATGAATTAGGAAGATAAAGCAGTAGCGAGTTGCGTTAGACCGAATGAAAAAAGGGCAGAAAATGTACGGACAGATAATTACATTCATCAAACTCAGCGCCGGATTGTTCCGCCTTGAGAACACCAGGACTATGGCAGGACAGCTAAAGAAAGCTTCAAGATGTTGATTACTATTTCATTGTCTTTATAGAATTACTTGGTGGTTGGCGTTTTGTTCAGAAGTCCTCAAAGTAGAGTATATTGTGAAATCGTCATGAAGAACCATGAGCCTTTTTTTCTAAATCTGTCTCTGACTGACAAATAGTAAAATAATTAGACACTTCGTGGAATAAGCGGATCTTAGATTGACTGGTTCCTCATACTACTTTCATATTTGACTGCACTGACTAAACCTTCATTGACCACCTGTGACAGATTGATAGAACGGTCGTTCTCCTCCTGGAGCTTGCGCCTCATTGTTAATCTTGAAATTTGACAATGAGTAAGTCACTTGGTACATGAGTACTAAAAACAAAAGACCTACGGCGTGATTACAGATACGATGCAAACTACAATTTAGCGTTTACCGTGTGAGAATTAGGTACTTTCCAACCTTGGAAACGCACCTTGAGCGCTCGCGAGAAACGGTATCTTACTATAACAAATGAGCAAGCTGAAAGGCACACATAGAACATGTTTAATATACACACAAATAAAAGGTCCCGTAAAGTGTTTGAAACTGTAGTCGCAATATCAGAAACAGAATGGAATAATGATATAAAATGTATAAAAATCCACTTACCAAAGCCACTGTTAACGCTGAGCATAAGCTGGAATAGTAAAAATTTAAAAAAGGTCGAAATTATGAGCGGTACATCACGATTTACCTCATTGCAATCGCTCGATTGATGGCAAATATAATGAGCTTGTTGATGATCGAGTTGGATCTATCAAGGATTCTGATATAAAGACCTAAAAAGAAAGGAAAGAGGCTTCTTGGGGGTTTACCTCTTCATTCCAGAGCGATGTGCATGGAACATCCAGCACAGTGTCGCCGAAATTAGAACATCACAACCGAGGGATGCAAAGTTCTGAATCGATGTAACTATCTATCGAGCGAGGCGGGTAAGTTAATTTTCCAAAATGATTATAACGGAGAGCAACCTTAAGAAATGATGCTTGTTTGGAGGTTGCTAAACGATGAAAATATACTTGATCTCCCCTATAGGTGGCAATCAAGATGACAGATAACATGGTATGCATCGAAGTTGACAAACGTTATCACAACCTGAGCTAGCAAGTAGGAGGTGTACCCAAATGATGTTAAGAAGGAAGTATAAGTTGTTCAATCTACATTGATTCGACTTGTGAGGCACACCTAACCCTGAGCCTATTTGTTTCATCTCACCGTAAGTTACGTTGTGCGTAATTGAACCGATACGTAGGACGTACCCATTTGCGTGAGCGATAGAAGGAGCTAATTTTGCATGAATTTCCGATCATGAGTGTAGGTTTGAATGCATGAAAAATGGACTCACCACAGGTATGGCGATAAATGCTGCCTGTGTACCAAAGCTCCGTCCAGCTGCAATACGCATTGGTTGATATTTGGTTGTATATAATGATGTTTTCTGATTGAATATAACTCGCCTGTCCAAATGGTGTTTGCACAAAAGCTGACATGAACAATGTCGTTTTGAGTACTTCTTGCATATGAAACGTGAATGACTGAAATTTAAAAATACGAACCCTTGGCCAATCAGCTTTATCAGAAACTGCAAAATGTATAAATGTATGTACTCGAGCACAAAGAGGCGACTCACAATACATGCATACTGCCCCTGTTAGTTGGGTCAGTGACTAGCAGTTCTTAGGTTTGGATGCCAATGCTCACAAGTACGGAACTAGATATTTAAATATCGTTATGCAGAGGGAAAATACGGCAATAGGCTACCTACAATTGCATGGTTGTCAGACATTGACGATTGCTACCACAGATTACTAGAAGGTAGTAAACCTGATGAATAGTAAATACTACTTCAAGAGTTCCCAAAACGCTGGAAGATTGAACTTCGTCAAATCCCTTGGTATATTGTAACGGGCATCCGAGAACATGAAATTACTTACCAGAGGATGCCCACGACCGCTTTTGTGACCTTGCCATCATTTTTCGCGTGGTGCATGAAATACTGCGATGCCATCATCTGAAAAACCTGTGTCAATGTATCCTAGGATAGTATGTCATATATAAGCTGTACTCAACTAATGAGATGCCGTGGATCCTAGACACCAGTAAGTTTTGGAAATTTACGGCTTGGAGAAACTTACAATTACCATGTAATGAGTAAAAGTGATACAAGGTTTGGTCCAGAGAAGGTGGAAGGCTCGAACATTTCTTGAAGAACAAAGAAGACTTGCTTTGTAATGTACTCTGAGCACAGGGAAGGCGGCAAAACGGTGCTCGCCAACAAATCCAGTTCAATATATACCGACCGTGCGCAGTGACGCGACGTAAGCTCCAAGTTCGTAACGAATGACAATTGTTTCCGCGTACCATCCCAGATCCCTTGGGCAATAGTAAATAGTCGGCATGTAATCGGCCTCGGAAGTAAGAATTCAAATGACACTGTGAAAGTTCCTTCTCTTTGATTGAGCCGTACCCTGACCTAAAGTCACAGATTTGTTGGATCTGTTTCAGACGTCCCATTCTGAAAGCGGTCTCCGAGAATGTTACGTCAATAATTCTATTCTCTGACATTATAAATATGGCACAGAGCAACGTCCGCACTCCAATATCCCTAGATGCAGAGAATGTAATTTATTTCGAATAATTACATTAAGAATTTTGCACATTAAATAACGATTCACGTCAATTGTAAGGCCGTCCAAATGAGGCTCAGTCGCCCAGTTGTATTCAGTAACCAAGTGAGGATCAAATCATCAATCCAGGGACTGTTCAATCGGTTTGTTGTGTTGTGACGATGCCGTGCGGCTTAGAATGTAGTAGCCACATCTTTGAACTCCGAAATGCTCCGTCATGTTGTCCAGACATTTCTTCACTTTCAAAAACATACAGGCCCTCATTAATAGTTAGTGAATATATAACCCACAAATTTAAGCCACGCATGAGACCCTGAAAAGCCGGAACTGTGAATGACATGCACCCAGATATACTGTCCGATAGTCCTGCCGAGTGATTTCCCGCAAATCCAGCACCGACTCATAACAGGCCTGAGACCCAGAACATTAATTTCTGATGCACAAGGAACTAATAGTAATACACTGAAGCTATAGGTTACTTATATTGGCCAATGACGAATCTATCATAACTGGAAATGGAAAGCTTCAAATTCAAGCTTTAGGATTCGTACGTGTCATAATACGCAAGTTGCGGCCCACGTACAAACCCAATGAATTAAGTGGAAAAAAATAACAACTCAGGATAGCCTCTTGCCACTTAGATTCATCCATAATTACAGTGTAACCGATTGGTCCTGAAGAGAAACCAATTTAAAACACCCCGACCACTAGCAAATTGACGGAAGTGCCGTTTGATCATATTGATAGGATGATGGAACATGTAGCACGATGGTAAACTTGGAATTCTACAAAATATGCACTGCTCACATATGTTCAGAGAAGATTCGGTAAATATACTGTTAATCAGAGTATATCGTTGCCTCTGACGCAACTATTGGTCACTTCAAAAGGAGGGGTAATATGACCTCCAAATTGCTATTGTGGACGGTGAAACGGTGAGATACCTGCTGTCATGTAATATCTAAGTACCAGTAAATTGACTTTTGTTCTACTAAGAAGAAACATGAGGAAGGAGAAAATATACAAGGGTACTAGTGAGCAGGATAAAATCTGCCGTTGGCCATCGATGCTTAAGTTTGGTCATTATTCACGGGATATCCGGGCGAGAAGAACTCCTAGGTCAATCAAGGCACAGATACGCCATAAACATTGATTATAACTCCGCCATTTACCATATTTAATGAAGGTTGAAGGTTCTGATTGCTATGACCATTGACAGAAGAAGGTCCGAGGTTAATACGATCTGATAGTTTGATAGTCTCCGCCAATTCCCACACAGATCTAGTTTACTTAGTGGTTTCAAATGGTTCAGGCTACTGAGTGGTATTAAGCAAACTCGCATACGAATATTTTTCGGTGTGATAGCTTGAAAGAGTGTCTGCATTAAATGGTCTTGATCCCAGGTTGTCTAAAAAGTTAAGTGTGCGATTGTAATAGATCTGTCCATACGTTTCTGATACGACCTGTCATCTGGAATTCATTCCGGACAGTTCAGTTGGGTCTCAATTTCTCGTGGCTATTAATAAGAGCCACATTGTAACTGTGGTTCACCGTTCACATGCCATACTCCCATATGCGATACGTTTGTCTTTCGAAAATTGTTCGACTGTGACGAAGTTTGGGATGCTGAGACTCATCATTTTATTTGCAGAGGGAACCCACAGTGTGAAATATAAATTAGAGCCTCGTTAATGAAACTTTCAAATCTGATTTTCCGTCCAATCACCACAGAAGCGTTGGAAACAGTTATTGGGATAGCGGATGTGCCAAATGGATCTACTTACGGGATATCTAAATACTGACGAGTTATTTTGGCTCTGAGAGAATGGTCCTGGGTGTACGTTTTCGTCGGATCGCAGACTTGACCGATGGCAGGATCTATGCATATTTATTTGTCACTGTGTCAAGGACTTTTGTCGAGACATCGAGGTCTCGAGCCTCTCAACCTGTCAATCGTGCCATTCGATGCCCGCCCAGGCTCATGTTACTTGCTTCGTGTGTCTGTGTAAAAACAAGGACGGCCTCCGAAGTGCTTCGCCTGAGACTGTTTTATTAATATCCGAAATATGTACGTGGTTTCCGTGGGTATTTCGGAAGACGGTTGAATTCAAACCTTGTACATGGGTTTAAAGATGGAAATCCCGCCCTCCTTACTCGCTAGGATTGCTATGAAATCCAAACAGTGTGTGATCCATACTGAATCAAGTAATATCTTGGGAAGGAATAAGACAGTGCCACGATTTAGCCATCTAGCATTCGGAGCCGCAGTAAAATAAAGTTGTGGAGTATCTATCGTGGTAGGTAGGAGCTTATCTTAAGGCACAATGAGCCCCGCATAACGTTACGCTTCTCCTGTACCTTTCTTCGAATGTGCGCTAATGAGACTTCCGTTCCTCATGCGCGCTCCGAACTACAGTGATAGATGCACGAAACACACAATTTGGGCTGGCTCTGTGCCAATGGTGGTAATGCGGTAGGATTCCTACTCAAACAGTAGTAACGCGCGGTGTCTATCCGCTTGTTTCGCCTATCACCTTCGAGATAAGGATCAATATCTCTCATCAACGTATTTCCTTATTTGAGACTATTGGTGCAACTTAGGACTAATGAAAAATTAACGGTATGATGATATGTAAAAATGTTTATGTTGTCGTTGCAAGCTTGTATCTGCCTGAACCGCCAGCTCTCATCTCAAAAAATGTATCAATGGTCATATCTGCATTACTCGGAGACCTACTCAGCAACACATGCAAGGAAAATGGGTAGGAATGACAAGATATGCAGAGGAATTATCAGAGTCATAGTTCGATTTGTACTATTCGATTCAGGGACTGATGCAGGGTCTCGTCCTGTTTGGGGTAACTTCCTGTTTGACATATGCTCGTGGTACCGTGTTCTACGGGTAGTCGCCGTCCGTCGGCCTTATCTATTGTCACATAGATATTATAAGTTAATGAACAATCATTTCGGCACCATCACTTGGAATATTTTGTGATGGATAGTAGTTAATATACATCACGATTACATTATGTGAGATAAGAAGGTGACAATCTAGAGGCAGAATTTTTAGAATAGATAGAAATAATGACTACTAGTGCAACTCGGGGCATAATGTTTCATTGTATGGATTACAGTTACTGGTGAGAAGGCTTAGCTATCCCAGTAGCCTTGTGATTGCGTGTGCACCGTTTCCTTGCCGCTTTCTTTGTCTTCTCGCACACAATAATCAATCCATCAAGAACGTGTTTCGGGATCCACCGAGCGCTTATTTTTTCCTTTGTCTCCTGCGTTTTGCTTGGGTGAAGGCCATCAAAAATTAGCGGAAAATATCTTATCTCTTTGTTTTGTAGTAGGCTGTGTAGTACTGTGAATACATTTGTTCTGAAATTATGGCGCAAGATCAACGTACCAGGCAAGACAAATCATGACTCATGTGCACAAAAAAGGTTGTACAAAATATGTATAAAGATCGCTCAAATTTGACAATTAACTAGTCATCTTCATAGCCTGGTCGCTTCTACTGTTTACTCTCTAACACTTACTATGTCTTCTACTACCCTTTACTCTCCTATCTACAAAGCCTCTGATGTAGGCAACACCGCCAGGGATCCATTCGGTATTCTTCCATTCAATAGGAGGATACGTGAAACCAAGAATGTCGTTCTGGAATTCAAATTTGGGCGCTTACAGCCCTGGAGCTGGTACTTTGCTATTTTATTCATTTTATGACCTATGTTTACTTACAATTTTTAGGCCTCTAAACAACAGTGTCATCGTTCCCCCAGCAGATCTCCAAGACTATCGTCGTACTCATTTAATGCGATTTCCACAATGTCTTTGTGGTATCAACAAGGAGGCTGGCGATCCTACCGTCAATACGGAATCTGTTGTTTTCCAAATGGTTAGTGGGGGGCTACAGGGCTGTATTGTGGCGGCTTGTGTTAATCGAAGCTGCAAATACTTCAGTGCGTCTTACACTTGTGTCTATGTCTATTTTCACTGATTATGTTATACACAAACCTAATAGTTAATCTTGATAGAATCTTTCGGGACACATCTTCACCTGAGTTCCGTGTATGTGAATACCCGCTTCGTAGTAAGTCATTATTCTTGTTAACATCTAGCTATACACCTAATATACAATTCATTATAGCTGCTGGAGAGCTTCCACCGCCCCCACTTGTCTTTGATGCTAATGATTTCAAGTATGAGGACGATGTGCCTTCAAGTTCACCTCCATCTATTCTTCGGATGAGTCCATCCAAACGTTTAAAGTGGCTAGAGGACGGTGCGGATAGTCTTTTTTCCTAGCATATTTCATTTCTAATGTGTTTTTATAACAGAGTCTATTGCAAACTCCACGTACACAAGATATCTTAAGCGAAAACACGAGTTTCCATCTACTCCAGAAAGCTCTCAACAAGCTATTAAGCGCCAGCGACTTGAGCTTTCTGGATCTGGATCCTCGTCTTCAAAAGGAAACGCTCAAGCATTAAGACGTATGTTTTATTCTTACGTTTTCTATACATTGAACTAACATGTCATATTATTTGACAGCCTTGAGTTCCTATCTTCGAAAGGCAAGCCCTCCGGCACCTTCTGAAGTCGGAATTGTTACCCTTTTATTATCTTTGGACGACAACGGCCTCTCAATGCGAGAGTTTCAACAAATCTGCGTTGTTTGTAATGCATGTAATAACTGGGTTGGCACTCCAAGTGCTTTAGAGAAGCATTATTGCTCGAGGATTGCGCATGCCCAGTCTGACGATGTTTTTATTGATCTTACTTCGGATTTGGATGACTAAATATCCAGATTGGTTTCCAATTACTGTCTAGCTGGCCATAGACATACTACACGCTCCTTTTATTATTCTCCCTTTTCCCTTGTTGTTATTTAATTTGGCTAGTTTTACCACCCCAGTTACACACTCCTTTACAACATGTTTAAACATTACACATTCTTTGAAAATACTATTAAAATTTGCAGGCAAATGTTAAGATTCAAATTATAATTTACAATGAAGGTGGGCTACGACGAGGCAACAACAATCCAACCTTTCCAGACCCTGTTCCAACGAGTGATAAGCTTGATTCTACCTCTTTTTGAAAAGTAGTTTCTGTCTTTTCAAGTCGCCGAGCAGCTGCCTGTGCCTGTGCATGGGTGGTTGCGTTATTAGACTTGTTTAAATAATCTTGAGTAGCTGTAACTCTGGAAGCCTCAGCCTTTTGTAATTTTTTATTACGGCCCTCAATGGCTCTGTCCTGCTGCGATAAAATTTTGGATGACAGATCATCTAGAAAAGAGAATGAATTAGAATCAGACAATGCAGAAATTATGCAATGCCTACTTTTTCGACAAATGCTTCTGCTAACACTCTCACTTATATGACCTCTTTGGTAGGAAGGTCGTACACCTGTAGCGTGTGCAGTCTATAAAAATAAAATGGAATGACTATGATTCAATGTAAGGTTTTAAAGTCTAAATAAAAAAATGCTTACCTCAATGGTCCTGTTCTTTAATAAATCAAAATGGTAGCCTTTCTGCACACCTCCAACCAAAGTACAGGTTATTCCCTCTCGATTGACGTCTTCATGAAGCTGCTCAATAATGTTACTTGTGCTATCACCAACCTTCCAAATATCTAGCGGTATACAGCTAAACTCCCAACAAATAGCTGGCCAGACAAACTTTGCACGCTCCTTATCATGCAGCCAATCTAATAGAAATTAAATGCTTATTTTTTGTATAGAATGGCAGATAGATGAGGATTACTTACCATTTGCTGCCTTTCCTCCTTGTTCTCGTATTTCCCGTAATGTCATATTCCAAGTTGGATGTGATATACACATAAGGCTTCGCATTTTTTGACGTACATTGTCTGGGACGGCACATGATTGAATATTCCGCAAATAATGATTTTTGCAAAGCCGGAGTATTCTCCGCACATGGTCATACTCGGAGAGGTCCTGGATGTTTTTATGTGGCTCGTGGATGTCTTTTACTAGAGGGTATTGTTGTGCAATATCACAGAAGTACTGCCCATAACCTAATAAATAGCAGGGTCAGTGTAAAGCATTAAATATAATATGTATATCACCTTTTGCTTGTCCCGCATGTTGGTCTACAGCTAAATGACATATACCAACTGCTTGGGATGCATTATTCACTGGTGAATGGATATGACGCCACATAAGATTTTGTCCAGTGTCTTGCTTAACAATACCATCGATTTGGTGAAGAACAAACCGATGTGCATCAGCAGTTTGCCTTGTAAGAAAGACACGACAGTATGTTACACCTTGATACAATGTTTGTTAATGCAAACATGCCTATCAGGATGAGCAATAGTGAACCTACTTAATCCAGTAGTTTCGTCAAG
Organism: Psilocybe cubensis; assembly: GCF_017499595.1. Classification (NCBI taxonomy): domain Eukaryota; kingdom Fungi; phylum Basidiomycota; class Agaricomycetes; order Agaricales; family Agrocybaceae; genus Psilocybe; species Psilocybe cubensis. The sequence continues at coordinate 152,635 of NC_063001.1, read as the reverse complement.
TCCACCTAGTTCAAATTCCTTCCATCCAACTACCCGTTTGAATCCTATATCACTTTGAATATATTTTGCATTTAAAAGTCGGTGACTGTTAATTTTTAGCATGCAAATTACCACTCGGAGAGGAGTGGTAGCTTCCTCGGTTGTTAATTCGGTATCCTCATCGCATACCTTTCCTAAGTCAGGAAGTTCACCAGCAAATCGAATATATGGATCAGCGCTTGAGGTATCTTGTTGACTTTTAAAATTTAGAAGGCCTAGAAAACAGTAATATATTTTATGCAGAATTCATTGTAAAGTCAATATTGCGTACCTTCCCATCCAGTTCCCATTGGATACTTTTCGTTCTTGACCTTCTCAATATACACACGAAGATGTTCCCGATTTGAAAGTGATGGGTGAAGATCTAGAAGCATAGGTGTAGGAATATGTGGAAGCCTTTGATGCAAAAAGCTTTTCATCAAAGGGTGTCTCAATAAGCGTCGTGGTGTTAGGTCTGGCAAAGAGTCCCCCATTTGCTGTAAAAGCTGTAAAATACTACGAAGTATCGATGGAGGCGTTTTTGTGGGGATAGGAATAGGATGCCTATGAACCCCTCGGACTACCATGAGTATCTGAGGACACCGTTTTAGATCATCATCTGATACTGGCTCGTAAGTGCGAACTGTAACTTTGCAAGGAAGATGTATTAAAGGAGCGCTGACGAGTTTCCCATTATTTGGATCACGATGTGGATTAGCTGTGTTTAAAATGGGATTGTTAGACAAATATAACATGTACTCCATTGCCATGACGTACGACAGCAGACTTTCATTACTGAATGGTTGTTGATTGTTGTGCATTTGCTCAGTGGACCAACTCCTCTCTGTGCTGCATCGTATTCTAAATCAAAAAATGCCTGTTCGTCACCCTGTAGAAGAGCCTCCAAATATTCTGTATCAAGCAGTCCATTTCCAATCGTAAAATCAATGAAATGATCACGATTGATTTCTGCATTGTAATGCTCGCACCTGAATTTCATTAGTTTAATACTTCTAATAATTAAGAGCAACATACCGAATGAACGCGGTTCCATCATGAGTGTAGTCAAGAAACAGACGTCCGTGACAGTGAAGTTTTTCAGGATGTCCGCGACTTTCTAATTCTTGTTGCTGTTGGCGTAATTGGGCAGCCTGTGCATCCTCGCCAGTAAGAAGAGTTGCTTCAAATAACGGAGACCTGCAGCCTTGTCGTTGAAGGGCAGTAAAATAAGCCAATGTTTTTTTGAAAAGTGCTGCTGATGGAAATGATGTGTCCCTTCGAGATATAGCATTGATCAAGGCCAACCGCTGATGAAGCATTTGTTTTGAGGGCTTTGTATGTGGAGCTACCGCAGCTTCCTGGTCAGCAAAGGGGCAGATCTTCATGCCCTGGCATGTAAAGTGTGTAACACGACATGGGACCTCATTTCCATCTTGGTCCGTAAGAAGTTTGCATGTTATTGGCTTTCCATTTGGACCAGCTGTGCTGCTTCCATTCGGAGGCCCCAAGGAATAAGCAGAGTTCTGTGCTGGATTTAATCTATCACCAGTAAGATCAGCCGGCATAAGATAACCAACTCCTTGTTCACTGGTCTCGGGATATTCAATGATGGCATTTGCAGAACCATATGTATAGAGTGTGCTAAGCCTTGTTTTCCGGTTCAGCTGGATGTTATCCTGTTTCTGTGGCTGGTTAACATCCACCGAGGACATGTCAGCATTTAAATCCGTAGTAGAAATAGTGTTGACAGTAGATGGCAGATAAATATGTTCATGCGACGAAAGGTGTGACTCGGAGGAGATATGTGACTGAAGATATGAAACCAGATTTTTTGCACAGCTGATGACAGTTGAAGGTACTTGATTTGGAACGTTTGGCTGCCCAAGAAGATTGCGAAGAACTCCAAACAATTCTGAAGAATCAGTGTAGATATCTTGCTGATCATTGCTTTGTGCATGCAGTCCAGTTGACAGAGGTGGCATTACGAGAGCTGCTAGGTGAGAAAGGGGTGAATGAATGAGCGAGCTGCGACTGCTTCATGAATCTTTTATACAAAAGCAAAAAACTGTGGCATTGTATGCCACAATAGTGCATTCTACACTGTATCCAAGTATTCACTATGACCATGGAGCTACCACACTGCATATAACTGTCTACTTTGACCAGGAATATATTTACAAAGAGTTGAAAAAGAAAACTGAGTCCAGGGTACATGCATTCTAGTTCTTTGACGTAGTGTCCATGTTGCGACGGCCATTGCGACGAAGTCCCGCGTTGCGTCGGCCGTTTCCGTATTTGAGATTCAGATTCCCGCGCTCACACTGCCACATCCATCCCTTGCGAATGGCGCACAAACTGCCTGGCCGCATTCCCTGCACCAAAAGAAGGTAGGATATGCTCTATATAGTGTTTAAATCTGCACAAAATTGTTTTTCTGCTTCGAAATGGCTTACCAAACCGTAAAATGAGAGCGAAAAAATATTCAATTTTGGTTTATTTATTACTTGTTTGCTCGGACCGGATGATTACATCATACTTCCCTCGGTGTCAATCTCTTGCTCGTTACTCGGCCATGGCCCATTGGGAGGTCTATTTCTTATTACACCCTACGTTGGGGCACACGGATATGCCACCTTCAGTAGTATCTACAGGTATTTGATGCTAATGTATCTACTGAAAGTGCATATGAAAGTTGTAGTGCACCTTTACTAACTTGTAGTGAGTATTCCGGATTTTAACAGGCTGATGCAAGGCTGTGTTGTTCATACTGATGTAAAATAGAATATTATTAGGATGTGTGACGAGTATCTGCAGCTTACTACGGAGGACGGCCGGAGATTATCTGCTGTCTACCACTATCTAATCGTACCAGGACCAGGTAACGGGAGAAATAGTCCTGATGGGGAAGGACCCTGCATCAGTACCTGAATCGAATAGTACAAATCGAACGTTTCCTCGAATTATCATAGCCCGAGGTCAAGGTTTCTCCAAGGGTCTTCATCCGACCGGCCGCCTTGATGAGCTCGTGATCGGCTTGCGAGACATTAGCGTAGGCTATGTTCCGCGATGATAAAGTTCCTAATATCTAATTATGAGCACAGGCAGTCTGGGACCTGAAAATCAGGTGCCGAGGCGGGTTTAAACCGGTGCTTGGGCGACTCCTAGATTGACGCTTGGGAGCCCCCATCAGTTTTCTGGTATACGTCAATTGGTGCTCGTCAATTGGTGCTCCCGTGATAGGATTGGGGCACAAAGACACCGGTCGAATGGGAGCGTGGGGCGAGGTTTTGATACACATCGCTTTGGACCAATCACATTCGCCTATTAGGACAGTGGGAATTGCTGTATCTATTTGGTGAATGGGCGTTTGAGTTTGCTTTTGGAAGTCTAGGTCCAATAGCTACTGGAGGTAGGCAGAGATGATAAATATAAAAAATACTCGTATCATGAAGACACTGAGAACGATTAGGAAATCAATGATGTAGGACCCTGCAGTACTTATCTGCTCCATCGAACAGTGGCAATTAAAATGCGATCAACTGCCCCGCTTCGGACGAGATGAGAAAGGAGATATTAACCTTCAAGCTGAGAAAGTTTACTATCCCACTATTAGGAAGGAAAATATGCACCGGTGCACCCCTACCGAGCAATTTGGCGCTTAATGGTGGACGGGTTTTAAATTTTTAATCTCGAGTTTATTCGGGGATGTAAGCTATACAACGGAATTACTAGAATCCGTAGTCTTTTACTCTGAGTCTCCCAAGGACAAATGACTTTCGCGTTGTCATTTTTATTGAATTTTGGAGTAGATGGACTCCTGTCTTGATATATTAGAGGAGCTGACAGAGTCTCACCTCAAGCTGTAACTTAAGAAAAGCTGGCCGACTCGAGCCCAAGCCAGGCCCATATGCGCTGCCGTGACACTGCCTCATACGCTTAAGTTCATGCACGAGAAAGACGCTAGTACTTTCCAAGGTTAGTGTACTCGTAAGCTTTCTCTAATGTTACAAGTTAGTGTGTATCCATGACATTGCCCAGACCGGAGCATTCGTGGAGTCGCTCAAGCGGCCCCGTGGTCGGTGGTCGCTGCCGGCTGCAGAATTTTAGTTGGTATGGGCAGGAAAGTAGCGCACCCCGATTCAACCGGGTTCTACCTCTTTACGATTCTGAAAATGTAAGTACATACAGTCTTGCTCTGGAGTCTGGAAGCATTGAATAAAGGTCAGAGTCTAAATCCGTGGGCAGGCGGTTTACCATGTCGATTGGAAACGTGAGATCACCACGGTTCTTTACAACATGCATGTAACCTTGAGTCACGACGGGAACACGACAGAAGTCCATATTCAACTGACAGACTGGCACCTCCGAATGCGAAGGTAAAACTGCGCCTTCTCCATCTCCAGCTCGTAGCTATTTAAATCCTGCATAAGCTATGCAGTGCATTTGTCGCCTTGTTCGGCTCGGTGTATAACGTTTTACTGGCGTGGCAGGTGAAAGCTCAGGACTGAGTTTACGATCAGACAGTCATAAAATTTCTTCGAACAAGTGTCCAGCTCCTGTCCAGTCGACAGTGTCCATTGTACTATTTCACAGTAGAGGGAAGCGAATAGCGGATTTAGTGTGAAGGGTTCTAGCTTACTATCACTTGGCTTGGCTTTTTGGAGCGACAGGCTGAGCCTCAGAGCCTAGAAACAGGGCAGGGCGAGTCGCGACTCGAGTCTCGAGGCCGGTGTACTGTTGCTCTACCCCCGGTGGCCGTTGGAATCTCGGTTTTTGGGGAGGTTTGCACGGACAATCGCATAGACGGAAATTGCAGAGTACACAAATACTCTCAGAAACTTTTCCATTACTTGCTTCGCAAAATCATTGGCGAGTACATGTAATACTACAGTAAATATATTTAATACTTGGCTATCGTAGTAAGCTTATGCGCCGCGTCGGTATGCTGGATACATTTCGTCAGCGTCTCCACCGGCCATCCCCAGGTTTACGTGTTTACGTATGGGTGAACAGCGGCACGACGCGCGCGTGCTGCTGCAGGGAAGTGTGTACGGCACATAGGCTAGCGTGGGCGGTATGTTTGCCGGTGGTTGGAAGCTCAGGGAGCCCAGGGACGCGCACGATATCTATCCCCTGCAATGAACTGACTACATAGATACTATCAGCGATCTAAAAATAAAAACGAGTCTTGTGGTTGCACTCCAGAGTCGAAAGCGCAGCAGTAGGTTGATGGATTTATGGGTTTTGCGTATTCTAAACATTTCGATTATCTTGTTTAGATGTTGTCGGTTTATCGCTGGTTTCTCAGATTATCATATCATTACGTTCAGTGTATCCCATGACTGAATACCTGTAATTTTTTGATTAGTCGCACGTTCTGGGCACTCGTATCGTTTACGACACTCGAAACTTATGAGAGACTGAATCCTGAATCTGAGCTTTGAGATTGAGATTGAGCATTAAGACTTCGAACTGCCGCGAACATGCGCTGCTGACAATAGTGACACCTGGAATGTGGGTATATATATAGGTTAAAGAGACAGACAGGATGCGCAAACTCAATCAACATCAATTGAATCAAGGGATCAAAATCCAGGGGTTCGAGAACGCAGTGTGCCTGATTATATTATATTTATGTCTGCATATCAAATCAATAATCAATGCCATCGCTGTGATCCCTCGCCGTGATCCATCGACCCCCATCTCCAGTTCCCACATGCCCCATGTGGTCCCTTGCCCCCGGTCCCCATATCGAACAAATGCGGTTTAAATTTAATCTACGTGCTTGAATCATAGGCACAAGATAGGCTAAGACTTTTATTACTTAAGGTAAGGTAAGGTAAGGTAAAAAGTTGGAGACGGAGCGTTGACGGTTGAAGGCTTGGGCGTCCGTGCGCACTGTCATTGCGCGCACCGCCACCCAGGGGCAGCATCAGCAATCAGAAATCAGAATTTTGCTGATGATTGTGATTGAACTTGAGTTCTAGTGAAAAGCATTCTCGATGTCGATGTCGATGTCGATGTCGACGAGATGAAACGAGATGAGATGGATCATCTTCGACTTCGACGGACGGAACCTGGAGGAGTGGGGATGTGAGCTGAGCCTGTGCAAGTCTGTGTTCCGGTTGCGGTTCCGGTTTCTGGAGGGCAGGATTCTAATGTCATCCCGCTGTCCGGTGACTGCTGCGCGGATCTGCGTGCTATATAGATTTCGTTTAATGTGGGGAGTCGCGGGAAGGGGATGCGCTGCGCGCATTGGGGCATAGCGCAAGGCCGACCCGGTCCCGCTTGCTTGGCTGAGTTTGTTTTTGAAATTCGAGTGTTTGAGCGCACTCGTCGATGCCTTTAAGTCTGTCGGCTGGCGTGTGTGGTGTAAGTAGGTTTTACCGCAATGGTAAGTAAGTGTTATATACTCAGTGCAAGTCTGTGTTCAAGTATGAGCGCGGAAACACAGGCTCGCACCGACGGGGGACGAGGACGCGCTGCTTCGGAATATCCCGGCGGCACAAGCCGAGCCGCTCCGCATCTCCATCTTAGCCTGTTCAAAGCTTTAAGCTGTTGTTGTTGTTTTCTGCATTTAGTCATTTAGTGTTCCTCTTCAGAGTGCCCGTGTACTTAGCTTTCATTCCTCAATATTGTACATCGCCATCGCTGATGAGTCGAGTTTTGCACTGTATCCTGTGCCTGACAAGCTCTGCGATATATCGTAATCATGATCATTTGGAAGGCTGTCGGGATCGGCAGCCTCACTCGCTGAAACAGAAGGGACAACGCTCTCTTCGTTGCGTAGCGTTCTAGTCAATACATGATGTGTAGTAAATTACTATAATATATTTACCTTCGTTGCGTAGCGTTCTAGTCAAGCAACGAAGGTCATTTGTTTCCCTTTTGTCTTTCGGTCTCAATATCTTTGTAAGTTGATTAGCGAGACCCAATCTGGGCTCGCGTTTGTGCGCCGTTTTGTTGTGCGCGTCCGCCTGCGGTGCGTGTTTGCGTGTGTGGTAAGTCTCCAGGCTTACACCCCTCCCCCCTCTGAAGAATTCCATCGTGAAAGGGTCTGTTCTCTATGGCGTTATTCGTCTTCTTTGTCCTCGGCCTCTTCCTCTTCCCATCTATCCAGTGCTTCATTCTCTTCAAGCATACGCCCTGGAAGCCACTCATCATGCTCCTTCCCAAATCCAGCCCATCGTACCAGATATTGCATCCCTCTACCACGTTTTCTCGCATCCACAATTTTCTCTATCACTGTCTCTTCCACCCCGTCCTCGGTTATCACTGTTGGTGGTCGTACCAATTCTCTGTCCGGAAATTTCTCTGGATCATTCGGCACGAATGGTTTTAAAAGGCTGGCATGGAACCCCGGGAACGTCTTTGGGTTGTTTGGTAACCTCAGTGTATATTCTGATCGTTCGGGGAAGGCAGCCTCTACAACGTACGGTCCATCAAACCGTGGCATGAACTTTGCCACCCTTTTCTTCCCCTTCCGTTTGTAGTTGCGTCGCCGGTTCTTTGTAGAGAGCATTACCATATCGCCTGGTTGGTACACGATCTCGTTACCTCGCTGCTCATTTGCCTGAGCTGCTTGTCGGATCTTGGCTGTATGTAAGGCATCCTGCGCTTCCTTCACATCGATCTCAATTTTCCGAATGATCTCTCTTGCTGATGTTTCCACCATTGGTGCATCCTTGTTTGCCTTTGCCATTGTAGGAATAATCCGTGGAGATCGACCTGTCTTCAGTTGGAAACCCGAGTATCCTGTCGATGCATTTACTGTGTTCATCATTGCGAACCGAATGCGAGGGAGCTTGTCTAACCAGCCTTTTTGGTTTCTATCCACATAGTATCGTATTGCTTGATTGACGGTTTTATTTGTTCTCTCGCTCGCTCCATCGGTTTCTGGATGATAGGCGGTCGACATCTTGATCTTTACATTCAAAATCTTGCATATTGCAGTCCATAGATCTGATGTAAAGATTGTGTCGCGATCACAGATTAATTCTTCCATCAATCCATTTTCGCAAATCCAGTGGTCAACAACTTTGTGCGCAATTTGTTCTGTGGTCCATGAGGAGTGAGTTGCAATCAGTTGTATATCAGTACCTAAACGGCAAGTCATCGTGAGTATTGTGTCGCGTTCCTTCTCCTCGGGCAATGGTCCAATAAAGTCCAATGCAACTGACGTGAGTCGTTTGTCTGGGACAGGAAGTGGGTGAAGTGGTCCTGTAGGTTTGGTTGTTCGGTCTTTGTTTCGCTGACATTCCGTGCACGAAGGAATATATGCCTTTTCGAGATCTCTTCGCATGTTAGGCCAGTAGTACGACCCGTGTAATGCTTCATACGATTTGTCAAATCCAAAATGACCCAAAACATCGTGAGCCAGATAATACAGTCGTTCTCGGATCTTCCTATCGTTTGGGATTACTAGTCTTTGTCCAAGATAAATCAGCCCTTCTTCTTCTCGTGCTCCTGTTAGACTGTGCTTTTGCATTCCATCTCGAAATTGCTTAACAAACGGATCGGCATCATACCCATCCTTTATTGCCTGTACAAACTCCTGGTCAATTTCAATAGATAACACTGATCCCACAAATCCTCTTGGGGCGCGATTAGGGTTCCGTGTATAGGCCAATGCACAGGCTGCAAATCTTGAATTTGGCTCTTCGTCCGGCATCCTTGATAGGGCATCTGCTGCTACATTTTCCTCCCCTCGGATGTAACATATCTCGAAATCGAAATCTGCCATGTACATCGACCATCTCATCTGCCGACGTGACATCTCTTTCTGCGCCTGAAAATATTCCAATGTTCGGTGGTCAGTGTAGACTTCAAATTTGACCCCTAAAAGACTGCTGCGCCACTTTTTCAATGCTTTCACAATTGCCAGGAGTTCTTTTTCGTGTGTTGGATAGTTCTTTTCTGCGTCTTTCAGCTGATATGAATCGTATGCAACTGGTCTTGCTGATTCCCAATCTTTTCCAAAACTCAAGACTGCACCTGTTCGCCTATCGCTTGCATCTGTTGTCACGTAGATCTTCCCTTCAGGGTCATCGTAATCAATGACAGTGAGGCATTCCGCCCCTGTAACCAGTTCCTTGATTGCGTTAAAGGCTCGATCATGATCGGCGGTCCATTTGGGGAAGTCGCGATCGCATTCTTTGCTTGTCAGTGGTGATAAGATGCTAGTATGTTCCGCGAGCGCAGGGAGAAAGACAGCCAGATATCTTGTGAGTCCTAGAAATCCACGTACATTTGTTGCGTTTGTTGGTCGTGGCCATTTCTTGATTCGGTCTGTCTTTGCAGGGTCTGCGTGAATGCCGTTTGCGGAAATAACATGTCCCAGAAAGATAATTTCAGTTGCAAAAAGGACTGATTTCTTCGCATTACAATAAAGTCCCGCTTTCCGAAGCGCTTTCAAGACCTTTTCTACTCGTTCTGATAGTTGTTCCAAGGTGTCTGCCCAGATCACAATATCGTCTAGATAGACGTGACATACTTGTGCAATGAGTTCCCGTAATGCATCTGTCATTCGCCGTTGATGTGTAGCTGGCGCATTCTTCCCGCCCATTGGCATCACAACCCATTCGTATAGGCCCCATGGTGTACGCACAGCTGTCAAGTGAATGTCGTCTGGGTGTACTCGTGTTTGGAAGAAACTGTTGGTCATGTCTAATTTTGCAAAGAATTTGCCTTTTCCACAGTCTGCAAGAATGTCATCTACTCGTGGAAGTGGAAATTTGTCAGATATAGTGTTCTTATTGATCTCCCGATAATCGTTTACCCATCGTAGTGGTACTGACAGGTCAGGTACTCCGTTTTTATACTTTGGAATGCAGAATGCTGGCGATGCATATTCAGATGAGGATGGTCGGATACGTCCCGCGGCCAGATGCTCGTCAAGAAGCTTCTTCCATGCATCGTGATATTTCTTTGGAGCAGCGTATCCTCGACCCGCATGTATCTTGTCTTTGTCCACCAATCGTATCCGGTGATATATGTGATCAGGAATATCTACGTTGTCTGGTAGGCGGTCAGGAAAGCGATCTCGATATTTCTCTTTCATTTCTTTGTCCATGCGCAATAGCTTCTGCTGAAATTGAATGTTGCTGATTTGCTCATTAATCGCTGCTACCAACTGTTTTGCACGCTCTGGTTCGACCTGTGATCGCAGATGTTGTTCCTTTGCCATGGCCGATCTTCTCTGTTTGTCCTGATCTATCCCTGCGTCCGTCTTTAATCCCTCACAGATAGCAGTGCTCTTTGCAGCAAGAGTATCTCTTGTTGGTGGATTCATTAAATCATATCCAGAACGCTTATCAATAGCCGTTCGTTTCCGAGTATCAATGACTATATTTTCTGGGGAAAGAAATGACAATCCAAGTAGCAGCGGTATAGATAGGTTTTGATGAATCTTTGCTTTATGTGTCCGTGATATCCAGCTCCCGTTTCCTGATGCAACCCGAATCTTAACATACTCCCTGCATTCTAGCGGTGTATTGTCAATCGATGACAAATTGTCCTCGGCGGGTGGTAGTGGATATCGGGGGAGGCCGAGCTGGGTGACGAGTGTCTCGTCAATCACTGTGGAAGGAGATCCCGTATCAAGCATTGGTCGAATGCGAAGAGGAAAATCCACAACCGCTGGCCCCTCAATCTCCATAACTGGAAAGAGGTGCGGAACGGTCATAGACATGGTAGGGACGTACGAATCAGAATCTGTCTCCTCGTCATGCACGGTATATGAGGAGGAAGCATTGATTTGCCCCACGGGCAAGGACTTCCTAGTGCCCTGCTCTTTGGCATCCTTCTCACGTTGTGCCTTTAATGCCATCTCTTCTGTAAGGGTCTTGTATCCGTTTGCTGTTGGCCATCCATTTGGGCAGTTCCTTGCGCGGTGGTTGACGTAAAATCGACGGCATTTGGTACAGCCATTGTGATTGTCGAGTAATGTACGTTCTTCTGCTGTGATTTTAGGTAACAGTGGCCTTCGCACCCCATTATCGAACTCGCTGTTTGATGGTCGAGGGTTGGGATTTGGACTATCCGAGAGACGCAATAACAAGGATTTCTTGTCAAGCCTGCGTGCAGCCACTCGTGTTGCGTAGCTCGCATCGATTTGACGTTGGGTGCGTGCACGTTCCTCACGAAGGCGGTCGTCACGGTCCTTTACTTCCAGTGACCAGGCGGCTAATTCGGTGGCCTTGACTGGCTCGAATCCGAGCGACTCACGAAGCTCCTGGTTCAAGTGTGACTCGAGCTGTATCTTCAATGCTTCATTGGGGAAGGCGTACCCCTCTGGTGCCATCGTCTTCAAGATCGCATTCAAATTCTCCATTTCGATCTTCCAGTCGATGAAAATACGGTCGCCCTGATAGGACGTTAGGATCTGTTCACGGACTTTGTGAGCCCACTTCTTCTCCAACACGAGCACTTGAAGCTCCTCCAGATATTTCTCCAGCGGCAGTTCATCAATCCGTGTGGAATCTGCTTGATACCAAGCCACCAGTCTTGGTTCTTGCATTCCATCGGCCACAAACTTCACAACTTCTTTTGGCGACTTCGCTGCATGCTTCATGTATTTGCGGCAAGCAACCGCCCACTGCTGCATTACCAGAGGATCAATCTTCCCTGGTGTGAGAATCGGTACGTCCTTCATCTTATTTTGGACAACCGTAGCGAGCGGTTTATCGTCATCGTTTGGCATCTTGACTCTGACAACGGTGGGATACCTAGGGTTGCGGCGATTGCGTCGATCTCTGATCGGATTGCTGATCGCGGTGGGAGTGTGTGTGTCGGTATGGTCTTCGTCCTCTGAGTTAGAGGTCGCTGAATCTGAGAAGCTGAGATTCACTGATGAGGCAGACGGTGACGGCGGTGGACCTTGGGGTTCAGTTCGTGGTTTGCGGAAAACAGTAAGGCCTGGAACAAGCTCTGAGGGTAATCCAAGCTCTTCTCGTCGTTGGGTCGACGCTCGAGTGGTCCGCGACGATTCGGTATACAGTGTGGGCAATTTACGGTAACGGTAACAGTGTGCGGCGGTGGTACGTAGTCGGCTTCAAAAAAAAAGTGGAAGGCTGTCGGGATCGGCAGCCTCACTCGCTGAAACAGAAGGGACAACGCTCTCTTCGTTGCGTAGCGTTCTAGTCAATACATGATGTGTAGTAAATTACTATAATATATTTACCTTCGTTGCGTAGCGTTCTAGTCAAGCAACGAAGGTCATTTGTTTCCCTTTTGTCTTTCGGTCTCAATATCTTTGTAAGTTGATTAGCGAGACCCAATCTGGGCTCGCGTTTGTGCGCCGTTTTGTTGTGCGCGTCCGCCTGCGGTGCGTGTTTGCGTGTGTGGTAAGTCTCCAGGCTTACATCATTACCCATTACCATTACCATTGTCATTACCATTATCATTGTCGGTGTCGGTGTAGGTGTCATCATTATCATTATTAAAAATTACGATTATTGTTCTTTGTTCTTTGTTATTGTTTTTTTGAAGACGACGGTGGAAGAAGGTAGAAATGAAAGGGATCGTCGGTATCGTGCGGCGTGAGTCGTGCGTTGTGCGTTGTCGTCATCGGTGTCCAATCATGTATCGCGATCGTATACTTTCGCGATCACAATTCTTGAGCGTGTGAAAGTGAAAGTGAAAGTGAATGTGAGCGTGAAGGCTTTTTCGCAGCGATTTAGAGTCCTAAGACAAGTGACAAGGAAAGGATGGGGTGTCGGTTATTGCGGTCATGTTAATTTGTGTTTTCATCATGATTGATTGCGTTAAGTTGTTAATTGTGGCTGCGTTCTTTGTGTTCACCCCCTCGGGATTCTCCTTCTCCTTCCCCATTTCCCACTTCCCATTTGTTGTTATTCGATCGTGGGAACGATATTCGGGCCAACGTCAACTTGGTATCGGTGAGCCGATGAGATTGTCAATGTCAATAAATTGTAAAATGTGAAATGCTACTGGTGTAATAGAGTATAGACTATCGTAGAGTGATAAAACAAAGTGTTTTGTGTTTTTGGGTGGCTGTGGATGAATAAGATACAGTCGTTATTGTTTCTCGTGGGATGAAGGTATACTAGCAAGTCGATGTGGGCCGCCGTGTGAAACTTGAAACTTGGAGAATGAGATTTAAGTCTAGTCGGGGTACTATTGGATTTGAGTCCGGGTTATGTGGGATGAATCCGGGAGGTATGTGCAATGGATATCCATACATGACTACACCTGCCTGCTTGCGGGTGTGGTATGTGTATATGGAGGGATGTTATGACGGCTGTGTAATGCTTTCAATACTAGGTCATGTTTCCGGAGTTAGATTCTGAATCCGAGCGCCTGTCTGGACTATGACCCGCTCCCCGCTTCCCGCTGCCATAACCCATTCAACGCCTTGAGACTAGTATGTGATTCGGGGATTTTCATATTTTGGAGTGTAGGGATTATATTTACGGTGGTAAGTTCTTTGGGGGAGTGGTTGAGTGGTTCGTTGAGTCGTCTTTGTGTTTATATTTTATATTTTATATTTTATATTTTTTCTGGTTTGCGGCGTTGAGTGCGAGTGTCAATGAGGCTGCGGTTGTGAGTACAAGTTTGATGTGTCCCAGAATCAACGTGAACCGAAGATTGGTGTGTCGAGATATTGGGAGATGAGCGTGAACATGAACGACGCGGGTCTGCGGATTGTCATCGTTATTGTAGACAAGGAAATTCCAGCACCAGAACTACCGTCACTCACACCCACATCGCGTCTCAGCGAAAGTTGAACCAATTCGACAAAGAGGTGGGAATGTCAGGCGCTACAGTAGCTGGCCTAACCCAATACCCATTTGCATGCGATGGACAATGTGGTTCGGTCCCGGTTGCCTTTGAAGCGCAATATGACAAAGTGCAGTATCTTGTATCTTCCGCAAGTTCAACCTCGATGCTCGATTCTGAATTTTCCATTTTTTCTTCTTTTTTAATTTTCAAGTATTGTTCCAATTCGAATCGAATCGAACTTACGCGTCTGAGTTGAAGTGCTGGTGTTACTCCAGCGGCGCGCGTGTCTGAGTATGACACGTTGTGGACGTTCATTAACTTCGCATTCGAAGTTCTTTGATTTCTCTTATTTCTTATTCTTATTCGTATTCGTAGAGGAACTTGGTAATCGACGTTGGTAATAACTGGCATTTCTTTTAATTGTTTAGTAACAGACGAACTGCGTATTCGTATTTGACTGGATTCTATGGAGACTTTAAGTTAGACTGGTGGGTGTAGTAGTAATTAGATGGGAGGGCGAGATGATGATGGGGCAAACGGGCGAATGAGGTTGATAATGAGATGGATTATAGATTACGGATTATGGAATGACTCGAGGGAAGTCGTGGGACGTTTGACACGAGACGCGAGTAGAAGCGATAGACACGAGAAATGCGACGAGATGCACACGAGACGAGACGAGAAACGGGCAGACAGGACGTATTTAAGACGACGCGACGCGACGCGAGGAGACAGGCACGACAGACATATACGACGCGACAGGCAGGTCGGACACATCCGAAATGGCACTCGGACACAACGCGATGCGACACGACACGACGCGACGCACTAGGACAGGACAAGACAGGACAATATAGGACTCGACTCGACTCGATTCGATTCGACAGCAAAGCGAGAAATGAAGAGAGAAGGTGACAAATGTTAAATATAAAAGCGTTGACACTGGACAGTCTAAGTTTGAGGTGTGTAGATCTTCGCTGTGGGCTCGGCACCGTGTATTTCGTTCTGGTTTCGTGAGTATGTTATGTTATGTTATGGTGTGGTGTGGTGTGGTATGATATGATATGTTCGGTGATACTTTTATGTGGGATGGGTTTTGTGGGATCGGGTATGTTTTTCAGTATTCCGTTGATTGTGTTTAGGTGGCGCCTCTAAGGGGAGGGCCCCTCCTTTGGCTTTGTCATATCTAGCTACCTAACAGCTCCCTGAGCTGCGAAGTTGCCTTCATCCACACGTTCCCTCGCTAGACCCAGTTTCTCCCACACTGTTTGGGCGGCACCCCCAGCGCCTCTGTGTATGCAGATCTTTCTTTCTTTCCCCTCCGTTCCTCTCGTTTTTGTCCCTGTGGCGCGCCTATCCCTGGCGGCTTTGTGTTATGCTGTCCAACCTTCTATTCTTCGTCGTCTCGTCGTCCGCTTGGTAGTACGTCTTCCTTGTGATTTCGTAGTTGTTTCGTGCGTGCGATGAAGATGAATTTGATCAGTGCTTTTTTCTTTTTTGCGTTCGTTTGCACTCGTGGTGAGTTCTTCCGAGTCAATCTGGTGTGGGTTCAGTTGATTATGTTCAGTTCTTTGATTGTGCTCTAATTTTGCTCCGTTGATTCTTCCCCATGACTTTGAATGTCAATGCGTGCTGTAATTCTGTGCTGTACTGTGCGGGTCTGTTCTGTTCTGTTCTGTTCTGTTCTGTTCCATTTCATTCAAAATCCATTCTTTTCTGCTCTATTAATATTCAGCTCTAATTAATAATAATATTGGTCCCTTTCGTCGAACACATACTTCCGGTGTTCTGTCGTATTGTTAATCAAGTTGTGATGATGGTGTCGTATTCTGTTCTATCCTATCCTGTCCTGTCCTATCCTGTTCTGTTTTGAAGGAATTATATCACATATATTAGTCTGCCATATCTCTCAAGTAAATTATCTATCTACATGTGGTACTCTACAACTACTATATAGCATACTCTCTCAAACTCGCGATTGTGTATGTGGGATATGGTACGTTGGTATGTGATGTTAAACTTGTTCTTGTGCCTGTGCTTGTTCTTGTGCTTGCTCTTGTGCTTGCTCTTGCGCTTGTGCTTGGGTTTGGGTTTGGGGAAGGGAGCGAAGGGGGGAGGGAGAGAGGGAAATTTGAAATCGGATTTGTGGATTCGTGGACTGGATTGTGCATTGTGATGTGATGTATGATCGAGGAGCGGGCGGGCGGGCGGGAGCAAGGGAGCGACTGCGACTCGGGAGCAAGTGTAACTTATAAGTGCTTTATACCCTATTTAGACATCGACGGAGCGCGTAAGTGAAGTCGTACCGCACCGCGTACCGATCACTGAAGTGATGTGCGATGTGCGATTTGGGTGTGCGATTTGAGTGGGCGATGGGTGATTTGGGTGTACACCGCGTCGCTTGGACTTGAGACTTGAGTCGAATCATTCCTTCTGGAGATGGAAAAGTTTGCGCAAATGACTGAGCGAAAGGCGAGGGTGGTGGTTTTTAATAGGTTTTTAATATATTTTTGCAAGTTTTGGTTAGAGTTTGCGTGGGGATACAGTAACAGTATGTTGTATGTACAATTGTTGATGCGCGAGCGATTCAGCGAGAGTGAGTTAGCGAGACAGGACAGACAGGACAGGACAGGACGGGATGGGACAGGTGGCAGCATTGCCGAGTGTTGTGTTGTTTTTGGATATATAAGTTAGTAGGTAGCGTCCGTATCACTATCCCAAGGCGGTAGCGGCAGCGGTAGGCGGTGGGAGGTAAGACGGCTCTAAGCACCCACCGCACGCAAGTACAGCGTAAGCGGGCGGGTTAAGCGCACGCCAGGCAGGCAGGAGGGGAATTAAAAAAGAAAAAATTAATCCTGATAGATAGATAGGGTATGCGTATGCACGGATGTTGCGTTGTGTATATAATGTTGATTGATGAAGCTTGAAGCGCGGTTTGTATTAGTTATTAGTATTGCTATTACCATTGTGCGTCCGGGTTCGGGTGGATTGTTCATATTCGGATTTGATTTCGGTATGTATACATATGTACATGTACATAAGTGAGTATATAGACTATGTATATATCATTATATGCGTCGGCACTTGTGATGGGATGGGTACAAGTCAAGTTCATTGCGATTCCGGAGAACAGGTGCGGATGGGGATCAGGTTAAATGAAATTGTGTTGTTGTTTTTTTTTTTTGCTTGGGATTGTTGAGGTCATTTGACGCGATGCGGAATGATGGGGATGGGGGATTTTGGCGATATCGTCCGAGAGTGGAGATTTGCGCGGAGTCGAGGTTGTCGGGGGGACGAGGCGGTCCAGCCTCTCTGTGCGCTATTCTCGAGGTTGCACGTCAGGAAAAGAGACGAGCAAGTCTGGGTGGGCGAAGAATCCGAGAGAAAAGGCATGGGAACCCGAAAGAGCGGGATTGCCCTGAGATTGCGGAAAGGGGGTAATCGAGCGATCAACGCCAAATAGAGACAAATACGAGATCGGATCGCTTTTTGGGATTCGCTGGGGGGCAGGGTGTGGGAATTGGCGTAAAAAAAATGGGAGCGAGGGGGGAAAGTCAGGCACCCTTTATATCGCGTCTTGGTTTGCTTTTTGAACAACAGGCTAATGGACCACGACCAGCCGTCTCCCCCTGATCATTTTCCCCCTGATCAACTTATCTCTTCTGCTGCTACTAGTGCCTCTGACGCTGCGATGGCTGCTATGGTCGCGAATGGGAGCGCGACGAATATGCCCGGGGGGCCCCTGGGCGGCGTCAACAAGCGGTACAGACCCGCTCCAGCAAAGACCTTTCAGTGCCGTGGCTACGGCGAGTGTCGCATGGTTTTCTCCAGGAGCGAGCATCTCGCAAGGCACATCCGGTGCGCTGTCCTTTTTTTCTGACTTTTCTGATGAGTTCTCATGTGGGGAAAAAACAGAAAACACACGGGGGAAAGACCGTTTTCGTGCCACTGCAGCAAGCAGTTCTCGCGGCTGGACAACCTCCGGCAGCACGCGCAGACGGTGCATGCGGACAAGCAGGAGCAGAACGAGCGTATGATGCGCGACCTCACCTCGCTGCACGCTACCATGGCCGCGCAGAACAAGGCCGGCGGCGCCGCTGCCCGCTCTGCCCGCCGGCCCCCTATCTCCTCCTCCTCCTCCTCGCTGCAGTCGCCGGTGGGGAACGGCAACGGGAATGGCCACGGGCTGTCGCCGATGCACGAGCAGGACGACGCGATGATGATCAAGCAGGAGGAGATGGGCCCGCTGCCGATGCATCATCACCATCACCAACAACACCAACGCCCCGGAACGAGCCTGGGCAACGAGGGCGGGGACAGCGCGATGATGTACTGGCAGGACGAACAGCGGCGGCACAACCATTCCTTTCGTGGCCCCAGCCAGTCCTTTCTTGCCCCCTCATCGTCCACCTCACCCATCTCACCTTCCTCCCCCCACCCAGCAGCTGGCACCGCAGCCCAGTCCCATTCCTTTCGAGCCTTCACCAGCAGCTCAAGTATCCCCGCCGCCGGGCCCGCCACAGCGTCGGGCGCCACCGAATCTGCAGCTGGTCCTCCCGCCGACCCGCATGCACGATCTCTCCCGCCGCTCGCTGCAGTCGTCTCCGCTTCCCTCCCCTCACCACCACTCCCTCCTCACACCACATACTCAACATCCTCACCATCCTCATCAACAGCTCCCACATCCTCATCATCAGCAGCACATGGGGCCTCCCACCATCCTGCTTACCCCGCCCATCTCAGAGGAGAACAGCACGTACTTTCCTTTCCCGGCCATGCCGCCGCCTCAGCAGGCTCGCAGTACCAGCAGCAATCCCAGTACCCCAGTTACCCTCACCTCGACCTCCTCCGCCGCCCAGGGACAGCCACCCGCCCCGGCACAGCGCCCGCCGCCGTCGCGTCTGCATTCTCGTTCTTCGCCGCGCGGCCTCTATCCTCCCATGGGCTCGCATCCGCAGCAGCAGCCAATGCAAATGCAAGTTCCAATGCAAGTTCCAATGCACATGCAAATGCCCATGGACATGGGCATGGACATGGACATGCCAATGGAGCTGGGCATGGCGGATTGGGCAGCAGCGGCGGCGGACGTCCAGAGTTATCCCTCTTACACTCCGGATTTGGCCGGCCCGGTACCGGGTCCGGCTCCGGGGGATTTGGGTTGGGAGGATATGAGCGGGCGAGGGAGGCAGGAGGAGGAGGAGCGGGAGGAGGCGCGGGAGGAGGAGGAGGAGAGCAGCCGACGAGTCCCGGTGCAGGGCCCGACGCCTCCCCTTTTTTCTTCCACCCTCCACCCCCAGACCCAAGTCCCGCTCCGGCCTCTTCATCCGCAACAGCATCAGCAGCAGCAGTACATGGAGTATCTCCATCTCCAAGCGCACATGCAGCAGCAGGGTCAGGGACAGGGACAGGGAACCCGCGGAAACGCGCGTTCGGCGGGCCAGATGGCCCGTTCGAGTATGAGCGCGACCGCGAACATGGGCATGCTTCGCCATCATCAGCAACAGGGACAGGGCTCACCACTTTCAGCCTCGCCTCCCACCAGTACCACCAGCCAGGATCGGGACCAGGAGCGGGATCGGGAGCGGGATCGGGACAGGGACAGGGATACGACTACGGCGCCGAGTCCCGTCCCGCCTCGCGCCGCCTCTCCGTCATGGAGCTCTGCAACGACGACGGCGACGGGAGCGGCAACGATCTCGTTCGACCTACGTCGTCCCGCGGACTTGAGTTTGTTGGAGGGTCGGGAGCGGGAGCGGGAGGGGGGTTCGCCGCGGGCTCTGGAGCGTTTTTATTATCCGCCTCAGCAGCAGCTGCTGCGGGAGGAGGGTTTGGGAGACCGACGAGCTCGCGCGGGCTCGGGTTCGCCAGTAGTGGAGGGGGTGGATTCGGCGGAGGCGGAGGCGGAGGGAGCGGAGGGAGCAGACCGACTACTGCGAGTGGCCTCGGGCTCGTCTCGTCCACTTCGGGACTGCACATCTTCGACGAGCCCGCGTCTTCTTGCTCTTCAGGCTCCGGGTCCAGCTCCGGGTCTGGCTCAGGCGCGGGGGCGGGGTCAGGGAGAGATAGAGAGAGGGATTCAGGGTACTTCTCCTCCTATAGCTCTGGACGGCCTGGGAGCGGGTTTGGCGGTGGATCCGGAGGCGGGGGCGGGGGCGGGGGGCGAGGGTTTGGGTTTGGGGTTGGAGGAGGACATGGGCATGGGCATGGCGCGGGAAGTGTCAGCCCGCCGCCTTTCGCTGGCGTGCATCAACACCTCCTCCTCGCGCAGCAGCAACAGCAACAGCAGCAGCAGTCCGCCCAATCGTCCGGAGCAGGGTCAGGGTCGGGAAGGGGGGAGTCCGAGTCAGATGCACCAGCAGCAGGCTCAGCAGCAGGCTCAGCAAATGCAGTATTCGGACGCGCTGAGGCGGCAGCAGGAGGCGCAGTATTTGGTGTATCATCAGCATCAGGCTCAAGCCCAGGCGCAGGTGCAGGTGCAGGCGCAGATGGTGGATCTCCACAACCAGCAGCAGCAGCAGCAGCAGAGGGAAGAGGAGTTTTACCAGCCTCATCATCCTCCGGCTATGACGCCTCTCCTCGCCTCTCAGGGCCAGGGGCAGGGGCGTATGGGTCCGCCTTCGCATCCCCTACCATCTCATCCGCATCAGCATCAGGTTTCGCAGCAGCACACGGGGCATATGCAAACGCACGCTCGCCAGCATCCGCATCCGCATCCGTATCTAGCTCATCGCCCACGCCCTCTGCATCGCCTACCCCCACGCCGCGCGTCGTTGCCCGGCAGCTCCTCCGCGAGCGCGAGCGCGAGCGGGAGTTTGGACGTGAGCGTGAACGAGAGCGCGAGCGGGATAGGGAGGAGTATGCGCATAGGTGGAGAGAGCAGCGTCAGCCCGAGTACGAGCGTGAGTGGGATGGGGAGAGGGAGAGGGAAGGGAGCGAGTCCGCGGCGTCTTCCCCCGTCGCCGCTAGGTTTCGAGCAGCATCAGGAGAGCGAGATGAGGAGGTTTGAGTTGCATCAGCAGCACCAACAGCAGCAGCAGCAGCAGCAGCAGCAGCAACAACAGGGTATAGGACCGATGGGGTATGAGTATGAGTACGAGTACGAGTTTGATGCGCCGAGGTTTGATGAGCATCCACATCCACACCACCAGCAGCAGTATAGTGCTAGCCCGCACCACCAGCAGTTCAGTGCTAGCCCGCATCAGCAGCAGTTCAGCAGCAGCGTCAGCGTCAGTCCACATGCGCATCAGCAGGGGTTCAGTAATAGCGTCAGCGTCAGTCCACATGCACATCAACAGGGTTTCAGCAATAGCGTCAGCCCACATGCGCATCAGCAGGCGTTTGTAGATGCGCATGGACATGCGCATGGGAGCGGGAGCCCGCAGTTTGTGGAACCGCCTTTTGTGCCGTTTGATGAGATGGATATGAATGTTGGTGCGATGGGACAGCATTCGCATCCGCATCATCTTCGTCAACAGCAGCAGCAGATTCAGCAGCAGCAGCAGCAGGCGTCGTCGTTTGATATGGTTGGCATGGACGTTGGTGTTGGGCCTGGTGTTGGTGTAGGAGTTGGTATGGGCGCGGGTATGGACATGGGCTTGGGTATGGGTATGGATATGGGCATGGTGAATGTCAAATTTGAAGCTGGGCTTACGCCGCCTTCGTTGTTGGATTGAGGTTGTTGAGGTTGTATGATATGGCGATGGCGATTGTAATGTGGATTCTCATTCTTTTTTCTTCTTTCTTTTTTCTTTTTTCTTTTTTCGACTTTGGACTTGGTGTTTCTTCGGGTCTTCTGTTGTTGTTTTGTTTTTTCGAGAGGTGCAAACACGTTCGTTTTCGTTTTCGATTTTCGATTTTCTTTTTTTTTCTTTGATTTGATTTGATTTGTTTGTGTTAATACCACCACCACCCACACACCCACCAGACCCACTCTATCGTATTATAGTCCTATCAACTACTGGCTTGCTTATTGGCTATCGTCTATTGTCTGCTTTACTTACACCATCTACTAACTCTTTCTGCTCCTTTTCTTTTCTTTTCTTTTTCTTTTTCTGTTTCCCTTTTTCTTTCTCTGTTTCTCTCTCTCTTCTTTTTCTGCGCTTCGTATCTGTGTCTCTCTACCTCTCTACCTCTCTATGTCTATGTCTCTACGTATTGGTTACTTTAATAATACCCTCTCTGCCCTACTTTTCTTTTTCTTTTTCTTTTTGTGTTTGATTTGCTTCTTTTATTAGTATTAGTATTCGTTACAGTATTCGTTTACAGTATTCGTATTAGTACAAAACCCACCTTTGCGCCTTGAAACAAAAAAATATGTCTGTTTTATCTCCCATCTCGGTCTCCGTCTTCATCTCTGTCTGTATTCGCTTTTCGCTATTTGATATACCTATTCTGTTCCTGTTTTGTGTCGCTGACGTCGTCTATGGATTGATGTTACCTTTCCTTTTTCCTTTGTTCTTTTTCGTTTTTCCTTTTCTTTTTCGTTTTCGTCTTGCTGTTGTTTTAATTGTTTTAGTTGATTGTGCTGGGTCTCTTTGTGGTATGTAGTGTACACTGGTAATTCTATTGGGTTTGGATTCGGTCTCCTTTTCTGGGAAACATGAGAGGTTTGGATTAGGATTCAATGTTCATGGTTGGTCGGTGTTGTCAAGTATTACACTGTCGTCGACCGATTCCAATTCAGCATTACCTCGGTATTGGAATCCATTGGATTCAACTTGGACCATAACTTTTTAGATGACTGAAGTCTGGGCAATGGGAACGGTGAGAATGAGTGAGATCGTCAGGGTCCATTTTGCCACCTTCAGGTACAAATTAGTAATAGAATGTGATTCAGAATTTGTACTTTTGAAGGTGCTTCGTGAGTTTGGGCTGGCTTCTGGACTGGAAGTTTCGAAGCTTCGTTACAGTGACGTTGTTTTGCGTGTGTTTGGGTTATTAGTATTAAGTAGTAGTAGTACTATTAATCGGTGTCGGTGTCGGTGTCGGTGTCGGTGTCGGTGTCGGTGTCGGTGTCGGTGTCAATTGTCAACGCGCTTCCAAAGTTCAAAGTTCCAAGTTCCAAGCGGATGTAAGTTGAAACTGTGCAGCGGCAGAAAAGTCGAGTTTCGAATGAGTAATTAAAGTGTACAGATTCTGAGAATCCTGTTCGTGGAAAGCATATTTGACTGGATATCATACCGTGCAGGTACGTACTTACGTAGAAGGACAGTATGTCTACGTAGAAAGCGATCATGCTGGGTGTCTCCAAGGATGAGAAAATGCTATGGGTCGTTAATTCGTTGGGTTTTGCGACGTGCTTCGAAAGATCGAAACGTTCAACGAATCTGGATTCTGGAAGGTGTGCTATACCATGACCCATCACGACGTGACTCCGAACCTCGTCGCGTGCGTGCGCTTTTACGCTCGTACACCCATTTAAATTAAATAGCGAGACGAGGCTGTACAACTGCAAAGTCACCCATTGGCTCCCGTGTAAATTCGAGCTTGATTGAGATTTGCTTCGGGGCATAAAAATGGCTTGTGAAACGTGTTGGTGTTGGCAACATTGTTGGATTGAAGTGCGATGGTGGACAGTGGGATTTCGAGCGTGTGGTCCAATTGTCAAGCTCTGCTGTACTATTTGCGTGCAGAAGGAAGGAAGCAAGGAAGACAAGGAATCAGGACTCGGTTATCCGCTTTGCGCTGCTGCTGCTGCTGCTGCCATTTAAATTGCACATTGAATTTGTTTTTGACACTGTGAAATGCACCCGCACTTTTGAATCGAATCCGTACAATTATATGACAGGGCGAGAGATGTGTGGGTGTGCGCATCTACATATCATACTGTTTCATGAGCTTCTTCGTACATACATACATACATATATACATTCGGAATCGAAGAAACGGAACGTGTGCTATCATAAAGATGGCTATATTTGCGTTGACTGGGAGGATGGTTGATTTAGAGGACCTTGTGGTCCTGCGCAACGTGCAATCACGGAAAAGTGGGATGGATCGATCGACAGCTTGCTATCGTCACGGTTTCTGGGATCTTTCCCAACGCTCGCCATGGTTCCCGCTGGCCATGATGAAGGGAGAGAAAAGGATGAGGAAGGAGACACGTCCACCGGCATCCATGTACTCTCACGTTCTCCCGAAAGGAAGATTTCGACCTATTTTGAACTCGTTGAGCTTACTTGATCATGACCTTGGGATCCCCGGCTGTCGAATTGAGGATACGGTAGAAGTATATATCCCTCGAGATCGAGCTAGCTGACTTGAGGGTGGTGGTTGTCAACGGTCAAGGCCAAAACCCAGGCCCTCGACGTTGACCGGGAGATAGGCTAAAATGTAGGGTTCCAGCCAATCCAATTTCAGCGATCCCGTCCATGCATGTCGGTCCTCCCACTGATCCACCCTTGCAGGAATGCATACTAGACGCCAATTCCATGACGGCTGCCACGTCCTGCCAGTGTTTTGATGTTTGACTTGTGATTTTTTTTTCTGTTGGTTATGTCAAGGTTATGTTCAAATTTTTTGACGTGCTGGCATGTTGATATGCGTTTGATATCCGTGCACCGCTATCGCAGAAATCACGCTCCGGCCGGTGGAGGGGTCTGAATGGGGACTCGTGAGTTGTGTCGAGACGCGACAGCTCGAGGCAGATTCTGAAATATGGTATTAGGAGTATCATACACATCGAAAATGGGCCGATGTACCCGAGACGCGCCTTGCAAAGTTTGTGCGATGGTCGGACAGTCGGACAATGTGTGATTATGAGCAGTGGAACTCGGGACGTGACTTCCTCAGACGCACCAAACAGCGATACGGAAAGGTAGCTCGCTTCGTCTATAAACTGAAATCAAATGCCTGTTTTTTTCAAAATGACGGATTAAGAACGCAGAGAAGTAGGAGAAGTAGCGCGCGTGCAGAAAAGGACCGCACAGTCTATTACATACTGCCGCACTTTTTGTACCTTGACCCTTTTATCGAGCTGGGGCAGGCTTACCAGGGGTGGGGCTTTTAATAGACTTTCTTCTTTTAATTATCGAGAGTTGTACCTCATCAACATTAAAGGGTGCCTGGTACAATGGTCCTCTTTAGACACCGCTGCGCCTTTGTGATGGGACGACGAGGAAGCTTGGGGAAGATGATGGTATTGATCTAGACGACATTCCGCCCCCCGGGAAGGCTGGTCTCGTGCGCAAGTACCTGACGGGCGAAAGTAATATCGCGCCGACGAAGCGATTATGTATGGGTTTTTGCCCCTGGCGGAGGCATCAATCCGCACAGCCGCCATGCAGACGCAGACCGACCATGAACGCCACCGTAATTGCAAACGTAGGCGTACAGGCTTCGTGAGAGCCACTTCCACGAGAAGCCACATCTCCTCATCCGAATCCATCGCCACCAAAACCCCATTCCTGTACTTATTTAGAATGCACTAAGCCAGCTGGATCCTCTATCAGCCTGATTCAGTTTTTACGAGCTAGAAGCTGGTGTTCCCATGACCCCCATATCATTTTGGAATCTGACCCTAGCAAAACCATTTCGAAAACCCCGAAGAATCCCGACTTTTGATCAGGACAAATACGATGCTTGCAACTACCACCGAAGGTCGGACCCCCTATACTCTCCCGACTTTTTCATCTATTGTCAAGGAAATGCTTAGGCGATATTCATCCTGCAGGTATGCTCAGTTGCCTCAGAAGAGCGATTCGATTATATTCTTGAGACGTGTTTGATTGTGCTTAATGCTGCAGCAGAACGTTCATGTAGAATCCGATAGTGATACACATGTGAGCGTCGCCTCCTCGACTGGTTATATGTGGCAGCGGTTACAGTTGATTAGCCTACGTAGATGCGATTGCGATGTGCAATTAGCCTTTTGGTCGTCAAGGAAAATCTGGGGAAACTTGGACCTGAGCAAGACTTCCTTGTGCCTTACGATGAATTTATTCAGATCAAGTTGATCAGACTCGGAGTACTATGACGTCGTTCGTCGTATTCAACTTCCCGGAAGCGCTTGGGAAAGTAATATTTCAAAAGGTACAAACTGTAAGCGGTGAGAAATGTATGGAATCATGATATATCGTTCGAAAAACCAAGGTAATATGTTTGATAGTGAATTACATTGTTGGGAATGTTTAAATACACCAGGAAATGGAATTGACATAGCCGATCCCTAATGATCTCCACCCTAGTTAAGTTATACGAGAACAGATACAATCAAAGATACAGCGAAAGGCATTTTACACCTGTCATAAGCCTGTTAATATTAGTACATCAAGTAAGTTATATCACCTGCAATCCAAAGAACGACAGATAAAAGGACAAAGTTATTATGTTGGACGTAACAATGGGGATGACGGATACTTGTAATCTGGAGATGTGGCATCATGATCTTTGGGCAAACTCGGAGCGAACCCAGGCGGGTACTGTTTGAGATTAGGCATGCCGGATATGGGACTGAGAGGGCTGGACTCAGCTGGCTGGGAGTTACTTGGTACATTCAATGATAATACCCCCTGGTTATGCTCACGTCTGTAACCTTGTCCTTGTCCGCTTTGGTCTGTTTGGCCTGGGAGGGGAAGCGGTCGATTTGCACTTTGCGGCGTTAATAGTACAGGATCGAGGACAGTTCCTTCAGATAATCTGGAAGATGCGTGCGTAGACTGAAAAAATGTTGTCCGTTAAAAAGTCAAGTGAGAATTAATAGGCGAACATACCGGAGTCACAACCTCAATCCCAGGAACTGTATTTGATGAAGTGCTTCTCATTGGATTATGAGGCGGTGAAAGTTCGTCGCCTAGAAAAGGCTCTTGCGTTGGCGGAGCATGTGGTATATTCATGACGACATCTGCTAAGGGAGCGGGCATCACAATCTCCCTGGGTCGTCTCGGCGCCCGAGGTCTAGTGTTGTTTGTTACCGAGAATGGCCTCTTTGGTGGATCTACGTTCTGGAATCGGTGATATTAGTTCGATTTGGTACTTCCTGTATATAACAACTCACGCGAGGTCCAGGAGTTTGATATCGAGGTGGAGGTATTACTATCGGCGGTTGGGGGTCAAGATATTGGCGATTTGCACTTCTCCATTCTTCCGCAATTCTTTGCGTAGGGGATTGGTCAACAGCTGGGGTATCCCTTCTTGGGTATACTTCAGAAGCATTGTCGGCGACCATATATCTCTGGCTTCTGTAGTGAACATCTCGAGGTGTAGTGAGAAGGTCAAGATCAGACAAATGTGTCGAGCCTCGGGACAATGCTGATGTGGCACGAGATTGGAACGCATACCGCCTGGCCTGATCATTGGCACTAGCAGCAGTTGCATCATCTCCAGATGGAGCCTTTGATGGATAAGCATAGTCTCGCGTTCGGATGGTGTCTCTATCGGCAGTCCTTTGAGATACTTCAGGGCGACTTCCTGATCGAGGACGGGTAGCTGGATTATCACGCGTGGAAGCTCCCTCTGGTGCGACTGGGTAGCTCAGTTCGTGTGGCGGTGGAAGAGTGATCACAGAATTTGCATCCATTGTTGGAATATAGTTATCAGGTGGTAGCTTGATTCGTTCATGGAAAACACTGGGACTGTGGTTCCAAACAGGTTTGGGATGGATAGGGCCGTTAACGTCCGCCGAAGGCTGGGACTGAGCAGAAACTCTACCAGAACGGCGTTCTTCAGGCTTGACTGAGATGTGTTGGTGATCTGGCATTGGAGGGGCCGGCTGAGGTTGTGTAGGCGGAATATTCAAAGGCATTGGTGTAGTAATAGTCGGACGAGGTAGAAGATTACTGAAGGTTCCGGTATCGGGAGGAGTTCCATGAGGGTGGATGGGAGGTGGATCATTCGAGGTTCCAGGCCTCGGTTGTATAATGGGTTTACGAGGAGCCTGGTCTGTTTTATGAACAGTGGGAGGTTTTGGTGGTGTTGAAGGTCTACAATAATCCGATGAGATAAGTTAGATTCAACAATTCTAAATGAATGAAATAAAGATACCTGGGCGCGGAACGCTCCTGTTTAGCAGACCCCGACGAACCAGAGCTTTGTGGCTCTTCTTCGGGGTAGGTGTACCTGGATACGCGGTCACCATGTGCTTTAGTTCGTCGGCTTTCGCGATCCTCCCTCATTGGTTTAACAAAGCGTCCTTGTCTCAACCCTTCCTCGAAGCCCATCCTTCTCCCTTCCTCCATAGCCTGTTCGATAGCTCTAGCCTCCATTAGCTTATGCATTTTACTCCTTGCTCGCGCCGCATCCTCCTCTGCATTTTCCCGCTGCCGTTCAATCTTGTCAACAATTTCTTGGGCACGAAAAATCTCTAAAAAAATAAGCGTAGTCATGGTTAAACATACGTGTCGACACACCTTTCTGGGCCATGTCTAGCTGAATTTTGTACAATCCCAGCTCCTGCCTTACCCGATCCAAGTCCCTCTCTAGCCTCACCTTGGCCTCGTGAGTCGTCTTGAATAGCGCTAGCAGTTCTGCGGCATTTCTCTCTGCTTCATTGGCTCGCGCCGTCTCCCTCGTTAATCTTTCCGTGGTCACAACCAGCAAGCTTGATATTGATTCGGACGCAGACCTTGCCCGTCCGTGTGTGCGGGATTGGTGGTGGTGATGCCGTCCGGTATGGGAGTTAGTCGGCGACGTCCCAGTCGCAACGAGATGCTCGCTCGCAGCCGATCTTTTCGATTCTTTTGATGTCTGCGATTCAAGTCTTTTCCTGTCCAAAGTGACGTCATCGTCGCCTACCACAGGCGAGGCAGGCTGCACTCCCTCAGGTAGAGGTGGTAGTGGAGGGGTAGATTCTCGTGTGATGCCATCGAAATTGAATACGGGAGGGTGGAAAGGAAGAGGAGGGAATGGTGGAGTTCGTTTACGAGGAATTGGAGGGTTGAGAAATACAAAGGAATCAGACGAAGATCTGCTGCTGTGTGAACCACCATCTGCCACTATTTCCTCTAGCAACTTGGCCGCTGGTTTGGTGGGCGTTTGGTAGCTCCTCCAATGTGCTCTGTAAAATCATGAATGTTTGTTTGTGCGTTCAATAAAAAAGGCACAGGCGTACTTTGGGAGCGGTAATTGTGAATTGTCCATGGTTGAACAATTATGAAGAGGAACAAGATGATTCTGGGATGACACGGTGCTCGAACAGATGAGCTTCGTGGATGGGGGGTGACTGCAAGGTGACCATGCCTCATGTAGACGTCATTGCAAGTCGGTGGTGGGTGTCGAGCAAATTCTCCTGTGGCGGTGGTTATGATACGGATTGAACAATTCCCTTGACGTGTTTCCTGTTGTCTGACCAGAAGATTGTGAGTCGATAAACACGTTGTTCGGGGAGTATGTGCTGTCATAAGAAAGAAACACACGTGTCTAGCGCATGTTTCCCATATCGCGTTATCACGTAAAAAAACGTGAGGCGAGACAGCCTGTGACGGTAGTCAGACTAATTCGTACAGTTACGCTTATTAATCTAAGTACAGCCACACGAGATGAGATATGATTGTGAGAGGTGAGAGGAAAGGTGATAAAACAGACAGCTTAAAGGTTTGGGTTCGTATTTCAAGTTGTTCCTCCTTGGTACAATTTACAGCTACTTATATACACTAGATACTTTGGAGCATTGGAGTAGTAATTGGAGTAGGAGGTCATAGTGATGTATATACATATTAAGAGGGTGAGTTTGTAGGAGCAGAATGACGAAGACTAAAGTAAAGTAATCGAAGTGTCATAGCTAGATCAAATCAAAAACTAAAGAGATGATAAGATAAGATAGTTACAATCTGTTCGAGTTGCTACATACGCCCTCCGAGGGTTCTGCAAGAATCCTCAATTATTTGGGAGGCAGATTGGTGATAGAGGAATGCGAGGTTAAACAGTAACCATAGCCGATGATCCCGTAGTGTCGTCGTCGTCGTGTTGATCCTCGAGAGGATTGGGGTTGCAAGCGAGTGGAGGAAAAGATGAAAGCGGCGGGCGCTTATGAACGCGGCGTGAAGAAGAAGCGTGGGAATTGTACTCGTTTGCACGCAGAGTTGCCCTCAAACTTTCAATTTCGTTCGTCAAGCGGTTATACTTGGTAAGGAGCGATTTGGGGTTATTGAAACGAGGATTAGCACGAACAGGAGTCGAAAAAAATGGCTTCCAGCCTATGAGAGTAAGATCAATACAAAAATCTTCAAAGGTGGGTGCTTCTCCTTCGCAGATGAACTCGTTCGTGGTGGATAAGTAACGTGAGAGCCGTTTGTTGGTGGGATTAGCGTGATTAAAATCATGAGCAAATTGAAGATAACCCTCAGGCATAAGGTCAGGGTTAAATCGACCGGCACGAATGCGTTTATCAGTTAACAAGAAAACTGCAATTTGCCCGATATGAAAGATTCGGTGGTTTAACGAGTTGGTTTGATCGCGGACACGAATGGTGGTGCGGCTAGGACGAGATATATATGGGTGAATGAATGTAGGATATCGTGGAGGAATGGTACGACGAGTAACAAGCTGAGCAGGTGCAGGAGGAGTGAGTGCAGCTGTAGCTGTAGCAACATCAAGATGAATGTCTGGAATTTCGTCACCATGGTCGGATACAATCGAAGCGTTAAGCGAAGGGCTGTGATGAATATGAACAGGACGAGGTGTTCCTGGACGAACAGATGCAGATTCGGTGATCTTATTGAATTTGAGTGAGTCCATGGTGATAGTGATAGAAAAAGCGAAATGAACTGGTTGTGATTTGAGTTGATAGCTGTGTGATATTGGGAACGAAATTAACTGACGAATAGTAGAGTATTTATACGATAAAACAGTGAGAATGGTGCGATGAAGTCATTGGCTAATTTGTGGGTCATTCTGAGGGGGTTTTCCTGACCCAGGAGGGAGAGAAAGAATGGTTTCAACTCCCAGTAGCTCGAGGTATTCCTTCAGAGCGTTGAGGTGCGTAATTTGTTGATATGGGAGCCATGTTTTGTCGCCTGCTTTCCACTGAATCTCAAAAATGGCATGGTCTTTGGAGCCCGAGTGACTCAAAATTTTATCCACTGCCCATTCAGGTTCAAATTCGCTTTCTAGGTTTAATTGTGTGGTGTTTCTTCCTGGGAATAATCTATCGTCATTAGGGATGTGTATCCTAAGCAAAGACGCATGGAATACATTGTGTACACCGCGTTGTTTTAGATAACGAGGCAGCTCAATTTCAAAAGATTGATTTCCAAAGTCTCTTAAAATTAAGTAAGGTCCAATAAACTTAGGCACTAATTTACGTGCATAACCTTTAGGGAATGAAATGTTCTTTGTAGAGACATATACTAGATCTCCTTTAGTAAATGGAGCCATTCTGCGACGTTTATTTGCGTCTTGAGTTTGTTTGACTCGTGATGCTAAAATGCTATCATGGGCGGCAATTATGGCAAGCTTCCGTTGGAGTGCAAAGCTTCGAACGGACGGGTATTCAGACTTATCTGCATAGTCCCAGATCATTGATCGAGGCATGCGACCTGTATTTAAAAAGAATGGAGCGTATCCAGTGCTTTCGGATCGAGCAGAGTTAATGGCAAACTCTATGTTAGGTAATTTACTAACCCAATCGGTTTGTTTGGTTGATACACAGTTTCGCAACATCTGCGTGATAGTCCGATTAGCACGTTCCGTGGATCCATCTGTTTCTGGATGATAGGCACTTGACATCTTGAGTTCAGTACCTATTAGTTTATTTAATTGAATCCAGAATGTACTCGTGAACAAGACATCTCGGTCACTAATGATATGTTTAGGTAAACCATGGTGTTTGTAAACCTCTTCAAACATTAACTCAGCCATTTGTTTTGCATTGTAGTTAATTCTAGCTGGTACTAGATGAACCATTCCTGTAAGTAAACAGATGACCACGGCAATGCAATCAAAAGTACTGTTTCTATTCTTTGACTCAGGAAGTGGTCCCACGAAGTCCACACCTATCGATTCCCACGGTACTCCAGGTACAGGTAACGGATTCAATAATCCGTAAGGTTTATGATTAGGTGGTTTACTACGTCGACAGGTGACGCAAGATTGACAGTAATTTTTGGTGTCTGTCATCATATCTTTCCACCAGACATGGTCCCTGAGGTATGTTAATGTTTTATTGGTTCCTAAGTGAGCTAACACAGAATGTGCTTCCGAAATAACTATTTCTCGTAGGTTTCTTCCATTTACTACAATTTGGGGTATACATAATAGCTTTCTCCCATTGTTTTTAAGATAAATTAATCCATCCTGAAATTCAAAGTTCTTAAACTCGATTGGCTTATTAAGTATCTTTGAAAAGAATGGGTCATTTTTGTATTTAAATCTAAGTTCTTTTAACAAGTCAATTCCTGTTTCAGACTGAGAAACAACCGTTAATAATGACGTGTCATACAGCCTTTGATCGTCTAACTGTTCTTGGACTGTATCATGTTGCTCTGTGCTATCTATTTCTGCACTTTGCGACGGAGAAACTTGTCTTTTAGAAGTTGAGTTTCCTAATTTTAGTTCACGTGGTATGCTTAATTTAGATTGGTTCCTACTCCCGCCCTCCTTTCGTTCTGCAGGGCCGTGGAGAACGAAATGATCCTTTAGCCTTCGGGCAAACTCTTTAGATGTTTCTGGTCGACCTGTCTCTGCAGGTTCGGGCTTTTTGCGGGGCCTTCTTTGTACGGCAACTTTAGCTTGAATGCCTGAAAGAAGTGGCATTCCTAACTCGGATATTTGTCCGTCGTCATTAATGACATCAAAATATGTATATTCACTTGCAGCACGAACAGTTCCGGGTGTGTCATTAGAGTAGATACGAGATAAGGCATCTGCAACCACATTATCTATACCAGGAATATATAATACTTCAAATGAAAACTCACTGATCTTTTCTATCCATCTAGCTTGTCTACCAGACAAGTTCTTTTGGTTAATTAAATGTATTAATCCCTTATGATCAGTGATCCATTTAAACGAAGCTCCTTGTAGAATATCACGGTGTCTAAGCATAGTTTCCACACCTGCCAACATTTCTATTTCATGAACTGGATAGTTTTGTTGTGCAGGGTTGAGTTTGGCCGAGTAGAAGGCAGCAATTTTTGCTGTTTTCCAATCCGACCCTTGACTCACAAGTCCTGCAACTCCAGTGGAGCATCCATCTGTCACCATCCAGATTTGTGGCGCAGTTTTTGAATAATTAAGTGGTACACGATGATGTTCTCGTGCCCCTTGTACAAGCCGTTTGACATTTTCAAAGGCTCGTTGTTCCGTATATCCCCATCGAAAGGGAACAGTGTCACCCGTGAGTCCATGAAGAATTCCCATGGGAATTCGGACTGTGGGTATGTCGTCAGCAAGATAACCCACGGATCCAAGAAACCCTCGTAACAGGTCTCTATTTGTGGGTGTTTTCCAATTAATCACTGAATCCACTTTATTGGGATCCATTCGGATACCATTATCGTTAATTACTCGTCCTAATATCTTGAGTGATGGTTCGAGAAAGTGTAGTTTATTTTTACTAAGGTACAACTTCTCTTTTTTAAGAACATCAATCAGAATTTTGACGTGTTTAACATGCTCAGTAATTGTGTTTGAATACACTATGATGTCATCTAGATATATATCCATAAAGCGACCAATGTATGGCGAAAATATATGATTCATCAAAGCTTGATAAGTTGCTGGAGCATTGCAGTCTCCAATTTGAATAACAAGGCTAACCATGTTTCCATCGGGTGTTGTTACAGCAGTTCTTTCAATATGTGCAGGGTCAATCCGGATCTGTTCATAGGCATCTTTACCATCCATTGAAGACCGAAATTTATGACTTGCTGCCCTCCGAAGTATTCCTTCAGGGTCAGGCAATGGTGATGTCATTTTATAGGTATTATCATTCCGTGCTCTAAGATCTATAACTGTTCTCAGACTGGGTGGCTCACCTGCTGCTCGGGGCTTTGGAATAAACAACATTGGCACAGTATTTCTTGAACTGGTGATTTCCCAGCGTCCAGATTTGAGGTAAGCATCCCTTTTCTCCACCCATTGACTTCTAAGCGCTTCAGGGCATCGTGAAGCTATCCAAGGATAGACTTTATCCTTGTCAATGAGTGGGATTGTATGATTTATGGCTCTAAAAGGTGGGAGCTCGGTTTCATTTGCTGTTTTGCACAAAGGTTCTGCATATGCGATTAACTCATTTCTGGCCTCCTCTATGTTCTGTTTAATAATATCAATTGCTTGTGACGATAAACTGGCAATATTTGTACCTTTAATTGGTTGGGAATCGTCACAGCCAACGACTAGACGTGAGGGGTTTAATCCAACGCATATTTTGTGCTGGAACATCCAGGGAGTTCCCAAAATGATATCATAGTTAGATACATTAATTATATCAAAGTAACGAGTCTCTTTAATTGTTTCATACTCAAATTTCACTTGAGTTCCTGTATTAATTTTTGAACGTGAGCCTTGGACGGCTAGTTGCAGTCCTAATGGTGAGTCAAACTTAATTTTTTCCACCTTTAATTGATCCGCAAGACTTGTGGACATGAAATCTCCGAGAGATCCAGTATCCAATAGTGCCCGAGCCGGATGTCCATTAATTTTGACTGTAATGACAACCGGCTTTGGAATTGAGCGCTTAGGGTCCTTGACTTGTGCAGCATTTCGTTGCACACTAGGATAGGTTCCTTGGGGAATTTGTATTCCATTAACCGTGAGGATATCTTCTTCCTCATGATACACAGGTATGTACCCAAGTCTAAGTGACTCTTCTACCTGTTCTGGACAATTTATTTCGTCTTCCATCAGGGGTAGACTACCATCGAGTACTAATGGCGGATAATTCGATGGAGGTAAGTGGAGGTTATGTTTTTCAAGTTCAAACAACTGATTTTGATACCATTTACCTATGTCTAGTTCAAAAAATGGGTTTTCAACCCAATCTCTTCGGATACATATGTTGTTTTCAAAGTAAGTATCCGTGATCAGGAGCATAGGAATATTATAGTTATCCTTATATGACTTGACTACAAATCGGAATTTATCTTGATCTTGAAATGGTACATCTGGTACAAATGGTCTACAAGCTTGAAGCGCTTGTTCTAGACCACGTTCAATGCAATATCCCATAGAGAAATGGAAATTATTGTATAGCCAATGCATTGGAATTGGGATTCCTTCATATTCCGCTATGCGTTTCGCATATTCTACTCCAAGCTTAAAGTTTGGCTCGGAGACTTCCCGGACGGGGAAATAAGTTGTAAGTTTGCGCACTCCATCATATACCATGTATAGGACATTATTCATACGTTTAACTTCAAATCTTCCAGATACTTTAATAGGATAACCTTTCTCTGGGAATGGTTGTGTGTTATTCAACGCATATTTCATTCGGTACGCAATTATATCATCTAAAATGCGATCCTCACGCATGCTACGGCCTGAACGAGCAGTTTCCCAGGCTCGTTCTTCGGCGCTTATTTCATTTACGGGCGCCTCTGGCAAGGTATCTTCAATTTCTTGCCCAAAAACATATACATCGTCCGTATCGGATACTTCATTAACACGAGAATGTTCAGATGAGTCATCTGAGTAATAATTTGAGTCCTCTGATTCAGACGAATCATAGAACAATACATCACTTGTGCCATTACGACTTGATGAAATCTGTGGATAAATTTCATCACTAGACAAGTCCGATATCTCAATTATTCGATATCTGTGAATTCTGTACCAATTTCCAATGTCAAAGTATGGATTTTGAAGCTTTGTTTTAGGAATTACAAGGGGTAACCCTTCAAAGTCTTCATCATGAATATGACATGTAGTGGTGGTGTTAGATACCACTGTAAAGCGAAATTCATCATAAATATTTGGATCTCGAGTAGGATATAATGTAGAGATTCCACTTCTGAGTACCAACATGGCATTAAACTCATAGGCATTGCCCATGGTATGTACCTTAGTTCCATCAAGTAAACCTCCAAAATGTGCAGTTAGTTCTCTACAGTACCAATCACAGATTTTAAAGTAAGGATCTGCGAGGTATCTAAGATGAATATCCATACGTATTAGCCTGTATTTATCATATATAAAGTAAAATTGACCTGGCCCTCGTGAAACAAAGAACCGGTCCAATTCATTTCGATGTGACGCATAATCACTGTCTCCTGGATAAGGTTGACAGCTACTCAGTACATATTCAGCCATTCTAGCAAGGGCATCTCCTAAACGAATCCTTCTAGGCATCTCAGGATGGTAGTCATTCCACCTAGGCCTAGTACTAACTTGCACAGCTAATTTGGGAAGTTCAAATGGTTGTATTTCAATCAAGTTAAGGGATAAATTATCCATTAACTCTATGTCATCATTTGACGAAAGGTTATCCTCATTTTCACTGGTATCAAGTTCATGAATTGACTCGTACTCAAGTAGCTTATCTGGATCTACTTCAACATTAAAGTTTGAAAGTCCAGGTGGTTTAGAAGAGCTTGAACGAACTGTATTCTTTTTAGGACAGTTCTTGGACATGTGTCCCGGTTCATGACAAGTAAAACACTTTCCTGAAGCTAAGTGCTCCGCTCTATCTTTGTCATTTAATAGATTATTCCGAGATTTCTCTAACGGGCGCTTATCCGCAGGTCTTGTTGTCCCACGCGAATATGGGCTAAATCGCGGTGTATTTGACCTAATTTCACGTGTGTAAGACCTCTGGACGGTACTCTTAAACGGTGTATTCGCTTGACGGGTACCAGCAGCATTATCTCGAGGGTTTGGTCGAGATACAGCCCTCTCAGACCGTAGATCTCGCCCTTTTCCTTTAGAAGAACTGTGGCCCGAATTGGAGTGTCCAGACGATTGATTATTAGGTGGGTTCTTTCGATTAACTCGATTTGCAGCGCTTTCTGCAATCTCTAGAATTTCTGCATGGTAAACAACTTCATCCCACGTAGAAATATCTGGATTATATCCATCTCGATACAATCCTTGTTGAATTGGGACTCGCAATCCATCCCATAGTTTAACAACTTTGTCCCTTGGATCAGTTGTTCCAATTAAATTGTATAATTCCGTTAACTCGTGTACGTAGGCAGCTACCCGGCGGTCATTTTGGAAACAACGTCTTAATTTAACTTGCTGTTCAGCTCGGTACGTGATGGGGAAGCAATAATCAAATAATTGCTCAAAGAAATCTTTTAAATCCCATTCATCAAAGTTCATAGACACCTTCTGAGTGTAGAAGTCATATGCTGTACCTGTCAGGTAATAAGATAGTACAAATACTTGACGATCTTTAGGAACTTTACCATCAATTAAATAGGTAGTTCCCTCGGACACAAATCGATTAAACATTCGAGAGTCAGGAGTACCATCATACTCCTTTGGAGCGATGGGTTTTAGTCCCGACTTACGAGATGTATTTGATTTCTTCTTCTTTTTCTTTGATTCACGCGGGTCTGACCTATCCGTAGATTTAGACATCCCACGGTCTCCTTGATTAGGATTAGGACTGGGGTTATTGTCCTCGTCTGTACTGCTGTCCGACGAGTCATTGCTTGGATCTCCATCGTCTCCCTTGTGAGTTCCTAGGCGATCCATGTTGTCCAAAGTACGGGCCAAATAACTATTTGGCGCTAATTGATTAATTGCCCGACTAGTTGCCATTTTTGCCCCTTGATTCGGTGGCCTAAGGTACTGATTACCAGGTACTGGGGTACCTAGCACTCGTTGATGATTTGCCTCATCGTTAATGGTCTTATGTTTAGATTGCTTAATCTTATTTACAAGGTTTTTCTTTTGTTTAAATGCTTCTTTAAGCCTCTCGAGTTCTGCTTGCTGCGCTTCAAGACTCATTTCAGTGTCATCAAGGTCAATATCACCCCATTCACGGGGATCTGGGCCTTTACTGAAGTGAGTTAAAGTTGTGTGTGTGCGAAGCTTGCAGACTCCGTCTGCAATGTCCAAGGTTGTAGATAATGTCTGAATGGTGTAGCAAGATGCAAGTTGGAGTTTTAATTGAGAGAAAATCAAAACAGATCGATCCTTGCCGAGTGCGATTCACTCCGAGACAAGGTGGACGAAATGTGAGGGAAAAAAAATAGCTCTGTATTCCACTAAAGTCTTGTCTCCCACTACCTAAGTTAATATATAGTAATTTGTTATCTTCGCCAAGCTGTTACTGCTGCGTGCTGAGCCAGACACCACCTCCTCCGTGACACTCGTTTCCTTGTTCGTTGCGCCTGTGGGCGCTTTGACAGGGGCTCATCAATGCTTGGCGGTCGTGGTTATTTCCTTATTCGACCCCCCTTGGCGAGTGTGGCGCACGCACTCGTATGCTGTAGTTTGAAAAGACTTATCTTGCATTTTGTCCCTTATCTTCCCCTGTGTGTGATAAGGTCATCGGTGCAGCGCTCCTGTATCACGTCGGAAGTCGCATCCGTCGGCACAGCTATGGGCTTTTGCTCTGTCTCGTGACGCCAGGCTTTTGCTATCGCGCGCGCTTTTGATCGCAGACGGTAGTGGGTTCCCACACCTCCCCGGTACTATAAATGTTGACCTCCGTGTCAACCTGGAAATGCCCATCCAAACACTCAATTCGGACTTCAGCACCACTTTCATCATGCTTAGAGTTTTCACCGAAAACAGTATCCACCGAATCAACCTCTTTGCTACCGAACACTGGCACCGAGACACGAGCTTTACGGTTGCCGCCGGCATGCGCGTCATTACGGAGGGCAGCCATGGACCGCGAGGCGACTTCTTTAATTTTATCCACTTTCTTAATGCCGTGGTAAGCCTAACCATTCTGCAAATGTTTCCACGTATATTAACCTATGGTGTGACAGCGCGGCATGGCGAGCAGCCGCCACGCGATGCGGGAGCTTGACTTGATAGTCAGTGTCTTTGACCGTGACCTCGTCACGTTCCAGAGTGCATTGGAACGAGGATCTGCGGACCGTGTTCCCCAGTGTGCTCAACGCGATGCCATTGCAGCAGTCTACACCATTATAAATGGGGAGCAACGCGAGCGGTTTGATATAACCTCGTGGTATATTGAGCAGATCGAGAAGGCTATTTATGGGGAGGACGATTCCATTTACGTTTCCTCTGACAGTGGGACCGATGACATGCCACTTTTGGAAGGCGAGAACGAGGCCAGGGATGAAGGCGAGCCGGAACAGGATGTCACAGAGGTGATTCCAGACAGTGGTTTGCAGTGGGGCATTAGGAGCGGGCGTCGGGTGTAATAAATAGTTATTTGTTGCTTGTTTTTTGTTTATTTGACAGTTTTTTAATCGGTCGATTCTAAGTGACAGTCCTTGAGAGAAAAGAAATTTTTATAGATTAGTAGGGTTGGCTGCAAGATTGGGACGGTGTCAAAATTCGACGTCCAATACATTTCCGCTGTCGTGAGTATTCTCTTCAACGTTGGCGAGGTCATCGTCAACCATGGATGTAACAGGAACCGACGCTAGGGTCCGTGGGAAATAAGGAATCAGCCTGAACACTGCAAAGCGCAAGCGGGATATGGCTCCATCTAGCTCGCTGAGAATATATGAGCCTCCTTGTGTTCGTTTCACTACCAGCATTGGTCCGACATATCGAGGTTTTGTCTTGTTTTGTAGGCCCTTGTCGAAACGTGAATTTCTGATAAGCACTAGACTTCCCGGTTTAAAGTCAAAATCGGTCCTGTTTTCCATGTGTTTCTTCTCTAGCTGTTGCACTGCTGCCCAACGCAACTTGAATACCTGTTCCTTGACACGTTGTAAGTCTGCTGGCCGCTTTTGAAGCATTCTAGCTCGATGTGCAATAAGGTCTGTTGTCGATACCAAGGACTCCAAAGGCGGTGCTAAATAGGTTGCTTCAGCGAGATCAAAAGGGAATAAAGGCTCGACGCCGTGTGCGAGGTAGTAGGGTGAATAACCCGTCGACTTTTGTATGGTAACTCTCTCCGCCCAGAACACCGAACTCACCACATCCAGCCACCTTGACTCGTCCCCTCTGCAGGCTTTTATTATTGCTTCTCGTACATCATAATGCCTACGTTCAACCGGGCCTTGTGCACAAGAGTTATAAGGAGATATTCGGATGTGGTGAATATGATATCGTTCTGCAAGATGTTTGGCAGCAAGCAGGTACTGGGGGGCATTGTCTGTCACAATCACTTCTATTGCACCCCACCGTGTCAGGATCTGAAGCAGGAAAGCGGCTATTTCCGTATAGTCGTCGGTTCGAGTGGCCACCCATTCGGGGTATGATATTAACGAGCAACGGGCGTGTATTATGTAGCGGAATCCGCGCACTTTTGGCATGAGCATAGTGTCAACATAAACCTTTCTGAAAAGCCCTGCCGGCATTGGCACTGTCGCTGGTATCGAAACTTTCATGGTATTTCGGGTCTGGCATTCGTGACACGTCTTTATAAACCATTTGACATCCAATTCCAGATCTGGCCACCAGAATCGTTCGAGAAGTCGCATCCGCACTGTATAGATCCCTTTATGACCTAAATCATCGTGTGCTTGTTTGAGAAGTTTGTAGCGTAGCTCGGGCGAAATGACAAGTTTGTGTCTGCCATGCCTGTCCTTCCTCCACAGCTGCTTGTCCAAGATGAAGTAGTTTGATACCAGACGAAGAAATTTGGTATATTCTGCGTCAGACATGTTGTCTGGTCGCTTGGGTGCTTCTAGAAACATATGAACTGCTTCGAGGTCCCGATCGCGCGCTTCGCTTTTGCTGTTACGAGGAATAGCCATATTGACATGTATTGCTGCTACAAGAGCAGATGCATCCATTCGTAATGCTTTGTTGTTACTGGTGACTTGAGCCGCACGCACAGCCTGGTGGTTCAAGCACTCTATTGCAAAGGAATATGCATTATCTATCCAGTCGTCATGATCTTCTGCTTCGTCTGGATCATTGTCTGCTTTGGGTCGCCTCGATAGTCCGTCCGCAGACGCATGGTCTTTGGCAGGGACGTGCCGAAGTTTGAAGTCAAATAGGAGGATACCCGCGATCCACCGGTTTATGGTTGCGCTCGGTTGGATATCTGGATTGTTGATCATACCTTTTATGTATTTTGCATTGACCTCCACCACTAAGTTGTGCACGCCGACTATGAACACCCGGTACGCTTTGAGTGCCCGGAAGAGGCCATAGAGCTCAATTTTTGCTTGTGAATATCGCTGCTCGCGTTCGTTCCATGTTATGGAGCCAAATCTGCACGGGTATCTTCTCCCATCGTCACCCAGCTGTGATAGAATAAATCCTACCGCGATGCACGACGAGTCTACTGCGAGTATAACCTCGTTTCCAGATGTGTAGTCGATTGCCCTGATAGCCGGACACGTTCTGGCCAGTATCTTCATCTTCTCCAGTGATGCAAACTGAGTCTCCCCAAACTCGAAGTCCATGTCCTTTCGGGTGAGCTGTACAAGCGGTTTGGCATGAATAGCAAAATCCTTGATGAACATTTGTATGGTCCCTAGTGTACCCAGAAAGCCACGGACGTCCGTAAGGTTTTGTGGAATTGGCCAATCTGTTATTTTCTGAACCCGTGATTCGTCTGGCACGCGACCATTATACGTGCACTTATGTCCAACAACAATGGCACTTTCGACACACAGGAATGACTTCGCCGCTGAGAACGTACCCCCTGCGTGTTTGATTCGTTGGATCACCCGATTTACATTCTGGAGATGCTCCCATACAAAGCGCCTAATCCCTGGGTTTTCTCTGATCGTTTCAAAGGATCCCTCTTCCAGTTCATATTGCGTTGCCGGCCCTTTCACTGGAATATCGTCCACAAAGGGCATTGTTATATGGGGAATCTCATCTTGTAGTAGAAATGTTGTGTCGCCGTGTTGGATTTGCATCGAGTTTGTGTACCCCATTGGAATAGATGTCAATCGGAAGGTGCCTAAAGGCGTCTGGAATGTTGTCAAATCGCGTGATTCGACTGCCAGAGACCGTTGATCAAACCCTACAAACAGATCAAACACTGCATAGCAGCCTCGTCCGCCAAAGGCTTCAGCATACTGTTCTACCATGGGCGGAAGTGCGCTATCCTTAATTGAGACCGCATTTAATGGTTGTAAGTCGTGCACAATTCGTAGAGATTTCCCATCTTTCTTGAGTACACAAAACCAACGCGACCGGTACGATGAATTTGATGGTTCATATATTCCCGACGATATTTTGTTTTTGATGACCTCTACCACTTGATGGAAGATTCCTGGAGGAATGGGGATGTTACGCAGAACCCATGGGACATGTTCAATAGTGGGTATCACCACTGGGTCGAAATACTTGTCACTAAACTTTCCTTTCTCGGATTCATCCCATGCGAACGCGGTTTTGTGTAACAGTATTATGTGGTGCACCAATTTCTCTTCCTCTGGCCAGAGGAATCCGTCTGGGTTAACTTTCATGGCTTCTTTTCTTTGTAGTGTGTAT
Source organism: Psilocybe cubensis (assembly GCF_017499595.1). Lineage (NCBI taxonomy): Eukaryota > Fungi > Basidiomycota > Agaricomycetes > Agaricales > Agrocybaceae > Psilocybe > Psilocybe cubensis. The sequence continues at coordinate 110,446 of NC_063001.1, read as the reverse complement.
CGTTGTCCTGGTGTAAATTCGGGCGGTCTGGTCGGAAGAGCAGGCAGATCTGCAAGCGGGTCTGACGGAATGCGTCGTACAATGCGAAACTTTTCGGGTAGCGTTGTTGCGACGGGTTTAATTTGATTGGCGACTTTTTTATATGCGAGCGATGCGTTTTGATTTCGGTTATCAGACGTGTAATAGCGAGAAAAGGAATTGGATTGAGAAATAGAAACATTTGACGTATTTATGATGTGAAGACTCTGGTCTCCTCGATTTATATTCGATTCATCAACCCCTAAAAATCCACACTGACTGTGGCGGCTGTTGTGCTGCTTCGGTCCCGTTTGCGAGTTGGAACTGTTATTTCCGCTCCAGAGTTAGGATCAATCATAGTTACTTCAGATGACCCGTCCTCAAAGTGCCTAGTGACCAGACGCGTGAGGCACATGAAAGGCAGTCCTACCAAGAGTTCATATGGTGCGTTTTGGACCACTTGCACCTGCACATAGAAGTCATATCCTCCAATGGATATCTTCAGGTTTTGTATGAGTCCGAGTGTCTTGTCCTTGCTTGCATTGGCTGACTCCATAACCATCACATGGTCGGACCTGATTGGAACTGCCAGCTTCTCCCAGATGTCCTTCCTGATTCCAACAATTTGGGACCCTTCATCCATGATCCCTTCGACCTTCATGTCCCCAATGGTAAAGTCTAGACATCTCAACTCTTGTACATGGTCTGCCACTACCATCCCTTCTTTGTTGGGCAAGAGCGAAGCAAGGTAAGCCGAGTATTCTTCACTCTGAGGCATTCCTACTACCATGCTAGACCCTGTCTGCTCGGTAGGGATGCGTCTGGCCGTAGTCAGGTCCTTGAACTGTCTCCTCACCTCTGGTGCCACTGCCAGCAGTTCCCTGTTGGACAGCGTCACTGTGGCGTCTAGTGCTGTATCCAGTACTTTCTTCACGATTTTTACCTCTTCTATGGGTGTAGAGTACCTGAAATGTGTACTGTTGGCCGAGTGCGATGCAGGTATGGTTGGAACGGCCGGTGCGAGTGTCTTGGTCGGGTCGTGGGAAATCGTATCTGCCGCCTTGGTTTTGCTTCTCGTTGCTGGTCCCCCGGTTCCCTTGGTCCCGAAGTACTTCTTTCTGGTATCGTCAATTTTCTTTTGTGTAGATGCCACAAGCGATTCCATGATTTGTAAGTCCTCAATTTCGCGTTCTGTCAGGGTTTCTCCAATTTCCCCTCTTTATCTTTACAGAATTATCTTATCCTTTCATTATCTTATCAATTATCTGATTAGATAGTTTATTTCTTTCATCACAGCCTTCTTGCTCCACTTCTTTCTAGTAAATTCTATATGATTCCTAGTCTTACTCATCCTTTTTCTATATGATGTCACTTTTATTCTTTAACCTTCCTTTATGATGTAATGTAGGGAATATTCTAGAATAGCTGTAGAGTATAAATACTGGACTTGTAGGTAGCTGTAGCTTCAGCTTCAATCTCTTAGGATATCCACTATCATTGGTGTGATCTCTTAGAACCATTGAATCTCTCTCACTCTCTTATTCTCTCTTTGCTCTCTTACTCTCCCTCTGCTCTCTCTCTCTCTCTCTTGCTTAATCTTTGTTGGTGGCCTTGTCACACTGATTATAGTGTTGCCCTGACAGAAGATTGAAGCTCTCTCAAGACAACTCCACCATCTCTCTTTCAACACCAAACTCTTCACCTCTTCAACCTCTTCAACACCATTACCTCAACCTTCTTCCTCCACTTCCAACCCACCAACCTCTTCATCAACCTCTTCACCAATCTTCTTACCAATCTCTACATCTCCACCAATCTTCAATATCCTACTCAAAACCTTTCCTCAAAACCTTTCCTCAAGACCTTTGGCTCATCATCTTTCCTACTCTCTGTTGTGTGCTGTGTGTGAACTTAGTAGATAGGGATACCAACTGTTGGGGCAGACACAGTCCTACTAGTGTTCTGTTTTTGGTGGTCTAGGAAATATCCAGTAACCCTGTGATCCTAGGTTTAGAGCCCTGAGTGGTGTGACAACTGGGTATCCAGTAGATAGATATTTTTTTTAGAATACTTAGTATAGTTTCAAGGGCACTTTCAGTAGATAGCTTCTCCCACACACACATCAGAGAGCCTACCTACTCCTACCCATGGACATGGACCCCTCCCAATTGCCTCCCACCACTCCTTCTGTGGAAGAGCTCATGCATCAGGTCCAGCTCCTTACCCAAGAGTTGAATTTTCTTAGACAGCAGCAGCAGTCATTATCCACTCCACCACACCCTCAGCAACCAGTCAGTCAGTCACCATCACCACCACCACCACCACCTGCTGCTCTAGATATTCACTCTTTCCCTACCCCTCATGTTGCCCCTTCCTGTTCACACTCTGCCATTAAAGTCTCACCTCCAGATCCATTTGATGGTTCTATGGAGAAGGCAGAAAACTTCCTCAGTCAGCTTAAATTATATTTCTATGGGAAAGGGATTACAGATGACTTTCAGAAAGTTATTTGTGCTCTATCTCATATGAAAGGAGGTACTGCTGGGAAGTGGGCATATGAGAAGACTAAAGTAATAGACAATGCTCAGTCCCAAGAAGGTCTTTGGGCTGACTTTGTTTATGAATTTAGGGAAGTGTTTGCAGATCCAGACCCCTCCAACACAGCTAAGCATAAAATGCACATGCTCAAGCAAGGCAGACAGACTGCTGATGAGTATGTTGCTAGCTTCAGGGCTCTGATCTCAGATACTGGGTATAATGATGCTGCTTTGGTAGACCAATTCAAGGCTGGGCTTAATGAAAATCTCAGGAATGCAGTCTACTATGTTCCTGACATGCCCAAAACCTTGGATGGATGGATTAAATGGAGTACTAGGCTAGATAGGCAGTGGAGACAGAGTGAGGCCTTTACCAAGTCTCTTTCCTCCTCCTCTTCTTCTCCCTTCCTTAAAGCCCCAACTCCCAAGGCTGGTCCTAAGCCTACTCCAAATCCTCCAGTCTTTTCCAACAGCAGCTCAAGGACCTTTGGTGCTCAGGCAAAGCAACCAGATGTAGTTCCCATGGAGGTTGACTCTGGATGGAAGTCAGTTAGGCCAATTGTTTGCTTCAAGTGCAGAAAGCCTGGTCATAAGGCTGTAAACTGCAGGTCATCAGTTAACATCAATGCTATGACCCATGAAGAACTGGCTGACTACTTTGGGAAATTAATCTTGGAAGGCAAGGAGCAGAAAGATGAGGAAAAGAAAAATTTTTAGAAGCACCATTGGTGAAAGACATGTCCCAATGGAATAGATTTAATGTACTAGAAAATGAAATTGACAGACTTGATCCTCAGTCTTCAGATTCTGGTGCAGAAATCATGTCTGCTTCTTCCTCTCTTTCTACCTTCCCTGAAAAGATCTACATCCTCAACCATAATCCTAAAACCTCTACCCATTTGTCTGTCATCTTAAAGACAATGGACACAGAGAAAAGGTTATCTGTTGATGCTTTGCTTGATTCTGGAGCTACTGGCCTCTTTCTGCATTCTGGTTTTGTGAAGTATCATAATCTCAACACAAGGAAACTTCCTAGAGCCATTCCAGTCTATAATGTTGATGGTACTCTCAACAAGAGTGGCTCTATCCATGAGGAAGTAGACTTAATTATGGTACACAAAAACCATACAGAAAGGGCCACCTTTGCTGTTTGTGACTTGGGAGACAAATCTGCTATTATTGGACATACTTGGCTTTGGCACCATAATCCAGATGTTGATTGGAAGACAGGGGATGTCCAGTTTATTAGATGTCCCTCTGACTGCCAAATGGAAGCCAAAAGAGCCAGAAGAAAGAGGCAGAGAATAGCTGCAGTCAAAAGGAGGAAACTCCCTCAATTTGATGAAGAAGAAGATGATTCTATTGAAGATTCTTCTGATTCTGAGATTGAGCCTGAGGACAGAATTTTCATCTCATACCTGCATCCTCAGAAGCAGTCTATTAATGCTACTTCTACTATGTCTCAAAGATTAGCAGAAGAGTCTCATCAGCAAGCTGATTCCCCTAAGAAAACCTTTGAAGAAACTGTTCCTAAGCACTATCATCAGTTTAAAGGTGTTTTTTCAAAGGAATCTTTTGATAGGCTACCAGACAGAAAGCCTTGGGATCATGCTATTGAGCTGAAACCTGGTTCTGAACCTTACAGATCCAAGATTTATCCTCTTTCTCCCAATGAACAAAAGGAACTTGATGCCTTTTTAGAGGAAAATCTGAAGTCTGGCAGGATTAGACCCTCCAAGTCACCTATGGCCTCCCCTGTATTCTTTGTCAAGAAGAAGGATGGATCTCTTAGGCTTGTCCAGGACTATAGGAAACTGAATGAAATGACCATCAAGAACTCCTACCCCCTTCCATTGATTTCTGACATCATCACCAAACTCAGCAAAGCCAAATACTTCACCAAACTTGATGTTAGGTGGGGATTTAACAATGTCAGAATCAAAAAGGGAGATGAATGGAAAGCAGCCTTTAGAACCAATAGAGGGCTGTTTGAACCATTGGTCATGTTCTTTGGTTTAACCAATAGTCCTGCTACCTTCCAAACTATGATGAATGATATCTTTATTGAGCTCATTGATGGAAATGTTGTCATTGTCTACATGGATGACATTTTAATTTTCACTGAGACTCTTGATCATCATAGAGAGGTAGTCAAGCAAGTTCTGCAAATCTTAGAACAGAACAAACTCTACCTTAAAGCAGAGAAATGTGAATTTGAAAAGGAAAAGATTGAATATCTTGGACTAATCATTTCACAAGGCAGGATTGAGATGGATCCTGTCAAGGTAGAGGGAGTTTCTAAATGGCCTGAACCTGAAAATGTCAAGGATGTCCAATCATTCTTGGGATTTGTTAATTTTTATAGAAGGTTCATAGAGGATTTTGCAGACATTGCTAAGCCCCTTCATGAATTGACAAAGAAAGGAACAGTCTGGAGATGGAGTCTTAGACAGCAGGAAGCCTTTGACCAGTTAAAGAAGAAAGTCACTTCTTCACCTGTCTTGATTTTCCCTGATGATAACAAGCCATATAAAGTTGAAGCAGACAGTTCAGATTATGCTACTGGGGCTGTTTTATCTCAGGAAGGATCAGATGGGAAATGGCATCCTGTAGCCTTTATGTCTAAGAGTCTATCTGAAGTAGAAAGGAATTATGAGATCCATGACAAAGAGATGCTGGCTATTATCAGAGCACTAGATGAATGGAGACATTATCTTGAAGGAACCCAATATTCCTTTGAGATTTGGACAGACCACAAAAACTTAGAGTACTTTATGGTTGCCCAAAAGCTCAGCAGAAGGCAAGCCAGATGGTCACTCTTCCTGTCCAGATTTGATTTTACTCTTCATCATAGGCCTGGTAAAAGATCTCTTAAGCCAGATGCTTTGTCTAGGAGACCAGATCATAAAAAGGGAGAGAATGATAACCAAAATGTAGTTCTCCTCAAACCTTCCTACTTTAAAATCCAGGCTCTCAAGCAGGGTCATGCTACCATTACTGGTGCAGAAAATGATCTTCTTAAGAAGATTAGAGAAGCTAAGGAGATGGATGAAAAGGTGGTCAAGGCAGTTCAGGAGCTCAAGAAATCTTCTACCAAGAAGATTGAAGGACAGGAATGGTCAGAAGAACAAGGCCTTATTCTCTACAGGGGGAAGGTGTATGTTCCCAAGGACAAAGATCTTAGAAGAAAGATTGTGGAACTGCACCATGATGCCTTCATTGCTGGACATCCAGGGAAATGGAAGACAATTGAGCTAGTCTCTAGGAATTATTGGTGGCCAGGAATGTCACATTTTATTGCAGCCTATACCAGAGGTTGTGATAGATGCAACAGAACCAAAACCTTTCCAGCCAAACCTCTTGGTCTTTTAATTCCTACTGAGATTCCCTCTGATGTCTGGCAATGCATCTCTGTGGACTTTATTATGGGGTTACCAGAATGTCAAGGGTATAATGCCATTATGGTGGTTGTGGATAGACTTAGTAAAATGATCCACATTATCCCTACTACAGATGAAGTCACTTCTGAAGGGACAGCCAGACTATACAGAGATTATGTCTGGAAACACCATGGCTTACCCATTAAAATTCTGTATGATAGAGGTCCACAGTTTGTCTCAAGGTTTATGAAAGAACTCAACTCAATACTTGGTATCCAGACAGCCTCATCTACAGCCTACCATCCCCAAACTGATGGTCAGACTGAAAGAGTTAATCAAGAAATTGAGCAGTATCTTAGACTCTTTATAAACCATAGACAAGATGATTGGGTTGAATGGTTAGCTCTAGCTGAATTCTCTTATAACAATAGAGTTCAGGCTTCAACCAGGCAGACACCATTCATGCTCAATAATGGCAGACATCCCAGAATGGGCACTGAACCCCTTAGAGATAGTAAAATGGACACTGTGGATACCTTTGTGAAAAATATGGAAGAAGCCAGGAAAGAAGCAGAGTCTGCACTTAGAAAAGCTGCTGATGATATGGCTAAATTCTATAATAGACACAGAGGTACTCCAACTCAGTACAAAGTTGGGGATTTGGTATGGTTGGATGGCAAGGACCTCAAAACTGATAGGCCCTCCAAGAAATTGGATGATAAAAGATATGGGCCTTACAAAATTACCAAAGTTATTAGCCCTAATGCCTATGAGCTTAAGCTGCCATCTACCATGAAAATCCATCCAGTGTTCAATGTGGTTAAACTTCTACCTTATCACCCAGATATTGTAGGAAGAAAGCCTCCTTCTAGACCACCTCCTGTCATTCAAGGAGAAAATCCTGAGTGGGAAGTTGAATTTATCAAGGACAGCAGACTTTTTAGAAACAAACTTCAATATTTGGTCAAGTGGAAGAACTATCCTAATGAAGAATGCACTTGGGAGCCTGCAGAGCATTTGAAAAATGCTTCTAAGGCTATCAAGGACTTCCATGCCAAACATCCTTCAGCACCTAGAAGGATTTCTGCTGTGACCTTTGATAGACTTTCTTTCACTCCTATTATTAACTTTACTGAACCTCCTCCTCTTCTTAAACCCTCTAAACTAACCCATCCATGTGCACATTGTGGAAAATGTGCCTTAGAGAGGGGGTGATGTCAGGGTTTCTCCAGTTTCCCCTCTTTATCTTTACAGAATTATCTTATCCTTTCATTATCTTATCAATTATCTGATTAGATAGTTTATTTCTTTCATCACAGCCTTCTTGCTCCACTTCTTTCTAGTAAATTCTATATGATTCCTAGTCTTACTCATCCTTTTTCTATATGATGTCACTTTTATTCTTTAACCTTCCTTTATGATGTAATGTAGGGAATATTCTAGAATAGCTGTAGAGTATAAATACTGGACTTGTAGGTAGCTGTAGCTTCAGCTTCAATCTCTTAGGATATCCACTATCATTGGTGTGATCTCTTAGAACCATTGAATCTCTCTCACTCTCTTATTCTCTCTTTGCTCTCTTACTCTCCCTCTGCTCTCTCTCTCTCTCTCTTGCTTAATCTTTGTTGGTGGCCTTGTCACACTGATTATAGTGTTGCCCTGACACGTTCGGTAGGTGGTGCAACCTCGTTGTGCGCAAAGTCCATCGCGGCGGCGAAAGCCGACGTCGTGGGAATCTCCCATTTGAACTCCGAACCTGCACTCACCATGTTTGATGATACAGTTGGCGAGTTAGCAGATTTGCTTTTATGCCAGTTATCAACACGTTCCATGATATTCCTTCCCGGTGCGGTTCGAGGAGTGACACGTGTCCCATCTGGTAGCACCAAGAAATTTTCGCTATTGCGCACACAGAGCCCCTTTTTGATATATTCCACCGCTTTGGCACAACTATGTTGATAATGTGATGGATCAGAGCAGAAGGAACAGTCGTTGTTGCGAGGTGTAGGTGCTCCTTGAGTTTGCAACGTCGGGTACCCTTGATTCTGGGCGTTTTGGTACACGTTTGATGGAGCATGTTGTAAGTTCATCTGTTTTATGAGTTCCAGTGCCAGGGCACTCATGTTGAAGTTGCTCGTTTGTTGCAGTGCTGGAGCAATACTAGATATATCAAAATGCTCGCGCTTGACTGAGGGAGACGCTTCGAGTGCTGGCGCCACAATTTCGGTGTCGTCGTGGTTGCAGGATAATATGAATAGTGCTGCCTCGCATATTTGGTTTAGCGTGTAAGGGTCGTCACTGTGATGCTTCGGGTTTTCAGCCCTTAGCTGGGCTCGGACCTGTACTCTGAAGGCATAGTCTAGACCTCTCATGAACAGGTTACTTATTTCACGATCGTTCAACTTGTTTTTCGATTTAAGAAACCGTGAAATTTTCGAAAATGCGCGGTAATATGTTCCAAATTGTTCCGAGTTCGTGATTTGTCCGGCAGCTTGTTTTTCAGTGAGCATTTCCAGATTTGCAACTGAGTATTTCCTGTCTCCTGTCGATCCGGGATACTGTGCAAGCAGCTCGCGTTTGAAAGCAATCCAGTCATCGCCTGACGAGGTATCTAAACCGCTCCATAGCTCGTGTTCGTCGCTTCCTGGGGCATAACGAATCGTCCAATCGATGGTCTGCTTGGGGGTAAGCTCACAGCTCGTTGCTAGCTGTTCAATGTCGTCTAGAAACATAGGAAGTGACCCCGCAGTTCCATCGAACTTGGGAGCGGAGCTATGGTTCTTGCTAGGCATATTTGGTGGCGCCATCTTGGTTGCAATTCCCCAATTTACTGGAACAAATGTGGGTCGAGTCGGGGACGATTGTGCAAAGGCGTTCGATGAATCCGATGACGAATCGGTTTCAGATAAAGGCTGGCGGTAGTGAAAATAATGGGGAAAATATGTAGGTGTTGGACGCGTTTCCGTGGCGTCTTGGGTGTTCTCGAGTCCCTCCTTGTTTGGGGCACTCAAGAATCAAGGATAGGGTGGTTTACAACCTTTAGAACCCCTCGCGGTGGGCTCCAGTTGAAGTGAGTTAAAGTTGTGTGTGTGCGAAGCTTGCAGACTCCGTCTGCAATGTCCAAGGTTGTAGATAATGTCTGAATGGTGTAGCAAGATGCAAGTTGGAGTTTTAATTGAGAGAAAATCGAAACAGATCGATCCTTGCCGAGTGCGATTCACTCCGAGACAAGGTGGACGAAATGTGAGGGAAAAAAAATAGCTCTGTATTCCACTAAAGTCTTGTCTCCCACTACCTAAGTTAATATATAGTAATTTGTTATCTTCGCCAAGCTGTTACTGCTGCGTGCTGAGCCAGACACCACCTCCTCCGTGACACTCGTTTCCTTGTTCGTTGCGCCTGTGGGCGCTTTGACAGGGGCTCATCAATGCTTGGCGGTCGTGGTTATTTCCTTATTCGACCCCCCTTGGCGAGTGTGGCGCACGCACTCGTATGCTGTAGTTTGAAAAGACTTATCTTGCATTTTGTCCCTTATCTTCCCCTGTGTGTGATAAGGTCATCGGTGCAGCGCTCCTGTATCACGTCGGAAGTCGCATCCGTCGGCACAGCTATGGGCTTTTGCTCTGTCTCGTGACGCCAGGCTTTTGCTATCGCGCGCGCTTTTGATCGCAGACGGTAGTGGGTTCCCACATTACCTTTATTGGGTTTAGACGGTCCTTCGCCTTTAGATACGTCAGATTCATTCCGAGTTATCTCAGGTCTAATCACATTCGTCATTACTTTAGCATTACGCCGTGATATTTGGTCTTTCTGGGATTGGGTTAATGCATTTTCGGCTAATGCAACTGGATCATCTTGATCTGTCTCAGTATTCTGATTTCTTAGATTATTTGGATTATTTCTAATCCAATCATCAAGACGTTCACGCGGTTCAGCCGTCTCGTCAAGTGTATTACTTTGATCAGGCTGTGACCCAACATTTACTCGCGCAAACTCAGCGGCCAAATTGCCCCGAGCGGCCGGCTGTCTTAATTCAAACGGGCTTCTCAAAGATCCTCTTGGATCAAAGGAGTCCTCATCCTGATCATCGTCATGATCAGGTTCTTCAATTTTTGGCTCATCAATGGGCTCAGCCAAATCTGCTACTAATTGCTCATTCCGAGCAGAAGATCCTCGTCCGGATCTAAGTCGAGTAGAGTATACATTTGTTCGAGACATTGTTATAACAAGATTACTAGTACTAGTGGTGTGGGAAAATTGTCGAGATTAAAACACAGATTAAATTTCTATTGCTGAGGTCGTCGGGTGATCAGTCCTCGGGTACCAGACAATAGACAAGTAGATTATAGCTCAAGCAGATATGTTGTCAGTCACGGAAGTCGATCCAGGGTCGAGGAATCGGCGGGTAAAGTTATTGTGGAGCTTGTCAAAAAATATGTGACGGTAGTCAGACTAATTCGTACAGTTACGCTTATTAATCTAAGTACAGCCACACGAGATGAGATATGATTGTGAGAGGTGAGAGGAAAGGTGATAAAACAGACAGCTTAAAGGTTTGGGTTCGTATTTCAAGTTGTTCCTCCTTGGTACAATTTACAACTACTTATATACACTAGATACTTTGGAGCATTGGAGTAGTAATTGGAGTAGGAGGTCATAGTGATGTATATACATATTAAGAGGGTGAGTTTGTAGGAGCAGAATGACGAAGACTAAAGTAAAGTAATCGAAGTGTCATAGCTAGATCAAATCAAAAACTAAAGAGATGATAAGATAAGATAGTTACAATCTGTTCGAGTTGCTACACAGCCATATACGGAGACGTACTTTTGAAAGGTTTCAAGGTCCACCTAAAATGCTGGTATCTGGTACAAGATAGATAACCTGGAGATTCTTCGGTGTGAGTGCAATAAGCCTTCAATCCTTATGATGATTGCCACGTTTTACGATTTTGAATAATATCGTGCAGCTTATCTGCGACCTGAGTAGTCGTCGTGTTGTGACATGAGTGAAGTGTGCCTTTCATTGATAATTCAGAAGAAAGTCGGACCATCCTCGGTCGGTGACTCAGTTTTCCCAGCGGCGTTGCCGGCCGTGGACCTTTTATAGCATCGACACTCCGACGGGAGTTTTGTTGACAAAGATAGGGATTTGACAGGAACACAAGATTATCATTCAAGGACGAGATAATTTATTAACCACTCCAGAGCTACAGATGATGCAAGAAGGTGTATTTTATGAACGTAAACTTAAGTAAGAAATGATCACTGATATTTTTGTTTGTGTGTCAGCGTTCAAGTATTTCTATTTTGCCAATGCAGCCATGTGCTTGTAAAGGGAGAGGTCGAAACTTCGATAGTAATAGGAATAAACACGTTAGCAGCAGTATGATTTATAGATATGTGTCGATCCTTTTTCGCGATTGAAATCTGAGGAGCTGTCTGAAATGAGGAATCGGCGAGTGAAAGAATATTAAGCTGTTAGGGAAGAAAGTACACACCTATAGTAGCCAGTCTCTGGTGTATCCAATGGCGAAACGCCGAACCTCTCTTTACAAAAATAATACAGAATCTGGATCAAGCGGAACTCTTGTACCGTGAACGTTTTTTTATAGCATTGAACAGTGAACCCAATACAAAATGATTTGAGAGGAAGGTTCGTACTGAGTAGGGGAAGATTATACTGATTTAGAATGCAAGTGTTGGCGGCCTTAGCGTGATAATTACAAATGGTACATGATCTACAAAAATATTAGTGCCAGTGGATGGAGATTCTGTGCTTGAATTAAGCGCACATATGTAAATCCATAACGGCATACAAATTACATTTGATACCACGCCAATAGATCTGCGAAGCTTTTTAACAATTAGCAGGCATTGCTGAAAACAAGCCAAGTCGACGTCTTTAACAAATTTGTTTAACTCTCAAGTCTAATCCCCCGACATAATTTACAGCGCCGGTAGACGTTGCGCACGAGGAGATGTACTGGAAGAAGAATCTTACAGCTGATTGCCCTAGATAATCGAAGAAGGGATGATATAGCTTTGTGTACTATTGTTTTTTGCTTCCTGGTTTCCAGTATGCCAGTATCCGCTGCTTAGCTATACGACGTCTTTATAAGCCCCGTTTTGACACCTGATACCCGTGTTATCCCGAGCTGAAAACAATGAGGTGGTGGGAGGAATACTTAACTACACATGTGTCGATATTAGCATAGAAGGGGACAAAGTTGCTTAAAATCGAATTTTAAAAGGTGGTGGGCGTTGGAAATTGCAAGGACTATCGGATCCCAGCTAGGGATTGTAGAAGTTCCACACAGGAAATATGGGAATGAGGTTAAGGAAGACCCTAACATGTCTGCCTCGAGGTTCCGACACAGGTAATTCACTCAGCCACCCAAACACGGGCCGCGGAGAATAAGAGGAGCTAGTGCCTATGTGTGGGATAAAATACGATATGTACAGCAGCAGCACCCATACGCGATTCAAAGGTGAGTCAGAAGTTGAAAACACGACACTGGCTAATTAGCCTGGGGATTTTTCACATTCGTCGCCACTCATGACCCTGTGTTTTGATCAAAAGGCATCCCCTGTGTATTGATTCCCCACAAAGCCCTATCTGTGCTTCACTCCTTCCCTCCACTTGCTCATAGTCATGGCCGACCAACAAATTTCGTCCTCAGATATATCATGGAAGGACTTCATGCCTGGGTTCTTCGACGATCTGTTCAGTTGTACATGTAGGCAAATAACACAATGAAACTGAAGATTTGGCTCACTAACCGTCTCATTGTCTCATGCAGCACCCGAACAACTTTATGATAAATATCTGGGACCAAGTTGGAGGTATAACGAAGATTTTTGGAGTGTCGATGTGTGCCTCCAAGCAGGAAACCACGGTGGCATCAATAATACCGCATTTCCTATACATCATGGTTCACCTTTAGTCATGTACTCACCGTCATCATCCATATCCATAACACCCAATTTATCCGAGGGAGGTGAGATGGTAGTACCGCCCCTCCCTATATCCCAAGGTGTAGGTGAGCATTTGATCAATGAGTATGATCACCAATGTGTGTCATTTTCTTAGATACAAATTACTATTTAGCTAATGAACTTGTTCTTTTACAGTGTCATCCACCCACTTTCCAAGATATATGTTGTGTGATACGCTCAATCAACCAGCATTCAAGGATTCTAACCCGTTGGAATCAACATCCCTCATGTAAGATTCAATTCAGTACCATACCATCAAGCTACTTGTAGCTGACCAAGATAGTGTATCAAGCAACTTCCCGGCTCCATTTGACACGCGATCATTTAACGAGAGTGCCCTTAATAACTTCGCATTTTCAAGCGGGAGTCAAAGTAATCAAGACGACCATTATATGAATCGTAAGCACTTAATTCCAGTGATCTCCAAGTTTTGCGCTTACAGATCAATGTTCACATTTTCCATCTTTACTTGTGGTCATAGCCTCCTATACGATTGGAGGAGGGGAAAACTATTGCAACATATTATCCATCAATGAAAGGAAATACTTGGTGGATAAAAGCTCCGGGGATCTCCCCGTCGAGCATCAACAGAGTAAGCCTGACAGCTATGGAAGGTATGTGCATGTTTTCCCCTTCTCGAATGGTATTTGTTAATGGTCTCCGGTTGGACGTGCCCAGTAACAGGCTATGCGAGAATTCCACGGATTCTCAAGCAAGGTATTAACATTTCCTTCATTCTCTGTACACTGTAGAAAATTTTCTGAAAAAGTCGGACCTTGCTCGCAGTCTCGCGGTCAAACAGCCGGCGACCGAGATAAGCTCGGAAGAGAGCCAAGGTCATATCCCCAACTGCATGAAGGGGTTTGACATCAGCGTCACCCGAGAGCGCAAGCAAAGGCGGAATGACAACCGAATCCGGTTCGTCAACCTGGCCGGGATCTAGGTGGAGAAAGGGTGACCAGGGACCAAGAAAAAGGAGATGATCCACATACCGTAAGTGTTCTGTTCATTCACAATCACACACCCTGACAAGCACCTCTCTCGGCAGTATACACCCGCATGTGAGAAACAATGCTGCAGCGCAGCTGGTAGCGACTATAGGGATGAGGGATCCAAAGGTGGTCGACCCAGAAAATGGTGATGCGTCAAGCTCACCATTTTCTTCCGGCCTATGTGACCTCAATGATATCGATGGCCGAGTGCGTGAGAATTTCATGCACATCGGCCGCGATGCTTCTTGACGATCGCTAAAACAGGCGATTTTCAGTAGGATTGTATTCAGATTAGCACTCAATAAAAATACTTCTTGTCTTGCATGCTTTCAAATGAAATTCTGGTGAGCTGAGGATAATGGTCAATAATGGGCATAGGAAATGTACCTTGCAGGGGAAGCAAGGGAAGTTCAAGGGACGTGCAGTGCGGGACTCAACAAAATATATCTTTATCATTTGAACAACCCGCTCTATAAACTCCACTATCTTGCATATTTGCAAACAAAATTTGGGTGAACCCAAATCAACTATTCAAATTTGAGAATTTGATCATGAACCCACAAAGTTGGCTGGAGTAACAACTGATTGATATAAAAAGTTCTACAAAAAGTTCTATTACTTAATTACTACAACAGTCCGTTCGGCAACAATTTTGAGGAAAGGTAAAAACAGATGTTTTCTGAGAAAGTACAAATCAAATACACAGCTTAACAAGACAAAGAATCGACGCTTCCACTCCATCAATTGGAGGGCCAATTCCGGGTGCCATATGCGGGTAACCAATCCCTACAACAACTTACTTGTTCCAAATGTGGCAGATTGATTTACATATCACCCATTTAAGCGTAACGATGATTTGAGACGCCAATCTCTGGACAATATACTTACAAGAAACTAACAAATAATACCAGTGGATACGCGGAACCACGACTAGGAGAATGAAGACTTCAAATATACAACCTGAGGAATTATGGATGCCAGGAAAGCAATCAGAAGCGAAATTTCAGAGTCAGGGAATTATTCAATATGATTGTTGACAAAAGGAGTGATAGAGGCGAGATTTACGAAACGAATACGCAAATATAATTTAGATTTGAGGTCTGAAGTAAGTTATATACGCATTGAACAGGATAATAGCCACTCCGGTAGCCGGCACTTAGAAGTGAGACAAGCGGACGACAGAAAACCACAATCAGAACCCAGCCCAACGTACAATGACAAAAGGTGAGTCGTACGCTCCTGAGGGAAACCTCATGATAGGACATGATGGGGAGATGTGAGGTACAACACAGATTGTTTCCAGAGTTTTCAATGGTCCACAGAGTTTGCGCTATACATGCATATTCAGTCTAGATGACATGGTAGGTCATGGTAGGTCTTGTAAGTTTCCCAGAAAAAAATGGTGAGCGTACATGCTGCCCACAGGAATGAGAACTAAACAGTATATTTTACACTAGAACCCGAATCTACAACACGAAAGAGTTGTAAATAATCAAGACATTCCGTAATTCAAAGACCGTCTGACTAGTCGCATATCGTTCAGGTCGCTTTTATTGATCCCTTTAGTGCTAATCGGACTAATTCACACCTCAGTCTTCGATTGACATCTCCTGGTGGGTAACAGGTTCAAAGAGGTCATCTATTGTCCACATATAAAAGTGCTTAAGGACCAATTGTGCATTTCCCTCTTCCCAAAGAGCAAAGAATAAAGATCGCCCATAAACTTTGGATATATTCGAATAACAACAGTAAGTAAAGAAACCATACAATTACTTGTACTTCAGAAAATATGAGAACAATGACCGTATGGGTCCAAAATCCTGACCTCGCTACTAATACTTGATTTGATCACAGGTCTTTCCTTACGGATAGCCCCGCACGTGAGACACAGTGACCAGGTGAATATTCATCGTCCTTGGGCGTAAAACTGTAGTAATGACCTCCACCAATGAAATCATTTCTACTACTACCATCACGGTTGTACGTTACACATAGGTCCCAGGCAAGTGAAGAATTCTTTCCTGATTCTTCCTCGGGTACGCTGGTAGTAATGATTCCTGTGCGGATGAGTTCCGCCCAAAATTGTAGCCTAAGAGGTACCTTTGTATTAGATGAATAGGTCATAAATTAGTTTAGTAACGTACATGAAGTCACGACAACCTTTCCATCCAACATCGTTTCCAAGTTTGTAGGGAAGAAAGGCGAAGTGATGCATTTTATTTGAAATGACGCAATCTATTATTTCGCCAATAGTAACGCCCTCTCTGAGAGGGTATGATCTTGAGTTGAGGGAACCCTTACTAAAACCTATATATGTTACAAGTTTTACTTCAAAGTTACCGTAGTGGTGATCGACAGCATGTTTAAGTAAAATTGGCTTGGGTAGTATCAAGATAAATCAGCCAGCTGTAAACGAGTAGGTAAATATAAGACTGAACTTACTTGTCCAACCGAAAGTGTATCGGTCTCAAACCCTCCTTTAACAAGTTCCATAGATATGCGAGCAGCATGGAATGTCATATCATTGTAGCAGAATTTCTCGGTGAAAGGGACAAGAGAAACGATATGATTTTGTTCCAGATCATCTTCATTATCGTTTCTCTCATCCTCTTCAGGTTGATACGTAGTAAGATATTCGATGATGAACATTTTGGCACATATACGTCTTATGTTCTCAGGGGTGTGTATTGCGGGCCCTTCAGTGCCATCCCACATACCATGATGGTCAAAGTCCATGATAGGTATATGATCTTCATCAGAAAGGCTCTCCGATGGCGTATCGGATGAGTAATCGGTATAATCATTTGGGCTGGAAGACATCTAAGTACATTGTCAGTAAAGTGTGTCGCCACAGATGGGTCATGCTGCGGAGGGAAAGGAACCGTAAAAGCTCACTGTGGTGATGGTATGGTGTCGATATGGGACTCGTTGTAATTGGACGTTCGGTGGGGAGAAAACTAAGAGAACTGTCGCCTTAAATAAGTTTTCAGGATACTCCTAAACAAAAAATGTGGTGCCACAGTGCACACAAACAATGAAAGCCGGCAACGTGTAGTATGTTTCCTCGACAACCTATTTTGGGTTTATCGCATTACAGATCAGTATGAGAAAGTACCTACAGGACCAAAGGACGATTTTACTCCGGAATTATGGATACACTCATTTTAACTTCCGGAATGTATATCAAGGTTGATTCAGAGCGGCTGGATATTGAGTCATATGCGAAGCTTCCGACAATTGCAACCAAAATTGTGTAAGAATTTATAGTGGACGCAGGCGGCAGGATGAGTATGTGTACAAGGTAAGTTTAAGACTGGTGATAAGTTATAGTCTGTTAAAGGTTTCTTGATGCTACCTTGATGCCACATACGGATGTGCAACAATTTTGGGAAGAATAATTTCAATGCGATCTATATCTTGACTTTAAAATGGTGGCTTGACTCCTCGTGAGTTCAGAGTCATGTTTTGGTCTTCGGACCAATCGGACAATTCGGACCGTTGCTGATGTGTTGGACTTTCAGTTTCCGCCGTCTCCGTAAAAGCTGACACGTTGATTTCCCACTCACCAAGCCTCATCGTACGAACAACCACCTCACAGTCTACTTCTTATGGAATCCACACTAACTACGTCGGAACGGTTGGAAATTGTTCAGCACTGCTGCATGGAGGAAATGAAATCGAATATCCCTCCTGCAAGCCTTTGCACTGTACTGGGAAAATATTTCATCAAATACGGCTTTTGTAGCTATCTAAGATTCCAGTACCACACTCAGAAGTACATCCATAGGATGTCTGCGGAGGACCCAGAAGCTCCACATGTTCCTCAACCGGTGGATTTCTTTAAAGCATCCAAGGGCGAGCTTGAGGATATGGACGACGACTTCGGCGAGCGCGAGGATAGGCGGTGGTACTTTGTGATGGAGAACATTGACGGCGCATCTCCAGCCGACACAGCATACGAGGGAGTGGCGAAGGCAATTCAGTGGCTACGCGACGTGCCTATTCCTCCCGGGGCAGGCATAGGAGACCTTGGAGGCGGATATGCACACAACCAGTTTTTTAAAGATTGCGAGGCACCTCTACGCTTCAAGAGCATTGATGCGCTTGAGAGGTATGTGAATACGGTGCGTAGAAATTTGGATAATGCTATAGTACTCTATTAAATTTATCACCATAGGGAGTCGATTGTTTACATCCATACTCACGGCCACCAAAAGTGAGTTTCGCAGGTG
This sequence comes from Psilocybe cubensis, assembly GCF_017499595.1. NCBI lineage: Eukaryota > Fungi > Basidiomycota > Agaricomycetes > Agaricales > Agrocybaceae > Psilocybe > Psilocybe cubensis. Next base: position 92,289 of record NC_063001.1, on the reverse strand, counting down.
AAAAACTAGTTTTCACCCAGTCGGACATGGCCCGAAGCAACTTTCTACTTGATAAAAGTGGAAAGGTGTGCCTGCTCGACTTCGAGATGATATCGATCCTTCCCGAGTCCTTTGCACAATTTACGGTCCGTGGTAACAGTTTTCGAGACAAAGAGTTTGGAAAAAATGTAGCAGTCTGCTTAAATTGGCCCGTATCTCCCAACTACTATTCGATGGCAAGAGTCAGTGGGATCCTCTTGATGATGGGAAGCGCAAAATTGGGTGAGCTCTTTAATACGGAATCATTTTATCCATTTGCTCATTTTGTTTAGGATTAGATGATAACGGCTTTCCGATTCGGAAAAAAAGAAAAGAACACCTGAAGCCCAAGAAAGAAGGAAAGGTTAATTCTCGAGGGCGCATAGGTGTCAAGCAGCAGAGTTGATACAGACTCGTATATAGACATACTTGTGTACCACTTTAATAGCAGTGCGTACTGGAGGGAGAGCCACTGTGCCAAAGAACTGAGAATGAAGCAGATGGGACCATTGTGTACGGCCAGAAACAGAGCCAGGGCCAAAGTTTCTCTTGTACCAAGCTCACTCTGAGTGTGTCCGACTCCCTCCCTTCCTCTCAATGCACCTACACGAGGTTCACCGACTTGAGGGCAGCGTGCCAATGTGAGTTGCAAGGTGCGTTGACGAGACATTCGTACTCCGTCCTCGTCTTCTGTGCGCAGTGAGCCATATGAACGCATCTAATGTTATTGGTCACTCACCTCCCCCCGTCCTGATATATATACCCTCTATACACCTTGCTCCCCCAACTGCACGACTATTAATATGGTCAGTCCCAACTTGCTGCCCATCATCATACGCTCATTTCTTCAATATGCCACATGTCCTCACTATCAAGCAGGCACCAGCAAATCCTTTCAACATATATAGTCTCGCCACGCATCAACACTGCAGGCTCAGGTAAATGTTGACGACCGTGGGTTAGTTTAGGCGTGTAATTGAGTGACATATACACGGTCGCTACTGGTCTAGACTGCAATCTCACAGTAATGCCACCTTAATGCCGTGGCCAATTACTTTGTTTTTTGTTACCGAGTATTCAGACACAACGGCAGTCAAGTTGAACAGTTTCTTCTTCTAATAGCTACGAATTTGTGCACCGGGTATTTAGGAAAAGAATTACATACTGCATACCATAATGCCATTGTGAAATGGTTTTGTGAGTTGCTCTGATTTGAACTAGTCGTACCAAGTCATCTAGTGGGGATAATCATTTTTGGACTACTGCCTTGGCCGACCCTGACTAGCCGAAAGTTCCGCTGCCTGTGTGCGTCGCCGGTTCTATAAAAGTTGCCATCGAAATCCGACATGAACTTTCCCATCCCCAAACCTCATACAAACAGTCACCTACAGTCTATCTCTTATGGAATCCACACTATTTACGTCAGAACGGTTGGAAATTGTTCAGCACTGCTGCATGGAGGAAATGAAGTCGAGCGTCACTCCTGCACGCCTTTGCACTGTCATGGGAAAATATTTCATCAAATACGGCTTTTGTAGCTATCTAAGATTCCAGTACCACACTCAGAAGTACATCTATAGGATGTCTGCGGAGGACCCAGAAGCTCCACATGTTCCCCAACCGGTGGATTTCTTTAAAGCATCCAAGGGGGAGATTGAGGATATGGATGACGACTTCAGCGAACATGATGATAGACGGTGGTACTTTGTGATGGAGAACATTGAGGGCGCATCTCCAGCGGATACATCGTACGAGGGAGTAGCGAAGGCAATTCAGTGGCTACGCGACGTGCCTATTCCTCCCGGGGCAGGCATAGGAGACCTTGGAGGCGGCTATGCGCATAATAGGTTTTTTAAAGATTACGATGCCCCTCTACGCTTCGAGAGCATTGATGCACTTGAGAGATACGTGAACAAGGTGCGTAAAATAGTGGATAAAGTTGTAATACACCATTAACTATATCATCGTAGGGAGTCGATCATACGCATCCGTACTCAAGGCCATCAAAAGTAAGTTTTGCAGGGGAAAAACTGGTTTTCACCCAGTCGGACATGGCCCGAAGCAACTTTCTACTTGATAAAAGTGGAAAGGTGTGCCTTATTGACTTCGAGATGGTCTCGATCCTTCCCGAATCCTTTGCACAATTTACAGTCCGTGCTATGAGTTTTCAGGACAAAGAGTTTGGAAAGAATGTAGCAGCCTGCTTAAATTGGCCCATCTCTCCCAACTACCGTTCAATGGCAATAGTTAGTGGGATCCTATTGATGATGGGAAGCGCAAAATTGGGTAAGCTCTTTAATACGGAATGGTTATATCTATTTGCTCATTTTGTTTAGGATTGGATGACAATGGCTTTCCGATTCGGAAGAAGAGAAAAAGACACTTGAAGCGCGAGAAAGAAGTAAAGGTTGATTCGTGAGGGATTGTTAAACAATAAACAACTGGGTTACTGCAGAGATATGTACGAAAATACTCATGTACCACTTAAGTAGCAGCGCGCGAAGGGGGGAGAGCCGCCCATGATATCTTGCATATCCTGCCGTACGCGAAATATGAATGAGAGGCTAAAAACATCTGTCCGATAACGTGCTTGTGTGTACAACCTACCCCGAGAGTCCATCTACAGGAAGTACATGAAGAGTGGATGGCTAGGTAATCTTATTCCTCGATAAAACGTCGAAGTCCCCAACAATCGGCCTCGTCCAAACTTCCGTGCCGTTCTGTCGCTATGGGAAGGCGTGATCTGGGCTCTGAACCCTCGTCAGTCCCGTTTGCGAGGTGATCTGGATGGCGTAAAACAAAGCAAGAGAACGATGTTTTCGCGTATTGTCCAGAGTGGATGGATTTGAATAGCCGCCTACTTGGTCGTCAGCGCAACAGTAGAGGGATTTTTCTATATCGTTTGCGCATGCATAATTAAGCTTGGTACCCTGCACTCGCCGCTAGAATAATGAATTGCTCACCGTCCATCGTGTACATGACTCTACGAATGAAATGAATGTGAATTCTGCGATAATGCATGTCGTAGTTTCAATCAATATTTGGGATTTGGGTTACCTTGAAAGCGTAGATGTACTTCAGGACACCATAGCAAAGAATGACGAACCCAATGACGGTGATCGACTGTATCATAAGCATGTAAGTCAATAATATTGTGAGTTGGCTCACCGTGGCTTGTTTTCACAACATTAGTGCCTCGGAATGAGGATCTAGTGGCGCAGGTAAGTGATGCATCAGAGGCTTCTCAACTCAGCGCTTTGCTAGTATACTAGCCGCACATCCCAGACTCACTGGGATGTGCGGCGAGACGATGGAGCTGTGATATGCGATTTGTACGCATTCGACGAGTCAGCGATTTGTTATCTTCATTGACTTTCATAAAGGCCTTCGATCCATTCCGTTGTCTTGATTCATAGAAGCGATAGATTTTGAGGTTTGGGGTATTTATCCGCGTCCGTGTCGCAGTTAAGAAAGAAAGCGCCTGGCAGAAGATCACTAGATAGACTTCCGCAACGGCATTCAATCCGTACACAATTGAGCCCAAGCCCAAGCCCAAGCCAAGTCTAAGCCTAAAGTTAAAGTGCGAAGGTACCAGAGATATACTTAGATGAGGAGCTCCTGCTGCGGGGTGTGGGGGTGTGAATGACGTGGATTCTCTCATTCCGATTCCAGTTCCAAGAACACGCCAAGTCAAAGGCCGAATCCTACCCTCAAGTTCCAACCCAATTTCGAAGCTGACAGTCCGGTTGCGGCTTGACATGCAAAACCTGAATCACAATCCTGTCAGGTAAAACGCGGAAAGGAGACAGGATGAGGGCCCGGAAAGAAACGGAAATGGGATTTGGAACCGAGAAGTAGATAGCAAGAAGTGTATAAACGAGATTCGCAATTCGGAATGGGTTTGCAAAGGAGGACGTTGGGCATGGCCTTGTCATCTTGGGAAGGTCTTGGACGTCGACAGTAGCGTGCACATTTGAACCTAGAAACCGCAGTACGATCCATTGCACAACACAAACGAGTTGCACTCACACACACGTCCATCCTCCCAGATCATAACCGACTCGATGCTCGCAGACAACGCGCAAATTTTCGCAGAGCTGCTGCGGGTTTCAACACGCTGTGAAAAAATGAGGATCGCAAACCCAGCACACTCTCGGGAGTTGCAATAGCCAGAGAAGTTGCCGGGGGAGTGCATGAGTAAATCGTGAATTTTTTGGTAGGTTTTAGAGACACGGCGACGACGATATATGCGCTGCGGAATGCGCTGCTCGCTGTGCTCTGTCATGGAAAATACTGGAACCTTGGCTCGCTTTTCAAGCGCGCAAGATCCGGACAATAACTGGCCAATGGGCGCACGTGGATTATGCCCTTAAGTACTTCCTTTTTTTATCATTGTCGGCACAATGCCGATTGATTGCCGAAAGGTTTGATTTGGACTTCAAAACCCGCTGGATGTTAGGTATGACGTTGGGCAGGATGGCATAGCTGCATACGCGTTCACTTCAACGATGCATTGCCGGAGGAGTGAAGTGGTTATTGGTTCAAATCCCCCCTTCAGGACGAGAGAATTTTCGCCAGGCAGTGGCCGTACCGTCCACTCGTTGCATCACAACTTTGAACATAATACAAAAACCTCCAAATTACACCTCCAGAATACTTATAATTGTGGATCCTCAATAAAATCTCAGCATAATAATTGCATACTACATATGCAAGCTGCATGAATGCCAATTTACAACACCCACAAGCCTCCTTAATAGCATACAAAAAGAAATAGTGCTTTAGAAAACAAAATGCAACACCTGTATATAATACCACAATATACATATTCATTGCATCTACCATGTTCCCCTAATATATGGGGTATGCAATTGAATACAGTAAGTCTACTGTACAATTAAAACACAGTTATTCACTATACATGTCACATTGCTAGTTCCCATTAGTATATGTGAAATAACATTCAATTAAATAAGTGTTGTTCTTCTTTAAAGGCAGAATACACATATTCAGTATGCATATCATTAGTAGTAGTAACCAAAAGGAAGAATATACATATTCAGTATGCATATCATTAGTACGAAAAAGACTTCTCATAATATATATGTATCAAAAACGTTTCCACGATGCCTACCCACTTAGATCGGAGTTCATTAGCTTTCAAGCGGCGCTCCAGCCGGACGGTCAATGATTTTAATCCAGGAACCCGGTATTTCCCGCGGTGAATCTTCCATTTCCGGCACACTTTCCTTGGCATTTTTTTGAGTTGATCTGATTTGATTTCGGATTTATATATTAATGTTGTCGTCCGACCACCATCTCTACACACGCGCCTAAGCTACATCCACTACACCGCCAACTACGACATCGGCGCTCATCACGAATAATAACGACGAGAAACAACGAAAGAGAGTATACCAAGGGGGAACAAACTATATTCACCGGGTGAGGGGCCCAACGCCATAAATTTTTTCCCGGGCTTTTTTTTGCTTATCTCTCTTATCTCTTCGACCCCGTCGACCTGCCTTACTCCGCTAAGATATCTCTTCCTATCTTGAATCCTCTCCACAGACGAACCCCAGCCCTGCGCGCCATCACAGGATCCCAATCCATCGAATCCCGATAATCACAAATCACAGAGATGTCTCACGGTTCGTATTCCTCGCACTCTGCCTCCATCATGACCGAAGACGAGGAGGACTGGGAGGACTATGTCAAGGGCGGCTACCACCCCGTCAAAATCGGTGATACCTTCTCGGATGGCAGATATGTTGTAGTAAGGAAGCTCGGATGGGGTCATTTCTCCACCGTCTGGCTTGCAAAGGATCAAAAGTGAGTGTTGGATGATGCGGATATCTTATCTGGTTCTACTTCGTCTTCTTTTTATGTATTCACCGGTGATGCACTAGAATGAATCGCCATGTCGCGCTCAAAGTCGTCAAATCCGCTCCACGCTACACAGAAACCGCGCTCGACGAGATCAAATTGCTCCAGCGCCTCATTACCTCCTCAACACCACCCATCGCGCCATCACCCTCCAATCCAAATCCACCGCCGTCACCAGCGCACACCCACCCGGGGCGATCGCACGTCATCTCCTTCCTCGACCACTTTAGACACAAAGGTCCGAACGGGATCCATGTGTGCATGGTGTTCGAGGTGCTGGGGGAGAACCTGCTGGGCCTGATCAAGAGGCATCAGAACAAGGGTGTACCCATGCCGCTCGTCAAGCAGATTGCGAAGCAGATTTTGCTCGGCCTGGATTATATGCATCGGTGCTGTGGTGTTATACATACTGGTGAGTGGGTCTCGCGGAATTTTTCCGAAAAAGCGGAACCTTGTCCGTTTTGTTACTTTCGCGACGGATCTTGCATTCTGTGCAGAGTGTGTTGTGGTTGTGACTGCCTGACGAGCGTATGTTTTGGCAGGCTGTGTGCCGGTTTGACGAAAAAGTGGAACCTTGCTATTCCTTTTGTGCGTTGTGGCGAAATTGTCCATTTTGTTACTTTCGCGACAGATCTTGCATTCTGTGCGGAGTGTGTTGTGGTTGTGTGTGCCTGACAAGCGTATATTTTTTATTCCTCCCTATTCTTGCGCTGTTACGAGCAGTTTTGAAGTGTGACTGACTGACTGCGACAGACCTCAAACCTGAAAACGTGCTCATCTGTATCGACGACGTGGAATCGATTATTTCCTCCGAACTCGCCGCGTCCGCGTCACGGCCCTCATCCGTGCCCTCTTCATCGAACATGCCTTCATCTGCACCCACCAACGTTCCCACTGGGGGTGCACCGACCAAGATCGTCGGCGTCCCGCCGTCCAAGGGGCGCGGTGGTAACCAGACGCCGCGCTCAGAGAGCATATTCATCACGGGCTCGCAGCCGCTTCCGAGTCCAAGTTCGAGCTTGAGCTTCGGGAGCAGTCCGATGCTGGACAAGTGGGCGTTCGGGATGAGCAAGATTGAGAGTTCTGCTGACAAGGCAGACGATGAAAAGGGGATCACGATGAAGAAGAAGGATAAAGGCAAGGAAGGTGAAGTCGATCTGGCGAATGAGGTCAGCCAGGTCTCGCTCGACACGCGTGCGGGGTATGTGGGACGCAGCGCGCCTGGGTCGGGTGCGCCGACTGCTGCGGGTGCTCCAGGACCGTCGTTGTTGTCTCAGCTAGCGCCGTCAGCGTCCTCTACCATGCCTGTGCCTGTGCCTTCGAAAGGGACATCAGCGTCTGGACGGGATGTCGCTGGGTCGGAGATGAGTATTACAGAGGATGGACTGGGAATGGGGTTGGATGACGAGGAGCGCGCCGCCGCGCTAAGAGAGGGCCTTGCGGGGATGGAAAGGATCACTGTTAAGATTGCTGATTTGGGGAATGGTGCGTACATTTTTTCTTCCTCCTTGTTGTCCTGTACCGTTCATTGCAAAGGACGTTTCTGTTCTTTTTTGCTTCCTTTGCGCTCGAGTCACACATGCTGATGCCAATCGTATTCGAATAGCAACATGGATCGAACACCATTTCACGGACGACATCCAGACGCGGCAGTACCGCTGTCCAGAAGTGATTTTGGGGGCGAAGTGGGGCCCTAGTTCGGATCTATGGAGTGTGGCTTGTATTGTGAGTTTTACATTTCCCTTTTTCCGCTTTCAATTTGCCACAAGTCGTCACAAAAGCATTAGAGGGTAGGAATGGTCTGGATATCCATCCGCCGACCTTGACCTTACCTTGTATCAATCACATATTTTCACTCACTCTGACTTTCATATCGTTGCTGATCTGACCCAATCTTATTCTTCATATAGCTTTTCGAGCTCATCACGGGCGGTGACTACCTCTTCGACCCTGCGTCGGGCTCACGATATAGCAAGGACGATGACCACATCGCGCAGATTATCGAACTTCTCGGGGAGATTCCCAAGTCGATTGCGTTTTCTGGAAAATACTCTCACGAGTTTTTCAACCGCAAAGGTCCGTCACTGTTTCCCTGCCCACGAGACAAAATTCACAACTAAAACCAATTTTCCAATTATCCACAGGCGAGCTAAGGCATATCAATAAGCTACGGTATTGGCCGCTCGAGTCGGTTCTGCACGACAAGTACCTGTTTCCGAAAGCTGAGGCGGACGCCCTCGCTGCGTTCCTCACACCCATGTTGCGTCTGCATCCCGACAAACGCGCGAAGGCCAGCGAGCTGCGGCACCACAGTTGGCTGGACGGTGTTGTCGTGCAGGGTGAGATCGATGTGATCAGACGGATGGAGGCGGACGATGAGGCGAGACGGAAAGCTCAGGCAGAGGCGCAAGAGCAGAAGGAGAAGAGCAGGAGTAGAGAACGTGAGAGGGAGGATCTGGATCAGAGCGAAAGGGATGCGATGAAGCCTGTGGATGAGAGTGTGTTGCTCGGAGAGGACGCGCTGGTCGAGGAGGAAGTGCATGATCATCATTCTCATGCTCAGAAGGGGTATCAGCCTCCCGTCCTCGGCGCGCCGCCGCATTCGTCTGCGGGCGGGAAGGAGAACGCGCACGCGCACCAGTCCGGGATCGCACGCGCTTTGAATGCACATGCGTCTCCTCAGCAGCAGCAACATAGGACGTCCGGGAGCGGGAGTGGGAGTAATGGAAGGGATGTGAGGCAGCCGTCGGGTGGAGGCAGCTCGAAGCGGCGTGTTTGAGATAACTGACTTTGTGATAGAACTTACCTGGATTGCGATTGCTTGTCCGGTGTGGATATAGACTTTAGGAGGCTATAAAGCGGGTATCGAAGAAAGGATAGCATTTACAGTAAACGTTGTAGGATGGATTAGAGGAGTTTTGAATGTGTGTTTGTTGTGGAGCCAACGAGTGCCTATGGGTTTGACTTATGGCTGTTATATCTTTTTCTTCGTTTAAACTTTTGTCGATGCGTTTGTTGTTTGTTTTTGATATATAGTCTGTTGTACGATCCCCCTTTTTCCTTGTCTCTTTTGATTTTGGTTTTCTTTTAATTCGACATTCTATTTTGTCTTAAAGTGTTCGCGTTTGTTCGCTTTACTGTTCTCGTCTTTTTTTCTAATTATACATATAACTTCCAGACTTGATGAACACGCGTGTATGCAGTCCTTTTTCTTTTGTGGCTTTCTCAGTTCTTTTTTATTCGTCGTCCGGTGTGTTCGCTCGATGAGTAGCCTTTTCAGTATCGCTTCGTCATTGACCTCCAGTCATCTTCTTGCCTTCCATTGAATTTGGTAAATTTGGGTTGGTAAACTGGGTTGGCTTAGTTGACCTTACCGTGAATTGGCTGCTACGGTGCCCCTGAATGGCCTAAGCAGTAGTTTCTTTCGCTTTCCCCGACAGCATCATTTTGACATAGCCCCGACTTGCCAAGTCGGTGTTTGCCTATAGAACTGGACCCCGAACTTGATCATGTGTTGTTACTCTCAGTCGATATTAAATCCATAAGACAACAAATTGTATTTATCAAGCACTTTTCAACGATATATTTCACGGTTTCCGATAAATTGCCCACTATTTAATGTCCCGTGGCTCGACCATTTTTCTGATTGTTTAATCGGCCTCGAAGAAAGGTTGAAGTCCGTCAACTCTCTTGTCACTGCATGATATCTTAAGTAAGCCTGTGAAATTATTGACTTTTGGCTACACTTACCTCCTACCGGTGAAGTGCCTGAAATGATAACCATCCTCAGCCGTCCAGCTAAAAGGCTGGCCACCATCACCACCATAGGTGGGAGATGACCTTCCTATGAAGTTTATAATATCATTTTCATTTACCAAACATCAGATATGGCACGACAGTACTTACCTGTGCTGACTACGAACACAAGCTGGTCGATGTATTTGTCGGCGCGGCCAGTAATCTCGACAATCGTCTCACCTTCCTCAAGGTAGAACTCGTAAGCGTCCCCACCGTCGCCACCGTGAAGCTGGGTAGGCTCAGGATCGTCCTTGTATACAACCTGGATAGCATCAATTGTCTTGTCTGCCCTGATGCGGATGTGCGATATGACTTTTCGGTCTGGGTGGAAGTCGTCAAATGGCTTGCCGCCAGTCCCTCCTTGGTAGGGATAGTTTTGTTTTGTCTGGCCATCTAGACCCATTTTTGTCAGCAATGAAGTCAAACATCCACGGTAGAGCCACTGTACCCAGAGAAGACGCAGCATTACCACTTTGACCGAGGGATCTTGTTGTAGGTCGCCACATTTCTGTTGAGGTTTTGAGTGAGCTGTTGGTGTGGGTTGCTGGTACTTATACCACTGGTATCGGCAAGGGATCATTCTCTTCGGTCGCCACATTTCGTGCTAACATGTACTTTGCTTAGGTCTGAGAATCATTTGTGAAATTTATTTCATCTGCAAGATTAAATCAAGGGTTTCAATCTTCGCGAACCCAGTCCCTTGCTATGGCTGCCCAAGTGGGGAAATATTCCCCGTAAACTTATTTAGGTATTTTTCTTACTGCGTGAATTTGTAAAAAATATGTTAGAGCGCGGAAACATTTTTTGAGTGCGCAGATTGTTTTCTAGCTTAGCCGTAAATATATTTGATTGCGCGGAAACATATTTGACTGCGCGGAAACATATTTTGGACATATTTTGCTAGCGCACGTAAATTTTTACTGCCCTCAATTATATTTAATGCATAAATCCTATGCGCATAGAAACATTTTGAGCCCCAAACAAATCTTTCGATGCGCGGAAAACATTGTTCAGTTGCACTATTTCTAGCCTAAAGTGACCAGCCGTTATGCCGAGATTATGTAAAATGATCTAACATGGCACCTCGGCACACCAAAACAAGTTCAAACTCCGACAGTTGTATACACAATGCATGGTTATTCTATCTAGTACTGCCTTATAGGACAAAATAACAATTTCTGCAGTGCTTTACATGTAGCATTAGCAAATCCCCAGTGGTTCTGGGGTCTCCCCATTAGTGGTGCAGCTAGTGCGCCATTTCAGACATCTCTAGCATTGTGTGAAATAACCTCATCTATCGTGGGAAAGACATCAATCAGTGCATTCTTGAGCGCATTTGTGCATTTGGAGAGTAGGGAATAGGAGAATAAAATTGAAAAGCATGGTAAGATATGTATTACATAGGTATCTACGAGAATATGTCAAAATATTACCCGCAACTACTGTGTACGAAGTAAAGTATTAGCAGCGGCCATCACAATTGCGCATTAGTGGCTGTGCAAGAAAGCGACACTTCACGTTCAAGCAACGTTCACGGCGATTTCAAGACGATTATCCCACATTACTTGATTAAAACAACATTAATATATTTCAAAAGAGCATAGATTAGATATACTAAGAAATTTGTAATTAAATGAATGTGGGTTAGCCTTGCAATACACAATCCTCAATATCACTGTCAGGTGGAGCTTGAACTCGTTTAGGTGTGCCGAAGTGCCATTTTAGATCATTTTACATAATCTCGGCATAACGGCTGGTCACTTTGGGCTAGAAATAGTACAACTGAACAATGTTTTCCGCGCATCGAAAAATTTGTTTGCGGCACAAAATGTATCTACGCGCACAGGGTTTATGCATTGAATATAATTGAGGGCAGTAGAAATTTATATGCGCTGGAAAAATATGCCCAAAATATGTTTCCGCGCAGTCAAATATTTTTATGGCTAACCTAAAAAACAATCTGCGCACTCAAAAAATGTTTCCGCGCTCCAACATAGTTTTTACAGATTCACGCAATAAGAAAAAAACCTAAACAAGTTTACGGGGAATATTTCCCCACTTGGGCAGCCATACCTTGCAGCAGTAACAAGGAAGTTATCACTGCCTTTGATTAGGAACCGCTTCTGCGCATGTCGGTATCGTGATTGCTATCAAAATGTGTAATTCTGAATCCATAGGTAGATTCTCGGATTGTGCAGTTTCAAAGTTGTTGTATTATGTCCAAAAAATCACGGTTGTCAAAGCGCGTCACATGTAACGAGACTCAGCATGGAGAGAGGGCTAACAGCTACTCCTCAGAGGGAGCCGAATAAGCCGCAAGCTTCAAGGGTTGTACTTAGACCTTTCGATGTCAGATGTTCTACCACCTTTGAATTTACATAAATTATAATTGGCAATCCATAGCTATATGCTGAAATTATCGATATGCCTATCCACCAAATTCTCATACACACGGAAATGAAATTGGAAGGGGGCGGAGATCGGATTCCGTGGCCAGCAACATTTCGGCGTGTATTTATAAACAGTCTCGAAATCGTTTCTGCAGACCCCTCATCGTCTTGTCCACGCTCCTAATATAGTTGCCTTTCGGCATATAGGTTTTCGACCTGGATAGAAGTGAATGTTCAAATGTGTCTTTGTACAGCGCACGAGTTACGAGTGATCAAAGAGCTGCAAGTATCTCTGGGGTGCCACATGTATGTCATAAAATGGCGGACCATTTTTACAAACATTATACCATAGAGATGCCGTTTTATACGACAAAAGCAACCGCGATAAGCGGTGCCGAATAGAGAAGAGAAAACTCAGGATGAGGGGTTTTTACGTACCGCTGGTAGATAAGTTTTACTGTGTAGAGGAGGGAAGTCTCCTTTAATATGTTGACAGATGTTGACAGAGACAACCTTCATCCCATCGAGCACTGACCACCACTGAACTTCAGACCTAAGCAGACCTACGCCCTCAAGGAACACGCTTGGGTAGGTGTGTAAAAATTCTTCACCAGGATCAGCCCCAGTTGCCTTACTCTTATCGATGATCCCAGGGTGTGCAGAAATGAGCAACCCTCGCAACCCACCATTCCCAATAACCAGTGCTAGCAATGACACCAGAGCAAAAATGACCTTCAAACAAAGGCCTAAATCGCCTTCATCAACATCCTCAGTATCATCCACAGCCACATCAACAAGCAGGCACCACCTATCAGCATCAAGTCTGACCAAGTTGCTCAAATTTCTTCTGGCAATTACAATATTCGTTGGTGCAACGTACGGAGAGGGCATGATACGAGTAGTCGCGCCCATCGCCTTGTTTGTGGCCTACGTGACAGAGATCGGCTAGCCCTGATGTGAAGAGACGCGACGGCGTTATGTACAACATCCCAAGGAATGAAATACAACGTACTGTACCAATTAATTTGAGAGATAATGTGTGAAAGCTTTGTAAATCATATCATGTCTAGTTCCTGGACTGGACAACAGGCGGTGATGTACAGACCTTGCGATTAAAACCATGCTGTAACTTGTAACTAGCCACCCGTCCTTAGATGTCACCAATACAAGACACATTCTAGTCATATTCTGATCGGAGTTGATACTAATACAAAAAATGACACTGCATGGAACGAACCGGAAGGGATGAAACGATACAACGTGCTATGATACAAACATCATGTCCGTCAAGGGAGGTAGTATGTATGAAAGGTCAAAATCCTGGTAAACAAAAGAAAAGGGAAGAATGCAAAGCCACACCAATCTAAATCCCGAAGTCCTCTAACACAAATCGCTCATCCCCATCTTCTCTAGTGCGCACACTGATTCCCACGCCACGCGCCTGGAGCGCCGGTAGCAAGAACGCAAAGGCGCGCGTAAACCGCTCCCGCGCGGCAGGCACACTCGTGCTCGTCGACAGCCGAATCTGCACGCTCTTCAAGGAGGCAAAGGCGGGGCGGGAAAGAATTTTGTCGATGGGACGCCAGTCCGCGTGCAGAGATTTGAGGTCTGCGTCTGGGTTTTCTAGTGTGCTATGGGACCGGTGGGAGGAGGTGGGTGTACGAATGCAGTGGCAGTCAAATATGATCGTTTCGATACGATTGGGTGTGTGTGTGTGTGCATTATCGGCATTGGATGATGACGAGGAAATTTGGCCTAGAAGGCGCAGGACCTCTGGAAATGGCCCGTGCGAGTGTGTCTTGCGGAAACTCACGAGGAAGCGTAGGACACGCAGGTAAGGGAGAGCACCCATATTGATCGAACCAATTGAGCTGCCTGGATATGGCGATTTAGATTGCAAAAATAAAGGGAAATTAGTACCAGTTTCGAGATACCGTTATCAAAGGAAAGTGTTCAGAATGCAAGGTAGATGATAGAGTGACCGCGATTGTAGGGATTGGGAAATCCCGAAGCAAAAGCGCCGAATGTGGGGTAGGAACCAAGTGGGGCGAAAGAAGAAGGGACGGCAAATTCAGAACCATCCAAGGGATCGCCAAGGCGATTCCGAGAAGAATAATCTTCCGCCAACGAAGCAGCATACACAGTCACAAAACCTCAACTGACCATGCACAGAGCAAAAAACAAAAAGAAAGCTAGAAAAATCCCACTTACAAAAATGGATTGAAGGGAGCCATTCGAACACCGTGATGTTAGATCCAGTAGCGTTGATCATCTCGCTTATGGAATCGCAGAAGCCTTCCTCGAATGTCGGTGTAATGGAAAGTTTCTTGAGAGTCTGAGGGGACGGCGACGACGACGACAATGTAAGGGAATGAGCGACTGCTTTAATGGTAGCAGAGGAAGTCCCACGTAGATACAAAGATTCCAAGCGGGGCACCCAGCGTCCCTCCGCCAGCTCCGGAGGAAGCATATTGGCGGCTCCTATAGTCATTGGTTCAACCTCGACGCATGACAGGCCGATGTACCGCAGGCGCGCGAGGGATAGAAGATGCTGCAGTGGAAATGACCTGATAAATTCGAGAGAGACTGCATTGAGAGTGGGTAGTCTGAATAGCCTCCCAATCGCGGCGCGTGTCTCAGGCGGGATAATCCTCCAGTCAGTCATTTCTGAGTTGAAGCTCAACGAGAACCCCTCCAGCCGCGGGAGGAGCTGTAGAGTAATAGGCAGTGTCTTGGATGACAGTATCCACCCTCCAGATTCAGCCCCATTCCACGTAGCGCTGTTTCCCCACCCGCCCCCACCCCCACCTGCGCGCCGCCTACTGCTGCCGCCGCGGCTCCCGAACTCGTCCTCTGCATCATCGCCGACACGGATCCGGCGCACGTGCAATCCCAGATGGGGCTTTGCAAGAAGGAGGCGGTGAAATCTATGGTGGGTCTTCCAGCGGGGAACCTTACGGTCAAGGTCGATGGTGCGGAAGATGTGGCTCTGAGCGCGGAAGACGAAAGGGGTAGCAACGAGCGCACATGCTTTGAGGGTGGGGATGTCGTCCAAGAGGCCTACTTCATCGATGATAGATTCGATGAGCTCAGGGGGTAGAAGAGGGGGCGATGTGGCGTAGCGGAGCTCACGATGGGACTTTGACTTGTTGGAGGATAAGCTGGTGTGGTTCCATCTAAACATGGATATCGTCATGAAGTGGAGTATGGGGGAAATCTGGGGTAAGAAAGGATGGATTGGCTCGCGTGCGGAGTCCTTATACAAATCCGCGCTGCGCCGGAGGAAATTGCTTCTTCGCTAGGCACGGCTAAGTATCGAGATTCGCCAAAGTATTATGCGAGCCGTTTTCGGCTCACGCGGGGCAGCGCACTAGGGCCAACGAGGCGGCCGTTCGAGGAACACCGGGATGGATTAATGGATAGCGATTATACCGATGATATACAGCAATAAGAAGCCAATCCGGTGACGAGGAAGTGCCTATGCCAAAGGGAGTGTGTTGTTCGGGTTTAAAGGAGGTTTGTTCAGTTAGCTCCGAGGGTTCCTCCGCATTCGCCAGTTGGATTAATTGTTATTGTGTTAGTCTCGTAAAACGACGTTGAGTATCCAAATGAGAAGGAAAACCTGGTAAGTATGTGTGGTCCATCGATCATCTCTTTGAACAGATCCCCAAGGAATCGTATCTTCGACAGGGTATAGCCTGTCATCTTCAATTCAATGTGCCTGTCATCGGCCCATTTTTAGCATCCTGTATACATTCAGCGGGGTGAATAGACGAAGATGAATAGATAAGCACCAGGCGCACGCGAGGCCAATGGGTGGGTCCAATAGACACGTCTGAACCTTTCCCTCTCAAGGTTCATTTTCTCAACACTCGATGGTCCGGCTTAAAAGCGACGATATCACGATGGTATGACTAGATACAAGAATATCGATAAAGCTGATTGAGGTATAATCAGCGCCGTTATTTGGAATGACACCAATGGTACCGCTCACCCTATCTGATCCTATGACTTTCAAAAACCTCCTTTTTTTGATTCTCAAATATTCTTCTCTTAGCCGGATCCACCCCACCGGAATGAATAGTTTACAGTAAAGAGAAAAAACAAAACGAGAAGAATGCGGATGCGGATACATTTGACCAGCTGATGGCGATGATGACTGATGAACGTGGACAATCCATGGGCCGGCGGGTGTGAAAGAATATTTAGCGTGGGAACTACAATGGAGGATTAACTTTGCTAGTTCAAAAACGCAAATAGTAGAACGAAAAGATTTGAGTTGAACGATCAAGTTTTGCGCTCTCTCTTAAACATATATGCTCAACCACCATTGCTTGTGAGGATGAATAATGGGAGATTAATTTTAATATATGTATGTATGTTCGAAATGAAGCAAGAAAAATGGTGCAGCATAATGTACGAATGGTTTGTCTAGAAATACCTGATAGCCAGAACAAATGTGCCAAAAGATCAACGGAACGGAATATATCGGAAAGAAAAATCATCTCTGAGAAAGATATGTTTATCTTTTGAGTCGACGGAAATAACTACATATTTTTTGCATATTATAATTAGTGTCAATGGTTCATGGTACAACTAAGTATAGGTG
Source organism: Psilocybe cubensis (assembly GCF_017499595.1). NCBI lineage: Eukaryota > Fungi > Basidiomycota > Agaricomycetes > Agaricales > Agrocybaceae > Psilocybe > Psilocybe cubensis. Next base: position 75,588 of record NC_063001.1, on the reverse strand, counting down.
CCTTTCCGCGACCCGTTGGCAGCTTTAATAGCAGGGTTCTCACGGAAGCTGTGAATTTTGTTCTTCTTCATCAAGAATAACGACTTCGGAATGGGAGGACACCAACAATAACTTGAAAACCTCTTAAACTAATGCTCCAACTTTCTAACTGTGTCCTTTGCGGACTAAAACGTTACTATTAGGACACTGAACCTTCCGAACTGGAATGGTACTCAACTAAAACTCGAGATCAAAGTAGTCAACTTAGACCCAGGTTTTTGGGGTTCTTTGGCCGTTATAACATATTACACTCTCGTGACTCTAACAAAGGCGTCGACTTCTGGAAACCAGCTCAGTAGGTGAAAGTTTCACAAGTGTTGATTCCAATAACTATTCTAAAAAAAAGCATGTATAGTAAGAATACGTTCTCTAAATAGGTTCTCCGCCATTAAACGTGAAACTAAGCGGGTTGTCTCGGAACAGCGTTGGGGACTCAATCTACAATGAATCTTCCAAAATGTTACATATTTGTGCTCTTATCTTCGACTTCGGGGCTGTTGGTTGACTACTGATCCATTAGCGGAGCTTTGAATTTAGCAGCTGGTTCGGCTTCACAAGGGCCAGTTGTCCGTGGTGATTATTCCATTTTGACAACTTTTTTCATAATCACTTTTACCTAGCTCCTGAGGACGCGTTTAAGCCGATTCTGGGGCACACCAGGCGATTCCTGTTTAAACTCAAATCACATCGATGGTTGGCTTTTCCGATTGCGCTTGCGTTTTAATTTCCTCTAAAACCCTGAATCCAATGATTAGGCAAAAACCTAGTGCATATTAACACTGGCACTCGGGAATCTGATAGTTGTGTAGCTAGTTTCCATCCGTGAGCTTACGCAAGGATGCTGAATGTTAGCTGGTATGATGCATACACGTCGTAGCCTGCTGTCAGACCATAATTTCTCGACCAGCATTCGAGTATTGGCAGTGGGAAAACTCACTTGTAGGAGCTGCCTTTTCGTGAAGGGGAGAATTCTCAATTTTCAGGTGGTATCTACTGGATTCTGATACCGCGTTGGATTTGTCGTCGTCGTTACAACATTCATCTACGTTATTAGGAAATGAGGTGGTGTACTCCATGGAATTGAATGTAGTAATTATCTATCAAATTCAAATTTTCAAGGCTCGATATGTGATCGATACCAGGTATTTCTCATTGTTATTGTGATCAAAGATTAATATCAACCAGGCTCACGCTCGATGTGATGCTTGGAGACTATTTACGACCGACCATCATTTGACGTGGCCTCCTCATTCCTTGCACGACGCATAGTGAATTCGATGCTTCTCCACTCCTGTATGAAGTACATATAAATGCATGGAAAGAAAGTTAAGTTATAACTACCCTTATCTCAAGTGCGGTTCTGCGCTTTGATGAATACGAGTGCATAACGATAACCTCTTTCACTCGCACAATGTTGATATGATGCATTTAAAGTCAAAATTAAATTTACGGCATAGTTTCTGAGCATGTGGACGATAAATGCTCGTCCCTCAGTCCCTTCTGATATTCTGATGAACTGGGCTAGGTTGTGGTTATCAACCTGCCATTCTGTTTCTGATTACCAAACTACCTGACGGATGCCATCGCAACACGCCTGAAATTCTCAAGGTTGTGGATTAGAATAGTCAAAATCGAATCGGTAGTAATTGAAAATATCTTAAAATATGTACGTATGCAGCATACGGATGTTTATGGACACATATTGTGCCAAGAAACATGGGAACTGGCAAAAAGTTGCATTGTGCAAGCATTTTATTGAGGTAGAGTCGTGACTTCCGATCGACGTGTCTTATGAGAGCATTTGACAGTTTACTGGAAAATTGGATAATGTATAAGTAGTGAGTTTTGCTCGGTATTATCTTGGATATCCAAAACGCACTATCATGTTGCACCCCAACATATCATTTCCGGCTCGGATTGAAGACTACACAATCAGAGGAAGCCTCAATGCTTCAATGCTTTACAACTTGCTTATAGGCAGGTTCCCATTTCTATTGGGTTGGTGAACATGAATAAATCCATTTCATTAGGTATATACACAGCGGTGTACGGCATCACGGTATACATCTACCGTATGTGACTACAAAAGTCCATTACATGCTGTAAATTGATGCTAATATGGTCGTCAGTTTCAAAGGCGTCATCAGATGTGGGTCACCACCGCAAGATTGTTCTTGGAGGAATCTCTGCGCTCTACTGGCTAACGTTTCTAAACTCGGCGTCTATGTGGAATTCTTTGACATGGTCTTTGGTTCTCAATGGAGGCAATAAGAATTCGATGTTCTGGTCGTCACTTTTGGTTCCACTTTGGATCTCTGCATTGTCGAGCGTAATCGAAAATATAATATTTGTTATTTCTGATGCACTTCTCGTTTGTAATTTAGATTTTGTCGAAATTATCGCTAACATTTGCAACAGATCTGGAGGTGTTACCACGTTTGGGGTCAATCCGTGAGGATGATTGCAGTTCCACTTCTGCTCCTCTTTGCAGAGTTGGGTATGTATAAGGGTTTCTTGTATATGAAAAAGCTCTCATTTATCTGGATAGTTTTGGCTTTCGCAGCTACGGTACTCAATATTCTCTCTACAGATCTTACCAATGGTAAAAACATGACATTGGACGACAACATTTTAGTGGCGCTATTTTTCGTCTCTCTAGCCACGACATCCTGTGCAACATTCCTTATTGGCTGGAGAATATACACTGCTTCTGGACATATAGGTCGATCCAAATACACGCACATAATCACTACCATCATCGAATCGTCGGCAGTTTATTCACTGGTTTTGTTGGTGCTGGCGATTCATACTGTTACACGGTTTTCCAGAGAGATAGAGTCCCCGTGGTTTGAAATGAGTGCCTACACTTCGCTCGCGTTAAATTTCGTTCCGGTATGTGTGCCCTGTAATTAACCTGACACAATGGACCGCATTGAAGAATGATTAGGGGTTTGCGCCGACAGTTATGGTTTTACGGCTTGCGATTGCCAATACAGCCAAAGCAGACTTTTCTAGTACTATTACACATATATGTGGTATCGACTCAGACGGCTCCCAATTTCAAGCCGAGAGTGCATCTGCGAGTCCGGAAAGCAGGACCAGTGCGGAGAGCGGCTCCATGGTCGATGAATTAAATGGAGATGAAGATCAAGGCGCGATTATCGACCTTATAGCAGAGTCGCGAAGGGAGGATGTTATGGCGTAGAGTGCGCCCTACGTGCTTTCACAAGCATGTCAGCTCGATTCTCCAATTTCGGATTATGATCATCTCCTGGGGATTGAATTTGTGGTCGGTCAGGCGCTGGCGCATCATTATTAATTATATCTCTATTTCGGCTTCTGCATACTTCCCAATAGCTTCCACGGAACATTAATATGGTTGCTAAGCATCCACCTCGTCTATATCTGGATGTTTATGTAGTGGAATGTATGTTACGGGCAGTGGCATAGTGATGGATCGTGTTATGGTGCGCTTCTCTGTGTTTGCTTTGGCTGGTAATGGCAGGGACATTTCCTTGTCTAATGATTGGATTGATCAAATTCTGAGCGGAGATTGAACGAACGATCTAATGCCGTAAATGCCTTCAAACGAAGGCGATTGGAGCCAGCTAATTATATCAGTAAATCCGGATTTTTGGAGGTAGCTCAAAATAGTGTCCCACCAACCGGGTGTAGCATCAAAGTGGGCAGCATCAAAGTGGGCTATAGACTGTTATAACATTATGTATTATTGGTGGGATGCTCTGTTGAGCTCTGTAGCATTACAACATTACTACTGCAAGCTATATATGTACTCTATGTTTCCAGACTTAGGGGAGTTTTATGTCCAATGTGATTAGTTATTGTTCTCAGTAATACTCTTCAATTATATATCAAGCAATAAAATGTACATTTAAAGGCATCAAGTATCTATTTACAATGTAGTATCATAACCCTATGAATGATTCTAACATTCAAATTCTCATATGAGATCTTGCCCATGATTCAAATTTGAGTACTAGTAAGAAAATATAGAAATTTCTCCTTTGCAGGAGTATTAGCTGGATTGAGAGGGAAAGGCTAAGCTTGACTCTAATGAGATTGCTTCAAAAGAGTTTGATGGAGATAAAGATGTCTTGGATTAATAGATAAACTCCTAATGGTGATGGTTGGAAGGCGTTGAAGGGGAAAGTGTGGTAATAAATGGAATGGAGGTTAGGATAGAGAGAGGTTCTGGATGTCTGGATAGAAGCGGGTTTGTGTTGTTCAATGTGGGAGAGAAGATGCATTGGAGGATATGGGGGACTATCTTCTATGAAATCCTTTGTTAATGAAAAGTAAATTGACTGTGGATGGATGGATGTAAAATGATTGATTTGTTAGATTGGGTGGAACTGATAAATTGAATTCTTGAATGACTTGCTTGAAGAAAGTGGGACTGGGGTGTAACTTTCTGTTGCATAGCTTTGATGTCAAGCTACTGGTCAGCCTCGGTAATCTTGGCCTCAGCCAATGATAATAACCTTGATTCCACAGTCCAGTGGTGTTAGTCTACAGTTTTGTCAAAAAAATGCTAGGATGGCCAGTCCTACCTAGCCTGTTCAAGTTGTTGGTGCAACTTGACCATTTTTTGGGTCTGCTCAACCTGGAACCAAGTGAGCCCAAAGTCTACAAAGTGCCTTTGGCAGCAAATGGAGAGACTAGAGTTAGATTAATGCTGCTCTAATTCATTTCATGGACTTTTTACTTACGTGTTATCAAAGTACATTGAGATTGGGGGTGTATTTGTATTTGATGCATATTCTGTCATTTGTATGGCATTCATTTAGTATACCTTGCTACGGGAAAGTTGTAGAGGATGTTACATACCGTGCAACTTGTATGATTTGGCGTGTAACCTGGTAGATAGCATGGTGCGCATGTGATGATGTTCAGCACAGTGGTAAAGGGTGCGCATTGTGCAGCGGCGGATGATCATGCGATAGGAATTGAGGACAACCTCAATTGTGGTGTGAGTTCAAGTTCAAGATGCAAAATGCGCAGCACACGTCGGCCATGAGAATTATGAGACTATCTTATCAGAGCCATTGCGAGAAAGACGGGTGGGATAGTCAGAATTCCGAGTCCGCATGATCATTCGGTGATTATTCTGGGATATTCTTGTTCAGGTCGAAATTAAATGGATGTGAATACAGTGCTGGTGTTGTTGAAATAGAGATGACATTTTGTCATACCAGCGCCGTGCCGCGTGCGACGTTTTTTAGTACAATTGCACAAGTCAGAGTGATGATGATCTTGAATTGGATTGTATGTTTGTTATAAAATAGTGGTCGGACTTGAAGGGGATAATAGCTAGTATTTCAAGAAGTCAAATGAGAACCGGACATGCTAGTAGAAGAAATCGACGAACTTGCTACATTTTTACAATCCACTAAGACGTCGACACTTATTCTGAATCGTTTCTGGCTTGGGGAACTATCAGAATAATCAAATCACCTTGCCAAGTTATCGACGTAACTGCGCGTATCCGAGTCGTTCTTCTGCAAAAGTTGAACATGCGTGCTACGCTCAAAAAAAGATGGAAGTAGAAGTGGAATAGATTGGACAATTCGAAGGCCTACCGCGCACCACGTTGTTGTCGTTGGCGTTGGCGTTGTCGGTTGCGTCTCAATCGCCCCTTACTCGTCTCATTGACACTCATTCGGCATCGGTGATTGAAGAGCGGACTCGGAGGCTGCCTTGTGCTTGCCTTTTTATCCGTCCGTTTTCGCTTTCGTCTCCGTAGCGGGTAACGAACATACCGAAAACTGAAGAGCTGAAGAGCTGAGGAATAATTCCTTTATAAAATGCCTGTTCCCCACTTACCTCTGGCCGCTCGCGTTCAATGACATGTTCGTATTATAATTATCCCTGTGCTGCTGTTTTTTTTTTTTTTTGCTTTTTGGGGAGGTGTAGAGGTGTGACGTGTCTTGCGAGGAGAGCTGGACATGTACGAATTTAAATTTTTCTGTTTTTATGGTGTATGGCATGGTATAGTTCAGGTCTCCAGGCGTGGGGTGTGGGGTATGGGGCGTGCAGGTAATCTAACAGCGTCGCTCTGAGTCTTCTGGGTCGTCTGGGTCCGTGTGTCCGCGTGTCCTCTGGGTCCGTGGCGGAGTGTTGGAGTGTATGCACATTTACTAAATTATAAATTATTAAATTTGTGTGCGTTTGGTGTCTGTATGTGCTTTTTTCGCCTTTTGTATGTGTCGAGGTTGATGTGGCGGTCGAGGTCGAGGTTAAAGTAGAGGTATTAGTACGGGATTCGCTTCTTTAAATTGAACCTCTGAACCTTTGAGCATTTTAGCCTTCGAGACTTCGAGACTTCAAGACTTTGAGGCATTGAACCTTTGTGCGTTTGAGGCATTGAGCCATTACCTTTGAGCATTTGAACCGGTTACAGTAACGCCCGTCTCTGGATACCGGTATGGGGACTGGGTTTCGACATCTACGTCGACGATGTTTGGAGTCTGGTATTTTATTGTTCAGCGTTATGTCAAGACTCAGGACTCAGGACTCAGGACTCAGGACTCCGCGGGGACATCGACAACGACATTGACATCGATATTCTCACTGCGAGTTGAAGGCGAAAGTCCAAGGAATACTTAGTAAGAGATGAACGACACGAATCCCGAATCCCAAGTCCGATCCGCGCGCGACACGGTACTACACGACATGGTGTAGATTCGATGATTCAACGAACGAGAAAATTCGAAAGTTGGTTGTTGGTATCGGTCCCTTTCAGCCTCTTTCAGCCTCTTTCAACTTCAACTTCAACTTCAACTTCAACTTCAACTTCAACTTCAACCCCAACTTCCACTTTAACGTCAAGTTCAACCCCAACTTGAAATCAAGGTATGTTGGCAGAACAGAATTGAAATTGAGAGTTTGGAATTCGGATGTTGGTGGAATTTCAGGCTTCAGGCTTCGACTTCAAGTTTCAAACTTCAAGTTTCAAGCTTCAGGCTTTGACCTTGGATGTTCGATGTTCGATGTTCGATGTTCGATGTTCGATGTTCGATGTTCGATGTTCGATGTTCGATGTTCGACAGGAAGGTCGACGTTCGATGTTCGACGGTCATGCAGACAACGCGCAAAGCAAAGCAGAAACCACGCTAAGCAAAGAAGAAGCCACGCTAAGCAAAGAAGAACCACACAACGCAGAACCACGCAAAACAGACCACGCAACGCAACGCAACGCAACCTTTAAAGCACCCTTCAAAGAAAAGCAACCTTCAAAACAGACCACGCAAACCACGCAAAACAGACCACGCAAACCACGCAAAACAGACCACGCAAACCACGCAAAACAGACCACTCAAACCACGCAAAACAGACCACGCAACACAGCGCAACATAAAATAAACCAACAATAAAGCTACATTTAAATTCAACCCAACCAACTAAACAACAAATCTAGCACAGCTGCATCACTAGGACACTGAGGTGCGAAGAGAGTGATATACATACATGGATAGGTGATAGGTGATTAAACAGGTATAGGTATGTGTATGTGTATGTGTATGTGCGAGATGGGATGGCTATGCTATGCTACAGATTTCAGAAGAGATTTCAAACTAGACATCAGACGGTATATCAGATTCAGACGGCGGACGGCGGACGATGGGAGGGGGTTGAGTGTTAGGGGTGTGGGTATGGTGTAGAGCAGGAGATGAGGACGAGACGAGACGATGACGATGACGAGACAAGAGAAGAAAAAGAAATCGAAAGCGAAAGCGAGAGGTAAGGCTACAGTTTATACGATACGATACGATACGAGCAGTGTGAGCGGGCGGGTGTGATTAGACTTGGACTTGAGAACAGGAAGAAAAAAAGAAAAAGTGGAAAGAAGTGGAAATGAAATGAAAAGAAAAAAAAAAACGGAGAGAGAAAATGGAAAGGTTATCGTGAGGTTCGTTTTAAAATGAGAGTTGAGAGTTGAGTTGAGAGTTGAGAGACGGAGACGGAGACGGCGGCAATGTGGAACGCGAATGCGTGCACTCATGCCATCGCTACGCTAGCCACAGCGTACACTTACGCACAAGCAAACTCCGCCCCTCCCCCACTCACACCAACACTCTCGGCACCACTCCGCTTATCCACCGGATCCACACCCCAGTGCCCATCAAACCCGTACGCATCCCCGGCGTACAGCCCATCCACGTCGAGATGGGCATCGAGGTGCATATACGCGGATATATCGAGGCTTGGGAGTCTTCCTCTATCTGCTTCGGCTTCGGTGCCAGCCTGGGCGTTAGAGTCGGCGCTGGAGGCTGTGGCGGCGGTGGCGTCTACGGGGTGTTCTTGTTCAACATCCTGCACCGACGCCGGTGGGACACCCGTCGAAGGCGTCTCGGGAAGTAGTGCGCCGCCCGCACTCAACGGCGAGCTCGCGGAAGAGGACGATGGTGAGGGGGATGGAGAAAGCGCAGAGTCGGGCGGGAGCTCGGTGGGTGAGAAGGAGAATTCGGTTGTCAGTTTTGAGAGGGAGGTTGAGTGTGTGTGGGCGTGGGCGTGGGGGGAGGCACCGCCTGTGCTTGTGCTTGTGGATGTGGATGCTGGGGTGCTTGAGGAGAGGGAGGGAAAAGACGCAGAGGAGAGCGACGCGGAAGAGGGATGGGAAGAAGGCGAGGTGGTGGAGGAGGCAGGCACAGTGGAGTTGGATGAAGATGAGGAGGTTGATGAGCCAAAGGAGAAGTCGGAGAAGAGACCGGATTCGACGTCCGGTAAGGGGCTGGGGTCGCGCTGGACTGCACCCACTCCCATTCCCATTCCCATATTCATATTCATAGACATATCCATGGGCATGTTCAAGGGCATGGAGAAGTCCATAGAGTAGTCGAATACGTTATCGTGCATGAACGATCCGGCCTGTTCGTATCCCATCCCGTTCATCCCGTTCATCCCGCCCATCCCATTGACACCACCCATAGAACCCATCCCCCCCATCGACCCCAAAGGCATACTCCACCCCCGCATCAACACACCCTGCGCCGAACTCGCTCTCCTCTGGCCAAGACCTAACGACGAGCGCGGCGTTGTTTGGGTCATGAATGGGAGAAGGGGGAGGGGGGTTGGTTGTGGGTGGTGGATTTGTGTTGTGGGTGTGTAGGGGGGGATTGAGTGGGGAGAGGAGGAGGAGCAAGATGAGGAGGGGGCGGTGGATGGGAAGGATGAGCCGGCGGGTGTGAATTCCGGAATGGGGAGGAACTCGTATTCGCCATTCCCGTTCCCGTTCGTGTTCGCGTTGTGAGATGACGAGAAAGGGTTGGTGAACTGCGTCTGCGTGGTGAAACGAGCAATCGACCCTACGGGCGACACAGGGCGCGAGAGCGACGTGAACGCTGGGAGCGTGGGCAGTGCGATTCCGGAACTGGTACTGGCATTGGTGCCCTGTGTGAAAGTGCTGAATTGGGAAAAGTTGTGTGGGTGCCAGTCGTTCGGGAGCGGGACGGACGATGAGCGGCGGTGGTACATCGCGTTTGGAGGAGGGGGAGGGAGGAAAGAGGTGGCATTAGGAAGGTACATATGTGTATTCGATGCGAATTGCGAGTTTGCGAAGGGGTCGATGAAGGATGGAGCGGGCATGCGGAGTGCGGCTGATCCGTCGTCGTGCGGTGTGGGGAGTGGGAGGTCGTCGGTTCCGAGGTCGACGTCGAGGTCGTATTCTTCCATCTCCCTTAACTCGCGCTCGCGTTCCTCTTCCTCGCGCTGACGATCGAGATCGCGCACAGCCCGCGCGAGCTCCTCGCCTTTCTTGCCTTCTAAGAGTAAAGCAGCGACTTCGTCGCACCGCCGCTCATCCTCCTCCGTCGTCGGCTGTTTCTCCTTACGTCTGGACTCGTCGCTGGTGGTAGTACCGGGAGAGGTGGAAGAGGAGGAGGAGGAGGCGTTGGCGTGTTTGTTCTTGTTGTGCACGGGGCGGAAGCGGTAGTCGGGGAACATGGCTTTGTGCGCTGCTTTTTCCTGTTTGGCTTTCAACTCCCACACACGCTTCTCCTCGAGAGGGAGCTGGCGCCAGCATGTCCCTGTCACCTTATAATCAGCCACGGCAATTACGATGGATGCGGAGAGAGAGAGAGATACGCACCGATGATCTTGGAGAGACTCCCGTGGTTCGTCTCGATGCTCCCCGGGACGTGTTTCTGCCTTACAAAGTCCGCGCGGAAGAGCATGAACGCGTTGGGCGGGCGCGGGATGTACCCCTGACTCCGTCTCTTGCCCGGCGGACACCTCTTCCTCGTCGGGGGCGGCGCGGGCGTCGCGCTCGGTGGGAAAAGTTTCGAGGTTAGCAGACCGGACGCGGAGGGGTTCCCGAGGGCAGCGGCGAGTGCGTAGGAGGAGAGAGGGCTGGATGGGTCGGCGTCGTCGTCGGGGTCCGCGGAGGTGTATGAGATGGGTGTGACGTTCGGTGCGAATGTGACGGGTACGGGGCGCGCGGTGGGAGTGAACCCGTAGATGCCGGGTTTGGCGGGGGTGAAGCCGAGGAGGGCGTGCGAGGAGCGGCGGCGGCGGTTCGCGAGGCGGTGGGCGGGCATTCTGTCGTTTGTGGTTGTGTGTAGGGAAAGGGGAAAGTGGGTTGTGAAAGGGAATGGGTGGGAGGGGCGGACGGAAAGAGTGGTTGTTGTTTTTGGGCTTCTTATACTGACATCTATCTGTCTTCTCCCCATCAAAATCAGAACTAGTCCAACTGGCATAGGACCCCGGACTCTCCTTCCCCGCTTCCAGTTCCCTTTCACACTCCAGGCTCCCTCCCTCCCTCCCTGGCAACAGCGCTGTTCAACCACTCTGATATTATACAACAACTCTTTACTACATCCTCGAAAACCATCTCACTGTATTCACTACACATAGAGGATCTCTGAAGGTGCACATAAACGCACTCCGGGGTCCAAGTTGATCTGTTTCCCACTCTGCGCCCGACTCCCACCTGATCCACCGTGACATCGTCCCAAATAAGATACTCCCCTTGTTCCCCCCCTCCGAATTCTTTTTCATTTAGCGTGGATTCTGATGTCTTCGCGCGCGTGGTGGTATTGAGCCGGTTTTGGACGTTCGTTTGTTTGGGGCATTCGTTTATTCGTATTCGTTTATTCGTTTACGGGTCTGGTCTGGGTGGCTGGGTGGATAAAGTTATCTGCGAGCGCGCTTGCGAGTTCTGGGTTCGGCGGTTCTGGGAGGAAGAGGGTGTACGTGATTTTGTCCCTTGTTCTTGTTCTTTGGAATTGGAAGGGGTATGTATGTGCTCAACTGTCATTCGGTTCCCGTGCTTCGTGTAACGGTCCTCTCTCTCACTCGTCACTCAGTCACTCGATTGCTTTATCTTATCACCGCCCCCATCTCGCGGGCATCATGATCCATCCCAATGCTCGCACTGATAGTGATAACCCATCGCACCTTGCACCTTATCCGATACCATCCCCCGCCACACGCCACAATACACGCATATCCATAACGCACGTACACACGCATACTCATAACGCGCGTACACACGCCGCACGCCGCACGCCGCAGTCTGAACTCGCCCCGCGCTGCGCCAAGTACTGGGTTCTGAACTAGCGTTCTGTGCGGCGAGGGTCTGCGTTTCTGCGTTTCTGCGTTCTGTGCGGCGCGCGTCTGCGTTCTGTCCTGCGAATATCAGTATTGGCGGTGTGGCTGGGTCGTTGGGCTTTTGGGCTTTTGGGTTGTTGGGTCGTTGGGCTGTTGGGCTTTTGGGCGTTCAGGGATGTGAGCGATGGTGTTAAGTTTGATATTAAGCTTGGAGAGGGGAGGGGAGGGTTGTTCTGGGAGGATGTACGCGATTTCTCCCTTGTTCTTGTTCTTGTCCTTTGGAATTGGAACTTGGAACTTGAAGGGGTATGTGCTATCTGGCATCTGCGCATTCGGTTCCCGTGCCTCGTGTAACGCTCTACTCACTCACTCGCTCGCGTTATCTTATCACCGCCCCCTTGATCCATCTCATCCTGCCAATGATACCCTATCGCACCTTATCCGACACCTTTGCCAGCCACCAACCCCCGCCACCAGCCACCCGCCACCCGGCACAATACACGCATACTCATAACGCACACCGTGATGTCGTACATACGCATCAGAATCTGAATCCTATGCCAGACGTTCTGAACTAGCGTTCGTGTCTGCGTTCTGCGTTCTGTGCTGCGCGTGTCTGCGTTCTGTCCTGTGAATATGACATTGGCGGTGTGGCTGGGTCGTTGGGCTTTTGGGCTGTTGGGCGTTGTGCTGTTGGGCGTTCAGGGATGTGAGTGATTGTCCCGAGCCGTGCGGTGTCGTTGGAGGTTGAGCTTGAGGTTAAGTTTGAGTTTGGAGGGGGTCGGGGTTTACTTGGGTATAAGTCGGTTATGCGATGTCGTATCGGCTTGTCTCGTCTGGTTCTGGCTGGCTTTGCAGCGCTATACATACTCATATCCCCCACCCCCCAATTACAACTACATCGACAACTGCGACTCCAACTCCATCCCATTCGATCCACTTGCTATTGGCAACTCGTACGCGTACTGCGAACGGTGCGCGGTGGTGCGATGATAGGTTGAAAAATTCAAAGAGTCGCGTTGTAGACGGTCAGTTGGTTTGGAACGGTGCTTGGGAACGGTGCTTGGGAGCTGGACGGGTACCCACGGTGCGTGTGTGTGTGTGCGTGTGTGTGTGTGTGTGTATACGTCGTTTTGTATTCTATCTCGTCGTTCTGTCTGGACTCTCTGGATTCCTCCTTTCGTCTGGTCTGGTCTCGTCTCGTCCCGCGACTCGACTCACTGGTATGGTGAGATTCGGTAACACCACGACTACACCTATACCTACCCTACCCTACCCTACCCCTTGTCTCGTCTCCTGCTCTACCCCACACCCTCAACCCCACACTCCCAACTCCCTCCCCTCGTCTCGTCGGACGTCCGTCTGATATATCGTCTGATCTCTGATCTCTGAAATCTGTAGCATAGCATAGCCATCCCTGGACCATCTCCCACATACACATACACATACCTATCCCTGTTTAATCACCTATCCATGTATGTATTTGTATATGTATATTACTTACCCCCTCGCACCGCACCGCACCGCACCTCAGTCTCCAAGTGTCCAAGTGTGCTATGGGCGTGCTAGTGCTAGATTTGTTGTTGTTGTTCAGTTGGGTTGAATTTGAATGTAGCGTTATTTTTTTGGTTAGTTTGCGCTGCTTTGCGTGGTTTTGCGTGGTTTTGCGTGGTTTTGCGTGGTTTTGCTTTGAAGGTTGCTTTGAAGGTTCTGCGTTGTGTGGTTTCTCCTTTGCTTTGTGTGATTTCTGCTTTGCGTTGTGTGGTCTGTTTTGCGTGGTTCAGCTTTGCTTTGCTTTGCATGGTTCGGCCTGAAGTTGAATATCCATCGACTGTCGACCATCGAACGTTGAACCCTGAAGCTAGGTTGCTTTGAAGGTTCTGCGTTGCGTGGTTTCTGCGTTGTGTGATTTCTGCTTTGCTTTGTGTGGTCTGTCTCTTTTTCTCGCAAATATTATATTTTCTTTTGCTGGTCCTGTTGCTGATCACAGGGCGGGCATGATGCACCACCTAAAAAACTGCAAAAATGACTGGATGACCATGCGTTGTGAGAGACCAAGAGCGTGATTAGATTACTATAACTGTTACTCTCTATGAATTGCAACTCTAGTGGTTCACAAGTCAAAATTATTATTGTCATCTAGGAGCTGAATAAAGCAGATATATTAGTCAATAATATTTTGGAAGATTACTGTTTCAGCATGTAGCTCTATTGTGAATTTGAGATTATCATCATGATTTTTTACCTTCTGGCACAAGTCTTTTCCAGCTTTGGTCAATTTTCTTCCTAATTACCTTTATATATAAAGTATAAGAGACAGTGCACAACTCTGAAAGACTAAAGGGAACAGTTTATAGAAGTTGAAGTTGAAATCTTTATGTCTGGAATGTGACTACATAGTATGCCAAGTTAATTTATAATTTGACTTCGATGTGGTTCGTGAGACTCTGTCATCTGCCCAGGCCCCCTCTGTGCTTTCAAACTCCGAATTGAACTTACAAGCGTGTGCCGACAACACTGTCACATTGCCGTTGATACAGACTTGGCATCAATTTCTCCCATCACTTTCTCCCGTGAGATTCTCCCCCAGCGGATTTTCTTGTTCTTTGGATTCTGGAAGGGGTATGTATGTGCTCATTCGGTTCCCGTGCCTGCTCGTCACTCGATTGCTTTATCTTATCACCGCCCCATCTCATCCTGTCAATGATACCCCATCGCACCTTGCACCTTATCCGACACCATCCCCCGCCACCCGCCACCGTCCCCAGCCACCCGCCACAATGCACGCATATTCATAACACACACCGTGATGGCACTTACTCACCACAAGCCATATGCCAGACGTTCTGAACTTGCCCCGCCCCGCGCTGCGATAAGTTCTGTGCTGCGTTCTGTGCGCCAAGGTCCAAGTTCTGTGTTTCTGTGCGGCGCGTGTCTGCGTTCTGTTCGGCGAACATCTGTGTTCGGCGTGGCTGGGCTTTTGGCTTTTGGGCTTTTGGGCTGTTAGGTCCAGGTATCTGAGCGATGGCGTAAGTTTGAGATTAGGTATGGGTATGGGTCGTTTATATCGCATCGTTGCGTCTCGTTTCGACGTCATGGCCTATCGTGATACCTCATCGTACCGTGTCCGACACCAGCCCCCGCCACCCGCTACAATGCACGCATATCCATAACGCACGTACACACGCCGCACGTTACGTTCTGAACTCGCCCCGCCCCGCCCCTCGCTGCGCTGCGCTGCACTGTGTTCTGCGTTCTGCGTTCTGCATTCTGAACTAGTGTTCAGCGTTCTGTGCGGCGAGGGTCTGCGTTTCTGCGTTTCTGTGCGGCGAGTGTCTGTGTTCTGTACTAAGCGTGTCGGTGTCTGGCGTGGCTGGGTCGTTGGGTCGTTGGGTCGTTCAGGGATGTGAGCGATGGTGTTAAGTTTGATATTAAGCTTGGAGAGGGGAGGGGAGGGTTGTTCTGGGAGGATGTACGCGTTTGTCCCTTGTTCTTGTTCTTTGGAATTGGAACTTGGAACTTGGAACTTGGAGGGGTGTGTACTATGTGGCATCTGCGCATTCGGTTCCCGTGCCTTGTATAACGGTCCACACACACACACACTCGCTCACTCGCTCGTCTCTCGACTGTTCGGTTTATCTTACTACCGCCCCCATCTCGCGGGCTCATGAACCGTCCTCATTCCCCATCGCACCTTATCATCGCACCTTATCCGACACCCAACACCAACCACCAACACCCACCACCAGCCACCCGCCACAGTACGCCCATACTCATAACGCACACCGTGATGGTACATACACATCGAAATCCTATGCCAGACGTCCTGAACTAGCGTTCGTGTCTGCGTTCTGCGTTTCTGTGTTTCTGTGTTTCTGTGTTTCTGTGCGGCGCGTGTCTGCGTTCTGTCCTTCGAATATCAGCATTGGCAGTGTGGCTGGGTCGTTGAGCTTTTGGGTTTTGGGGCTTTTGGGCTGTTGGGCGTTCAGGGATGTGAGTTATTGTCCCGAGCCGTGCGGTGTCGTTGGAGGTTGAGCTTGAGCTTGAGGTTAAGCTTAGAGAGGGTCGGGTTTACTTGGGTATGGGTTAGTTGTATATGTGATATTATATCATATCCTCTCGTTTCGTCTGGCTCAGTCTGGCTCTGCAGCGCTATACACACTCGTATCCCCCACCCCCCAATTACAACTACATCGACAACTGCGACTCCAATTCCATCCCATTCGATCCACTTGCTATTGGCAACTCGTACGCGTACTGCGAACGGTGCGCGGTGGTGCGATGATCGGTTGAAAAATTTAAAGAGTCGCGTTGTAGGTTGTCAGTTGGCTGGGAAGAAGCAATTGGATGCGTGTGTGTGTGTGTGTGTGTATGTGTGTTGTATTGTATTGCATCTCGTCGTTCTGTCTGGGTCTTGCCTCTGGTCTCCTTGCGTCTCGTCCCGCGACTCGACTCTGTATGACGATTCAGAGAGTCGGTAGCACCACGTCTATACCTATACCTAGCCTGGCCTACCCTCCCTACATACCAGCATTTCATTCCTCATTCCTCATTCCTATCGTCTATCGTCCTATCGTGCTATCGTCTACATCTATCGTCTACCTTGATTCTCTTTATCAACCGCCTTGGATGGTCCCGCGCGCCGTGCCCCGCCCCCCGCTCCAGCCCTGCGCTTCGACCATCTGAATTCGCAGGTAAGAGAAGAAGGGTAGACAGTCAACTCGAGCGACGAGCGGCGTCGACGTCTTCTCTGTCTCCCTGTTTTTTATGTGATGGTGAGTGGTCGGGTGGTGGGTGGGTGTGTATCTTCGTTTTGAAGGTTCCATGGTTGGTTGTGCACTGCACTGCACTATTTATGAAGAACGGATGACCTGGGCGCTGTTATTACCTCACTTCTGTAAAATTTACATTTGCAGGTATACTTGTGCGCATCACGTCAATTGATACTATTCCATACATATAATAATCCTCGATAATTCCAATCTAATCATTTATAATTATTCATTTATTGAACAGTAGTTTGTATATCCTTTTCAAGTGTTGAATAAAACCATGATATACGAGGTAAGCCGATGAGTTGGGATCAGTTGAATGTTCCAAGTTGATGATGCCGGTCCAGGTGCTGCAGTGGGTTGAACATGGAGGCTAGGCTTTCATTGTGCTCAATTGACATTAAATAATAATGTAAGTTTACCAATGGATATGTGAATGTATTATATGGATTTTTTTTACTTACATAGTTTCTGATGACTGTCCCCGCCTTGTAACTTCGAGTGTGAGGTGTGGTTATCAAAGTCCATCGAGATTTGGGTATGGGTTGGGTTTGTGTTTGCGGTTGATGCTGTGGCTTTAAGTTATTGCACGTTGTTATTGGGATGTTGGGGAGGATGATACGTACTGGATGATTTGACGTGGCGGTGTAAGCTGGTGGATAGTATGGTGCGGATATGATGATATTGAGCATGATAGTGAAGGGTGCACATCTTGCAGGCGGATGCGATTGTGGCGGGGTTCAGTCTTGATAGTGGTGTGAGTTCAAGTTCAAGATGAAAAAGCGAAATGCGCAGCATGCGTTGGCCATGAGAATTATATGACTATCCTTATCGGAGCCATCCACTGTCCATCCAGCGTGAGCAAGGCGGGTGGGATTCAGATAGTCAAAGTCCGCATGATCACTCGATTACTCCGGGATCTTTCTTGTTCAGGCGGAATCGATGTTGCTGAAATAGATATGTTTTTTGAGACGGCTGTCTGCCGTGCGACGGTTATGTTTATATAGATACTTGATATGAGTCTTGGATGGGATTGTAGTGTTTGTTGTAAAATGGTGTTTGGAGAGTTTGCGCATCGCAATCCACCCCATTCCAGAGCCCGAGCCTGATATATTGATATCCCAACGCCATTGCACATTATCCGACACTCGTCCCAGTCTTGACTCTTATTACGCTCACGCCGCTCAGTGGTAACACTCGGATCGCTCTTCATCAAACCAACATCAAACGCCCTGGATGTTCGGGCGCGCCTCCCGGGTCGCTCCAGCCCTGCGCTTTGACCATTTGGATTGTAAGGTAAGAGAAAATTAGAGAGTCAACACGAGCTGCTTCTTTTTTTGCTCCCACTTTCGTGCGTGACGCTGGGTGTGCGTATCTTCATCTTGTAGCTGGACTCTGGAGGACCTGGGCATTTTTATTGTCTCGATTCTGTAAAACTGAAACTCGCACATATACTTGTGCACGTCACGTTGATTGATACTATTCCATACATATAATAATCCTCGATAATTCCAATCTAATAATTTGTAATTATTCATTTATCGAGAAGTAGTTTATATATCCATTTCAAGTGTTGAACTTGAAAACCATGAGTTGCCCGGTTGAAAGTCGACATTGATCAGTTATCCAGGAAATCATTCAACTGTAACCCTGCAGAATGGATTACTTTGCACATCGCCGCATGCATATTCAGATATCTAGCTTCGGGTAGATGGATCTCTGTGAATCCATCTGGAGCTGTAAATGTTATTTGCTTGTTTGTATGGTCGCCAAAATATGCTTGTGTCTTAATGACGTAAGTTGGGATCAGTTGAATGAAGTTGATGATGCCGGTCCAGGTGCTGCAGTGTGGGGTTGAACAGTGACATTGATCACTTATCCGGATTTGGATTGCGGGCAGTCATTCAGGCTAGGTTTTCAGTGTGCTCAATTGACATTAAATGTAAGTTTTCCAATGAATATGTGAATGTATTATATGGATTTTTACTTACGAATTTTCTGATGACCGCCCCTTTCAGCTTGTAGAGTTGGAGGTATGGTTATCAAAGTCCATCGAGATTTGTATGTTGGATTTGTGTTTGATGCTGTGGCTTTAATTTATTACATGTTGTTATTGGAATGTTGCGGAGGATGATACGTACTGGATGATTTGGCATGGCGGTCTAAGCTGGTGGATAGCGTGGTGCGGATATGATGGTATTTAGCATGATGGTAAAGGGTGCACATCGTGCAGGCGGTGGTGTGAGTTCAAGTTCAAGATGCAAAATGCAAAATGCGCAGCATGCGTTGGCCATGAGAAATTTGAGTGACTATCCTTATCGGAGCCATCTACTGTCCATCCAGCGTGAGCAAGACGGGTGGGATAGTCAGATAGTCAGAGTCCGCATGATCTGTCATGACCAATTACTCCGGGATCTAGGTCTTTCTTGTTCAGGTCGAATCGATGAGAATTTAGTGCTGGTGTTGCTGAAATAGACATGAAGGCTCGAGCCCGTTCCACAGGGTCACTGTTGCTGCTTGATATGAGTCTTGGATGGGATTAAAGTGTTTTCTATAAAAAGGTGGTCGAAGAGTTGATAGCTAGTCTGTCAAGTCAAATGAGAACCGGGAGACGGTCGATGCGAATATCAATGATGATGATGTTATTGATAATGTACTTGATAGGGTTGTTAGGAATGTGAGCGATTGTCCCGTCGCCTGCGGGCGTCGTTTGAGGTTAAGATGTTTGAGCTTGAGCTTGGAGGGGATCGGGTTTGCTTGGGTATGAATCGTTTATATTATATCATATCATAGCGTCGCGTTGTGGACGTATCCCTCTCAGTGGCTCTGTACGGTTAGGCAGCGCTATGCATAGGTCAGTTGTTCGGGAACGGAACGGGATGATCTGCAACTGTACCACAGCGCACACGCTTCTTGGCGATGATGCCTGACTGTGTGAGGGTAGATTGGATGGTTAGGTGCGTATACGTCTTATCCCATCTCACCGTCCTGTAAGTCTGGACTCTGGACTAACTCAGACGGGTTCTATCTACTCATCAAACCTCTTTGTCTGGCGTGACCTCCACCGAACTACATCATGTACTGTCCATCCCGTGTGAATTCATGCTGGATGTTGAATGTGGGATGCGGCATGCAGGATGACGGGTTAGTCGCTGAGATTGCACAGTGCATGTACGTTGGACTTTGGCTTTGAATGTGTACGCGGGCCTTGCTCGTTGTGGTCTTTCTGGGTGACTTCTCTGTGTGTATGTGTCTATTGTCTGTGCTTCTGCGCGTCCTAATTCTGGGAAGTCCGTTTAAGCTTTATCCCATGATTTTCTTGTACATCTGTAATGTTGTAGTCGATAATCGAAGCTTTTGATGCGTGGCTGACCTAGAATTTCTTTGTCTCTGTCTGGGTTTACGTGCAGTTTCGCTTCACTGCGGTTAGATGCAACGCGGCAAAGATCCTGAAGTATAACGTTATGTAGCCGTGGGAGTTGGCATTGCACGCGCACAGTATAAATAGAAGAAGAAAAAAAAACAATTAAGAACATCGCACCAAATCATCCGACTCCTTGCCGCTATCCGTAGCCCATGGATTACCTGGGTTTTCTTTTGAGTGTCCAGGCACTTCCTCTGACGACTCAATTCGAAGGTCCCGATGCGGGCGTTATCCAAGAAGCTTATGCGCACTGTTGTGCGATGGAGGCTTCAGCTGGGGAGGAGAAGAAATTGTTCATGTATGCACGTGTACTCGGATACATGATCCTCGAGGCTCCGTCTACATCCGGATCCTTGTTCATCGCGCGTGAGATAATAGAGTGGCGGAAGAATAAGTGGGATTTGAACTTGCTGGCAGAATTTTATGTGCATTATATCTTCGGAGCTTGTATGTTCATCTTGTTTTTCTGCTCGTCATTGATGTCAATAGACCTCATCCTTGTCTCTAATACAGTCACCCGCCGCAGAAACGAATTTACGGATGAACGCGTGTATTATTCCTTCGAGGAAGAGGATTTGTATGGTACTCCAGACCCATATCCGAGGGGTGAAAATTCGGCTAGACGTACCGTGAGTTTTTTACATTGTCGCTACTTTCGCAGTAACTCTCAAGAAAATCAATTGACATTTAGGTCTTACACCGCGATGGATTTTCGTGTAAAATAACACACATCCCCGATGAGCAATGCTTTCCTCTAATGACACCAGCCGAGCGAAAACAAGTACTCGGCGGTCGGCCATATCATCATCAGGATCTAATTTTGTTGTGTAGTATAATCCCCCCTTCCATAGACTGGAACTTTGATCTGTCTGCATACGGATTTCACACGGTACGTGGTCTTATACGAGTTTGAGTTCAACAAACATCCAATTTTATTGACACTCTATTGGATAGACTGAATGCTCAAAGACACTCGGAGACCTTCTATATGGATTCAGTGGCATTCCCGTTGCTACTGATCTTAGTGGTGATATGGTATATGACATGTCGAACAGCATTGCATTAGCATATGTGACTAGAGAGCACTTTAACGTTCTCGCTCTTTGGCTTGAGGAAGTTCCAGTAAGTTCACACCATCCCATTTCGCTTCAGATTCTCTATACAGAACGCTAATTATTGTTCAATACTTCAAAGGACAAACCCAACACATATCTTGCGCAAGCATACTGTGAGGGATTAGTCGATGATGATCCACCGGTCATCACATTCACAACACCATCCAATATCAATATACCGCTACCAAATTCAAAATACATCCGCCTCCATGCATCTCTGGCGCGAATTGCGCATTTGTCGGGTGTATACCGATATCTTGACAATTTACCCATGTTCGTGGAGACGCTTGATTCGGAAGGCAAGTCGGGGGACATTTTGATGGCGAGGCTTTCTCGTGCGGTGTTGAGCGGTTGTAAATGTGTCACTTGGATAGATGTTGATGATGATGACTCTAAATGATAAACGCACAGAAAATGAATATTACTCGGGATGTTATTAGAATTAAAATACTTGATTTTCATTGTCGCCTTTCTTGCTCGTACGAGACCGTTAAGGAACAATGATGATAGTTTGACCTCCAAGCCGTTCCCACCGAGTGAGATGCGACACCGCAGACGACACAACAGAGGTGTCCCAGGAAAGAGATGGAGTCAGAATCCGTGGTGGAGCCAGAGGAAAAGCGCTTCTGGTCGGAGATGAAAGCCAAGCAGGAAACAAGCGCGCTACAGCTTTCGCCCGTGCACAACAAGAACAAACACGTCAGCACCTCTTCTCGACTCTTCTGCGCTCCCGGTCTTCGCGTCCTCTCCCGCCTCGCCTCCCCCGTTGCACGGTTCAACACAAACATGCAATTCAGCAACCCCTTTGTTCCCTCTATATTCATAAACAGGACGAATGCGAACAACGCCGGTAAGTACAAGTTCTTCCCTATACACGAGTTGGCACCCGCCGGTCTTCTTTCCCTTCCAGCACATATTCCACATATTCCCACTTCTACATCCACACCCGCATTCACACCCACACCTACTCCCGCTCGATTCTTCCCTCCCAATCCGTGTAAACAATCCTAGCTCTCCCACAACACCATTCACGCCGATTCAGCACCTGCGACCAACCCCCCTCCCTCTTCTTCCACTCATGAACCAGACCACCTTGCGCTCCTTGCTTGCATTTTGGCAGAGGATGCCGAATTCTGCGCAGTGCAGGGCGTGTTGATGTATAGGTAAACTATGCCTTTGATGAGCTGAATGGGTTCGATGGTGGGATGGGTTTTCAAGTGTTGGTGATTGAGATCACATTGCACATTTCGTTCTTCCCCTTGCACCCGTTGTTTTTGCCTAGACTGAACATCGACTTCAAATACTCACCAACTAGGCACTCTCCCGACCCTGCACTCTCCACGCTCCCTTCTTCTTTGTCGAGAGCGGCTGTTGGAGCATCGCTTCTGAGTGCAGGTGGGGTGGAATCAACATGATGATCACTGGGGTCGTATCTTATTCAAATGTAAACTCGGCTATGTACAATACAACGCTGCACTTCGCTTTAAATTCACGACGATCACGATCACGATGGGATCGCTCTGGTTGGTGCGACATCATCAATCCCGTATAGTAGGGAATCGTGTGTATTGACCTGTTTGAATCGCGTAGCTGAAGTTCCTTGCCTTTTTTATTAGGAACCAGATCTGCGTGGCTTGCCCGCGTGCAGAATTGTTGAGTGGCATGGATAAGTTCCATGCAGTTGGTCTGCGTGACTTCACGATGATTGTGCGTGCAAGTTGACATTTGACTGGAAAAATAGGGATGTTCTTTGGGAAGGGTACTTGTATACCTATTCTGAATGACGGATGGCTGATTAAAGGGTCGGAGGATACGTACAGAAACACAGCAGTGCCCATCATGATGTTGATAGAAAGGTTTGAAATCAAGGATACATGTAGTAGGGGTAAAGATGCAGTACCACAACACTTGTCAGTCTTGTCTTCTGCTGCCCCGTCCGACCGAAGGTAATATACCGTCAACCTCAAACTATCCCCTCGCACACTTTATCCTGTTATTCAGAAATGCAGCAATTTCCGGACGCGCACCACTTGATGATCACTGGGGGAAGCTTCTGTCAAACACAGAATGTCTACCGAGGGAGAGATACCGGTAAGTGCTAGAGTGACACAGTGGAATAGGATAGTTGTTCATTAGATGAAACAAAGGTCTACACATACTCGAGAAATACATAGCTGCAGACGCGATATTCGACTCGGCGGAACGGTTTCCACCAGCTCAGTGCCACCCGGGCACTCGTAAGAGGATTATTGACACTATTATGGAATGGATCGACGACCCGAGTCCTGAAAAACAGACCCTATGGCTCCATGGTCCTGCAGGCGCTGGAAAATCTGCGATTGGACACACAATCGCCACGATGCTGAAGGACCAACCTATCAGTCGAAAATACGGCTCTAGTTTTTTCTTTGCAAAAGGCGCTCCTGGACGTGGCGACGGGAATAAGTTGTTTGCTACCATCGCATACGAGCTCGCGATGAATTTTACTGAGTACCGTGAGGCTCTTGACGCTGTTATGCAGGAGAGTCCTACCCTGCCCACCAAATCGATTCAGATTCAACTTTACAATCTTATTATCAGGCCTCTCAAAAAGGGTACACCGTTGGCCATCCCATCACCCGACGATTATTATTGACGGACTGGACGAGTGCGCTGGGGGAAAGTGCATTCAAAGCGCCATTCTTTCCACCATATCCAATGCAATTATCCAACACAGCATTCCACTGCGATTCTTGATTATCAGCCGTCCTGAGTACTGGATCTTCGATGCGTTTGAGATTGGGTGTTTGAGTTCTGTTGTCAAATGTCTTTCCCTCAATGATGACCTCGATGCCTATGACGGAGTCAAATCCTATCTACGCGATGAATTTAATAGGATCTACGACGAAAACATTAAATTGATGTCTTCCACTCCTCGTCCTTGGCCTGAGGAACACATTATTGACCGCTTTGTCCGATCCGCTTCAGGACAGTTCATTTACGCCTCTACCGTCTTAAATTTTGTTGGAGATTCCCCCCATTGCAATCCCCTGGATCAACTTCATATATTGGACATGGCGGGACCTCATGAAGCCTCTGCATTCACCCAGTTGGATAGCTTATATGCTGCCATTTTGTCTTCGTATCCACGCTGGGACTCGTTGAAACGGGTTCTTACCACTATTCTACTGAAATGCACCATGTCAGACGCTGTCATGCAGCACGTTTTCGACATCCCCCCAGCAGAACTACATCAAATTTTGAGATCGATGCAATCCATAATTTACAGAAAGGAATATATCTGTCCACCAATTTTCCAAAAATTGGAACCCATCTTCGGTTCACCAGTTCACGAAGGATCTGGCTATCATTTCATCACCTCTCCTTTAGGGAATTCATAACAAATGGTTCTAGATCCGGGCGTTTCGCAATTGACACAACTACCATCAAGCAGTCCCTGTGGTCATTGTCTATAAGGCATTTGAGAGGAATGCTCCAAGGAGACCCTAATGTTGAACAGATGATAACACAGTGTGTATTTTATTTTAATGCATGACATGCAGTCGTTGATGTTGAGTTCTACAGTATTGGCGTGTCGCAACATCGGTATCTTCTGACTCGTATATTTGACGCAATATTGCCTCATTTAATCAGGAGTAGTCATTCCTACTTCGGCGCCGATATCATAATTGAAGAACTCAGACGTTTGCACGAAAGCCTTGAGCTCTTTACCCAAACAGATGCGCATATTCCCAACGCAAACTATACCGCGTGGCCCCTCTCCGCGGTCAATCATTTCCTACACGTTCTTATTGCTATGATCCGTTGGGATACTATAAAGCTCAAGAAACAATCTAACCCTCTAATGAAACTAATTATATCACTCTCCAAACTTGTTAAAACGGCATTAACCATGTGTGTACAACAGGTCCTGGAGACAATACCCATTGACGGACCCACTTTTGGATTAATATTTACCCATGGTTGGGACAAAAGTGTTACAGCCTTTGACATTGAAACAATAGGCCGAGCAGAAAATAATACTGATGGATCTATTCTCTCTGAGCTACAGGCACTCCATGGGATTGTCTCAGTCCGCTGCGTTGATGGAAAAGCAGAATTTACAACTCTTTCCAACTTGTTTCAACATACACTCTACAAGACAATGCAGAGCATCTACCTAAATTCTTGCCGATTTGCGGATTTGGAGTCTCAAATACTAGCCGATATGGCTTCTCTGTTTATTGGTGTATCCAGCCAGACGTTTGGTGGAAATTCACATGAATTCTCTCAAATTATCATTTTGTTGCAGCACCCCGGATTATCCGATATGTGCTCTCACCAACGTCTACGAGATTCCAACAGAAGTATCATATTCAACATCTTGATTGGTCCGTATTTGCCTCAAGATACATCAACCTTGACCAAATACGCAAAGGCGTCGTTACACTGGTTTACCAGACAATTAGTGAGCCCATTGGTTTCTGAATACCTGCATGCTTCAAGTTTTTCTTATGGGTAAGTGTTGCCTTGAGCCACCAGTTAAAAAATATACGAGATTAGTTTGGGTAGGGATTTATACAGTGGTATACTGTGCCACCGTTTACATTTATGGTATGTGGTCGATACAAAGGCTACAGTTGTATACAGTCACTCATGTTCTTGAAAGTGTCCAAAGGACTGTTGGATATGGCCCAGAGCCGTAAAATTGTTTTGGCAACAATCACCGTTCTCTATTCAGTAAATGTTGTAATTTTATGCCTCCAGTGGTATTTCATCAGTTGGTCTTACGCTACCCATGGAGACACAAAGGATTCTATCTTCTGGGCGTATCTTGAACCTCCTATTTGGTTTATTGAAGCGCTGAACACGAGCCAAAACGTGGTACTTGTAATTGAAGATGGACTTCTGGTCTGTGAATTATCCCACTCTGGAGAAATGCTGATATTTGTTATAGATTTGGAGGTGCTATCACGTATGGGGTCAATCGTTGAAGATTGTAGCAATGTTACTGTTATTATTATTTACAGAGTCTGGTACGTTAAAGTCATGCGCATACAGCAAAGATTAAATCGACTGCATAGCTCTCGTTATCACTGCTACCGTGCTTAATTCATTTACTCCAATACTCGTCACCAATCAAGCAGGGAAAGATATGATCAACCATGTTGATGAAGCGTTCTCATTCACGTGTCTTGCCACTACGTTCTTCACCACATTTCTCATAGGATACAGGATTTACACTGTCTCCAGGAATACGAACCGATCGATTTCAAGATACAAGCATATTTTTACTACCATTCTTCAATCGGCTGCGGTGCATGTACTACTTCTGCTTGTTCAAGCGATATCTCCGTTCAGCCCTATATTCTACGACATTCAATCACGGTGGTCACAGGTAGATGAGTATATTAATATGATTGTATACCTGGCCTCGGTATGTATATTGTTAGCTTCTTATATGGTACTAATCTCTCATCAGCTTGGTAGGGACTTGCACCGACAGTAATGGTGTTGCATCTTGCCGTTGTAAACGAGACCGACACTGCAACGTTTGCATCGAGCACTTTGATGCATCTCCCCGCTATGGAATTTGATAATTGTCTCGACCGAAGTACACACGCTGCCGACATAGAGCGCAGAGTTTTAATGTCTCGACCCGAGGATCCCGTAAATGCTCACAGAGCTATCGAGCAGGAAAAATAAGCAAATGAAGACACCTTGTTGTCTGATAGCGTCCCTGAGTTCCGACGGAGACTCGTATTACTGAATAATTCAAATTACGTACCTTTCTTGAAGCATGCATATAGGCTTGGGGGAGGGAATAATCAAAAGTCAGACAGAACGTCAAAGAGACAACGACGGAGGCGGGGTTGGTATTGAACTCAACTTTACATAACATCTGATATATGCTTACAGACCGAGAACAAATTCCGCAGAGACACCCAATCAGAGACGCTACCAAGCAAGATTGCATCCAAATTGAAGTCAAAGTTCGAGGCAGAGTCAAGTCTAAGAGTCGAGTGTGAACGGATGATAAACACGATCAAGTAGAATGCCCGACAAGTTTTGTGTTCACCATGTGACCCCGCTGCATGCCAAACTCATGATGGGTGTCTAGCTTTCTGTCTAAAGACACCTAGATAAACGCATGGATTGAAGAAGAACCAGCCTTGGTCCAGGCACCTAGAGCACATATCCAAGAAGCAGCAGAGAAAAAAAATCCAATAACCTGCTTTAAGTTTCGAATCCGAGTATAAGTTCGATCGCGGAAGCAATACAGCGGAACGTACCTGCTGTTGGATTGGCCTTGAGGAGATATTGAAGATATATTGCCAGGTACCACATACGAACAAAGAACGATGAAGGACTCAACGCGCCGGCACAGAAATGGATTGTCAACATCACAAACCGCACCGCCTGATGGGTGGGCGCAGCGCAGCGTATGTATGGACAGGCGAATTGAACAACAATTGGCGCGAGGGGATAAGTTCCGGGTACGTGTATGAGGGTGGTGTATTCGGAAGTCAGCCATAAAGAGAGGGGGGGACAAGGAAAATGGTGCAAAAATATGAAAAAATGAACACACCCACAGTCCGTACGCTCCTGCCCTTTCGCATTCTATAAACCACATAGACGAACATGCCAACCCACCGCCTCACGAACCGTCGCCGCCGCTCCTTTCATGCCCTCGTCAGCTACAACCCCACCAAGTAGCAACTTTCACACCAAACGTCACTCCCGTGTCATACACTGCTGGAGTCCCCGATAAAGACGCCGACAGAGACGTGCTGGATCCATCTCCCACTCGAAGGAAAACTTTATCTGGGAGCTACGTGAGTTGAAAGTCCAACAAGATAAAGCAGCGCACCATGCCATCGGCCGCCCCGTGAACCACAAGAACAAATACGGCAACAACATAACAACAACACCCTTTGGCATGAGATGCACCACCACCACCACCACTGGGGACTCGAAACGCAGGTAGAAACATTCGACGACCGAGAGGATGACAGGCGCTGCGACGAGGTTGCGGCGTTGCATTTGGGGGGGAAGAAGGGGAGAAGAAAGAGCGCGAGCGTGAGTTGTGGAAGATGGAAGGATATGATCTGGATATGGACGCTGGGCAAGCGACAACCTCTCGACAGCTCTCGACGCCGAATATTGAATGTTGAATACGCATATGAACCTTCCCAATGTCCTACAACCCGTCCGTCCCACTCCCAAACGAATGGTAAGCTCACAACTTCGCTCAATTCGCCAACTTCACACAAGGTGCCTGTTCTGGAATTGCACTGCTTACACTCCCGGCTTTTACAACCCTCTGGCGCCCCGTCTCCTCTGTCGGCTTGATTGCTTGCTTTAACACACAATCAACCAGCTCGTTCTCGTTCTCCCACAACACACATGCGAGAGCGAATGGGAATAATGGTGCGTGTGGTGAATATGATTTCCTCCCAATTCCAGAAGTCACACCCGCCGGATCGTCCTTCCTTTCCACCTCTCCCTCAGCCTACTCACCTTCACTCGATCCCGCCTTCCCAAACAAGCATGTATACCACCATGCACATCACCTCTACAACCACATTTTCAACACCAATACACCACCCGCAACCAACCCCTCTCCCTCTCCTACCCTTCAAGACGCAGCTTACGCCCCACTCATCACCCGGTCTGGGCAGCGGAGAGCGAGTTCGGCGCAGGGTATCTTAATCCCTAAAACCGATGAACGGAATGGGAAGAATGGGCGGGGTGAATGGGATGAACGGGTTGGGTGGGTTGGGATACGAAGTCGAAGCGTTCATGCAAGGTGACACCGTATTTGACTACAACTCCATGTATTCTCCATAAACATGAACGTGGGAACCGTCCAGTGCAACCGAGCCCCCTCCCCGACGTTGAATCCGGCCTCTTCTCCAATTTCTCATTCCTGCGTCTACCACCACCACTACCTCTCTTCTGCGTCGCAATCGTCCTCCTCTTCGTCTCCCCCTCTTTCTTCCTTAGCTAAACCCACCGCAGCCTCTCCACACTCGCACTCGTACCCCATGTCCTTATCGAGGCTGAACACAGAATTCACCTTTTCACTCACCGACCTCCCGCCCGACTCCGCGCTTTCCCCATCCTCCTCACAATCTTCCTCAGGTGGCACGTCACCTTTGAGTACAGGTGGAGTGGTCATCGTCCTCGTCGGCGTCAGACAAGAACATTGTGAAGGCGAAGAGAAGACAAGCGACCCCGAATGCAAGGCTTCCAAGCCTCGATATGAGCGCATATATATACCTCGACGCACACCTTAACGTTGATGGGTTATATTCGAATGATGCGTATGCGTTTTACGGACATTGGGGAGGAGGTGTAGACGTTGAGGGTGTGGATCATATCGAGGAGCGGAGTGAGAGTGTTGGCAGGAGTGTGGGAGTAGTGGCAGGAGCAAAATTATCGTGCGCGTAGTGTACGACACCCTGATTGCTCTCTGTCGTCGCTCGTCGTTCGTCGTTCGCATTTCGCATTTGCACTCGCATTTTGTCACATCCGCTCGTATGATCTGTAGCCTCATCCCTCGCTTTCGATTTCGTCTCTTGTCCTACCTCGTCCCCTGCTCTAGCTCCACACTCCCACACCCTTTACCCTTAACCACCCTCGGCCGTCCGTTCAATATTTCGTGTCTGAAAATCACGTTCGGTTCCGTCTTTGTGCCTTATTTGTTCTTTAGATTTTTTGTTGTCTTGTGCGGTTAACATGTTGTACGGTTGACAAAGGATTTCCGCGCTGAACGAAAGACAAGTCTGCCCCTCCCTGGATGCTAATGAAACAAAGTCCGTTTTTTGAGCAACAGAATCGGACGCAGGCAGCGCACTAGCTATATAGATGCATATGTACCCTTCCAAATGCGGGAAATATCACACCTGGTACACACCCACCACCCGACGCATACACCCGCATACAGGTAATCGATGCCGAAGTGCATATATGTCGAGGTAAGTCGAAGCCGAATTCTCCGCTGCCAGGTCGACCTTGTGTTCGTATTGACGCTCTCCGTGTTCCGCTCGTATTTCCTGTGTTCTCGGGTAACGGCACTGTATGGGTAAAACTGAAAAGTAAGAGTGCGCGATACTCGTTATAAAGGAGTACAAACGGGTCACTCACCACTCGTTGTCAGAGAGTACAGATAACCAGATGAGAAGGGGAGGTTCCGGAGTCGTGGAGCCAAGCGAGGCCATGTATGGTGAGTGTGAACGTTGCAATGAGGATCGACAACATTAACGCAGCGGAGTGGGTGCGTGGGAGTCGGAGTAGGTGTTGTAGAGGAGACTCAATGGGCTGACGCACACGCGCATACACCAAACACCTCCACTCAGACAATTGCTCCGCTTCTCAATAGCACCCAACACATCTGCATCAACACCTAAAGGTGCCACGACCCTATATGTATCCGTTCCCGCGCCAACGACAACGAAGCGCTTATATACGTCAATATCGAGTCTTGTGAGCCTTTAACGTCTGGCATTTCCCCTCTTGATCTCGCCCTTGCTTGAGCCGGTGTCCGACTTCTAAAGGACAAAAATGAGGCGGGTTCGAGGCCGATACATGGCGTCCCAGGCAACACATCACCGGTACGCAGAAGGGAGGATGCACCAGACGAAGAGGGCGGGGACTGGAGAGCGCGGAGTTGGCGGGCTAGTTTCGACTTCGAGTCTCAAAAGATTCACTAAGACAGAGTGTGCATGCGAGTGGTGTGGAATATTGGGGCGGGTGTAAATGGTAAGATTCAGGGTCGGAATCGACGTAACCGACATACGCTGCACGCAGTGCTGGACCAATCTAAGGGGGAAAGAGGCGTCATTTGAGTCACGAATAAGAGGGAAAGCGAAGCGCAAATGATAACAATGGAACACTTTTCTTTTTATGGCTCGCCGTAGTGAACCTGTTTCGACCAAAAGTGATGCTTGCGCTGCCGTTGACGAGGAAGAGGCAATGATATATTTTGCGGGCCTCGCAGAGCATTCATGTCGTGAGTATCACTGAGAGAAACCACGGGTGTCTGTCCACGATTAGTTGTGGTTACCGTGTATGGAAAATGTTGCACCTGAATACTGTTGCGAGCTCACGGCGCTTGACGAGAAACATGTGCGTAAGGTAAAAGTCAAGCAAAAAAGCCCAGTGCACAACAAGAACAAACAAAACAAACGCCTCTTCTTCGCCTTCCACCACTACCACTAACAACAATTCGAGACCCAAGGAGTACCAGCTGGCGACGGAAGGGGATGAAAAGATATCCGTTGAGTTAGCTGCACTGTTGTTAGAAGGGAAGAAGGGGAAGGAGCTGACTAGGGCCATGCGTGATCTTAAGAGGAAGCGCAAGCAGGAAAAAGTGAGTTTGCAGTCCTTTGGCCGTCTCACCTTCGACGCACAGTTCCCCAACCCGGCCATGTCATTCACGAACAAAACAAACAAACGGCAAACGTGAATACAATTTCGGTATACCACTTCTTATTCACACCTACTGGATCATCGCTGCTCGCACGTCCGCCTCTTCCATTTATTCCAATTCAATCCCGCCGTCCCAGCAAAATCATAACACAATCATCCAACGCCCAATGCACCACCCTCAATCCTGCCCGCTACTGCAATCCACGAACAAAACGACACGCGGCACTTTGCCCGCAGACACAATAACTTCTTTTTGCAAGAGAATCTTTGCTGGGTGATGTGATATGTGATCACTCGTTGACGGATATGTGGATCTGGGCATGGGGTGAAGGCCCGGGTGTTGGAAATATGGAGAAGATTCCGTGCCGGCTTCCAGACGGTGAGTCAAAGCTCTCGTTTCGTTCTTCCACATCAGGCTCTAATTCCACTACCAACGCCACTCTTTCTCGGTAAGCTCCGGTGGGTGCCCCCTGGCCACTGCACGAGATTGAGGCGTGTTGCGCGCAATACGAGGTGAAGTCCAGTATGCCTAAAGGTAATAAGATCAATATGGGGTGGTCTGGTTGACGTGGGGGGGATGTTGTGGATGTCAAGGTTCGTGGGTATAGGCCGATGGTTGATGCCATGCACGGCATATCGTGGGAACGCGCACTTGTGCGCATGCGCTCGTAGCGCGACACGGCTTATCAGAGCGCAGTGTTAGCGGGTGTGCGGATGTTCGGGTGTGCGGAGGTCAGATGGTGGGCTTGAAGAGGAGGATAGCGCGCGTGACTATCATTGACCCCTTGCTTTTCCTGTCCATCTGATTGGCCCTCCTCCTTCCTATTTCTTTTACATCACACTTTGTCTTTCTTGTTAGAATTGCCGTCATCTCCGTCTCCGTACTCCGTAATCCACAATATCCATTCAACAATCTCCGCGCTCTTCATCGCATCCATCCACCTACCCTTCATTGTCCGCTGCAGCCTCCACGCTAGGCACATGTGCTGTATGATACCATGCATCGGGGTCGCACGCATCTCCATTGCATCTTCCCCCTCATGTACATGAGGTGTACTGAGATGTCTGTCTGCCTGGTATTGTCAGTTACACCGCCTCGTCATTGCATCCGCGGCTCGAGAAAGAGTTCAGCTACTGTATGACGCAACTCTTGCTCGACTCCCCGCTCTTCAAGTTTACCACCACCTCCAATGGCAGTGTGCTTTATCATCTGCTGTGTGTACTACTCTCTATTCATTCCCCACTATACTACTTGACCCTCCCGCACGCCGGATGCCTCTCCTGGTCCTCCCATTTGTCGTGTGAACTCTACCTTGATCCGTTCCTTGCACAGCGTAACGCAGAGGGCAGCTCTGTCCAAAGCGTGTTGATGCATGTGTGCGCCATACGTATCCGTTTTATGTGGGCGATGGGTTGGATGGCGTTCTGAAAAAAATGGGTGTGAGAGCACAATGCGTGGGGTGTGATTAGCCGGAGTGGATCAATAATTGCCTGGTATCGCTTCCAGTTCTGATGATACGTGGATGGGAATATATCATATGTTGATGGTATGTCGGTCACTATGGAGAAAGACCGGACCACTACTGCAAGAACGAGGCCTGGTTCAATATTCAAGGTAAACCTGGGGCACAGGAAAGAACTCATGGGTGTAGAGACCATTCGTTTGCATTGTAGCAACGCAGGATTTAGTGAGGTGTTGAAGCGCAGCTATCTATGATAAAGTCAAAGATACATTTGGATCATTTTTTGCAAGGTAACGTCAGGAGGAGCATGTGCTGCATGATTATTTTGCAAGGTCTATTTATACTGGTTTGCGCTCTTCCCAACATCATTTCACAAGACGTTTTTATCAAGTCTGATGTGCTTCTACCTGATGATATATAATTAGAAATGCTCCTCATTTCATTGAAAAATACAAGCAATGTTCCAAGCTACTAATCTTGTTCATGATTTTGTGACTACACAACGGCAAGATTACTCGCTTTGCAATACCAGGGAAATTATTATTTGGAGAACTACGATTGGATTGGATAGATATTTGATGGCTCCACATCAACAAACGTGGTGAGATGGGTTTGACAGACATGATCTTGATATTGTTCTTTTTTTGGAAGAAACGGATGAGTAATTGTGAGCAACAGAATGTCCCATTTTTGTATATAATGTACGAATTGGAATACGACTCTGTCTAACCCATCAATCATGTCTATTGACCCTGGGTTGACCGAAGAGGCATACTATGTACGTGCTTCGGATATCAATATGCCTTTATTTCGTAGTTTCTTCATCGGTAATGCTCATATCCTGTTATTACCTTACTGCAGAAATTTAATCCAACACGTCACAGGGGTTTACACCGCGATTTATGTGTTGGCGATGAATACATGTTGTTTACAGCCATCTTGACCTGGTATCAGCACTCTAATGTTCTCGTTTGCAGTACCAAGGGGACCATCAAACACTAGTCATCGGGTTTAGGGTTTAGGGTTTAGGGTTTAGGGTTTAGGGTTTAGGGTTTAGGGTTTAGGGTTTAGGGGGGGAGCGAGCACCGAGCGAAGCGAGGTGCGAGCGACTTGTTTAAACTGTGAGTTAAATGGAAAGAAGGCCAGAGGGCTGTTGGGGGGTACCAACAACCAGCCCTTTCGTCTTTATAGACTCTTCAGTGGCTATTCTTAGAAGGAATGTTCTAGACATCCGATGACAGCGCGTGAAGTGATGCTGTGCAGCTGTCATGTATCTTACCGACTATCACAAATCTGTCAATGTTTATTGTCAAGTTAGACAGGTCTCTGATGAACAGAGTGTCACGGGTCAATGTGGCACATGGTAACCTGTCAAAAGTGGATCCAACACTTTTGTTCTTTGACATCGTGGGTTATTGACTGTGATGTGAATCACATGGATATAGATTACTCTGGTTACGTGGCTCCGAGTAACCGCGACATGGGAATATTCACATGTCAAGAGTATAAATAGCTTACCTGGGTCCTTACCTAACAATCAATTGATTGATTGTTGTGAATCTTAATTGGACAGTTCATGATCCGGTCCATCAAAAATGTTTCCACGGTACTAAGGAACTTTTCCCGAAGTACTAAGTAACTTTTCCCATGTACTAAATTAGATCCGGCCCTTCACAATCACATGCCGTTCGGAAGTTCACACGCCTACCTTACTTCCTACTAAGGTTAGACTTAGTTAGCTTAGGGTTGGGGTTAGGTTAGGGCTTAGGGTTTAGGGTTTAGGGTTTAGGTTTAGGTTTAGCTATTTAATCCAATGTGTTGCTTGTAAGTAGATGTTTGTTACTTTATAGCAATGAATACTTACGGTTAGGGTTTTTTTCTAATGCTTTACGCCTTAAGCGCTAGTATTCTTTTCATCGGTTGTAAGATTTGGATATTCTGCCGAATTCTGGATGTTCCCTCTCTTGTGAGATTGAACGTCTATGAAGTATTATCTCGTTATCGCTTTCGATACTTATCTGTTCAGCAGCTTCAACTAGAGCAGAATGATAAGTTTCATTAACGTTTTGAGTTTCGGGAACAACACCACCTTTTTCGGCAATGTCTTCATCCAGTTTACGAAAAACTGTTTTCTTCCACACATTTGCAAGGTCGAAAAGATTAGTATTGCGCTTTCGCGATACTATCCAACGACTTCCGAGTAGTCCTATCTTCCTCAAATCCGGTACGAACTCAGTTTCTCCGTCCACGAGGATCTGTGTGAACAGCTCCGGGCGAACATCATCGAGGTCGTGAACGTAATTTGGATCTGGTTTGATAAGGGGTCTGGACGAGTCTACACTATACAGACCTTTCTCGGCATGTTCATACCATGCCGACCAGTACTCGGTAACAGTTTTTCCAAGTTCAGCAGCTGAAAACCAATTCCATACCTGATCAAACCTGGTTTTAAGTACAAGAATGGATTCGTCGTGCTCTGCGATTCGTAAAGCGAATCGCTTTTCCCAACGTTCTTGTATATTCTTCTTACACCAAGACATGACTAGGTTTTCGGGATAACCGCGCATCAAATAGAGAGCGTTAAGGTCTCTAATTGCTCCAATGTAGATTTCCTTGGTACTACATAGCACGGCTAACCTGGATAACTCTCCAATGTAAACGCCACGTTTGACGTCTAAAGGATGATGTGATACCCATGGAACTCGTTCTCGGTTGTTTCCTGTCTTGACAAAAGGCTTCCAATGAAGTTTTCCAGACTCCTTGAATATGAAAGCATCGAGAAATTGACATCCCGACGAGGAAACAGCCCATTCGATAACACAACCATCGAACTTTATTGTTTCTTTAATTAAATTAAGTGCAAGTGCTTCGGACTCGGCGTAAACAATTGCAAAACAATCGTCGATGTACCTTCCATAGAAGGCCACATTAGGGTGGTCTAAGATTTTTGACTTTATTTCAAAATGGGCTCCAAAGAGGTTAGCAAGGTCCGGAGAATCCGCGACGCCCATTGCGAGGCCATTTTTTTGTCTAAAATATCTAGACCCATGTTGTGTTATCAATTGCGTATTGCCAATCTCGATAGCACGTTTAAAGATGCCCAATTTAACCAAGTTATTCTCTAACGAATTTGGATTAATATGGGCTAATGCAGTGTTTTCTTCCGAAGCATTGAGTAACCATTCCTCGTACATACTACAAACGATTTCGATGCACAAGTCCAACGGAATATTGGGATAGAAAGCAACTACATCCCCGGTGACAAAATACCATTGTCGTTTGGGGTCTATACGCAATTGGCTTAATCTCGTAAAGAGATCCTTCGTTCCGTGAATGATTGAAGGAGTCGATTTAATAATCGGCTTAAGCTCTTTTGATACAAACTTGGCTGCAGGATTAAATACTACAGAGTGACACGGAATTATGGGCCTAAATCCAGTAGGTTTCTTGTGGATTTTAGGTATACCATGAAATTGAGGATACTTGAACGATGATCCGTCTTCCGGTACATTCGATAGAAAGAATCGAGACAACCCAAGTTCAAATAGAAACAGATGTTCATCTTCGACGGTACGTGCAAGAGTTTGCATCTGGATCATTTTGCTCTTCATTACTTCTTGCGCAACTTCGAATTCTAACTCTTCATAGTTACGTTCATCTTCAAGAAGATTGAGCTCATTCCTTAATATCCAGTCGCGTTCAGACACCGCGAGGCCAAGATTCTTATCTGTCATCGTAATAACATAGTTGTTATCGATAAGAAACTTACGGATCTTGTCCCTTTTAGGAGAGAACGCGTGCTTTCGCATCTCCGTAAGGGCTTCTTCCGGGATACTTGCGATCGTGCGTTGCACGTACCGACGTCCCATCGAAAGGCCAAGTTCCATGTATTGCGGTAATACTGGAGGTTTCTCTTTCTTTTTTGAGCTTACTCCGTAATCTGGATCAAAAGGTTTGTTCATGCCTTCCTTAAACAAAAAATAGATACGCCATCTTATTCTTCGTTGAAAATCATTCCATGCTTGCATGATCAGACTTTGAGAAGGCAGAGTAAAAAACATATAATTGAGTCCGAGCGACAAATCATTTGCTATATCTACAGGGACCACCACACCAGGACTACAGTGTACACTACTACGATACTGGCCAGCCAACAAGAATGAGATCGGCGTATGTAAGTGTACAAAAGAAACTGCGTCTGTTTTAGTCATGGTGAGTATATCGTCAGGAATAGAGTTGGGGAAGGCGGGTCTTACCGACGTAAAAGGTACTACATTAGACCGCGCGTCTAGGCTCTTGCCTTTCCCTTTCCCTTTGGATCGTTCTTGACGGGAGCTCTCCCCTTCCCTTTCTTCTTGTTGTCGACCTTGTTGGAAGCCTTGGTTTGGGGCTTCTTCTGCGAAGGCGTCGACGAGGGTTTGAATTTCGAAGGGCCAGCTTTCTTGGCCTGAGGTTGAGGAGCCTTGGACGAATTCTGGCCAGACAAAGTCTGGGTAATTAGAATAGTAATTAGTATCCAGAATTATGGGTGAAGGGTTACGAGAACTTGCCTTCTTGCCCACAGATCCAAGGTTGAGCTTCTTGAGACGTGCATTCAAGCCCTTATCAATAAGGGATTGAATCGATGGACCTGGTTTGGTCGCATCGGCCATCTCGACATCGGCTGTTGCCGCAGTCGACCGCTTTTTCTCAATCTTGATTGCCAAAGCGCGGTGGCGCAAGTTGACAATCTGTTTGATATGAGAGAAGATGGCTGGCAAAATGGTTTGCAATGCGCTGCATTCAGCCTTCTTCTGCGGTGACACTACCCAATCTGTTATTCGACGAACTCCCTTGTTGTCTGTAGAGAAAACGGGGAGCTTATAGCTGGATTTGCGATCATCGTAAGTTGTCTTAACGATGAGGGCAGCAGCTTCATAACAGTTATTGAGTGCGCATTTATCATCCCAAAAGGCCAGTTCGTCCTTTTTCGCCTGAATGGCGCCGTCGTTGATTGCCTTTTGGAAGACATCACGAGCGGTGGAGAACGTAGAGGAAACTCGAAGAGCTTCCGCTGACCCGGCATCCGCGAATTCCTTCGTAAGTTGGAACTCGGGAGCCTTCACCCGAAGGCGATTGGGGGTGTTGCCTGCGCTAACGGCAAGTTCAAGGCGCTCGAGGCTAGCCTTGACTGTTTCCCTCTTATCGCACCACGATGCGAGGTTGAGGAGAAACTCCCTAAGGGCAGCACGATAGTCAAAAAAGACGCAGTCTACAATCTGGTCAATGGAGCGGCACTCAGCTATTTTCTTGATGACGACAGTGGCCAACTCGTCGATGAGGGCGTTGTGGCGGCCAGCTTCGTCGTTGACGCCAAAAACTGTGTTGTTGACGACAGCCTGGGTGAGTGCGTCCAGGGTGGGGGACATGGCACGAGAGAAGGCAGCAGAGTAAGTGGAAGACATGGTAGCTGTTGGGTAATAGCAAAGTCGTTGGGTTTAGGGGGGGAGCGAGCACCGAGCGAAGCGAGGTGCGAGCGACTTGTTTAAACTGTGAGTTAAATGGAAAGAAGGCCAGAGGGCTGTTGGGGGGTACCAACAACCAGCCCTTTCGTCTTTATAGACTCTTCAGTGGCTATTCTTAGAAGGAATGTTCTAGACATCCGATGACAGCGCGTGAAGTGATGCTGTGCAGCTGTCATGTATCTTACCGACTATCACAAATCTGTCAATGTTTATTGTCAAGTTAGACAGGTCTCTGATGAACAGAGTGTCACGGGTCAATGTGGCACATGGTAACCTGTCAAAAGTGGATCCAACACTTTTGTTCTTTGACATCGTGGGTTATTGACTGTGATGTGAATCACATGGATATAGATTACTCTGGTTACGTGGCTCCGAGTAACCGCGACATGGGAATATTCACATGTCAAGAGTATAAATAGCTTACCTGGGTCCTTACCTAACAATCAATTGATTGATTGTTGTGAATCTTAATTGGACAGTTCATGATCCGGTCCATCAAAAATGTTTCCACGGTACTAAGGAACTTTTCCCGAAGTACTAAGTAACTTTTCCCATGTACTAAATTAGATCCGGCCCTTCACAATCACATGCCGTTCGGAAGTTCACACGCCTACCTTACTTCCTACTAAGGTTAGACTTAGTTAGCTTAGGGTTGGGGTTAGGTTAGGGCTTAGGGTTTAGGGTTTAGGGTTTAGGTTTAGGTTTAGGGGGGGAGCGAGCACCGAGCGAAGCGAGGTGCGAGCGACTTGTTTAAACTGTGAGTTAAATGGAAAGAAGGCCAGAGGGCTGTTGGGGGGTACCAACAACCAGCCCTTTCGTCTTTATAGACTCTTCAGTGGCTATTCTTAGAAGGAATGTTCTAGACATCCGATGACAGCGCGTGAAGTGATGCTGTGCAGCTGTCATGTATCTTACCGACTATCACAAATCTGTCAATGTTTATTGTCAAGTTAGACAGGTCTCTGATGAACAGAGTGTCACGGGTTTAGGGTTTAGGGTTTAGGGTTTAGGGTTTAGGGTTTAGGGTTTAGGGGGGGAGCGAGCACCGAGCGAAGCGAGGTGCGAGCGACTAATTTAAACTGTGAGTTAAATGGAAAGTAGCCAGAGGGCTGTTGATTGTTATCAGCAGCCAGCCCTTTCGTCTTTATAGACTCTTCAGTGGCTATTCTTAGAAGGAATGTTCTGGAACATCCGATGACAGCGCGTGAAGTGATGCTGCGCAGCTGTCATGTATCTTACCGACTATCACAAATCTGTCAATGTTTATTGTCAAGTTAGACAGATCTCTGATGAACAGAGTGTCACGGGTCGATGTGGCACATGGTAACGGGTTTAGGGGGGGAGCGAGCACCGAGCGAAGCGAGGTGCGAGCGACTAATTTAAACTGTGAGTTAAATGGAAAGTAGCCAGAGGGCTGTTGATTGTTATCAGCAGCCAGCCCTTTCGTCTTTATAGACTCTTCAGTGGCTATTCTTAGAAGGAATGTTCTGGAACATCCGATGACAGCGCGTGAAGTGATGCTGCGCAGCTGTCATGTATCTTACCGACTATCACAAATCTGTCAATGTTTATTGTCAAGTTAGACAGATCTCTGATGAACAGAGTGTCACGGGTCGATGTGGCACATGGTAACCTGTCAAAAGTGGATCCAACACTTTTGTTCTTTGACATCGTGGGTTATTGACTGTGATGTGAATCACATGGATATAAAATACTCTGGTTACGTGGCTCCGAGTAACCGTGACATGGGAATATTCTCATGTCAAGAGTATAAATAGCTTACCTGGGTCCTTACCTAACAATCAATTGATTGATTGTTGTGAATCTTAATTGGACAGTTCATGATCCGGTCCATCAAAAATGTTTCCACGGTACTAAGGAACTTTTCCCGAGGTACTAAGTAACTTTTCCCATGTACTAAATTAGATCCGGCCCTTCACAATCACATGCCTTTCGGAAGTTCACACGCCTACCTTACTTCCTACTAAGGTTAGACTTAGTTAGCTTAGGGTTGGGGTTAGGTTAGGGCTTAGGGTTTAGGGTTTAGGGTTTAGGGTGGGAGCGAGCACCGAGCGAAGCGAGGTGCGAGCGACTAGTTTAAACTGGGAGTTAAAATGGAAAGAAGCCAGAGGGCTGTTGGGGGATCCCAACAACCAGCCCTTTCGTCTTTATAGACTCTTCAGTGGCTATTCTTAGAAGGAATGTTCTAGACATCCGATGACAGCGCGTGAAGTGATGCTGCGCAGCTGTCATGTATCTTACCGACTATCACAAATCTGTCAATGTTTATTGTCAAGTTAGACAGGTCTCTGATGAACAGAGTGTCACGGGTCGATGTGGCACATGGTAACCTGTCAAAAGTGGATCCAACACTTTTGTTCTTTGACATCGTGGGTTATTGACTGTGATGTGAATCACATGGATATAGATTACTCTGGTTACGTGGCTCCGAGTAACCGCGACATGGGAATATTCACATGTCTAGAGTATAAATAGCTTACCTGGGTCCTTACCTAACAATCAAACAATAGAATGATTGATTGTTGTGAATCTTAATTGGACAGTTCATGATCCGGTCCATCAAAAATGTTTCCACGGTACTAAGGAACTTTTCCCGAAGTACTAAGTAACTTTTCCCATGTACTAAATTAGATCCGGCCCTTCACAATCACATGCCGTTCGGAAGTTCACACGCCTACCTTACTTCCTACTAAGGTTAGACTTAGTTAGCTTAGGGTTGGGGTTAGGTTAGGGTTTAGGGTTTAGGGTTTAGGGTTTAGGTTTAGCTATTTAATCCAAAGTGTTGCTTGTAAGTAGATGTTTGTTACTTTATAGCAAGGAATACTTACGGTTAGGGTTTTTTTCTAATGCTTTACGCCTTACGCGCTAGTATTCTTTTCATCGGTTGTAAGATTTGGATATTCTGCCGAATTCTGGATGTTCCCTCTCTTGTGAGATTGAACGTCTATGAAGTATTATCTCGTTATCACTTTCGATACTTATCTGTTCAGCAGCTTCAACTAGAGCAGAATGATAAGTTTCATTAACGTTTTGAGTTTCGGGAACAACACCACCTTTTTCAGCGATGTTTTCATCCAGTTTACGAAAGACTGTTTTCTTCCACACATTTGCAAGGTCGAAAAGATTAGTATTGCGCTTTCGCGATACTATCCAACGACTTCCGAGTAGTCCTATCTTCCTCAAATCCGGTACGAACTCAGTTTCTCCGTCCACGAGGATCTGTGTGAACAGCTCCGGGCGAACATCATCGAGGTCGTGAACGTAATTTGGATCTGGTTTGATAAGGGGTCTGGACGAGTCTGCACTATACAGACCTTTCTCGGCATGTTCATACCATGCCGACCAGTACTCGGTAACAGTCTTTCCAAGTTCAGCAGCTGAAAACCAATTCCATACCTGATCAAATCTGGTTTTAAGTACAAGAATGGATTCGTCGTGCTCTGCGACTCGTAAAGCGAATCGCTTTTCCCAACGTTCTTGTATATTCTTCTTACACCAAGACATGACTAGGTTTTCGGGATAACCGCGCATCAAATAGAGAGCGTTAAGGTCTCTAATTGCTCCGATGTAGATTTCCTTGGTACTACATAGCACGGCTAACCTGGATAACTCTCCAATGTAGACGCCACGTTTGACGTCCAAAGGATGATGTGATACCCATGGAACTCGTTCTCGGTTGTTTCCTGTCTTGACAAATGGCTTCCAATGAAGTTTTCCAGACTCCTTGAATATGAAAGCATCGAGAAATTGACATCCCGACGAGGAAACAGCCCATTCGATAACACAACCATCGAACTTTATTGTTTCTTTAATAAGATTAAGTGCAAGTGCTTCGGACTCGGCGTAAACAATTGCGAAACAATCGTCGATGTACCTTCCATAGAAGGCCACGTTTGGGTGGTCTAAGATTTTTGACTTTATTTCAAAATGGGCTCCAAAGAGGTTAGCAAGGTCCGGAGAATCCGCGACGCCCATTGCGAGGCCATTTTTTTGTCTAAAATATCTAGACCCATGTTGTGTTATCAATTGCGTATTGCCAATCTCGATAGCACGTTTAAAGATGCCCAATTTAACCAAGTTATTCTCTAACGAATTTGGATTAATATGGGCTAATGCAGTGTTTTCTTCCGAAGCGTTGAGTAACCATTCCTCGTACATATTACAAACGATTTCGATGCACAAGTCCAACGGAATATTGGGATAGAAAGCAACTACATCCCCGGTGACAAAATACCATTGTCGTTTGGGGTCTATACGCAATTGGCTTAATCTCGTAAAGAGATCCTTCGTTCCGTGAATGATTGAAGGAGTCGATTTAATAATCGGCTTAAGCTCTTTTGATACAAACTTGGCTGCAGGATTAAATACTACAGAGTGACACGGAATTATGGGCCTAAATCCAGTAGGTTTTTTGTGGATTTTAGGTATACCATGAAATTGAGGATACTTGAACGATGATCCGTCTTCCGGTACATTCGATAGAAAGAATCGAGACAACCCAAGTTCAAATAGAAACAGATGTTCATCTTCGACGGTACGTGCAAGAGTTTGCATCTGGATCATTTTGCTCTTCATTACTTCTTGCGCAACTTCGAATTCTAGCTCTTCGTAATTACGTTCATCTTCAAGAAGATTGAGCTCATTCCTTAATATCCAGTCGCGTTCAGACACCGCGAGGCCAAGATTCTTATCTGTCATCGTAATAACATAGTTGTTATCGATAAGAAACTTTTGGATCTTGTCCCTTTTAGGAGAGAACGCGTGCTTTCGCATCTCCTTGAGGGCTTCTTCCGGGATACTTGCGATCGTTTTAATAACGTACCGACGTCCCATTGAAAGGCCAAGTTCCATAAATTGCGGTAATACAGGAGGTTTTTCTTTTTTCTTAGAACTTACTCCATAATCTGGATCAAAAGGTTTATTCATGCCTTCTTTAAACAAAAAATAGATACGCCATCTTATTCTTCGTTGAAAATCATTCCATGCTTGCATGATCAGACTTTGAGAAGGCAGTGTGAAAAACATATAATTTAAACCGAGAGATAAGTCGTTTGCTACATCAACCGGAACTACAACACCAGGACTACAATGTACACTAGATCTATACTGGCCAGCCAATAAGAAAGAAATTGGGGTATTGAGGTGTACAAATGAAACTGCGTCTGTTTTAGTCATGGTGAGTATATCGTCAGGAATAGAGTTGGGGAAAGCGGGTCTTACCGACGTAAAAGGTACTACATTAGACCGCGCGTTTAGGCTCTTGCCTTTCCCTTTCCCTTTGGATCGTTGTTCTTGACGGGAGCTCTCCCCTTCCCTTTCTTCTTGTTGTCGACCTTGTTGGAAGCCTTGGTTTGAGGCTTGCGTTGCGAAGGCGTCGACGACGACTTGGGTTTCGAAGGGCCAGTTTTCTTGGCCTGAGGTTGAGGAGCCTTGGACGAACTCTGGCCAGACGAAGTCTGGGTAATTAGAATAATAATTAGTATCCAAAGTTATGGGTGAAGGGTTACGAAAACCTGCCTTCTTGCCCACATATCCAAGGTTGAGCTTCTTAAGACGTGCATTCAAGCCCTTATCAATAAGGGATTGAATCGACGGACCTGGTTTGGTCGCGTCGGCCATCTCGACATCGGCTGTAGCCGCGGTCGACCGCTTTTTCTCAATCTTAATTGCCAAAGCGCGGTGGCGCAATTTGACAATTTGTTTGATATGAGAAAAGATAGCCGGCAGTATAGTTTGCAGCGCACTGCACTCGGCTTTCTTTTGCGGCGACGTTACCCACTCTGCTATGCGACGAACTCCCTTGTTGTCTGTAGAGAAAACGGGGAGCTTATAGCTGGACTTGCGGTCTTCGTAAGTTGTCTTAACGATGACCGCAGCAGCTTCATAGCAAGAAGCGAGTGCGCATTTATCCTCCCAAAAGGCCAGTTCGTCCTTTTTCGCCTGAATGGCGCCGTCGTTAATCGCCTTTTGGAAGACGTCACGAGCGGTGGAGAACGTAGTAGAGACTCGAAGAGCCTCCGCTGACCCGGCATCCGCGAATTCCTTCGTGAGTTGGAACTCGGGAGCCTTCACCTTAAGGCGATTGGGGGTGCTGCCTGCGCTAACGGCAAGTTCAAGGCGCTCAAGGCTAGCCCTGACTGTTTCCCTCTTGTCGCACCACGATGCGAGGTTG
Source organism: Psilocybe cubensis (assembly GCF_017499595.1). Taxonomy (NCBI): domain Eukaryota; kingdom Fungi; phylum Basidiomycota; class Agaricomycetes; order Agaricales; family Agrocybaceae; genus Psilocybe; species Psilocybe cubensis. Next base: position 31,097 of record NC_063001.1, on the reverse strand, counting down.
AGGAGAAACTCCCTAAGGGCAGCGCGATAGTCAAAAAAGACGCAGTCTATTATTTGATCAACGGAGCGGCACTCAGCTATTTTCTTGATGACCACAGTGGCCAGCTCGTCGATGAGAGCGTTTTGGCGGCCTGCTTCATCGTTGACGCCGAAGACGGTGTTGTTGACGACGGCCTGGGTGAGTGCGTCCAGGGTGGGGGACATGGCACGAGAGAAAGCAGCAGAATATTGGGATGACATAGTGGCTGATGGGTGATAGCAAAGTCGTTGGGTTTAGGGGGGGAGCGAGCACCGAGCGAAGCGAGGTGCGAGCGACTAGTTTAAACTGGGAGTTAAAATGGAAAGAAGCCAGCGGCTCGTGATTTTTTACGGGCGTGGACCAGTGCAAGCAATGGGCGCTACCGTACAGGCAAACGATCACTACATACCGCTCATGACAAAAGAGCAGGCTATTGCCTATTAAGTCCTTTACCAAGGGACACTCTCATGCCATTGGACATGGCAGGCTAATACCCTTTAAGCCCTTTACCAAGGGTTTAGGGTTTAGGGTTTAGGGTTTAGGGGGGGAGCGAGCACCGAGCGAAGCGAGGTGCGAGCGACTAGTTTAAACTGGGAGTTAAAATGGAAAGAAGCCAGAGGGCTGTTGGGGGATCCCAACAACCAGCCCTTTCGTCTTTATAGACTCTTCAGTGGCTATTCTTAGAAGGAATGTTCTAGACATCCGATGACAGCGCGTGAAGTGATGCTGCGCAGCTGTCATGTATCTTACCGACTATCACAAATCTGTCAATGTTTATTGTCAAGTTAGACAGGTCTCTGATGAACAGAGTGTCACGGGTCGATGTGGCACATGGTAACCTGTCAAAAGTGGATCCAACACTTTTGTTCTTTGACATCGTGGGTTATTGACTGTGATGTGAATCACATGGATATAGATTACTCTGGTTACGTGGCTCCGAGTAACCGCGACATGGGAATATTCACATGTCTAGAGTATAAATAGCTTACCTGGGTCCTTACCTAACAATCAAACAATAGAATGATTGATTGTTGTGAATCTTAATTGGACAGTTCATGATCCGGTCCATCAAAAATGTTTCCACGGTACTAAGGAACTTTTCCCGAAGTACTAAGTAACTTTTCCCATGTACTAAATTAGATCCGGCCCTTCACAATCACGTGCCGTTCGGAAGTTCACACGCCTACCTTACTTCCTACTAAGGTTAGACTTAGTTAGCTTAGGGTTGGGGTTAGGTTAGGGTTTAGGGTTTAGGGTTTAGGGTTTAGGTTTAGCTATTTAATCCAAAGTGTTGCTTGTAAGTAGATGTTTGTTACTTTATAGCAAGGAATACTTACGGTTAGGGTTTTTTTCTAATGCTTTACGCCTTACGCGCTAGTATTCTTTTCATCGGTTGTAAGATTTGGATATTCTGCCGAATTCTGGATGTTCCCTCTCTTGTGAGATTGAACGTCTATGAAGTATTATCTCGTTATCACTTTCGATACTTATCTGTTCAGCAGCTTCAACTAGAGCAGAGTGATAAGTTTCATTAACGTTTTGAGTTTCGGGAACAACACCACCTTTTTCAGCGATGTTTTCATCCAGTTTACGAAAGACTGTTTTCTTCCACACATTTGCAAGGTCGAAAAGATTAGTATTGCGCTTTCGCGATACTATCCAACGACTTCCGAGTAGTCCTATCTTCCTCAAATCCGGTACGAACTCAGTTTCTCCGTCCACGAGGATCTGTGTGAACAGCTCCGGGCGAACATCATCGAGGTCGTGAACGTAATTTGGATCTGGTTTGATAAGGGGTCTGGACGAGTCTGCACTATACAGACCTTTCTCGGCATGTTCATACCATGCCGACCAGTACTCGGTAACAGTCTTTCCAAGTTCAGCAGCTGAAAACCAATTCCATACCTGATCAAATCTGGTTTTAAGTACAAGAATGGATTCGTCGTGCTCTGCGACTCGTAAAGCGAATCGCTTTTCCCAACGTTCTTGTATATTCTTCTTACACCAAGACATGACTAGGTTTTCGGGATAACCGCGCATCAAATAGAGAGCGTTAAGGTCTCTAATTGCTCCGATGTAGATTTCCTTGGTACTACATAGCACGGCTAACCTGGATAACTCTCCAATGTAGACGCCACGTTTGACGTCCAAAGGATGATGTGATACCCATGGAACTCGTTCTCGGTTGTTTCCTGTCTTGACAAATGGCTTCCAATGAAGTTTTCCAGACTCCTTGAATATGAAAGCATCGAGAAATTGACATCCCGACGAGGAAACAGCCCATTCGATAACACAACCATCGAACTTTATTGTTTCTTTAATAAGATTAAGTGCAAGTGCTTCGGACTCGGCGTAAACAATTGCGAAACAATCGTCGATGTACCTTCCATAGAAGGCCACGTTTGGGTGGTCTAAGATTTTTGACTTTATTTCAAAATGGGCTCCAAAGAGGTTAGCAAGGTCCGGAGAATCCGCGACGCCCATTGCGAGGCCATTTTTTTGTCTAAAATATCTAGACCCATGTTGTGTTATCAATTGCGTATTGCCAATCTCGATAGCACGTTTAAAGATGCCCAATTTAACCAAGTTATTCTCTAACGAATTTGGATTAATATGGGCTAATGCAGTGTTTTCTTCCGAAGCGTTGAGTAACCATTCCTCGTACATATTACAAACGATTTCGATGCACAAGTCCAACGGAATATTGGGATAGAAAGCAACTACATCCCCGGTGACAAAATACCATTGTCGTTTGGGGTCTATACGCAATTGGCTTAATCTCGTAAAGAGATCCTTCGTTCCGTGAATGATTGAAGGAGTCGATTTAATAATCGGCTTAAGCTCTTTTGATACAAACTTGGCTGCAGGATTAAATACTACAGAGTGACACGGAATTATGGGCCTAAATCCAGTAGGTTTTTTGTGGATTTTAGGTATACCATGAAATTGAGGATACTTGAACGATGATCCGTCTTCCGGTACATTCGATAGAAAGAATCGAGACAACCCAAGTTCAAATAGAAACAGATGTTCATCTTCGACGGTACGTGCAAGAGTTTGCATCTGGATCATTTTGCTCTTCATTACTTCTTGCGCAACTTCGAATTCTAGCTCTTCGTAATTACGTTCATCTTCAAGAAGATTGAGCTCATTCCTTAATATCCAGTCGCGTTCAGACACCGCGAGGCCAAGATTCTTATCTGTCATCGTAATAACATAGTTGTTATCGATAAGAAACTTTTGGATCTTGTCCCTTTTAGGAGAGAACGCGTGCTTTCGCATCTCCTTGAGGGCTTCTTCCGGGATACTTGCGATCGTTTTAATAACGTACCGACGTCCCATTGAAAGGCCAAGTTCCATAAATTGCGGTAATACAGGAGGTTTTTCTTTTTTCTTAGAACTTACTCCATAATCTGGATCAAAAGGTTTATTCATGCCTTCTTTAAACAAAAAATAGATACGCCATCTTATTCTTCGTTGAAAATCATTCCATGCTTGCATGATCAGACTTTGAGAAGGCAGTGTGAAAAACATATAATTTAAACCGAGAGATAAGTCGTTTGCTACATCAACCGGAACTACAACACCAGGACTACAATGTACACTAGATCTATACTGGCCAGCCAATAAGAAAGAAATTGGGGTATTGAGGTGTACAAATGAAACTGCGTCTGTTTTAGTCATGGTGAGTATATCGTCAGGAATAGAGTTGGGGAAAGCGGGTCTTACCGACGTAAAAGGTACTACATTAGACCGCGCGTTTAGGCTCTTGCCTTTCCCTTTCCCTTTGGATCGTTGTTCTTGACGGGAGCTCTCCCCTTCCCTTTCTTCTTGTTGTCGACCTTGTTGGAAGCCTTGGTTTGAGGCTTGCGTTGCGAAGGCGTCGACGACGACTTGGGTTTCGAAGGGCCAGTTTTCTTGGCCTGAGGTTGAGGAGCCTTGGACGAACTCTGGCCAGACGAAGTCTGGGTAATTAGAATAATAATTAGTATCCAAAGTTATGGGTGAAGGGTTACGAAAACCTGCCTTCTTGCCCACATATCCAAGGTTGAGCTTCTTAAGACGTGCATTCAAGCCCTTATCAATAAGGGATTGAATCGACGGACCTGGTTTGGTCGCGTCGGCCATCTCGACATCGGCTGTAGCCGCGGTCGACCGCTTTTTCTCAATCTTAATTGCCAAAGCGCGGTGGCGCAATTTGACAATTTGTTTGATATGAGAAAAGATAGCCGGCAGTATAGTTTGCAGCGCACTGCACTCGGCTTTCTTTTGCGGCGACGTTACCCACTCTGCTATGCGACGAACTCCCTTGTTGTCTGTAGAGAAAACGGGGAGCTTATAGCTGGACTTGCGGTCTTCGTAAGTTGTCTTAACGATGACCGCAGCAGCTTCATAGCAAGAAGCGAGTGCGCATTTATCCTCCCAAAAGGCCAGTTCGTCCTTTTTCGCCTGAATGGCGCCGTCGTTAATCGCCTTTTGGAAGACGTCACGAGCGGTGGAGAACGTAGTAGAGACTCGAAGAGCCTCCGCTGACCCGGCATCCGCGAATTCCTTCGTGAGTTGGAACTCGGGAGCCTTCACCTTAAGGCGATTGGGGGTGCTGCCTGCGCTAACGGCAAGTTCAAGGCGCTCAAGGCTAGCCCTGACTGTTTCCCTCTTGTCGCACCACGATGCGAGGTTGAGGAGAAACTCCCTAAGGGCAGCGCGATAGTCAAAAAAGACGCAGTCTATTATTTGATCAACGGAGCGGCACTCAGCTATTTTCTTGATGACCACAGTGGCCAGCTCGTCGATGAGAGCGTTTTGGCGGCCTGCTTCATCGTTGACGCCGAAGACGGTGTTGTTGACGACGGCCTGGGTGAGTGCGTCCAGGGTGGGGGACATGGCACGAGAGAAAGCAGCAGAATATTGGGATGACATAGTGGCTGATGGGTGATAGCAAAGTCGTTGGGTTTAGGGGGGGAGCGAGCACCGAGCGAAGCGAGGTGCGAGCGACTAGTTTAAACTGGGAGTTAAAATGGAAAGAAGCCAGCGGCTCGTGATTTTTTACGGGCGTGGACCAGTGCAAGCAATGGGCGCTACCGTACAGGCAAACGATCACTACATACCGCTCATGACAAAAGAGCAGGCTATTGCCTATTAAGTCCTTTACCAAGGGACACTCTCATGCCATTGGACATGGCAGGCTAATACCCTTTAAGCCCTTTACCAAGGGGCGCCACATCAGCCATTACAGCCACAGGTTCATTTCCGGGTTAGGGTTTAGGGTTTAGGGTTTTAGGGGTTAGGGGGGGAGCGAGCACCGAGCGAAGCGAGGTGCGAGCGACTAGTTTAAACTGGGAGTTAAAATGGAAAGAAGCCAGAGGGCTGTTGGGGGATCCCAACAACCAGCCCTTTCGTCTTTATAGACTCTTCAGTGGCTATTCTTAGAAGGAATGTTCTAGACATCCGATGACAGCGCGTGAAGTGATGCTGCGCAGCTGTCATGTATCTTACCGACTATCACAAATCTGTCAATGTTTATTGTCAAGTTAGACAGGTCTCTGATGAACAGAGTGTCACGGGTCGATGTGGCACATGGTAACCTGTCAAAAGTGGATCCAACACTTTTGTTCTTTGACATCGTGGGTTATTGACTGTGATGTGAATCACATGGATATAGATTACTCTGGTTACGTGGCTCCGAGTAACCGCGACATGGGAATATTCACATGTCTAGAGTATAAATAGCTTACCTGGGTCCTTACCTAACAATCAAACAATAGAATGATTGATTGTTGTGAATCTTAATTGGACAGTTCATGATCCGGTCCATCAAAAATGTTTCCACGGTACTAAGGAACTTTTCCCGAAGTACTAAGTAACTTTTCCCATGTACTAAATTAGATCCGGCCCTTCACAATCACATGCCGTTCGGAAGTTCACACGCCTACCTTACTTCCTACTAAGGTTAGACTTAGTTAGCTTAGGGTTGGGGTTAGGTTAGGGTTTAGGGTTTAGGGTTTAGGGTTTAGGTTTAGCTATTTAATCCAAAGTGTTGCTTGTAAGTAGATGTTTGTTACTTTATAGCAAGGAATACTTACGGTTAGGGTTTTTTTCTAATGCTTTACGCCTTACGCGCTAGTATTCTTTTCATCGGTTGTAAGATTTGGATATTCTGCCGAATTCTGGATGTTCCCTCTCTTGTGAGGTTGAACGTCTATGAAGTATTATCTCGTTATCACTTTCGATACTTATCTGTTCAGCAGCTTCAACTAGAGCAGAATGATAAGTTTCATTAACGTTTTGAGTTTCGGGAACAACACCACCTTTTTCAGCGATGTTTTCATCCAGTTTACGAAAGACTGTTTTCTTCCACACATTTGCAAGGTCGAAAAGATTAGTATTGCGCTTTCGCGATACTATCCAACGACTTCCGAGTAGTCCTATCTTCCTCAAATCCGGTACGAACTCAGTTTCTCCGTCCACGAGGATCTGTGTGAACAGCTCCGGGCGAACATCATCGAGGTCGTGAACGTAATTTGGATCTGGTTTGATAAGGGGTCTGGACGAGTCTGCACTATACAGACCTTTCTCGGCATGTTCATACCATGCCGACCAGTACTCGGTAACAGTCTTTCCAAGTTCAGCAGCTGAAAACCAATTCCATACCTGATCAAATCTGGTTTTAAGTACAAGAATGGATTCGTCGTGCTCTGCGACTCGTAAAGCGAATCGCTTTTCCCAACGTTCTTGTATATTCTTCTTACACCAAGACATGACTAGGTTTTCGGGATAACCGCGCATCAAATAGAGAGCGTTAAGGTCTCTAATTGCTCCGATGTAGATTTCCTTGGTACTACATAGCACGGCTAACCTGGATAACTCTCCAATGTAGACGCCACGTTTGACGTCCAAAGGATGATGTGATACCCATGGAACTCGTTCTCGGTTGTTTCCTGTCTTGACAAATGGCTTCCAATGAAGTTTTCCAGACTCCTTGAATATGAAAGCATCGAGAAATTGACATCCCGACGAGGAAACAGCCCATTCGATAACACAACCATCGAACTTTATTGTTTCTTTAATAAGATTAAGTGCAAGTGCTTCGGACTCGGCGTAAACAATTGCGAAACAATCGTCGATGTACCTTCCATAGAAGGCCACGTTTGGGTGGTCTAAGATTTTTGACTTTATTTCAAAATGGGCTCCAAAGAGGTTAGCAAGGTCCGGAGAATCCGCGACGCCCATTGCGAGGCCATTTTTTTGTCTAAAATATCTAGACCCATGTTGTGTTATCAATTGCGTATTGCCAATCTCGATAGCACGTTTAAAGATGCCCAATTTAACCAAGTTATTCTCTAACGAATTTGGATTAATATGGGCTAATGCAGTGTTTTCTTCCGAAGCGTTGAGTAACCATTCCTCGTACATATTACAAACGATTTCGATGCACAAGTCCAACGGAATATTGGGATAGAAAGCAACTACATCCCCGGTGACAAAATACCATTGTCGTTTGGGGTCTATACGCAATTGGCTTAATCTCGTAAAGAGATCCTTCGTTCCGTGAATGATTGAAGGAGTCGATTTAATAATTGGCTTAAGCTCTTTTGATACAAACTTGGCTGCAGGATTAAATACTACAGAGTGACACGGAATTATGGGCCTAAATCCAGTAGGTTTTTTGTGGATTTTAGGTATACCATGAAATTGAGGATACTTGAACGATGATCCGTCTTCCGGTACATTCGATAGAAAGAATCGAGACAACCCAAGTTCAAATAGAAACAGATGTTCATCTTCGACGGTACGTGCAAGAGTTTGCATCTGGATCATTTTGCTCTTCATTACTTCTTGCGCAACTTCGAATTCTAGCTCTTCGTAATTACGTTCATCTTCAAGAAGATTGAGCTCATTCCTTAATATCCAGTCGCGTTCAGACACCGCGAGGCCAAGATTCTTATCTGTCATCGTAATAACATAGTTGTTATCGATAAGAAACTTTTGGATCTTGTCCCTTTTAGGAGAGAACGCGTGCTTTCGCATCTCCTTGAGGGCTTCTTCCGGGATACTTGCGATCGTTTTAATAACGTACCGACGTCCCATTGAAAGGCCAAGTTCCATAAATTGCGGTAATACAGGAGGTTTTTCTTTTTTCTTAGAACTTACTCCATAATCTGGATCAAAAGGTTTATTCATGCCTTCTTTAAACAAAAAATAGATACGCCATCTTATTCTTCGTTGAAAATCATTCCATGCTTGCATGATCAGACTTTGAGAAGGCAGTGTGAAAAACATATAATTTAAACCGAGAGATAAGTCGTTTGCTACATCAACCGGAACTACAACACCAGGACTACAATGTACACTAGATCTATACTGGCCAGCCAATAAGAAAGAAATTGGGGTATTGAGGTGTACAAATGAAACTGCGTCTGTTTTAGTCATGGTGAGTATATCGTCAGGAATAGAGTTGGGGAAAGCGGGTCTTACCGACGTAAAAGGTACTACATTAGACCGCGCGTTTAGGCTCTTGCCTTTCCCTTTCCCTTTGGATTGTTGTTCTTGACGGGAGCTCTCCCCTTCCCTTTCTTCTTGTTGTCGACCTTGTTGGAAGCCTTGGTTTGAGGCTTGCGTTGCGAAGGCGTCGACGACGACTTGGGTTTCGAAGGGCCAGTTTTCTTGGCCTGAGGTTGAGGAGCCTTGGACGAACTCTGGCCAGACGAAGTCTGGGTAATTAGAATAATAATTAGTATCCAAAGTTATGGGTGAAGGGTTACGAAAACCTGCCTTCTTGCCCACATATCCAAGGTTGAGCTTCTTAAGACGTGCATTCAAGCCCTTATCAATAAGGGATTGAATCGACGGACCTGGTTTGGTCGCGTCGGCCATCTCGACATCGGCTGTAGCCGCGGTCGACCGCTTTTTCTCAATCTTAATTGCCAAAGCGCGGTGGCGCAATTTGACAATTTGTTTGATATGAGAAAAGATAGCCGGCAGTATAGTTTGCAGCGCACTGCACTCGGCTTTCTTTTGCGGCGACGTTACCCACTCTGCTATGCGACGAACTCCCTTGTTGTCTGTAGAGAAAACGGGGAGCTTATAGCTGGACTTGCGGTCTTCGTAAGTTGTCTTAACGATGACCGCAGCAGCTTCATAGCAAGAAGCGAGTGCGCATTTATCCTCCCAAAAGGCCAGTTCGTCCTTTTTGGGGGTTAGGGTTTAGGGTTTAGGGTTTTAGGGTTTAGGGTTTAGGGTTTAGGGGGGGAGCGAGCACCGAGCGAAGCGAGGTGCGAGCGACTAGTTTAAACTGGGAGTTAAATGGAAAGTAGCCAGAGGGCTGTTGGGGGATCCCAACAACCAGCCCTTTCGTCTTTATAGACTCTTCAGTGGCTATTCTTAGAAGGAATGTTCTAGACATCCGATGACAGCGCGTGAAGTGATGCTGCGCAGCTGTCATGTATCTTACCGACTATCACAAATCTGTCAATGTTTATTGTCAAGTTAGACAGGTCTCTGATGAACAGAGTGTCACGGGTCGATGTGGCACATGGTAACCTGTCAAAAGTGGATCCAACACTTTTGTTCTTTGACATCGTGGGTTATTGACTGTGATGTGAATCACATGGATATAGATTACTCTGGTTACGTGGCTCCGAGTAACCGCGACATGGGAATATTCACATGTCTAGAGTATAAATAACTTACCTGGGTCCTTACCTAACAATCAAACAATAGAATGATTGATTGTTGTGAATCTTAATTGGACAGTTCATGATCCGGTCCATCAAAAATGTTTCCACGGTACTAAGGAACTTTTCCCGAAGTACTAAGTAACTTTTCCCATGTACTAAATTAGATCCGGCCCTTCACAATCACATGCCGTTCGGAAGTTCACACGCCTACCTTACTTCCTACTAAGGTTAGACTTAGTTAGCTTAGGGTTGGGGTTAGGTTAGGGTTTAGGGTTTAGGGTTTAGGGTTTAGGTTTAGGTTTAGCTATTCAATCCAATGTGTTGCTTGTAAGTAGATGTTTGTTACTTTATAGCAAGGAATACTTACGGTTAGGGTTTTTTTCTAATGCTTTACGCCTTAAGCGCTAGTATTCTTTTCATCGGTTGTAAGATTTGGATATTCTGCCAAATTCTGGATGTTCCCTCTCTTGTGAGATTGAACGTCTATGAAGTATTATCTCGTTATCACTTTCGATACTTATCTGCTCAGCAGCTTCAACTAAAGCAGAATGATAAGTTTCATTAACGTTTTGAGTTTCGGGAACAACACCACCTTTTTCAGCGATGTCTTCATCCAGTTTACGAAAGACTGTTTTCTTCCACACATTTGCAAGGTCGAAAAGATTAGTATTGCGTTTTCGCGATACTATCCAACGACTTCCGAGTAGTCCTATCTTCCTCAAATCCGGTACGAACTCAGTTTCTCCGTCCACGAGGATCTGTGTGAACAGCTCCGGGCGAACATCATCGAGGTCGTGAACGTAATTTGGATCTGGTTTGATAAGGGGTCTGGACGAGTCTGCACTATACAAACCTTTCTCGGCATGTTCATACCATGCCGACCAGTACTCGGTAACAGTTTTTCCAAGTTCAGCAGCTGAAAACCAATTCCATACCTGATCAAATCTGGTTTTAAGTACAAGAATGGATTCGTCGTGCTCTGCGACTCGTAAAGCGAATCGCTTTTCCCAACGTTCTTGTATATTCTTCTTACACCAAGATATGACTAGGTTTTCGGGATAACCGCGCATCAAATAGAGAGCGTTAAGGTCTCTAATTGCTCCGATGTAGATTTCCTTGGTACTACATAGCACGGCTAACCTGGATAACTCTCCAATGTAGACGCCACGTTTGACGTCCAAAGGATGATGTGATACCCATGGAACTCGTTCTCGGTTGTTTCCTGTCTTGACAAAAGGCTTCCAATGAAGTTTTCCAGACTCCTTGAATATGAAAGCATCGAGAAATTGACATCCCGACGAGGAAACAGCCCATTCGATAACACAACCATCGAACTTTATTGTTTCTTTAATAAGATTAAGTGCAAGTGCTTCGGACTCGGCGTAAACAATTGCGAAACAATCGTCGATGTACCTTCCATAGAAGGCCACGTTTGGGTGGTCTAAGATTTTTGACTTTATTTCAAAATGGGCTCCAAAGAGGTTAGCAAGGTCCGGAGAATCCGCGACGCCCATTGCGAGGCCATTTTTTTGTCTAAAATATCTAGACCCATGTTGTGTTATCAATTGCGTATTGCCAATCTCGATAGCACGTTTAAAGATGCCCAATTTAACCAAGTTATTCTCTAACGAATTTGGATTAATATGGGCTAATGCAGTGTTTTCTTCCGAAGCGTTGAGTAACCATTCCTCGTACATACTACAAACGATTTCGATGCACAAGTCCAACGGAATATTGGGATAGAAAGCAACTACATCTCCAGTGACAAAATACCATTGTCTTTTGGAGTCTATACGCAATTGGCTTAATCTCGTAAAGAGATCCTTCGTTCCGTGTATGATTGAAGGAGTCGATTTAATAATCGGCTTAAGCTCTTTTGATACAAACTTGGCTGCAGGATTAAATACTACAGAGTGACACGGAATTATGGGCCTAAATCCAGTAGGTTTCTTGTGGATTTTAGGTATACCATGAAATTGAGGATACTTGAACGATGATCCGTCTTCCGGTACATTCGATAGAAAGAATCGAGACAACCCAAGTTCAAATAGAAACAGATGTTCATCTTCGACAGTACGTGCGAGCGTTTGCATCTGAATCATTTTGCTCTTCATAACTTCTTGCGCAACTTCGAATTCTAACTCTTCGTAATTACGTTCATCTTCAAGAAGATTGAGCTCATTCCTTAATATCCAGTCGCGTTCAGACACCGCGAGGCCAAGATTCTTATCTGTCATCGTAATAACATAGTTGTTATCGATAAGAAACTTACGGATCTTGTCCCTTTTAGGAGAGAACGCGTGCTTTCGCATCTCCGTAAGGGCTTCTTCCGGGATACTTGCGATCGTGCGTTGCACGTACCGACGTCCCATCGAAAGGCCAAGTTCCATATATTGCGGTAATACAGGAGGTTTCTCTTTCTTTTTTGAGCTTACTCCATAATCTGGATCAAAAGGTTTATTCATGCCTTCCTTAAACAAAAAATAGATACGCCATCTTATTCTTCGTTGGAAATCATTCCATGCTTGCATGATCAGACTTTTAGAAGGCAGAGTGAAAAACATATAATTAAGTCCGAGAGAGAGATCGTTTGCTACATCAACAGGGACAGAAACACCAGGACTACAATGTACACTACTACGATACTGGCCAGCCAACAAGAATGATATTGGAGTATGTAAGTGTACGAAAGAAACTGCGTCTGTTTTAGTCATGGTGAGTATATCGTCAGGAATAGAGTTGGGGAAGGCGGGTCTCACCGACGTAAAAGGTACTACATTAGACCGCGCATCTAGGCTCTTGCCTTTCCCTTTCCCTTTGGATCGTTCTTGACGGGAGCTCTCCCCTTCCCTTTCTTCTTGTTGTCGACCTTGTTGGAAGCCTTGGTTTGAGGCTTGCGTTGCGAAGGCGTCGACGACGACTTGGGTTTCGAAGGGCCAGCTTTCTTGGCCTGAGGTTGAGGAGCCTTGGATGAATTCTGGCCAGACAAAGTCTGGGTAATTAGAGTAGTAATTAGTATCCAGAATTATGGGTGAAGGGTTACGAAAACTTGCTTTCTTGCCCACAGATCCAAGGTTGAGCTTCTTGAGACGTGCATTCAAGCCCTTATCAATAAGGGATTGAATCGACGGACCTGGTTTGGTCGCGTCGGCCATCTCGACATCGGCTGTTGCCGCAGTCGTCCGCTTTTTCTCAATCTTAATTGCCAAAGCGCGGTGGCGCATGTTGACAATTTGTTTGATGTGAGAAAAGATCGCCGGCAGTATGGTTTGCAGCGCACTGCATTCGGCTTTCTTTTGCGGAGACACTACCCACTCTGCTATACGTCGAACTCCCTTGTTATCTGTAGAGAAAACAGGGAGCTTGTAGCTGGATTTGCGATCATCGTAAGTTGCCTTAACGATGAGGGCAGCAGCTTCGTAGCAAGAGTTGAGTGCGCATTTATCATCCCAAAAAGTCAGCTCGTCCTTTTTCGCCTGAATGGCGCCGTCGTTAATTGCCTTTTGGAAGGCGTCACGAGCGGTAGAGAACGTAGTGGAGACTCGAAGAGCCTCCGCTGACCCGGCATTCGCGAATTCCTTCGTAAGTTGGAACTCGGGTGCCTTCACCTTAAGGCGATTGGGCGTGTTGCCTGCGCTAACGGCAGATTCAAGGCGCTCGAGGCTAGCCTTGACTGTTTCCCTCTTATCGCACCACGATGCGAGGTTGAGGAGAAACTCCCTAAGGGCAGCACGATAGTCAAAAAAGACGCAGTCTATGACTTGGTCAACGGAGCGGCACTCAGCTATTTTTTTGATGACCACAGTGGCCAGCTCGTCGATCAGAGCGTTATGGCGGCCTGCTTCATCGTTGACGCCGAAAACGGTGTTGTTGACGACGGCCTGGGTGAGTGCGTCCAGGGTGGGGGACATGGCACGAGAGAAAGCAGCAGAGTATTGAGATGACATAGTGGCTGATGGATAATAGCAAAGTCGTTGGGTTTAGGGGGGGAGCGAGCACCGAGCGAAGCGAGGTGCGAGCGACTAGTTTAAACTGGGAGTTAAATGGAAAGTAGCCAGCGGCTCGTGATTTTTTACGGGCGTGGACCAGTGCAAGCAATGGGCGCTACCGTACAGGCAAACGATCACTACATACCGCTCATGACAAAAGAGCAGGCTATTGCCTATTAAGTCCTTTACCAAGGGACACTCTCATGCCATTGGACATGGCAGGCTAATACCCTTTAAGCCCTTTACCAAGGGGCGCCACATCAGCCATTACAGCCACAGGTTCATTTCCGGCGACGAACTATTTGTCCATCCTTGTGTTAACTCCCTTTACTAAGGGGAGGCCGGGTCACCCGCGTTTTAAGCGGTTCTGGACTTCGGGCCGTCCTCGTAAGCAGCGAGGCGCGGTTTAGATACCAGATGTGGGTTTCCCCACTCCCAAGACTATATCTTAAGATCCGAAGACCCCACTACCACCTAGTCGTTGAACGCTTCCGTCGGCGTGACCGTTACGGATTCGCTGCTGATTATCCATTCCAGCTTTCGCTGAATCTTGGGGATTGTTACCATACCCGGTCGCCACCGGTGCCTAGGCTGTTTCCAGCGGTCGGCGGTACCCACAAGCTTTAGGACGTCCCAGCAATTCGGTAGTGTCGCCGGCTGCAACCGACTTGCCAGGAGCGTATCCAGCAGAGCTGGTCCTGACAACCCCCAGTGTACTCTCACCTGATGTCCATACCCATTGAAGAACTGCGCGCCCTCGAATTACAAAGTCATCATAGCTGGATATCCCCGCAGCTAGACTAAAACGAGTTTGTATGACCTCCGTAACCCAACATAGAAGGCGTGAGCGAGTGAAAGAAAAAGGGCCCCGCTTGCCGTGAGGCAGCCAACATGTCGATGAAACGTCCCCGAGTCAAGGGCAAGATCAGTGACGAAAGGGCTCCCGGATGAGTTGGGAAGGCACAAGCGGCAGGAGTTTGGGAGAGGACGAGTACTTGAGGGCTGTTGGGGGATCCCAACAACCAGCCCTTTCGTCTTTATAGACTCTTCAGTGGCTATTCTTAGAAGGAATGTTCTAGACATCCGATGACAGCGCGTGAAGTGATGCTGCGCAGCTGTCATGTATCTTACCGACTATCACAAATCTGTCAATGTTTATTGTCAAGTTAGACAGGTCTCTGATGAACAGAGTGTCACGGGTCGATGTGGCACATGGTAACCTGTCAAAAGTGGATCCAACACTTTTGTTCTTTGACATCGTGGGTTATTGACTGTGATGTGAATCACATGGATATAGATTACTCTGGTTACGTGGCTCCGAGTAACCGCGACATGGGAATATTCACATGTCTAGAGTATAAATAACTTACCTGGGTCCTTACCTAACAATCAAACAATAGAATGATTGATTGTTGTGAATCTTAATTGGACAGTTCATGATCCGGTCCATCAAAAATGTTTCCACGGTACTAAGGAACTTTTCCCGAAGTACTAAGTAACTTTTCCCATGTACTAAATTAGATCCGGCCCTTCACAATCACATGCCGTTCGGAAGTTCACACGCCTACCTTACTTCCTACTAAGGTTAGACTTAGTTAGCTTAGGGTTGGGGTTAGGTTAGGGGGGGAGCGAGCACCGAGCGAAGCGAGGTGCGAGCGACTTGTTTAAACTGTGAGTTAAATGGAAAGAAGGCCAGAGGGCTGTTGATTGTTATCAGCAGCCAGCCCTTTCGTCTTTATAGACTCTTCAGTGGCTATTCTTAGAAGGAATGTTCTGGAACATCCGATGACAGCGCGTGAAGTGATGCTGCGCAGCTGTCATGTATCTTACCGACTATCACAAATCTGTCAATGTTTATTGTCAAGTTAGACAGATCTCTGATGAACAGAGTGTCACGGGTCGATGTGGCACATGGTAACCTGTCAAAAGTGGATCCAACACTTTTGTTCTTTGACATCGTGGGTTATTGACTGTGATGTGAATCACATGGATATAAAATACTCTGGTTACGTGGCTCCGAGTAACCGTGACATGGGAATATTCTCATGTCAAGAGTATAAATAGCTTACCTGGGTCCTTACCTAACAATCAATTGATTGATTGTTGTGAATCTTAATTGGACAGTTCATGATCCGGTCCATCAAAAATGTTTCCACGGTACTAAGGAACTTTTCCCGAGGTACTAAGTAACTTTTCCCATGTACTAAATTAGATCCGGCCCTTCACAATCACATGCCTTTCGGAAGTTCACACGCCTACCTTACTTCCTACTAAGGTTAGACTTAGTTAGCTTAGGGTTGGGGTTAGGTTAGGGCTTAGGGTTTAGGGTTTAGGGTTTAGGTTTAGGTTTAGCTATTTAATCCAATGTGTTGCTTGTAAGTAGATGTTTGTTACTTTGTAGCAAGGAATACTTACGGTTAGGGTTTTTTTCTAATGCTTTACGCCTTACGCGCTAGTATTCTTTTCATCGGTTGTAAGATTTGGATATTCTGCCGAATTCTGGATGTTCCCTCTCTTGTGAGATTGAACGTCTATGAAGTATTATCTCGTTATCACTTTCGATACTTATCTGTTCAGCAGCTTCAACTAAAGCAGAATGATAAGTTTCATTAACGTTTTGAGTTTCGGGAACAACACCACCTTTTTCAGCGATGTCTTCATCCAGTTTACGAAAGACTGTTTTCTTCCACACATTTGCAAGGTCGAAAAGATTAGTATTGCGTTTTCGCGATACTATCCAACGACTTCCGAGTAGTCCTATCTTCCTCAAATCCGGTACGAACTCAGTTTCTCCGTCCACGAGGATCTGTGTGAACAGCTCCGGGCGAACATCATCGAGGTCGTGAACGTAATTTGGATCTGGTTTGATAAGGGGTCTGGACGAGTCTGCACTATACAAACCTTTCTCGGCATGTTCATACCATGCCGACCAGTACTCGGTAACAGTTTTTCCAAGTTCAGCAGCTGAAAACCAATTCCATACCTGATCAAATCTGGTTTTAAGTACAAGAATGGATTCGTCGTGCTCTGCGACTCGTAAAGCGAATCGCTTTTCCCAACGTTCTTGTATATTCTTCTTACACCAAGACATGACTAGGTTTTCGGGATAACCGCGCATCAAATAGAGAGCGTTAAGGTCTCTAATTGCTCCGATGTAGATTTCCTTGGTACTACATAGCACGGCTAACCTGGATAACTCTCCAATGTAGACGCCACGTTTGACGTCCAAAGGATGATGTGATACCCATGGAACTCGTTCTCGGTTGTTTCCTGTCTTGACAAATGGCTTCCAATGAAGTTTTCCAGACTCCTTGAATATGAAAGCATCGAGAAATTGACATCCCGACGAGGAAACAGCCCATTCGATAACACAACCATCGAACTTTATTGTTTCTTTAATAAGATTAAGTGCAAGTGCTTCGGACTCGGCGTAAACAATTGCGAAACAATCGTCGATGTACCTTCCATAGAAGGCCACGTTTGGGTGGTCTAAGATTTTTGACTTTATTTCAAAATGGGCTCCAAAGAGGTTAGCAAGGTCCGGAGAATCCGCGACGCCCATTGCGAGGCCATTTTTTTGTCTAAAATATCTAGACCCATGTTGTGTTATCAATTGCGTATTGCCAATCTCGATAGCACGTTTAAAGATGCCCAATTTAACCAAGTTATTCTCTAACGAATTTGGATTAATATGGGCTAATGCAGTGTTTTCTTCCGAAGCGTTGAGTAACCATTCCTCGTACATATTACAAACGATTTCGATGCACAAGTCCAACGGAATATTGGGATAGAAAGCAACTACATCCCCGGTGACAAAATACCATTGTCGTTTGGGGTCTATACGCAATTGGCTTAATCTCGTAAAGAGATCCTTCGTTCCGTGAATGATTGAAGGAGTCGATTTAATAATCGGCTTAAGCTCTTTTGATACAAACTTGGCTGCAGGATTAAATACTACAGAGTGACACGGAATTATGGGCCTAAATCCAGTAGGTTTTTTGTGGATTTTAGGTATACCATGAAATTGAGGATACTTGAACGATGATCCGTCTTCCGGTACATTCGATAGAAAGAATCGAGACAACCCAAGTTCAAATAGAAACAGATGTTCATCTTCGACGGTACGTGCAAGAGTTTGCATCTGGATCATTTTGCTCTTCATTACTTCTTGCGCAACTTCGAATTCTAACTCTTCATAGTTACGTTCATCTTCAAGAAGATTGAGCTCATTCCTTAATATCCAGTCGCGTTCAGACACCGCGAGGCCAAGATTCTTATCTGTCATCGTAATAACATAGTTGTTATCGATAAGAAACTTACGGATCTTGTCCCTTTTAGGAGAGAACGCGTGCTTTCGCATCTCCGTAAGGGCTTCTTCCGGGATACTTGCGATCGTGCGTTGCACGTACCGACGTCCCATCGAAAGGCCAAGTTCCATGTATTGCGGTAATACTGGAGGTTTCTCTTTCTTTTTTGAGCTTACTCCGTAATCTGGATCAAAAGGTTTGTTCATGCCTTCCTTAAACAAAAAATAGATACGCCATCTTATTCTTCGTTGAAAATCATTCCATGCTTGCATGATCAGACTTTGAGAAGGCAGAGTAAAAAACATATAATTGAGTCCGAGTGACAAATCATTTGCTATATCTACAGGGACCACCACACCAGGACTACAGTGTACACTACTACGATACTGGCCAGCCAACAAGAATGAGATCGGCGTATGTAAGTGTACAAAAGAAACTGCGTCTGTTTTAGTCATGGTGAGTATATCGTCAGGAATAGAGTTGGGGAAGGCGGGTCTTACCGACGTAAAAGGTACTACATTAGACCGCGCGTCTAGGCTCTTGCCTTTCCCTTTCCCTTTGGATCGTTCTTGACGGGAGCTCTCCCCTTCCCTTTCTTCTTGTTGTCGACCTTGTTGGAAGCCTTGGTTTGGGGCTTCTTCTGCGAAGGCGTCGACGAGGGTTTGAATTTCGAAGGGCCAGCTTTCTTGGCCTGAGGTTGAGGAGCCTTGGACGAATTCTGGCCAGACAAAGTCTGGGTAATTAGAATAGTAATTAGTATCCAGAATTATGGGTGAAGGGTTACGAGAACTTGCCTTCTTGCCCACAGATCCAAGGTTGAGCTTCTTGAGACGTGCATTCAAGCCCTTATCAATAAGGGATTGAATCGATGGACCTGGTTTGGTCGCATCGGCCATCTCGACATCGGCTGTTGCCGCAGTCGACCGCTTTTTCTCAATCTTGATTGCCAAAGCGCGGTGGCGCAAGTTGACAATCTGTTTGATATGAGAGAAGATGGCTGGCAAAATGGTTTGCAATGCGCTGCATTCAGCCTTCTTCTGCGGTGACACTACCCAATCTGTTATTCGACGAACTCCCTTGTTGTCTGTAGAGAAAACGGGGAGCTTATAGCTGGATTTGCGATCATCGTAAGTTGTCTTAACGATGAGGGCAGCAGCTTCATAACAGTTATTGAGTGCGCATTTATCATCCCAAAAGGCCAGTTCGTCCTTTTTCGCCTGAATGGCGCCGTCGTTGATTGCCTTTTGGAAGACATCACGAGCGGTGGAGAACGTAGAGGAAACTCGAAGAGCTTCCGCTGACCCGGCATCCGCGAATTCCTTCGTAAGTTGGAACTCGGGAGCCTTCACCCGAAGGCGATTGGGGGTGTTGCCTGCGCTAACGGCAAGTTCAAGGCGCTCGAGGCTAGCCTTGACTGTTTCCCTCTTATCGCACCACGATGCGAGGTTGAGGAGAAACTCCCTAAGGGCAGCACGATAGTCAAAAAAGACGCAGTCTACAATCTGGTCAATGGAGCGGCACTCAGCTATTTTCTTGATGACGACAGTGGCCAACTCGTCGATGAGGGCGTTGTGGCGGCCAGCTTCGTCGTTGACGCCAAAAACTGTGTTGTTGACGACAGCCTGGGTGAGTGCGTCCAGGGTGGGGGACATGGCACGAGAGAAGGCAGCAGAGTAAGTGGAAGACATAGTAGCTGTTGGGTAATAGCAAAGTCGTTGGGTTTAGGGGGGGAGCGAGCACCGAGCGAAGCGAGGTGCGAGCGACTTGTTTAAACTGTGAGTTAAATGGAAAGAAGGCCAGAGGGCTGTTGATTGTTATCAGCAGCCAGCCCTTTCGTCTTTATAGACTCTTCAGTGGCTATTCTTAGAAGGAATGTTCTGGAACATCCGATGACAGCGCGTGAAGTGATGCTGCGCAGCTGTCATGTATCTTACCGACTATCACAAATCTGTCAATGTTTATTGTCAAGTTAGACAGATCTCTGATGAACAGAGTGTCACGGGTCGATGTGGCACATGGTAACCTGTCAAAAGTGGATCCAACACTTTTGTTCTTTGACATCGTGGGTTATTGACTGTGATGTGAATCACATGGATATAAAATACTCTGGTTACGTGGCTCCGAGTAACCGTGACATGGGAATATTCTCATGTCAAGAGTATAAATAGCTTACCTGGGTCCTTACCTAACAATCAATTGATTGATTGTTGTGAATCTTAATTGGACAGTTCATGATCCGGTCCATCAAAAATGTTTCCACGGTACTAAGGAACTTTTCCCGAGGTACTAAGTAACTTTTCCCATGTACTAAATTAGATCCGGCCCTTCACAATCACATGCCTTTCGGAAGTTCACACGCCTACCTTACTTCCTACTAAGGTTAGACTTAGTTAGCTTAGGGTTGGGGTTAGGTTAGGGCTTAGGGTTTAGGGTTTAGGGTTTAGGTTTAGGTTTAGGGTTAGGGTTTAGGGTTTAGGGTTTAGGGTTTAGGGTTTAGGGTTTAGGGTTTAGGGTTTAGGGTTTAGGGGGGGAGCGAGCACCGAGCGAAGCGAGGTGCGAGCGACTTGTTTAAACTGTGAGTTAAATGGAAAGAAGGCCAGAGGGCTGTTGATTGTTATCAGCAGCCAGCCCTTTCGTCTTTATAGACTCTTCAGTGGCTATTCTTAGAAGGAATGTTCTGGAACATCCGATGACAGCGCGTGAAGTGATGCTGCGCAGCTGTCATGTATCTTACCGACTATCACAAATCTGTCAATGTTTATTGTCAAGTTAGACAGATCTCTGATGAACAGAGTGTCACGGGTCGATGTGGCACATGGTAACCTGTCAAAAGTGGATCCAACACTTTTGTTCTTTGACATCGTGGGTTATTGACTGTGATGTGAATCACATGGATATAAAATACTCTGGTTACGTGGCTCCGAGTAACCGTGACATGGGAATATTCTCATGTCAAGAGTATAAATAGCTTACCTGGGTCCTTACCTAACAATCAATTGATTGATTGTTGTGAATCTTAATTGGACAGTTCATGATCCGGTCCATCAAAAATGTTTCCACGGTACTAAGGAACTTTTCCCGAGGTACTAAGTAACTTTTCCCATGTACTAAATTAGATCCGGCCCTTCACAATCACATGCCTTTCGGAAGTTCACACGCCTACCTTACTTCCTACTAAGGTTAGACTTAGTTAGCTTAGGGTTGGGGTTAGGTTAGGGCTTAGGGTTTAGGGTTTAGGGTTTAGGTTTAGGTTTAGCTATTTAATCCAATGTGTTGCTTGTAAGTAGATGTTTGTTACTTTGTAGCAAGGAATACTTACGGTTAGGGTTTTTTTCTAATGCTTTACGCCTTACGCGCTAGTATTCTTTTCATCGGTTGTAAGATTTGGATATTCTGCCGAATTCTGGATGTTCCCTCTCTTGTGAGATTGAACGTCTATGAAGTATTATCTCGTTATCACTTTCGATACTTATCTGTTCAGCAGCTTCAACTAAAGCAGAATGATAAGTTTCATTAACGTTTTGAGTTTCGGGAACAACACCACCTTTTTCAGCGATGTCTTCATCCAGTTTACGAAAGACTGTTTTCTTCCACACATTTGCAAGGTCGAAAAGATTAGTATTGCGTTTTCGCGATACTATCCAACGACTTCCGAGTAGTCCTATCTTCCTCAAATCCGGTACGAACTCAGTTTCTCCGTCCACGAGGATCTGTGTGAACAGCTCCGGGCGAACATCATCGAGGTCGTGAACGTAATTTGGATCTGGTTTGATAAGGGGTCTGGACGAGTCTGCACTATACAAACCTTTCTCGGCATGTTCATACCATGCCGACCAGTACTCGGTAACAGTTTTTCCAAGTTCAGCAGCTGAAAACCAATTCCATACCTGATCAAATCTGGTTTTAAGTACAAGAATGGATTCGTCGTGCTCTGCGACTCGTAAAGCGAATCGCTTTTCCCAACGTTCTTGTATATTCTTCTTACACCAAGACATGACTAGGTTTTCGGGATAACCGCGCATCAAATAGAGAGCGTTAAGGTCTCTAATTGCTCCGATGTAGATTTCCTTGGTACTACATAGCACGGCTAACCTGGATAACTCTCCAATGTAGACGCCACGTTTGACGTCCAAAGGATGATGTGATACCCATGGAACTCGTTCTCGGTTGTTTCCTGTCTTGACAAATGGCTTCCAATGAAGTTTTCCAGACTCCTTGAATATGAAAGCATCGAGAAATTGACATCCCGACGAGGAAACAGCCCATTCGATAACACAACCATCGAACTTTATTGTTTCTTTAATAAGATTAAGTGCAAGTGCTTCGGACTCGGCGTAAACAATTGCGAAACAATCGTCGATGTACCTTCCATAGAAGGCCACGTTTGGGTGGTCTAAGATTTTTGACTTTATTTCAAAATGGGCTCCAAAGAGGTTAGCAAGGTCCGGAGAATCCGCGACGCCCATTGCGAGGCCATTTTTTTGTCTAAAATATCTAGACCCATGTTGTGTTATCAATTGCGTATTGCCAATCTCGATAGCACGTTTAAAGATGCCCAATTTAACCAAGTTATTCTCTAACGAATTTGGATTAATATGGGCTAATGCAGTGTTTTCTTCCGAAGCGTTGAGTAACCATTCCTCGTACATATTACAAACGATTTCGATGCACAAGTCCAACGGAATATTGGGATAGAAAGCAACTACATCCCCGGTGACAAAATACCATTGTCGTTTGGGGTCTATACGCAATTGGCTTAATCTCGTAAAGAGATCCTTCGTTCCGTGAATGATTGAAGGAGTCGATTTAATAATCGGCTTAAGCTCTTTTGATACAAACTTGGCTGCAGGATTAAATACTACAGAGTGACACGGAATTATGGGCCTAAATCCAGTAGGTTTTTTGTGGATTTTAGGTATACCATGAAATTGAGGATACTTGAACGATGATCCGTCTTCCGGTACATTCGATAGAAAGAATCGAGACAATCCAAGTTCAAATAGAAACAGATGTTCATCTTCGACGGTACGTGCAAGAGTTTGCATCTGGATCATTTTGCTCTTCATTACTTCTTGCGCAACTTCGAATTCTAACTCTTCATAGTTACGTTCATCTTCAAGAAGATTGAGCTCATTCCTTAATATCCAGTCGCGTTCAGACACCGCGAGGCCAAGATTCTTATCTGTCATCGTAATAACATAGTTGTTATCGATAAGAAACTTACGGATCTTGTCCCTTTTAGGAGAGAACGCGTGCTTTCGCATCTCCGTAAGGGCTTCTTCCGGGATACTTGCGATCGTGCGTTGCACGTACCGACGTCCCATCGAAAGGCCAAGTTCCATGTATTGCGGTAATACTGGAGGTTTCTCTTTCTTTTTTGAGCTTACTCCGTAATCTGGATCAAAAGGTTTGTTCATGCCTTCCTTAAACAAAAAATAGATACGCCATCTTATTCTTCGTTGAAAATCATTCCATGCTTGCATGATCAGACTTTGAGAAGGTAGAGTAAAAAACATATAATTGAGTCCGAGTGACAAATCATTTGCTATATCTACAGGGACCACCACACCAGGACTACAGTGTACACTACTACGATACTGGCCAGCCAACAAGAATGAGATCGGCGTATGTAAGTGTACAAAAGAAACTGCGTCTGTTTTAGTCATGGTGAGTATATCGTCAGGAATAGAGTTGGGGAAGGCGGGTCTTACCGACGTAAAAGGTACTACATTAGACCGCGCGTCTAGGCTCTTGCCTTTCCCTTTCCCTTTGGATCGTTCTTGACGGGAGCTCTCCCCTTCCCTTTCTTCTTGTTGTCGACCTTGTTGGAAGCCTTGGTTTGGGGCTTCTTCTGCGAAGGCGTCGACGAGGGTTTGAATTTCGAAGGGCCAGCTTTCTTGGCCTGAGGTTGAGGAGCCTTGGACGAATTCTGGCCAGACAAAGTCTGGGTAATTAGAATAGTAATTAGTATCCAGAATTATGGGTGAAGGGTTACGAGAACTTGCCTTCTTGCCCACAGATCCAAGGTTGAGCTTCTTGAGACGTGCATTCAAGCCCTTATCAATAAGGGATTGAATCGATGGACCTGGTTTGGTCGCATCGGCCATCTCGACATCGGCTGTTGCCGCAGTCGACCGCTTTTTCTCAATCTTGATTGCCAAAGCGCGGTGGCGCAAGTTGACAATCTGTTTGATATGAGAGAAGATGGCTGGCAAAATGGTTTGCAATGCGCTGCATTCAGCCTTCTTCTGCGGTGACACTACCCAATCTGTTATTCGACGAACTCCCTTGTTGTCTGTAGAGAAAACGGGGAGCTTATAGCTGGATTTGCGATCATCGTAAGTTGTCTTAACGATGAGGGCAGCAGCTTCATAACAGTTATTGAGTGCGCATTTATCATCCCAAAAGGCCAGTTCGTCCTTTTTCGCCTGAATGGCGCCGTCGTTGATTGCCTTTTGGAAGACATCACGAGCGGTGGAGAACGTAGAGGAAACTCGAAGAGCTTCCGCTGACCCGGCATCCGCGAATTCCTTCGTAAGTTGGAACTCGGGAGCCTTCACCCGAAGGCGATTGGGGGTGTTGCCTGCGCTAACGGCAAGTTCAAGGCGCTCGAGGCTAGCCTTGACTGTTTCCCTCTTATCGCACCACGATGCGAGGTTGAGGAGAAACTCCCTAAGGGCAGCACGATAGTCAAAAAAGACGCAGTCTACAATCTGGTCAATGGAGCGGCACTCAGCTATTTTCTTGATGACGACAGTGGCCAACTCGTCGATGAGGGCGTTGTGGCGGCCAGCTTCGTCGTTGACGCCAAAAACTGTGTTGTTGACGACAGCCTGGGTTTAGGGTTTAGGGTTTAGGGTTTAGGGTTTAGGGTTAGGGTTTAGGGGGGGAGCGAGCACCGAGCGAAGCGAGGTGCGAGCGACTAGTTTAAACTGGGAGTTAAATGGAAAGTAGCCAGAGGGCTGTTGGGGGATCCCAACAACCAGCCCTTTCGTCTTTATAGACTCTTCAGTGGCTATTCTTAGAAGGAATGTTCTAGACATCCGATGACAGCGCGTGAAGTGATGCTGCGCAGCTGTCATGTATCTTACCGACTATCACAAATCTGTCAATGTTTATCGTCAAGTTAGACAGGTCTCTGATGAACAGAGTGTCACGGGTCGATGTGGCACATGGTAACCTGTCAAAAGTGGATCCAACACTTTTGTTCTTTGACATCGTGGGTTATTGACTGTGATGTGAATCACATGGATATAGATTACTCTGGTTACGTGGCTCCGAGTAACCGCGACATGGGAATATTCACATGTCTAGAGTATAAATAACTTACCTGGGTCCTTACCTAACAATCAAACAATAGAATGATTGATTGTTGTGAATCTTAATTGGACAGTTCATGATCCGGTCCATCAAAAATGTTTCCACGGTACTAAGGAACTTTTCCCGAAGTACTAAGTAACTTTTCCCATGTACTAAATTAGATCCGGCCCTTCACAATCACATGCCGTTCGGAAGTTCACACGCCTACCTTACTTCCTACTAAGGTTAGACTTAGTTAGCTTAGGGTTGGGGTTAGGTTAGGGTTTAGGGTTTAGGGTTTAGGGTTTAGGTTTAGGTTTAGCTATTCAATCCAATGTGTTGCTTGTAAGTAGATGTTTGTTACTTTATAGCAAGGAATACTTACGGTTAGGGTTTTTTTCTAATGCTTTACGCCTTAAGCGCTAGTATTCTTTTCATCGGTTGTAAGATTTGGATATTCTGCCAAATTCTGGATGTTCCCTCTCTTGTGAGATTGAACGTCTATGAAGTATTATCTCGTTATCACTTTCGATACTTATCTGCTCAGTAGCTTCAACTAAAGCAGAATGATAAGTTTCATTAACGTTTTGAGTTTCGGGAACAACACCACCTTTTTCAGCGATGTCTTCATCCAGTTTACGAAAGACTGTTTTCTTCCACACATTTGCAAGGTCGAAAAGATTAGTATTGCGTTTTCGCGATACTATCCAACGACTTCCGAGTAGTCCTATCTTCCTCAAATCCGGTACGAACTCAGTTTCTCCGTCCACGAGGATCTGTGTGAACAGCTCCGGGCGAACATCATCGAGGTCGTGAACGTAATTTGGATCTGGTTTGATAAGGGGTCTGGACGAGTCTGCACTATACAAACCTTTCTCGGCATGTTCATACCATGCCGACCAGTACTCGGTAACAGTTTTTCCAAGTTCAGCAGCTGAAAACCAATTCCATACCTGATCAAATCTGGTTTTAAGTACAAGAATGGATTCGTCGTGCTCTGCGACTCGTAAAGCGAATCGCTTTTCCCAACGTTCTTGTATATTCTTCTTACACCAAGATATGACTAGGTTTTCGGGATAACCGCGCATCAAATAGAGAGCGTTAAGGTCTCTAATTGCTCCGATGTAGATTTCCTTGGTACTACATAGCACGGCTAACCTGGATAACTCTCCAATGTAGACGCCACGTTTGACGTCCAAAGGATGATGTGATACCCATGGAACTCGTTCTCGGTTGTTTCCTGTCTTGACAAAAGGCTTCCAATGAAGTTTTCCAGACTCCTTGAATATGAAAGCATCGAGAAATTGACATCCCGACGAGGAAACAGCCCATTCGATAACACAACCATCGAACTTTATTGTTTCTTTAATAAGATTAAGTGCAAGTGCTTCGGACTCGGCGTAAACAATTGCGAAACAATCGTCGATGTACCTTCCATAGAAGGCCACGTTTGGGTGGTCTAAGATTTTTGACTTTATTTCAAAATGGGCTCCAAAGAGGTTAGCAAGGTCCGGAGAATCCGCGACGCCCATTGCGAGGCCATTTTTTTGTCTAAAATATCTAGACCCATGTTGTGTTATCAATTGCGTATTGCCAATCTCGATAGCACGTTTAAAGATGCCCAATTTAACCAAGTTATTCTCTAACGAATTTGGATTAATATGGGCTAATGCAGTGTTTTCTTCCGAAGCGTTGAGTAACCATTCCTCGTACATACTACAAACGATTTCGATGCACAAGTCCAACGGAATATTGGGATAGAAAGCAACTACATCTCCAGTGACAAAATACCATTGTCTTTTGGAGTCTATACGCAATTGGCTTAATCTCGTAAAGAGATCCTTCGTTCCGTGTATGATTGAAGGAGTCGATTTAATAATCGGCTTAAGCTCTTTTGATACAAACTTGGCTGCAGGATTAAATACTACAGAGTGACACGGAATTATGGGCCTAAATCCAGTAGGTTTCTTGTGGATTTTAGGTATACCATGAAATTGAGGATACTTGAACGATGATCCGTCTTCCGGTACATTCGATAGAAAGAATCGAGACAACCCAAGTTCAAATAGAAACAGATGTTCATCTTCGACAGTACGTGCGAGCGTTTGCATCTGAATCATTTTGCTCTTCATAACTTCTTGCGCAACTTCGAATTCTAACTCTTCGTAATTACGTTCATCTTCAAGAAGATTGAGCTCATTCCTTAATATCCAGTCGCGTTCAGACACCGCGAGGCCAAGATTCTTATCTGTCATCGTAATAACATAGTTGTTATCGATAAGAAACTTACGGATCTTGTCCCTTTTAGGAGAGAACGCGTGCTTTCGCATCTCCGTAAGGGCTTCTTCCGGGATACTTGCGATCGTGCGTTGCACGTACCGACGTCCCATCGAAAGGCCAAGTTCCATATATTGCGGTAATACAGGAGGTTTCTCTTTCTTTTTTGAGCTTACTCCATAATCTGGATCAAAAGGTTTATTCATGCCTTCCTTAAACAAAAAATAGATACGCCATCTTATTCTTCGTTGGAAATCATTCCATGCTTGCATGATCAGACTTTTAGAAGGCAGAGTGAAAAACATATAATTAAGTCCGAGAGAGAGATCGTTTGCTACATCAACAGGGACAGAAACACCAGGACTACAATGTACACTACTACGATACTGGCCAGCCAACAAGAATGATATTGGAGTATGTAAGTGTACGAAAGAAACTGCGTCTGTTTTAGTCATGGTGAGTATATCGTCAGGAATAGAGTTGGGGAAGGCGGGTCTCACCGACGTAAAAGGTACTACATTAGACCGCGCATCTAGGCTCTTGCCTTTCCCTTTCCCTTTGGATCGTTCTTGACGGGAGCTCTCCCCTTCCCTTTCTTCTTGTTGTCGACCTTGTTGGAAGCCTTGGTTTGAGGCTTGCGTTGCGAAGGCGTCGACGACGACTTGGGTTTCGAAGGGCCAGCTTTCTTGGCCTGAGGTTGAGGAGCCTTGGACGAATTCTGGCCAGACAAAGTCTGGGTAATTAGAGTAGTAATTAGTATCCAGAATTATGGGTGAAGGGTTACGAAAACTTGCCTTCTTGCCCACAGATCCAAGGTTGAGCTTCTTGAGACGTGCATTCAAGCCCTTATCAATAAGGGATTGAATCGACGGACCTGGTTTGGTCGCGTCGGCCATCTCGACATCGGCTGTTGCCGCAGTCGTCCGCTTTTTCTCAATCTTAATTGCCAAAGCGCGGTGGCGCATGTTGACAATTTGTTTGATGTGAGAAAAGATCGCCGGCAGTATGGTTTGCAGCGCACTGCATTCGGCTTTCTTTTGCGGAGACACTACCCACTCTGCTATACGTCGAACTCCCTTGTTATCTGTAGAGAAAACAGGGAGCTTGTAGCTGGATTTGCGATCATCGTAAGTTGCCTTAACGATGAGGGCAGCAGCTTCGTAGCAAGAGTTGAGTGCGCATTTATCATCCCAAAAAGTCAGCTCGTCCTTTTTCGCCTGAATGGCGCCGTCGTTAATTGCCTTTTGGAAGGCGTCACGAGCGGTAGAGAACGTAGTGGAGACTCGAAGAGCCTCCGCTGACCCGGCATCCGCGAATTCCTTCGTAAGTTGGAACTCGGGTGCCTTCACCTTAAGGCGATTGGGCGTGTTGCCTGCGCTAACGGCAGATTCAAGGCGCTCGAGGCTAGCCTTGACTGTTTCCCTCTTATCGCACCACGATGCGAGGTTGAGGAGAAACTCCCTAAGGGCAGCACGATAGTCAAAAAAGACGCAGTCTATGACTTGGTCAACGGAGCGGCACTCAGCTATTTTTTTGATGACCACAGTGGCCAGCTCGTCGATCAGAGCGTTATGGCGGCCTGCTTCATCGTTGACGCCGAAAACGGTGTTGTTGACGACGGCCTGGGTGAGTGCGTCCAGGGTGGGGGACATGGCACGAGAGAAAGCAGCAGAGTATTGAGATGACATAGTGGCTGATGGATAATAGCAAAGTCGTTGGGTTTAGGGGGGGAGCGAGCACCGAGCGAAGCGAGGTGCGAGCGACTAGTTTAAACTGGGAGTTAAATGGAAAGTAGCCAGCGGCTCGTGATTTTTTACGGGCGTGGACCAGTGCAAGCAATGGGCGCTACCGTACAGGCAAACGATCACTACATACCGCTCATGACAAAAGAGCAGGCTATTGCCTATTAAGTCCTTTACCAAGGGACACTCTCATGCCATTGGACATGGCAGGCTAATACCCTTTAAGCCCTTTACCAAGGGGCGCCACATCAGCCATTACAGCCACAGGTTCATTTCCGGCGACGAACTATTTGTCCATCCTTGTGTTAACTCCCTTTACTAAGGGGAGGCCGGGTCACCCGCGTTTTAAGCGGTTCTGGTCTTCGGGCCGTCCTCGTAAGCAGCGAGGCGCGGTTTAGATACCAGATGTGGGTTTCCCCACTCCCAAGACTATATCTTAAGATCCGAAGACCCCACTACCACCTAGTCGTTGAACGCTTCCGTCGGCGTGACCGTTACGGATTCGCTGCTGATTATCCATTCCAGCTTTCGCTGAATCTTGGGGATTGTTACCATACCCGGTCGCCACCGGTGCCTAGGCTGTTTCCAGCGGTCGGCGGTACCCACAAGCTTTAGGACGTCCCAGCAATTCGGTAGTGTCGCCGGCTGCAACCGACTTGCCAGGAGCGTATCCAGCAGAGCTGGTCCTGACAACCCCCAGTGTACTCTCACCTGATGTCCATACCCATTGAAGAACTGCGCGCCCTCGAATTACAAAGTCATCATAGCTGGATATCCCCGCAGCTAGACTAAAACGAGTTTGTATGACCTCCGTAACCCAACATAGAAGGCGTGAGCGAGTGAAAGAAAAAGGGCCCCGCTTGCCGTGAGGCAGCCAACATGTCGATGAAACGTCCCCGAGTCAAGGGCAAGATCAGTGACGAAAGGGCTCCCGGATGAGTTGGGAAGGCACAAGCGGCAGGAGTTTGGGAGAGGACGAGTACTTGAGGGCTGTTGGGGGATCCCAACAACCAGCCCTTTCGTCTTTATAGACTCTTCAGTGGCTATTCTTAGAAGGAATGTTCTAGACATCCGATGACAGCGCGTGAAGTGATGCTGCGCAGCTGTCATGTATCTTACCGACTATCACAAATCTGTCAATGTTTATCGTCAAGTTAGACAGGTCTCTGATGAACAGAGTGTCACGGGTCGATGTGGCACATGGTAACCTGTCAAAAGTGGATCCAACACTTTTGTTCTTTGACATCGTGGGTTATTGACTGTGATGTGAATCACATGGATATAGATTACTCTGGTTACGTGGCTCCGAGTAACCGCGACATGGGAATATTCACATGTCTAGAGTATAAATAACTTACCTGGGTCCTTACCTAACAATCAAACAATAGAATGATTGATTGTTGTGAATCTTAATTGGACAGTTCATGATCCGGTCCATCAAAAATGTTTCCACGGTACTAAGGAACTTTTCCCGAAGTACTAAGTAACTTTTCCCATGTACTAAATTAGATCCGGCCCTTCACAATCACATGCCGTTCGGAAGTTCACACGCCTACCTTACTTCCTACTAAGGTTAGACTTAGTTAGCTTAGGGTTGGGGTTAGGTTAGGGTTTAGGGTTTAGGGTTTAGGGTTTAGGTTTAGGTTTAGGGTTTAGGGTTTAGGGTTTAGGGTTTAGGGTTTAGGGTTTAGGGTTTAGGGTTTAGGGTTTAGGGTTTAGGGTTTAGGGTTTAGGGTTTAGGGTTTAGGGTTTAGGGTTTAGGGTTTAGGGTTTAGGGTTTAGGGTTTA